>NC_139491.1:5132500-6382500 GCF_008360975.1 Lichenostomus cassidix
GCACCTCCTAACGGTGGCAGCAAAAGGAAGAGGAACGAAACAGGAAAAACAGTTCCAGGAATGACAGAGTAAGAAATTGCTTTCAGATTTGTGTGTCTTCATTTCGCTGGCCTCTGGCAGGGTATTTTGAGGGGTTCACATGTTGTGGATGTAAGCCCTGTCTTAGTTTACCCTATATCTTCTGTAGATTCCAAGGAATATACTGGATCATCAAATTTGGCTGCATGAAGTGGCAAAAAAGAAGTCTTTTTTCTGCTTATAAATTTTCTCCCTGAGATTTCCGGCACAAGGCACCTTCCCATTTTTGGAATTGGCAGCACCAGCAGCTGCTCTGGCTGTTGCCAGCCAGGGTGGGACTTGTGGCCTTGCTGGCAGGACAGGACACAGCCTGGGCAATGGCTCAAGGTGCCTGGCCACGGCTCCTCACCACTTGGAATAGCTTGGCTCATTCCAGCAGTGCCTGGGATGCAACTGGAATTTCACATGGGTGGTTATTCTGCTTTCCCAGGCTCTGTCCTCCCCTGTTCCACAGCCAGAGGAGTGTTTGGAAAGCTCCCCTGTTCCCTTTCCATCCCCATCCTTGCTGGTCTCTCTGCCCTGAGACACAAATTTGTGGTGTTCAGCCAAACTGATGCTTCTTGACACTACTGAGGTGAGCAAGGGAGACCACAGCATTTGGTCTGCAGCCTTTCTACCCAGTGCTCCCCTGGCTGATGTGTTTTGGGCACAGGGAGAAAGGAGAAGGAACACGAATCACCCTAAACAGTGACCAGAGCAATGATTAAACAGGAGAAAGCCCTAAGAATCAACCTCTCCTATCAACACCTGGCAGAACAGCAGCTTCAGTACTGTGCAACTCAACAAATGTTGAACCAAAGGCAGCTCCCTAGGCTTCAGCTGAGAAATAGTTGTCTCCTCTCTGGGGGATTTAGTACCAAATGAAGGAGAGACAGGGACAGTGTATCTGCATTTATTTAAACTGTTCTCTGTGCTAAGTAGTCTGTAAGAATAGGAAATTGTGGAAAAAAGTCTGGAGGCTTCTCAATGTCGGTGGTTTTTTTAGACTATTAGGAATGTATTTTTATGCCCTCTAAGTTTTTCTCAAGTCACAGTATTCTCTTGAGAGACTGGAAGTTTCAAATCAGAGCTGTAAACTCAATCTCTGGATCAGTAATTCCCATTTACATCATGAGGCACTAAAGAAAAAGCCTGATAGCTACATTTTGTTACAAACATGAGCTATTTAGGCATCCTGATTGACAACCTAAATTTTGCACATTAAATGATGGGATCTCTGGCTTCACAAAAGTATTCTTCCAGACGGTAGAAACAGTGTTGAGTATTGTGAAAAAAAAACCAACAAAAAAAAGTCTATGTCAAATCAGTAATTTCAAGGTTACACACCATTAATTTTAATCTCATTGGTGGTGTTACTGGTCTTCCAGGTGGTAGCTGAGGAAGCTTGGGTAGTTCATTACACAAAAGCTAGTTTGGTGGTGGAATATAGGTTGATATGTTCAAAGGCACTCAGGGTTGCCACAGGACAAAGTTTTGTTAAAAGTAAGTGAGAGTCAGATGCTTACTTCTTCTTCACGCTTCTGAAAACCTCCTGCTGTTTTTGCTTCTTGAACATGAGAAGAAGGTTGTCCAGAGCATCTATTACGGGCTACTTATATCAAATCCTTCATATTGCTGGTGACTGGGAGCCCCCAAGAGTTCTTGTCCCACATTTTGCCTGGCAATTAAATAGGCCGAGATATAATTTGCGCCCCATATTCTCGGTGTTGAAGGCAGTAGGTTTCTTCATTTTTAGCCTAACTCTTCTGTCACCTTCACCAGCTTCACATTATTTATGTTAACTCCGTGGCCTAGGGGTGGGAGGGAGAGGGGAATTATTCCTAATTTACTGAAAGTGAGAGAAGAATCAGTCACTTCTTTCTTTAAATTTCTGTGGAGGATTGTTAATCAAAGTTAAAACAAATCTGTGTTCCAACGCAGAGGTGGGCGAGGAAATGTGTGCCTAACACATATGCACTTTGGGGCTCCTGCAGAAGGAAACAGAATTCTGGAAACTGTTGTGAGAAAAACATTAGAGACACCAGACTCGATGCTATGCCACGGACTGGAAATGAGGCTTCAGACAATATCCAGCAATTTTTGGACCTCCTTGAAATGTTGAGCTTTATTCCCCAACCCGGGTTGCGCGACGTAAATTATCTCCCTTTCTTATTTGCCTCACGTTTGAGGAGAGCCTGGCTTGGAGCAGGACAATGACTTAAAGTAAGAGCCAGGCAGAGAATACATCAGGTATTCGACCTGCAGGCCCATGAAATGCAGTGTCATCATAACCCAAAGGGCGTATCATTAGTCACTGAAGGAAGGAAGTGCAAGCATGCCCGGAGAAATCAATAGAAGGTCCTTGTCTGGTAACACGAAGAGAACAGCACCAATGTTTATGTCTTTGCCCTTCACATACTTTGCTCTTCCTTCCTCTCCAGTCATCTTTTCGCTTTATCCAGAATTTCATTTTCCTGATTCCCGAGTACAAACAGATGACCGTGGTAACCAAGACTCAGGCTGCAATCCAGTCTTTTCTCAGAAAAATATAAAAAAAAAAATGTCCATCAGGCCCAATGTTTCTGTATGGTGGTTATCTGATTTGGCTCCTGCTAACTAAAAACATATGCAACTGGTTATCTCCATCAACACAGTTTAATTCAGCTCTGGTCCGTATTAGTGTGTTTTTCTGCAACTGATGTCTCTTAGTGCCATGGGTGAACTGTTACTGTTAAAATCATGTTTAAATATGAAGATCAAACAAATGGTCCAAAGGTTTCTAGCATCTAAAGATTCATTAAGCAATACAAAAATACTTTGCCATGTTTTAGTCAAATGTAATAACTCTTCCCCAAAATATCATGCTTTCAAGAAATACTTTGCCATGTTTTAATTAAATGTATTAACTCTTCTCTAAAATATTATGCTTCCAATAAAGGAGGAGCCAGATTAATGTTAGAGTTTTTCTAGAATATTAGGTAGTAATTAAAAAGTGTCAAGGCTCCTTTTCATTCCATAATCCTGCACTTGACCTGCTCTTTCTCTTTTGTGCCTCAGATTGCCCATCCATAAAATGAGCAAAACAGTAGTAATGTGCATCCCAGGGAAGGTACAAAGCACCACTCATTACTGTCAGGAAAATGCTCTGAAATTATTCAGCTGTATTCATAGCAAAAAACCAACGAATTAACAAAATATGTTCAGGCAATGCACATTTGTCGGCTTCCATGAGAAAACTGTGAAGTGTTATGAATAATGTGGCTCGTTGGTGGCTGTTTGCTCTAACAATCCTGGTTTGTACATTACATGAAGGCAGAGGAATCTTTTCATGCTCAGTTTGACCCTTCCCCGCACTGCCCCTGATTTCTTTCTATTCTGGCCCTTGACAGGAGTACAAAATGCACATCAAGGACAAGAATAACTTTTTAGACTAAGATAACATTTGTATTATTAGAAGAGGTTAGGGTGTGCCTGAGAGGGCAGGAGGTAAATCTGCTGAACAGGCTAAAAGCTTTATTTATGGTAATGTCCTTTTTAAGGAGAGAGGAAAGGAGGAATATTACTAATAATGTCAAAAATTGTCCAAGATCCCAAATCAGCCAAGCTGTACATGAGCCTACACATGCATACACACTCCAGAACAAATTTTTTTTTAGAATGTAGACCTCTGACCCTGGACTAGTTTTCCAGCTAGAGCAAGTCAGCCTTAGTATATGAAATTTGATGGAATTAACATCAGTTTACCCCAGCTGAGAACTGTGGCAGAGCCTCATTATTTCAATCAGAAAAATCAGAAATATCTTATTCTGTACTGAATGCAGTTGTTTCACACAGGAAAAAGCAAAGTATCTTTTCTGACACGTTTAAGAGCTTCTGACACATCTGTCTCTCTAGTCCTTTACCCAATGACCCACTTGCCAGGTGAAAACTCTGAAACCAACCTTTCCAGGGTCAGCTGAACTCCCCAGAGCTTCCTGAAGGAAAGCTGAAGGAAACTAAGAATCCTCTCAGCTCTTCTCAAGAAATTTAAAATTACCTAAACACAACATTCTGAACCTTCTTTTATGATTTAGGAACCAACATACCTGTTCCCCCCCCAGTCTTTAGTCAGTTGGGCACTTAACCTCAATTTGCTATTCAGTTTTTGTGAGAATTCTCACAGTTTGTGTACCTGGGCCCTTTGTAAGAGAGAATCCAGGCTGCTCAGTCCTATTCCCTGATGATTTCTGAGAATATGACTGCTGTCCTATCAAAGCACAAATGGTATGAAACTGTGGAATTGGTTGCTGTTCCCTATCTGGAGGATAAGAGTGCACTATGCAGGGGCAAAGGCCAGGCTGAGAGAACAACACAAGAAATCAAAACAAAACCTCCCCCTGAAAACCTTTATAAAACCCAGTTTTAGTCTGCTCCCACAGCTCGGAGAGGATCTGGCATCTAAAGGGAGAGAAAAACTGAAATTCTAAATATTGGGATGCACATCTGGTCCCCCACCTGTGATCTGTCCCCCGAAAGGAGACTGAATTTAGGATCAGGAAAGCTGAACTTCTCACATATCTAAGGGAATTCAATTGCTGACAGCTGAAAAAGCTAAATTAATAAATAAAAAAAACATCATTTGACAGGGTTTTTTTTTTCATCGTACTTTATGGCCACATAAAAATATTATAGTAAAATATAACTTTTCTCTTGCAACAGAGCTTGGGCTGTCTCCTTTAAATATACACTTCAAACACACTGGGAGCTTTGCACAGTTGAAATATAATTTCATTTGAATAATAATATTATTTTTTTATCACAGATATGCCACCCTAGCTTATTTTTAACATAGTGATGTCACCCTAACAGTGAGATCAGTTTGCAGAACTTCCTACTGAGCAGTAGAGGTGAACTGGCTACATAATAAATAGAAAAATTCAGACTCTTTTAACAGTGTTATAGGAATGCAAAACAGAGATGCTGTTTCACACCTGCAGGACAGGGACAATGAACTTTTATGAAAAAAAAAAAAAACTTGTGTACCTCACTTAGGAGAAGAAAGTCTTTATTCTAGTGATTGTTAAATTTCTGGTGGATATAGGGACAATGTATATGTGTCCTTTCCACAGCCAGTCAGCCCTTTAAGGATAAAAATACCATAACTCTTCTCATATTTGAAAAAAACCCTCATGCTGATTGGAAATATGGAACAAAATATTCAACTAGAATAACACATATTGCCCACATACAAGGTATCTCCCACTTTTACATGTCAGTTTTATTAATAATTTGAATTTATTATGACATTTTAGGCATACTATAAAAACATTAGCATATGTTGGGTTTGCCCCAAAGTAATTGCAGCTGGAAAGACAAATAATGAATAAATTAACTGTTAAATCTGGTTGACCCCTGGATTTTTCAGTTTTTCAGCAAGTCAAAAAAACACAAGCGTTTTATGTAGATGAAAATGTCTTTTAAGGATATATTTCCAGCATGTCAAAAGAAAACAAAACCATTTCAAATCAAATAATAAGTTTCTGTAGATTGACACCAAACCAGGTTCCAATTGTGGCTTTAGCATATTTTAGCGGTTTGAATTAAAAAAAAAAAAAGAAAAAAGAAAGAAAAAAAGAAAGAAAAACAGGAACATGCCATCTGTGAAAGATTAATATTGGAATAATCGACTAAATATTTGAGATGGGGTTTGGTCTTGAATGACTGAGCCTAACAGAGACAAACTCTTCACGTCTTTTTTTGGTTCACCTTTCAAGAGTTCCCACTAACATTTCTCCAAATTCTTCTATCAGTGATAAGAAGGAGGAGACCCCCATAGCCAAGTGATGAGGCTGCTCTGAAACTCACAGTTCAATGTTATTTGTTTGGTTGGGGTCTCTTCCTTTTTCTTTTAATAAACTATCCCCCAAAGTCTATCTACCTAAAGAGAATTATCTGCTTAATTTCCTGCAGGCTTCGATGCAGAAGCAGGTCAGTTGGTTTAATTATCAGCTATGGAGACGTGAAGGAGCTTGAAATTCATTTGAAATATACAGCGGCTTTTTTTTCCCCTGGATTCCTTTGCATTAGCAAAATACCTGTTCAAAGCACAGATTGACTCAGCTGTGACTTAGAGAAAGATAAGATTCTGTGGCAGGAAAGTCATAATGCTATTATTGTCCACTGGACAGAGTATATTTGCACGGTGATTAGTGATGGCTAATACAAAGAAATGCTATACATGGGGAAACAGGCAGGAATTTGCCTCCTGACTATCAATTCTCTTTTTGGGTTTAAAATGTAGTCCTACTCCCTCTATCTATATCATGCTGTCCATTAAGCACCAGACAGACCCAGAAATGCCTTATGAATTTTGGAGTCCGAAATCCGTATGACAAAATTCAGCCAATGGACTTTTCCTTGCCGTGACAGAAAGGCACGCAACACTTCCTCCAGTGATTGGATCCCTTGCTGGGAGTTTTTTGGCACAGGAGGGAAAAGCTTTTTCCTTTAGAATAGGCTTTTTCTGTGTCCTAGATAAAGTGTGAGGAAGGCTAAATAAGCAGTAGTAGGTTGCCATGCCTTCCAAGTTCACATCTTTTTTTTTCCCCCCTTTTTTCTTCTGTATAATTCTAGGAGTTAGTATTGGCAAGTTTTTATTCGGAGATAGGCATGTAGAGGGAGCATTCAGAAGGAAGGAAATCCAATTAATTTTGTTAGAAATCCAATAGTCTCCCAGTGAACACAGACTTCCACCACAAATCTGCAAGTTTATAGAGCCTATAAGGCACTTGGAGAATCCTCTCGGCTGAAAGACAGAGGTTGGGCTCAGTGTGGATAGAGTGATATCTGTAATATCCCATAGAAATCCATTGAGAACACTTAGGAAAGCACAATATCCTTTAAATGTAACCTTGATAATGAAAGGAAAGGGCTCCTGTTCCTAAATAAAAAACAACAAGCCCCGACAGGTCAGAATTGATACCAGCATTTGCTGCTGCCTGAAACTCCTGCCGTGCACTGAATGCTGCAAAAGTGTCTGTTATTTTTAACTGTTGGGTTATTGTCCATCTTTAAGGATGGGGAAATTTCAGGAGTGCGATTAATAATAATAATAATAAAAGAAAAAAAAGATTAGTGTTACAGCAGACCTCTAGATAAAATACCTAAGGGACAGGGGTGGCAGACAAAGGAAGCCAAAAGAAAAAAGCAGGTGTGGGAGGCTCGTTTTGGAGAGAGCAGCTCAGAAACCCCTGAACTGAGGGCTCTTTATATATAGCACCACATTGAGTGACAAAATGGTAGCTGTCATAATGTGCCAGTTAACATGTCCAATATGAGCCGATCGTTTAGTGTCCCCTGGGATTAGAAGACAGAAACATGACAAAGAACAAAGAACTCGGATCAATAATGCTTGGGGAAATAAGACAGAGAAGGTTATTTACTCTGCATTGATCCGTTGCTGCAGTCGCGTAAACTTGGCCTGTTTTTCTTTTGTTAACCTTTAAGCTTGAGTATACTCACAAGCAACTAGGGAGCCAACTAACAGGTGTAGATTAAGGATCGAAGGAGGTCATCGTACCTCTGTCACCACTAGGCACCCATGTAACAACATCCCTGAAGAAATTTAAACATCAATAGCTATAATAAGGGCAAATTTATCAAGCTTGGCCTACTTTTGCTGGGAGTCTGGCTGTGTCCAGTCAGTTTGCCCTTGCTAAAGCTCAATTGATTTGGACATTCTTTTACTAGAGTTGATTATCAATTGTGACACAACAAATTTGTTAGCTTCCAAGCACTGGAGTTGTTGTTGCCATTGGAGCCTCTGAAGTGAAAACACCTGGCCATGCTCAAGTTTTACTCTTGCTGAGGAGAAATAAAAAAACTAAAAGACAAAAAAAAAAAGGAAGAAAGAAAAGAATGGACAAGGGGAAGAAGAGAAAAGCAGAGAAGCCCTTTGGTGATCTCTCTCTAGATGCTGGTTGCATTGGAGATACCTGTACTGAGCAGCTGGAACATCTGGATTGTCTTTTTTGGAAAATTAGGAGCATGAGGAAATATCAACTTGAAGGAAACTGTTTGCAGCAGGAAAAGTCCAGACAGCTGTTAGCTATTCATTTTTTATGTTTTGTGATTTGTCACCTAAGTCATATGGAATCATTCCTGCTCCCTCTGTGGATGACAGACTCTTGAAACCAAGCAGTAATGAATCCCGCATGATGGGCAGCAATATTCTTTAAGCATGACTATTCAAAAGAAATAATCATTCTTGCTGAACTCCACGGAACTTGTTAAATGTGAAAATCCATTCACTGGTGCTCAGGAGCTGTAGTTAATTAGGCTAAGTGGATATTTTGTGTAGAAACATGATGGGATGGAATTTGTTTGTTTTAAATACTGACCCTTTTTTTTCCAGTTTAATAGTAAATGTTTCATGTTGTGCCAATGATATTAGCAGTACATTAAAAATGTAATTCTGGAAATATTTATCTTATTTAGTTTACTTCAAAACCAAAAGGATGATTATAACATTATAACAGATTTTCTATTTTTCTGGATCAAAGTATATGCTGCTTGTCATGCTATTTGATTTGTGTATCACAGAATAAAACAAACAAATTATATAAAAGAGAAGGACCCTATAATTAAAAATTGAAACCCACTTAAAAAATCTGAAAAGCAAAATGCAATATTATATGGTAACCTTTTTAAAACAGACACTTTACCCAGAATTTTGGGATTGAAGCAGTGGTCTACCTGTAGCATTTACTTTAATATTCTGCCTTTTGATCAACATTTTAAAATACCTCTGCAGGATGAACACCAGTGCAAGGGCACAAAATCAGTTCACCATGAACACAAACATCTGAAAATGAGCAATCAGCACCCATTGCTACCTAATAGTTTGGGTGAATAAACTCATGGACATGGCTCTACTCCTCATTTACCATCCTGTAGCACTTTTGGTCACTGATGGCATTCAGGCATTGACTGGCAAAGCTATGGCTCAGCTCAGATTTTTACAACAGATTCTAGAAAGTAACCCCCTACTTTATATTTCCCATTGCAGCTTGATTTCCTACAGCAGTCAGGATGCACTTGCTGGGGATAACCTTTCTCCCATTAATGTGGCAATCAGAAAACTCTGAATTTAATTTAAGGCATGCTGCGTGTTTCTTTTTGTTTATCTATAATTATGTGGCACAAAGAATGAACCTACTGACAAAGGAAATCAGATCCTGCTTCCCTCCTAGAGATGGGAATCTGTTGTTTGCATCTCTTGGCATGCAAAGTTTCAGCTTGTGACCCTTGCCCCATCACCCGTAAAAGTGTCACCACACTTTTTAAGAGCATTTAAGGCATTTAAGAGCATGGGAGGGAGAAGGCAGCAGCTTTTAGGGCATCAGAAATGACAGTAATGTGCACTGGAACTGTCTGCGCAAGCAGTGTGTGCTGAGGCAGTTGTATTAGATCAATCTGTGCCAGAAGAGAAGCCACTGACAGTTTATTTCTGTGCTGGAGAATGAGCTGCAAAGTGCACAGTCCTCCACAGGATGAACGGAGAACAGCTCAGTTTGGTCCTCCAGCCACGCACAGCCCTCCCTCTGCAGCTCTGAGCTTTCCAAACCCCTCTGATACTGCAGAGCATGATGTGAAATGGGATTGGAGAAGGAGATCCTGAGACCAAACTGGGGCTGAGCCATTGCCCACGATTAAACAGGGCAAAATTTGGGCTGCTCCAAGGAAACTTCCCTGGTGCTTGGCACAGTGGTGGGCTTTTCCAAAATAACAGGGAGTCAATGAGAAGAGCTGGAAAGAATGTGGGATCAGATCTTCTTCTAGCCAAGCAGGAAAGGTTCATTATAAAAATAGCATGAAGAGACACTGGAAGAGAAAATAAAAAGAGAAGGAAAGGAGGGAGGGAATGCCACACAAGCAATGCTGAAAGGCACATGCAAAAAAATCTCCAATCCACCTCTGTAAAGCACTTAAACCCGAGTGTGAGCATAAGCAAATTAAACCTTTGGAACTCATCTGCAGAGCCAAAAGCCCAAGGCAGATGACGGTGCACTGAGACACCACGTTTCCTGGTTGCATGCTTATGCTAGCATGCTCTCCTCACCCAGAGGCCTTGTCCACGCTGACCTGTTCCCTTGTTCTGGCCAGTTGGCTGCTTGGCTCCTCTCCCAGTAGCCAGCGCTGTCCAGGCGTGACATCGATCATTGCTGCAGTAAGGAAGATGGCACTTACCTGATGGGGTAGGCGGAAGCTCCCTCTCTTACCATATGCTGGGAATTGTCAGTGGCTGCTTGAAGCCAAGGCTGGCTTTTTCTCCTGCCAGGAAACAGGCCTTTTCCAGAGCCTGCCAAAAAGGAGGAAAAAAAAAAAAGAAAAAAAAAAGAAAAAAAAAGAAATTTTGCATATTACGTTTCACACTGAGCAGTTTTATAGCAGGTTGGGCAGCACTGGGGATTAGGGATCACAGTTTCCTTTGGTGCTGGGGACAGACAGCAGACAGTGAAATAAGAGGCACTACAATGGGTAAGGGGAAAAAAAAAACGGAAATACAAAAGAAAGTGTTTATATTGATTCTCTCCAGAAATACAAGATCTGCCACTGCCAAGCAGACTACTGAGTCATTAAAGGCAGCATCCTGACTCCAGGGGTGCTTCAGAGGAAGAGGAGGGGAGGAGGCATGCTGCCAGCTGTTCCACGTCCTTTGGAGAGAATCACTTTCCGGATCCCAGCCCGACCACGTCCTGGCACACAGCACTTGACTGCTCCATAACCTTTCTCAGCTCCACAGACCCCAACCCATTTCCCTTCTCACTTTTCAGGTTGGAAAAAGCCTGGTGTCCCTGGGTGTTTGCACCATGGTGCATCCTCGTGGTCCTTTTTGGCCCTGAACTCGGAATTAAAGTCAGCATGGAGCACAGAGATGTTGATCTTCTATACGGGAGACACTAGAATTTTATTTCCCCAGGGAAAGTTTGAAAAGTGATCTCATTTAGGCCACTGGGGTAAGCATGGCTGTGACATCTCCCACCATAGGGTGGATTTTTTTTCAGCAGATGCCATCATGATATCCCCTGAATAATCCATCCCCCAAATGCTGAGACAACCCCCAGGCTTTCAGGAAAAAGCAGTTTCTCCATTGAGTCCAGGAGCTTTGACATATCCTGCTGGCAGTGGGCAAACCTGAATCCAAGAAAGGAAGACCAACATCTCTGAAGAGAATTGAGAGATTAAAAAAAATGGGGATTGAAGAAAAGAAAGGACGTGATCTCTTCCTGCATCTGTGGCACAAACACTGATGTTGTATCAGAAGAAATTGGTTCTCGAAACAAATCTCTTCTTCCCCTTTCTAAATATCCCTCTTTTCCTTTTTTTTTTCCTTTTTACAGAAAAGGGAGGAAAAAAAATTCACATCCAGACAGGGAAGAGATGTCCTTTGAATTACAAATCACAAAAAGTTTTTTCTTTCAGTGAGGGGGTGGAGTTGAAGTGGAAGAAAACCAGGCCAAGGGATTACTTCATATTTCTTCTAAGGAATGAATCCTTAAAAAAAAATAAATAGAAAATAGAAAAAACAAAAAGAAAAAGGAAGAGTCTATTTTGTATTACTCAGCAGTTCTTTTTCCTTATCATTCTTCTATGGAAAGTTGTTGGTTTTTTCCCCTAATAATGTGTTTATCACGCAGTCCTGCACATTCACCCATCCACACACACACAGAGCTCTTTATACAGAGAAAATCAGGCTGGCGCTGCAAAAGTGCAGAGAAGATCTTTCGCTAAAATGATCTCAAGGTCAGTTTTGGGGGTCTTTAGGTTTCTATATTCAATCCAACCACGTTTCATGTCTCTGCTTTGCTTGCTTAACTTACAAGAAACTTGGGCACAATTTTGCTTGTGTTGGCAGTTTTTAGGTGTGGATTCATGCAGGCTATTTACAAGATGCCAAGGGATGTCAAATCCTGAACATGTGTTTTTGTCCTACAGTCATTCTCTGACAGCAGAAATAGTCTGCAGCTTATCAGATCCATTTGCTGATATTTAACATCTTTTTTTCCCGACAAAGGTTTGGGGTGAGATGAATTTTAATGTTTCTCTGCACTGAAGCTGACAAAAAAAAAAATCTTTATGCATTTAAGTTAGAAAGTGGAGCTTGAAACTGTGAGGGAAAAAAAAAAGCCAACTCCCTTATTTACAACATTTTTACTTTTCATACATAGATACAACTCTGCTCATTTTTTTAAAACACTCAAGGTTTTTGGTAAACATTTTACTCAATCATGAGGTAGAGCCACATGGTCATGGATCGAAACATGCATTTTAATGTATATTCCTGATATCAGTGATAAAATACTCAAAAGTCTGATAATATTTTTTAGAGGAATATATTTATTTAAACTGAGCAAGATATAAAACCCCATTTTCTCAATTTTTAGCACTATTTTAAAAATAATCACACAAAAAACCAAAGTATTTTTTTAAATTTAAAGATTTTTGTAAAATTGTCCAATAGAAATAACACCCTCTGAGCCTATAATTCCCAGACAATTTTAGCAAATAGTGAACTCCCAAAATGAAGGGTTTTATAAAAATATATAGGTTTTCAGATACTATAAGTGATACTTTGAAAAGAGGTTGGAAACTTAGATAAGCATTGCTATGGACATAGAAAGAGAGGTAGCAATTTTGAAGAATACTTGCATATTATGAGTGCACACGAAAGTGAGCTTAATTTTGCAGGCAAAAAATTGCTAACAAAAAGTGGGACATTTTTCATGAATCTGAGTCTTAATAAATATTTGAGCTATGTCTACATGCAGGGCACCTTTTAAATTCACAATGCCATATACATATGTTTTCATATTGCAGCCGATATGTCATCCCTGGTTTCTGCAGACATCATTCTATTTAGAGCTATTTTTCTTCACTAAGCATCTTCCTCAAGTTCTCTGTTTCAGCACAGCCTATAAGTTAAAACATGCCCAGTGCTCTAACCTTGTGCCTAGAGGTACTACTCTGAAGGAAAAAGTGCCCAATTTTTTTTTCCTGGCATCAAACAGAGACAGCTAACCTGGAAGTTTGAATGCTCAATGTCTTCTCCAAAATTATCCAGACTGCTTTTGTTTGCAGAAGTCAGATTGTGCAAGCTGTTGGTGTGTGGCTTGTCCCGGTAAGTTAAGAAGAACAATCTACTTGAGAGGTTTCCAATTATTCTTACTTCTGGTCAGGTTAGATATACAATTAGATTGGATCCCTGACAGGTTCTTGGCTCCTCCAGCTTCAGACCAAGCCTTTATTAGTCCAAGAGCATGCAGATGGAAGTGATTTATTTTCTGTTAGCTGTTACACGAATTTGATTGTCAACAAAATCTTTCTCAGCTTTCAGCAAGGTTTGGAGTCAGGCTTTGTGTCCGAGGTGGGGTGTCCACCTCAGCCAGCTGAGTTCAGTTTGGCAGAGGCAGCTCAGCTGATCAAACCTCACAGAAGTCAGCATCAAATAGCCCATACAAAGCTCAGAGGCTCCACATGTCACAGGGAAGGGACGTATGGGCAGAGGTGACTCCTGGGATCCTTCCTGCCCGTGGTTTCCTCTTCTGCTGCTGTGCTGCCAGCTCTTCTCTGCACATCCCCATTCCACTGGGCCTTGTCCTTTACTTTGTTGGCAAATAAGGTAAATGACCCCTGTTCTGGCTGCCCATATGCTGCTAACATCGCTGGTTTTGTCTCAGCAAACGGCATGAGGATGGCATAGACAGATGCCAAAAGAGAGGCCCCATCAGCCCACCAGCCCTGCTGTGAACCACCAAAGTGCCGGGGTGAGTGGCAGCCGGCATCTCCTTGGTTATTGGAGAGAGCAGCTGTGTCATGTTCGCTTAGTTTACATCATAATCCAAATCAACCATGAAGGATGAAGATGCATAGAAGGAAAAGGGAAAAAAAAATTTTAAAAAATCCCAAATCACAACAATGAAGCGAGGGGATGTGTTCAAACAAACTCCGGTGCAAATTGAATTTGGGTCTGGTCCTGAGTAAACAGAGTGATTGCAAGGAAAGGGATGGCTTGGCTGCCAAATCCTTACAAAGTGGCTGCATAACCTGGGAGAGAGTGAGGAGCTTTGTCCTCTACACGCAGATGTTTGTACCCTTATTCCTTCCCCTCTGCTTCCACGTCCTTGTCCTCCTCCTGTGGCCCCGACAATTCATTAGTTCTCACCTCAGACTGGAAGCAGGTCCAGAGAGAACAGGCAGGTTCGTTACAGTTTGGCACAGGGAGTGTGTTAATTGTGATACAGCTAAAGGTTGTTACTGCAGATTAAAAGAAAAAAGGACTGTGACACCTGTCCCCAAGGCTGTGGTGACTTCAGCTCAGGCTTTGGTCCCAAGAACTTGCCTGGTCATGAGGAAGTCCATTTTTGATAAAATATGGTAAAGTAAAATATGGTAAAACTTATCTATTTCTTGTATGTAAGGGGTTAATTTTTTTTTTTTTTTAAATCCACGTAAATCTTTGGTCCCATTGAGAAAAAAAAAAAAAAGGGCAGAGAAAATGGCTATAAAATCATAACTGGGCTATGAGAATCCTTTTGCCTGAGGTCAGAAAGGCTGAGATGCTCTTACTCCTTTATGCTTGTATATGTAACTGATGCAAATATTTAGGTAGTACAGGGTATGGTTTACATGTAGCAATAGAAAATAGATTGAGAAGATTTTCATATAATCTCATATTTTGAGGATTAGAGCATTTTTTAGCATGACATCCAAGAGGTTTTAGAGCAAACTTCTGATAAGAGTAGTAGGAAAATTTTATTTAAATTGGCTTTAAAATGGGCCTTGAAAACATTAATAATGAAACACCTCAAGGAATCTTGGAAAATGGTGAGGATACAGTGAGTAGGCTGTATTTTGTTTCCTAGAAAGAGAGAGAAAATTCTTTGGGAACTTCTAGAAAGAAGTCCAGTGCTTTTAAACTGCAGTATTTCACAGCTCATCAGAACTTCTGGAGAGTCCAGCAGTGAAGGGAAAGAGGCTTGAGGTTCTGCTGGGTGGCCAGGTCATTGTGGCAGTCTTTAAAGCACAGGAGATTTCCTCGTAGGAACCTGAGCTTTAAGGTGTATTTCAGAGGAGCTCCATATCCTACATGACACATAACAAAGGCTGAGGAGGAAGAAGCAGCAGCAGAAAGAGGCAGCTTTGAGAAGATGATGTCTCTCTGGCTTCAGGAGGTGTTAAGCAAAGCTGAAGCATTTCTCCCTTTGGGAGAAGAGTAATAAAGTGAATGCTCAAGTCAGGTGGGCATCTCCTCCCAGCTGCCTCTGCTGAAAATCAAATGGAGGTCAAGCAGCAGCTGAAAATCAAATTGAAGTCAAGCAGCAGCTGAAAGTCTGTTTTGGCTGTTCCCCCTGACCAATCTGCCAGAGACTGTGCCAGGACCCTCCAGAGAAGTGCATGAGGTTTGTCTGCTCGATTTTTAACAATTTTTGGGGGAGATGGCACCTGGAGAGATACATTCTGTGCAGTAGGGCACAGAGTAGGGATGTTCTTAGTGGGTATCAGACTAAAGCCTGGGTCTCTCCTGTGTGCACCATGGATCAGTGCCTGTTGTCCACCCTACATTAAGTGCCTCAGAGTCTGGATGAGTTGGATGAGTCCCTGTCTGCTCAGGAGGGCTTTTTTCTTACAAAAGCTTCTCTAAGAGTTGCCTGACAGAAACCTTTTGCTCCTCAGAGTGCCTGAAGGAGGAAGCACGAGGTGCGTCAGCTCCCTGGGGCTGGAGTAGCAGGAAACAGCAGTGTGTAGGCGCAAGTTCAGCTTGTTTCAAGTCCTTAAAAAAAACAAAATCATGGTTTTCAGTTCCAAGTGATTCCTGCTGGAGGAGATGGGGGATTTTTCAGGTCTTTGGGTGGGAGCTCTAGTCCCACAGCAGGTATTGTAGGTCAATGGGCTTCTGGCAGATAATGTGCAACAGGAAGTTGGGTTAAATCTCTTGTAAAGTTTTCAGATATGTAGACAGAGAATGTTTAAGGCAGATACCTCTCACTTTCCAAGCACAATACATACTTTCCCTTCTTTCTTCAAATGCCGTTCCTTTTGGAAATCTCTGTGGAGAACAATGCAATAATCAGTTCTTAACATCTAATTATGCCCTTCCCTTTACAAAAGAAGCTCATATTCTTAAATAACACTTCCTGGCAGCAAAGAGCTCTGTGGCTTGCTTTGAAAGAGAGGGGAAAACAATGCAACCCAACCCAAATATCTTCAGATCATTAATGCACAGGGAATTGGGTGCACAATCCTTTCTGAGCCTCATCAGTAGATGAAAATAATACTTACCCTTGAGCGTTTGGCGATGTTCTTGTCCCGAATGCCGACAATAATCTAATCAGTTAACAATTCTTATTCTGATGATCACTTTCCTGTGAATTGTTTCAGGGGTAGGAAAGAAAAAAAAAAAAAGAGAAAATATAAATAAATTAGACTTTCTTGCTGGAAAGATGATGGCTTACCAAGAGCCTACTCTTTACTGCTTGGCTCCTTGTAACAATTCAGATTCTTCTCCCTGCTGGGTGAAATGTCAACCTGCAGAGCAGTAAGCTAAAAAAGGCCGTTTACACTGAAATCTTACCCCTGTTTTGCCCAGAGGCATTTCACAGCATAAGTAAGGCACTTGAGGTCTGCAACTACTGGCCTACATGGCAACTTCTCTTTGTCTGTGTTTCAGGAATAGGGTTGGGTTTTGTTTTTTAATATAGAGAATGTTTGGGGGGGCTTTTTGTTTTGTTTTGGTTTTTTTTTCTCCTGCTTCTTATGGAGTAAATTTCAGCCCCGAAATGTATGATATGTGCTGCATTTGGTGCACTCTCCCCGAGGCAAACCAGGGGATCTGTAAGTGGTACTATTTTTCCTATCAGCCCTGGAGAGTAGTGTGGCAGCCCTGCGTGTTATTAATGGATAAAATCTGAGCAGCAGCCAACCCCAAGGTGAACCCTATGCATTTAAAACATTTCATCAGACAGCTAAGTATTTTTTTTTCCTTCACTACAGCGGATATCTCTACTGCCACCACTCAATAGATCCCGATAGAAGAGAGCAATAGCTGGACTCACTAATGTGAAAATTGATAGTATGAGCTCTCCAATGAAATATAAACAGCTCTGTGTTTCTTAAGTGTCAATATCACGGGGCTGGGCTGAGGAGGTGGCGTGGTGGATTAACCCTAGAATTATCCAGGAGGGGGGAGAAGCTGGTAAATAGGAAATATTTGTCCAATCAGCCAGGGCTCATTTCTGAAGTGGATAAGATGGGCTGCTGTTGACTCCCAGCTGCTGACAGCTAGAAACCCAGCTCCACCTCACTGCTCTTGTAAACTGGAGTGTTTCCGGAGGAGGAGGAAGGTCAGACTGGACTCGTTTGCCCTTTCCTTTCCCCCTCCCATTTCGTCTTGAAAAAATTGGATAAAAGAGGGGATGAGGAATGGTGTGAGAATCAGCACTGCAACTTTGCAGATGCCTTTGCAGATGCACAGACAGACACTGCATTGGGAGCAGCTCCTGGCAGGCTGCAGTGCTGCTGTCAAAACACTGCTTATTAGAAGAGCAGCTTATTCTGGAGGGAAAACCTGCGGCATGCAGAACAAATATCCTTGCTGGAGGAGAACTGAGACCTTGCACTCTCATTCCCTCTCACAGAAGCACTTAGTGTAACCAGAAGGGCCCCAGGAAAGGAATGCAGGTGTCTTTGCATTCGGATGTTTCCAGGGGTCAGATTGCCTCAACTCTTTCACTGTTGCTGTTTTCACATATGGATAAGGCAGAAATGCTACTTAGCACCTTCTGCTCTGGCTAAAAAGCTAAAACCAGCCAGGACCATTTGTTTTCTGACATCAGAGTCACCTCCTGATCCCCATACTGAGCTGGACAGTGTTAGGTGTGGGTTACAAATAGCCCAGAGCAATGTTGTTCTTTTGACAAAGAAATGGTTTCCATGGAAACTTTTAAATATACCGAAGATTATGTAAGTTTATATCCGATATATCTCCAGAACATTTATATTGCTAGGTTGCAGAAACACATTTTTAAAAAAGAAATTACTTAAAGTTCTTTGGCATTTGTTCTTTTTGATAAAAACAAGCAATTCTGCATACTGCTTCTCAGTATTTGAAAGAGAAGATTATTGAGCTAAATGTGGACAAATGGGTACAAAATAAACCCAGCTTTGACTTGCAAGGGTTGTGGGAGGAGTAAAAATAATAGAAAAAAATACAAAAGGCAACCTATAAATCATTACAAAGTCACTAAAAACCTCTTTGCAACAATATATTATATAAAGTGCTTTTCATGCCTCTCTGGCTGGAGACTTGGACTTCTTATCTTGAGTTTCTCTTCTTCAGCTTGTTTACTGAGTTTTCAATCTGCTTCTTGAGGCTTAAGTACTCTTCTATTTATGAGTCAACTCTGGAACCAAAGCACACGGTGGAGGATCATACCTAAGTTGAGGGTCCTTAATCCTGAGTGAGCAGACTGAAGATTTAGTAAACAAGCCAAAAAAGACTTAGGGGGGCTGAGCATCCCCTTGGGGGAAGGGGGGAAAGGAGGATGTTAGCAGGAGGGAATCACTCAGCTGCACAGCAAGAAAAGGGATGAGGGCTCTCCCTCCAAGCACCCTAAAATCAGCAGGTTTGTGTAAGTTAGGCACCCCCAGACATGGGTTTATGTCTATGCAAAGGGGTGTTCAGCCATTCTAAAGTCACTAGGAAACTTCTCATTAGTGGCACTGTGAAAACTTTCTCTGTGCAAACCCTTTCCTTCCCTGCAAAAGAAAACCTGTGCAAGCTTTAAATTTAATTCTCAGTGCTGTAACTCAGAGTTTTGCTTCTATTGAAACCCAAGGTCCAACTCAGTTGGACAAGAAGTGGAAATAACAGTATTCCTGCTGGACTTTTCCCTGTTATTCGATGAAGAATTTGAAGCATCAAATAAAAATAAAATTGAAAAAAAATCATCTGCATTTTGAAAATTTTAGGCTGGGCTTGGGAAAATTAAGTCATACCTTGAAGAGAAAATCAACATTCAGATTTATATAAAAATACATGCTGAAGTACATAAAAATCATAAAGCCTATCCTCCCACCCCAAAGCATAAGATTGGTTTAAATATAATGAGGTTGCATAATTTTGAAAATATAGTTAAACAAGTAGCTAGCAAAGGAGTATTGTTGGTGGGTTTCTCATTTAATATTTAGGTTTCAAGCTTCCATTTTCCTGTTTACAGACCAGAGTACCTTTAATGCAGTCTGAATTTCACACAATATCATGATGTCAGAAGCAGAGGAAAACACAAAACACCAAAGAATCATGAAAAAAATGGGGCTTGGAAACCTTAAATTTGTGTCTGTAGGTTAAGGGAACTTTGCAAAGTCCAAGGACCCTGTCTGCTTTTGGTTTGCATGGATTTGTTATATGTTCTGTTATATATTGTTCTGACTTTGAGAGGTCTTCTATTGGAAGGAGATGGAGTTCTCATTAATTTGAAGAAATGTTAAATGGCACATATGAAAATGTTTCAAGTCTGGTTTTTATACTTTATCAACAATATCTTTTTTCTTTTAGAAAAAGAATCCCATTCTCTGACCAGCTTCAGTGTGAGCTTAGTTTTCTGTTTATTATTAGTGAACACGTCCAAGAGTTATATTAATGTGTTTATTATCAGTGAATCAAAGCTTGATTGATAAAATAAACTAATGTGGTCAAGAGTTGAGCTATTTGAAAAGTTTTTCTGAGTAGCTGGAGCAAAGCTGAAGAGAAAGATAACCTATGCCAGCTTTCACCTCTTGGCTGGATGGAAAAAGGTAATCACACATCTAATTCCTCTCCACCCACAGAGTGATGCTGAGAAATCCTGGGCATCCATAAGGAACAAAGCCAACATCAGTCTGTGAGTGAAATCAGAGCTCTCCTGTGTCCTGGTGGCATGAATTTACACCTCACTTCTCTTTGTTTTCCTTCCTTCTCTTAGAGCTTTCCATGGGCTGGAGTCTTGGGTAGTTGTGTGGATACCCTGAAACTGGCATTAATCCAGAAAAAAAAATTCCAAAACCATTATAAAAGTTTTATACAAAGGAGGGAAAAGTCAAAGGAAAGCAAGGCAGAAAAGCCACAAGAAAACAGTGAAGGTGGAAGAGGTTATGTGCATATCTCATTGAAACTCATGACTGTCATTTCCACCCAGACAAGGTCTGGATCATGGAGCATGGGTAGAAATATGATCACTGAATCATTAATGAAATATTAAATGGTATTTGGTGAAGCTTTAGCTGTATAGGTTCTGCCTGGATCCTCAGGAGGACACATTGAGCTTAGAGACCATACCCTGTCAGACTTGTGTGTTTGTCAGTTAAGTTAATTTTAGGAAAAGGTTGATGCCTTCTGGACTTGTAAATGCACAAGCAACCATTCCTCTCCATTTCCCACTGAGCTTTGCCTACCAGTGCACAAATGGCTCCCTCCTGGAACAGGCTCACGCCGCCTGAAGGAAAGGGGAAGCTGGAAAATATCTTGACCACTGACTTGAAAAAGGCTTTGAAAATCATCACAGGTCCACAAGAGGATCAGCCAACAGCCAGTGCTTTTCCTCTGGGCAGCAGTGGCAATGCAAACCTAGCAGGACTGAGTGTCCCAATGCCCAGAAGCTCATTAATGTGTGATCTGATAAATCAATGTTCCAGGAAAAGACAACATTTCTTGCCTGTCTTCACCACGTCCCTATATAGGGTTCTTAGATCTTAAATATGTTTTAATTTGGTCCCATGTTTTTCTCTCTGAAAACCATATTTGTGATGAGAAGTGGGTTTTAACTGCTGTCTGTAAGGAAAGGAAAATGTCATCTGGATTTAAGGAGCACTTGGCTAGAAGGAGGTCTGGTTTTACCCTCCCCGAGTCAGTATCATCTGAGGACTGAGAGGAGGGGTGATGGGCACACGGTGGAAACTTTTCCAAACATCTCCCTTCCAACAAGTCTGTAAAAACGCTGAGCTGAAAGACTCGAAGCAACTCACTTGAGACTCATTTTCAGTGTGGTTAAAGTTCTGAAACCCAGACTGCAGAATCTCAGGAAGCAGCTGGGCTCCTAATTAAAACAAATCGTTAATAGATTTAGCAGGCCAAATTTATGCTTTTCAATTAAAACCACTGTGGGGCTTGGTGTGTGCTTGTGTGTGTGCTCAGCTGTGCTGGAGATGGGTGTGAGTTTGTGGGGTTTGGGGTGTGATGTGGGAGGGTTTGGGTCAAACTTTGTGTCCCCAGCATGAGCTCACAGATTGGGAACATCTTGATGACCAGAGTACAACAACTTCAGAGCAGAGGAGTCATGGCAAAAGTGGTGTCAAGGACACTTCTTGCATTCATTTCAGACCACAGACTGCTCATCCTTCTGCATGAAGGCAGTCAGGAATTTTCCTCACAAAAATTTGTTCTTATTTGAAAGCTACGAATGTTTTATTCAGTGCAATGGGTCTGAGCTGTTGACTGACTGGTGGTCACCCAGCAAGAATTTGTCCTTCAATTAGCCCTGCTTTTTTTCTGTGTGTTGCTGATTTTCACACTTCAGACCAGAGCATCCATTTGCTTCTCTAGAATGGCTCTTTCACAGGCGTTTCAGTAAAACTGGGGTAAAAGCAATTTTGTTGTTGTTGTTGTTATTGAAATTATAGTATGACAATAATTCTCATTACACCAAATTTGATGAAATGATTTTTATTTCCATCTTTTTTCTACTGAGACAAAGATTGCATCTGTATGTTTTTGTTGCAAGAAAGAAAGAAAAAAGCCATGTGTTGCCTCAAAGCATTAAGCTGCCGAAAAGTTCCTTTGTTGCCACCAAAATGAGGCTAGCAGCTCATATATCTGCTTTTGAGCAAGAATAAGCTAAAAACTGCTGTCATTTTGTAAAAGCTAATTTCTCTTTTCAAGTTAAATGGAGGACTAAGTCTATAGATAATTCCAGCTCCCCCCAACCAAAAAAAAAGAAAAAAAAAATCAAATTTTGTGTTTTCAAATGGCTGATGAGAAAATAAACTTTTTTTCCTGCAGTGAAATGTGAGGCAATTTTAAAATTAAAAAAAAAAAAAGGACAAGAGACCACATATCTCCCAGAGCCTGTCCTCAGCTGATCACGGGACTCTCACAGTGCCTGACCCCTGCATGGTGTTCAAATGAAAATAGAAGCTCCAGTCCCACCTCCAGTCCTCTGACTGTATAGATATTTATTCATTTGTGCTATAAATGGGGAACTCGGGGTTATGGGTTCACTGTAGCAGATTCCAATGCAAAATTGGGCCCCTCTCTATATACAAACATTTGTAACAGCAAAAGACTCTGTGGGCGCTATGGCTAAATGCAGGCTGGCTGCTCCATCTGCCTAAAGATTTGCTGCGACGCTCATATTTAGTGCACTGCTTTGCAAAGTGCTGTCAGAGACTTCTCGGTGGCAAGCAGACAAAATTCTCTTGCATTGTATTATAATGTGCAGAGCTGACCTGATTTATCCTCGCCACAGACAGCAGCATGGGGAACGTGCAGTGTTTTTGTAAATTTTGGAAATGCAGCAGTCCCAGAGATGTATTTGGGGCTGTCATGCTGGCAGCCAGAGGGGAGGTGGAAAGGGGAAAAAGCTGGGTAGATTCCATGGTGCTGCATTAAAACCCTGGAAAGCTCATTTAGTCAGAGATTAAGCTCTGGAGCTAAATCTGAAAGTGAGAAAGGAGAGGAAAAGCTATTGAAAACTGAGATTCTACTGCTGACTATGGAGGCCACATGACCCTGACACATAACTTTTACTGAGTTGACTATATCTCACTTCCTTTAAGTGCCTGTCCCTCCTGCTCACTCTCAAGGACTTGGCCAATCTCCTTTTGTAAATAGAACAATGCTTTATATTTCTCTATTACTCTGGAGTGACTATATCAATAATGCAGGAAAGGCATCTGTCCAGCACAATGAGATTATTTTTCTGATTTCGGTTGACAGTTATGGTAATAGTTTGGCAAACAATCTACTCCACCATCAATGACCACAGATTACAGCTGTTTTTAAAAATCTCAGCCTCTCCTGGAAACTTAGAAGATTGATTACTTGGACAGAAAGAGACAGAAAGATGTGTCAAAAGCTTTTATGGCTGAAACTTTTAACTCTGTCTTGCTCCCATTTTTCCCCCTCCTCCCGATCCTGAAAGTCGATGTGCAGCCTTGTGAGTGCAGAACATAATGAGTGCAGTGAGTAAACAATCAACTGTGCTGCAAGGGGAATTGAGGAGCTGCTCAGCACCACAGCCTGTGGAAAGCAGGATGGGAGGTGTGGAGGTGGCTGTCTGTCCCTCCAGAGCTGTGGAGGGCAGCTAGGGCTGCTTGCCTTGTCCTCTGCATGTCCTGTGGATTGTGCTGCCTCCCCTGTGCCTGTTGTCCCTGTGTTTGTGAGGCAGGATCTGGGTCAGGATGGTTCCTGCTTTATGGGAATTCCCATGGAAGGTGATGTAGGCAGTGCCTAAGATTTGTCCTTAAAACTTGAATTTGCTCCCCTTCATGGCTGCTCTTTTCCTCTCATTGAGGAGCTAGAGGATTTGACTGGGAGGCACCTGCAGGTTTTTAGGAAAATCCCTGAAGAAAAAGCAGCTTTCTGTCATTATACATATTATTTCTCTCACATGAATCAAAAATGGGGCCTTACAATCAAATACACACCTTGCAGAGCTTAACACTACATTAAAGGACTCAGAACTACCAACAGCCAGAGTGGAAAACACACTGTTTTGAATGTATGTGCCCTTTATGCAAGGAACAGAAATAACACCATGAGATCCGTGTCTCTAGCTGGCACTCGGATTTCAGATAGCAAATGTTCACAGTGAACTGCTCAGGGACAAATTTGCAGAACAAGAATTATCCTCAGAAATTATTCAGCAGATATTTTCAATTTGAGTAACAACGGAAGAGAGAAAATCAGAGGCTGCTTGTGGACAGGGCCATGAACAGATAAAAAAAATAAAAAGGAGGTCAATTCATCAAATAAATTATTCCCTATGAATTATTCACGCAGGTCTAACTTAACTGTTATTCCTACTTTCCCAGCCTCGCTACAGGGGTTGACAATAACACAGCTTTGTCAGTTTCTGGGCTTTGATATTAGCAGAAATAAAATCTCAGAGTGCAGTTAGGTCTACCAGAGTCAGTCAGGAGGTGAATTTGGTGCTACAAGTTGATTTTTCTCAATGGCCATGACTTTGGTATGTTATCAGCCATCATGAACCCAGAAGATGCAAACAAGGTTAGTCAGAAAAAGCTGATAATTACAGAAATCTCCTGATATTTCTTTTCCTTCTTAGTTAAAGAGCAAAAACACTCCAAAGCAGTAGTGAATATGGATTAAGAATCTGGCTGCTCAAACTCTCAAAACTAATGTGGGTTCATCTGTCTTATGAACTCTTCACCCAAGCTCCAATTAGTATTATATTAACCTCTTAAAATATGGGATTGCTGTGATGTTACAATACTCCAAAATGGTCTATTAGCTCCCCCATTTCCTGGCTCCATCAGATGAGAATGTCTGCAGCAGGTCACTGGGAGGCATCACTGAATTAATTCAGAGAGCTGCTGTGGTACCCAGGGTGTTGACCAAGCTCAGGGAGCTCGGAGGACTTCGATTACACACCCTCACATTTTTACATTACGAGTGCATGTAAACATGACCTGAGTTCTTGTGCACTCGAACACTCAAAAACAGACTAAACCCTGACCTCTTGCTGAAATTGATAAAAATTAGGTGCTTAAATCCCATTAAGAATTAGGGCCACAGTCTCATAAATGGCCTTGGATTAAGTCCCAGGCAAATGAGATTATTAATTCTGGATGGTGTGAGCACCATGTTGCACCATCATGCATCCTGTGAGTTTACAAGCAAGGAACAAGTTATCTCCACTTTTAGAGTTCCAGATCATGCAGAGGATTTTTCAGGTGGGCTTGGGGGAAAATTTGGGCTTTGTTTTTTTTAAAGTCTTTTCAATCATTTTCTACTGAAAGTGACTCACAACATTGCTTTGATAAAGCCCTCTGGTTAACAAGGCATATTTTTCAGAATCTGACTTCAACTAGCTTTTGAAAATGCAAGCAAACCTCTCAAGCCAGCAAGGCATTTTGAAGGTTTTAGCTGAGGTGCCTGTTATATAATTCTATGGCACCATGCAAAACCTACTGCTATTTGTGGAGTCGTGGCATTGCCTCCACTGAATCCTTGCTAAATCAATCCAAAGTGCCATTACCCATCTCCTTTCCCAATCATGGCTCATTAAGCATCATGCAGAATGTAATCTATTAGCAGCAATCTCCTTGGCTGGTGAGAAAATCAGTTATGAATCGCTAACTTTTATAAAACAAACAAACAAAAAAAAAAAAACCCAAACAAAAAAGCCCCAACATTATAAGGCCTGCCACTATTAAAGAGATTGAATGCAGGAGGTGTGTATTTATGCCATTGAGACAACTTAAATGTTCATAAAGACGATGAAACTTCAGTATCCCGAGTCGTTGATTTCAAGCTTCAGGTCAGAGACAGATGACTTCATGCTGAGATTTATTACTAAGAGGCAAAGCTTTGGAGTTTGTGTCAAGGTGGGCTCATCCATCACTGGAAGAATTCTGCCATAATATTCTGCTGTCAGATCCCATCTACCCTTGATCAATCTATCAGTCGGCCTGCTTAGGAAATTGTACATAAACCCAATATAATCTGATTAGACATCCAAAAACACCATTGCTGGTTAATCATGCAGGTAAATTGTAGTGTGCTAAATACAACTCCTTTCCCAGAGCATGCAAGTTGTGATGGGGGAACATTTCCAGCCTGGCTAATGAATTTCTCAGTCCTCTGTGCCTGGGGAATCAGTGTTAGAGCTGTGTACCCATTAAAAATTCAAATGCTCTTGAAATCATCCCCTCTGTGTGTGTGGCACTGGAGTTTGTGCTTGCAAAGCCTGGCTGTTAATTTTAGGATATTTTGCAGGTGAAAATATTGATGATTATCAGCAGCTACAGGTGATGTATTGTTTCCAGTGAATACAGTAATGTTATCAACATCTACTGGTATCTGGTTGTGAACTTTGCAATACAAATACCTGGACTGTGATGCAGGAAGGTGTAACAATTGACTTAACAGGCTCCTTTTGCTTTCTGTAGTGCCTAAAATCCATACAAGCAGGGACAATCCTGTCCACTCAACTGATCAATAAATCATTCCATGAAGACTCATGAGTGGCTACATCTCTGAGATGAGGACACAGGTGGGTGTTGTCCACCAGAGCAATATGAAATATTTCTCTCTGATCTCAGTCATGTCACCTCCCGCTTCATTTTCAAGGATAGCCTCAGATCATGTAGTCCAGACCAGATCCTTGGCCCCATGATTCCCAATTTCACTGTTGGGTCCTTTCAGAGCATAGCTTAGATTTGGGACTGCTGGTTTGCAATCCTGAGCTCCCACAGCTGAGCAATAGATGCTGAGCTTCGGTATGGCTGAGACATTAAAAGAGATGAATTTTCCAAAATGAGGCAGACCAGTGAGCTGTGCTGGCAATGTAATTCCATTACATTCAAAGAACTTGAGTCTGTTACAGCCAGTCATGTGGAACAAAGTTGTGCCTTAAAGGAAAAAAAGGTTGGATTTTTATTATTGTTATTATTATTATTATTATTACTATTAATTAATCCAATGTAAGAACATTAAAGAACTGGAGGTGTGAAGTTAGGTAGCAAACAGATCTCCAAAGGGAAAGAATATTAGTTTTTCTGGGGTATAAAAAAACATGCTCACAGTTGAGAAAGTGGCTGCCAGGGATTCCCAGATAAATTGATGTGAAATGGAGTTAGGAAACACTTTACCCTCCGGTGATTTGCCTATACAGGTAATCCCCTGTGCCAAGCACAGTCTTGGAAATTTCCACTAATTAAGAGTTCAAATCCAAAGAAATATCCAAAGAGATGAAGACTGAGAGTAAGGTGAGACTTGAAGAGCTACTGAAAGGGACTAGAAGCTCATCCCAAGATCTTTTTCTTCAAATGTCTCTGACTTGCCTGTTTGGATAAGGGAAACTATGCAGATTGTCTAGACATGCAGAGGCTGTTGGCTACATCCATCAGCTTTGTCTGAGTTTCTTCTCCCCAAAAGGTGGCATAGACTCAGGACATGGGCAGTGCCATGATGAGAGAGGAAAATTCTCACCCCTGCCTTCTATTCATTTCCCAGTCTGAATTCAAGATATTTGGAAGAGCTCATCAAGAAGATTCCAGAGGAATTGTTCAGGGGTGAGTTAAGAGAAAGCCTGTGCAGGTACAGATGATGAAGGAAGAAAAGGTGGAGCTCAATAGAATATTTAGGTTTTCCATCCTACTACACACAAGTTGTTGCACAATCCAAGCAACAAAAAAGCCTGAACAGCACACAGTTAGGGGAAAAAAAAAAAAAAGAAAGCACCAATATTTATAATACCCCGAAGCCTGTAAAACACCGAGTTGTTTTAAAATCCAGCAGGAAGGTGCACTGAAGCTTAGCAGCTATGTTTCAAAATAGAGGAGGAAAGGCACAGAGAGCCAGGGACATTTTCCCTGGAGCCCAGCTCTGAAATGCCAGGCTTTAATGATTTGGAAAGAAACACATTTCAGCACTACCGTGGCACAAAGTACAGCAGAGATGCAGTCAGGAGCCTGAGCAGGTCCTTCTCCTAAATACCTGAGGGGAATTTTGTAACTGCTCCTACCCACTCAAGTGCCTCCCCAGGGCAAAGTGTTAACAGTGTGGTGGCCTTGTTGGGGTCGGGTGATGCTGTGTATTACACCACCAAAATTGTACCAAAGCAGCTACGGGGGGATTAACCAAAGGTATTTGACAGCTGCTGTTAGGCTGAACTTTGCGTTGGAAATGAATACCAAGTCAAGCAGTATTGTTACATGAAACCACTACCTCAGATCTGGGTTACTGACCTGACAGGCCCTCCTTTGTTAGAGATTAAATTATTTGGATTTTTTTCTGCAATGGCTCCATTAAGGTAGGGTGTTGTGGTTGCTGTTTCGACTGTCTTGATAATTGTTTATTCCCTCCAGGGCATTTTTCTAAAAACTGCCATGTATGTCTTTAGCCAAAATAAGTACACTCCACGGTAAGCATTGCCTGGGCATGTGATCAATTGATTTTTTAATTTTTTTTTTCTGTAGCAGATGTTTATCTGCCTCTCAACTTCTTAAAATAGCACAAGACCAGGCGGTATTATGATCAAATGAATGTTATACAAGGGCTTGAACTTCAAGGACATCTGCAACGGCTGGGCAGACCATTCTTTAAAGGAATTTTGATTTCTTCTGGTAGTGTCTATGTCTTTGCAGGTACACTGGTTTACTGTCAAACCACCGCCCCACCCTTGCCAGCATCAGGAAAGTACATGAAGGTTACATTCCAGTAGAAAATCTAGGTAGCTCCATGACGTGCCTTGCTTGAAAGAATTCATATATATCTTTCCTCTCTCTACCACTCACTTCTGGCTATTTGTTTGGAGGTTTCTCAAGAGATAAGTTTCCTGGAAAATATGATGGATGAACAAATAAGTTGGGGGTGGGATTTTTTTTATTTGGGGATTACTTTTTTTGGCTTTTTTGTTTTCTAAGACTTTCTACCGTCTGCAGATGCTTTTCAAACATGGGAAAAGCACTCATTTTTCTCCATGTTTAACCCTCAGAGTTTAATTCCCAGTGAGGGAATGGCAAAAGCCAATGGACTGTGTGATGTATACATGGTTTGGATCTGTACTATCTTGTTATGCTGAACTTTCCTTGTCACATTATTATGGTGTAATGCAAATAATTCTGAATAGCCCCATGGCAAGTGTGACCAGGCTCAGGCACATCACTCACAATCCATTATCTGTGTTTATGGAGACTCAGCACTAGATTTTTCAGAATGTGTTTCCAACACTGAGTTATACTGTGCTTTCTTTAAAGGAATCCTTAAAAACCCTACAAAATTGCATACTTCCCCATCAATTTGTCAGGGGGATGTAAAAGAAAGGGGCTGCTGCTGTACCTTTCTCACACAAAATGAAAATTATATGTGAAAATAATATGTGGGGAAATCATGACCAGTATTATCAAACTAAATATCCCACAAAAGTCAATAGAAACTACAGTTTCATTGGTGCTGAAGCCTGACTTTAGGGCATAATAGTACAGAATGAACTGCGGATAACTAACTTCAGGTCAAATTTAGTAGCGGAAGGTGAAAGGGCCTTTTGCTTTCTAATTAAAATCAGTCACTGGATCCAGCCCTAGCTATCAAATTGAATCCAAGAGTCTTGCCCAAGATCACAAAGGCAGTAGGAGTACATCACAGCAAGAATTGGCTCTCATTGCTTGGCCCCAGCCACTTCCCCTTCCTCCACCCCAGCCTTCCCTTTTGTACTTGGATTACTCCTGTCTGTGCAAGTGAATATCTGGCATGGGTGTTTGTGCATATCTGGACATCACCAAGCCAGTTGGGTTTTGCATTAAAAGAAAAGCAAACAAAGAGAACAGTTAACCTTCCCCTGCCCTGACACCCCCAATGCATGTTCTTTACTGACCACAGCATGCTGAATTCATTTGTTTTTATTAACCAAACTCTGGATCAGTGGGACAGCTAGAGGGGAGGAGGCAGTTATCAATAGATAATCATGCTGCTGTGGATTAAAGGCACTTAGCTATCTATTGTGCCTTTGCTCTCCCAAGGGTCTGATTATAACCCTTGGCTATGCTTTAGATGATGTTAAAAACATACTAAAGCAACCGATATCCCTTCCAACCCCAAAACACACGCTAAAAAGGGAGATTAATCTCCTTTGGCAGCTGATCACCTACCTGGTGGTGAGCCACTTTCATTAGAAGAGGAAGGGCAGGGCTGTGTTATATATACTTGCTGCTAACTATGCAAGTACAGGAGACATGTGACTCCACTGGCTCTGTGCTGGCCCTTGCAGCCTTGCTCCTGGATAATTTTGCCTGTTTATTGAAAAATGCTTAGAGGCAGGAGAAAGAGAAGCATGTCAGGCAAATATTATAAGGGATAGCTAACAACCAAAAAGTCCTGGCCCTCTACCAGATTCCACTACAGTCATAAAAATCCGTCTTGTGGACATGTTCACGTGAGTGTGGTGAAATGCCTTTGTCAGTGCAATAGATGCAGAAGAGAGATGCAGAATAATCTGATGTTTTCCCCACACACAGGGTAGTCAGGAACTCCTTGATCTCATCTCCGTTTCAACTCCTTCTGCGGCCTTTAGAAGGTCACTTCACTATTTTTTCTCCATCTGGAAAATGGGAATAAAAATAAATCACATGCTTATCTAACTATCTCCTGGGGTTGGTGTGAAGTTGTTCATAAAACACTTTAAACATTGAGCACGCTCTGTAGGGCTTGCCTTTATTATGAACTTTGTAAGTGTGTCCCAGATGAACCACTGCTGATGGGAGGATATTACTCCCACAAATTTTTCTGCCTGTAGATTCTGGCAATGCAAGGGGACAAGAAGGCAAACGGTGAAAATATGTGGGGAAAAACTATAATTATGGATAAGTTCAGAATAATTCCAAATTATTTAGTTTGCAGGTCTGCCTGATTCACTGCGCTCAGCTTCCTTTCATGCTCTCAAAACATATCAGGACCCCCAGAGTCTTCTCTATCTCCTTCACCAGCATATTCCCATTCCCAGAGGCTGTACTGGTACTTTTCCATGGCCATCCTAGAGCCCTTTAACCTTCCCTACAGGACAAGATGTACAAGATGCTCCATGTCCTCCAGTATTGGTTGCCTTCTGCACCAGACAGCTGTTCCTCCAGGCATTTCTAAGGCTCAAAGTGGCAACAAAGCCACAAATGCTGTGTCCTAAACACAGCTGTTCTGCTTGTGCAGTTGTGTTCTTCCACCCCTTGGCAGTTACTGCTTCAACTCATTTGACACTGACACATAAAGTGTCACCTTGTGCTGATGATGTGAAGTTCACGCTCACTGGGACCAAGTAGTTTTCATGTTTGTTTATCTTATGAGAAGTGCTTAACCAGAAAATGTTGAACATTGGCTTCCTTTATCTGTCTTCTCCTCTGAAATTTAACTTTTTTTCCCTTTTAATTCAAAAATAGGACTTGGGTCCAAGGATATTACTCCCTGAAGGAAATAATCAATAAGGGGCTTTAGTTTTTTTTCATTTATCCTCTTTCCTTTTTCACCCATCCACCCCCCTTTTCTCCTTCAACGGAGAGAACCAAACCTTTTAATACCCAGAATCCTTCTGACCCATCACTAATTGTTCCTATTTTTTAGGAGAGCTTGGCAGGTCTGGTGACATTATAGAAAAAGTCCTCCCTAAAGAGCACTGCCAATTTCAGCTTTAATTCCATCAGTAAACAACTTTGACTGTGTTGGGAAAATTCCATTAATCATTCATGTTCTGTGAAGAATGATACACAAAGGAGCTGTCAAAATCAAGCAGCTACTCTCCATTTGCTTGGTAATTAAGAAACTCCAGGCCATTCTGATGGTGCAGAGACACAAATTCCAAGCCCAGCTAGAACCACTTCAAATGAAACGATACAGAATCACCTGCACTTAAACACTAGAGGCCAGACTTTAAAGCCCTCTTTCCATTTCTGTGCTCTCAGTGGGTGTACTTAAGGTCACTTGTACATCCAAATGCCCTATCAGGTGTTTTGATGTCTAAATGATGTTAGCTGCCCTGGCAAATATTTGTAGGAATGCACAATAATGTGCCAGGGCCTGAGCAAAGAATATGATAAAAACGTGGAATGAAAGAAAAAAAAAATAATGTAGGTGGGTAAAACTTTAGATTGTGGGATTTGCTCCTGAAATTTTACTGAATGAGTGCAGTTTTTGTAGGACCCATCCCTCCCGCTGTGGCTAGCACAGTTTTTCCCATGAGAGGTTTTCTTGTGTTTTGTAAATAAAGATAAAGTTTGGATGTTTTGGAACAGTGTCCCAGAACTTGGGCAGTGCAGGCCTGGCCAATCAGGCCTGGGGGAAGGCTTCTGGCTGACCAATCTGGGTGACTTTTGAGAACTCTATAAATGTGATGAAATCAAAACAATAAAGGTCATTCCTTCTTGCCACTGAGAACCGATGCATTCATTACTCTGCTAGCTGCTCAACAGCGACATCCCCTCTCCCCTGTCAGGCTGTCCTTGCCTTTCCTACCACATGACATCTGATCCTTATAAGCCCTACTGATTCCAGTGCACTTCTTCTGGAGTAATGCACTATGGAAAATGGGGTAGAATCATAGGATATCCTGAGTCAGAAGGATCATCAAAGTCCAGCTCTTGGCCCCATGAATCACCCCATTGTCCAAGCTCTCCAAGAGCTCTGGCAAGTTTTTTCTGGTAGGAGAATCTCCCTCTCAGTTAATAAATGTAATTTTAAAAAATGGCTTTTGAAATACAGTTAATGTCTTACACTGTGATTCTAAACCTTGGTGTGAAGCCCTTTGTTCAGATCTCAACTGAGGTGGGAGTTAAAGCATTAAAGATATTTCAGAGTTATGTCAGACTGGTCTGGATAAGTATTCAAAACTAATCTCTACCTTGTTTGAACTGACAGGCTTTGGAAAACATGGCAGATCCTGACAGGATACTCCTTGAGAGAGCTGCAATGCTCCTTGGTGAATTGCTGGTGAGGCTCCAACCTATGTTCACATTGGAATCTGCACTTAGTTTATCTTAGTTTATGCTGGTTCTATCCTAGGAAAAAACAAACAAACAAAAAAAAACCAAAAAAACACCCAGCAATGTTCAGCATGGTCTTTTCCAATCTTAATGATTCCATGACAAAGAATGGCAGGGTGAAGAATCAATTATGTAGGGCAACAGAGTATGAATTCACATACAGATTTGCTCCCACAGTGCTTCTAAGCAGGCTAAAATGGTAAACACAGATTGCTGGAATAGGCAATGATGTTCAGAAAGAAATGGGCTGAATGATGATCAATTGACTGATTTAATCACCGCCCTTCTCTTCTTATTAAACCTAAACTAGAGGTTTACAAATCAAAACTTTGTTAAACTTTCACATTTTTGGAAATTATTTCTGTGATTTTTTTCATTTAAACCAATAAATATTTTATTTTCCATGTAATAATTATATCTTATATTTTATGCATCAGTTGTAATATATTTTTTATTATAGAAATAGCCTATCTACTACAGTTATAAAAGCACTCTGTGTTACCTGGTGTCCAACTGGTACCTAGATGCCTACCTAGAAACTCCAAATCAGGCAATTAAATGCTGTGAAGCCCATTCACTTTTAACTGATGGTACAAGCTCAATTGAGGCCCTTCAGAAGAAATCTGTGCCTCCAGGGTTAGTAGTACTTCATGCTGCTGCCTTGGCTGCCTGGAGCTGAGGGCAATGTATAATTTATGAGATTATTATTAGATCAGCAATGATGATCAGTAATTCACTGGTGGTGCTTGATTCTGGGCAGATGTTCTGGAACCAAAGATGTTCAGAGAGATCTGCACAGTGGCCTGATTTTTATGCTGAGGTCAGAGTGCCTTGCAGACATTCCAGGAGGAATCACTGGGCTGATCTGGTGGTTGTGATGGGAATCACCTCAGAACTGCCCCAGTACAATCACAATCCTGTCCCACTGCTCTCCTCTCCCAGTCCAAGAATGTTCCTTCTAAACATCACCTGGAGAGTTCCCAGACATGGGGAAAGTCTCCTGTCAGGTGGGATTGAACACCAACAAAAGAATATAATTTTTTTTAAACAATTTAATAATCCCACTCATTTGTTAGGAACACAATGCCCAAAACATGTTCACTTTGACATTTAAATGCAACATTTCCTGAAAACCACAATGTGCTCTCTCCCTTACATGATGCTGGCTTTGACATTCTTAACCCATTTATATAGGACCAGTGAAGCTGAGGAACATCCAATGATGTAACAAACCACATTTTAAGAGGTTTTAATTTTTTTTTTTCTCTAAAATCTGTGTCCTGTCTCTGTCCTCATAAATGCTTCCTTGGCTCTGTCAATCAGGTCTGTAAAACTCCTAACAATTTGGAACAATGTGTGGTCATTCAAGCTCATCAGCTAACCTGGCATTTCTCCTTCCTTGTCCTAATATTGATTTCCTAGAAAATCATTCGGAAACCATAAGTTGCATTTTAGGGGTGGGAAAAGATAACTAGCTATTTAGCTCTTAATCTAAATTAAGCAAATCAATCAATCAGCATGTGCTTCCATTAATGGGCCGTATTTATTTAGGATTAATTAGGGTGGCGTTTCCAATTATCCATCATGCCTATGAACAAGTTAAAATGCATGTTTCCTACCTGCTACCAGGGAACTGTTACCATGTGCCAGCTGAGCTGCAGTGATTTCCTGCAAGTGCTTTCCTCTGCCTGGGGAAAATGCAAAATTATATCCCTTTGCCCTCTTTCATGGCAGGCTGAGCCTTACCCTGTAAGCTGGCCTTTGCTTTCAAATAAAACCATGACCAGGAATGGCTGCTGCAGCTTAGCTGACTCATGGTAACTTGTTGAACGGCTGGGATTTGATCATCTCTTCTGGGTTTGGTTTGTTTTTTTTTTTATGAAAGTGGAATTTTTTTCATGCTCCTCATTCTCCAAAGCTTCTCCTTAGGATAAAAAAAACACCCATCATCAACCTAGTGGCACAACTACAAGAGTGGGCAAAACTGCTCTTCTGCATGTTCTTGTGGCTTATGGAAGGCATTTAATAAATTCCTTGATATCAGGCATTTTTAATCTACGTGGCTGGTAATTGAGATTGCTGCTTGGCATACATTCATCCTGCATCTCATCTCTCCCTCCTATGTATATCACATCGTATCTTAATTAGAAAAGTGAGTAGGTCTGCCTTGGAATACACTAGGAACATGCCTCTTGAGGAAAAAAAAAGGAAAGTCCTGTTCCATATTCCATTTCTTTTGACCACAGAAGGATCAGAAGTTATAGCATGTACCGCATAGCCATGAATTTTTCTACCTGATGACAGTGGATGTCCTTTCAAGAAAGAATGATCAGCATTTTAGTACCTAACTGGCAACTTGTTGAAAAGGCTGAGGAGCTGAGGTTTTGCTGCACACCAGCAAGTCTGGAACTGCAGTTGGAGGATGAGTCAGCCAAGCTGTCCAACATGGAGAATCAGACGAAATCAGGCGTGGGTTCACAGCCTGAGTCCTAAACCCTGGGAAATTACAGGCCCAGAAGGGGATCTCAGCATAGCAACATGGCAAAAATAACATATTCCACAATGAAAATAAAAATTCTTCCAGCTAACAGGTCTTCTCAAGACAAATCTCCACTCTTCTGACCATGGCCCTAGAGAAAAAGAGTGGACTTGGTTAAAAAAAGTGCTACACATCCACAGATTTAGGACCTGCTTTTCAGAAGCCATATTAATCAGGCTTGTATTTACCAATCCTAAAGACAAAAGGGTTACAGCTGATCAGACTCCATATACCCAAATATAGGGACAGCCTGGGACTTTGGCAGCCAAAATTTCAACAGGAATAAAGCTGAAGGAAGGCATTGGTCAGACCGAGGAAGGATTGGTGGACCTTGTCCTCACAGGACAGTTGTGACCTTGGGTAGGCAGGATAATCTCAGCCAGAGCACTCCTCCCCTGGTCTCCCTTCCACCACTCCTGCCTTTCCTCAGAAATGCAGAAAAGCCTGTGGTTTTGTGTTTCCTTTCTCTTTTTTTTTTTTTTTAGTTTTTTTTAATGCCCTGTTTTCAGTAGGGCACGCTAAAGGTCAAGTAAGACATTTGATATATTTTAACACAGGCAGCTTTGCAGATGAACAGATTTGACATATTTAAATAAAACATCCTAATAGTATGTTCTGGCCTTGAAGGCCTCAGGCAGCATACATTGTATTTGTTAGACACTATGGCTTAATTACTCTCATAAATGAATTATACCCATTTCAATTTAAAACCATAAGTGTTGCATTTGAACTAGGGTCAAATTAAACTTTCCGTCAATTATGCAGATTACTTAAGCAATTATGTAAATTGTTAATAAATTCTTAAATGGAGGGAAATTTTTTTTCCTGCAAAAATATATATTTTATGCATTACCAAGCTTAAATATTTTCAGCGGATGAAAGTATGGGAGAAAAAAAGAGTGTGGCTTTAAATAGCTCTCTTGGGATTTGCTGCACTATCTCCATCTCAGGCACTGGTGATTTGGGGTCATCTGCTCTCCAGATGGATCAGAAGGGGGGCACTGAGTTAATGCCAGGTGATGCTTTTCCTTTTTTCATGGTATGAAAAGTGCTACTGGGATTAAGGTAGGATGGTGTGGTGGTGACAGCCAGCACTGTCACAAATTTCTAGACCTTCTTAGAGGTCAGTGTAAGTTCCCCCTCCATCCCATACTTTGTAAGGTATTTCCATAGATAGAAAGCTTTTGGAACTACAGACTGCTTTGCTTCCATTTGCTTTATTGTTTAGGGTCTGTCTCATTCAGTGAGGAAGAAGCAAGAGCTTTGCCATTGATTTAAGTATATACTGGTTAAAATTAAGAACAATGAAATTATAAACAAAGTAAAAGCTTTCCTTTCTCTGGACTTGTATTTCTTTCTGTTCTCCAGCCTCTGAAAGCAAAATCCCAATCTTGCTTCCACGAGGAAGAAAGTGGGATTACACAGTTACAGCCAAGGAACAATCCCTCAGAATTCAGGCCACTGCTTGCTGGATGTGTTTTGATGTAATTACACTGAATTTATTTCAGTGCAAGAGTGTGGAATTTTCAGGGTTCCATTTTAGTCCTGTCATTAGGAGGCTCAACTCTCCCAAGACCTGCTAGTCCTCTCACATCCACCACTTTTATGCTAGTGTAACTCGATTGACTTAATTAGAATTACGCCCTGCAATGAGAAGACAATCAGGTCCATTAACTTCGGTGGGAACTTTCATTAGGACTCAGTTCAGTCTCCAGGGGCTTCTAAATGAATTAAAGCTCCATCCTTTTTGTGCCCCCACAGAATCCCAGAAAGGTGCAAGTTCCATTTCTGTGTCGCCTCCGCCCATTCTCCCTGACTCGCATGCTGCTGTTATTGAATCCTGCTGATTTGTGTTCCTCCCAGGCCAATTTTTGCTTGTCAAAAAAACACAGAGGTTTCCAAGTCTCTACAAAGACATGTCCATGATTTATCTCGGCCTGGCACTCGACTCCCAGCTTAGTCTTGTTCCTACCGTGATGCAAGTTGTTCCAGTGCCGGGCGGGGTGAGAACTGGAAATCCCACCAGGAAAAACAGGAAAGCAGACTAGTGGTTGGGTCTAGGAGTTCAGGAGCTTTTGCATCTCAGCTTTGGCAAGGGCGGTGTTCAAACCCAGAACCTGGGCGTTCCCAACTTGGCCCGTGACTAATTGAAATCCTAATAAAGAAAAGGCCTCTGCCCTCAACCCTCCGGGCCACTTACCTTGTGCAAATTAACATTTTAACATCAGTTATAAAATGTGCTACATCTCTGGGAGGTGGGTGGAGGGGGACATGAGGGAGGGGGAAGCATCTAATGCAATGAAATATGCATATCAAAGCCTAAAAAGAAATAGGGAAATTCAATGAATGCTAAATTATGGATCTACAGAGGGTCATCTGTTAAAATCTACACGGCGGTATCTTTAAACTCCAGAGTATTAACCAAAGGCATGGGGGCAAACATACCTGGCAACCCTTTACTTTTTATTCTTTGTGACACAGAGAAAATACTTTATAAAATACTAGATGAAAGGGCCCTTTCAAAGCTACTTTGCTTTTATGGTGCCTTTCTCTCGAGCTGTTCTGCATACTTAAAAGTCAGAGGCACCTTGAGTGGATTACATTTTTATTTTTTTTAAAGTGCATTATAGCTTTTTCGCAGCAGCCGACGCAACAGCCACCCGACCTGCGTTCCCAATGCCTTGTTGTCATCATGATAAGCATTTACTGTGATAGGAAGGCAAAGAGAATCAACCTTTTTAAACACACACAAAACCCTTGCTGCTTTGTTGAGGCAAGCGGCAGCCCCAGCTCACAGGGATACACAGGGGCTGTAGACAGAAAGCTATTTAGAGCATTGAAAACAGGCTTATTACCCTGCTATTTTTTTGTGCACAGGATTTTTTTTTTTACCCTCCCTCTCTCTCTCTCTCTCCCTCTCTCTCTCCCTTTTTTTTTTCCCTGTGACATTAGAGAGTCCGAAGTGACATACATTTTTTATAGCTTCATAAAGTCGTCTCCTGACCGGGTCACCCTTCTCATAACTAGGGAGCAGAACGCTTGAAAAAAGCCATTCATCAACGTGAAAGGAGCCGCTGTCTACTGGCTCCAATATGCACACAGTCTGGCAAGATTCAGCTCAGTGCAAATGCTAAGTTACTCCTTTGCTAATGCCAAATGACCCGCTCACTTCTATTAGCACACAGAAGGGGACAAGAAGGGCATGGCTGCTGTCCGTGTCTGCATAAATGCCTCTCAAGATGCAGACCGGGATCGACACTTCTTGCTAAATGTACTGAACACGTGAAAAAAAAAAAAATTAGTTTCATATTTATACTAATTAAATATTCAATTAAACAAAGATAAAATTATGGGAAGAAAATTTGTTCTTGCCTAATGGGCTATGTCCCATTTATTACTTTTCCACACATATACCATTAAAATCTCTGCGAAGGGATGCAGGATTGTTACTCCTGGTTTATGTCTTCCCCTTGCTCCCCCACTGCTCTTTGTTCTGGTCTGAGCCTGGAGGAGTGGGGAGGCAAAACCAGGCAGAGAGACAAGCAGACTTCCCTTTTTCCTGCAGGAAAGCTCCCCAGTGAAAGGGCTGTTCTGCAAAACACAGGCATTTGCAGAGGGTTTGCATACGGGAATTCACCAACACATGGGAAAATGGGAATGATTATCCTGGATAAGGCCTCTCTTTGCTATTAAAGATGACCAAGACCAGATGCCTTCAAGGAACACCCTGGAGACCCTCTAGTGGGCAACTCTGGGATGACCTGCCAGGAGAAGAAGTTTCTTCCTGACCCTCAATAATTAGAGTGTAGATTTCTGCCAGGGAGCCTGAGGGTTTATCCCAACCCCTTGGAAAAAGTGTGCTGAAGAGGTTCGAAATGAGCAGTAGTTTTTGTCATTATCAAAATAAATGTCAAATGGCTTTTTCAATCTTGCTTTGGACTCCAGAGAGGCTTTGTGGTAATGAATCTCATAGGTTAATAAGTCACTGGGTAAAAAAGCAACACCAAGGAAACTGTTTACTTTCTCAAATTTAAATGCACTTCATTGTTCTTGGGTTATAGGAAGAGTGATAAATCATTCCTTGATTTAACTTCTCTAAGCTGTTCATTACTTTGCCAAATTCTTTCACTCCTCTTCTCTCTGACTCACCATCTCCCAGTGCTAAAGGGTCCTCTTGGTTTTCATTTATGATTTTAAGAAAGCATTTCACTACAGCTTTTTATTTTTCTGGCATTTCTACAGATTTCTATCTTGTATAATTTTGCAAAGTGGTCATAAACTGCTTATTCATACAGTGTACTGGCACCACTAATTTAACAGGTTTATTCCAAATACTGGGGTTTTTTTCTGCTGTTTTCATTGCACCTATACATTTAACCATGGCTTTATTCTCCTTTTCCTAATACCCCAAACTTCTGTATCTTTTTCTTCTCCCTTGAAAGATTATAAATACAAAGAACTCTGGAAACTACAGGTCCATGTAATCAGAGCTATGTGCTTATCTGGGATTTCCTTTTTTACCAAACATGAAGGTTTACAACAGCTGCAGATTTGGGGGTTGGTTTTTGGTTGTTTTTTTGGGGGGGTTTTTGTGCTTTTCAAAGCAAAATGTTTTTGCAGGTTGAATGTAATGAAGTTCTTTACCTAGAAAAACCTGAGTTCACCATAGCATTTCATCTGTACAAATAATATGTTGAATATTTTTCTCATTATTAGCCAGAACTAATCGTCTTCATCTTTCTCCTGGACAAGGCACCAACTTTTAAAATTATGTTCATCAGAAAGTAGTTTTCTCAGAAGCAAACTGGGAGTGTTTCAGCAGCAAGTAGGTCCAGAGGAAAATTAAAGCGCATTGTTAGTTCTTCCTGAATAATGCTCTTTCCAGAACCCACCTCAGCAGACCTCAGATATTAAGTGGAGGAGGCAGGCTCGTCAGAAGAGACTCCAAAGCTTTTGTTTTGAGGCAATCAACATGGTGTGTCTTATGGGCCTTTCAGGAGCTGTCAGTCAGAAGCAGCTTCCAAACTGCATGGATGCACATAACACTGCAGTGAGTCTGTGCTATGAAATTCAGAGATCCAACCAGAGGGGAAAAAGAAAAATCAAGCTTTCATGATCCCAAGCTTTAGGTCAAAAGTCCCAATGGAAAATTTGGAAGGCCTTATTAACCCTTCTTTTGTTGTTGCTGTTCAGGAATCTTCTCCAATGAATAGCACTTCTTTCTTCAAAAAGTCATTTTCCAGTTAGATACATGAAGGTCAAAGAAAGGCAAAAAATGTGGGGGAAGTTCATGTGTGGAGTCAGTGGCTTAAACACAAACTGCTGACCCTATTCCTTGATGCAGACACGCTGCTGCCCTACTTTAGGCTGCCTGTGCAGGAAATAGAGTAACACACACGAAGATATTTGGGTGTCAAGGCAGCCAGGCTGTAATTGCCGATTACAAAAGAAGACGGTGAGGCTGCAATATTGATTGAGTTTTTGGAAGAGAAGCTAAAGTAAACATAGTGCATTCTGTAAGCATCATACCTTCACTGTGCCAAGTGAGATAAAACAGGGCCAGAGGATTTTCTGCTACAGGAGAAGTTTGTCAAAAGCTCCCCTTGACAACTGAAAGTCTTTCCCAAAACGGTGTCTCTAGAAGGGTTTGCTTTTTTTCTATGCTATTTGCCATGAAGCAAGAACCTCAGAAAGAGAAAACAACAACAACAGCAAGAAGTTTTGATTGGTTTTGAAAGAGATATCCTCTTTAAAGTCCCAAATGGTTTCCAACTGTTTCAGATTCAAAGCAATTCCAAGTATATGTGGAATTTAAAGCACGGAATTGGACAATGAGAATGGATGGAGCTTGAGCATCTCTCTCTGCTCTTCTGCCATCATCCCAGAGAATGTGCTGTGACACTGAAACTCTGAAGATGGGAACTACCAGGCTTTAGCAAAGGTCAAATGTCTGCTTGGATCAGCTAGGTTAAAATTCACCTGCAGGCTGCATGTCCTGTTCCTCATCTTATCCTGCTTTCAGATGTCTCCCTGTTGTTTTCTGGGCATATTAAAAATCACACTAGAAATCAGCAGAGAACAGAGGCTCTCAGTCCCTCAATCTAATCTTAAAATACAAACCATAAAGAAGAGTTATCTGTGAAGCAGAAGGGAATTTGGGGTTTCTTGTTCCCTGCCAATGATCTCTTCAGGAGTTTCAAAAATTGTCTTCAAAAGCAGTGAAAATGTAACTTCTTTTGCTTGTCCTCATGTTTTCTTTGCTAGATTATTTTTGAGTACATGTTTTCTCGTAAGATTTGCTAAACAGTCTAGTTACAGCTGGTTTCATATTTACAATTTCCTTTGGTTTCACTGTGACTTACATATGAATTTGTGGGCAGAACTGGATGGCTAAGTAATTTATAGAGAAGGTCAATACTAGATTTGTGTGAATAATTGATTTTTCAGCTTGTTTGTGATTTTTTTTTTTGGTAAATAGACTGTTTAAAGTCCAGCTGAAAAAGAGCCTTTGTTAATGTCCTGAATGCCTCAGTGAGTTGAAGAAAAAAACAATCCACAGTGAAATATTTTATTCTTGGGAAGTCTTAATTTTAATCAACTTAAAGTGTACTGAGAACAGAGTGATTCAAGTTGAAAAGGAAAATTAACAAAACACTTGAGTTTTTCTTAGACTTCTTCAAAAGAAACAATTTGGTCAGTTTGACTTTTTCTTTTCTTTGCTCTTAAACCAAAAAGGCATTTTGAAAAAAGCTTTTACAGCCAAAATATTTGTCTAGCTCTAACTATTGCTGAAAATGACTGGCAAGTGTGAAGATATTGAGTATTGTCTTTTCTGTAATTTCTGTTATTCTTAAAGTCTTTGGTTTTGCCTATCAGATCTTGAGCTCTCAATTTAAATGTCAAAATATATCGAAATTAAGAGTGTCCTGAAAGAAAATACAGCTTGGGTTCTGAGCAACCTTGGGTACCCTAAAGGGGACTATATTTGTTTTAAATCAATTCTAGTTTTTCAAGTTTAATTGAAACTCTGAAAACAAGCAAAAAAACCCAAAACAAATACCCTTGCAAGTAGAAAAAGAAGTAGCATTATTTGGAAATAACCCTTTTTCTCCCAATTTCAGGTCTATTATCTTCTCAGAAAAATATTCCCATTGGCTTCAGGTTTCTGTCCCTGTGGTCCCACCTTGGATGTGATGTTGTCACCTCCAGTCTCTATAATTTTCCAGCCACTCTCTCCCAACAGCAATCACATCTCCCAATCACACAGCACTGCAATGTCCAATTCCTTATAACAGCTTTGCCCCAATCCCTCATTTCCATTCTTCTGCATCCTGCTACTTCTCTCTCTTTCCCCATCACCCTGTCCTGCCTTTTGCCTCCCAATCACATCTCTCTGTTGGATCCCTTCATGCTGCATCCCATTTGCATACTGAATACCAGCAGAGACAAGGTACCAATGTCGTGGGACGTGACCCGCGACATTTAGATTGAGACGCACATTTTTGGATCACTCACCCTAATCCCAGCTGAGATGAAACACATCTGAGCCACTACTTTGGCAGATGGCTCACAAATCAGGTGTTTGCAAAATTCCCCCCCCAAAAGTGGGAAGTATTTGTGTATGCTTTGTAAACTCCAGCACTCCCCTGGTGACAAAGAGCCTCCTGGTTCTCTCCTCAGGCAGCCAGGCTGGGCTTAGTTTTCAGGGGATTTTCCAAAAAACATGCTCTCTGTTTTCTGCCTTGAAAGTTTTGGAAAGGATTTTTTACAAGGCCTTTTGGGGGAGTGCTTCTTGTGTTTTTCTAGTTTCTTTCTTTTTCCTATTTAATTTTTGGAGCTCACCTCAACCTCTTGCTCAGTCTCCTGTAGATAATTAGCTTGAATGCCATTTCCATCCGTTGTGCTAATGTGAAATCAGACAATGTCAGGAACTGGTAGAATGGGTTTTGAAATGAGATTGCTTATTTTGTGGGTGTGCAGAGGGGATTTTTTTCCCCCTGAACTTGGGGAGCCGCTGGGGAGATTGCTTCAGATATCTCTCCACTTGCTTTTATTAACTACATTTTACAGAATTTACATCAAGTCAAGAACAATGCGCAAATGGCTGAGAGAAGGGAAAAACAACCCCACTGGCTCCCTTCGCTCGAAACAAATGTCAGTAAGAAGGTTACAAAGGGTAGTTACGAATCATTTGGAAACTCTTTGTTTTTCAACCATCTTTTAATAGTTGCTTGTCCCCCGACAGTTGCTGCCTGCCCTCTTCCTGGTGGTGTCTGCATCAGGCAGAGATGTGTTAATCAGCTTTATGAAGTTTGACCACAGCAAACCTCCTGCCTGTGCTCGGTCAGTCAGTGTTTGGCCTGATGGTGCAGTTCTCCTCTTTGCTGTTCCACTGGTTGAGTTCATTGTTCCAAAATCCTTGGTGGAGTCAGCCGGGAAGGGATTCTGCACGAGGTCAGGGTGCCTCTGTCTCATCCTTCTCGTAAAGTCTGAATGAAGCTCAGTGGAATGACGCTTCTTTAAATAAAGTGTCTGTTATTTTTTTTTTCCTGATTTGCCTCCAGATTCCTGGGAACAAGAGGCTTAAGTCTTGCCCAGTGTTGTAAGTCAGGAGGAACGGCCAGAGAATCACAGATTTACACAGGCATAAAACAACTGGAAGTGAAACCAGAGTCTCCAGTTCTTTTATCCCGAACACAATGCCCTTTTGCCTTTGCTCTGTCTTCCACTGAAAAGATCCCTACACCCACCAACACATTGCTTTCCTACCACCTCATTACTCTCCTCTGAATGCTCCTTGCTTTACCATCTCAATGGGGAATGGGTCCGAAAAATTTACAACAGCCCTCTTGTCTCCAGGGGAGCAGAGGAACCCTGGAAGGTGCTGAGTGAGCTCTCCAGCCCTCCAATCCCTCCCATTTCCTAGGGAATGTGCTTAATATCTTCCAGGCTGAACCCCGCCCTTGAGCTGTGATGCTGTGGTGGCACATGTGGGTCTGTGCCCTTGTGCTTGTTTGAAGTCCTGCTCCAGATTGTGTCAGTCTGTCCCCTGCCCGTATCGAGGCTCCAGACATCCAGAGAGTGTAAACCAATCTTCCCAGCGCGTGATGCATGCACAGCAATTTGTTAAATTTCCACATATGACACCTCCTTCCCCCGGCAACCCTCCCCACATTTCCTCTCAGCGTAGTTGAACTTTAAAAGGCCCAGGAGAAAAAAGAAATAAGACTTTAAATAATTTATTTTGGAGAAACAGTCAGTGAAGAGGAACAAATAATGTTTCACTAAAAGAAGCGGGACCTTTGACACTCCCCTTTTCGCTCGGGTACCTGAAGGCCTAGCCGGATTGCATTAGTGAAATTTTCATTTGATGGCATTTTAATATTCTGCCTTGATGACTTTTTAGCAACATTTACTTTCAGAGGTCTTGAGTGCTCCCTCGGAGGAAATGAAACATGTCAAAGCCCATTACAAAAATCAAAATTTAAATACCTCGGCCACGTTGGGGCTCACACACAATCCCATCAGCGCTTAAACTGCGGCTCACAACTACTCATTCACTTGCTCAGTTGGTAATGAGTACATTTGATGAAGCATTCTGGGGTCATGGAACATACGTTAGTGATCTAAACTTAACCCATTGATTGCTTATACACAGAGGGACATGGGGAGGGGGTATTTTATTGAAATGTAATGTTAGGATAATTTCCGTCAGCGCTGAAATAACTTTTTTCTTTTTTTTTCTTTGTCTTTTTTATTTTTTTTTTTAATTTAACAATTGCTTTGATGAATTGGAATGTTAATAAGCATGATGGGAGGGCTTTTTATTTAAGGTGGGGAGGAAGGAGCCAGGCTGGGAATACAGAGCAGTTAGCCACTCAAAGGCAAGTACAATGCTCAGGCTTTCTTCCTATGAAACCTACATTTGAACTTCACTGGAAATCTTCCTTGTTTTATCATCTACCTTCTTTTCTTACTGAAATATTGAATGGCGTGGTAGAGGGAAGTGGAGATGTCCAGTGTGGCACAGTAGGGTGGTAGCAAGAAAATATTATATTCTAAATATCATAGCTAGAATTCAGCATTAAAATTTTCTATAAAGAATCTGCACTGTATAAATAAATCTGTACATAAACTGTATTTGTTTCCAGTGTAGAGGTTGCGTTTTCGCTCAGCTCTTCCATTTTTTTTTCTTATTTTTCAAGATATCTAGAACAAATGCCTGAGAATGTATATCTTTCCATTCTTTCTCCTCTCCTTCCCCTCCAAAATGGGAAGCCTTTTTTCTGCTGTATGCTAACCTCGTCCATGGGATCACCATGATTTCAGTACCCCAGTGTTTTGTTGTTATCACCTTTAGCGAATGACCTATAATCAGCAGCTCAGCAGTGGTTCCAAAAGTCATTCCAGCATTTCCATCCCTAAAGAAGACTGGCTTCAAAATGCTCTTTGGCACCCTCATACAATCAGCACAAGCATTCTTGGTTAGTCCAGTAATTTGTGTCCTTTTAGTTAGATAGTTCTTCCACATATTCTTCCTTCCAGTTCAAGTGCTAGAACCAGCTTTCCGACAGCAAATAGGATAAAGAACCCAAGAGTGCGTTAGGATGCAGATAACCTTTAATGCAGGAAGGGCCAAATATCACAAAATCATTATTGACAGCTTTGCATCCATGAAAACCACTTTCTTCCAGCCAAAGACTTGTGTTCCAGAGTGGAAGCATCTCATTTCAGCACTAAATTGGCTCCTGTCCTTGTTTTAAAATTGCATTTTGGAGAAGTCCTAATAAGATGTACTACTAATAATTTTGAGGTGTTCAGTCTTTGGGACTGGGATTACAGGAGGAATGGAAACTATTTAACTGAGCTTTAACTAAGCTTGTTGAAACAAGCTGCAAATTCCTCCATGTTAAGGACAGCTAAAAATCTGAAATCTGAAGAATTTTGCGGATATGCTGAGCAAAATTTGGATGCACACTGAAGTTCACAAAGGACAATCACCTTTAAACATTTCACATGTGAATGATAAAATGCCAAACAGCCATTGAAGATGAAGGAATGATCAAACTTTGGAAAACTGCTTGGATCTTACCCGAATATCAATGACTCTTTGAGCTGATTGGAGACTTTCTCCCTCACACATCATTAGATAGAGATTCGACTGGACTGGCAATTCCCAAAGGCAAAATACAATAAAAACATTGTACATGGGGAAGGTTGTAACCCTTTTTTTTGTTGATGAAAAAGTAGCATAACTCTAAGGATTCATAACATTAAACAGTTGTAGGTACTGTGAAGATACCACTATTAAATTGAATCAGGCCCTACCACTATTTTGTTGAGGGCTTTTATTGCTAGAAGGAGTACAGGATGCATGAAGCATCTTGAGTGTAAAAGATCTTTCTGGGATTATGAAGGACAAATGGTTCAGTGCAATTTATATGCTGTAAATGTTTTCAAAAGTCCAGTTGCAATGTCTTCCCAATTACTTTGCATTTCACTAACCAGAGAGGAGGAGGGAAAATGCTGGTTGTTATAAACAAACTTTAGGAGTTCCCACTATTCCATCTTGCAATCTCTTGGGATATGACACAATTCATTGTGGCCAATTTAGCTGTAAATTATTTTGAACTTTTTTTTTTAGTCATCTTCAAGAAATGTGCTTGCAATAAGTTTTTTCAGGAAAGAATAGTTAGCAGGAGCCAGTTTTAACCACATATATTTAGATAATGTCAAATAGCAGTGCAGGCAGTTTGCAAACTGGGGGAATTCTTCAGTGGATTTGTGCAATGAATAATTTTGACATTCTGCGAAGAGAAAAAAGAGGCAAATTCTCAGAACTTGTTACAGATTCTTCACTCATCTCTGTTGGTAACTGGGCAAAATCAATACAGTATGAATGAGGGATCCTGAAATCAGGTAAATGGGACAAATATAAGGAGGCTTCTGAAATTCTATTCTTGGTGAGCAGCATCAGAATCTTTGCTTTTGCAGAATTTGTCAGTATATCCATTACAGAAGCAGGGAGCAGAAATTGATCTGTGAGAGCTGTCCTCATCACACAGTAAGAATGCAAAGCAAAGGACCTCATGTGCACTCCAGACTTTGACGTCTTCATGCTCAAACCCACAGAAAACAGCAGCCGAGCGATTTGACTGTTGTGTGATAGATAGTCACTCTGAGACAACATCAGCACTGAAAAGCAGCCTGGTTGCATTTGCCCTGGTTCTGCCAATCTGACTCAAGACCTGCCTATGAATTTGTTGACCCATTTCTCCCTCGTTCTGGTGCCCGCCCTGCACACCGCGTGTGCAATAAATCCATCGCGCACGATGCTGCACTGCTCTTCTGTAACATGAATTTATGCTAATGGCTGTCTGCATATGCTTATATCACATATCTATATTAAACTTAATAGTCTGTTACATTGCTTCTTAACCCTGTGTCCACACATGATTAACTTTTCTGATTTCTTTCAAAACCGTTATTAACACAGTGTAGCATTTCACTCAACATGTCACCAACTTTCCCTGCCTGATGCAGGAGTTGGGGTAATTATGCAGCCCTATAGCTCTGGCAAGTAACACTGTACACAGAGAGTTAGGAGTTTATTCAGAGATTTGGGGAGCTGCATGGATGTGTGTTTGTGTACACTTATTTTTCTTTAAAGTGGTGGTAAAGGATGAGCCTTCAAAAGCCGCATTTCAGCTAAGTGATTTTAATTTCATTCAGTTAAATGACTCCTTTTGGGTCCAGATGTCAAGTTTAGACAAAAGAACATCTGCATTTTTACATCCGTAGTGATATTAATGAAAGTCACTAGAAAGCTGGAGTTTAAAGATTCATTCAGGTGATATGGAACTCATTTGAAAACCTTCCTGAAGACCTACAAGGAGACAGGGTTGAACTACTTTGACAATTTGATGATCACAGTCATAAATATAATTTTTATGTGAATATCACATTAATAAAAATTAATTTACATATGGCATAAAATACTGTACTTGCTTTTGGACATATATTTTCATTGGGAACTCCAAGGAAGTTCCTCAACTTCCTGCTCAAGGGTGCACTGACACATTTTCTTCCCTTAGTCATGGCTCTGGCTGTGGCTGTTAAAAGCAAAGAAGTTTGAGCTGGAAGGTTATTCCATATAGCATATGTTCTGAAGTCAGAATTGCAGAGAAAACTCTGCAGTTTCATTTTCATGACACATTTTAAGGTTAAAATGCTACTGTCATTTATAAGCCTCTGAAATCATGAAGTTGTGCTGGAATCCAAAGGCCTTTGGAAAACTCTGCCTGCTGCAATTCACACTGAAAAGATGAATTTGGTATTTCCATCATATTTTATCTGTGGCCTTTGAATTTTAACTAGTTGGAAGATGGGACAGCAAAGAAAAAACCACAAAAAATTATATATCATCTGCACCTTCATGCAATGAAGTTGCTGCATGAAGTAATGGGAGTAATAGGGACACAGCCACTACTTTTGCTGGATGAGGGTGATTATTCCTAAGGAAGATAAAGCAGTGGTTTCCAATCAGCAGCAGGGGCAGGATCAGCAGTCAGGGGTTTCTAGTCATAGATTCAACACCTCCAGTGGATTTCACTCTCTCTACATCCCAAATGCCCAGGAAAAGGGGAGTTTTGTACAGCATTAAATAACGAAGCAAATGTTTAAGTAATAACTATAATAAAAGAATATCTGAAGGTCATGCTGATACACAGCTAAATATATGTACAAATTTAACACTGGAAAGTCTTTAACACTCTCAGCCCAATGACCACATGTTGTTTTTTGTCATTCTCCATACTTTCATGATTTTGAACCTCCTGTGTGCTCATCAGGATATCTTACAAGAGAAACGGTTTTAAGAAATTTGTCACAAAACATTGCATTAACAGAACCATAAAGTTTTACAGACTTTTCTAAGAAGTGCATGCTGATTTCAAAGTGTTTCTCAAATTTCCTATTTATCTAGCTATAAAGCTTTTTGAAAACATGATAGAGCAACACTTAATAATAATAATAATAATAATAATAATAACAATAAACAGAAATGACAGGAGTGATAATTTTAGTGGCCCAAAATTAGACTGAATAAATCCCTGTGGATGTTCAGCCACTACATTTAAATCCACTGCTTATGAACATAAAGATTTCTCATAACTCACATAAGCAAGTGGTTGTTGACTGGGCTAATGGGACAAAGCAGTTTCAAATACATTGCAAACTATAACAAAAAGGATCTTCTTCATCAGACACTAAACAAGGATAAATCATTAATGAGTGTTTCTGCTCCACAGGAAACTATATGAACTTTTCCAAACCTGTGTTTGATCTGTTCTACTTATCTACAGAGAAGTAGATCCACCTTCAGCCCCAAAGCTAGAGCATGATGCTCTCTGCACCACTATTTTCACTTCTCCAGAACTCATTTCTAGCTCAAATAGAAGTTAGGAGCAGCACAGGAACATTACCAAGAAAATTCAGCGTCAAAGCATTTTTTTCCAAATTCAAACATGACAAAAAGTAGTATCAGTTGACAGGGTGTCCTTACATATACCATTACTCTGCAATTTTTTGTTGACAACTGTTATCACTGTCTTGAACCCACAGAGCAAGTTAGTGTGTTTGTGTTGTCTATCAGTCTTGATAGATGAGAAGTAAGGGGAAAGGAAAAATGGAAACTTGTGGAAAAGTAGTGCAAATAAACTGTTGGACCTGTGCCATTTTTTATTTTCTGGTTTAGTTCAGTTTGCACAAAAGTTTTATGAAGCTCATTAATGACAATGTTATTTATTCAGTCCAATTTTGAAATTAGAAAACTAGCTACTTTTAGAGAGCCCATGAAGAGAAATAGACTTCAATTTTGCTGAGCAGAGACTTGGGAGGTGAACTATAAAAGCCCTGGCCTAATACAGTGTGCAGCTTGTGTTCAAATAAACCTTTCCAATTCCATGACAGGTAGGAAAGACAGAGACTCCTCAGGTGCTTTGAAGGGAGCAGCACCTGACTTCTTGTAGCACACTCTCTGCTTGCTGAATGGACTGGCATTTCTTACACTTACTAAAGGGACAAATACATAATTTACTAGCTTATGTGCAAATGTACTTCTAGCTTCTGCTGGATCAGTTCTGGCTCACAAACTCCTGCTCCAGTACTTGAACTTACTTTATCCTTTAGTCTCTGGCCAATAATTTTTTATTTTTACTGGATGACAGTTCAAGTGATAAAACTATTTCTCTAGCATTATGTAGAGCTTCACTGGCAGCCACAAAGCTATGAAATCATTGTAATCATGATGCAAAATCACTGCAAATGTTGTTTTTAACACTGGTCTACTTTAAAAAAAAAGCTTGCCCAGGGCATTGGACATAACCTAGATTGAATTGCTCAGATGATAGGTCTTGGCTATCCCAAAGGCTGGGGTTATCTGATCCAGGTCAGCACCCTGTTTAAATACAAAACAAGTGGCAGCCAAGTCTCTGAGCTTTCTAAAATATTCAGCTCTCTGTGGTGTAATGCATGAAGCCATCACAAAACAGATTTGGCACTAAGGGGGCAAAACCAGAGTGAAATACCAGAGTGCTCTTGGGATTGATTGTATCACAGAAGTGAACAGGCAAAAAGGAAAGGACTTTTGCTAGTGGGGAAAAAACCGACTTGGCAACTCAGGGATGTGTTGTAACAAGAACTTGAATAAAATAAATAGGGAGCATTTTCAGGCTGTGGGGGCTGAATGAACACAATCAATCTTCCCTGGGCTGGAACTGCCTCACTCTCACCCACAGCTCCCTCTACTGAATTAAAACCCCATGGTAACTGTAGTTGCACAGTGAATCTCTGGCATGGGACGTTCACTGAGGACTCCATGATGTGTATGATGATAAATGGGATTTCTCAATGGAAGGTTTTGGGGAGCTGCAGCCTCCCACTAGTACAAACCCCACAGACCATGTCCCAGGGGTGGCTTGATGTGGGCATGTTCAAGAAATCCAGCAGCTTCCCCATTCAGACTGGATCTACATCCAGATCTTGGCATGAGAATAAATTAGTCATCAAACGTATACTGTGCTATGATTTTCCATGTCTCCTGCTGACATGCCTTACTCTTACCTTCCACTTCTTTTTCAGTCCTTTAAGTTCTCCTTGCTTTCAGATTCACACTTAAATTGTCCCTTTCAGGATGCTTTTCTTGCCTCCTTTAGAAGAACCATGAAGGAAACACCAGAAACTTTGTTTTAGTGCCACTAATCCTGTCTTTGCTTGTGTTGTTACTTCACAATTGTTTGAAGGGTCTTGAATTTTGGCTGGGGAAAGTACTTTTCTCCAAATTTCAGACCTTAGTATGTAACTTCTGAGTAGAGAACTTGCAGTCAGGACTTCCAGGTGCTGGTTCATCCAGGTGGTAGAGGAGTTTTGCTATTGTGGTTTAGGGAGTTATTGTGCCCTACTCTGTGCATTTGACAAGCATCATGTGGCTCTTTGGTTTTTTAAATTATTATTATTATTGTGGAAACACCTAATATGAGCCAAGTTCATGCAAGACTCTTGAATAAAAGATTTCATTAAAAACCTTTGTGTGGCTATTTATTATGCTGTTGATCCCTGGAAATAGAAGATGTCATGTGCAGGAGTCAGACCTTCAGCTCTGTAGAGTTTCTGCTAATTAAATTGCTAAGTGTGTCTGTTATTAGGAAAACCATGAGAAATGCAGCAAGGGGAGGGAGAGAAGTGCCCATCTTGTCCTTTCTCTGCAGTGCAGCATTTGGATCACTCCGACCTCCAGGTCTCAGAGAAGCTGGTTTCTCTCCCATCTTAGCCAAGGAGAGAAAAAGGTGACGGGCAAAGAGTCGGGGCTGGGGGAAGTGTGTGGCTAGGAGTTCATCTGGAGACTTTCAGGCAAAACTTGCCCTCCTTAGATACACACTTCACCCTCTCCTCCCCCGGCAGCCCCGCACATCTGACATTTCTGTCAAAAGATACCCTGAGCCGCCCCTCCTCCCTCCCCCTCCTTTCTCATCCCTTTGCCCTTTTTTTTCCCCCTCTTCTTTCCCCTTATATGTGAATAGTGAGAAAATGACTGGAAACAATGTGCCAGTTTGCAGCACTTTACACTGAGGCCCTTTTCTCCTCTCCCCTGACTCGCGAATGACTGAGAGTTGTTTTATTGTACAAAGATTCTCAGAGAAAAGAACTTTTATTTTACCCAATAACACAAGAATGGGCAACGGGCAAACAGTTAGTGCCTTGTTCCCAGCTGCCACTCAGACTGCGGCGGGGGAATCGCTAATGGGGTCTCTGAGCTGCCTCTCTCCTCTCCTCCGTCTCTCTCTGTCTAGTTTGGCTCGCGCCTCAGTTGGCTGCCTGTGAGCCAGGGTGAAGATAAGATGCTCTGATGGGTTTAATAACTCCACCTTTAGTTTTCCAGGGCAGGAAGACTCTGATTTTTTATCATGGAGACTTGGCAGGCGAGCGTACAACGGGGCAAGGCCATGGATGGAGTGACACAACTTGTGATTTGTCCCTTTGCACCTTGGAAAAGTGGAATATAAGAGAAGAGCTGCAGCACAGGGTGCCCGTGTTAAAGGAAAAAAAAAATTACAAAATCATTTCACTAATACTTCAGCTGTTGATTCATAGTTGATATTTAAATGTCAGCCTTTTACAGCTTAATCATGGCTTGATTAACCCCTCTTTTTCCTAGCTGAAAGGCAGTCTGACTAGAAGGAAAGAATAATAAAGGTTGGAGGATGGGGAAGCTGAAACGTGAAGAGTGAATTAGACTTGTTTAGAAAAGAAAAGACTAGACAAGAAAAGACAAGCTGGGAAAGAAGGGTGTGAAAAAAAACCCAGAAAGCATCATGCCATTGGCTGTCCAAGTGTTTCATATTCTCGGCAGCAAAGTATGAAGCATAGTTGTTGGAGACATTGAGAATTTGGGAAAAAAAAAAAAAGCTTCTACTTAATTTCATCCATAATTCTCAAAGCTCATCTGTCATTTAAAATCCTTCCAACTTGTTATACACTAAGTCTTTGACTATGGATAGGATTTTTAGATTCTGATGAAGTTAGGTATTTAAACTCAATGAGACATGAATCGTCACATTTCCTTTGAAAATCCCACGGTCTGGGGTCTGTTTTGATCTGTTGGATTTAGCAGAATGTCATTAGATTTGAAATAACAACATCAGGGGCCAAAAAAGTTTTCACAATGGACTAATATGTTTTCCTGAGAACTTCAAGTCATATATAAGAGAAGCAAAAATACCTATACCTAAAGATATGGGGCACCTTTTTATTACAATACTTTATTTTTGCTTACTTGTAAAACACTTTTAAGTGTTTCTGAGTAAACTTCAGGTTTTAATATTAATTTTTATTGTTTATATTTTTCAGCAAAAAAAAGTTTTCAGTCATTTAGGGGGATTGAAAGGGTTTATATTGCTTGCCCTAGTTAAAGAATATGCACCATCATCTCCACCTAGACACACTGGGAATTGAGAAACTTTTGTGGATTTATCTTCCATTATGAATTTTTGTCATGTTCTCAGCTTATTTCTTTGTTGGGAAGAAAATCTTCATGTTTTTCTCCTATAGTCCCTAACATGACCTTCTGCTTCTCCTGAGGACTCCTTGGCTTCACTGACAGCCAGGTAGAGAGAGTAGGATAAGATAATGGAAATTGTGCCAAGAATAATAAATTACTGTTAATGATTATATCTGATCTATAACTAATAAATAACTATAATATCCTTTATGTATTAAGTAAAAAGTAATTGACATGCATTTGCTGTAGAGAATTTAAAAATTAGTTAGAGCTGTCTGAATCTCTTTTCTAAATCCTGGAAAAGCTGAGTTACTATTACTAAGAAAGTCCAGGTGCCTTGGAATCAAACTTGCACTAGGCCAGCTGAGACCCTTTCTGTATGGATGCAAGATTGTTTAAATATCTTAATCTATTTTTTGAAATATAAAGTAGGTCTTCCCCAGTTTAACTAAAGCCTCATGTGCTCTGTGCTTCAAAGGTTTATTTCCATGAGTGTTTTAAGTGCCAAGTATGAAATGTTGCATTTGTCTTTCATCCCATTTAATCTCTTTCTCCCTCTTACTATAGGAAACACTTATTTTTGAAATTGCAAAGATACAATTGCAGTTGCAAGAGACTTTGAAATTGCAAGAGACTTTTTAACTTTGGGTTAAAAAGTCTTTTTCCTAAGCAAAATGAAGATTGTAGTCAATTGGTAGCCTGTATCAGGGTGTATTGACTCAACCCTATTTTTCTTGGCATTGTAGAAAAGGGAAATACATTTCATATTATCCATGTTGGAATTTCAGCAGTGGGATCCCTGCTTGAAGGGTAAATGTTCCACAGGCTGTATTCAGTGGCAATATACTGTAGAGATTTCATGAGGCTCTTAGAAAAGGACTGGACAAACTTCAGTTTCCACATCTGTACAGCTGCAGTACCAACATTTTTGGCTTGGTGAACCAGAATATAAATTTGGTTGTGCCTTGGTCACAGTGCAGTGGACAATGCCTGATTGAAGGCACAGGCACTTCAGACATAGACAATTTGGTTTCTGCACATCACTCATTTCAGGGATGCAGATTTGCTGGTCCAAATTAATTTGATATAGACCATATGGGAAACTTAAGAGTGTGGCAATGACTTTGTGCAGAGAGAGCCTGTGAAAACACCAAATTCCTATTAAACCTTGATGCTTGGCCCATAAATTTCTCCAGGTAAGTGCTGTACACAGGCCTAGTCTCCCTCCCTTTCCTGCTCACATTTATGACAATCTCCACAGTGAGTGTGATCTTAGTTAACTGTTGCTCAGGTTGTAACTCAGAGAAGCAATTCAGGCAGCGAGAGCAACATTTCAATTATACGAATAATCAAATTCAAAATGTTATTTGAATAATTTGAGTTCTTAAATTAAGCAAGCACTTTTTTTGCAAGTGGTCTATAAATTACATTTTCCGCTACATTGGCAGTAAACGGGTAATTAATATCTCAACTTTTCCTTCTTAATGTTGATTTAAGAAAAATAAAATAAGCTTAGAACATAAATGAGCTTTGCTTTCACAGCTCAAACATTACTGTCCCTGCTCAGCTGGCTGTGTAGCTCTGCTGGCTTTCTCTTTCCTGTAGCTGGACTGATACAGTTTCTTCTGTTTAATGTAAATAGAGGAATTTTAGAGCTAAAGAAACTATAGCTAAGTTGTACTATTTTTTTCTGTTGATTTCAGAGGAAATATATGTTCATCCTCAAAATGAAATAATTTAATTTTTTTAGTTGACATCCTGTACCAACCAGACATTTTGGTTCATTTATCCAACATTGAGTGAATGTAAATTTGACTCCTTTCCTGGCAGAAAAAATGTACATAAGTTAAACCACTGAAACAATAAAAATATAAAGTGTCATAAATTAAAATAATATTTTAAAATATATCATCCAGTTTCTCTGAAAGGTTTTGTGAAAATGGCCTTATTTTTTATTTTGCTGACCTAAAGAAGGGTCATTCAAGTGGGTAACATGGAATGAATTGAATATTTCTCAACCAGGGAGAAGATATTAAGTGGACCACTGGGTGACATAAAGAAGAGGTCACCAGTAAGTAAATACATCCATAATTTAATCAGTTTACCCCTACTATAAATATTATGCTGATAGGGGTGTTTGTAAGAGAGACACTTGCTCAAAGTGTGAAGGTTAAACCTGCTGTTCCCTTTGTAGGATTAAATGTAGTGAAGTTTCACCTGAGTGACAATAAGATATATAAAAGACAGCAAGGGAGACAAAGAGGGGAGGAAAAAAGACACTGTATGTTTGCAAAGCTGCACTTAGAAATAGTAGAAAAATGCAGGAAAATAACACTATCTATTTCAAAATGACTGATATTTTTCATTTTTAAGTTACTTTTTTCCCCCCGAAATATATATAAAGCATCTATCTTTAATAGCTTTGAAAACAGGTATGTTTCCTATAAACATCCTGAGGAGTGCCTAGGAGGCTAATGATAACCATTCTTTATTTGATCACTTCCTTTGTTCATCCATCCATCTTTTAGTGAACTGGCTTTGTTTACAAGAACTGTTAAAAGAACTAACTCAAAATCCTCTGAATTCTGATTTTTTTTTCTCCTTCTCAGACTCTATTCCCTCAGTCTCTGCCTGGAGCTACAAGCTGAGCCAGCAAGGTGGTGTGAAACTAGTGAAGTATCAGAGAGGAACAGTGAAATTTACATTCTGGATTGTTTAATATGGCACTTTGTAGATGAAGAAGGGCAGAAAGTGGGGGGAGTCTACATAGCTGAAAAGAAACTTCACAATACAGGAAAAGTCCTGACGCATAATCAGCAGCACACAGCCTTTATGTCACTCAAATAGTTGTTTAAAATCAGACTTTCATATGAAAACAGTTTTGTATGATCAGTTTGTCTAGATGGGTTCAGTTCTCACATTTGCTCTGTGAGTGTCAACACAGAAAAACCCTGTTGGCTGCTTTAAACAGAACCTAAATACAGCATTTGTTTGCCCCACGACATCTCACAGGGTGTTGGAGGTCAGAACCTGCAGAGCCCTTGGCCACATTCCTTTTTTAAACCCCTGCACAATCTCCTGCAAATCCCACAAGTGAGCCAGCATGCTTCCAGGTGACATGCATTTCCAACCCCAGGTTTTACGGAATGTTCAAGAGTATTTAGGTGATTTTCTACCTGTTTCATCAACCTGAGGAGGTATTAGACAGGAATATTTTTCTACTGTTTGAGAAGATGAATACATGACCAGAAATAATTGCTCCATCGTTCCCTACTGGTCAGAATTGGTAGTTGGTTAATTAATTATTCAACAGGCTCTGGTGTTGCTGCCAAACTGGTGCTTTCTTCTCAGAGAGGAGCAGACAAGCTTGTTAGAGCAGCTTTCTTTGGACTGGCACTTTTATGTTGATATGGGGTTTATTGAGATGCCAGCACTTTAATTTTAGTTTATTTCTTTATTCTCTTATTCTTTTATTTCTATCATTAAAAATGTACAACTTTCCCTGCATATTTACGTTGTCAAGCTAAACTATATTAATATTACCTTTGTTACACTGTGCCATTCTTTTGCAGAAATTATATGCAGGGTTTAATGTCTTAGTGGAATTCTAGAATTAATGTGTGCCTCTTTCCTGGTACCGTATGTTGCTGTTTTCCACTCATATGGAAATGCAGGTAATCTTACGCCCTCCGTGACATGGGCAAGTGCTTTACAAAAATGCATCTTTGACAGTTATCTTTCATACTTTAACATGACCAAAGAGTGAGGCTCTTAACCAGTAGGCCTTGTACTACTTTGGGATTGGACAAAAGGCAGGAGTCTTGTGATAGTAGTACCCATTTATGAGTTTGTATTATCATTTCATAAGGCAAAACAGAAGGTGATATAAGCCCACTGCCATTCCTTAGTTTTTGACGGAACATATTCATCAAAAAAGCATGCAGTCCCCTGAGCTTGCAGCCATATGCTACAGGAAAATGTCACCAGTTAAAGATGTATTCATTTGCTGTTTTGAAAACTCTGTTTGATATTCATGCATTCCAAGTGTTTTGACCTAGATTTCTGTAGAGGCATTAGATCCAGTACTGAACAGGAAGCTAGACAGCTGTTGCTTGTGTAGTCAAAGGAAGAATTTAAAGTAAGGGGGAAAAAAAAAAAAGAATAAAAAAATGGAAACATTTATTAATGCATGCCAACATTTTGCGCAGCCAATATGTTTAATACTAGATTAACTAATATAAGCATATGGAGATGCATTTGTTGCAAAGCTTTAAAGAAAAGAACAAAGAAAAAAGTTGGACGTATCTAAAGTTCACAGAGAATAGAATGTGCACTTTATCCTATAAATGAAAGCCTGGTGAAATGGCAACATACTTTAATTATAAGCTACTTCCTAATGTCACAACATTTAAGTTTGGGGCTATATTGTAATACAAACCTCTCAGTGAATACCTTGCTTCATCCAGAAACCTACAGGTAATAATAATCCTTCCTGAGTTTAGTTGCACTCTATTTTGCTCTGAAGTCTTATAAGCAGTTTGTTTGTTGTAATTGTAGGTTTCTTTCTAGTAAATCCATGTACGAAACAGATATAATGTAAATATACACATTTAATTATTAAATGCTGGCATTCATTCTACAGCTGTGGCAAACATTCTGCGCTTTGTTATTACTGGGTTTATACAGATGCAGTTCATCTGATGCCTACAGGTCCTCTGGCCATTGAATAACAACTGTAAATAGCACCCAAAACAAATGTTCTCTTAGTTTGAGAAGACTCTGGGGGAACTCATCTAATCCAGCTTTAACCAGCCAAAATTTAGATGTCAAAGCTACTTGTCCGGGTTGTCTCTTCATAGCACCTACTGCAGATGTCTTTCTTGGGCTGGGCTGGAAAGAGGCCTGTTTCTTTCCTTTGGCTGTCAAGGGGATTTGGCTGATTTGTCCAGATCAGGTGCCAAACCTTAAGACAGCTACAGACAAGACATTCTCCCTGAACAGCAATAAACAAACGCAAGTCTTTTTTAAGTATTAGTGGAAAAACTTTTTAACTGTTTCATTCAAGCAGTAATCTGTTACCAATTTCAAGATTTTCTGGTAACGGATTTTATAGCAAGTCAGTTCAAAAATAGGGAAAAAGGTGCAAATATTTCCCTTACCTGAAAATGGTTTCCATTTTCCCAGCGAAAAATAAAAAGATGGATATTTTCCCTCAATAGCTCTTTTCCTAAGTGTTTATCAAACAGTTTATGCAAACACATTTCAGCTTATGGTTTATTTATAAACAGTTCAATTTCATTCTCCACAAAGGTGTGGAATTGGTTATTTATTTATTTACTTATTTATGACTGGGTGAATGAAACTTTTTAAATGAGGGAAAAATGAATGAAGAATAGTGAAGAAATGATGCTGCAGTTCAGAATTAATAAATCACCAGGTCTAGATGTCACAAAACTGAATTCTTCAGTATCTTTATGAATAGTCATGGTACATGTGGAGGCCTGCTGACAAGTAAAAACTTGGATATTCCATGTTGTGGCTGAGATACTCACACACACAAATAAGTGTATGTATACAGTCTGGAAAAATGTCCCGTGAAAACATCCCCATTAGAAGTGATGCACAGGATGTGGGGACCTTCTTGCACTCTCAGAAGCCAGTTAAGGGGAAAAGACTTTTTGGGATCACCAGTCATCAAATATGATCCCACAGGTGTGGCAGAAACATCATACTACAATCCCAGGAAATGGAGTAGGAATAAATGAAGATCGTTAAGAAGAGCAACGGAAAGACCATGGCTGTGAGGGGATTGGATTGAGCAGTGATGAAAAACAGAAGCCTTTGGTGGTTGGGACTGTAGAAGTTTGCAACCAGAATAAAAAGAACAAGAAAAGTCATAAACGCTTCCTTTCCTGTTGATTTATGAAAAAGTGTCTTCCTGGCTGCTAAAGAAATTTCTCCTGTGAAGTAATCAGTGAAACACTGGACTTTTTGTCAACTGTGTAACATCTGTGTAACATCCCTGTATAAAGCCCTCATTTCCACAGAACTATCATGAAAATTTTTTCCACGTAATCCTGTTCAGTGGTGATTACTGTTGACAGTGGAGTTTGATATGTTTGATACTTCCCTTTCCCAAACCAATCAACAAAGTTAGAGGTTTTATTCTAAGCTTAGTTGACCCCCTGGACTTGGTTGGAAGCACAAAAGAAATGTTTGGTTAGTCTGACATATGGTCAGCTTTGACACCCACCCAACTGTCCATGAATTCATTTATGTCTGGATCATCTAGGCACAGGACCAGGATAAAGCTTGAGCACATTTGTCTGGTAATAAGATGTTTCAATCCTTCCACCCTTGCTTTCCCAGTCAGAAGGCACTTTGCATCTTAAACTGACATATTTTCAATTTTTATAGTCTACTTTTGTGAGATACTTCCATATGGTTAAAGCTAAAATTCATGGAGGCTATAGATAGCTGGGTCAATCTTTGTATTAATCCAAAATATGCCCAGTTAGGGAACACTACCTCTGTACAACAAAACAGGAACAAATTATGGGTTAGTTCTTTGCTAATAGCATACCTGACACAAAATATCTTGTTATCCAGCCTGAACCACTTAGGAATTAGCAGTCGCATACTGTGCTATAGCCAGTTTGAACAGATGGATTTAGAACTGGAGACTCAAATATATCCCTTTTTGGAATTTGTCTGCCTAATTTACTCATGTTACTGTTACAGAGATACCAAGATAGCTGCTGCTACTGCTCTGCACTGTATTTACTCGGCTGCATTGCCACAGAGAAATGTGATTCATAGACTCACAGGAATTGCAAATGGAAGAGCCATATTAGATCATTCAACCCATCTCCCTGCTGATGCAGAATTGCTCGTTACAGCTACAGTACATTTCCTAGTGTTTGGTCTAGTTGCAAAAGTCCCCTGACATGGGACTTCTACTGCTTCCCTTGGGAAACTACTCCACAGTTCATCTTTCAAAATTGGCACTGTCAGAGGCAGCCTAGAGAACTAGAGGGACCATTGACCCATAGGCAGTTGGGAATTCCTCCCTTCCTAATCACTAGATGACCCTGCATGAAGATGCTGCACCATCAAAATCTCATGATGCTTGTGGACATATCACAGATTTACAGTAATGGACAATTTTTCTTCTCTTTTTCAAGGTAAACTTTGCTTTTTCAAACCTACCAGCTTCTGTTCCCTTTTTATCCCAAACCCTCTGGTGCATCTGCCAGTCCCAAACAAGCAATGTCTTGACACTAAAAAACCTGAACGTTTGAACAACTTCAGTTCCTGTCTGGATCCCTTCTCATGTAAAGTTCAGTTTTCTCATTGTCACAGATTCCTGGCCCATTGTCAGTGCCAGACTTTTCCCTCGTGATATCAATGATATTGTCTTTTTGGTTACTTCTTTACTGCTACAGTTGCCTTTGGTTTATTCCATAAGAGTAGTACAAAGGCATTTTCAGTTTTCATCTTGTTCAGGAAAAGTCTGGCCAAGGGAGTGGGCACTGTTGTCAATCAACACCAAGAAACAATTTCTAAAAATGTCAGATAATCAAGAAATTAGGGGGGAAAAAAAAAGAACTAGTTGATTGAATGAAACATTGCACTTACAAATGTGAATACACTGTAAAAATGTAAATAAGCAAAGGAAATATTTAGAAATTAAATTGTTGTGAGCATCTTTCAAAAAGAATACTTTATTGATCTGGTTTCTTTATGTAGGGAGGAGAAAAAATAAAAGAACAGGCAGGCAGTTCAGTTATCTTCATGTATACTGGCTTTTCATTCAACACCTGTCCTAAATGAGGTGGTACAATCATCTCCCACCCTTCCTGATTACCTACTTTTATTATGACTTACCAAAGCAAGACAGGTCAGTGATCAAAGATTTCATTGAAATCAGAGGTCTCTCTGCTGAAAAAGTACAGATTTCTCTACAGTTCAGGAACTATCAGGAAATGGAGACTGGAGGATAAGAACGACAAAAATTAAGAACAATCAAAATTTACACAATATAAAATCTATTTATATTTTTTGGTCGCCTATACTTTTCTCCCATGTTCTGAGGCAGAATTGGATACACCAAACACCAAGCAAAAGGGGCAGTCATGTCAGTAATTCTAACCCATCTGGAAGCAATAACTAGAGTCAATCACAGAGTAAATCATTATCTGATGAGATTTCCAGCCCAATTTTTTTAGACACAAGACGTTCAGATAGTTCAGATAAGGTTTGGCAGCTGAATTGGTATTTGTCCCAAGCAAACCTCCAGAGGTTCACCAGTCACTGGCAATAAATGAAAGTCTTTATCAGGTGATGGTTGTTTTGTGGTCAGCATGAGATAAATTGGTGGTGCCAGCCCAGGTCCTAGGAGACAAATGTCTCTGTCCAAATGCCATCACCAGCCTGCTCAACACCCTGCAAAGGCACTGGCACTTGAAGGTTTTAATGTGTCCTCCTCCAAAGAGGTGTGGCTTTTCCTTTTTGTCCTGAGGTAGAGTAGGAACCCGACTGCTTTCAAGGGCAGCAGCTCCAGCACATTCATTCTCTGGAGCAAAAGGCTCTTTGAAGGAGACATCAGTAGTGGAAACAAGCTGCTTGGGATGCAACACACCCCATGAGATCCATATCCATTCCATCTCTTTCCCATTAGCTTGTTTGCCTGCTATGCCAGGTGTTCTCATTAGCCACATGTATAAATATTTATCTAACTTTTTTTTTTTTTTTAATCATTCTGGTACTGTATGTATAGGAAGAAGTGAAGTCAATCTGTTTGTGAAAATCAATGTTTGAAAATTTCCTCTAGTAGCTGGGGCCTCTTTAACAACCCCTGTTGCACTTGGCTGTTATCTCAGAGACCCTTTTCCAACTACTAGAAACCAAATTAGAAGAAAAAAAAGGATATGGATGAGTTATTGACGTTCCACATGTTGTACATTTTACCAATAAGTATTAATGACAAAGACACTAAGGAGTGTAATCTCCCATCAATGAATCAATACAAATCCCATTAACACTCGATGAGGGGATAAGATAGACTTCAAGAGTTTCACACTTACTCTTTGTATAGGACTCCCTCTAAAGGCTCTGGAAGTCCTTTTTGCCTCAGGACCATCGGTTTATTGTGGTTTTAGTGAAAAGAAGAGGTTGTAAGAGGCCAAGAAACTCAGAAGTTGAACACACCTTACAAATTCCAAGTCTGCTCCATACAAAAATTGATTGCCTATTTGATATGTGTCAATTGTGTTAGAATCTGGAAACTAAGTCTATGACATCAGCTGTTCAAGATGCCAGCAAGATAAAAAAAAAAACCCAGAGACAATTAAACAGTTTCAAACTTCCTAGAAATACAAGCTATCAGTTTTTAATCAGCTGTCCCCCAATTTCCTCACTTCTCTGCTTTAACTTGTCCCTCCACCTTCACAAGTGTTACCGACATTATATATAAAGACCCACCCTTGACCTTTTCCCTTGTAGATCTATTATCATCTGCAATAGTGATTTAACTCACAGTCCCTGCTCTGTGAAATTTCTGCTTCTGCTGAAACCAAAAACTGGAGCTAAACTTCATGGGAACTTGCAAGAGGCTTGAGGACACAGATTGAGCTCACTGAAGACAGCCAAGGATAAAGTAGTTAAAGAAAGCACCAGTGTTACTCAGGGTAATTGGTTTGAGTTAACCATTAGACCAACTGGGGAACTTGATAAAGTTTTTGAAATGCTTTTGACTCCAACACTGTGGTAGGAATTAGAGGAAAATTGCTTACATATACCTAAATCCTCTGGGCAAAATTTTCATACCAGTCTTAATTTAGGCTGATAAATCAGAGAAAAAAAGAAAAATCAGATTCTGAGCTGTATGTTTTGATTTGGAAGGATCTTTGGGTTTTTCTTTTCTGAAGTACTTGGTGGGGAAATGTTCAAAGCCTCTGAGAGTAATTTGTACTGAATATTAATTTGAGGGAGGGTGCTTTGAAAGCCTTTCCATAAATCAACAGCAAATTTAGGTACCACAATGTCAGTGAATTAAATAAAGTAGTTTTCCTTAGTCTTCTACTTCCCTTTCTTCCTCCAGTCTCCTATATTTATGTCTCTCTGAAAATCTGAAAAAAACCTGACTGCAATTCCATTCCTTATTCTCTGTTTTTGCAATTAGATGTGCAGTCTGTGTTACCAGTATCCTGGGAAGACAACCAGGCTGCCTGCCTCCTTCCTGGTTGCTCTGAATTGCTCCAACCAGCAAAGAAAACATTGTGGGACTTTGTTCAGAACAGTAAGAAACTAAATATTTATCTTCCCTCTTATAATTTATGCAGCATGGGATTAATATGGAAAGTACCAAGATTGAAAGGTCAAGTGAGCTTCCAAACAGTGTTTCACAATGATATATCATTGCACTTTACCATGTCCTGCTTTCTAGAAAATGAAGCACCAGCAGCAGTGATGCACCTAAAGAAATGATGTTAACTCTGTCATGGTCCAATTTTCAGTTATGTATTTATAAATTTCATTTAAATTTGCTGTAGGAATCATTATCTCTGCTGGAAATTTTAAATCTGTGTTACTACCAAGAGAGTCTACACTTGTGGGGAATTGTTTGCAGGCACCTGCTGATGTTTTAATTATTCAGTGGACTGGCTATAGCATGGAGACAGTATGGTTGTGGGATTTTCTGGTGTTGGACTAAGTCAGCACAGCCCAAATTCCTACCACCTGCCAAGGGCAGGCCAGGGAGTAAAACTGGTGAGAATACTTGGCTTTCCTCTCAGATATATAGTAGTAAAAACACATTGTCCTTTCTTATTAAAGACTTGGGACGGACAATTTCCCTTCCTCCAAACTGCTGGAGTCACAGTCCTCCCATTTATACTCATAGGACCTTCCCAGTCCCTGAGATATCAATAATACTTGAGCCATTCTCTTTGGATATTGTAGAGACTTCAAGTGAGGCCAGTGCAAGCCACCAGCCAAGCTGCACACCACCAAAAAAAAAAAAAAAAGTATTTCTGGTAACTTCAGTTTTCTTTAAGTTGGTTGAATCAGATAATATGACTCCTTACTCTGTCCTTTATGTATCTCTGCTCAGCAGAGTTATTCACTTAACTCCTCTTCTCTGGATGGAAAACACCCTGTCCGTAGGATTGCATAACAGGTCAGAACAGCACTTTAATTTCTACTCAGAAGATATTTTAAGTGCTTTGCTAAAGTTGAATGACCCAGGCTGCTAGTGGATGTAGTGGGTTCTCCACTTCTTGAAGCCTTCAAATCAGGATTGGATGCCTTTTCTGAAAGATATAGTTTAGCAAAAAATTATTTATTAGCCCCACTACTGTGGGAAATGGGTGAAATACTAAGACTGGAATTATAAAGCAGCTTAGTATAGGTGACCTGATGGCCCTCCCTGGCTTTAAAAATCTGAAAGCTTAGCCAAAGATCTAAGAAGTGAATACAGCTTTTTTATAGGCATGATGTAAACAGGTTTATGTGGATACTTTGTGAACCAGGACTCTCCGAGGTTTTGCTAGGTCAGATTTGTAGCACTTTTGAGTGAAAGTCCATTTCTCTATGAGTACAATGGTCATAAAAGAATAATTAAAAAAAATAATTGTATCATAGGTGAGAGCTAAATAAAGCAATGGCTCAAATCCCTCAAATGTCACCTTCTTTGGAAGAAGAGAAGTGGAAAATTATAGGTGTATGGCAAAAAAAAAGGGAGGGGACATGAAGCAGAACCATCAGCCATCAAAACCTTTGGTTTGCAGATAAGAGGGGAATGAAAGACTTCCTGCACACAGGGAACAGAGGCCCTGGGGGCCAGAGCCAGCTGGGAAATGCCTAATGCTGTTTATAGAAACACTGGCAAACAAACAGCTCCTGCCTGGCCCAAAAGTCATAAAAAGTGAAGGGAGGGTGCCGGTCCCAACCCCTCTGTGCCCGCCTGGCCTGGCGGATTTAACGAGTCCAGCAGTCACATCAAAAACACCCTGAGCCTTTAGATGAATGAGCTGTTTGTTTTCCTTCCCGATGGCTTGATAAGAGGTCACAGGATGTGTTCAATTTATTTTCTTTTTTTTTCCTCCCTCTCTTTTTTCTTTCTTTTTTTTTTTTTTTTCTCTTTTAATATATAATGAAACAATAGGTTAAGAGAGAAGCCCCAGCCCAGTCCCAACAGATCTCTCCGTCCCCCGCGCTGCTCCATTTCCTGCCTTTTTTCGAAGCACACATCCCGCTTTTGTTCTCCCCCAGCCTGGCCAGCGCGTGTCGGCGTGGCGGCCACCAAACAAATGGGTTTTGGCCAGTGTCACCTCCCGGCCGCTGCCTGCCCGCCCGCCGCCGCTCGCTCACGGCTTCCTGAGGCCCAGCGGGCGCTGCAAGGCCTCGCAGGAAGAGATGGCGCGGCCGAGCAGCCGCCCGGGCGGAAGGGACGGGAAATCCCTGCAGCCGCCCGATTGCAGGCCCGGCCATGCGGCGCGCGGCGAGGGAGCCTTCCTGTTGGCCTGACCATGCTTCTCCCCCCGACCATGGAAGGCCGTGGCACGCTGGCTCCCACACGCATGCCGGGGGAAGTGCTGGGAGCTGGAGATAAGCTCTGCTCCTGCTGCGGCTGCCACCAGGCTCTGCCGCCATGGGGAAAGTGGGGAATGAGGCCAAGGCGCCTGGGAGGCTCTTCCAGGAGCTCTCCTACCTACACTGTGTGTCTCCCCAGCTAGGGTTTTGAAATGATTTTGACTCCAACACTGTGGTGGGAATTAGAGGGAAATTGCTTAGATATATCTAAATCCTCTGGGCAAAATTCTAAATCTTCAGAAGGGCAGGGCCGAGCAGATCGCTGGACAGGAGCAAAGGGATATGCTGAGATCTTCCAGCCTCCAGAGAGAGGTGTGGAGCAAGGATGCTCGAGGCTGGGCTCAGGTATTGAAATTTTAACACCCCTTCCCAATCTGCCAGTCTGTCTGCAAACTGGGATGCAAATGGGTTGTTCCAGACATATATGAATTCCAAAGGTTTTGGGAGTTTGGTCCCTGCCTTTGGCCAGTATGACACCAGGCCTCCTCCGAAGAAATATGTCTCTAATCACAATAAACAGGGTTGAAATTAAAAAAAAAACAGCCACTGATTTCTTTTTAAGTTTATATACACCCTGTCTCTGTCCAGGAGGAATTGAGTAGAACTGGGAAAACCAAATATTCCCTTCTGGCTGGAACTTCCCAGTTCCACATCAGCCCATGTTCTGATTTTGGTCTAAAACACTGAAAATTGAATAAAATTGAGACCTCTTAAATTGCTCATTAAGGTTCTGAGTTTTCCACCTTCCATCTGAGGACATCTTTATTATTCCCTTCATACGAGCGACCTTTCCTTTTGCACAGTGAATGCAAAGCTCACCAGCCAGGCAATGCAGGAGTTAAAAATATATTCATATAGACAAATTTGAACACTAAAATAAAATTGTCTTCCTGAGGTCATTGTCTCTGTAGACCAAAGTGAGGGAGGAAGTGCAGGAATGTGATGCTGATTAAGATACCACATGCTGGGCAGGTTTAAACACTTTAGACTGTTACCTGCTCAGCAGGAGAGACCTGAATCCACATTTGATGATTAGACCATATTTATGTCTCAGCTCAGCAAGTTTCCATACATTGGCCTGATGAACAGAGTGTATAAAACTCATGCTGGTGTCTCCATATTCCTCAGAGGGGTGAAAAAAAGTTTCACAGGTATGTCAGATTTTTAAATATGTGGGTGTCCAGGGCCCATTTACCCCAGGCTGTATTATGGGGAAATGAGATTCCACCCAGTCTGCCCCCTTTCACATTTGGGATGAATCATGCAGCAAACTGAGTCATCTCAAATTAATACTCATTCACAGTTGCACAGGCAACAAAACCAATAATGTGCTGCCTGAAGGAGGGACTTTCTAGCACATGGAAACTCTGCAGATATAGATACATACACAAATATACACACATCTATCTATAAACTCTACATGCACACCTATATGGGACCAATGTATAGATGTTTTGCAACTTTGCATGACAAGCAGTAGCTGCGTTCCTTTGTATGGTATTTGAAGGTCTCAAATTCTGATTAGCATTCTTGATGGGTTCTTTCAGCATGGTTTACTCAGGAAACCAGGCTTATGCAATCACAGTCTGTGTATGTGTGTACGCGTCTGTCACCATTAGACATCAGATAATTTACACAGGAGAGAGGCATTATGAATGTCCCTAGGCCAGGAAAAGCTTCCTGGAGAAATGCTGCTGGCAGTGTTTGCACCTTAAAGAAACAGAGTGAACCCAGCGACACGACATGTCTCCAGTAAAATTCTTCATTAGGCTTTATTAAATCCTGTACTCGTGGAACTGTTTACTCCATATCTGAAGAATTATTCTGAATAAGAAGTCACCAAAGAAGAAAAATGCTACTCATGTTTCATATTAATCTGCTACATTTTTCACTGCAAAGTGTACATTTTTAAAGGTTTTATTTTTCAATTTACTAAATTCTCCTCTTGGCTATACACAAGTAGGTTTGCAGTTCTGGGCAGAGCTCAGCTTTCAGGATATTGCACTCCCACATGACCCAAACCTTCTCACATGACACAAGGACTAATAATTCTATTTGGGAGTTAAAGTTGCCCTCCAAACACTCATGAGTGATGTGTGAGAGGAGTCTTTAGCCCACATGCTCTGTAAAATAGAACTCCAGAGTAAGGTCTGATTAGCACAACTTCTGCCGATGGACATGAGTACTCCTTCAGCAACAGCCCCTGAAGATTAAACCCCATAAGACCCAATTATGAACTTAGGATTTAATATAGGACAGTGGTCTAATTTTTTTCCTGGTGTTTTATGTTTTAGGGATCATTATTATATTTATATATATATATACACAACCTTGGCACCGGGGTCACACAAAGAGCAAAGAATTGGGCTGTGGTGTTGCTTACACAGAAAATCCAACTCAAACAGCTGTGATTTATCCTGGAGAAGTCCTGGCTCCTGCCAAAATCCATCTCTGACTTGGAGAGTTACTCTAGTACCCTGTTAGGCATTTTTACCCATGTACCCACTGCCTCAGCTCATTGTTACTGTTGGAGAACAGAAAATTTACTGGAGATCTTTTAGGGCAAATAATCCAGGGATATGGAGAAACCAGAAAGAGAAAGGGAATTATGGTTTGAATTGCTGATGTTTCTAAAGGAAAAACACCAGTTGCCATGACAATAAAAATGTGAAATATTCAAAGAGGTCAAAATTAAAATACATAATTTACTCTTCACAAAGAATGTGCTACACACACATACACATAGCTTGTGGATTTTAGTTCCTCAGATTAATTTTTTATTTTTTGTTATTGTTTCTTTATGTTCAGGACCATATCTTGTAGTATCCCTCACTGTTAAGATACCTTCAAACTGACCTCTGCTGTGAAGCCCCTTTCTGAAATAGGGTCCTTGTGCTTTCTGGTAATTTCTATAAAATTAGAAAAAATGTATTAAACATATCTAGTCCATCTTTACATCTGTGACTAAATGGGAGTGAACAGGCCTGGAGAGATGGAGAATCCCCAGCTGGGAAAAGATGAGAGCATTTGCTTCTGGAATACGAATATGTTGGCAAACAGAGATGCTTTGGGAAGGACAGACCAACAATCAGTGTTTTGTGTTTCTTTCTTTTCCAGTTCTCTGGAGAGGGAGGGCTGTTTTTTATTTTTAATTTGGTTTTAGCCTCCCTATAGCATATTTCCAATATAGCCACCTTGGCACCTCCTCTTTCCTTCTTTTTATGCTTCTGTAAGGAAGACTAGCTTGTACCAGAAGATTAATTCAGTATCTACATAAAAAAACTGTCCAGACACTCCATCCACAAAATTTAAAATTTGCCAAAAAAATCCAATACTTTTTGGAACGTTCAAGATAAAAAAACAGGTTTTATTTTTCCCCCTTGTGGCAGCATTCTAAAATGAAAGAAGAGATTGTCATTAAAAAAAAATTAAAACAAAATTCCCAGAAATTCCTCCTTCCAGGCTGGGATTGATCTCTGTTTACCTTGGAGGTTGCAGACTGGCAGGAGAACCTGCCATCTGAGCATGACACGTGCCAAGTTCTTCTTGCAGCCAAGTCCTTGCGCTGTAATTTACTTTCCGTGGAACAGGGAAGCATCCAGAAGGATCAGTGAGGTGTAAACCTTAAAGTGTACAAAGCCTCTTTTGTTATGAGCTAATTATATTGTTACTCATGTATGTCCTTGGCTGGAGATGTCCATGGAAGAGCAGCCAAGTTTCTACTACTTTCACCCTTGGTCACTGTTCCAGCCATAGAGGATGGTGGTGTTTTTGTCCTCAGGGCAATCAAGAGCAGGGTACTTCAGGAATTCATAAAATCAATAAAGAGTAAAACTGTGTGAGTGGGGAAAAGGGAGGAGAAAGGTCAGCAGAGGGACTAGCCTACCAAATGTCTAGGGTTTGTTCAGCGTGGGGTGGGTGGACCAGGGCAAGGTTTTCTCAGAAGCTCTCCATTTATTGAAATAGGTTGAAGAGGTTGAGCCACTTAAAATCAGGTTAGTTTTAGTTCCTTTGCTGTGCTTGCTCAGGAAATGCCACCAGTGACCCTTACCCACACTGTATTTTGAAGACGACAGATTCTGCTCTCTGTGGTGCTGCTGTACATCCCAACTGCATTAATTGTACTAGATTCCCTTTGTCCAGATCCTTACCAAATTGTGCATGTATCTCATTCACTGTCACAGGTAAAACTCAGTTGAATTAATAAGTAATGATTTTGGGAGTTCAGCTTTCTTTTCTTTTTCAGTTATGTAGAAGGCTGATTCCTTTTATTAAGAAAGTAACAATTTGCCACCAGAAACCTTTGAACCATTCATTTAAATTCTTGAATTTAGGACAAAACATTATGTGCAAAACAGGCTCAGCTCTCCTTATCTCCATAGCCTGAAGTATTCCAAGTGTTACCAGCTGTACAGTGCATATCTCATTGCAGTACATGGGGTTCTGAAGTGTGCCGAGTAATAAGCTATAAAGAGAGAAGCAGGACTCAAGCAACACAAGGATGCAAAGCAATATTTTCTCTTGACACCCAAGGTCATGGCATAAAGAAACGTGGAACAAGAGAGCGTCAATTTTCATTGGGGAACAGGGTACAGTGCCGCTGTACCAAGCTAACAGAAATAAATTAATGTGATGGCAAATTTAGAGTGTCCTCTTAAAATGTTTGTGAGTGTGTGAGTGTGCATGCAGCAGGATGATGCTGCATTGCTCTGTATATTTTCATGGCTAGCAGAAACAGGCAGCTCAGACTTAAAAAGAAACACTTTTTAAAGATAATCTACTCTGTATATGCTATAAATACCAACACACAGTTTTGCAAGGAGCTCTGGGTTAAAGAGCTGAGAGGAAGAAGTATGGTTTGCTGCCCAGTGAATTACTCATCAATACAGTCTTAACTCATTACCAATTCCCAACCAAAACATATACCCAAGATAATTTTTCAGGATTGATTATACTTATACTTGTGACCCTGGAATTACTGTTGTTGAATTCTTCTATTCTTTTGACTTCATGGTAGGAAATATCTGTGTATAGGGAAATAGAAGGAACCTTGTTTGTCTGTGTAGAAATGTAAATGAGGAGTAAATGCAGAAGAGGATTTGGGTTTCTGATTATTCTGTGCCAAATTTGGAGTCCCATGAAGTCAATGGAAAATCTTCCATTGGCTTAGATGGGGTTTATATCAGCTGCTTGAGCATTATCAAGCCAGCCAGAAAGATTCATAGCATTCACTCTATGGCTCCAAATTACTTTAATTCTTTACCTAACATTTCTGAAATGCAGACTGTAAGGGTGCATTTCTTTATAGTTAGGAAAGCACACAGTGCTTAATTTTAATGGAAAACTCTTTTTTAAACACAGACGGATCCTGCTGTGTTTGACAAATATGTTCCAGAAAGAAGCTCAATCTAGATGTTATGTGTAACTTTATCTTATTCCCTTTTGAGCACTACTGTTCTTGCAAAGTGATCTCTCAACTGCCCAAAGTCATTACACTTTTTCCCTTTCACATTGTACCTCTGTAAATGTCAGGCATAACTACATTTTTATTTGCAGAGATACCACTGCTATGAATGAGTAAAAATTTCCTGCTCCCCCGCCTCCTTCTCTTTACCCTGTGCGCTTTCTGCTAATATGATTTGTTGAACAAATTGTTCCATTAATCTGGGGCTGTTTGACAGAGTGAGAAAATAAGTGCCAAAGTGAGAAGATTCACAAGAATCGGAAATCTCAGTCCCTCTTTCTCAAGGTAAATAGTTATTATATCAGGGTGTCAGACTGGTGAAATGGATGTACTTTCATTCTCAGTTTGTAAATGTCACTTTTCCTCAGCCCATCAGGGTGACAAATGAGGTGTGGGTTACAGTAAGAGTTCATTCCTTGACAAAGTTCTTGCTGGCTTATTTCAATGGGAAGGTAACCTCCCCTTTCTGCCCCTCACCCAAAAGCAGGGGGAGGGGAACACATCTTCAGTCAGGAGAGAAACAAGAGCCAAGGCAACTTGGGCTTGAAAAATGCCCAAATTGCTCCCATTTGCTGCTAAAACCTGGCGGAGGTTTCTTCAAAAAACAAGTCATGATACACTTTGTTTGCTTTTCTACTCTTTTCTTGCTTGTTGTTTTTAGTGAAGGCCCATACGACATACTTTTACTGGTGCTTATGTCAATATTTATTGAACAAGTGGTCAAGAGAGGCCACTTTCTAAGCCCTGTGCTATCTGGTTGTTAATTACCGCACTGCAATGTGTTAATGAAGAAGAACACCCTCTTCTTTTGACAGGTAATTGATAAGAGATCAGGAGGCCCAATGAGTGACGAGGAACATGAAATGGCTTCTTTGATTGCCCCACAGATCACAACTAGCAAGGAGCTCTCAAGGCTCCTGGGGAAACACAGTGTCAGGGAGAAGAAAAAAGGATGATCTAAACAATTTGAGCACCCGGTCTTTTTTGATTTTTGAGTATCTAATAACCCTGTGGACTCTCAGGAAAGTAACATTTGCAGTAGCTCATGAAATGTCTCCCAAGGCTGGACCATTATCTTCAGGACATAGACTGTGGGGTTTTTTTCTAATGGTTAAGTAACCATGAAAGAAAGCTGCTCCTGCCAGAATTTGCCATAGTAGTTGTTCAAAAAGATATTTGTTTGATGTATTCAACTCCTTTCTTTCAGCTTGCAGCAGCTCTTAGCTTTTTGAATTATCTGATGACTCAATTTGGATTCTCATCTTGAGAATGGGTTGTGGGGTTACTGTGCTTGGTGCTCATGAACAAAGCTCTTATGAACAAAAAAGATGTGATTTTGTGAGAAATTCTGAAGAAAAATCAGGAAGAAAGTAACCATGGATGGATTTCTTTTCTTTTAGTCTCAGAATGAAACTTTTTTTTTTCAAAAATTAGGAAAACAAGCAAGCTGAATGGAAAAAACAGAAACAAGCAGCAGACTCCACTTGCATTTTCTTAGAAGCTTCTCAGAAGCAATATGTTTCCAAGTAACATTTTGCTTTTAGTGAATCAGCATTTTCTGATGAAAATACATTTCATTGCAAAATGTCTGCTCCGTTGGCACATAATCCTGCACATGTCAGAAGAAATGAAAAGGGTTGAGGGTGAATGGGAACAGGGACCTCCAGATCTGGATCTACTGCTTCAACTGAAAAGCTCCTAAATGAACAGCTATTATAGACTCCTGTGCGTGTTCGAACCCTCAGAGGGAGATATTAATTAAATGCATGTAACATGTTTCTTTCCCTGACTGATAAAATGTCAGGCTTTGAATTAGCTTGACGATGACAATGCTTGTGATTCAGAAATGGCAATTTGCTTTTCATTATTAAGAAAACCACTGTACTCCAACACTCACTTGAAAGAATCTATTTCTACCAACACGTCTGCTGTTAAATTCCCTTGCTAGAATATTTGTTGGAAATTAACATTAAAATGGAGACTACACATAATCAAAGCAAATCTATCTAATTTTTTCTCTGCGTGTGCATTTCCAGTATATTTATCTCTGTAAAATCCAAGTAGCAGATAATACTGAATTGTGTATGACATCATATGCATTTCAAACAGATCACAGTCTCATCACCATACGATTATGCTTTTCCTAACAAATCAGGGACTAAAAGGCCTTACTGAAAATAGAAATTTCAAAAAGTAATAGTACAGTGAATAAGAAAAACAAATCACTTCATACTGTGACTTTGTTTTTTTTTTAATGTTCTTCTCTTTTTCTCATCAAGCTTGCTCCAGCACATAAATTGTTCTTTGAAGACCTATTTTCTCCAGTGCTGGCTAAAATAAGCAGAACAGTTACAGTCAACAATATTCTGCCCACTTTGCCAGAGCCTTCATAATTTATGTCTAACCTGGATAGGAAAAACCCTTATAAATTTCAACAAATGTCTCATTAATTAACACCCCATCTCCCTAAGCCACAGAGCAGCTGGTGAAAGGAATTGTGTAGGTTGATTCTGTAGATATAAACTAGGTCAACAAGAGGGATCCATACTCACTATTGCAAGCTGATATTTCTCTGGAGGGTATTAATAGTTTCTCGGATCTTTCAGCTTAGACTCATAACTGTACAAAGTCAACAGTATAAAGCTGCTCAGCCTATGTACTTAAATCAAATCAAAATAAATTAAAAAAAACAAAACCCACAATGCATTACAAGATTTCTTTGCAATCCTATGCAATGGGTCAAACCCTGAAATCCCTCCTTAGGCCTTTAGCCAAGACAATAGGAGACTTTCTATTGATTTAAATGAACTTTGTATTTCAAATTTTTTCTTGTTTGTACTTGATCATGCAAACTCTTTACTGATTACACTATATATTCATGGAGAATCTGAAGTCCTTAGTCAGGCAACTGTTTCTTCTTGCCTGCATGATAAATTATCTAGAGAGCATTGTCCTCTGCTCATTTCTAAATACTCTTTTAGCCTATTCAGCATGCTAAATTTAGGGTAATTTATTTTTTTCTATAACTGTGCATAACTCCAATAAAATTAAATTAAAAATATAAGGCTGGACAGCAAGGAATTAATATTACAGGTCTATCTAATGCAAGGACTGGAAGGAACAAGGTGGAAAAATGAGAGGAAGAAAATGCCTGGGAAGCGTTTCCCTTGCTATAGATGTCTTGCATACGAAAACCTTGTCTGAAGTCATCTGAGGAGGCAGACAGGCAATTTTCACCTATTCTTAGTGTTAGTATATACTACATCATGATAGGATGCAGGGAAAGGAGAGGAGAATGCAGTGGCTAGCAGGGAAAGATTAGCATACAAAATTTAAGCAGGATCTGATAGCAGGAGGAGGGAGTCAATGGGCAGGAAGAGCACAGGAAGACTTTTCCACGCTGGCAGACTCATTTCAAAAAGGTGTAGAACCAGGAGTGTAAGACCAAAATAAATGATAGCAAGAGGGTGAGCATTTATTGGAAAAGAGGGAGAGCAAGTAGGGGATACAGTAGGATGTGAAAACAGCAAAGCAGTCAGGAGTAAAGCCGTAAAGCTCCTCGGAGGAGATAATCCTGCCTCTAGTGAAGTCAATGGGAGTTTTGCCATTGACTTCAACAGGGTCAGGATTTCACCCAGGGAGTGTTAATATGATGTGGAAAGAGATAGGAAGACTGGGGAGATACTCAAGAGAGAGAGCAACATGGTCATAGCATATAACATTAGCATATTAATGGCTATGGCTGTTTTATTTTACAGCTCTGTATGAAGCATGGAGACTATAGGAACTTAAAGAATACTAATATGTCCCTCATTATTAACTAATGCAATGTCAGGAATCCTCAAAATACAGATTCCCTGCCCACCCCCACCACTATTTCCCCCTTCAATGTCTCATGAGGGAGCTTGAGTCAGACTAATTTTGGTATTAAAAAAAGTCAGAACAAATATCATCATGTCCAGTAAGCCAAATTGATTGAATCCAAGCTGACCACAAAATTTAATTGCAGGTCCTTAATTATTTGAGGTTAGGAAAAGTTACATTATAGTTTCTGAGTTAAGCTAAATAGATCAAGACTTTTTATCTTGTAAAAGAACAACCTGGAAGAGGGATAAGGAGGTCAGAGATAGGTCTTTAACATCCTGACTGGCCTGGAAATGGCAAATAGATAATGAGTGTTCACTGTCTCTAGTAATGCAAGATTTAAAAGTCGTCAAAGGAAACTAGCACAGGGTATATTCAAAATGAACAAGACTTCTGTCTTTGTAGCACAAAGGCAACTTAGAAAATTCCTTGCAACAAGATTTAGAGGTGGTTGTATAGTTACAAAAACAATCTATGGAGAAATACATGGAAGAAAAACACATTGAGAGCTATTCAATGCATAGAGCGCTTTTGTTTGAGGAGTTTCTGAGCCACAGGGATTTTTTTCTGAAAAGCAGCACAGTAGTTTAGAAGAATATGCTTGCATAGTTCCTAAGGTATCTGCTTATATCCAAATCCAGAGAGCACACAGGGTTATACAGCTCTCAGGTCCAACATGGTGCAGCAATTCTCTGTTCTAAGGCAACAGAGGCAAATTTATTTATATAAAGTCTACATTTTTTTTTCCCACTTTTTTATCAAATATTCTGGTGATTCCACGTACAGGATAAAAGTGTCTGCAGGTAAACATTGGGTTTGTCAGAATAACTCCACCAGGCAGCTCTGGAAGGTTTAGCTCTGCCACTGCTCACTAAAAGGAGATGAGGGTGCCAAGAAATCGACAGCTTTGTTGGCTAGGATTTTGCCTTCTACTGGAAATTCACTTAGGAGCTAATCCAAAGCCAACTAAGTCAATGAAAAACTCCCATTAAGTTTAATGGGTTTGGGATCAGGCCCTTAAATCATATGTAGGCAGCTAAATCTGCCAGTCCTTTAAAGATGCATAAATTTACCTGCTATTCCCCAAAGCACAACTGCATCCCTCCAACACCTGTCTGACAGAACTATTGCATATAATAAGAAAACCTTCCAGAATCACAAGTAAGCTGTGAACACCAGCCTGCCACCAATCTCTTCTGATGCAGAGGTAGTTGGTACCTGGGACTGCTAAAAAACTATAATCAGGGATGGTGCTGAGATATGAAATACAAGCATTCCATCTGTTTAAGCTGAGCAGCTCACAAAACATTAGCCAACTGCTAAGTTGCTGCTTTTCTACAAACTGAGTCATCCTCATCACACATTCCGCTGGGTTTTAAATGATTGACAGGAAAAAAAGCTAAGAGAAGCAGCTATTTCTTTACATTTAGCTGGTTTGTCAGGGCATTTGAAAACTTCTGGATTAAGGTGAAAATGCTTAAGGATTAAGTGGGGAGTGAAGGGAAAGGGAATGAAAACATTTTAGTGCTGTGAATTTAGAAGTCAAGCAGACACGCTCAGGAGAGCTAGCAAGACCTTTACCAATATGCTGGATCTAATCAACAATATCATTTAGAGTTTTCCACTTTATGGAGGAGAAAAAAAGTAATGTTTGAAGGTTTCTCTTGCCAGCACTCTATCTCATCAGGCCCTTAATATACTCAGCATGTGTTTTGCAAAATGAGATTTTGCAAAAATCGGGGTCACCCCTTGCACCCAGGCAAGAGGTATTAAAAGATATTCATCTTTACAAAGAGTGTCCTGAAATGATGGAAATAAATATAAGTCTCAAGAACTTTTGAGAGAGTTACCAGAGGCTCAATCACACTAGACAGTTGTGAATCATAACAAGAGATGTCTGGGAATGTATTATTCAAATGGAAGTGCTGATATTGGTAATATTCACATTTAAAAGACTACTGTGAATTGTTTTAATGTTGCTCATCACATGAATAACAGACGAAAAAGAGGTACCTTTCTGTACTCCTAATTTCTTCACACTGTGGTAGGCAAAAGGTGACTTGAGGGGGTCAGGAAATAACAATTTCATTCCTTGGCCTATTGCAGGTGTCTGGTAATGTTTTGAGTACTTGGTTTTCTGTGTTTATTTCCCCATCTAATATTTTTGGACAGAAAAAAAAAAAAAAGAGAAGAAAAATCACATATTATCAATTTTACAGAGAATACTGGATAGTTCTGTGACATAGCAGGAGATTAAAACATCTTCCACTGACTGTGGAAGCTTGGTTTGGAAGTCTATAGGAAAAATTAAGGAAGTTTTTCAAATGCTCAAAGTTTAAAGACCCCAGGGAGGAAAAAAGCAAGTAGGAAGAAGAAGAAGATTTCATATTATCACTTGTAGGAAGATGTTTCTTTTGCAGAGACCCCCAGAGATGGGAAAAAAAAAACATTAAAAAAACCCCAAACCAAAACCACAACAAAAAACGAAATAGTGAATCATTAATTCTCAGCTCAGTTGTTTTCTTTCATGTTTGCTATTCAGAGTAAGTATTTTATGTCCATTCTGGGACTGGAAACGTTTATATACACAGTAGCAGCAGCATCAGCATCATAACAACTGAATAATTTATATTTTAAAAAAAACATTGCACATTTTATAAAACAGTACACAGCATTTTATAAAACAGTATACAGGTATTTCTGCATTTGCTCATGTAAAGGACCACACCAAATCTCTGCCTAGAAAATGTCCCAATGTTTAGGGGGAAAAAAATGTAGATAGCTAAAGACAATTACCACTATTGAATAAAATGTTTGAGATAATTTCACTTTATTGCTAAAGATTGATTCATGTAACACACAAAAGGAGCAGTTACAATTCAGGCACCTATCACAGCTCTGATTATTTCTGAATTTTCTTCCTGGGGCAATATCTGGAGACTCCCAGGCAGCTCAGATTTTGGGTGGTGTGGCTGCTAACACCAGGTTTTAAGGAGCAGTGCTGATTTCCTTAGTGCTCCTCACAGCCTTGCATGGCCCATATCCCACTTATTTCAAGGGTCTGACTGGAAATTCTTCTGCTCCCATGGCAGAAATATGCTTTAAGGGAATTGAACCCTATCCTGAGGATGTCTCTGTGATGGCATCTTCACTCTGAAATCTGCTTCCCTTCAATCCCAAACCAAAATTCCCTGGCTCCTCTGACCAACACCAGCTTGTGGACACACCATTGCAACAAGCATTCTCCACTGGGCACCAGTTCAGGGTCTGCTTTATCAGAAAAGAGGCTCCAGAAATTACACTGATTCTTCTACCCCACAAAAAAGCCCAGCCTGACACTGTGTGTGTCAATGAGTTAGTTGGATTTAATTTTTTGAGGTACCTGCTTAAAATAAAGGGGGCAAAAGAAAGACGAAACTAGAGTCTTGAAACATCACATCATCAGCCAATCTGCACCCTTCCAAGCCCTGTAAAACACATGTAGGTTAACATTATTAAATCCCACTTAAAAATAGGTTGGTTTTGTTAAGTGTGGCATGATTTTTACAGAGTGTTCTGCTCAGCCTGGATTCTGGACCTTGGGAAGCACATGGAAACACACGTGGCACTTGCTGATGTAGCCACCTGGCTGCAGCTCTCTATCAGGTTCTTAGCCATTCCCTCTTATTAGTAGAGAGGATTTTTTCCTTGTTTTAATCTGCACATTGCACATGCATTTAGTTTTACATTAAAATGCATGCATAATTAGGCATAGCAGCGATGAAACATTCCCTTTTGGAAATGTCCTGCCCAAACCCACACAATTCAGTGTCACATTTGGTACCAAGGTTTTTTAGTACATGACAGTCCATTATCCATTAGTTTTGAATCTCTTCTGTTAAATGCCTTGTTTCAGTTAGAAACTGCACAGTAGGAAATTAAAACATGTTGATAGATTGGAAAGTTATTAAGCTTCCTTGCAGTGTTAAACAAGAATTTACAAGAATTCGCTCTCCAGATTTATCAGGGATATATTTACAGTACTTGAGTAAGTGTGAATATTACTCACTGGAGATATTTAGTCACATACTGTATCTCTCTGAAGGGAGACCATATTGCATTAAATGTCTCCACCATGTTCTGTAATTTGAAAGATAAATCCTTGAGTGCTGATTAGTCATATATTGATACAGAACATCTATTATTTTGGGTCTATAAGAAGATTTTCATCTCTGTAATATTAATTTCTTGGCTATCATCATGCTTTTTCTTAGCAACCATCTTTCATTATCATAACTCAGGCCACTCGATATTGTTAAATTTCCTCGTGTACAGTGCCAGAAATGGCATTGCAGGTGGGGGAGGTAAATCTTACTTAAATTAAATGGTTCGGTGTGGGCTTAAAACAAGAGCAGATATTGCTAAGGTTTTGTGTGAAGTTTTTCCAGTGACACATTTTGTGGCATTATGGAAAAAGCTCAGACTCACAGGGACTCCATTTCCACATCCAAAAACTGGGTTGTAATGTAATTTCCCAGAGACATGGGGAGATGTTGTTTTTATTCCCAAATTATTATGTAATATATTAGTTAAAATAGGGTCCAATTGCTAAGATCAAAAATAGGTTTTAGCACCTCGACTCCCACTGAATTCAAGTATCTGGCTCTGCTTGTGTATCTGGTAAGGGGAAAAAAAATAGGTACTCTGTCTTGCATGTGTATTCTGGTCTAGTTATGAAATATAGGTAGCAATGGTGACCAGAATTAAACCTCCATTTACCAAAAGAAAAGATAAAATAATTTTGATCATTTTGTAGGTAGTGAGAAATATCAGCTGTATCTGATACACGTGAGCTTTACTCAATACTCAAAGCCAAAATAGCTCTCGTAGTCCCATAGCTCAAAGTTGAAGTTAGGAGCAATTTTTAAGCATTGATTTTTGACTAACCATCAGTGTAGCACTAGATTTTTCTGTCTTTAAATCACAGCTGGGAATGGTATTCTCAAAATACTGTGGTTGAGTAAGAATCGAAGTTCCACAGAAAGTTACTTTTCACAATGCGATATTGTTCCTATACATTAGAGAAATATCAGCTCTCCCCATCTGTCTTCAGCCCACTTGTCAGGAGAAAAAGATTGTCATGTTTTTTCAGTTTTTCTCATTTCCCCCCCTTTCCATTGAAAAGCAAACAAACAAAACCCCCAGTAAAATAACTGCCACTAACAAAGTCCACCAAGGGACCCTAATTTACTTCTCCCCAACATCAAGGTAGCGCAAGTGTTTCAGAAAGAAGATTTACTCTTTTCCTGGACAACAGACACAGCAAAGGGATTTGGTGCCAGATATCCTAATCCTGCCCTCTTAACACCTCTCAGCTGTGAGACAGAGGGAGGCAGAATTCGGATCTCATCCCTGTGCCTTTCCAGCCCTGGTCTCTCCGAGGCACTAATGATCACCACAGCCTAGGCAGCTCCACGTCTTTTGTGATCAGAGAAGCTGCTCCAACACCAGCAATTAATTTCTCCTATTGGGACATCAGGGGCTTCAAACAGTTCACAAACCCAGCAAAATAGATGGCAAGACTCCAATTTTCTTCCATGAACTTTCTAGGTCAGAAATCAGGTTTTAAGGGCACAGGAGATCATACTGCCTGGTTGCTCTATAATCCTGAAAAAGAGACCTGTCCTAGGCTGACCAGTTTGTGAATCGAGGCCGCCGTGTTACTTTAGTAGGTCCTGCAAAAAAAAAAAAAAAAAAGATTTTTTTTGGGCTGAATGCTCAGAATTCTTATGGAAATAAAGGATGAAAAAAAGGGAACGGAAACAAAAAGAAAAGGGAAATGGAAGGGGAAGGGAAAGGAAAAGGGGAATGAGAAGGTGAAGGGGAAGAAAAAAGGGGAAGGAAAAGGGGAAATGAAAACAACTTCTACTATGTTAAAGCCAGCTGGATATAAGCCTGCCATAATTTCACACACAAATCTTAACCTTTCCTCCCTCAGCTCGACCAGACTCCTGTAGTTCACAAAATGTTATCACAACCAAATGGAGCTGGCTGCACACTCACAGCCCTCCGAGCACTCAGACCAGTATGAGACAAACCAGCTGTGCCAAAATCCTGAGCTGAAGCACTGCCATGAGGTTCATCTGGTTTAGATCAAAGGGCTATAGGGCGATTCTCATCAGAAAGTGCTGGGAATAGGAAACCTTTTCATTCTTTCAGTCCTTCAACCTCCATTAAATTAAAATATTTAATCAAAATCTAATGGTAGTGATCTTGTTTGTAGAAATGCTTTATTATCCTGTGCATTTGAACCACAATCTGCCTGGCTCCTAATGCGACCTAAAGAACTAGTCGGCATTTATTACAAATGCAAGGCAGAAAGCTTCTGCCTCAGCAATTAATCACTGACATGGAGGAATTTCTTCTCTCCAGGTGGGGAACCCATCCAAAAACTAAGAAAAATAATCGGGCTAATTAATTCTTATCTGCAAAGAGCAATTAGATAAATGACCTAAAAACAGGCCTGTCACCCCTAGTGAGGTGCTCGGCTTCTAAATAGAATAATGTCTCTTTGCCAGGCCATCTCTGCAGTGAAATGGAGATCACAGGGAGGAAGGGGAAAAGATGCCATGTGGGGAGGGAATGGACTGATAGGGGAGTAGGTTAATTAGAGCTGAGACCAGCCATTGATATAAAAAAAAATTAAACCAAAGCTCTGCACTCGGGTAGATTTGCTGTGATCCCATCACCTTCACAGCGATGCCTTTGTGCAGACAGAGGTACTAAGGAGAGGGAAGCCAAGTCTCCAAGCTGCTTTTCGAGAGGAAAACCACTCACCAGGCTTATCCAGCACTGGATTGCATTTTCACCTTGGTGAGTGGCACCCCTGACATGACACTCTTATTAACTCTGAACTCTGTGTCTGCGGTGTGGAATGATGGTGCAAAAGTGAGATGCAGAGTACTCTGCTTCAGTTAGTTTGCTCCAGCAGACTTCTGGTCTAGTTAGGAAATGTGCAGTGCAGAAAGCTTCAGGAGTGAGCCAAATTAATCTAAGCAGCACAAGTGGGAACACAACAGCATTTGCACAGCAGAGCTTCAGTCAACTGTGTGTCCTCAACAAAAGTCCTTTCACAAACCTTGTCCAGGCACAAACCAAGAAAGGTGATCAAAAGAGGAGAGAAAGGGTTTTGGGACATTCTAATATTAAGAATTGGTTTTCCCTCTCCTGTTCACAAATATGTTCCTTGCTCAGTGGCACAAGGTATCATTGCCCTGATCCTGCAGTTCTGCTTGCTTCTGTCGTGACACCATGCCATTTCCAAGGGCAGGAGACAAAGGGAGACATTGAAATAATTGATTCAGACTTATTGAAATATATATAGAAATAAGCCTAAATGACCAGATATCAAATACTACAGCAGTCAGATTAAAACAATCCACCCCAGTTATAGTTAATCAGTGCTTTAGCCTCCAAGGAGCTGATTTGAAACTAACAAAGTGTTTTCCAGCTCCCAAAACCCATGTCAATCATGTTACTCCTGCCTTGGAGCTGTTAACAATACCAAATACAAAAGTAAATACAAGTCTGTGGATAGTTTTACTGTTTCCAAGATCCAAAGCTTCTTACAGTAAAAAAAAGAATTAAAAAAATCACTATCCCCAAGGCTACAGATGCTGGTAAGAGACCTTTGTCTCTGTCTGAAACCTTGTGTGACCAAGGTTCCTATAATTTATACAAAGCAGATGCCTGCTTAAATGCTTTACTCAAAGCTGTCATGGCCCCTACATCCAAGCAGTTAACAATAAATTACAAGGACTAATGGATTAGATTAAAATGCATGAAAACACTGTATATATTCTGAGGAATGATACTTCACGTACCAAAAAAAAAAAAAAAAACCACCACCCTGTGAATGTTTGGAAAAGGGAAGAAATATATATTCCAGTTAAGTACTTTGCTGCTTGCATTGGCTGAAATGCGGCGGCACAACAAAAGCAACCATCTGTGTTTAAACACAAAGGAAGAGACAAGCAAGTCTGTGTCAGTTTAAATTTATATTTTCCCTCGATGATGCTAATGTGAGGTTTAAGGCAGAGCAGAGCCCACAGGATGCCTAAGGATGTTTCTGGAAGATGGATGCATGTGTGGAAGGTGGGCAGCTCAGGCCCAGGTGTGAGCTTCTGCAGGACTGGGGATGGTCTGGGGAGAAGGTTTGCTGCAGGAGTGATTCCTTGCTGAGCTTGAGTCCACTTTGTAAACTTTGCCAGAGTTCAGAGAATTCAAAGATGAATAAGTTTTAGTTTGGACTTTATGCTGCTTATATTAAAATGGACAAGGCTCCAGGCACAGGCTGTTGAGGTGGGATAATTGGAAGATTGCTCTAATAAATATAATCTATTCATTTTTTGCTAAGATGCAGAAAAGTTCTCAAGAACTGTAAATTCAGACATAGATGCATTCCAGAGTGGTTACTTGATAATACTGCTGCATAATAGAAGTGCTGGAACAATCTGAAAATACCACAGGAAAAAATGAAAAAGTTGGGAATTTTGCAGGCAAATTGGTGTTTTCAGACAGTGTCTTTACAAGAAATGCCAGTGGCACATTCTCCAAACTTCCCAATAGAAAGACTGAATGATGCAAATCAACACAGATTCACTAATAATTTAATTAAATTTAATAAAGTAAAAATCAAAGCTGCATTTTTTCTGCCAAAGTTCTTCCCTTTTATTCCTGAGCCTGTCAAGAAAGGCCAAACCAAGACTCATTCCTATCTTATCTAGAGGGTATTGACTGCACTGCATTGGTAATATTTATGGTCACAGGAAAAAACTGGACCTACTTAGAACTGAATTTTTGGGAGCAGCTGGTACATAAGAATTAGTCTCCAGCCCACTGCAAATATCTGCAAGAGGTGTTTACATGCATCCTGCACAAGGATTTAGAGTCAGGAGAAACACGTTTTTGTTTTTTTTTTTATCTTTCAACCAGCTCACTTATGTTTAATTTATACAGAAATAGGTACAGCCTCCTTCAGCACAGAGCATTAGGGTGTTTTTAATGAATAACTTACAGGAAACAGTCACCTGCTAACAGGTCAGCCTCCCTTTTGTGTTTCATTCTAGTTTCATTAGTAAAGGAAAAAAAAGCCCTTTGATTGGATTAATGGAAATAGAACCACAGGGTCTAAATTATAAAATATCCAGTGGTTATTTCTGGTAGCTCCTACTTTCAACTGGGACCATGATTTTTATCATCTCAGGCTCAAAGCTTTGGTGTTTGACTGTCTTGGACTGCAACACAGAAAGGTTTTCCTTTAGCAGAAATCACATTTCATCTTTCTCTCTTCAGTGATGCAGCTGAACAGCCTCTGGTTTTAAGGCTATCACCCCTATTTGATCCCTGAGCTGCTGGGGTTGCCCTCGACAGGAACTTCTGAGCAGATTCCCTTTGCTTGTTTGCTTTTTTCCTCCCCTCTGCTTTTCTTCTCACCGTATCCCTGCACCACCACCTTCCAGCGAGGGGCTATTTTTATTTATGTATTTATTTCTTCCCATTGAAACTGCAATGTCTGGAGGTGGCTACAGGCAGGACACAGAGCCATATGCTCAGCCTAACTTATATAAACAGCGTCCTGGGTGACAGCCTTTCCTAGCCCATCTGCAGCTGCCAGGGAATCCATTATTTTTCTGGTCCCTGGGGAGAAAAAGTTCTTGAGCATCATTACTCCTAGGCAAATGTAACTGACTCCACCATGCACCCTAATTTGCTTGCCATAATTATAGGTCGCTCACCCCCCTTTGCTATTTATAAACCCTTTTTATTTATTTTTTGTACTTATCAATAATGAATGGAGGCTAGTGAATCATGGGGCTGTAAATTTGAATATTATGAAAATGCTAATAACAAGGTATCATAGGCAGCAGCACCCAGGTCTTATCAGCTGGTCAGATGCTCTATTAAGCAGCCAGTGAGGAGTTCAAGCAAATTGGTTATGTTAATGTCCTGTAGTACTTGGGGAAGACGAGGAGTTAGCAATTAATTTTTTTTTTTCCTTCTTCTTCTTCCCAGGCTGCAAGCCGACAAGGCAAATTTATATTCCTCCTATTCTGTGGGACCCCAGCTCGTAAGGGGGGCAAGGTGAAAATGCAAGAGGCTACCAAGAGCTTTCTGAGATCTAATTGAATGGTGCAACTGAAAAAGCTGCTAGGAGGGCAAGGGGGGTGAGCAAGGAATAAATAAATAAATATATAAATAAGCAAGCAAGCCCCAAAACAATGGGAATGAGGCATTCTTACCCATTCATTCAGCTGACAGTGCTTTTGCAACTTAAACCTGTTTTATTAATTATGTTTGACATTTCCTTAATTAGTTTCATTTACATCCCATCAGCCCCTACCAGACGATTGCCCCATACATCATTTCACCAGAGGACTGAGATGCCTACAGAATTACAAAAACACCCCCCCTCTCCACAACCCTCAGTAACTCATCACTGTATATTTCACAGGTTTTGAGAATTAATCTTTTCACCTCCTATTTTTCTTTAAAAATGCATGGACATTTCATCTTTTTTTTTTTTAATTATTAGGAAATTTTCAAAGGAATGTGATGCAGGACTAAATTTCTAGTTTCCTCCCATACATACAATTTGCTTTGTTTCACATTTCCTATGTATCCTGACGTTGACAAAATATGGACTTTAGTGAAGGATCCAATTCCATGGACTCTGTCCTGGCTCCAGAGCCCTGCTAGTCACCCCAGTGCTTTCTCCAGTTAGCTCTAGAAACTCACAATATTTTAATTTATAGACAGATTCATGCTGCCCCCACAGCTGTTATGCAGTTTTCCATGTATTGATTAATTTCTACAGAAGCCATGACAGACTTTTTACAACTTTAGTAAGGATGAAAGGATTTTTTTGTCATTTCATGCCATTGCTCAGAGCTCTGGCGTGTTTGTCCTACCTCTCTCTCCATCCCCTGCAGGGGTTGGTGTGCTCACTGTCACTCTGCATGTTGAGCAGCCAAACACAGGACTGGCATTAGAGCCAGGCATTTTGAAAATACACAATATTTTAAAATTTTAAGATTTTAAATCAGTGCATTGTGCCCTGCTGTAAAGATCACTCACAGCTCAGCACCAGGAGCGTTGAGTGCTCTCAGTCTGGAAAATCACACAGCCAAAATCACACTTTGCTGCCTCAGGAAATCATGTCCTGCTGGAGCAAAGCCCTGCACACCTGACCTGGGAGCCACCTGGCAGGAGGCTGGACCTGCTGCCCACCAGGGCTGTCAGATGTCTGCTGCAGAACCCAGCTAGCTCTTCTGTCCAGCACTCAGCACAGAGTGACTGTTCCTGACTGGGGTAAAGTGACAACCTGTTTTTGCTCATCCCAGAACGTGCTACCAGGAGCTGTCATCTCAGAGTCATCACACTCTCTGTTGATATCACTGAAGTTAATCATGCAGAAGGAAGAAGCTTGTATTAAAGCAGATAATTATTCCCCAGTTCCTTAATAATACATGCAAAGGAAAGTGATTCTTATTGTCTTGGCAAACGGTGATATTTCAGCACATTTTCTGCTTAATATTGATGCCCAGGTATCTTTTCTCCTTTCCACCTCCCAGATCAGGGTTGTTGCACTGTGCAGCATCTGAAAGGTTTCCTTACTGTGGACTGCTATTCTTTATACTCAGCCCATACTTATGTTGTAACATTGGCACAGTGGGAGCTAATTGCCAATAAGTAACCTGGTTATCTTGATTGATTTGAGAAGTTTATCTGATTAAAAAGGCAGCTGAGGAGATGCTGTCCCTATCCAACCACCTACCCGTCCTTGCTGGGCTGTCCAGATCCCTGTGTAACAGCACAGTGAAGGGATCTGCCAGCTCAAGCCCTCCCAATACAAATACCAGATGGACTCACAAGCCCCAATAAAAGAAATATTAATGCAACATATGGAAATATATTCACTAAAAGAAACAGACTCAAAGAAATATTGATGTGCTTGCTTTCTCAGTGGGACTCATTTGCTAGGGCAAAGCTTGCTGCAGTCTCTTAACCACATTTCTCAGCCCTTTTGGCTCTGGAGCCAGGTCACGCCAAGCCAGGCAGATATTTCTGAGCCTTCAACAGGATCCAGATGTCACAGATGCTCTTGGTCTTCTGTCCTCTCCAGCCTTCACATGGATGGACCTAGCCTGGGTTATAACCAACTGTCTCCTCAAATTAAGTTTGCCCAAAACTTTAAGCCTTCACTTCAATAAAATTTTCCCAGCCCTCAACCCTCGGAGGGGAGGCAGAGGGGAGATGATGGGGGAATAATGCTCTCATTTCACCTCAGAGGTTATTACATCTGTGCTTTGGGAAGCAGCAGACATCAGGGCTAGAGTTCCACAGTTGGACTAGACATAGAGAAAAAATCTTGCAATTTGTTCTGAAACCAGAGAGATTTCATCCTGTTTTGGATGCCTTCCAGGTAAAAGCCATGTCTGGGACCCTCTCCAGATTTTCTGCAAAGCACTGGCTGTTTCATTTCCAGATCATTTCAATCCTCAAGATCAAAGGGAGCCTGATTTTAAAAGCAGGAATTAAGTACTGGTGAAGAAGAAGGCAGTTTTAACTTTGCTGTAATCACGCACACGATTCGCAGAGGAGTTTCATCAAAAAGTTTGGGGGGTGCTAGCTTTGTTTTGTTGTTTGTTTCTTGCTTCATTCCTTTCCTTGTTCTCTCTTATCTTTGATCCAAGCATTTCCCCAAGACACTGCAAGAACACGGGTGTGAGAGGAATACGAAGCAGATTATAGGGAAAAGGTTGATAAGTCCCATTCAAAAGTTGCTGGTGTTTTTCTTTCTCAAGAATTCAGCTCAGAAGCAGTTCAGAGGAGATTTGGAGAGATGAAGATGTGGGATGAAATACATATCCCTGTGGGGCCACAAACAGCCCTGGGTGATGTTCTTTGGGCTCTTTCTTCACACAGTGGTTCTTTCTGAGTGAGGTTGGCTGCTTTTTAATAATGTCCTCTTCTGTCGTTGATGCTCTTTCATGGCAGGTTAACCTCAAAGGGTTTAGATCATTTCCCAGCTTTCCTGCTTGGATTCCACTACAAACACACGAACACAAACCCCAAACCCTCCAGCTCAATTATGCATAGTTAAAAACCTCCACTAAAGTAGCTTGGTAGATTTACCAGATGCTGCTGGGGCTTCAGATTTATCTCGAATAGCATCAAATGGCCAAAAAAGAAAAAAAAAAATTTCTGTCACATGCTGTCATACATTGTCAGGGAACCTTGTGCTGTAGCTGCAGTGAAGTTGAATCTGATTAAAAGATCAGCAAACAAGGCAGGTTGAGGGGAATTTGATCTCATCATTGCTATGCCTGGAAATACCTGTCATCTTCTAGGTTGTCCTGCACTGTGACACTCTTTCTTATCCAGTTTGCCAATGGACATTCATGGTGACATTCTCTGCAAGCAAAAAGGGGGAAAATAAAGAAGAAAAAGAGGGATTTGAACCATACCAATTTCATTTGCAAGTTCTGTATTTTTATTCCTCTGAGATCAAGTCTAAACATAAATACCAATTATCAGAGCTACAGACAAATGAATAATTTGTTGTAAAACAATCCTGCTTTATTCAAATGAAAGTAGAGGTGAAATTAGAGCTACGCAGGATATTATGTTAAAAAGCACACACACACAAAAAGAAAACAAAATGCCTAATTTTAACATAGTGTTGTTATCTGTGATTAATGATTTCCGTGGGTGTATAACTCTTATGCAAAAATGCCATGTAATCATGTACATATTTGATTAAATAGCTTAATTTGTGTTCATTTAAAAAAAAATAAAATAAAGCCAAATAAGCTAGATAATGAGTGGGCGTGTTGTAGGAAAAGCAGATGGGATTTGAGGCACTAGCTGTGTTCAAAGGAAGCCACCAATTTCACTTCAAGAATATTTGCGTATGAAAGCTGATATTTTCTAGAAACATTCATGAGTAGAACACAGAGGGAAATTTTGCCAAATTCTGCTGTTTTTAATGAAGGCACGCGGGGGAAGAAAAAGTTCAGCTGAGCCCAGTTAAATTCCCACTCCATGGGAAGAGCATCTTTATTTATTTATTTTTCTATATTTACTGGGAATGTTTTCTTTCTCTGAGTCAATTATACCTAAAGCATCCTTTTGTTTACTTCTGAGCCTCTGACAACAGCCTCCCCTTTCTTTGCCTTCACCTGTGGAATTAAATACTTATTTTTCATCACACAATAAAAAAAAAAAAGACACCTCCCCAGACTGGAAATAATGGGATTCTTTTGTGGTAAAGCTGTGTAAATCACGGTGTCAAATGAATGGACAAAGCTTTAATGGGGCTAATAAACACGTCCCTGTGTATTGAGCAAGGGGACTTTTTATGAAAATGATCAAATAAAGTAATAAAAAAGAAGGGGCTTCCCCTCTGGGTTTATGAGCTCTCTTGTTACACATCATGTATGACACACTGACTGGCAGAATATATGATGGACTGTCATACATTGCAGAATGACTTCAATTAGGATGATAAGATGACAAGTTCCCATAGTTCATATCTGGGTTGGCTGTGGGTTTTTTTTCGACGGGGCTCTTGCTTTGACCTCTTTCTTTCTAATGTTTGATATGAAATTTAAAGGGCCAGTTGAGGTCGTAGGAGACAAAATATGACTTATGTCAGGGGAGGGAGAGGAAGGCCGCTTGTTTCTTTGTTTGCTCTTATATCCATGGGTAGGATCCTGTAATTCAGCCTCTGACTCACTATTGAAAATAATTAATGCCAACAGTTCAACCCACACTCACAACTCCAGAATTATAAACCAACATGTACAGCCTGCTACTCAAAACTGACTGCAAAAATCACTGCAAAACCCCCAAAAACCTCCCAGCAAATCTGGAGGCACATCAGACAAGGTGACACATGATCCAACATCCAGGATTGTCATTTATTTGCTTCATACTGACCAGTCCTGCATGTGGGATTACAGGGAAATACCTTTATTTCCACAGGAAAGAGAGACTGGTTTTGGGCCCATAAAGACACCCTGGACGAAGCAGAAGGCTGACATAATTTGCACTTCTGGGATTGTCCAGCTAAAACCTTGGTTTGAATCTCTCCACGTGGCTGAGCAGGTAGGAAACTTTAACCTGAAGAAGGAGTTGTGCCTGAGATGGATGGTGAGGCAGTGCTGTCAGCACTTTGAACCTTAGAGAAGAAAGAAGAAGGTACAAATTAGGATTTACTTAGAATTTACTGATGGTTTGGAGAGTCTGAAAAATTTCACATTAAAAAAAAATAACTCCCCAAAAAGCCAGCGTACAAGCCCTTCTTTTAGGGCTATTTTAGAGTTCTTTAAAAGAATATGTTCCAATGGTCATCAAGAGCAAATATTGCTCTTGTAAGACCTACATATAATACTACTGGGTCAGGCTCAATCTCAGACTGCTTCTTCTTTGGCAGCTATAAAACAGACAGAATGAAGATGGAAAGCTATTCATCCTCTGCAGGGCTCAGCAGGCTCCCTGATATTGCTGATCCTGGAGAGCATCATCTGCCTGACCCCAGGGATGCTCCCTGGCTGGACAGCATTGCCTCACCCACTCAGAACCTGACCCAAGCATTTTTACATGGCTGCATGATTCGGAACAGCCCACCAACGTGGAAAAGGGAAATCATTCCCAATGGAAGATCACATATTTTCCAGGTGGCTTATTCTGCAGATTCAGCGTTATTGCAAAGGGTTTGCCTTCAAAGTCAAAAAATTGCCTGTGTACAAGTCTCAAAAGCAAATCAGTAAGTGGAAGGAGTGGGATAATGGAGGCATTTATCTCTGAACAAAGTCACAAGTTGGATTTGCATAGATCCTGGCAGGAATGCCTCTGACTGTGAAGAACAGCACATGTCACGGTATGGCCACAGCAAAAATATAACTCAAAAAGGAGGGAAAAGCAAAGCCCCACTGGGTAGAAACTGAATAGAAAAACTCACTTTGCTTCTCCTTAGCTCTAGTAAGCAACAAATATCAGGAAGCTCGAGGAAGAATTTCCTGGACATCTATTCCTTGGTATAAATCGAGGTCTAAATCTAGACTAATATGCCCAGAAGTTCCTGTTGAAGGAAAAAGAGAAAGAAAAAAGAACAGAATATAGGGGGAAAATTCAGCTGAGTTTAATCTGAAGAGTGTATCCATCACCAAAAATGATACAAATCAGCTATTACTGGATCATGCAAAGGCAACTCCACTACCTGTGATCCTTCCTTCACTTTCTAAACCTCTTTTCAGCCCAGCCTAATGAATTGTCAGAACTGTCAGACAGCTCCAAGGAATGACAAATGTCTATGATTTGCTGCTGCTACTTTGCTGAAAACACCTGATGTATATAGTCCTGAAATCCTCTGTTTTGTATTAAAGGCAAGGGTAAGCTGAAGGAATTGGTGTACATGTAGAGTTATTTTCTTTCCTTTTACATAAACGTAGCTTAAGGAGACGAATATGATAAAAGTTCAGGTTGAATATTAAAGTACTCCTAAATCAGGAAATGTCAAAAAATAAGGCAGAAAATACAGCCTCAACCACGGCCCATTTTGAACATTTTGCAATCCCACATTTAGTTATATTATTTAATATTATATATAATAACTGTCTCTGACTCAGTATAAAACTTGAAATGATATATCTCCATACTTGCATGATGTTTTGTTAATCAGAATTATAGATAATACAACACAAAGCATTCTAACTCCACAAAGAAATTGTTTGACACACAATAAGATCAGTCAAATAATTAATCTGACAAATATCAGAGTTTGAGCTATACAGGCTCCAAACATTTATTAACTTGCAGCCAGATTCTGTGAACATTTGTCATTGACTTAAATGGGTCTAAGATTTCACTTCTTGACGAGTGACAGGCCCTGATGGGTATTTAGTCATTTCTGCTATACCAGATTGGCACTGTACTTAATACATTTGCTAATTCTGTCATAGAACTTACTCTCTATAACATTCCCCTGCATCTTCCCTAAAGAAACTCTTGTGAATCTGTCCTTTCAATAACACATACAGAAAAACATAGTTTTGAAAAACAGACAGTACAAGTCTTGCCTAATTAGTCACTTGTCCAGCACTGTAGTGCATTTAGAAAAAGCTCCAGTTGACTGGGAGAATAATTTTTGCTGCTTCAATGCTTCTTAGATAATATTTTCACAACAATCACTTTGTTTGTATGACTTTATGGGGAAAAGAGAGAGACACAACCATGGTACTATCCTTGAAGGTAGCAGACACTGGGAGGCTGATCTGAGCAAGGTTGAGAGAGTCACAAACTGTGTTTGTCAGCTGAAAGATTGGAGACAAAACACTGAGATTGTAGAAAGCTGAACCAAATGTGTAGGAACCAAGTGGAGCTGATCCTTCCTTTCACTGTCACAGGGTGAGGTTTACTGTCACAGAGTGAGATGGCTTGGGGCACAGGCCAGATTCAAAACACTGCTAAAGTAGGAACCTTAATGAGAACTATGTCATTTTCTTGTAGACCACCTCATTTCTGCATTGGGAAGAAAAAAATAACACTGTTTGTAGATCAAAAGGCACTGCAGACTACTCCTCTCCAAGTGGGCACAATGATCTCCATGAATGGTAGAGCCAAGGGTGATACTTCAAAGATGGAAAACGAGGTTAAGCTAGGTCTCAATGTTTTATCAACTTTATTAATGCTTCAGGCTCTCTGCAAGCCAAAAGCATCCTCAAGTCTTATTTCCCGATGAATCAAGCCTTGTCCAAAAAGAAAGTACTTGCCCAACCCTTGTAAGTCTAATTAAAGGGAGGGTTGGGAGAAACAACAGCAAAAAAAGCCTATAAAATTTTTAAATTGATTAATTGACTCACATGAAAGGCTGCAAAATGGAAAGCCCCTGTGCTGTGTGTCTTATAATAAAGCTCCCCTGGCACACCCTTGCACAGCTGCTGCATTGGTGTGGATGTCTGCAGATGATACAACATTGTCATCTCTCTGGATATCATCCCAGTGAACACATTCCTCCTCAAACCACTCCTGTGAGCCTCCCTGTTTTACAGACAGGGAGCTGAGGCACAGAGAATCCAGCTAAAGACCTCCAAGGCATCAGTTTGCTGGCACCTACTGAAGTCCAGAGAAATCAAACCTCTAAACAGGGGTCAAACACTGGAGAATTTCATCTGGGAGGCTTTGCCCTCGGCGGTCAGTTCCAATTAATCAGGGGATGGAATACATGTCCCCACGTGTGAAGTGACTGGCTAAATACTGGCATCCTGCCTCCTCTCCCTGTTGAGCAGACGTGGGTTTGGGCCAAGCCTGCCTGAGTGAAGGCATTGGGCTGTCATCCCCTGTGCTGTCACACGGATGGGACTGTCTGACCATCTCTGCTGCTGGAGAACAAAGGGGAATTGCTGTTTTCTCAGCTACCAGAGCTGAGCTCCCACAAGCAGCCTCAGCAAAGGGCAGCAGGAAGCTCTGAAATACTGCAGGTCCCACAGACCCACTGCAAATGAAGATGTGTATGCCCAGGCAGGAGGAATAATGAGAAATATATGCCGAAGAGATTACTGGGTTTCTCTGTTAGATTAACTCTAGTTTGACAGTGGTTGGGTTTGGGAAATCCTCTATGATTTAAGAATAAGAATTCTTCTCTAAGTGGCCTAAAACTCACTGCTATATCATCACTTGCTGTTGTCAAATAAATAATCATGCGAAATCAGCTGCAGAGAAAAGTCTGCTGTAGAAGAGAGTTCATGCATGACATATGATATATCTTTTCACAGGGACAGATACATCTTTCTTACAGCCAGCATGCAGCTTCCTTCACTGCACCTTCCCTCCCATCCAAATCACCTCAAATAAATGTGAGTTCTGCTGTGTTCACAGTAATTCCTTCATTTTTAAACACATAATGGAAATGTATAACTAGTCCTCATAAAAATTTATATCTCAATTCGTCCCTTTAATTTATAACAGGCCCTCCAGGCAGTTATTATTCAAACATTAATAAAATGCCTATGGATCACCAAAAGCATCAATTTTCAGATCCACCTCCCCTCCTATTTGTACATATATAAAGCCAGATTACAGTTAATGCCACTTCTGTGTCTAACAACAATTACGCCTTTAATAAGATAGGAACAAATGATATATTATCTTAATCATGTTAGGAATTTGAGTTCTTTCCATGAAACAAAGTTGAATTTTTTATGCCCTTTATGACAATTGTTACTTAACAGCCTATGTGTTTGGATATTGCAGTTTATGCAAATGTTCATGTTCTATAAATTTTAGATTTATCTCCATTTATCATTCCACATGTTCTAATATACAGACATTATGGTTTAGCGTCTGACTCTGCACACAGTCTAAAATATGATTAGGATACCTTTCATTTATTTATAACATGGAAAAAAGGATGGGGGGGGAATAGCTGTTGTGGAGGCAAGATCCTCAACTTCCATAAAACCATGTGCTGTGCAGAGCTGCAAAAACCATCTTAGAATTTGGTCTTTCATTTACTAAAACAGCTGAATTTCAAAGGATTGAGGTTTGTAAGGGAACTCTTCAATCTGTGCTCTAAAATCAGGCACAAGTTCATTGTATATCACACTTTAACAACCCTTACTCAGGAGAGTAATTATGGCTAATATGAGCTTTCCCATAGAGAGACAACGAGACAACTTGCATGCACAACTATTTTTGGATTGAAGCCATTTAAGAGGATCATTAGGATCGTAAAGATTTGTAGGAAAGAAAACCCTGGGATTTTTCATTTTTCTGCTGGGAAATTTAAAGCTTCTTGAATTTGGAGAAGAGAGTAAGAAAAGTAGATCCTATGCCATAGTTTCATTCTGCAAAAATCACAACAGTTGGATTGACCTCAAAGAAACCACAGCAAATTATGTAATTGGAGAAGCTGGACCTTTGCATGATGTGGGGAAAAAACCCCTGAGAAAATACAAAACAAGAACCCCCCCAAAAACTAACTACAAAACCTCACTCAAACCTGAACTCTAAAGAAGGTTAAATTTACTTTTAGATTTCATCCACAGGAACTCGCAGTGATGTTTCCAATGTGTGCTGAGCTAAGGGGGAATTACCAGGAATGCAGAAATGGTTGTGGTTTCTTTACACCAACACAGTGACAGGCAGGAATTCAGCTCTACCAGCCTGCCTTCATGACAGAACCTGTGTTGCAACCAGGCTTTGGCTGTCCAGGAAATCTGTCTGCTCTGGAGAGCTCAGCATTGATCTGGAGGGTTTTACTGCCTTATCTCCCACCTTGCCAGAGGGAAGTTCCCATTCCATCCCCGAGGTGTCTCTGCATTTCCCAGACAATGCAGAAAAAGCTGATGAAGACCCAGGGAGGGACCAAAACTAAAGTGAACCCCATTAAGACAGGAGCTGCCTTCCTGTGTGTTTCATTATTAATACTGAGTTCAATTACTCTGATTTCTTCTGTTGATGAATTAGTAGCACCAGAATCAAGTCCCTGGCTGATACCCATTTGTCTTTGCTTATAAGTGCTAATGTGATCCTGTTCCTTTAAAATCAAACTCCTGCTTCAGTCACTTTACATCTTTGCAACACTAACTGTCTTTTCACTAATTGGTTCTGTGTAAATGAAACAAGCTGAAAAACACTGTGGCACCAATAAATATTAATAAGTTATTGTTTGTTTTCTTTACCTTGCTTATGAATTCATACAAAGACAGTGCTAAGACATTAACTCCAGTCTATTAATTGCCACCTGATAATTGCCACCTGATACTTTTCTCCTGGATAATTAGGTACCCATTAGTTCTAATCAAGTAGTTACTTAATTATTGCAGTAATTAGTCTAATGGACTAGCAAATTGAAGCTTTATCACTTTTGGATACTTAATGTTCCTGACAGAGTACTTCACAAGTGTCAGGGTTCCTGATTCAGCAACCTGCCATGGATGAACCCCCTGCTGCCATCTCCACCCCACCCACGCTGCTCCCTGGACACACACAGCACAACTTGGCTCTGTGCAGCCAGAGGCAACACAAATTTGAGCCCCCTGTTCTTTCTCCTTCCCATTCCCACCCCTGCCTGTTGCCTCCCCTCCTGTGCTCTTCCTGCTCAGCTCACTCCATGCCAAAAGAACTTTGTTGGGAAATTAAATAACATCTTGGCATGGAGATCACATGCATTAAGGCTGTACAGCAGCGTGAGTCAAAGAAAGGAGCTAATGTTGGCAGGTGTGGGAAGAAAAAAGCAACTGTGAGGGGAGAAATAATAAGGAGTGTTCATGAATACTCATATACAGCCCTGTTTGGAAAGGACAAGGGAGAGGAGCAAAGCAGACTGGTGGTAAATGAAGGCTTGGCTCCAAGGTCTGGGACTGGTAATAGGTCTCTCTTTCATCTCCAACTTGGAGGTGCAAATATAACAGAGATTTTTAGTGAATAAAAAATATGGAAAGTCTTTTTTTTCTGCCCATGGCCTCTGCATCACAGAGTTGGTGGACAAGAGGTCATTTCTTTGCCCCATAGTTTTATAAATTAATATCATACTTCATTCTTCTACAATATTCCACTGAGAAAGGCATGTGAAATGCCATCCTCAGCCCTGTGCTCTGTCCGTGTCCTCATCCAAACAGTCCTTGTGCACTGTGCTTGCTTTTGGATACTGTGTTTGAGATGGATACAACACTCACAGACATTTAGAAGAATTAAATGTGAATTTATCTCTCCCACTGATCATCTGATGCAGATTCTCTCCTGTTTCTTCATGTCAGATTTGTATCAGAATTGATCATCAAACCCTTTGGCAAGTGTCATCTGCCCCAGATGCTGCAATGTGTAACATATAAGCATTCATTGTACTGGGAAGGGGAAAAAAGATTGATCCTGACCAGAAATAAAGAGGCTAATTCCATTCAATAAATGCTTGACAACTTGCTAATGATTAAACTACTTCACATATGTGGTAAGATTATGCATTCTGAAATAGATGTATTTATCTTCCTTGATCAGATAGCTCATGTTTCCATTGCAGTCTCAGATATTACCCAGAGAAACAAGCTCTGGAACACATCCTGGGTGGGTCCTGCTGGGTTTCCAAACAGCCAGGTACCTGGGTCTGCTTTTTTTGGATGGCAAGGTACAGGCTGGTGGCACTGAGGAGAAATGAGTGGTGTTCACCTGGGCTTTGACCTACAATGGAACTGGAACAAGGGCAAGTTGTGGGTCAGATGCCTCTTAGGTGTCAAAAGCTGTGTAATTTATAATTTAGGTTACCACACAGAGACCAGAGTCCCCTAGTCTACCATTTAATGCACACTTATAGACCAAATTAAACTCCACAACCTAGAATCCTCACAAGGTGTGGAATTTATTTTACTTGCTGACCTCTCCTCAGTATGTTCATACTATCAGAGCTGACAAGCCAACAGTTTTCAGGGGAGACAACTAAATTAGTAACTTCATCCCTCCTAATTCTTCTCACTGCATGAAAAGCAGTGTCCTTTTACAGTAGCTCTGCACTCTTACCCAAAATATGATCAACCATGACAGAGAGGTCACTGGCTCCTCAGTTTTCTGCCACAGCTCCACATGCATCCATCACAACCAGCTGGGGATGTTTCCTCTGAAGTTACTCATGAGGTAGCAGTCAATAAAACCTTATGCTGCTGCTGGAAAATCCTGCCACAAAACTGCTTAAACACCTGTGTGGGGCCACTGAGCAATAACAATCCCACACATCGAAAGCAAAATTAGGCAAAACATATTTGGCCCATTAAGAAAACACATTGCTTGAAATTGCAGTGCCCCAGGATGCCTAGATCTTGCTCCTGGTGCTGGCTCAGGAGGAGAGGGCTCTCAGGTCTGTTCAGCATGAGACCTGGATTGACCTGAATACAGGTGGCTGAGACCACTCTCTCTGCTGAAGAAATCTGGCAGAGAAGCTTTTGATGGTGAGAAAAAGCAACATTCTTGTCCATCAATAGCCACAAGGTGTAAGTGGTGCTAAAAAATCAACAAAGCCACCTGAGGAAGGCAGAAAACCTTGGAAAATCTGTGTTGCTGGATACATCTGGGCTCCTGAGTAGTGCAGGCACCCAAGACAATACAGGAGTCCCTCAGAGAGCAGGAAACACTGACAGCCTTGTCTGATTCCCCAAAATTACTTGGACTTCTCTGGAAACAACCTTGGTGCAGAGCCACTTCTCCATGAGTGTTCCCCAGTCCATGAACTGGCATTTGGAGGACAGAGGGGACAGGCTGGACAAAGGGGCAGCAGGCTGGGGGGACTCACCATCAAGGTCTCACCCAAACTGTGCCATCTCTGAGGCTGAGCAGAGACTGTCTGTCTCCAGCACTATCGATCCTGCACAAGCACTAAATTCATTTTAAGGATGCTGAGAGACAGCGAGTAAACTCTACGTGACAGATGTTAGTCACGTTGCTTAATGTACTACTCGGAGGTGTTCAGATGCTTTTGTGATGAGGGTGCAAATAAAATCAAGGCAGAATAGAGTGAAACAGGCTAAGAAAGGATTTTTAGTTTTGCAAAGGTAAAAAATGGGGTTTTTAGCTTGAGGGGGAGTAAGTATCACAGTATTTTTCCCTCTGGACCTCACATCATCGATTTTCCCTCTGGATCTGACTTTGAAGCAGACTTTTAGAATTCTTCAGAAATGATGCTGCAACAAGCAAATTAGAAGACAAACCAAAAATACCTTTATGGTTGAAAATACCAGCAAAAACTGTCCAATGATTATTGAGACAGATGCAGAACTCATCAAGGCAAAAGTGTTTGGAAAGCCTACGGTGGTGTTGCACACAAAAGAAAAGAGAAAGAACCCCCAAATAATAAAGCAAAATCTTTTGTAGCCTTTCACCTCTTCTCTCTGTGCTGTTTCCAGCACTTCAGTTCACAGGCTCAGTTGCAATCAATTTCATCTTGTAACAATTCAGCAGTTTAAGATCTCCATAACAGTTTAGACCACCACTGTTCCATGGGCTGCACTGCTTTTGGAAAAGCCTGGGGAGGAGCAAAGGGAAGGAAGAATCAGGCAGGCAAGCTGCTTCCAATTTGTCTATCCAAAATCTAAGATCTTTTTATGGGGTGTGGATTAATATTGGAAAGGTCTTAGTCTTCACCTCTTTGAGGAGCTCTCTGAGTGCTTCCTTAATGCATTTTGCCATTTTCTTGCTTGGAACACACTGAACAAAATGCCAGCCCACAGGATGCAGGGGATAAGACAAGATCCAAAAAAATCATTCAGCTTTCTACCACTGAATAAAGCAGGGCTGTTTGCCTGTGTGGGAAAGTCAGCAGCAAAAGTATCTCCAGGGTGACCACTAAGTGGTTCTTCTTGAGAACCTCTGGTGAACACCAAATGCAAGACACCTTTTACAAAAGCAATAGGGATTTTGCCTAAGAGAGCCCCCTGAAATGTGAGTGAGGGGATGCTGCCATGGTCAGTCTGGCCCTTGTCCCCTTCTCCTGATGGCCCTGAGCAGCCACATCCTGGGAAGAGTTTGGCACCCAAGCAATTCAGGGGCAAAACAACACTCAAAAGCAGTGGCTGGCAAGCAGCATCTGAGGAAAGCAGAGTGATTAATTACTTTGGAAAGACACCCCAAGCTGTGACTTCGTCCAAGCCATGATTTCATCCTTCTGGCCATCACCAGGCAGAGAGCTGGGAGGAGCAGCATGCACAGCAAGGATGCAAAAAGCACAGCAATCCTAATTTGACCTCCCAGAAACAGCTTGGGGGTGTTGGATGGCCTCTCACTTATCCTCTTAGAGCGGCAAGTTACCTGATTTCCTGCTCACCCTGCTTTCCTCCTCTCATTTTAGTCATCCTGGTGGAGCATCAAGAAGGTCTGAGGGTATCTATGATGACTGATCACTCTGAAATTTTTCTGTATGGGTGGTTGAACCCCTGGATTTGGGGATCTTTGCTTTTTTGTTGTGTTTTGGGGGGTTTTTACAGGTTGTTCTCAGCTGCCTGTCAGATGGGGCCATGATGAAACCCAACATCTTGCAGAGACATAAAATGGAAAACAGGCAACTCATCAGAAAAGTAGCAGCTGTTTTACACCATCGCTAAACAAAATCATCATACACTAAAAACTAGATTTAGCAGTTTAAAAGAGCTACTAACGCAAAATTAGCTGGAGACAACAGCGTGGTTTTGTAACTGACAGTGCTTCACTCCAACGCCCTAATTCATGCAAAAACAACTTAGGAAACATTAAACGGCTGATGCTTTTGGAAAGGGGAAGAGCATCCACTTTCAATGGCTGCTTAGGAAGAACGTGCAGATTTATTACATCATCTTTTTGCCTTTTACAAATTTTAAATAAGAATTGTGTCAAAACTGCCACCTCTTAAATAACAACGACGCTATAGTCCTCCTGACAGAGGGAGATACCAGCTTTTATTGGCAAGTCATTTGTATTTATTGCAGGCTGAAAGCCAGCAAAAAGGTTGTGCAGAACTTTAACGGTGAATGAGATGGAATAAGAAGGCCTTGAGCACTTTGGATCATCAAATACTTCAATAACTGGATATGGCTGTTCATACAACCATAAATTCATACTCATAGAGAGGATATAAAGACACAATTGCCATATGAATGGACTTTCTGTTGCCTTCTGGAAGCTCCTCTGTGTGTGTGATCTGTGCTAGATACAGGTGCCACACAAGCTTTCCTTTGGCCCTGCTGTGTTTCCCATTGAGGACAAAAATTTCCCCGTGTTGTAGAAATATCCTGTCCATAACCAACACGTCTGAGGGTTAGAAATCTCCCTGGAAAAAGATTCAACTGATCACTCTTCTACCAAAGGATGGGTGGCTTGGCCGGAGGTCTGTCATCTCATAACAGTGAAGGGGTGACTCCTGATTGCTTGGGACTGGATTTAATTTGTCCACACAATTACTAAGATAAGGACTTGGCTTATTTTTCCATGAAGTAGCTGCCCTGCTCTGCCTGAGGTGCTTCCCTATCTCCCATATTGTCAAGTCCCTTCATCTGTGTGATCTGACCCTGCCTGTCTTAGGGCATTCTCCCATTGAGTCCCATCAAAATCCTGCCTGAGGGAAGAATTCAGGGCTGGATAGAGAGGGAAAAAGGAATAAAGTTTTAGCCAAGGTCTGGCTATTTGTTCTGTGCAGACAAGTTGTGGCCCTGAAGAAGTCTTTTGTTTCCTAAAAAATTGTGAGGGTGGGAGCATAAAAAATGCCCTGTGCTTCAAGGGTATTTTTATTTAGATCCTACTCTTCAAAAGACTATATATAGCAGTAAGAGTCTAGTTGCAATCTAAAGTTTGAAAAGTTGCAGACTCTTGCAGACAGTCTGATGGATCTAAATTTTTCAGCTAAACAACATCTATGCTCTTGACCTGAGACCTAGATTTCACATTTCAGGAATTAAATGAGCATCATTTTCTAAAAGACATTAGACCAAGGCTGGGCTATCCAAAGGATGGCTTCACGATTTAGATGGAGATGTTGTCATGTCAAGGAGACTTAAAACCTGACATATCTTTTTTCTATTGAAAAGCCAGACCTAGTTTGTTAAACCACACTGTAGCTTCTCATGTGAAGGAGACAAAGGAAAAGTGGAGGTTTTTCTGGATTTAACATCTCTTACAGGATTGTCTGCAGGGCATACAGATCAGCACCCCAGAGGATCTGGCCTTGCCTTATATTGCTCTGTTCCCAATTTATCCTAAGACTGTGCCAAAAACCTGCCAAAATATAAAGGAAATATTTGTGACCTCTGCCAAACTGTGAATCTTCTGTGTCTGAGATACCTCAGATGCTTTGATTAGACTGAAGGAGTTGAGCCTGAAGAAAGGGGAGTGAGAAAGGAAAGGAAAGCTATTCCTTACCTGCTGCTGCAGAACTCAGGTGGGTGAGTGCTCATCCTGCTTCCATGCAGAAATCCTGTTTTCTCAGGAAGGTGTTCAACCTGCTTTAAAAAAAAAAAAAAAAAAAAGATTAAAACAAAAAGTAAATTGTGATGCAATCAAGTAAAGGAGATCTTTCTCCCTTGAAAGGGCTGCATTCAACCTCAAGGAACTGGAGCCCTCACTTTTCTTTTGCTGCAAACAGAAAAACTCAAGCTGTGGCTCACAGGTACATCCCAAAGTGGGACCTTCAGCCCCTACAGCCACCCAGATATGCCACTGCTGCAGCCCTGAGGGGACAGAGAGAAAACCTCCTGGCATGCAAGGCACAGAGCCAGAGGAGAGATTGAGTGATCTTGTTTCAGATCAGATGGATGGCTCTAAGTGACCTGTAAAGACACTCCCTGAGCCCTGAGCCACAGCTTTAAGAGCCAAGACACCACTAGCACGTCTGAAGTAGTTATTAGTGACTGGAGTAGCACTTGTCAACTGCGACTTCAGTTTCAAGTAATAGTTTAACAGCATCAACTAGAAGAAAGGTTATATCTCAGTGTGTCTGGTGTGCTGCTGACACTTAAAGGAAATAATTGGTAGACTTAGAGCAGGGCCAGAAGCCAGTGGTAGAACAGGGGAGGAGGTTGGGCACTTGAAACAAAACTCAAATATCATGTGATACAAGAGCCAGCAATCCATCCTAAGCCCTGGCATAAAAAGTGTGAGGAAGCTGTAACCCAACCTGTGCAAAGAGCTCTGTTCTTGCCACTGGGAGCTGGGTTGCTGTGATTTCTGAACTCTACAGCTGCAGTTTGCTGTCCTGACAGGAGGACAAAAACATGTTGCCCCTTGCAGTTGTTGGCCAGCCTTTTGGAAAGCACATGTAATGCAATCTCCAGCTGATTTTTGGCTTCAGGTCAGCCCAAGAGAGAAAGAGTGTGTGTGTGTTCATGTGTGCTGTGGAGAAGGCAGGAAATTGTCTGGAATGAACTGCACAGTCTCATTTTACCTGGACTTGGGCTGTGTGATGCTAAAATAGAGGAATTAGCATGCAAATCCAGCAGTGCCCTGGCTGTCATCACCTTCCAATTAGCTGCATTTGATTTTGGTGGGCGCTGAAGGATTGTGTCAGCAGGTGAGGTGGGATGTCTGAAGGGTGCTCTGAGGGTGCTGTGTGTGCATGTTTTTCCCCTGTGCTGGTGGCTGGAATGATGCTGGCCTGCCAAAATAAAAGCACTGCTGTCACTCACGGGCCAGAGGAACTGATTCTGCTCTTGGTGACCTTACATTTCTGCAAACATTGGTGTAACAACCACAGCATCTTAGAGTATCCTTAGTGGGAAGGGAACTACAAGGATCATAGAAGTCCAACTCCTGTTTGATCCACCAGTTATCAAGGGCAAAGCATGGTGTCTCAAACACAGGTTTTGGAGCATTGTTTCTGGTTCCTGTCCCTTTCTGCTGAAGATCTGAGGAAAAATCTTCCTTTCCGAGAAGGAAGCCAAAACAGCAACACATTGGTCATGCTGATAAGCTGGGGAAATTACATTTACAGAGCAGTTTTGAAAAATATGCATGTGATCCAATTTGTTCAGAAAAATAAAGAATGTTTCCACAGATAAAATCCAAGTAATTCTAAACCTCGGTAAGAGTTTCAGTTGTGTGGAACACCAGGAAATTCAGCATCTTTTCTCTTTTTTATAACTAAAACTGAGAAAGATATAGGCACATTTTGTAGGTAATAAATTAGAAGGAAGTGAGCCAGTTGAAAAAATTCCTTACATTTGAAGCCCTAGTAACAAATATGAACTCCACACCATGATAGAAAATAAAAGAGAGTGAGGCAAAAGGGCAAGATTTTGTGGAGAGAAAACTGGAAATTCATTGTCAGCTTAAGATGACAGCTCACCATGAGTGAGTAAAAGTCAAAGGCCTGCATGAAATCTCAGTTTTGAACAAAAAGAAACAAGTCCAGAGTAGACTTGTGAGTCATTGTCAGAGCAGTGATGCTTGAGTTTGGATATGCAGATAAGGCTGCCAAGAGAAAGCTATGGGAGCAGAATGGGAGTAAGGATTTTTATTTGTGAAGCGAACATAAAATTGGAGGGTGGGGAGATGATGCAGAGCCTGCAGTCAACCAGAGCAGCATCAATAGAAGACTGAGACCTGGGTGCTCAGAAGGACAGATTTCAAAAAAGTAAGCAGTAATGCCAAAAATTGCTAATGGGTCAAGAGGCTGCAGCTGGCAAATTGCTATCAAGTTTTGCCTGAGAAATACAGAAAGGTTTTGTTGAGAGTGATTTCAGTGGGATGTACAAAGAAGGTGGAGAAATCACACTGAACAAGCCTAGATAGGAAAGGGGGCAGGGTTTCCAGAGAGGAAAACAGAGACAGAGAGAAATTATTTCAAGCGGAATAGAGCATTGTATTAATGAGAGCTGGAGAACACAGATGAGTGAGAGGTTCAGTAGCATGAGAGTTGGAATGAGAGGGGAAACTAAAGATCAAGAGATGAAATTAAACTTCTGGGTTAAAAGGGTAAGAAAAGGAGAAAAATGTTTGTGACTGTGACGGGAAAGGGGGAAAGAAGGGCAAAACAACCTGATTCATTTTTCTCTTCACAAAAATAAGCAAGAGCCTGTACACTACTGTAAACAAAGAGGAGAAGGGGGAAATTGAGGAGGAAGTAAAACATGCATTTGGAAGAAGATATGAGAGATGAGGACCAGGGGCTGGAAGAGAAGAAAAGAGAAGGCATCACCAGGAAAGAGGAAGCAGATAACTCAGATGTGGAGGAGAAAGTGAAGATGGAGTGGACCTGATAACTGCACCAGTGGAAGGCCAGGATGGGACAAACCTGAGGGCAGGCAGCACAATATATTCCAGATCCAGCTTGACCTGCAAAAAGATCATTGAATTTATTCTAAGGGCAATGAACAATGGGAGAAGAATTTAAGCTACTGTTAATAACAGCATAGCCTTTAACTGCAACAAGAATACCAATGATACTCTGAGCTATACATCTGTTTCTGTTGGGTTGGATTATCCTAAAAGAGAACAAAGAAGCCAAAAGAAGCTTAGAGTCCTGCCCTTTGGCACCTACCCCAAATCAGGCCTGCACATCCACCCTGTGTCTCCCTCAGACTGAGAGTTTCTGTCCTTGAAATGTTAAACTCATTATCTGGTAGGTGTGGACAGTCTTGTGTATCACAGAGCCAGGAAGAAATTTTACATCAGTATGTCACAGAGAGGGGAAAAAACCCCCAACTCCTGAGAAATGTTGAGCTTGCGTGTATTTTTGGCAGAGGATACCAGCCAGACATGTCAGCTGATAGCATCCATAGCGCTGGAAGACTGAAAATGAACTGCAGCACAACAAACAGAGATTTCACAACTGAAAGCAGCACACTGACATTTATATTAGCTCTCTTTGACATGACCTGATGAGCTGGGCTTGGCTGGAGCAGAGCCTGTCACAGCAGCCACCATCCACCCACTTCTGGTCCAGCTCTCCAGCCCCCCTGCCCTGTGCCTTCCTCACCCTCCTGGAAAAAAGGGATGTCATGCCCATCCTAGTGCTCTTTGTTGTGGGAAGGTCAGATCCTGGGCCAAATGCTCAGCTAGTGAGGGGAGGCAGGGCTTTTACCTTGTTCTGATTGAGGGGACCTTGTGGCAAACCATGGCCACCAGCCAGTCAGGAGGGCTTGACAAGCTCCATCTAGAGAAGAAAAGCAGAGGTTCCCCTCCTCCAGGCTATTCTGCACTGACCAGAGTGACTCCTTTGACCTTGGTGGAGTTACCTTGATTTACCTGAAGGAAGCAGCAGACTCCAGCCTGATAAATCCCGCCTGGTTTATGGCTTTGCGTAGGAGAGAAAAGGAAGTTTGGACCTGCAGTCCCCAGGGCTACTTTGGGGGCTGACTGTCAAGGTGTGTTTTTTATTGTGTGTACTGCTTGTCTGATGATAGGAACTAAATTGAGAAGAGGCTCATTTCTCACAGGCCACTGAGCAACCAGAATGTGCTAACTGTCATACGTAGGAAGCACTCAGGTGTCGGGATTGTCAAGAGAGAAAGTGCAGTGCTTTTTATTAACTGCAAGAGCAATCAGCTCTGTCTGGGTCTGCTCAGTCTTGTGGAAACACATAGTTCACACTGGGCAATGCTCAGAGGCTTAACACAGGTATCAACACTGTGCCTCCGGTAATAACTTCACATCAGAGCTGTTGCATTACAGGCTGTTGCATAGTCACAACTGTACTTGTGGTGCTTGGTAGTCTGATCCCTTGAAGGCATTTGCTAAGCCTGAATGGGCTGAAAATTGCAGGACTCAATTGCATATTTAGAATGGATTTTGTCTTGCCCTCCGAGGTCTCACACGGTGTGTGCAAAGGCTGTGTGAGCCCCACTGCCTGGACTGGTGCCCTGCTCAGGGGCTGCCTGTGCTGCTCCATCCTCTGCTCTGAGCAAATGCAGCTCCTGCCAGGGCTTTGGAACAGAGCAATCCAGCCAGGCAGAGCAGTGCAGCGCAGAGGGACACAAAAAAGAAAGAGGGGGATGAATATTCAAGGTCAGATCTGAAGGGGTTTTGAGCAACCTGGTCTAGTTGGAGATGTCCCTCTGCTCATGGACTAGATTACCTTAAATATCCCTTCCAACCCAAATTATTCCGTGATTCTGTGAAGATGATTTCAAGACATTTAGAATCTTTTTTTGCTCAAGTTAAGTTCAGGTCCACTGAGCCCTTCCCTGAAGGATGTGAAAATACCCTCAGATTTTGAGGGGAATTCAATCTGATCTTGATTTGAATTTGGCTAACTTGATTTGAACTAAAATTGGGTTAGATTCAAACACAATTAAAAAGAGGAATCAAATTATACTTTTGAAAAGTGTTTCTAGCAGCAGCATCAGTGCCACTTAATGGTGGCCAAAAGGTCAGAAGTGGTCCCAGGTTTCATTTGCATCCTGACACTGTGTCACTGCTGGACTCTGTGAGAGGAGCTCAGGGACTTTCTTTTCTCAGCTGGGACATCTCCAAACATGACCCAAAGCCACGATCACAAGCAGCATGCATAGGAAAGAGGTCAAATATCCCCTCAAATCCCTAAATTGCTTCCACACTGCCTAGAGCTTATCAGAAACAGTACAAAAGGTTCAATCTCTGTCAAGGACTCCCTACGTCCATAAGAGCTGCTCCATCTCAGGAAACACCAGAAGTGGGGGGAAATCTCTAACCTGTCGCCTCAGCTGGGATTTGTCTTCCTGAAGTGATAGGTCTATTACATTTCCCTAGCATAAAATCAGCTCACAATTAAATATATATGTGTGGGCAAAGTTCCAATCTGTTTACTTCCCCGCTCTACCCAGGGAGAGCCCTGAGAACAGCATTAAAACAAGAGGCCAGCTGGGCCAACAGAAATGTTCACGGCTGGCTGCAGTGCAGCACTTAGCTGCAAACACAGAAAACAGTTTACTGCATCAGAGGGAGAAAAATGAAATACGTGAGGCATGCTGCCACCGCAGTGCCTGAGCAGCTCCCTTCTCACATGGCCAGGGATGCTCAGCCTCCTTCCCTGGTGCCTCCAGGGTGAAATTCTGCCTCGTGGTGCTCTGGGAAATGCCCTGCCCCAGAGCCATGGTGTGATCCCTCAGGTTATGGGGTGAGCTGCACGTTTTGAGGGCGAGTGAAGTGACACATCCTGTCACCAGAGCAGGGTGGGTCAGCTGCACAGCAGTCTGTGCCCTTAGCAGGTGCTTCAATGTCAAAGGTATTAAAGCTGGTTATTTTCAGCGCTGTGCCAAGTGCCGTGCGGGTTTGTTCCTCCCCTACCCCCATTCTAATTAAATTTATAGGCAGCAACTACGAGCTGGGCTAAGAGTGGAGCTGTCAAGTTGAGAGAGAAGCACCAGCACTGCAAAACCCTCCAGCTGGAAAGACAGAGTTTCTGATGGTTGCTGTATTTTCTGGAAATTATCTCTCCAGTCTCATCTCTCACACACTTCCCCATATATCTCATCTCTCTGTGTCTCTCACATACCCAGGTGCACACACACACACACACACAGAGGCACGTGCAAATCTGTGAGTTATGTGCCACAGTGCCTTGATTTGGTGGATTACCCCTGTCTTTACAGGAATATATACAATATAGCTGAGGGCTCTATCCTTCTGCCAGCTACATCAGCATAAGGCAGGCTGTTCCAGCAGTGAAAATGCCTCATTTAACCCTAGATACAGGCAATTCTCATTTTCAGTGGAGCTGGTGAGAACAGGAGGTTTGCAGCTCTCGACTGATAGTCCTGTGACTGCGTGGTGCAAAGTTGTCCCAGAGTTTGCAGCTCATCCACCACCATAAGCCTTGTTAGAAGACTGCTATGGGCATGTCCTGGATAAATTGGGACAATCTTGGTCACTGTTCCAAGATTAATTTCTCTAGCAAGGCACGAAACTGAGGTTTTCACATGGTTTACAGTGAACATTTCCTAGTTTTCAGCTTCACATTAGGCCATCCCTGCAGGTCTCAGTATCTCAGAGGAACTCTCTGATTCTGCCTAAGCAGTGCCTCCAAGAAAACTGCACCTTAAAGGATGAGGCATCCCCAGGACCTACAGGATGCTCTTTTTCCCCTCTTCAATTGTTCTTTGGGGGTTCCCCTGACTGAGATGGGGAGAGGTGATAAGATTGAAGCCAACAGTAAAATGGCAGCATGCTAAAAAAATCCAAACTTTCTACAGCCCTTCCAAGGGTCATGTTACTTCAAAATTACAGTGTGTTGTTACCTGCACACATGTGGAGTGCATTGGCTGATCTCTGTGTGGCACAGAAAAATGCTCATCCAGTTCATTCCCCTCTGGCCCAATTGTAGGAGGACAATAATTCCAACAAAACTATCTCATCCAGAGGTTGCTCACAAAATCACCAGGGAAGGTGGCTTGGTGGAGGGTTTCAACATGTTGTTGTACACATTGCAGCTGGCTTTGGAGCAGCTTAAGCAAACTGGAGGATGATGTGGTTCTGATTTCTACATCTCCTGGAGGAGATGTTGCATTGCAAAGTCCAAACCTGGTCCCTAGAATTTTCAGAAGAAAAACTCCCTCAACCGTTCTACTGCCACAGCAATTCCTAAGACAGTTTTCCAAAACTGAAAAAAATCAGACAAAGATGAGGGGAATGATATATAAGGGACTAAAGGATAAAAAAATTCCTTTTGGTAGAGCAAGGGACCTGCAAGAAGTACTGAGTGTCTACAAACAGTGGGAGGAAAGAGTGAGTTCTTTCAGAGCCAGATGTTAGGTTTTCCCTGTCACTAGTTGCTGGTTTTGTCAAGGAAAAAAAGAACTAACTAAAGTAAACAATCCAAAATTTCATGGCTGTTAATGCTAGAAAGTCTTTCTTTAGGATCTGGTGGTAGATGATGCAAACACATGTGATGCCTTGGTACCATCTTTAAGTAAAATCCAAAGAGTGAGGATTGGGTGCAGTTTAGGTATCCCATGAATGGCTTAAGCTTTAAGATGTTTTGAGATGTAATCTGGAAAACTTGTCATCCCTTTGTTGCCCACAGAGAGGCTAATTGATGCCATAAAATGCAGAAGGTGATGTGTACCCCTTTCTGATGTCAGGGGCCCATTTTAAGGTCAGTGATTGAAATTCTCTACTGGTGTCAGCTCAGCCTTTGTATCTCTTCCCAGGATTTTACTCACCAAGGACTCCTAAGACCAAACACATTCATTAGTTTAAAAGAAGATACAATTACCCATCCAATGCTCCATTTCCTCCTAACCTTGCTCACCTAAGCAGGTGGCAATGAGTGCATTTGCTAACTGGTCATTACCAAATTAGTTGGTTGGTAAAACTTCATCAGCACAACTTTGAAGAAAAAAGTAAAGTTAATAATCAGTTGATCTTTTACTTCAACATGATGTAATTTTTATTAATTTAGCTTGAACCAATTTTTTAGGGTAAGAAGGGAGAAAGAGAGGGAGAGAATTTGTATTCCTTTGAACTCATACTGCAACAGAGGCAAACAAATGGGAAAAATTCTGAATGTACTTATATTTTAAAATCCACATTAATTATAAATCCATTTACTCTTTGTAAAGGCAGGGTCTGCAGCCTGGTTGGGGGAGGGAATAGGGGGTCATGTATAAATTGTCTCCCAAGGACCCCACTGAAATTTCCATAGCATTCGCCATATGACACTGATGTGTGAAAATTGACATGAAGATTTGAAAATTGGGACCGAGGGAGACCAAGCATAAAATAACTTCAATTTTGCGCCTCTCTCTGTCTCTCGGAGGAATAGTGCAGTGGACTGACCAACACCACACAAACAAGTGAAGGGGAGAGAAAAAAATATTCAGGGAGAAGGATAGTAGTTATTAAAGAGAAAACACACTCCTCACTCACAGAGAGAAAGGATGATCAATGGATTTAGTCACAGAGAAATTCAAGCAGAAAATTGCTGCTGTTTTTTATCTGAGAGGCAGAAAGTTTAACCAAACCAGAATTCTCTCAACTCACACCCAAGGCAAACAGAGAAGAAAACCACTCTGTTTTGAAACAGTGGAGGAACTGTGTTCATGTATATGTGTAAATTTTTGTTTGTGATTTTACAAATGTTATGATGCCAAAGAAACTGTAAGGTAAAGTTCTCACCTCCAAAAAAGAGTTACATTTTATTCTATCTCTATTCTTTCATTCTTTTTATGATTCTGAATGTGGTTTTGCAGAACTAAGTTGTGGTATTTTGGAGCCTCTTGCTAACACTTGTCTACATCCATAAAACCAAACCCAGCTTTGGGACTGATCTTTATGCCTCCCAATAATTTTGCAAAGGCAGAAGGTACAAAAACCCCACCAGCCTATGGAAATAACACCAAAGTTCCTCTCCTGAATTATAACTGCTGTTCAGGAAATAGATATCTATAATTTTCCTAGCAATGACTAACTATTCAATAGTTCACATCTTTGGGTTATTGGGCAATATATTAAAGGTTAGAAATTCACTTTGGACTCTCAGCAGGACCATCCAGCTCTGCTGTGTTGTATTGCAGACAGATACCTACCCTACCTGCAAGACCATGGGGGTTTTGCAAAACCAGGTTTGTCATAAACTTGGCCTTAAAATTCCACATCAGATCTGCTCTGCTTTACAGAGACACTCAACACTCACCATCACCAAGAGCATCAGAGAAGAGTCCTGTTGCTTCTACTGCCATTTCCTTTTTGGGTCCCAAGTTGTTTGCTGGTCCTGTTATCCCAAAGACACCTGCAAGACCATGGAAGTGCAAGGCTATACATTCCTGCTGCATATATAGATAGAGACAGAGATGAGACAGGCATGTAGGCCACGGCTTTAGCTTTAAAACCACCCATTCTCTAGTTGCTGCAAGTCCTGAGGTCATTCTGGGGCTGAGAGGATGCACTGCACAGCCCTGAACACTCAGCCGTCTCCCCTCTGCCTATTTTTCTCGGGATTACTTACTTTATTTTATTTAGCTTTGTGGCACATAAGGTTCCTCGTGCTTGCTGATATGATGATCTACAAGAGCAGTGCTCACATGCTATGGATCTCATTTATTACGAAGTGAAGTATATAATAATGAAAAATAGCTGCAGCTATTCCTCCCCTCTCGAGGGTATCTCGGCACCCTTATGGATGACCGCACACACAGGCAGCTCCATAGAAACAAATGGAGGGGAAATGGCAGCACAGCTCTGAGCTGGAGGACTGAGTGCCTTTGGTCTGGAGCACGCTTGATCCATAGCTCCTGTTGAAGGCACATTACGGAGAGCGCTGGAAAAAAATATATTTTTTGCAACAGCGCGCCTGGATGTGGAGCAGATTGGCCTTGTAGGGACTGGGGAGCAGGCAGAGGGGAGAATTCTCTATTATAGCAGCCTGTAGGAAGCATTTGTCAATAAACACCTTGAGGATTTTCTGTGGAGTCCAAAGGAAAATGCCCCACGATTCACAGCCTAACACAAGAGCTGCCCATCATTGACTCTTAATGCTCTGCTGAGCATGAAAACAACAGCATGGAAACAATATGAAAAGGCCTTGCAGGTAATTTCACAGGGTAACAAGAAATGCCAGGCTTATTGTAATTACTGGCACTGGTGACGACGGAGTTAGTTTAATTTAAATGCTGGGACCTTTAGGGCAGCTTCTGTGCTTCACACACTGCCTGGATTTTATAAATTTTGTGCTTTGACTCATCTGATGTAGTTACATAAAATTAGGTGATTTGAGTTGCACTCAAAATGTGCTTTTGAACTCCTTTCCCCAGCTAGGAAAACTAGGATGTTACATTTAAATTAAAAAAAAGGAATTGGAAATTTACCTGATGATCACCTGATTTCAGCATCTGAGGCTTTAAGGAAAATGATGAGAAAACTGCAAGAATTCACAATACTAAAACAATAATAAGGATGATGATATTAATAAGGGTTTATTATCATGCAAACAGAAAATAGAATGCAAGGCCACAGTTTCTAATGATTTCATTACTTTCTTTTACAGCCTGTTGCAATACACTGGCCATAAGCCAGTATTGCCTTGAACTATAGTTCTGTAATGTGTCTGTCTTTTATTTAAATACTTACATTTCTTTGTATTGTGCCTGAACATGGCAAGGCTGATGCCATCTCCCCTTTAATGAACTCATATCATCAAGTTACTTCCAATTTACAAAACTATGTGACCAGAAGTTGGCTCAATACTTCTATTAGCACTTTTAAATCACTCAGAAAATCACTTTACCAATTATTTCTTCACTCTAATAAGAGAACTAATGCTTATAATGTGTATGTTTCCTGGGTTTGATTTCAAATACTCTTTAAAGGACCTGAATTTCTCACCTTTGGAACTCTCTTAGTTTTGTATGATCTCTTCGGTAAAGGCGCACTCATTCCAATACAAAGGTGATTTAAAAAAGATTTTCTCTACTTATTTATGTATAATCACAGAACAGATTGCATCAAATGCTTTAGAACACACATATAAAACACTCCTGGCTGCTTTCACGCACTTGGGAGATAGTCATCTCCCTGTGAAGTTTGAGATGAAATATTCAAATAAGAAGAAAATCAAAAGGATAACACCTCCCTTAAAAAGGTCTTCAGAAACCTGCTGGGGAGAGTTTGAGGAGGAAAGATAGGAACGATATACTGCCATTTCTGAGAAGGGATGGGAGAATCACCTCGATTACTACCACGGAGAAACGTTTGCAAGGTTACTTTTAACTCCAGAGCAATAGTAGCAAATACTTTGCAAGCTGCCCTGAAGATTTTAACAAGAAAAGTGATGTTCACAGAAGCAAAAAAGACAGTTATAGGCCGTTGGGTGCAGTGTAATTGGCACTCTGCCCCAGTCAGAGGTTGGAACTACATTGAAGCTCTCTCTGAGTTTGACACAGGGCAGATATTGAAGTTGGAGGCAGTTTAGTGAAAGCTCATTTTCTTGGACTATATAGTTCTGTCAAAATGCAAGCGCTTCACAAACGGCTTCAGAAATAAAGATGGAAGAATATAAAGTTCCCACGATTCTGAAATGTCCACTTTTAACAGTTTGGAAATAGAGTTTGAGGTTTGTGTGTAGTTTTTATGTATTTTAAATCGTTTAATATCTATATATGTAAAATACCCACAGTTTTAGATTTACAATTATATATTTATATAATATATATATGTATATATATACATATATATAGATAGATATGTATATATACATATAGTGTGCAAATATATATATGTATATATAAATATATTTTCCTTTATTGGATTTTTTTAAAATTCAAATTTTCCTTTATTAGAATATTTCCCTTATTGTAAAATTCTCTTAAAAGCTGAAAAGCAAAATAAAACACTGTTTGCAAAAAAAGATATTCTGAAACTTCAAATATCTCAGAAGGGAAAGGAGATTAACTTCAAATTCTTTTTGTAAGTGCTTCTCTGCAATGGATTAATCAGACTTTTCCATTTGGAAGCAGAAAGTGCAGGAAGAAACTATCTGACTAATCTTAAGGTAGGTGTCATGGGTAAAATCAACTAAGTGTATAGAAGAAACAGCCCTTCTTGGCTTGTAGGCATCACATTTTTTTTTTACGGACAGACAAGGCTTCTTAAGGACATTCTTGATATCTTAATACCTCAATCTTGTTCAGTGTCATTTCTGAATGAGACCATTGTTGAGGCAACAGTGAGTTGCATAGCTCCATCAACCTTCTTTAATTTGCTTGGAGATTATGGGAAAACCTCTATAAATCAGTTTTACGACCTCATGAAAAACTTACAGTTGTATGGCATCACTTGCATGAATTATGAGATAGCCACAAAAAGGACCAAAGATGTCAAGGACACCAAAGTGAAGCTTTATGTACCCTGGGACATGGCAGCACATGTCACAAATCTACACTTGGTAGAAATACCAAAGGCAGACATGGAAGCTAAAATTCTGTGTGTCTCCTAGGCATGAAACAGGACTTGGAAAGGCTGGGAAGGAATTGTTAAAATAATCTTGATGAGAGTCATTAGCCTGAAGATGTAACAATTTAATTCTTCATTAGCATTTAAAAAAAAAAAAAAAAGCAGAATGTGCACAGACAAATATACTTAATTAAAAAAGAATGCAGGTCAAATAATCTTTTTCTTATTCAAATGAAAAGTTTACATAATGTCTTTTTTAGAGACTTTATGCAGTCTGGATATGCTGCAGCTGCAGCCACATATTCGGTATATTCACAAAATAGACCTCTAGTTGCTCTTTCCTGGAATTCCTTCTGCTTCAACATTACATCTCAATGTTTTTCTCATATTTGTCAAAACCTAATCCAATCATCACTGAACTTTATGTTGCATCATGGTACTGTAAACCTAAAGCAAAGCCTGAATTTTGCAAATTGATTTGAAAGCCTTAGAGATGAGCACCTGGAGGTCAGGATTTTTGTAATGCTAGGAGCAGAGACAGCCATACATGCCCTGACTATTAGTTAGGTGCTTCCATCAACACTAAAACACTCATAACATCAAACTGATCTTGACACTGCTTCTTTTTGGAGGAAAAACTAGAAGATTCTCACTGTGCTACAGAACCCATGCCAAATTTTTGAGGGGACGTGACACTATTTGACTTTACATTTTAATTTTCCATCATATAAGAGAAAATTATTAAAAAAATATATAAACCCAAGCAAAATATTCTGGTTTTGTCAAAACATTTCTTTCTTCTATTGACACCAAATAACTCTTATGATGTTTCCTGGCATGAATACCGACTGTTTCCATTGTCACTCCATGCAGAAGGGAGCCAGGCTCCCAAATCTCAACCTCCCTGAGTTAAATGAAATGTTTATCCTCCACCAAGTACTTACCAAGCTAAACATAACCCCACTGCAATGTGCCAGGATGGAGGAGGCAGAAGGTCCTGGGCTCAGCCAGAGTGAGCCCTGGCCAGGCTGATGTCCCCTCAGCTTCCCTGTGTCCCTGCAGCTTCATGCTCAGGGAGGGGACAGAAATGCAGCTCTGTGGCACCTGTGGAGGGAGGATATTGCTGATGCTGTGCTGGCTGTGCTGCACCAATGTCCTGCAGCCACTGAAGGTGGGTCTGACAATATCTGCTCTCCCTCTGTTTAATTCCCACCTTCTCCCCTTCCTGTCCTCACTGCAGATTTCCCTAGGACTAATCTTATACCTTAGTGCAGAGCAGATTTTTAGCCCAGGAGAGAAGAAGCCACTGAATACAAGATATCTGGGCCCAGTGTGCTAAACAAAATGATCCCATTTTCTATTTTAACAGAGCTCAGTGTCTCTCTTTGGAACAGAGAGCTGAGATGGAGAAATAGACTTTGCCTTCCTCCCCTCCCCTGCTCTGCTCAGCTTGATGTTCCTACTAATTCTCTCACTCAGGCCCTGCTGTTTGAGTCTCTTCTCTCTTTTTTCCCCTCTGCCATTATTCCAGGTGGTTACTCATCCCATTTGACTCCCCCCAGAGTGTCACCAGGCTGCTGCCAAAAGCTCTTCTGTTTTCTCTCCTGTTGTGTTCGCTCTTTCTCTTTTTTTAACTTTTAATCTCAGCCCTCGGTGAGGTGTGCTGAACAGTCACGATGAAGCATTCAGGATGTTAGAAAGTAAACTGCTGGAAGAGGTCAGCAAGAGCAGAAACCAATAAAGCACAAGAAGGAAGTTTGATATGTACGAACAAAGCAATTGGTAATGATGTGAAATCGTTGGGTCAAGCAGGGGCAGTGCACGAATGAAAAGATTCACCTCCAAACACCTGAAAAGTTTACCTAACCTGCTTCTCCTTGGCAGGAGTTGGTCTGTTGCTGTGAACCACTGCTAACAGCTTTATACTCTGCTTTATTTGCACATCCCAACACCCATATGAGCGTCTGGCCATCAGCAGCAGGGTGGATTCCTTTCTTCAAAAGAAACTCCTGAAATCCTATAAGCCTCCTGTTTCCTTTTCTTTTCTATTCATTGCTGCTTATTACCTGGAAAGTGTGATTTAAGACTAAGTTTCCAATATCCTCTCTGAGCACCAGTAAAGCTATTGAATTCAAAGGGGTGGCCTGTGATGTGTGGGATTGTTCAGGGTAAAGGTGGCCTTGTTGAGCTCCTACTTAGTCAGAGAGCAATCAGATACTGCAGCTCCTACTAGAGAGGGAGAAATTCCCAATTTTCCAGGCAGGAGAGGTTTGCTTACAAGTGGAATATGCTTTTTTTAGATAGAATTCACATCTGAATTCCCTAAACTGACCCAAGAAAAGGTGAAGGGAAAAACAAACAAACAGAAAAACAAACAAACAGAGAGAAATGAAAAAGAGAAGAATCAACTGTCAGTTCAGATTAACCCATTTTCATGCTTGGGTAAAAGCAAGGTATTTTAAAATAAGTGGTGAAAACTAATAGCAATAGGAGACATTTCAGGCACACCATTTTAGGGACAGTCTGCTCTCCTTTCCTCCCTCCTGGGGTGGTGGTAGTGCAAGAGAGTATTTATTTTTCCTCCTCTGACACTTGCAAGCCAAGGCCCTTTTCTGGCTTTGCTCTTGGTACAGCTCAGGGGAAATATTTTCATGAAATTTCCTCAGGAATTAAAGAACTCCCTTTTGGTCCCTGGTGCCCCTGTGGCATTGCTGACCTCCTCTAAGGAAGTGTTCTGGCATTTCCACAATGGCTGAGGTACACTGACCTGGAGGGAACAAAATTCCTAGAGCCTTGCTCAGATGGCAAATTGGACAGGACTTCTCCCTTCTCTGGGAAGGCAGCCAGCCTTCCAGCTGCAGCCTGGGCCACCTCAGAACAGACCTGGAGGGCACTTTGCTAGACCTCAATGAGAGCAGCCTTTATTAAAAGGAGAATTACAATATTAATAGGAAAATTATTTTGCTGCTAATGACAAAGAACTCAGTTTCTTCATACTTGGCCGCAGTTATATTCCCAACTATGCCAATCTCAATATTATCTCAGATGGATACTTGTTCCCAGGAGGCCCTCAGGGGAGTGACCTTATGTCCCTCTACCTTTGATAAACCACTGCCTGCATGCATATAAATCAATTAACACCATCAGCTTATGCTAATTTTGAATTTAGATGGCATGCTGGAAACAAACAGGGGTGTTTATGCCTGTCTAGAAAGAGACCACAACAACAATCTTCCCTCTTCCCCACCTCACACACAAACACACCCATGCTGAATCCACACACTCATCAGGATCCAGCAAACCCCCAGCTTCAAGGAGCCCTCATTTAGCTGCTTGTGCTCTGTTTTCCAGGGCAATTTGGACAAACAGAGCAGCCAAAATAACACCATGCAGCATAGAAACATCCCTCGTCAGCCATTTGCTTTCTGGTTTGCTGCTGTGTTGTTCCCATTCCTGCTTTTGTTGTTGTTCTGGTATTGCTTTTTTTAATTTAGGGTACTCTGAGGGTTGTGATGTTACCAGACTGGGAAGAAAAACACATTTAGAAGTGGGAAAAAATTACTCTATGAATACAGCTTCCTTTTTATCATAGCCTGAGTATCCACAAGAAATAGCACATCACAGCCTCCTCCCAGCCCACCACAGAGCATGACTTACTGGTGTTGATGGTCGAGAGCCATTCCAAAGTGTTGGGTCCAGACAAGAGCAGCTGGGAACACATCCAGGAGGGACACAGAGCCTCAGGACACAGAGGATGATCAAAGGAGCTCCAACAGCCTTTGTGAACAGACCAAAGGAAAATTGCCCTCTTCACCTCTCCCCTGGCAGTCAGGTGAATGGTTCACAGGTGGTGCCCAAGGCACAGCAAGTGGACATCCAAGGAGCTTTAAGGCCCTCCAAGCTCATCAGAAAAATCTCCTTGTGCTTCCTTCTGGAGGACTTCTCCTTGCCCAGGCTCTGTCTGTGTCTGGACAGTGAGTGGAGTATGAGGGTGCTATTTGTAGAGCAAAACACATCAGTATATGATGACATGTTTCAGTGCAAGACATGCAGAACTGTGTGCTGAGAATCTATTCTCTGCCATTGACATATCTCCATGATAAACATATTCATGAACTAGGGGTAATTTTTATCTCTGATTAAAGCTGTAAGCAGGCACAAGTCTTTCCCAGTTGACAGCTCTGGGCAAGGAATGGATATGGCAGAATTGTCTAAAATACAAGTCAAGTTAATTTCCTTGGATCCTGCAATTCTCATCAACATGGGCATTTTCTGACGATCTGATTTACTTACCAGCAGTGCCCAGCCTTCTATGCCAAGGCAAAGAAAAACAGAGGACATATGCTGAAAAATTTGTAACATGGTCCCCTAATCAAGTGCTGGCTCCATCCTGTATCCTGTTATAAATTGTAATCTACATTGTGTCTACTGTACACATGTCATTATTCTTTCCTCCACTCCGCCTGATTGCATTTAAATACTTTTTTAAAGTCATTATTGGTTCACCTATTATTTATATGTTGTTTGGTTTGGTGGTTATCCCCTTTCCTTTTTAGCAGAGGCACCCAAGGTTACTTTTATTCTTCATATCCGAGGAGTCAATTAATTTTCAGCATCCCCCAATGCCATCCCAATAAATAGAGGCTGCTGTAGCCATATTTCCTGACACAGGGAGACCACGGTGTTGAGCCAGTTCTGAATCCAGGCTTAGCTCTACTCCATGGTTGAGATATTTAGAGGATGGTCTCAGCTGGAACACTGACTGCTCTCCTGATTACTGTGTGTTTCTTTCCTCGTTGCTTTTCTATTGCACTCAGAGTATCTGTGTATCACTTTCACTCCCAGCCCAGAGAGACCCCATTTCTGAGTGGTATAGCAATGAGAATATCCGTGGCTGGAGAGGGAAAGCTGAGGGGCATTTTCATTTTTAGTGGGTTTTTAGTTATTTTTAATATTTTTGCCATCAACTGCTATTTTTTCCCTTTGTGTAGATGCCTTACTTCCTCCTTATAAATCCACAGAACACCCTTAAAATTACTCATCTTTTATCTAAAACTGCTGGGGGCTAAACTGGACCCTGTGCAGTCTGAAGTGAGGAATTAAAACACCACAGCAGCTTTCATGGGAACAGGTGTCCTAAAAAGGGAGAGAGGCACAGGCACACCCTGGGCACAGCCCCTCTATAAATAACAGAGCTCCAGCCCTCTTAGATATCCTCAGTAATTCCCCCTAGGAGTTTTAGGGAGACATCACATTCATTTCAGCCTGGGCAGCCAGGCATCTTCCTTGCTGCTTGGGGGCAGAGGAGCAGTGCCAGTGTCAGGTGGTGGCTTAGGGTGGCAAAATGAAGCAGAAGCAACATTTATAGTGCTCTCTGCCTTTATACCTCTCTGTGCCTCGCCCTGTTTTCGCCAAACTGTCACCTTTCAGTGCGGGGGCAGGCGAGGCTGTGCAGGTGGCTGTGCTCCCAGGACCGGCAGAGGGATGGCACTGGAAGGTGGCCGAGTCCCGGCGGTGCTTTACGCCATCCCAGCTGGTGGCACTCCATCATCCCCACAGCGCCAGGCAGGTGTCCTGACGCTGGCAAAGGGGGAGGGCAGGGGGAGAGCACCAGTCAAGGTCAGCCACACGAGCAGAGAAGGGGGAAATGCATCACGGGCTCCATGCTGAGCCCGGGAGTGGCTCGGAGAGGATGCTGAGTGTGGGACTACCCAGCTTCTGCCACAAAACTGGGCTTTTCTCCCTCTCAGGGAGAAAAAGAGGCATCCTTCAGGCAGCAAAGAGCTGTTTGGCTCAGACTTCTAGAGGGGAGCATGCTGAACTGAAAGGCAAAGAGGTCTGACGTGGGTAAAAAACACGTAAAGAAGGAGAAGTGCAAAATCTTTCGGGCCAATGGCAAGAAAACCCTCTGTTTGTGAATCTAATAGGCGTGTGACACACACATGGTGGTAGTAGTTGAGCCTTCCCATCTGGCACTGCTGATTAATCAAGTGCCTCTAAACCGAGGAAACCTCCGAAAATATCCATCGACAAGAGCTGAGAGTGTGAGAGAAAGTAAGACAACTCCAACTGTGTCGGCAGAGGCTGTGCTTGATGCTAACAGGTGGTGACGAACATTGCATGATTTAGAGCTCAGAGGGGAATAGGAATCTGAAAGATCAAGTGTCATTCCAAAGCCCTGACAGGCTTTGGGACCTGAACCTTCAGGCTTGAGGTCTTCCAGGACTGAGCTGAACATGAACACAGGGAGAGGAAATGGAGAAATCGGCTCCAGTTCAGCATTTCCTGCCTACAAGAACTCCCAATTATAAATAGCTAAAAAATAAATTATTTGCTCACCTCATATGCCAACCTTCTTGAGAATGCAGAACAATACAAAGTCTGCTTTTGTTCAGATCTTAGAGCAGTTTTCAAACCCCATTCCTCTCTAACATTAGCACCTTGCATCCTTTACACATCAAGTTGCAGGGACACCCTTGCCCATACCCCATACAAATGTTGATTGGCAGGATGAAGACTGGCAAAAGTGGGATCTACAAGTGATTTATGAATGCAATTCTGTGGCTCTTGTTTATAAACAGCCTGGTTTGCTGGATTGCTGTCCAGATCATTCCTGCAAAGATACACCCAGGTCTCCGGTGCAAGAAATCTGCAAGGTACCAAGGAAGTGGAGAGGTGCAGTAAATTAAATAGAAGCTTTGGAGAAGAAAAAATTCCTTTCCCCAAAGCTGCAGGACTGAAGTTGAGCAATGGAAAGGACTCACTGGCCTGGAAAGCCCTGATGTTGCCACAGGAAAGCACTTTGGGACTGCCATAGCACTGTCCCCAATATCTTTAGCAGATATACACCCTGTTCTTCTCCTGAAACACAGAACTGCCTTGAAAACAGTTTATCCCTCTTACAGTCAATATTAAGCAGTCATATTTACCAGCCAAGATTTTGCTATCAAACCAAATAAAATGTGATCAGAATTATGGCTGATGAAGATCTGCACTGAGAAGGATTCGTTTTCTTTTTCCATTGTGTCCCTCTGAAAACAGGACGGTGCAGCTTTAATAATAAAAAAAAAAAAAAAAAGAAAAAAAATGAAAGAAGGAAAGAAAGAAAAAAAGAAAGAAAGGTGCCTCAGTTGTCTCGGCAGCTGATCAACAAAGGAGCAGTCGTGAGCTGTAACCTCTTGGAGCTGCAGTCTGGAACATGACACATGTCAGGCTATGATAAATGGTGCGGAGTGTGTGCAATTTCAAGCGCAATGCCCTTGAGATGCTCAGGACCCCGATCGCAAATGTTATTGTTAAATTAAACCTTAAAGGAAGGATTGGGAAGGGGAGGGGTGGGTTTGTGAGTGTGTGAGTATGTGTGTGTGTGTGAGTGTGTGCATTTATTTATATTTATATACATATATATATGGATATATGAAATTAACAGAATAGAAGGGGAAAATGGCAAGGTGAAGAGAGAAAAACTTTATATTTCTTTTAATTGAATTGTGCATCTTCTAGGTCTGGCTGAGCTATGGGAGAACTTCAGGCAGGGTTTTTCTATCCTACAGGCATTTTATTGCTTTTGCTCCATCACAATTTGATAGCTAGAGATCAGCTAAAGTAGGCAGGTGCAAGATTGGAAAACAGGTAAATAAATAAATAAACACATGCCACAGATGTGCAGTTTCTCTAGCTCAAGTGTTCTGCATCCAGGTACCTTTGAATCCAAATGAGTGAAGTTTCAGAGAGTACTGAGTGCTGATTTTTGGGAGCTGCTGGTCTCCGAGGGCTTGTATGTTAGTTGGGTTGTTGTTTGATGGTGTGTGTTTGTTCTTTCTGAGACAAATACTCACTGTTAAAAGCTGCTCTGAAAAACAGGCAACGTTCACATCCACAACCCACTGTGAGGAGTGCAGGGACTGAATTTTGCAAGTCCTCCAGGCAGATTTGGTCCCCAGCCTGCAAGAACAGCCCCGACGTACAGCACGTTGCTCCTGCAGCATCAGCGTCCTACTTTTCCTGTGGTTTTGGAATTGGAGTGGGGAGAGAGTCAGTGAACAGTGTTTGGGATGAGCAATTGCAATAGAGTGAATGGTCAAGGGGTATGCAACAGGGAGGGAAAGAGAATGAGTAAGAAACAAAGCAACCTCAGGTTATGCTGAAGAACCTTTTGCCAGGGGAGGTGGCAGGAAGCTGTAGGTCTTACCTCCATAAGCCTTACCCTTTGGATTTTGCATCATGTGGGTGCTGTGGAGAGCAGGACTGGATCTCCTGGGCTCCCATCTCTGCAGTGTCCAGGTGCTTCCTTGCTCCCTCTAAAGGGGTGAGAACAAACATGCTCCTACCTTGAGGTGTCTCTGGTCACTCTGGACCTGGCCTTGGATCTGTTCCTCTCTTCTCTTCCATCCACTGCCTGTTTTATGTCTTCCATCTTTCCCATGTGTAGAGGAGTCTCCAGTTTTAACTCACACAGATTCCTCAGAACTCCTCTCTTTACTTTCTCCCTCTCCACCCTCCCTCCCCCAGCACATCCATGCTAAGTGCAATTAGTGTAGGCAGTGCAGGAAACACGGCGGAGAACGGAGCTGTGCAAACGAGGAGGAGGAGGACATGGAGTGGGTGAGGCACGGGGTGGGGGGAGCTGGAAAGTGTTCAAGGGGAAATGCTTGCATGGCTCAAATAATTGAAGGGAAGAAAGAAGCAATGAACATAACCCTCCACTGGAGAAGGAGATGGGAAAAGCCTGTAAATCATGGTGAAAAGTAAATTCAAACAAACAGTAAAAGGTAACAAAGGACTAGGGATGACTCATTTAGCAAGATATATTGTTTGTTCTAATTTTTACCAGGTACAAGATAAATCCAGTGGTCTGGAACAACCAGCATAAGAGACCTCCATGACCTATTTAAAACACTCAGGACAAGGAAAACAGGTAGCAGAGTAATTCATCTGCTTATTTCTCCTGGTTGCCTCCAAAATGACTCATTGTCCATTAAACCCTTCAGCGTGCCATGACAGCATTAAAACCCAGGCTCAGATTTGGGAAATGTAACAAATTCAAAGAACATATTAGATACCAAAGAACTAAGATTATTATTTTTAGAAGCATCTTGCGAACATCCTACAGCTTGTTTTGTACTTTTTGGCTACTGTTGCCTAGCGTCCAGGAAAAGTCAAGTCCTTTTTAGGTTCTTTGGAACATTTTCCCCATGTTTCTTGTTATTAAAGAAAATAAACATTAGACAAAAGCGGACTTTATTGTATCTATTAATAATTCAATGCAGATGGATTCATGGAAAATACCAGCAGGCAGATTTTCAGGAGAAAGAAAGAAAGAAAGAGAGGGAATGTTTTAAGGTTAGATAGTAAGGAAACAGAATGAGTGAACTAGCAAGAAATCTCAAGATATAATGAGAAGAGTAGACACAAACAACAAGATAACTAATGAAGGGTAACTGAACATAAAGGTACCTTGGAAAGGCAACTCAAGTCATTTAAAAAGTTTTTATCCTTTAGTTATGAGTATCCTTCCTGCTACCAAGGAAAACAAGGCATTTCTATGTGTCTTGGGAAAGTACCAGAGACTTGCATTTAATCATCTCTCATACTGATGTGTTACCTCTCCTAACTTTTCCTTTTGGAGACAGGTGGCAGGTGTTGATAATGTTGAGATGATTATTTAATGATGTGTCCCTCCTCTATGACCTTTCACAAGATCCTGTGGACTTAAAAGCTCATGTGGCTCATGTGGATGTATGCATTAAAAATAAGCTATATCAGCTGAAAAAACTTATTCAATGTTCTGTCTCATCCTGGGAAAACACCCATTCCATTACAACATGGAATGTTATATGAAATGAATATTGAAAAAAAGCTTGGCCAGTAGGTAGGAGGAGCTGGTGAAGAAATGAGTGGTGTGAGGAAAGAAGGGGCATTTTTAGGAGGAATAGAACAGCTTTGCTTGATTGCAAACAGCCGTTTCAAAGCTGCCAATTTTGCTGATGTAGCACCAGAAAAGCCTTCCTTGAGGTGTTGCTTCTGCCAGGCAAAGTGGAATAAAAGCCAGTTAAGAACTCAGCTGGAATCACTGAAGCAAACATAAAGCAAAAACTGTAGTATATGGAATTCCTCCCTGCACCATGTGAGACATATGAGGCCTCTTTGTCCAGTCACTGCTTGGACAGAGATTGTATTTTTCTGATGAATCTTGGCTTTTGTGTCTGTGCATAACCAAAAGGCATGGATACCAAAGTGGAAAGCAGAGGAGCTGTGAATCAGGTCTGTGATGACAGCTGAGTGTGTCTCTGCTCCCTCAGAATGCTTTTGGGAAGGTGCTGCAGTAGTGAGCTCTCCTCTGCAAACTCAGGGCATCAGGAGAAGGAGACAGGAAGGTTTGGAGGGAAGAGAGCCACCCACCCACAGGTGGGAAGAAAGGTTTGCTTCAGACATTAGAGGAACAGAAGTAGAAGCACAGGGAGAAATCCTCTTCTTGCCATTCTGCTGCTTTGCCACACGCTGGGGGAGCAGTGCATTGTTCTCCAGCTGAACAATGCCCAGTTCCCACCATGTGCAACAGGAAAAGAATGTGAGCTTTGCTTTGCTTTATTATCAACTTGTGCAGTGCAGAGATAACTGCACAGGCTGCTTGGTCCCCGAAAAGCAAAGATGAATTTTGATCAAAATTGGATTACAGGGCATTTCATTTCTACTTAAGAATGGTTCTGAATTGGTTTCCCATTTACTCAATATCCACAAAAATAACAAAATAAAAACTGTCAAGACTGAATAATGCTGCTGAAAAGAAAAATAAAAGCTCAAAAATTTGCCGAAAAATAATTGGACTGAAACAGCTCCAAGTCAGATTAGCATTAAATCTTCTTAAGAATGATGAAGGCTCTTGCAACCAAAGGCAAGTTATTTCATTAGGCTGATTCTGCATATTTAATTCTCAGTGTGCCAATTTAATGTAATATTTTTTGGTTATCAGGGACCGTTTTTTCTTGATATATAATAATGACATTGCATTTGGTTTAAAAGTAGAAGTCTACAATCAAGGCAATCACAGACTATTAAGTGCTCAGTCAAGTCCCAATCAAATTGTGTTCAAATGGGTTAAAGGGAGACAGTCAGAGCTGCCAATCCCAAAATACAGCCCAGCCCTTCAGCCCATCCTGTGGCCAAAGGAACAGCACTCTCTTGACTTCAGCAGACTCTGTGATGGAAAATATTTCTGTCCAAAACAAAATTGGCCTGTAATCTGGGTAAGCTATTCAGAGCAAACAGTGGCAAATTTAGCCTTTTCTCCTGTTCACAAATCATCCATGTACGGGCTTAGTTGTTTTAATGCCTTTGCATGTATTTGTCTGACAAATACTAAATATAGAAATGGCTCAGCAGCCTGGTGACATTGATTATATGTTGTATTATCTCCCATAGATTGTGGTATATGACTGGTCCTTTGGGTTATGCTGCAATTGAGCCATAGAGCAAATATGTTAAAATACCAGTGTAAAATGTACTAAATCAGATCCTCATGAATTTTAAAGCATGGAGTCTGAAGCTCTTCCTCAATCTGTTTACCAAATCAGTGCTGCTGCTCTCAAATTAAAGTGCAGTGCCCCATAAGCAAGATCAGACTTATGAGCCATCATAAACCTACTTTGCACTTGTAAATGGCAGCTGATTCAGCTGTAACCTGAAAGCAGCTTTTGGGACCACAGTATTAAACATTTCCAAAAGTTTCTTAGCATTGTCAACCTTCTAGACTCCTTCAAAATCATCCAGCATGCCAGGTTGTGGGTTCTGAGTTGAGTGAAATGTCTGTCCTGAATGGGCATTTACTGAAATGCAACAGAAATGTCCTTTTTGTTTTAAAATATTTGTTTTATAACAACACATGGTTATAAAAGTGTGTGTGTTTGTGAGGGGATTGATTGAAAATAAGGTCATAATGCTGAAAAGACGAAAATCTAAATTTTTGCCAAACAGTGTAGAAATGTTGTGCTTTAAGACCAGATATGGAGGTAAATTCAATTTAAAGGGTTGAGGGTTCAGTGTGATGGCACAGAGTCCTTTGAAAATGTTTGCCACCCTCAGCCTAATTTTGTCACAAATTGCTGCTCAAGGACCTCAGGTTTCACCTCTCTATGGAGGAGATAATGTTCATCTTATGGTTCAGTCGTTTTCCTGGTGCCAAAAGGGCAGAGCCAGGGCTGTGAATGTCTGAAGCCTGCCCACAGGCACAGGCTGCCCAGAGAAACTGTGGATGCCACATTTCTGACTGTCCAAGGCCAGGTTGGATGGGGCTTTGAGCAATCTGGTCTGGTGGAAGGTGTCCCTGCCAATTCCAGGGGGGTTGGGCTGGGTGAGTTTTGGAGGTCGCTTTGAACTCAAACCTCTCTCTGTGAGATGACTGAGGGATATCCATACATTCCTCAAGCCCTGAGTGGACATTCAGCCAAGAGAATGCTTGTTCTATAGTTACACAAAACCTATTTATTACCTGTGAGAGATCTGATCCTCAAGTATGTGCCAGGAAAAGGAAAGTATTGCTTGGGTCATGTTGACTCCTCTTGTCTCGGATGCTTTGCAGTATTTCTCTCCAAGAAGAAAACTTTTCTTGCTGATGTGCCAGTCTCTTGAAAAAAAAACCAAAAAGACAAAAATTCCCCTTCTGCCGACATTCCCTTCCGAGTCTGGGAACCTCTATTGTCTTTTCTCTGGTAATAAATGATAATAATTAAAGGCAAATACACAATAATTAGTCACACTAGGTTTATCCATCTGGCATACCTGTATCTCATCACTGTGTCTTTGAAACAGATGACAAGCACCATATTGCACAACATCCTGCTAATGGGTCTGAGCAGGGAAAAAGAAGGTAAAAGGGTTACCAGGAAAAAAAAAGAAAAAAAAGATAAAGTAAAGAAAGTAAAAGAAAAAAAAGGTTAGCAACAGGGACTGACAACATTATAAACAGTATAGAACATTAAAAAAAAATAATGGTGGCTGAATGTCAAGTTATAAACCACTTACTGGCAGATGGGCTTTTGACTGGGGGTTAGGAAAACATGGAAATATGCAGCCCTTGGCTTAAACTGCCTCCTCCTTAAAATACCTGTACCTGGCATACCTGCTGTTGAAATAAGGATCATTTCCTGGAAGATTTTAGCTGGGCATGCAGATATATGAGGAAAACAAGCCATTCTAAAAGCTAAGTGGAAAGTCTGGTTTCATTCTGAGGGTAAGGCATTATGGACCAAGCAATCATCTATTTTGGTCCCTCTTCCCTAGGTTGATTGATGCACACCAGGAGTCTCTCCATCGCTATCAGGGCTGCCTGAGAGAAGGCAGAGGAAAATTAATACAGCAAAGAATTTTCAACAAATATTTACTTCTTTTAGAAAAAAATGATCATACAAGTCTGGCATTTGATTTCTGGGAACTTGTGAGAAGCAGAGATTTACTTGTATAAATAATCACAGGGAGCCAATTTCAGTCACATGTATTCAGATTTCGATTAAACCTCCATGAGTTCTTCAACTTGCTTTCAAAGAAAAAGCAGACCCTGGCATGCTCTGGGAGCTGATTTTCTGGTTGTAATGATTTTTGGGTTGCAGTCATGCCCAAGATACCTTCTGTGGAGCTGGGCCCAGCTGTGTTATTTAGCTGCATGAAAACAAGGAAAGCAAACAAAAGCAGTGCCTGACCAAAAACCTCCACAACCTTAGTGTAAGATGAGCATCAAGGACAAAAGTGATTTTGTTCTTCCTCAGGTCTAACCCACCTGAGCCCTGCAGAGCTGATAGCTGAAAGCTACCAGTTGGCATTCTCTAAAGCAATAGTATTAATTTTTAAAGCAGTCTATAATACATTCTGAGGGGGGAAAAAAGTAATTTGTAATTTACACCCACTACCCATCCAAGCTTCAAGGCAAAATCTTCCTTCAGAAACATCAAGCTGCCCATCAAGCTGCCCTGTCACCTGCACTCTGAGAAGATTTGTATCTGGCTGGAATTTAGGGAACATCTCAACTCTGCCTTTGCAATGAAGGTGCCTCTTCTGTAGGTGTTATTGAGCTCAAACTCACACAAGTCATGGGGTGGCTGATGGGATGCTAGTAGATGAACTTTTCTCTGTTGGACATCCCAATCTCAGGAAGAGAGATGACTTTGGCCAAGCTTCCCTGTGCTCAGGCAGTGTTTGTAGGAATGGTAATGGCAAATTGGTTAATTTTCATGCAGTTCTTGTGCATTAGGAACCCTGATAATACAGGAATATAAAGAAAATAATGGGAAATGCATTTTGAGTGAAGGGAGGTTCTTCAGGTGGTGCTCTCCTAGCACCTCCCAGTCAACTCTGACCATGTGAACACAGAGAATGCATCATTAACAGAGCTGGCAGAAGAGATATTTATTTTTGTACACCTGGAGCTTACCTTGCACAGCTTTGCCTCCCAGAAGCATTTCAGCCAAGCTAAGCCCACTGGTGTACACCACACACAATGAGCTGTGATGCTCTTGCAATAGTCTGGAAATGCAAAAAATAGCCTTAGTCTGCAAATGAATTGTCTCCCTCAGTCTGGGAAGCACCATGAGCCTCTGGGATGGGCAACTTAATATAAAACCAAAGCAAAACCCTGGAGTTTGTCATTAATTCTTCCTAGGCAAATTAACTGGGGACAAGCTTTTCAAAATACTTCCTGTACATATTTTCTATACAAAGAGGCCTTCTCTTGTTTGTTTCTCTCTTCCTCTGGACAGTCCCTAGTGATGATTTTCACAGCTCTTATGGAAGCAGCTCATTGTTCTGCAGAGACTTAATTAAAGTGTACTTCCATGTGAAATTAGGCTATTGTATTTATTTAATCTTTATGGTAATTGCTGTAGAAGGGCTGTGACTGCCTGCATCCTACTCTCACACCCACGTCTCTCCCCACCCCACGGCCACCACTCCCCTGAGGAAATGGCAAGTTGTTCTGCCCTGGTTGAACTCCTCATCTGCTCAAGTGATGCATTTGAACTTTAACCCAGGGACAGCAATATTTGCTCACCATGCCAGCGTCTCTCACAGGCTTGAGGTGTGCTGGAAATGCTCTGCAGGGAGAAACATCTTGTCTGTGGTTTTCTTCTCCCAGGTGTCAGCTGATGCTGCGTTGACTTCTTTTAATTGTGCTGATTTACCAGCAGAGCTCATGTGGTATTTCACACTTTCTGTGCCACTCCATAGGCCTTTCCTAGGCTGGATTTAATCTTGAAACTGTGCACTCCACTGCCGTGGGAAAGTTTTTTCTTAAAATTAAAAACTAAATAAATGTCTGTGAGTCCAGCTGAATCACCTGAAATGTTAAAGATACAATGTCAATAAACATACAATTGCCAGGTTATCATTTGTGTACAAATATAATCAAAGAAAAGTGTAAAATAAAGCTCTGGCACTTGATTACTTGATTACTTGGGGGCAGGAGGAATGGTTACAATTTGTTTTCAGAACATTTCCACAGTGAGATGAGTCTGTTTTCCAAAGAGATGTTAGTAAATTGAAAACAACATCAGGTTTCACTGACTCCACTGTGCCTGGAAACGGATGAGTAGAGTTGCAGTGAGGAATAAAAACCAAATAAATCTAATTAAAGTCTCCAAATGGTCTGATGCCAATGTGATTGGCATTCTTTATTTTGTCCTCAAAGACTGAGCTCCCAAAAAGTGTTTGTCCTGAGATGCACCAGCAGACAGGCGATCTGCCCCCTTCTCAAACCATACCTAAAGTTTAAGTCTGACTCAAGAGAGTCACATCACAGGAAGAGGAAAATTGAGGTCTCTGGCTCATCACTGTAAGGATGAAATTGCATTTTCTGTCATAGTCTAACATCCTGTTTAAATTACTGTTGCTGCAATCCTCTCACATACAGAGGCTTCATATTTAACATAATGTTTCAGATTGGTTGAATGAAACACAAGAATCCAGCATTTCATATATCAGTTATCTGAAGCACAGATTATAATCCAAAGCACTTCCACAAATTCTCTCGTTTGTCTCCTACCAGGTATGCATTTTATGCAATTGATAACCTCCACTTTGTTTCCATATGAACTGACTATTCTCTTTCATTCTGTCCCACAGGGCTCTGTCTGGCTCTGGTGCTTGTGAAGCTCTGAATTGGCTTCCTCTTCTAAATCAGCATGAGGAGTGAATTATTATTGCAACATCACATCACTATCACTCAGATTCACTTTGATTTATCTGCAGGCTGATCCCAACAGCCCAGCTCTGCTTTCTTGCTGGGTTGATGCAGCTATTGTTTGGTAGAGAGAATGTAGCTGTGCTCTTTCTTTGCAGTTTTCTTTTCTGGATGGTGGGCTGTGTAACTCCATCCTGACAGAAGGGACAGGCCCACCACTTTGGAAGAAGATGTGAGAAACCACTCACTAGGCAAAAATGGAATAATTCATCTCCATAGCACTGCAAAAGCTTTAACCTAATCCTTTGGGCACAGAGAATTGCTTCAACTTGAAGTTTTATAGCCATTGAAAACTTTTTTGGTGTTAACCCTGACTATTTCTCTCCTCCACGTAACTTTTTGATGACTGTACAGATTCTACTAAAGCCTGACTGGGAAAATCTTCCCACAAAATTGACTTTTCTGACACTCTAATACCTGAGTTAATATTTCTTATTCTGTTTCATTTTTTGTTGCAACCACAACAAGGTAAAAAAAAGGATGATTCACAACTTCTGAAGAGGTAAAATATTCAAATATCTGGAAGCTCTGGATGGGTTTGAGGATAACCCCACACAGGAGCTATGTTTTCATGTCAAATGAGGCATATTCCAGTCTGAGAGTTCCTCCCATCTTAGGAAAACACCAGATTTAGTAGATACCTACAATAACCAAAGATGTTCCAATAATGACAAATCTGCTCATTTTCTTGTTTTTCCTCAAAGCAAGCTCAGTTTTTAGGTAAAGGGAATCTGAGGGATTGTTTGTGGGACTTCACTTTGACTTGGTTTTGCCCCATAGCTGTGACCTCAGCTATCTGCAGTCTGTTCCTACACATTCCCCCTTGTGCAGCTCTAGGAAATGGGGGATGAACTCAGCGACTCAAATCAGCTTCCACCTGCAGCCCCTCCTGAGTGGGGATCTCCTCAGATCCCCACCCCAGTCTGAATTTCTTCTTCTGTGCAATGCCTCTCCTCCCCAGAGAATTGCTCTTTTATTGAGCTGATTTTCAGACTCCAAAGGTGCTGTCAGGAAAGGCAGAGAGGAGAGCTCTCTTTGATGCAAACTGGGTAATCCAACTGCACTTGCTGGCGTGTTGTACCGACAGGAGTGTGGGGAATGCATCTGAGGGGATGTTTGATCTTCCATGGTATCTCTGACAAACCCCTTTTTTATATGGTTTATACACACACCACGTGTGTCCAAGCACTGCAGCACCAAGGACTGATCTCAAACACAGCATGGCTGTGTTTAAACTGGTCAGCATTATCCTTCAGCCCTCAAAAAATGCACGGGGCCACACCTTACAGGGCCTAAAGGAAAGAAACAAGGGAAAACAAAACAAAAAGCCCAGCGACTATGAATGGGCAGAAACTTCAGCTCCATTATCACTCCCCTTCATCTGCTCAAAAACCCTCGCTGCAGGGGTTGTCATGGTGATGCAGGTTTGACCTCTCACTTTTTACTCTTCCAGGAGCTAAAAAGGTAAAAATGAGCCATTCTGTCTCGAATGAAAATCAACCTTCCTCAGTCAAAGGACGCCGAATTGCTTTTTCCCTTTGTCAAAGCCGAATGTTTCCATAGGCGACATGGAAATATATAAATAACCAGCAGCAGCATCGAGGAGTAGCCATAGGCTAGTGGGATCTGTCTGTGGCCACAGAGGATGGGGCTCAGCAGGAATGGTCCATCCCCAAGTTTCCTAGAAGTCACAAGATGCCACATCCTGCATTCCCTCTTCGCTGTCTTGTTCCGTCTCTGCAGCCAACTCCTTACTCAGCCACTTCAGCGTGGGGTTCATGCTTGTGGCAGCTCTAGGGCAGAAAAATCAAACTATTGATTGAACTGTGTGGCAGCCTCATAAGGCATTATTAGCAGCCTGCTATAAGCAGGACCAGAAAGGGTAAAATCATTTATTTTTATTAATATTCTTGAGAGTTGGGCTTTAGCTAACCTGCCGTTTCTCTGGGTTGGCAGAAAAGTCACTGCACCATCTCCTTGTCCCTGGATGAGGCTGGTAATGCCCTGGAGGTCCTGTTTGTGTGAGGGGGTGGCCTGATGTGTTGGGATAGAGCCCTTGTCTGAACTAGGAGCCAAAATAATCTCCTTCTGTCGATTACTATTGAATCTAAGTCCTCTGCTTTGATAACCAAATCCTTCCCTACTTGCTCATTCCCCCCATCCAGCCTCTCCTCCCACCACTTTCACACAGTGCCAGGGTAGCTTGACATGTGAAACCAGCATGACTTCAAATCAAAAATTCAGGTTAACGACAAGCTGGCCTTGAATGAAACATTTGAAGAACCTCTGATGCAAATTCCCTGATGCTTAACACGGCTCCATCAAATAGCTTCCTGCACGAGAGATTCTACCAGTTCTACCTTAAACAAGAGCTACTGAATTTATTTGACAAAATCAAAACAACCTAAGGTATATATATAAATACACACACACACATATATATATATTTTGCATGTGTGTGTGTATTTATATATGTCATATATATATATAAAGCGCCAGCCTTAAAATCCTACTAAACTGCAACTGAAGTCTGGAGTCACCCAAAGTTCAAATATTTCCCACGATTTTGGTATGGAAGTTTCTGAGAACAAGAGTTTCTGGATGGTGCATCAATGTAAAAGGTCCTGACAGCACCAGACAACAGGAGTTCAGCTCCACTCCAAACACCATTTTCCTCAAACCAGGGACAATCCTTCTGGAGATCCTTCACTCGTACATCCTTGCTTCCACTTACAGAGAAGTCTTTAGTGAAACAGGTTCAAGTTTCTGGTGGTCCTTCCTGCCACCCCATGTGCACTCACCAACCCCCAGACAAACTCCAGTTCCTGGGCCATCGCCCTCAAAGGTTTTGTGCATGAACTCCTGAGGTGTTTCAGCAGAGTGAAGGCATTTCTGCCTCCCCTCTGCTCCAGAAGCAGAGCTGTGCTGAACACCAAGTTCCTCCAGACCCAAGACTATCACTCAGACCCAGCCATGGGACACTCTTAGACCTTCCCTTTTGCTCCTTTGCAAATCAGCAAAATTCATTGAGGCACTAGGGCCTCCTCCTTGCCCACCGCTGTCTCAATTAGTAACTTCAAGTATTTTGAGGGCTGAAACATACGGGCAGCCCCTGCCAGAGCCACCTTTCTCCTTGGCCAGCCTCCCTGGAGAGTGCAGCTCTTCCTCTCCTCATCACCCACAGCAGCAGCTTGGGCTGTCCTTGTCACAGGGATGATGCTGCACCTCTTGCTCATTTCTGGAAATTTCCCTTCAAAGCCACAACCTCCCCCAACTCCAGCAGTGACCATGATCACTACCAGAGTCAGCATGACCTCCTGATTCATTCAGAGGAGACACGTCACGAAGGGACACCGGATTGCTTCTTGTTCTCCCCCACATGACCATGATGCCCTGAGTTATGAAGACAGACAGTGTTAGTGAAAATACGTCGGGAATATCTCATGGAAGGTCATTCCATGTGTTAATTTCATCTGTGAAACTTTTCCTTTACAGCAGAACAGCCCAGTGAGTCTGATTTGACTCTATAAAAGGTGGTTGTCATATTCCACACGAGCCATTTCTCTAACACAAAAAGGTGTTTTCTGAGGTTAAGCTTTACAGGGGAAAAAGAAATATTTTCTCAGACATACCTTTTGTCTTAATTTCACTTATACCAAAAGCAAACCCACCTGTATTTATACTTACATTGGGGTGAGAGGAATTGAAGTAAATATGTCCTAATCCCATTGTTTTCATATTGTAACACTCTGGAAATAAGTTAATGAGGGAGGTGCTAACTTCTGTATATTTATCCTCTAAAGTTCAGCCCTGAAATGCAAATGAAAAAGAACTTACCACCAATTTTCCTTTCTCTCTTTTATCCTGCATTTTCCACAGCCTAAAAGATATAAGTCATTAGATAAATGACTGCGTGTGGAATGCTATAGCTGCAATGTAAACTATGAAGACAAAATCCATAAAAACAAAAAAACACCTCCCTCAGAGAAAAAAGTTCTGCTTTTCACATTTAAATGTACTAGTTATCAGTTATTCCTGTTCACAGGGCATTAAAATACATGCTGTTTCCTAAGCACTGGTGCAGTTCTAACTAGACTCGAGCTTGGAGCTAAAATAGAACATTTTTTACCAAGCACTATAATGTAAAACTGTTGTCTAAACATCTCTGTTCCTTACTAGGTCTCTCTACAGTTTTCTCCAGAGAACTCTGCTTTTTCTTTATAGCATCATCATTTCTGTCTTTGTTTATTAGTGGAATGAACTTGTCAGTAATTCTCTTCCCACCAGCCAACCTTTGTCCCAGCTCCCTACGTGCTCATCTCTCCAGCTTGGATCAGACACAATGGGAAGTGCTCCTGCCAAAGTCATTTCAACATCAGCTGCTCAGCCTGCTGCAGGGCCAGGAGGTCACCCCTGGATCCTCGCCGGTGGCCTCTGCAGCCCAGAGGTCACTGTGGGACCAGAGAACACTGACCAGGGCTGCAGTGGTCACACTCAGTGGCTCTGGTGTCCAGAAGTGGTTCTCAAATTCCAGGGCTCATCTTCTGATTCCACCACTCTAAGTCACCAGTTTAACCCACACACTGCCTGGGCACATCCTGCAGATGTTCCATCCTTCAAAAGGACAAAGTTTATCTCCTCCCCATATTTTGCTTTTAACTCACAGATTCTGCTTTCACTGCTGCAAGGATACTCCAGACTGACTTCGAGTCCTGCCAGAGATTTCCTTTTATGATTTTTAGGTAAATCAGCTGGGGAAATTAGTGACTAATGAACTCTTTCCTAAAGTTGGTGCAGATTAGCTTCTCAGCACAGCCCCATGAACAGCTCTTCTCCAACAGATGATTCTCAGTGCAAGTGGCTCACTGCGGGTTGAGAAGTTGCTGCGTGTCAGCTGATCCATGGTAACTGTCTGTCCATGGCAAATGTGAGATAATTTAAGGCAGTTTAATCCTTTTTCTTTGCCAGTCCACATGATGAGTTCGTGCAAGGTGGTTGGTACACAGTAAATTCACACCGTAATTTACTGTGTACTAATTTCCCCAAGCTTTTAATTTCACAGTGTCTCAGTTTCCTCATCTGTAAAAGAGAGATAATAAATACTTTCCTTTCTGGCAGGAGTGCTCGAGATCCTTCAGCAGCAAACATAAAAGCAAACATTTTAAAATAGTTACTTACAGAAACTTAATTTTTGGTGTAAACAGTTATTTGTGTCTGATCTTATACTACAACAGCATGAGACTAGAGGTAGAAGTAAATAAAATTTGAAAAGTAAATAACTGCTAATGTTAAAAACAACTAGGATGCTGACCACAATATTGTTTATACACAACCGGAGTTGCAAATATTTTTTTTAAGCTTTCTGTTTCAATCCATCTGTGATTCCTCATAAAGGGAATAAAACTAAAATGATGTATTTTCCATAAAGATGCACTAAACTGTTTTCTTTAAAAAGAAGCAACATGTGTCAGGAAGGCCTAAACCTTGTATTTCTCAGGAGGCCCTAAACTTCTTTTTGAGCGAGTGATGCATGATCAGACCCAGAAAAGAGTGTGGTTTTATTTCAGATTTTTCTAGACTGTAATAGCCCAAGGGTATGTGCTATAAACTGGAGGAGTTGGAGGAGACCCGTTTTTAAGAGGAACATGGTTAGGTTTCTGTTTCTGATTGGAATGTTTGTTTTAAACTTTTCTTTTAGGGGAACAGTTCAAAACTAGTCACAGTTTCAACGATGACTAAATTCACATCGCAATCCCAGTCCCTGGGAATTGTCCTACTCTTTCTGGTACAGCTGAGACTTCAAGAAAAGAAAATTTGCCTTTAAAAATTATTCTTCGTGCTGAAATTATGAGTATAGTATTAAAACCTAAAGACTGCAGAGGTCAGGAAGCAAAATGAAAATCAGGAACTTTTCTTCATTAGCATCCATATACTGAAAATTCAGATTAACATATAAAAAGGAAACACTTGAAACTTGTGTATATGGATTTAAGGCTCTCTTTTCCCCCCTCAGCTGCTGAAGCAAAACTTTTAGATCTGCTCCTGCTCTACTAACAAAGCCGTTTAAATTGAAAAGCTTTCCATTTCTTCCTTTTCTAATTCTTCAGGTATTTTCTGAGTGATATTTCACACAGGCAAAGAGCAGCTAATTCCAATCAGCGGTTGCCTCCTTGAGAGAGTTACAACGAGGTGCAAGTCAGCTCTGCTCTGTTCCGTGGAACTCAACTGCCATCCACTGGAGGAGAGAGGCAGAGGCAGGGGCTCTTCTCAGCTATTAAAGTCACAGCAAAAATAAAAAAGAAAGAAAGAAGTTGGGTCGTACTTTAACTATTTATCTGTTCCCTTGCGTCTCCCTAACACGAAGCACAATTGAAGTTAATAACTCTGAGAAAATCCAACTGAAGAGAAAATCCTTTCACTTTCTTGACCAAGCAACTGCAATAGTGACTGTACTTAACCACTGTGTATAAATTCAGTGATTCTTAACAGCCATAAGAGGAGAAAGAAAAGGAAAGGAAAGAAGGAAAACTACGGTTTTAAGATAACACTGTTTAATCCAGTTTAGGGCAAGTTAGAATTCTTAGAGCACAGTCTTTTACACCAGAAAGCACACAGGAATTGCCTTTAGACTGCTTATGTAAAGGTTAAATTCTCAAAATTTCCCTGATCAAATAAAAAGCAATTATAATAAAAGTCTCCAAGTTTTGGCTGCAGTAAGAGTAACAGCAGAAAACAGGCTGGCTGCAGCCAGAGATCTTGTCCATCTGCCCGACATTTTGATGCCTCAGCTGACTTGAATTAGGAGAGAATAACTTGGAAGATTTTTGAGTGCATCCAGCCCCGAGTTAAGAGAGTCCTCTGAAGCAGTGACTTATATTGCTCAAATCCATGCAGGGAGCTCCCGGTTTTGCTCTTGATGGCTTTATTAGAAACACAGTGGTGGATCTGTGCGATATAAAAACAAACCTTCAACACCTGACCCTCCATCTTCGCAAGGAACAGAAATATTTGGGTGCAAGTAGGGGAAAAACAAATCTGTGAGTGCTTCAGCATTGCTGGTACCTCCTGTCAGCGTGGCCTTTCCCCCCAGAGATGCACCTCCCATGCAACACAAGTTAGAGTGAACTTTTGCTCCTCAGAAAATGGGATGCCACACTTCCCCGTGCAGGAGGGTGAGGATATTTCCCTGGGATTGCTGCAGCTCCGTGCTGAAGGAAGCTGTGTTCCTCAAGGCTGAGATCTCCGGTACCCTGAAATCGAGATTTTCGTTTGGGGTGAGGCCCTCGGCAGCAGAGATGTGCAGCTCTCATTTGATTGTCGCTCTCCATCACACTCAGGGAAAGCAGGGCTGGAAAGTTCAGCAGAAATATCCTTCCATGCCTTGCCTTCTGCGGGAGTCTGACTTGTGCTTGACTCGTGTTCTGCAAACGCCGCAGTCCTCGCGTAGACAAAATCCTACCAACTCAGAGGTTTAGTTTGCCTGGCTAAAGACTGCAGGATTTGACCTCTGCAAGCTCATGCTAAGTCCTCGCAGCTCTGATTTTGAGTTTAAGCTTTGGCCTGGAATAACAATGACTGTGAGGGAAGCGATAGGTTATGAGCTGGGTTAAATGATACCTGCTTCTTGCCAGAAAGACTGACTGCATTCAAGCAACTTCTGTCCTCATTTTCCTTTAAATAAATATATAAAGATGCTCAAACTTCCTATCTGAGCTGCAATAATGAAAATCATGTGCGCATTAATTTGTACAGGGGTCACTGAGTCTCCCCAGCTCAACGGTTTTCAAACAGAGTGCGTAGTAAGCCCATAAAACATTTATTTTTCATAATTTATGAAGCATTACATATTGTGAGTCCACAATGCCAGCTGACGTAATACGTGATAAATTTGAAATAACAAAACATTTCTCATGTATTTTCCTCCTGATGTGACAATGTGGGACATAAATTTAAAAGAAAGTTCCCCTAGAAGACAAAAGCAAGGCAAAAGAAAAGACTGCTCTTAAATCAATAAATACTTATATTCCACCAATTTATTGAGCCATTCCCCACTCCGAGGCTGTGGCTCCCAGCTTTTTGAAGCCTCTTGCTACCCCTGCTTCAAAGCTGGAATGAAAGGCTGCTGGGGTGGGTCACTGGTGCCCCCCACGAGTCGCAGGGGTGGCAGTGATGCCACAGCTGCCAGCACTGCCCTGTCCCTCCATGGCCACCAGCGAGGGCTCTCGGCACAGCTGCTCCCTGTCCTGAGCCTGGAAAAACCTCCCCAGCAACGATGACAGGCAGCAGGGCACAAAATCAATACCGTGTAAAGGTAATTTTCCTCCGTAACAATTATCATCCCTGTATTCCCAGGAAGAGCAGCAGCGAAAGGCTTTGCACTTTTGAAGATAACTTTCTAGTGCTAATTCAGTAGGCATGCAAATATGTAATTGCAGGATTATAATACAGAGCACAGAGCACTGCAGAAAACACTTAAAACTCACCTATGTGGCTCTGAAAGCCAGCTGATAAATTCTCATATTACAGGAAACACCTTACAGGCTGAAGGTTGAGACTCTCAGCATCTGTAAAATTGCCAAGTGACTCCTACCAAGCAGTGAGTACCTGGTGCTCAGCACTATTTGGTTTCATTTTGTCTTGTTTTGTTCAATTCAGTGCACCGAAGCAATATCTGCTTCAAGAAAATGCTGCAGTGCAAGGAAGGGAAAAAATGTGGAAGTTATTTGAAGGCATGATGCAGAGCAGGAGTGAAGGACAGAGCAGGGTAAAGCGGTTCAGGGACTTTGTCTGATGTCAGTGCTGTTTATAAATAAACACCATAATATTTAAAGGTTGTGAAAAGGCTGCTTTGCAATAGAATAACAATCTTTCCTTTTAATTTCAGCTTTTGTATTTGAGGAGATTGATTAAACTTTACACCAGAAGCCCAAATGAGAGGAAGAAAAATTAAAATCCATATGAACAATACCCAGCAGGAATGATGTGAAGTTCAGTGTGTTGGAAGTCAGTTTTCCCAGGAAAAGACACAGCACATCCACGGCAGCCAGGTGAGCAGGGACATCTACTGGCAGAGCAGGCAGAGCTGGCCTTGATGAGTACAAAAAGTCTCGTTTTACACAAAAAACCCATCAGTTTTAGTGACAGCAGAAGGTTTTGGCTGATCTAGTAAGAGGAATGTGTACAGAAGAGGGAGAAAAAGACACTGGCTCATCCCAAGGGTGAAATGAAGCTTTTGCACAACACATCTCAGGGTGGAGTGTCCTTAGCTCAGCAGCCCTGGCTGCAAACCATGCCCATGGTGGGGATGCTGGGCACACAGTCAGTCTCACCCTTCCCAACATTAATCCTGCACCCCTCTCCTGCAGATTTGGCCCCAGGGGAGGCAAGGCTCAGGTCTCACACAGAGTGCACAGGGGAGGAAAGGCTCAGCTTTCACACAGATTTCTCCTGCGTTAGCCTCAGGGACAGCAGCGAGGTTTGGCTGCTCTTCCCTCCCTCTCCCAGATACCCCAGGCAGCCTTCTAGGAAGTAAAAGGCTCCTTGCCTCCTCTCTGCCCTTTAATATAACCGCAGGAGACAAGACACATTTAATCCCTCCCGGAAAGATATGTACACCAGACTGATGAGCTAGAGCAGGAACCATTCTGACCCCAGCATTTGAAACGCTGCCCACCCTTCTCGAGACAGGGTGAGGATCACAAGCCAGGCAGCCTCACTGTAAAAAGATAAGAAGTGTTTGTTTTTCTCATCTCCAGATCAAGACAAATTTCTCAACTCCTTGTAGGAGTCCTGATTCTATAACTCATAAATGGAAATAAGTGTCTTTCTCCCCACCCCCACCCATGGCGTCTTCTCCACATACTGTTTTCTGCCCTCAGGGTATCTGTTCTATACTTCCAAAAAAAGTCCATCTGGTTATTTTACTGTAACACACTTACCAGAACTGTAAGATCACGGAAAAAAAACATTTGAAAAGGACCTCTGGAGGTTTCTAGGCCAGCCTCCTGCTTCTTGGAGCTTCGTTAATATCACCACCAGATCAGACTGGGGATGCTTATGTGTAGGTGATCCCTGAAAGTCACCAAGGAGAGAAATCCCACCACTGCCCTGAAAGACATGCCCTAGTGTGGTACTGCACTCCAGGCAAAGAAGTTTAATTCTAGTTTTAGACATGAGACATTAAAGCAGTCTTGAAGTGAAGCACTCGTCCAAACATGGTTCAGCAATATTGAAATTCCAGTTTGGACCTGGGTTTCAAAACCACCCATTGGACCACTTACATTTCAGTTTTAGTTCAAACCATCTTTCTCTCCAGCACTGGCCCTGGGAAAGGCCATGACTGGGCTAAGTCCAGACTTCTAACACACCTCCACCAAGCAATGGGGAGTAAAAAGTTTGGGAGGGGCTGGCAGGTCAGGCAGAAGCGATGGGAAGCAAGGGACCATGGTGATGTTCAGTGACAATGACACAGAAACCTAGGATGGGATTCCTGTAAATAACATGGACATGTGCTGCCTTCAAGTCCTATTTCATCCTTTACTCACCTTTACTTTGATTACACAGGGCTTTCAGCATTTCTAGGGTCTCCCCAAAAGCAGCTGCTAAAATCCAGCTGTTTCTTTAGAAGTAAAGCACCTCCAAAATCTTCCATTTAGCTGACATCATGAAAATCAGAAAATGATACATACAATTGTATTCCTTACAGTTATATACTTCATTTGATACACTTCACCTGCTTTTATATTTTTTCTTTCTTTTTTTCCCAGTCATTACACAACATCTGAAAGATAAGAGAGGGAAATCATTTTGTTACTTTAAATACTTATCCCAAGCTCTCATTTTGAGTACATCGAATACATGCACTGTGCTAAAAAATGCACAAGGGGAAAAAATTCCAAGGATACAGCTAAGAGATTGTGAGAAGAAAAAAAACAGAAAACAACAGCAGATCATAGAAGAAGAAGTGTCTGAAAAATGAGAAACAACAAAAAAAGGGACAGAGCTATAGCATGGTAGAAGAAAAAAATAAATATACCACATAATTTATTGCAGGGAGAGTTCTGAAGAAAATGTCTTGTGAAATAAATATAATGCTCATGAGGACAAGAGATCTCATTCATATCCAATCTGTCTTGTGTAAAGAACTAGGCAATAATGTTCAAGTAAGTGAGTCACTGCGAGATCTCCCAGTTCGGCTGAAGATTGCTCAATAGAAATAATAACAAGCCTCAGAAAAAAGACAGTGTAAGTACAGGTGGGAAAGGGAGACAAACTCAGAGCAATAAGTACACACAAAATATCGAGATTGCTGCACAAAGTAAAGGCATGAAATGTGTCTTTCTCTGTCTTCCAGACTATTCCTTCTGTGCCAGTGCAGATCTGTGCCCAGGCTGACAGCTTCCCTCTGCCCATGCTTGAGACAGCACAGATGTGATCTATTTTAAAAGGTGATTTATTTATGGATCCAGAGCCAGGGCTTTATCAGTGAAGGATCTTCAACTCCATACTCTGCTCCTCACAGTGAGCCATGGATGTCCAAGTCCCAAAAAATGTCAATTGCCCGTTTTGATGCCACCACTGTCCTGTTGGCAGAGGATCTAGGGAGGATCAGGAAGATGGTAGCTCAGGATGAAGGTGCTTTGGTGAATGAGGAAGATATACATTTACCATGAATTAGCTACATTTAACCTTTGTAAAGGTTAAATGTATGGGCACCTTGTGCAGGCAGAGGAGAAGAAACAGGCATCCTCAGCGAGTGATTCATCGTGCTCTAAAAATCTGAGCCTTGTGCGAAAGCTTCAAAACACACAAGTTCATTTCCTCCCAAAATGCAGCAAAACTGGATTTTATTTTGGTTTTTTCCTCTTAACTGCTTCTCTCCTCACAGGTCTCTCAGAAACGCTTATGAAAAAAAAAAGGATAGGATTGGATACTTCTGATGCAAACCTGCTTTGGCAGGTGTGAGATGGGAAGGGAGAGGGGATTAACAGGATGGCAGAAAGATCCACTGATGACTGCATCTGAATAGGGCTTTCTCCAGCCCAGGATTACAGGTCCAGAGGAGGAATCTCCTTGTGACTGCTGTTTTTAGCTGCTACAAATGTTTGTATAGCCAGGCTAAAATGCAGCAGGAAAATTGTTTTGTCTGTTGTTGCTTCCACTTCTTCCTCAGTTATGGTATGTGAGGCAGCAAGGAGAGAGAACCAAGTGAAAACCTGCTGTGGGGAGAAGCAGGGAGGATGCAGGGGATGTGACAGGACCAAGAGGGAAAGGCCATCAGTGTCCAGATATTAGACATCTGCAGTGAAACCATCCTCACCCTTGGCAAAGCAAAAACACCACTGAAATACAACTCTGCCTGCTGGGTGGTCCAGCATGTCCAAGGAGCTCCCAGCAGGAGCCTGAGTTGCAAATTTAAATACTAAAAAAATTTCTGATAGCCCAAACTATCTAGAGAGAAAAAGGCTATCTACTCACATTTGGAAAAAATGTCCTCTTGTCTGCACAGCTCTACATTTTTCAATCTAAATTTGGAGTTTTGGCTACTGTGATTTTTCAGGGTATGAGACGTGGGTGGGTATTTTTGTACGAGATAATGTATATCTAAAATGATACAGACTGTTGCTAGAGCCAGAAAGATGTTACAATGTCAGAATTGTGAGGAGAACAAAATATGCATTTTAAAGACTAAGAAACAGAGAAAACAACACCATCTAAGTGACCTGACCAAGGTTAGAGCATGAGTCACCGACGGAGGCAGGCAGGGAACTTGCTGCTGTGATCCAAGTCAGAAGCACTTGGAATTCTGTAAAAAAACTCAGCAAAAAGGGTCCTGGGGGTTAAAAAAAAGCAGAATGGAAAAAGTTTGCCATGGTTTATAGGTGCAAACAGTGGCATAAATGGACACCCTGATGTCTCTGAAGCACTTGTTAGCACGACAATGCATTTACAGCAAACAGAGCTACAGAAGCACGAGATTTTAAAATACAATTAATGCATCATTTTTCCTTCTATAACTGTGTAAGATATCTCATCCTGATCTCCAGTCATTGCAAATGTTTTCCTGGCAGGAGATACATTGCTGTGCTCTGCACACACACTTTGGCTGGTCTTATTCTTACAAATTCCAGCTATTAGGGGAACCACAGAGAGTAACATCTCAGTCGAAGTCAATGGAACTACGAAACTACACAATAGTTAAGGAATTACCTGAAGACATTAAAATTATCAGCCTGACTCTTGATATCATGGAATTAAATGAAAGAGAGAATGAGTATTTGTGAGGTCTAGTTATAAAAGTATATCCCAACCCCACCTTACACCAGTGACGTGAATGCAGACTGAAGAACCAAAAAACACAGCAGAAAAGGAAAAAATAGCATTCATTTTAAACATTCTGATTCTTTCAGCCCGACTTCATGCTTTTAGAGAGCTCTGTGATGACAATACAAACAGTAGCTCATTTCTCAATCAAATTCCACCCACATCAGTGTGTCACACTTGTGCCTGATGAGCAGGAAAGGGGTAGTGGTTGGGTGCCATATACCCAGGGGCACGTAGATACACAGAAATACAGACACTGCAAGTCTGTTTTTAAGCTTTTTGGTGCCTGCTCTAGCCCTAGATACAGGGCTGGGCTGGCAGCAAAGCAGGTTACCAACATTCTTCATACCAACACCACAACCTTTTGAAACTTCAGAGGCAAATGTTTACAACTCACACAGTTAATTATGCTTCCTGATTCATCTCTGAAACAAATCCAGTGACTGTGATGACTTCTGTCCTGACAGCAAGGCAAACTGAGGCTGACTGACCCGATGTGCCCCCAGCCACCCCTGTGGGACTGTGGGACTGAGCTCCAAGTCCTCCTCCCCTCACACAGCCACATCACTGCTCTTTTTGGGGAGTAATTGCCACATCAGTAACGATGAGATGATTTTATTTGACTGAAAGGCTGCTCTAAGTGCCCAGCTTGCAGGTTGCATCTCACCTGCAGGAACTTAGGGGCTATACAGACACTCGATTTCATGATTCATTTAAAGCGATATGAAATGTTGCTTTGAAGCTTCCCCCCCCCTTCTTCTCCCTCTTCACATCCGGTGACTGCACAGTGAGTGGAATTATACTCAGCATGTCACACTCCAGTGGACAGAGATGGTTTGTAAAAGCTGATAAGCCTCGTTAGGGTTTGCAACTTTGTGTGAACTTCGGTGATAAATACTGTGCTCGTGAAATGCCAAATAGTGCTGGAATGTTGGCGTGAGCACGACAGAGATTACAGCTAATGTGGGAGCGCGTAGGTACACTGTGCAGCAAATTACAGGCATGATATGCAGCCACTTTCTGTGAAAAGTGGTGTGGATTGAGCCAGGGGTGTTTCCTACAGCACGGTGCGCAGGGATCTGATAGAGCTAACAGCTCGGAGTGGAATTAATGAAGTGGGAATGATATGATGAGGATCCTGCATGGATGTGGAGGGAAGTGACAATATTTGTTCAATATTTGTTCATTGCTCTTAGTCATGGGTTACCTGCTGGAGTGAGGATGTGAGTTTATGAACACACCCAGCCCATGGCTAATGACTAGAGAGACTCCTTTTCCCTTGATTTTAACAAAGAAATTACAACTCCCGTCAAGAGCAAACTTTCAAATTGTCTTCCTTTCTTTTTTTTTTCCTACATGATCAAAAGGAATTTCAGAATGATGTCCCGCACTCAGATGAAAGCAAAGTTTGATGTTCTGAAGTGCTAAACTTTTCCGCTTTGACCTGCACGATTGAGATGAAGGAGAAATTTGTCTGTAGTAATTAACATGACAAATAACTGTGAATGGGAACTTGCTGTTCTGAATGACAGCGTTGTCTTCTGCTTCAGGGTGAGAAACCCAGGGCCAGGATCCTGGGGATCTATCCCTTGCTTCCATCTGACTCTTAACAGGTTTGAAAATCTGTCTCTCACCTGATGGAGACAAGGATGGAGGGTGGTCTCCCGCAAGAGCACAGCACCTTAGGATGCATCCTGCTACATCCTGCAAGATATTGCAGGGGAGGGGAAGAGCTGATTGCCCAGAAAAAGAATAATCACCAGGGATTAAAGGTATTTCATGAGCCCTGCCTTTCATGCTGACAGTTCTGCTATAATCATTCCCAGCGTATTCATCTGTTGCCAATTGCCTTGTAGTTACTTTGTGAGCGTGTTAGTTGGGGACTCTTCTCTTGTTCTTTGTTTTTACAGCCCTCAAACACAAGGCATCCTATGACCAGGATCCTGGATGCTTTGAGGCACCTAATAAATAATTGTTAGCTTTCCAATAGCCAAGCTATGCTTTGCAGTATCAGGAAGCCTGTACAGCAAGAAGATAACTGGTATTAGCTAATTGCTATTGAGTGGCTTTCAGGCAATAGATCACGGAGGTTTTTCTTTGTTTTCTGGTGAGTTGATTTTTGCTGGTTTTTTTTTTTTAATTACAGTATGGAAATGCAATGCATTTTATCACCAACTTGATAGTAGATGGCTCCAGCAGAGAATCCTAAAACTTTCCAAGTCACAGAAAGAGACTGAATTGTGTTAAGCTGTATTATCAGTGCAGAGGGGGACTGGTGCTGCTGTCTATGCTACATCCATTCTGCACAAGGCATTTGTATCGTCAGACATATCATTTTGGCTTTGCTCATCAGATCAGCATTATCTACAGGAGACACTCCTCACGAGTGCAGCAATCCCCACCTCATTCATTTCTCCTTTCTGCTGCCTCGTGCCTCGTGGGGAGCGAGCAGCTCCTGAAATCCTGCCCCAAGCTGCTGGTAGGAGCAGCATCTGTAGAGCCGTGTGGGAGGAGAGCAGAATCATCCTCACCCTTCCCAATTAAAACTTCATCACCAGCACCAAGATAACAATGCAACAGAAAAACACTGAATGCTGCTCTCGCTGGTAACCGACATGACCTCCGAGCTCAAAAAAACCCAGTGGGCTGTTCTTCTCTCGCCATTCCCCTCCAGCCTCACCCACGGCGCCCATCAAACAATCACTCACAGACCCCATCTGTCAGCACGGGGTCTGCAGTTCATGGAATCTGCCCGACCGTGGTGTTCTATTACTGAGGCTCTCTGTAAACAGAGGTGCTTTGAATGACTTGTCGTCTCTTACAAATTGCACGGGGAGAATGAAGGCTACAGGACTGAGTGACATAATTGTAAGACAAAAATTACAAAGGCTCTTCTTTCACTTACCCTGGCAGTCTTAGAACTGAGCTAGACTTTCACACACAGTGCCAGGGCCGATCAAAGCTGCCTTGTAAAGTTTTTTTCTTGCTTTTATTTTTTTCTTTTTTTTCTTCTTCTTTTTTTTTTTTTGCTAAGGATCCTGGATGCTAAGTAAATTTGCATCAGGGTTGCTTTGTGCATCACAGTCCTGTGTATTGTGATGGCCAAGTGCTCCCCCTCCAATGGCAGTTACTGATCTTGATATTTAGTGTGAAGCTTGACGAAACATAGACTCTTAACATTATATTCTGTGGTTTGTTTTTGTTTTGTGTTTATATCTTCTCACTTACATGTTTTCCACCCCTTTCTTCATCTCATCCTCTAAACAAAATTCACAGTACCTTGAGGCTCACATGTCTGAAGATCCTGGGGAAATCTCTGCTCTCATATTCAGTCAAACCAGTCACATCCTCTTGAAGAAGCTCTTCTGTATCCCAGTCCTGTCCCTGGGAAGCAAAGGTCATGGTTAGACTAAGTGTCCAGATGTCAGAACAAAGGGACCACATTTGTTTAATGGATTATGGAGTCTGGAGAGATATTTGGGATCTAGTGATACTTCCAATGGGTCATGTGTTCCATGTATTTATCATGTTTTCCATCTAAATAACACAGAGTCTAGCTAGATGTCATTGTGATGGGTGGCTGATAGCTGTGTGTAATAAATAATAAAAAAATCCAAGCAGAAATCAGTTACATTGCCAAAATATTAGTCTGGTTTCAAGGATGCTTTTTGTGTCCTTATGTCTAATACCATAAAAACTTTTTTTGCACACATGGAAAAGATATGAGACTTTTGTAAAGTAGAAATCAGCACCACCAAAGGCTTAATTATATAATGAAACATTCTCGAAGCCCTCACATTAGCTCACTGATGCTTAGTGGAAAAGGCATTACCTAGCAACAGTCACTTACAAATCACAGGAAAAGTAATGGAGATTATATGCTACACCACTCTGTAGAGTCAAAATTGGTAGCAGGATGTGCTTGCCCTCTCATTTCATGTGGAAAAATCCATTGTTTACAGGTGTGAGGGTGTAAGGGATGCTCTTCAGGGGGAAAACAGGCCTGTTTATCCTTCATTAAAGAGCAGTCTTTAAAAGAAGCCCAAAGACAGAGTGAGACATATTAACATGGCCAGAGAGAGCAAACTACAACACAGATATTAGAAAAATTACCTCTACTTTTTTCCCCTCAAAGAAATTGTTTTTCATATGTCATTCATTCTCACATGCTTAACTAAAAGGATTAACCCATTTTTAAGTGCTGACAGGCTTGAGCTCCCCAGCACCAATGTCCTGTGTGTGACTCAGACAAGTTACTCACGTCAAGGTGTTCAGCAGTACCTTGACCACCAAGATCTGGTGAACATTGCCTCTGTGTTTTGTTTCCATCCCAGTTCTGTGCACCACAGTGGCAAAAACTCTTAGAAACTGCAGGAGAAATACATTGGTATTTAAGAGACAGAGTTATTAGAACCAGCTCCATATTGCAAATGCAGCTAGCAAAGAGAGAGCTGGGTTTTATTCCGAATTATGCTTTGTTAACAAGTTGTTAACTAAGTTCTCACTCCAGAATATTTAGAGCCAGCTAAATAATATGTGTCAAATCATTGATCTGACAAGTTTCACAACTTTTTTTTTTCCACTTTAAATTTCAAATATCTATTCAAAAAATAGCATGTTCAGTCTTTTCGCTCAGTTTTAATTACTGGCGACAGCAGGGGAGGGAGAAAGAACAAAGCTGAATGCACAGATCCCAGAGGGAGTTTGCCATCTCTGACCATTAGGGGAAAAGAGAAAAAACAGGATCTTTTCACTTGGAAACTGAGCCCACTTAGCGTGGAGGTCCTGGGAAGAGAGGAAATGCAGAGTCCTCCCAGTGGAAGAATTCTCTTTTGCTGTTGCTTTGCTGATCATTCCTGTAGGCGGCTGCTCTGGCAGAAAACCTGGTACAACAGCACTGTTGGACTGAGGCAGAAGTTCTGCAAGGGTGCAATGTTTGTTGGGTTGGGAATTATACAGCTGGCACTGGGGACAAAGGGAAAAGTTACAGCACAGAGCTCTGCTCATTATACAGAAAACTGTTCAGAGACAGGTGGCTTCAAAGGATTGAGATTCTGAGGGATGAATCTTTGCCTTTTGCGTGTGTGTGAGTGTGTGTGTGTGTCAGGCACACGTGCACACATCGATAAAGATTTGTCTCAAAAAGCAATGGAAGTGTTTCTGGTTTCCCTGGGCAGTGCTCAGGCAGTCAGCTGTGGCTCGGGGCAGGCATGTGTGAAGAGAGTCCCCCATCTCCCCTCATCTCACTCATCAGTGCAGGACTTTGATGATGATGTTAAAAGCAATGTCCGTGAGACTGCACTCGAGATTCTGCCTTGGGACTCCCCCATATCACAGAGCAGGATTTCTGTGTGGACCTGAGAAATAAAGATGTATTTTCTAAGTGAAATTCCTCAATCCAGCTTGCTTAATACAACTGAAAGCCCCTCGGCGGGCACAGACCATTAGCAGATCCAGCTGGAGTGAAGTTTTGGGAAGGCCATAACTTGCTCATCAGTGAAGATTTGTGCTCTGTGACAATCTTCTCTCCACTTTTGGAGATCTCAGCCCAAGCAGGGCTGCTGTGGATACGATGCTGTGTTCAAGCAGCACAACTGGATTCCTACCAGCCCCAGTAATTATCAGGTACACACGAAAGAGCCAATCAAGCACCCAAAAGGACAGGCTGCCCTCTGCTCCCCCCGGGTGCAGCTGGCTCCTTATTTCAAGCGCAATCTTAAATTACAAGGAAAAAGGATTTGCTGCAGAAGCAATGTTGTTTGGTATCAAAAAAGATTCCTCCTTCCTTCTGCCACCTCCCCCCATCTGCTTTTCATGTTTTATACAAAACTTGCTGCTCTGAACACTCCTGGATTTTCTCCCCTTCTAATAATAAAGAAGCGAATCTGATGTCTCCCACTGATGGCTTTCTAACCTTCAAAAGCATGTGTTTATCATGAGTTTCAGCTATCCAAAATAGTTTTGACCCGAGGTTACCATGCAGGCTCAGCCTGCTCCGAAGCAGGTTAAATGGATGATAAGCAAACATTTCATTACAGACCTTTAGTTGTTGTAAGGATGTGCAAATCCCTGAGAAAGATTTTCAGCATATCCTCCTGAGCAGAGTGGGGCTTTGGACCTGGGAGGTTCACTCAATCAGAGCCCTGCTGTCACTTTGCAAATATCTCCGCTGACTGTGCCCTGCATCATCACTTTGTGGGGCCCTGGGTGAGCTGCTGGGCTGGGGAGAGATTCCTCCCACCTGATGCACTGTGAGGGATGAGATTTTTAAGTCTTAATTGAAAACACTCTTTTTGTGCTATCCTGTCCCTTCTCTGGTTTCTGTCTGAGCAGAGCAGTGCAGAGAGGAGCTGATGGAGTGCTGGGTGGCCCTGGGGGAGAGCAGTCCTCCTCCCAGCCCCTGCCTGCTGGTCCATGTCTCAGAGCCACATGCATCCAGCTTGCTCCAAACCTCCTGCCAAAACCAATTTTGAGCACCACTAAGCCAAGTCCACTGATCTGTTGCTGGGCTACCCATGTCCAGTGGAAATGGTCCAGTGTGGACATCACACAGCCTCACCCCACCTAAAGGCAAACAGGCACTGCCCAGAAAGCACTGTTAATTCTGCGTCTTCCTCACAATAAAAAAAGCAAAGAGATGACAACCCCAGTGGCTAAACACACCCCAGTCCCAGAAAGGCACATCTGTGCAGTACCAGGTACTTTGTCTCTCAGTGTCTCCTTCCTAATTTAATCCACACAACAGCAGCATTTTATGGGTCACCACTTGCATTAATCCTGAGCAGGATTCCCAGCCCCAGCTGTCCAGCCAAGGACCATGTCCCATTTTCTTTATTCCTACCTCTCTTCAATACCCATCCAGCTGAAATGTTCTCGGTGCAAGAGCTTGAGCTAATTAAGGACAGAAAAATGTGAAGCCTGAGAGAGAATTCACAGTGTACAGCCAAGATGGGCACCTCTTGTGTCTCTGGCTGCAGCAGCACAGGGGATGGATAGATGGATGCAGGGCACCCTGTGCTTGCTCCATGTGCTCCAGGTTCAGTATCCAGCCAGTGGATTGTTGTTCTCAGTCAAGTTTTGGATAAAAACATGAAGAATATTGTACTGCTGGGAATGAAGCTTCCCAAATCCCTAATTCCAGCTGCACCAAGGAAATCAGTACTTCTGCTCTGAAACTGCCTGACTGACACACTGACATAGCTGTGCTATCCTGCTTAGTTTCATCTGTCCTCAACAACTACTGGTCTCCAGAATTATTTTTCTTTGGTCCACATCATTCCTGGTGTTGGCCTGTACATAGTAGTGTTCACTACAGCCCCTTATTCCCATGGTATCACTGGGATTAGCATGGATTTACCTATTTTTTTATAGAAAAGTGTGCAGGAATACATCTAATTATGCTTTGCTAAGTATGAAATGTCCTTCTATTTAGCAGATGCTTGGGCCCTACTTTGACCTAACACTGAGTGTTTCAAGTAAACTGCCAGCAGCCCCGTCAAACTGTTGTGGGTAATTTGGAGTATGAAATGTGTTAAATTATTCAAAGAGCTGAATAAGCATAAACAGGCAGTACAACAGGAGAGATATGCATACCCAGCGATGCTGGTGTGACATTTAATACATCATATTAGCACTCCTGTTAGTACAAAGAGCTGGATGCCTAGCACAGCAGCCTGCAAATTCACAGGCAGAGCACAGCCTAGCTGCATTTTGTCCCCCATAAAGCCTTCCTCCAGCTGCTTTCCTTTGAAAAACTAAATACTGCTTGCCTATCACCAAAGGTGAAAGTTGGGAAGCAAAATTTGTTTCCTTCCTGAAATGCAAGTGCATGAGGTTCACCTAACCCACCTCTGCTTCATGCTGATATCAATCATCCTGCTGAGAGCAACTGTCTGATTTAGAAGAGAGGTGTAAAAAAAAAATCAGAATCAGGCTCAAAATTCTCTGGTGCTGTAAAGTGGACCCCAAGACAGGCAGACTCTGCTTAGTGACAGAGCTGAAGCAGCAGAGAACACACACAGGATCATAACACATGTCTAGCTCAGAATTACATATAAAACCCCATGTCCTAGTAAAAGCTGACACTAATTCAAGACAAACCCCTGCCTTTTACCTACTGTGGAAGCAGTCCATTATTTCTTATCCTTCAAAACAAAGAGTGTTTTCAGGTTATGGAGTATTTCTGAGTTCTCAAGAGATTACACTTCAGGGGATGAATGAGATGCTTCTGTAGTCAGGGTTTCGTGATGGTGAGCAGCAAGGGGGAGGTGATTCCACTTTGAAAGCTTTTTCCCATTCTCAGAAAAGAAAAAAAAAATCCAACCTGTACTGTGGAGAAGTTTGGGCTTGGCAACCCAATCTTTACTGCTTGGTTTGTCAATGAAAATAAAAATAAAACTTAAAAAAAAAAAATCCATACAGTCAACTCATAACAAATAAATGGAATGATCTCTCCTGAGAACAGATGGAAGCCCTGGTGATGGAGGTAAAGTAGCCTGGACAAAGCACTCATGGATGTGAAAATGCTGTCAGCAGCATGCCTGGATCAGCAAGGGATGGTCTTGCTGACCTCAAAGGCTTTTCCTTTTCTTTTAATTTCCCCCCTTTTTCTTTTTTTCATTTTCCTCCCTACAGTTTTGAATTATGGGCTGTGGGGCAGCAGAATTCCTTTGTGCCGGGGGGAAGTCTGATTTTAAGTGGTTCTGGAGCTAGTTTGCTGGCTAGCATAGAGCCACTAGTTTTGTCCCATTCGGTTTTTGTTAAAATTTGATTTTTACATTGTCTTAGTAGGTGAGAAGAGACATTGCTACATTTTTTTCACACTCCTTTGGGACAAATACATTGCAGGGCATTTGTCCCTCTTGGCTCTCCTTTTCCTTGCTTCTAAACTCCATTTAGTGATAACATGGGATTGATGAGTCTAACTTCATGAAAAATGTTTACTAGCTTTGTTATCACGAGAGTTTAGCTACACTAAAAGGAGCACAGCTCAATTTTCAGATGTTGAAGGGGAACTTGTAATATAGGCGCACTTGGAAAAACTCCACTTGAATTCATAATCTGAGCCAATTTTTGTTCCTTTTGGAGTGAACTACAGAAAAAATATTAAATGTCAGCTTGCCAAAAGCAGAACCTCTGCCTATGAACACAATGGAGATGGACAAACATTGTGTGGGGAAATGTCGATTCACATTCAAATCTTAATATAAATTTGGGGGTTGCAAATACTTTGAGACATACAAGTTGGCTGTTTCCCTAGGAAAACGTATCAATTATTTAGGAGTGTTTGTGAGGAGCCAGCTTAAATTCATAGCAAGACTATCAGTTCAAGAAATACAAATCTAAACATCAGGTTCATTTAGCGAGGGAACAAAATCAAATCATCCAATCTCTCCATCCAAACTGAACCAAGTAGCCAACATCCAGAACCACCTACTGAAATTATGTGAAAACTATTTGGAATTATGAGTTGAAACAAAGAGCTTTTTGCCATCTCATAAATATCTCGAAGACAGAAAGGAGGAAAAAATCCTCCTATTCTCCATTTCCCCTGTTGCTTACACCAGTCTTTCTGATTTAGGGAGGATCTCTTCTCTGAGCCAGCTCCTCTTCCTCATAAGGCAGCTGGGAAGAGGGAAACGTAGGCTGAGTCTATATTTGTATATCTGTTTGGATTAGAAATGTGCTTTTATCTCCCAGTCACCCCCACAGTCTGCACTGTGGTGAGTGTTACGCAAGGTCAGATAAAAATAACAAAACTTGAGCCCAAACTGTTGAAGGAAATTCATTTTATGGGACCACAGAGGAGGAAGCAAAAAACAAATCATCCCCCAAATATGTACAGCACAGAAATGAGGCCCAGAGCATCAGCTATTCCCTCCTTGGAGCTCCCACAAGGTGATGGACGACTTATTGATATCAGTGTGTCACACTGGAGGTAAAACCATCTAGAGAAAAACTGGGAAAGGCAGTGAGCCCATCGAGGGCTATTTGACATAGCTTGGGAGCCAACGTGAACTCCAAGGTTCATCCACTTCCCAGCACCTCAGCAACAAAAATAAATCCTATTAACTTCCATCACAATTGAATTCTCGTTCAACTCTGCCACAGTAGCCAGCTCTAATAAGAGAGAGGGCATGTCAAGAGCCTTAATCCCTGCTCCCAACTCTGCATGGCACCAGCCGGCATCCTCTGGTAGTGAGAGACTCAACAGGGTTCTGAGATCCTGGAAATTCATTCAAGGAGGGTGGAAAACACTTCTAGGAATCTAGCTAGCTGCACACAGGAGCTGAGTCCCTTTTCCTCACTGACTTTACATGCGACAAATACACTGCATGAAGCACAAAGCGTTTATTAAGAAATAAGTAAGTGCGGGTTAGTTCCTTTTAAGCATTTTTAAGCTGCCTGCTGAAACAGAGCAGGTAATAAAAGCTAAAGCCAAAAGTCTTGCAAAATTTCATTAAAAGAGAAAAATAATTTTAATGGTCATTGCTATGGTTTTAATTAGAGGAATTGGGAGGGTGAGGAGGGATTGCTTTGAAGTGCATTCATCCTCCAAGGAATATGACCATTGCTAGAGTTTTTTGCTGATGTTCATTCTCACAAGCCCAACTATTTTGTGAGTCACCTGGAACTGGTTTCAAATGTTAAGTGTTACAATCTAGAAGTCTTATTCCATCTAACCTCAGTGGACCTTTCTTAGTTCTTCTAAGTGACTTCTACAACTCTGCAGGGTTTTGTTTTGGATGTGAGTGTTATTTCTTAAACAAGTTCTTCCTGCAAAGCAGCCCTTCAAAGCAAAAGCCCTCACCCTTCCTTTTTTTCTCTCATAGAAATCAAACTATTTGTGGCATTCTTGTGCTTGCTACATGAAATATGATCAAAGAGAAGTCACAGAGCTAAAAAAAAATCATTAACTTTCTCTTTTCTTCCTGCTTTACTTATAGAGTAGATGTTTGCGCAGTTTCTCTGCAATAACCAAGCTGCACTTACTGTTTTCTTTACTTTCCAATAGCTGATGTCAGTGATGCCTTCATACACACTTCATCTAGCCTAGAAGAGTGCAAGAGGAGCCAAAGCTGAAAAAAGAAATTGAAAGCTTTCATAACAGCTTTTATCCAGCAAGTTTCAAAGAGGGCTCATTTTGCACTTTCCCTATATTTAACAAAAACAATTTCAAAGTTGAATTGTCCTCAAGCACTTTCAGTTTTGTTTTCTTCTTCTCATTCTCCTTTCTTGTTCCCCATCAGTGAATGGACTCAATAGCAGTAGAAAGCCAAAATACTCAATCATTGTGCCCTTTCAATGGAACATAATGATACTAAGGCTGCATGGAGTATTAGGCAATACAGTATGAATAAACCTCTCCTTTTACACAATAATCTGGATTTCACAGTCCATTCCTGGGAAAACTGTACCCACATCTGTGCATGTATTCCATAGGAGAAGGCAGAGCTGTTATCATTTGCCAGAACTTTCTCATTTTAACCCTAGAACTGTCATAGTCAAACCAATCCTGTGTTTCTTATTGACTGAGAGGTATTATGAATCCATACTGAAAGCTCTCCAGGGCCTTTAAAAGGTTTTTGTGTCTGTAACAGCACATCTATCTAATCTGCAATGCTCTGTTCACTTAAGAACACTAACTGGTAGAGGTAAGCACAGGTTTGCAGTTTCTTACCTGCAGGGCAGTGGTTAGGTGGTTTATAGGCAAGATGACCTGGGGTTGTCACCAACTTTATCCTGTTATTCTGGGTGCTCAAATAAATGTCTGAAGCGGTACTTGTCATATTCACAGCCACCTGAAGGCTGGATGTGCTATCCATGCTCCTCCTTCACAGGAATGGGGGAGAAGGCAATGGGAATGCATCCAGTGATTTCAGCAGGAACTGAAGGGGAATGAAGAGAACAAAGTGAGCAGCACAGTGACTTCATTAATAGGTTTTCATGCACTAAATCAGTTTGCCCTCAAGAATCAAGAATAGAAAATCTGAATCCATGACCATCATAGAGAAAAAGACAGTGACCAGGTAATTTGAAGGGTTTCCTGGTAATTTTAAATATATTTCACACAGTCTATTTTGATTATTTAGGAATTTTCACCAAAGCAAATCATCTGCTTTACCTGATGTGTGACGTTTCCAGATTCTTCACTGTTCCTCTGTCCATGCATCCCATCTTTCATGGCAGTGTGGCTGTCTCAGATCACTTTTTAATCCAAAGGAAAGTTTCTGAATACAGAAAAAAAATACACAATCAGGATGATCAGGGTACACTGGGATCCCTGAATCCAGCAGCTGGGGGATTTTGAGTTGCTTTCAAGCCTGGGGCAGAGTTTTGTTGGGTTGTTTTTTTTTTTTCTGTTAAAATCTGGCCTGGGTCACATCAGGCTCTGGTGGCATTCAGCAGCATCACAGCACAAATGGGTGACCCTGAGGTGACACAGCCTCATGCCTGGGTGCAAGGAAAAGAGTGGATATGATTTTGGGGTTCTGCAGCTTTGACACTTTGATCAACCCCTACTCCATTAATAAATGGAAGTTCACCTACAAGAAGACACATCCGACACTTAGCATACCCAGCTCTCTGCTTTGCTAATCAAAATAAATAAAGTACTTGCAATTAATTTGGAAAAGTAGCATCAGGCAGGTGAATATGGACTCTGCTTGACATCTTTCCCATTCCTTTTCCATCACATGATGAAGACTCTCTGTACTAGTAAAGCAAGGTATTATAAATTCAATATCCAAATTTTCCCCCACGCCAGCAATTGTTTTAAGCCTGCTTCTTGTGCCTTTTATCTCTCTTACAAATCTTGAAGGGAATCGGATTCATCATTACATGGCCTTTATTTCTGGCTGTTAAAAACCTGATGATGAGCAACATTTCCAAGGAAGAAAAAGCAGTCAATTTCCGAAGCATGTGCAGAGTTAATGTCTGCAGTAATTGCGACTAAGTACGGTAGAGCAGAGATGCTCTGCCAGCTGGAGCCAGAGATTAAAAAGGAAACATCTGTGCTGAGATTATAGGAACAGAGGAAGCTGTGGGAAGGAAGGAAGCAAGAATGCCCATGTAGGTCCACCTACCTCATTTGAACTTCTCCTTTTCCCCATGGTTTTGTTTTCCCCTTGTTAAATTCTACGTATTTACCACCACGAGTGCAAAGAAGAGCCTGTCTGATTTCTGTGCTGTTTGACCTTTTCCCTCAGACCATCCTCATGGCCACACGTCCTCCAAATGAGTCCTAAGAGCAGGACTTGGGCACATGCTTAAAACTGAGCGTGTTTTATAGTTATTTGCTGAGCAAGGACACCTTTGAGCATAGTGACTTGAGATAAAACTTTGGGCCTCAACCAACAAACTACTTACAAGGAAACTAACTTTAGACAGACAAGAAACTCCCTTATTCTCAGTGGGACTATACCCAAATTTACATGAGTTTAATTATTCAGCTAGACTAGGAGCTAAACAAGCAGGAAGACTACAATCCAATAGCACATTAGTATTGCACATTATATCAGAACCGGAATGCATCATTGTAGATGTTCAATTCTGACTGTATTCTTAATTCTGCATTCAATAAAACATCCTGAATGTAATGACAATTACGTTTTTCTCAGGTATCAAAATTTTAAAACCTGTCTTTGCTTTAGGATATTTTTTTCCCTTCCTTTTCACTTAAATAGGGAATGAAAGCTACAGGAGATGCATTCCAATAAAATAATAAAAATCTCTGGTGGTTAGGTAACCTCTTTAGAAAGATAAGACATACTTAAAACAATTTTAAAAACATAGCAAGGAGAAATTTCTATACATGCACAAACACACATTTAGCTATTCAGCTCAAATTCTAATGACATAGAGGACATATTAATGAAATATACGTTGCTTTTATCTCTCCCAGTACTGAAGATTTACAAGTTTGCAGTAGATTTGCAGAAATTGCCCTTTGTGCAGGAAGGTCAAAAAGAGATCAGAGAACTCTTCGCATTTGCAATATTTTGTTTTTATTTTTATTTCTACTCCAATTGCCTTTGAACTCGTGTTCCTCTGGTGAGGTGAAAACTCAGGGGTGAAGCAATTGAAGGTGGGGAGAAGGAGGGAGGAGAGGAGGAAGAAAAGCTAGAAGGGAATTACTCCTTTCAAAAATAAATCAATCAATAGAAAAAAGCACAGAAATATTACCTTAAAAAAAAAAAAAAATTCCCAGAGCCAGCACACACACTCCATTTCTACTAATTGGATTGTGATGTGTTTGCCTTTAATATGTGCAGCCAGCCCCTATGCCCTGCCTTGTGCACATGTCATGTCCTTTTAACATCAGCAGCCACTGGCCTGATTCTCAGTCCTTGCTAACATGTTCCCAAGTAGGATCGTGTGACGAGGGGGAACGGAGAGGGAGAGGTGGGGGAGAGCAGCCAACGCTGGCACCAGCAATTGGTGGCTTTGTGGAAATGCTGCAGACAATTCTCTCCTAATCGCTGACCCTTGTGTTTGATTTCAATTCTTTGTTTCTTGTTGATGTGTCGAGGAAAGGCTGCGTTGGCCATAAAACAAAAGAGCAGGGTTTTTCCTTAATCCTCTCTTCTCCTCTCGCTCTCACCCTGCTTTCAGCAGATTTTTAATATCGTTGGTTTCTCAGAGTGTCTGCGTTTTTCTGTTCTTGTTTAGAAAGGGAGGAGCTGTCAGACACCACAAAAACTGTGATGGGTTCAAACCACAGAAGGTTGAAATGCTGCAATAGCATCCATGAAATCCTAAAAGAAGATGGGGAAGCCAGGGAAGAACACAGTGAGCAAGAAGAGGACACCCTCTTGCTCCATCCTCTCTCAGACCAAGTTTCCTTTTTCTACTACACCTTTAGACTCGATATTTTATCTATTTATTTTAAGCAATTTGCTGAAATAACTTGCAAAGGTCCCCTTAGCCTACCTGGTGGGACAACACATTCTCCATTGAGGTGCCCTCTGGCTTACATGGCTGCCAGAAAAATCAGAAGAAATTTATGAGCTGCACGTCCATAATATTTTCCTTTCTTTTCAGTCAATAACTGAGTAAAAAACATCATATAAAGCTTTAGATGCAAGTATTTTACTAGTTCCTTGAGGAGAGAAACAGGTCAGCCATTTAACTGTACTAGTCTTTTGGTGAGATTGCCCAGACAGGACATTTAAAATAAAGGATTTTGAAAATAATTCACTTCTGCCACCACTAAGAGTGAAATACACTTGAATAACATTGACTTTCTTTTAAAGTGTCTAGATGCTTCTGCACAGGTTAAATGTCAGATTAAAACCTACATGGACTTTTTGAGTGGCATGTGAGCAGAAATCAGACAAGACCCAGACACCACAAAACAGGCTTTGCTCTCATTCTGGGACCACATCTGAGTGCTTGATCATTTTGCCTGATTTTTTCCATCTGATTTATAAAAAGAGAGCGGTGAAGTTGGGCTGGGATACATCAGACCACAAATTACACTGGACTTTGAGGTCTCCCTGGTTGACTCTCCAGGGCTTAGCTGAACTAAGTGCACGTTGGGTTTGCTCAGTGGAACCTCCTCCTAAATGTAGTTTCTTCCCAGGTTCCTGGTGTGTCCATAGTGGTGTGAATAAGAGATACCTTCTGGTTCAGTGAAGATGCAAGTTTGCCTGCAAAGTTACTCAGTCAACATCTCCAATGTTTATTTTCCTGCTTTAAAGTGAACTAAAGGACTTTTTGGGCTTTGTTATGTCAGAACCACCAAACTCACCTACAGTGGCTTTTCTAGGAATCTGAGACCCCAAGTGGTGTCTGCTTAGAGATCTGCCCTTGAATATTCTGAAAAAGAGTTAATAGAAGTAAAATTTCATCCAGCAGGGACCAAAAGTGAAATCAGATTCCCAAATCCAAACTGGAAAAGTGAGCCTACTGCCTTCGTTATTTAAGTAATAACAAATACCAAACTCTGTATATTCCATCTCCTTATAAAAGGATTTATAGCACTGTTCTTGGTCACTCAGGTGGTGAGGTGCAGTGGGTAACAGAGATCAGCCTGTCTTTCCAATTTTTGATCATCAGCCACCCCAGATCACCAGCTAGGTGTCTTTAGCATTTCTCACTGTGTTACCTGTAAAAAACAAAGGTGCAGAAGCAGCAGCTTTAAAATTTCATGAAAAGACATCTTATGGCTCTATGTATCAAAACAGACCTAGAATTTTAACCTGCACAGCTTTTATCACTTTACACAGCTGAGCCATTTGTTTTCTTAAACTGCTCTGACCATCTCTTGGCGCAAGACAAGGTAATCTAAAGCTTGCAACTAAGGACAGACACTACAGAGAATAAAAGAGCACCAGCATGGACCATTTCAAAGAAAACCCATTAATGCAAACTTAGAATATCCTTGGAAAGGGGGAAACAAGCTAGCACATGCAACTCAGCACTTAATTCACTTTCCTCAAGGAAATACTAATATTGATAAAAAAAGCCAAATCATTGAGAGCTCCAGAAAAAAAAATAATTAAAAGACCCACCAAAATCCTTAAAACAGTAAGGATCACAGCAGATGCAGCTTGAAACATCAATTAGATCCCCTTTTTGACCTGTTTGATTAGCAGATTTGCACATCCTGAACTCTGAGACCTCTCCTCCACCCTGACTGTGTAGTACTCCATGCTCCATCCCAGTCCTGCTGCACTGGTTTGGTGGCACTGATTTGGTGGCACTGGTTTGGTGGCACCGATTTGGTGGCACTGGCACAAGCTGCTGGCAGTCCCTGTACCTGCAAGCTGAGCCTGTGCAGTGCCATGCACTAGTCAGATGTGCAGCTTACCAGTGTGTTACTGTGAGCAAAACCCTGTAATGTAGCAGCTTGGCAAGGGAATAGTTTTCCTTTTATCTCTTATTAAAGGGGATCAGGTGTTTGCCCATGAGAACTGCACTCTAAGCTACATGAGTCTTTTTTTTTTTTTCCTGGAATATGCCCATAAACTAGATATGTGTCTGTTTAAATAAGCATAAAATTATGAGTATCCTGCAGCAAAAATGAGACAGCAGCGTTCAGGAGTGATGTGGATAAAAAAGCTCGTTCTTTTCTCCTTCCATGACTTTGGTGGTGAACTTTGAGCCGATGGAGAATTTTCAAGGACACAGAAGAAGGGTCCCTACAGCTGACAAAGCCTTTTTAGAATAAGCCTTTCAATGCATTTGATTGAGAAGTAGCAGTATAAAAGCTGTGATGTGTATTTATGTGCACATTTAATCCTCACTACGCTGGCAGCTCGTTGTGTTAAGGAGCAGCTTCTCCCTCAGGTTTGCCACACACCCTCCACTTTTCCAGACAACAGAGAGGACTTTACTGTTCTCTGAGTTGAGGCCAGAGAGCTTTATTAGCTGCACTGACTGCAGGATTCTCACGTTCTCAAGGCTTCTTATTTTAAACCTTTCCTTTCCCAAGACAGCTGCAAGGTGTCCCTTCAAGGATTTTGCTATTTTTGATTTATACTTTTACACACTCGAATCTCAGTCCAGACATCCCAGCCTCATTCCATCCCTGACCTTCCCCTATCAAGCTGGACTGACCCTCCATCTCTCAGGACTGGGCTGGATTCCAGCCCAGGTTGTGGAAGCACTGGGGCAAAGCTGCCAAGCAACCCATCAGGCAAATCCCAGGGAGATGCTTCACCCAGAGCTGCTGTGGCCATGCAAGCCTGCTCACCTCTCCACCCTCTGAACTTCTGACTCCAGCCTTGTTTTTAACCAAGGGTTCGTTCTGGGTTCACGTTGTTTTTCTGAGAAAATCCTGAGCACAGCGATCCTGCAGGTGGGAGTGGATGACATGGGGCTGAGAACTGCAGACAATACTGAGAATTGTCATATTTTTCTTTTTTAAAAAAAAAACAAACCAGCAATTTCAGCTTGGAGTGAGCTTGTTGGCAGTGAGTTGGAGTTCCTGAGAGCCCTGGCACCTGCTTCTGGTCATTGTTCTCCATCTACCACACCTGTAGGCGTGAGGATATCCAGGTATTTGATGAGCTCCAACCTCAGCCAGGAAGATCCAGCCCTCAGCAAGGCAACACCCAGGGGTTGACACTTTTGTGTCACAAATCTGCAAGGGAAACACACCCAGATGAAATAAATACCTTCTCATTATATCATCACGCTTTTTTTAGCTTTAAAAGAAAGGGTGAAAAAAAGAGGTGCTTTACTGGAATAGCCTTACTGTCAGAATCAGACAGTATTTGGAAAAATGCAGCTGCTGCATAAACCTCTTGCTGAAAATCCTTTCACTGTCAAAAAGCCCCTGTTCTGCACAATATATTTCTCTTAAATTAATACCTTTGAAAAAAATCGGTAGAAGTAAGAGAAAAGCAGCTCTTATTCAGGAGAAACTGAGGCAATTTGAGCCAGTATAGGCTGGATTAGCTTCCAGCATGGAAGCCATTTAAATAAACCTCTAAACAGTCCTTAGTACTTGCTTAAATAATAAAGAGGGGAAAAATAGAGGTTTTAAAGCTGGAGGTCTATAAAATCTCTATTCCTGCCCTATTCAAGAGCCACCCTTAGCTGCTGCTGATGAGAGCAAAATTGGGAGCAAATAATACTACCATCCTGCTTCCTCAATAATGCCTTTAAAACATATAAGTGCCAGTTGAATTAGCCTATTTATAAGACTTCTTTTCTCCCCCTGACTGTAAACTCCTAATGACTCTCCGTTACACAATGCAATTCAATATGACTCAAGCTTCCAGGGGTCTTGATCCCCTCTAGATAGTGTACCACAAAAGTGATTTATAAACTACAGTCTGAGAAAGTCACAGAGACTGAAGTGATTTGAGAAAATAGTTCAGGCTTGTAAGTGAATACAAGTGCTATGAATTCCAATGACAGAATAATACCCCCTCCCCAAATCTTTTTTTAGCTCATTTCATACAACAGAGAGGAAGGTAGTGTTGAAGGAAAGAGAGGAAAGGAATAAAAAGCCCAAAGGGGATAAGAAAATTGAGAGCTGTGTGGTGTGGGCTAATCAGGCGCACACGAAAGTGAGATTTTTTTTCTTTTTTTTTTTTTTTTTTTTTTAGTATGAAAAAGTGTAATGAGAGCCTGTTTGCATTGCAGATCATATCTCTGAAACCAAGCAATTTTGAATGGAGCACTCTGGCTGGAGGAGGCAGGGAAAGAGCTAATAAAAGCAGAGACCACTGATAAGCTGAACTTGGATATCAGGTGTATCATTGGAGGAGAAAAACACATATTTGTCATCCTTCCTTCCCCCCAAACAAGTGGGCAGCAAAGCTAGCTTCTTGTATTTTCTTTCCTTGAGAAGGACTCTATATCTCAGAAGTTATTTTGGATTGAACAGGGGGGAAAAAACAGAAAGAATCCCAAAGCAAGCCGTTCCTTCTCACAACACAGATTTTCCTATCCGAATTTCAAAAGGGGCTGTTATTTTGGAGTCTGTTCCCTTCCCCCTCCCCTTATCGCCTCTCCCTGTCTTTCATATTGAGGCGTTTGGTCTAAAGACAACCAGGGAGCTAAATATATATTAATTAGAACTCTTGAGGCTGCCATCAATGAGATACAATTATCCCAAACTGTTGCTATTACAGGCTCTGATAGCTTCATTTAAATTCCTGAATAAAACATGAAATATCTTTAATGAGAAATGAATATAGTTGTCAGGAGGGAGTAGTTGTGATATTGTTACTAGTTGAGATATAGAAGATGAAGACATAAGATGAATACCTCCGACTTTATATAAAAATGATGGCTGTTAGCAAAAGACAGATACTCCTTCAGAGACTTCATTTGGGCTGCATATCAAAAAACATAGAAAATAGCAACACATCTCTTGCAAGGAAACTCTGCTATCCAAGAGGCAGCTGGGACTGCTGTTGTGCTGCAAACCATATCTGCTACAAGGTGTAGCAGTGGTCTAAAAAATTCTCTGCCATTAAGGGGAATGTAAACAAATCATGTGAAGCCCAGTGAAATATTCCTTTTGTCTTGTTGCTCAGCTGCTGACCAGGGGGTTCAGTGTGGAAAACCCACACACAACCACACAGTCCCTTGTTTTTCTTTCTTTTATTTTTTTTATTTTATTATTTTTAAGACAAATGCCAACGAGGAAGCAGAGACACAGTTCTCTCCCTTTCAAGGCAACCAAAAGGCACAAGGCCAGGCTAGCAAAGAGCAGTTCTTTAAATCACACTGTCAGGGAGAGAGGAGCTGCAGCACCTCTTCATTCCTCCACAGCTGCTTGATGGGCTGCACCAGTGGCACTAAAAATTCACCCCTGAGCTGCAGCAGAGGTTTCCTCACCTGCTGTTATCCGACTGCATGTAATTATTCTCTCCTGCTTTCCACACTCACGTATTTGTCCCTTTTTTCCCTTTAAAGTGAGATCTCCCATGCATTTTAGACTTTTCATCCAGGCTAATTTATGAAATAGCTTACAGAAAAGGGGCAGCTCTGACTCCACCACAGCCCTGGAATTCTTCACTTTCCTGGTTCCACCACACAACAAAGCTCTCCCACTCTGGCATCACTCCTGGAAAACAGTGGATTTTGGGGTGGAGCACAGCAGCTATTTAACAGCATGTACCATCACTAACACTTCAGTGTAGGTCACAAAGTGGAGATGATTACCATACTAATTGAAAGAGCATGGGAAACATTAAGGAAGCAGAACATAATTATCCAAACTGGAAATTGCCAGGTCGTTCCCATCCTTGAAGGATCCTCTAGTGACCACAGAGAATGGTCAGGACCTCAATTTAAAGTCTCAGCACAAGTTTGCATCAAGCTTTTTTACATTAAATCAATTAATATGTATGTCCTGACTATTATTTTTGAGAGACTTGTAGTGTAGTGTCTCTATTTCTTCTCCAAGCATTGGTGTTGCCCATATTCTCCAGACACAGAGACAGAAAATTATCTCAGGGATACAATTCAATTTCTCTTAATCAACACCTCTTTGCTTCACCGACTAAAGCATGTTTAATCCATTTAGAGTTAGTTGTCAAGGAATACACACTAATTAATATTTTCCTGAAGATGTTTATACATGACAGTGTAATAAATTAAACAAAGAAAGTGAAGGATTGAAGAGGTCCTAAGTCTCTCTGTCAGACTGGACCAGAAGGGAGACCTGCATGAATTCTGTTTCTCTTCCATACAAGATAACACCTTAAAAGAGGTAAAGGAAATTAATATATCTAATATGTCTTCTATTCTTGGAAGGCTCTCAAGCTGAAATATATGTATTTATATCCCACAATATCAAAATGGTCATGATTCAACCCTCCAAAACTGGCCACAAAATACCTTGGAAGTAGAGATATGCAGTCACAGGACCAAGAGTACAATGCAACCTCAACTGCAATACAACCAAAAGTAAAATACAAATACCTGAATGTCAACCTGAATATTTATGCCACATTCACATGCGTTAGATTTATACGAATAATAACCATTCCTGGGATCAAAAGCCAGCTTTGAGGTGAAATATTACAACCCAAAAGCAAATAGGTTGTATTAACAAGCGAGTCCTTTTCCTTTACAGCAATTTTGGGATCCCCTTGAGATAGTCAAACTTGCTGAAACAAACACTCACCCCTGACTGCATAAGTCATCCTTAAGGAACAGAATTAAGGACCTCAGAGCTTGACACTGTGAACATCAAGTGCAATTTACAGCCCCAGAATCAATGGAACCAGAGCGATATCCAATTATACTCATTTTATTTATGTAGTTTATTTCCTCCAAAAATTAATTTTATGTTCCAAAAAATTGCTGGATTAATAGCCCCAGTAACTGAGCCCATCCATCAACACAAAATACACAGGGCAAGCAGTGACTCTGCAGATTTTACCATTTGTTTTAAAGCAGGACTCAGCAATAGCACATTTGGAGAGTGACATGAACCTCCAGAGACCCATTCAATATTTTTACCCTTTTCTGAGATGACATCTGTGGTGTCAGCCAGCTATGGCCAGCTGCAGTGGTGTTATTTCTGATGGGAACAGGCGTTTTTTCCAGGTGGCAGCTGACAGAAATGACTTTTTGACTGGCCCCTTCCAGTTGCTCAAATCTTAAACTGTGGTGAAATGACAAAAAAAGGAAGAAAAAGAATTAGTGCTACCCAAAAGATGGATGTTTACTTCAAAATCTCAAGTTGTTTTCTCCCTTCTCTAGATTTAACACGAACTCCTTTTTTTTCCCCTCATCCCAGCACTGCTGTATTTTAGCCTCCGGTAGTTTTTGATTCTATTCCTGCTATACCCTGGGCAAGGCAGGGATGTTTTCCAGGAGAAAACTTCAACTGTGAACATGAGGAAGAAGAGGAGCCAGAGAAGCCAGGCTGTGGCACTGTGACCTCAAGGGTGGTGACAGATAAAAAATCAAAGATACATGAGCTGTATGCACAGCAGCAAATCTGAGAGTTTACCATTGGGTGTGGTGACAGTAATTAGAGTGTGCTATTTGTACCAAAACCTTGGCTTCAGATATCCTCCAAATTCCAATTTCCCCTTCTCCTTGGGCTCACTGGCACCCATGGGAGGGGGCAGAGCAGCCAGCAGGGCTCAGATAATAGACCAACCTTTGGCCTCATCTCAGCAAGGTGTTGCTTTTCTCTTTTCTTCCATTGTTCTCCTAATTCTGAAAATAAAATCCCTTCTGAGTGATGGTACCTGTTTGTTCCTATATCCTGAGAAGCCTAACAACAAAGCACTTGGAATTACTTATTGTTATGGCTTGGGGACAAGATTACATCTCTAAGTTTATAAAGCAGCGGCTACATTTGCCACTAAATACAAATGATTTTAATAATCAGCATTATATTTGCTTCCTTCAGCAGGGTGCCTTGTCATTACTTTAACGATAATAATACTCGCTTTTCATTTGCTAAGTGTTATTATGATTATTATTCAGAAGCTTTACTATAATTAACTAACTGAGCCTCACAACACCCCTGTGAGTCAGGTAAAGAATTAGACCTCCTTGCTTTTTTACCTGGAATTGCTGCAACAGGGAAGCTGAGGATTGGAGCACAGAGGAGGCTTGGATTAAAACCAGCACTTCTTACCTCAAAATCCCATAAAAAAACCCCACACCTTGAATTCCCTGCCTGCAGTTCACCATCTAGCGCTGCTGTCAATTCAAATTCTCCGAGATGACATTTTGAAGAGGCAAGAAAAGGAAAAGAAGAAGGAAGAAGAGACGTGGCAATCCCTAACAATGCTGAGACACTTTGCTCTCTGCAGCTTAACAACCTCCTCTGGCAGCTCCCGGCTGGTGTCAGTTCCCAAATCCTGAGCACTCATGTTCAGTGCGTGCGTTACACACATCTGTATCTATACTGGCGACAGCTTCTGTCTATAATAGCCACCTGTGAGACCAGGGGAGGGGCATTAAAAATTAAAGAACTGCAGAGTAGATTGGAAGCCAATCTTGGGTTTTATAGACGGGGAAGTGTTTGACAGGTGGTCTCTGCAAAAGAAGTGGCCTTAGAGACACATTTCTCTTGATTTTATTTTTTAATTAACTTTTATTCTCGGTATTATCGTGTCCTCCTCACACACACACACTTCCTTCCCTCCTCTTTTTCAGCCTGGAATGCTGATTAACTCACCAGACTCTCACCACAGAGCAATTACAGGTACCTTCAGTGTTGAAACCCAGCAGGAATGTTTTAAATATCTTTTCCTCCATCTACACCCTAACGCTATCCATCCACCCAACAAGCCCAAAGACCCTGACAACCACACATAGTCAAACTGCTGTGCTTATCATCAAATTAAGGCAAGTGGCTCATCCTGTAACTCGCTACAGTGACTGTCCAGCAAAGCCTGTAATTACAGGGCTGCTTGGTGATGAGCAATCCAAACCCTGGGTCAAGCATGTGCCTGTTAAGCTCTTCCACATGTGCCATTCAGACCCTTCCTGTTTGGGTTTCATGCACTGGCTTTGCACCTCTTGCCCCACATAAAACCAGATGACCTCAGAGGGACCAGCAGGGCCATCTCCATCACTGTCTGCAGCTTTGGCTTCACCTCCTGCCATAAAAACGCTTCCTCACCTTCCCTCCTGCTCACCCCTCACATTCCCGCTTTCAAGTTAATTGGAATAACACATCTGCAGCCAAACAACAGAACCCAGTGCATCCCCTCCAGGCCCCCCCTGCCCTCCCCAGTCCTGCTGTGCTTCATTGACTCCTCCAAACCCACCGCATTTAGACAGGAGCACTTAACCTTCTGCAGAATATCTTTATGCTCCATTTTCCTTTCCATTAGGAAGGAGATGAAAGCAAGCAGAGGGTGCTTTTGTACAGCTGCTGCTGCTGCCACCAGATGTGCTCTTCCAAGCTTATATGTGTTTTAAGCATATTTTGGAGTGTGAGGGGTTTTGGTGGGATGTTTGGAGGAAGCTTAAGCAATGCTGAGTTTAAGCCAAATGTAATGATTTACACTCAAGTCAGAGTAATTTGTATTTGTGCCATCCTCCATGTTCTTACCAGAGACTCTGCTCACCAAAACTGCTGCACTTGCAGTATTTTGAGTTTGATTTTCCAATTTCTCTCTAAGTCTGTAAAGTCAAGACTCAAACTGAGCCTAACCATAGGCCGTTACCACCTAAGGAAAAGATCTTTTATGAACCTGCTAAGCTGTACTGTGGTACTTCTTTACCTCAAAATTGAAAATCGCTTCTGGGATTTCTTCATAAAAATTAATTCATGGCAATAGTGGGAAAATATATAAATATACAAATTTTGAAAACCACGTCCTAAATAATTTTTAGAAAGATAAAAACAAGTATTAGGAGCTTCTACACTGACAGCAAAATATCCTGCCCAAGTGACTGATGAGCACCAGCAACTTTCTGTTCATATGTGTTCCTCAAAGACCACATTGCATCCCACTGGGAGCCAGCTCTGAGTCAAAGCTTGGGAAGCTCCAAGTGCAGGAAAACTAGCTCTAATAAAACTGTCTCGATTGTGTCCTCCCAGGAGGCATTTCACTCACCAAAGATTCAAACACCTCTGGGGTAGGCAACAGCTGAGTATAAATATAATATAGAGGGAAGTGATGAGTCTTTTCTGCACCTGAACTGCCGGATGTATTTTAGGTAGGAAGATCCTGTTTGGAAGTTGTTCAGTCCCATGTCTACTCTTGATTATTTGCCATGCTTTAAAGCATGCCTGCTCGTGACCTCTCTTTTCCATCTCAGGTTGGAGGAAGGAGGATGGAGTGGGAATGGGCAGGGGTTAGCTCAGGATCTAAGTTTCCCCAGTTCAGTCCTTTGGATGTCTTGGGGCAAGTCAAACTCAATTTCCCACCTCTAAACTCACAGGATTATCCCAAATGCAAGCACTGCTGGGGCAGGGAGGAACTGGAAGGAGCCAAGTCAGAGAAGCAGCAAACACCACTGTGATAATGGACTGCAGGAAAGTGTCCCCCATTCCCTGATACCCAACCCAAGCCAGCCTGAGGTGGTGTTAATGAAGCTGTAGCACACCCAGGCTTTGGGAAGGACATGTTCTGGATGTATATTTCAGGCAGAAGCTGTCTTGCAGTTGGGCATGGGGGGACTGCTGCTAGCAGGGCAGTCAGAGACCCCTCAAAAACCACTTTGGTGGCTTGCCCAGCTCCAACAGCAACAATCACTCTTCCCTCCTTAGTGCCATCAGGACCAAATCAAAGCCACATGAATCTCTGTCATTCTGTCCCTTCCCTTATTGCACCAGAGGCTCAGAGAGCCTGCCTCTGCCTTACCAGTCTCATTGTATTAGCTTGATAAACCATCCGTTTACCTATAATTCAACAGACTGTAAAAATCCTCGTGGCTATTGCACAATAAGGAGAATAAATAATAATATGCCTTAACAAGCACCAGTCGAAATAACCAGGATTTGATGGGCCCGGCGATAAACAGCAGATTTACTTTCCTGGGAATGCAGACAAACTAATCAGATTTAGTTGGCAGCTATGAAAACACAACTGATGGGAGGCTCAGCTCAGCTCACACAATCCCCTCCGTCCCTGCGAACGCAGAGGGGCATGAAAGGAATGGACATTAAAAAGATATCGTATCGTCATGTCCCCGTGCTGCATGCAATGCCCTGGCATGCTGACAGCTGGCTGGCAGCTTTCCATCCCTGGGAAGGGGGATAGTGGTCTGCACAGCCCAGACAGCAGTTTAACCCCAGGGTCAGAGGGCAGTCAGGCGTTATCTACCGACTGGGCGCATTTCCTCCGCATCTGTGGCTTCAATATTCCCGAAAAAGACACTGACAGGAGGATGAAAGCTAATGGGAGCTCCTCTGGTATTTAGAAATTTAAAGGCCTACATTCATTTTTAATGACCTTGGAAACTCACTTTAAAAAAAAATAAATACCTAAACAAAAGCAAACAGTCAAAAGCAATTTATGTTCTGTGAGAGGAAGGAAATTACTCCCAGCCTGCCTTCTCTACCTGGTTTTTTAGGATTTCTAGCTGTTGGACAAGAGGAGAATCACTGTGTGCTTTGTTAACTAAAACATAATTTTCTGGATAACATTCTGACTATGAGATGAACTGTACAGTTGTGCCTTGCATGTACACAATTAAGCTTTTATTGCACAGAATGAAAATAATTCCTACCTTAGCAAGGTAAAAACCATCATTATCTGCTCCCCATTCTTCTGCACAGGTAGAGTTTGAGGGACTCTTGTCAGTCTGCATGAGGCACAGGGCTAGATTTTGACCTAAGCACTGATTTGATGCATCCTTGTGATGCTTTAAAGCCACTCTTGTTTTCCAGCTGTCTTGGAGGTGCCAATGTTGTACAGATCAGAGCAGCCCCTAAATCTGATCACATTTATGGTGCCCGCAGAAGCAACAGGGAGCTTCTCCAACATCCTCACTGCCAGGCAGGCAGATGGGGTCTGATTGTGTCCCATCTGCTGGACACCAGGATGGAGAGGGCAGAGATGTCCTTAGGGCCTCTTGCTCTGCCAGACACCTTCTGCTGGTGGTGTCCCACCCAGCTTGGTGACAGCAAGGGCTACCAAGATGCTATACAAACCACAGGGCCCAGGTCTGCCACAAGAGATAAAATAAAACCCTTTGCCATTACCCAGTTAGAGAGGAGCTCCTTTTATTGATTATGCTATAACATTAGTTCCAGAGGAATGCAGCTGTGGATGGAGCCAAGATGACTGTCTCCAGTGGACCACACTCCAATGTTTTTAGGTGTACTTCAATTTAATCTTTTTTTCTTTTGTTATCTTCTGAGATGGTGAAATCCAAACACTACCTGACTGGGCACTGTTAATGCACCAAATAGCTTTTCCCATGTGCTCAGCTGATTGTTATACAGAGCTCACCACAAAAATAGTGAGCAGAAGACACGTCAGAAGGACCTTTTTCCATATGAGTCACTGATATTTACTGTCTCCTTCCCACCCATATCACAAAACCATCTCTACGATTAATATCTTTACTGGCATCCTCTGTGGAGTGGTAGCCAACACCAACATAGCCTCTGCATTTTAAAGGTGACAGAGATGGATGAGGTCATTTTCCCATCCCTCATGTCATTTCCCTCCTTGTCTACAAGGGTGCTCCTTAGGAGAATATCCTAATGGAGAGTTTGTCTAGACTAGCCTTTAATTGACTCTAGCCACAGGACTTCCTCCATTTCTCCAGGGACATCATTGCACTGCCCGACAGACCTCACTGCCAGGAAATGCTTCCTGATATTCACCCTACCAGCTCCTTCCTCAGTGTTATCCCTGGAGCTGTGCTCAGAAAATATTATATACAACCAGAGCTATAGATCCTTCCCCTCTCACCAGGGTACTCAGACATGGACCACTTTTCCAACAGGCCTAATAACTTCTGCTTGTGAACTTTTTTTCCTTTCAAAGCCCTAGATCAACATAATAATTTTAATTCTCTCCCTTGGCTGCACATTAATTTGGTTAGTTTATGGAAAGGGGTTTTGATAGCGGTGGCAGAGGAAATACCACCTTTTGGGTAGCCATTAAAAATAATCATATGTTTCTAATTTACTACAGGGAAAAAAGGTGTTTACATGTTTTCTTAAAAAAATTCCAAATTCAGAATGAAGAATGACTTTTCAAAATGATTGTTGAAAAAGAAATCAGCTTAGATTAATTTACTGCCAGAGCAATCACATAAATAGTGAACAACACATTAATAAGGTAGTAATAGATATATTAATAATGAGTAAATTGATTGCTATGGGTTGTTCAATACTGTGCTTATTAGCTAGGTTTATATTCATCTGCACTACTAGAACTGATGAGCTTTAAATAATCTATAACATGTTATTCATGTCTTGAGTATTCTTCTCTATTAATAATTTACTCACAGTTTATAAACTATTCATAATTGCATTCTTCATATCAAAATATGATCTTTGATCTAAAAGTGAATTATAACTTAGGACAGTCTCCACTGGTCTGACCTGATCACACACAGGGAACCACCATGGGGTTGCTGAAGCACCACCTCAGCAATTCCCACAGTCCCCACAATTTGCTTCCACTCATGTTGTGGCTCTTAGGAAACCTGGTAGGCAACACAAATTTGATTTGTAATTTTGCAAAACTCGGCACCAAAAGACACTCAGAGCATGGCTAATGCTCTTACTGTGTTTGAAAATCCCTTTTCATCTGCTGATTTGGAAACACATGAGGAAGACAGGCTAAGAGTGGTTCACCTAGACTATCATGCAGGTATTATTACAATTATTATTATCATCATAGAATTGCAATTTGTATTCGTCTTACCAGTTCTGTTGAAGCACAAAATCAAACCCTGCTCTACTTTGAGCAGAAAATGGCTGAAGAGATGCCAAGAAGAAATGGAGTATTAAGATTTCATCAAGCAACAAGTAAAGGTCAACAACCAAAGCTGTGGCTTCCTCAAACTGGAATTGTCACATCTGTACTCTTCCAAAGATTCACCAAGTCCTGGAAAGAGAAATGTCAAAGCCTTGGGAAAAGGTAATCCAGTGAGTGCCACAAAGAAAAGAAAGAATCTGTTCTATTGGTCAGTCTGGAAATGGCTAGACTGTGTTAGGGGAGGTGGTTTTGATATAAACCTATCAATGCTCAAAGCTCTGATAAAAACTCGTGGAAATATTTTATCTGGTAACTGCATTTAAGAACAGACACCTTCCTGGAACAAGTGCAGAGGGGATAGAAATATTTGACAGAAATGTGTTGGCTTCCTCATGAAGAGGTTAAAGGACTCTGTCTTATTTAAACACCTAAAGATTGAAAAGAGGTTATGATGACACTTCTTAAATGCATTCAGGGTCCAGGATGATGAGACAAGGGGAACAGTAAAGAAATATTTTGTAACTTGAAGGACACTATTGGAACTAGATCAGATAATTATAGATCAACCATGAATAATCTCACTATGAAAATAAAATGAGTATTTATTATTTGAGTATTGAAACTCTGTTATCATTTTCTAAAATTAAACAGAAGGGAATCTGAACTGAAATTTGATAAGCCTTTGAAAGGGACTATATTGCCAAGGAGACATGAATCCTGCATGTCAGTATAACCCCAAAGGGCTGAAAGGAGACTGGATTCCCCTTCATTTGCATTGTAGTTATCTTATGCATCAGGTTTCTGTGGTTACTTCTGGAGAGCAAAAAGGATTTATCCCCTCCTCACCCTTTTTTTCTTCTGACAGGCCCGTGGGGTTTGTCTAGGTCCAGTTTGTGCATTTCTTTGAGCACAAATTGCTCATCAGCCATCATAAGAACAGGATGTAGAAAGATGCAGTGATATACTTACATATCCTCATGTCCCCAGCCTTGAACTGATGGATGAACTCTTGAGAGAGGAATAAAGTTTGCTGAATATACCTAGATGACATAAACATGCTTTATTTCTTTAGATAACTCAATAGTACAATATATGAGTGATGGGGCAAAATAGAAAATGGAAAGAAAATTCTTCAGGGTGTTTGTAGTACCTAGATTTGATTTCGAACTCAATCCCCGCATGCTTGCTAGATGGTCTGTCTTAGTTTGTGTCTGAATGACCTTTGAAGGCTTGAATATCCTGGACCCTTCAGAATCAAGTTTGGAGCTGCAATCCTCTCCCTCTGGAGGAAAAATAATTTCAGAAGGAGCTGGAACAGAAGAAAGATTTGTTATGGCTTGTAGATTGGGTGATTTATCCAGTTTGGAAACAGCGACAAAAGCGCTATCTCCTGTTTCCCCAGAATAAGTCTGAATGGTGGAGAAAATTAGCCAACTTTTTTCAATCTTTTTTCCCCCTTAATTATTATTATTGCCAGCTCAGCCCCATCATTCGACTGCACTTAGGAGATTAATTTTTTTTTCCCCCTGCAAAGTACTTTCTAACAATACTTATTAATTTTGCTGGAGGAGTGGCCCAAGGAACTGGAGTATTCTCCTGTTCTGTCCTCCCACACACAACTCAATCTTCCCCCATGCTCGTGGAGGAGCAGCAGCCTCCTCTTTCATGCGTCTGTGCTATAAGTGGAAAGAGGATTTGACTTAAAGGCACACTGACAACTGGTTTAAAACCGTGAGTTAATTTGGTGTCAAAGTAATTTTTTTTTTATATAATTTGGAGGTTTCTTTAGAGAGTGAGAGATCTGTTAAATTAAAAGAGAATTAATTATTCCCAGCCATTACTAAAAATACAAACACAACCAGGTTGGGTTAGAGCAAATGGGATTGATTTTAAACAAAAGTGCACCTGGCTATTTGTGTTTCATCACCGACAGCAACCCTTCTCCAAGGTAGGCTGGCTTCTCCAAACTTCACTTCTTGCTCGACAGAATTAAGGATTAGTCTGGCCACTTTTGGAGAAAGCTGCAGGATAACCCTGTTTGCTCAGGCTGTCTCAGCTGATTAAGTCTTGTTTCCCAGCTGATTGGGAAGACATATGAGGGTGACAAGCTTTTGTCTTGCAGGGATCTTCACATCTGAAGTCTGTGAATTCTCATCTCTTACCACTCGTGTTTCTCCATTTAAGCAGACACAAACCTAAACAACCAACCTGAAATTTAGGAACTGAACAGAAAGATCTAACTTTCTTCTTCCCCAAAGCCTTTCTAAATATTTCCGGCATGTTTCTCTTAATCTGCCACTTGACGTTATTCCTTTCCTGCTAAAAGATGTTAGAACACAGGTTTTGTTGCTGTTTGTTTTTCATGAAAAACACACTATTAGCTCCATTTGCATAGTAAACCAACACAGCAGTAAAGACAGGGTAGGGGGTTGCTAAATGCTGATGAGAGCTGAGGCATATTAACCAGGTATAAATATGCTGCTCTACTCTGTGGCTCTGAAATCATTGCTAACAGGCTTCAAACCTGTTCTCTCACGGCCTGTAACACAGACAGAGAGGTGCAGAGGAAGGTAATTAACTCTTCCTTGGCTCTTGCTTGCCTCTGTAGCTGCAATAAGGAAGGATGGCATGAGACTGATTCAGTTATAATGTTAACAACAAAAAAAGACAGCAAAATAAAACCTCTCCTGGCACATGTTTCCAGTGCTTCTTCAGACCACACAGGGACAGGAGTTCTGCTCAGGGGATGCTGTGAGGTGGCCAAGGCAGCAGTGAGGGAAGTGGAGTGGCACAAGCCAGCAGCAAAGTGGGGCACAGGGGACATGCAGGACAAACCCAGCAGCACATCATCCATCTCTGCTCAGTCTCCTCCTGCATAAAAAGAGATGGTCAAGAGATGCTATCCAAAGCCACAGAAAGAGCAGTCAGAGCTCTTCAGAGGAACTCTGAGGATGGCTTGGTTTGAGCTCACGGCACACTGCTGGCATAACCCCAAATTCAGTGGCCATCACATCAAAAGGGCTTCAAGACATCTCAGAACCTGCACCAAGGCCAGGTTTGTCCCTGACAGGAATGAGAGCTACATTCCCCACCTGTGACACCTCTCACAAGCAGATATAATCACTCCTGATAGGCTATTTCACAAAACATCTTCCATCGGGTGCCAACACCTTTTTAAATATTAACCAGTGAGATCTGCTGGCTTCCTCTCTGGAATTGCTGTCTCTGACTCTGGTGATCCCAGCGTGGCAGCAGAACTCAGCAGCCAAACCCTGGCTCTCAGCAAGCGGCTTGCAGATGTGGATTTTAATTAAAAATGTTTCATTTTCAGCTCTGAGCTCCATTTGCTCTACCTGGCATTACAGTTTGGTGCTCATCACACAGACCACTGCAGTGCTGCTCTGTGCAAAGCTCAAGCCTATGGCTGCTCCACCAAATGGCCCTGCTGAGCCCTGTTTTGTGCTCAGCAATAACAACCAAAACAGAACTGAAAGAAATGAAAATCATTTGTGGCTTAGAACCTACCTTAGACTAGAGCAATTACCCCAGAGATCAGCAATATGGAAAAAGCACCTTTCTAGTCCCACCAAGACACATCCCTGTAGAACCTCTTTATTGTTTTTCATCTGCAGAAGACTGAAAACTCCAGGCATTGCTCACTTCTCGGGGAAAAAAGTTAAATTTAAATTGGCATCTCAGGCTTGTATCACATCTACAACTATCTCCAAAGCCCACCTCATCCTGTGGCCATTTTTCCTTGAGATGAGATGCTGCATTCCCAGAGCTCCTGCAGCTTTCCGGGATGGACCTGGCATGGTCCAGTGGGACTTTACATTGTTCCTTCATTGTCCTATTTTCCTTGTTAAAAAAATGTTAGGACAGTTGTTCCGTGAAATTTGCTGTTTCACTTTTTATTAATCACCACTTAATTTATCTTTTTCAAGTCATTCAGTGAGCAGCTTTAACATAATATAAATTTTGACTAGTAGGTTTCTATATTTGCAGACTGAGTGCATCACTGAATCCTTAATCAAACGTTGTGAAACAGGCTTTAGTGCAGGTCCTACACGTAAAAAAGGTTCTACCTTTGTCCTCTGACTGCCTCCTGCAAACAACACACAGAGCATTCTTCCGTAGACAAACACTTCTTCAGAATTCAGCAGGGAATTTTCAGCATTTTGAAAGTTCCACATTACGGTTGATAAATATCTGAAAACCTATTTTTAGATGATCATTTAGGTCCCAGGTTTTCAGGGAATGTGAAAGATGTATGTGGAAAAAAAGGGCAAAAAGCAAGAAAACAAGTCCAGGGCAAGTAAGCTTCCCTATATTAAATATCCAAATCACTGGATTTTGAGGTGTTGCTAATTATTATGAATCCTGATTATGGAAAATATTTTGAAATGTTTTTCTGCTTTTTATGCCCCATTTTACCTCCAGTTAGGAGGTTCATAAGTGAAATAAGGAGTCCTACACCCTCTAAAGAAACTCCTGTTAAAGGGCATGTACCAGTCAGTGCCTGCAGTGCCAGTGAGAGCTCAACCCCAGAGAAAGACTTTGAGAACTGTTTGGGGGAAGGACAGGACAGGGTTGTGTGGCACCTGATGCAAGGGAGGCACGACATATGACCCTTGCTGCAAAGGGAAAAATAAACATCAACAAGACAGATTGAAGAACACATCAGAAACAGTAAAAACAAAGTTAAAAATAATCGCTGATAACATTTAGCCCGGAGTGCTTTTCGCTTTGTTATTCTATATTGACAATCCCACCTACAAACGGGTCTCTAAGACTTTTTGACTTGCAGACAGCCTGGTTTGCTCTACAGACCCCAATGTATCCATTGTCACCCATGGGAGAGCCCCAGGGCCTCTCCTCTGCTGCATTTTTGGGGACGGATCAAATGGCTCCCAGACGAGAACAGAACCAGACATTTTCCAACCAAATACCTCTCAGGTCACTGAGCAATGCTCTGGTGGCTCTGCCTCGCCAGCAAATGCCCACGCTGAGGCACGTCAGTGAGGAGCTTTGCCTGGGGAACCTTGCTGCCTCCTCCAGGGTTTTTGTGCTGATGGCAGGAGGGATGTGTGTCCCTGCTCCATCCCTGCTCCATCCCTGCTCCATCCCTGCTCCATCCCTGCTCCATCCAGCACCAGCGTGGGACAGAGAGCTGGCACCAACCACTGCTGAGATCCCAGTCTGGGAACTGGGGCACTGGCAGCATGCACAGAGGTTTGGATCAACCAGAACCACTGCTGAGGGTGCAGCTGGCTGAGGGAGAGCAGAGGAGGAGGACAAAAGCTCCCCTAATTGCCACAGCTCCACAGTCACTGCTGATGAGCTCTACCAGCCATGGCAGGGCATGAACACAGGACTGAAGGAGTTTCAAACCAGGCTCAGGGGTGAATTGCACCAGCCTGCTGCTGCTCTGAAGTCCCAGACACCAGAGCCCCCTTGCCAAATGTTGTAAAGCCAAAACAAAGCCCAGCCCCTGATTACAACAACTTACAGCCTTGGGACATGCAATTATTCATTCAGATGAAGCTTTATGTCAAGAGCTACTGCTTTACAAGACAATTGGGTACTGCTGCAGATGACTGCCACAGCAAGGACATTCAGGAAATCTCTCAAAATCACCCTGTGAGCGCTGCCATAGGATCCAGAGCACAGCTGCTTCATCACTCTGTTCCAGGCTGTCATGTCGAAGGATAGCAAAATAATGTCAGGTAGTTGTTTCTGCTCTGTGGAAATGAGCTTTGCTACCTCTGCAGGGGGACAAATCTTTTGTATAGCTAAACCAGGCAGGTTTTACAGGACACCAAACCCTCATCCCCAGCCATCTCATGTGACAGGCTGGACACTGGGAATCATGCCATGCCCTGTGCTCCACACTTCAGGATCCCAGGGAGACCCTCTGACAACCACTGCTGGCTTTTCTTTCTTCATGACTCAAAGAGTCCCCCAAGAGTGATGGATTGGGTGGGCAAAGCTGTTCAAAGGACACTTTGGATGTTTCCTATCCCTTCTAAGTATCTCCAGGACATGAGCAGAGATGAACTGCCCAAGTCCCTCTACATTAAATTCCCCAGGCTGATTTTCAAAGCCCCTTGAAGCAGTGAAAGAGAAGTGCACCAAGGTGTCAGACACAGAAAAACATCTCAGCACAAGAACTTTCCCTTGCCCCTTCATCTTCTGCTTGCCTTATCACAGCCAGTGGTTCCAACATTTGTTTCCTTCCTCCCCACCATGGCACGAGGAACAGAGCCTGTACCCAGGAAACCCAGAAAAGGGCAGCTCCTGTCCAAATCCAAGCACTTTCTCCTTCCCCAGTCAGAAATGCCATGAGTTTATGGTAATGATGCTCTGCATGAACTTGTTCTCCAAACAAGGACCATCTTGTCATCTGACAGAAATGGAAAAGGGTCAACCTTTCCTGCCCTTTCTGCACATAACAATTCCTCCTTTCAGGGGGGAATGGCTTGAAAGCTCCAGTTATCGAAGTCTGTTTTCCACCAAGAGTGACACCTCCAGACCCAGACTCCTCCTCTCCCTTTTTTAGGCTATGAACAAGTCCTTGGTTTTTGGCCAGGCCACTTCTCCAATACAGCTTCTGTCTTTAGGAAAAGAAAAGCAAAAAAAAAAAAAAAAAAAAAGGCTGATGGGGGAATTAAAAAAGAAAAATCTGTGCTTTTTCCTTTGGAAAGTTCTGCAAATATTTTATGCCTCCTCTTTCTTTTTTTGCTTCTATTTTTTATATTTTTTCCCCTTCTTACATTCACACAAGCAAAACAACAAGGGGGTCCTCTGATGAATGTGGCGGATCGCCATGGTTACGGTTCAGAGATGCAGCAAAAAGCAATTATGGTGGGACAGAGTAGAGGAAAAAAGAAACAAAAAAAAAAAAGAAGAGAGAAATGCACCTCTTTGTCAGAATTTCAGAACAGCTGTAATAACACTTCTGCACCCCAACCAGTGCAAAGTAACTGAAATATTGTGGCATGCTAAATGCCAACGCATTAAATACCAGGATTTCAATGTCACATTATTTAAAAAGACAGGAAGCATTAATTTCCAGCTGCACTTTCAGCTTGTTAAGTCATCTAGGGGGAATAGGGAAAAAGGAGCAAGTCCATGGCACAGGGCCTCACATTTTGAGGTGTGAAATAAAACACTGTTCAGCGAGGCAGTGGAATGCACTTGTAACAGATTTAATCTGACAGCAGCTGCGGTTTCCTATTTAAGCTTTGTGTGATTTATTTTTCCCCTTGGTGTTGGAGCTCCTGAAAGAGACAGTGATGCTCTCCTGACCTTTCTCAGTCGGAGGCTCTCAGAACTCTTTACCCCCATGCACCCAGTGCTCTCCCTGTCCTCACACAGAGGGTGAGACCTGCTCAGGTCTGATCTACCAAGGGTCACAGGTGGTTTGTCTTGGTTTGGGCTTCTGCAGTGACTGCAAGAAGCAGGAAATTCTCCTTTTGCATGTCATTGTTTTAGGGTTATATTGAAAATCAAAGCTGCATGTCACAGGTTGGGATTACCTGTGAAGAACATGTATGTCCCCAGCATTTATTTCCCTGCACTTAACAAAAGATTAAGATTCACCTCTGCTCTCTCTTATTTGTGTTTAATCTTGATTATTTCCATCATTGGTCTTACATATCTATTTTGGGTGATAGCAGCAACATAAAATATCTCCTTTCTTTTTCATACCTGTTGCACACTGCAGCCTCCAGCTGTGTTCTTCTCTTCCTGGCTATGAATCCCACCAGACATGAGATCCTGCTGGATTTTAGACCATGGAAAGAGGCATAAGGTGAGAAATTACTCAAATGGATCTGTCTCTCATCCTGTTCACCATGAGGTTCTGCAAACTGTGGTGACAAAGAGTAGAGGGAATCATGAAAGGGACAAATGGTGCTGTGTTTGGTACACTTTGGGTGCAACAAAAACAAAGGATGGACAGAATGATACAACAATGAATAGATAAAACAGCCCAAACAGACAAAGACTGAGCACTTCACAGGTTATTTACCTCTTTTCTGAATATTTCCTTCCAGTTATGTTTCTTGTCTCTTCACAGCAAAACCTCTCAGGTTACACATCCCAATTACAGCTTTCCTCCATCTGATCACAAGAGCAAGCTTCTCCATCCAGACAGCATTGATTCATCGAAAAACTGAGATAAAAATTAGGTTTTCCCATCACAGCAGAAGTCCACTGTTCTTCTCTTCTTCTTTCTATATTATGCCTAGCAAAATTGAAGCTCCAGACTTGCTGCCTCACAAAAGAAATCTGAGAAAACCTGTGCATGAGAAGAAGACACTAAATTTGAAGGAAAATGAAGTATTGCCAAGTCTTGTGGTTATATATCACAAGTCTATTGATATTTTGACTTTTTTTTAATTGCTTTTTTTAGCACTGTCTTCTAAAATCAAAAATCATCATGAACCTCTTATGAGAACAGCGGAGAAATCATGAATAATAGAGAGAAGGGACTGCTAAAGGTTTAGCAGTGAGAGGGAGCCTAAAAAAACCCACAGCTTGAAAGTCTTTCGCTTTTTAAAAGCAATTCATGATTTAAACAAACCTGTTGCAACTTCTGAACACTGGGATACATATGTTAGATAATGTACTTAGGAAGGACTTAGTACTGGGGTTTCAGAAAAAATTTGTCATAGGAGAGAAGCTCTGTGGGGTGAATCTGAGACCTAATATTGCAGGTCATGTCTTTACTGGCATCTGCAACAGCAGAAGTCTCAGGAGTTAAACCAAACCCCAAAATGAATGCTCCTCTAAATCCAATATTTGGATGCATGGGGAAGCTGTTTTGTCTCAGAGCACTCTTCTGCCAATGCATCTTCAAGGTTTTTGTTCTCTTAGCCCTGGAAATGTAAATCTGAAAATAAACATTACAATTTATGTCCAGTCTATTTTGTATTGAGAAAAAATTGACAGGCAGCCTCAGTTTCCCATAGCAACTCAAAAATAATGTGGTGTTTAAACCCTTTAAAGCATTGTCCTATACTATAAATTGAAAAGAAAAACTAAAGGCCATTGGAAACTCTTTTCCAATTAAAATCAATTTTGGTCCAGAACTACTCATTTTGTTAAACTCTCAGAGGAATTATCAGCAACCCACAGTCCAGGAAGGTGGGATTAATCTTTCCCTTGATAATTCACACCTTTGGAGATTTGGCTTCCACTTCTCCTTTCTCAGAGCAGTTCCCAAATCAGAGGTAACCAGCCTGAGCAATGGGGCAGGCTGGATGTTTTTCACCCTCCTTGGGACTTCAATAGTATGGGTTTTTTGACAAGAGCAAAAAATGGCAAAGACATGAGCAGCAAGTATCAGAGCCAAAGTGATGAGATACCAAGCAGGAAGGGTGGCAAGGCAGGTGAAAGAAGGTTGGTTTCTATGTGAGAATTAAGGTGAAAGCAGAGACTATTTGGAAAAATATGTCAAGTGATGAGGAAAAAAAAAGGCTAGGGGAAGGAAAAAAGACTGGAAGTGTAAAATGTTTTTAGGAGTTTCAAACTCTACTTCTCTTTCAAAGAGAGGTAAGAGAGCAAAGACTGGAAACCTGAAAAGTGAGCAATTTAGGAAGCTCTTGTTTTGAACATGGTGATGCTTCTGCTCAGCCCCTGAACCAACCATGGAGAGCTCCAAGAGGGAAGGATTCATCACTGAGGTGAATGAATACCAAGCTGCTGCAGACAGAGCCCTGCAAGGGGCTGAAATCCCCCAAACCAGCAGGATCTACAAACACACAGAGTCATTTCCATCAAACACCCTGTGTCCAAACAGGAAAACCCCTAGAGATGGAACCTCCCTAGAGGTCAGAACAAGCAGCAGTGCCCCAACCCTCTGCAGCAGTGAGTGCCATTGCCAAGGGAACCCTTGTGCTATCTGCACTTGACATTTATAGGAGAGAGAGATAAAAGAAGGAAATTTCAAACAAAGGTTTCATTGCGGATTGCTACTTTCTCATTGCTTTATTATTTGTTCTGTGCACATGTCAGATAAGTGGACTTGCAAATAGACTAAATTAGAAATGCAGATTACACTGGGCCAGAACACAGTGGACACTTTCACTCCAGGAATCCTGCTGGGAAAACACATGACTGGCTTGCTAAGAACCAAACTGAAAGTCAAAGTTAGCTTCATTTTTAGACTCTGTCCAGTTCAGCAGCTGTGAATAATTCTTCATTCTTAAAGAATTTAAAGGAAGAACTGTGTTTCTCATAGAAACTCCCTCTAAAATAGATCTGCAGCTCCTTGTAGGGGTTTTATGTGTTGAGGTAGAATCAGATAGGATCAATCCTGAACTGGAGAGCTGCTACCAGGAAACCAGCATGTTGTCTCAGACCTGACAACAGGCTTCAATACTTGGAAGCTTGTCTCCCTGCCCACAGCTGAGATTAGTGTGTCAAATAAAAGATATTAGCTTTCCTCACATCCCTTGGCTTCCTTGGTTTACTAACACTCCTCCTACGAGTGGGACTTCTCCCTCTGAACATGATGATATATCTAAGTATGGTTACACAAAAGCAGGGCTACCAGTTCTTGGAATAAATAGCCATTAAAAATCCTACTGGCCATTTGTTGTTTTGAGGGTGATTCTTTTTGAGATTGGCCCTTTGCTGCTTTTGATTTTGGCAATGCTTAAAATCCTCCATCCATTACTCATGTTAAGTGTTGTGACTTTGTTGTGTTCACTGAAAAAAATGCAAATATTTCACTAAAGAGAAAGATAAAAAGTATACAACTGGTTTCAAATAAACCATTAAATGTGCACCTGAAGGGAGATATGGATGTTCGTCAAAAAAAATCTGGTGTGAAGATCAAGTCCTTTTGGACAGACTCACATTTATACAGGAATCCTCATCTCCACTGGTAATGTTTTATGGGTTTGTGAGTGCCAAAAAAAAGTCAGCAACTGGTCAGAAAGATGCTATCATGTCTACAGAAGGCCACAACTTGATCCCTAGACATGCTACAGCTGTTTTGTGTGACCTGGGCAATCTGGTCAGATCCATTTCAGGAGGAGTTACCAGCTCCAGCTCCTCAGACAGATATTGCAGCCCACACTGAGTTCTCACAGCAGAAGTGTAGGTAATGATTTGATGCTCTCAAGTAGGGCTGAAATTCAGGTGAGAACTGGTATCCTGAGTTTATCTAATTTGCACTTCAGTTGATATAATTTTGCAGTCATAAATCAGAGTTTTAAGTGTAATGGACTGAATTTCAGACCTGAGCCTGGTCAATCACACCTTGTAAATGTGTCATTTAATGCAGCAGCTGTGGGAAGAATTGGCAGGTGGACAGAGGATGAGAAGAGTGTTAGCAAATATTTCAGAAAAAGAAAAGGTACAAGCCTTTCAGCATGGAAAAGAGAGCTGTGACAGAGAGCTCAAGGATCCAGAGTGGCCTTCACACTCCAAAATATACCTCCTCCCACAAGGCTTTGAAGGTGATTTCTGACTTTGAAACTTTCCTAGTTTATTAATTTTCTACATTTGTTTGTCCAGGAAGGTCTGTTGAGAGGATGTGCTTGCTCCAGAGGGGTTTGGAAAGGGGAGAACAGAGTGGGAGAAGGGAATGCAATGAGCACTGGAAATGCAGACACATCATGGAAATCCTGACCTTTCTGACAGCTCCTGGATTCCCATCAGCATCGTGTCAGAGCAGGACTGTCACATTTCAGCCTCTGCATTGCCTGCAGCAGAGCAGCAACTCCTTTACAATCAGTGGATTATTATTTCTCATTGCATCACAATGGCACCTGAGCAGATATTTTCAGATTGGGGTGCAAGCAGAGGATGAGAACCTCAGCTGAGGGGAACTGGGAGCTGCTCAATTCCACTTAAATGGATCTGGGCTTATTTATTGTAACTACATTTCAATCCTAAATCCACCAACAACTTAACTACTCCTCTCTGCTAATGCAAAAATTAAGGGGTTAAATATTTCTTCCCTTCAAGTCAATGAAAAAAATCTTTTTGCCAACAGTGGGAGTAAAATGCCATTAAAGTTTTCTAATACTGCTTCTAAGAAAAGGTTTGGGTGGGAAGGATAATTGTTGAGAATTTTTTTTCTGTGATATCTTACATTGACTTACTGTCAGAACTATTGCACTGTTACAAAATATTTTCCAAAGTCTTGCAATAAAATATAGCTGGAGATGTAAATAAAACATATAACAAAGTTTGTGACTTTCCAATTTAGAAATGGCAAGAAGGTCTCAGCATTTCAAAGCAATTTATAAATTTGTATCACACTACTTACTATCAGGTTATGAACTGATTTTCTCCTTATAAGTATCTCAAATGCATCTTCTCCACTACATTTCACAAAGTATTAGGTCTAGGTGAGGGTTTTAAAGAATGTTTTTCAGATATTTGGATTCACTTAAATTGCTTCAGTGGTGCTGATGCATCTTGGGTGTTTTATAGGGTCAATTTGACAGGAAGAGAATTTTATGTGAAGTAAGGAAATTTTAGACACTTGGAAAATGTGAGCAGCCCCAATTTATCATCAGTATCAGAAACATGACTTCAAAAATGTACTCAAGAAGCCAAAAATCTCCACAAGGGTCCAATGGAAATTACACAAAATGCAAGTGGAACTGGCTATGGACTGTGGAAGAACTCCTTTACCTCAGAGCCCAGGACCAGGACATTTCAGGCTGGTCATGAAAATCCACCAGGACGAGGTCTCCATGTGACATCAGTTTGCATTTCCAAACGTGCACTTGAAAAATTCCTGAAAAATACTTTCCAAGCTTAATCAACAGAATCTGTAGAAGAAAAATCTCAATTATACTCCAAAAACTATTCATGTCGATGGACTGTGCCAGCAAACCTGCACAGTTCTCTCTCTCTGGACAGGACCACAACCTCTGCCCTGCCTGATGCTCAGTAATTCTCTTGTCCCTCTATCTGTGAGCTTCCAGACCCATTTCTTTTCAAGGAGCTGCTCAGATCCCTGAAGTCTCCCTCTGCCACCACCACCCTGCAAATGAGCCTCGGCAAGAGCTCAAGTACACAACTCACACAGGCAGACAACACCCACCTGGGGAGAAACTCTCTAATTCCAAGGGATTGTTGAATTTCTCACAGCAGGAGATGCAAAATTTCTTCTCTCAGCTACCAGAAACATTAATCCTGTCTCACTAGAAAATCATCCATTAGGTTCTATAAATAAGAGTTAGCCAACACTAAACTATCATATCCCTACCTGTTGATAATTTCTTTAAAATTCACAAATTTTTTTATATCTTCCTGTCTCTAACCTTTTATTTACTTCTAATCTGTGATTGCAGTGTTTTAATATTTCATGAGGAAAGCTATAGTAAATCTGAGGTTTCAAACAAACTGTATTATTGCATTAATGACCTCAGTAAAAGCTTGTTTTGAGCAAGACAAAAAAACCAAACATTTTTTCCCCAAGTCTCCTGTACAAAATAGGAAAGAAACTGAGTTTACAATAATGAAGCATTTCTACTTCAGTGTGGCTTTTGTCACTTTTCCAAAACTCCAACACCTGATATAAGGCACCTGGCCCTGGATTGCCCAAGGCATCCAAGTTCTACTTCTAAAAATGAACATTAAACTTCAAAGTCATTTGATCAGGCAGCTTTCTCGAATTTCCACTTTATTCTAAAACTCTGTGATTAAGGTGGCACACTTGCACAAATTTGGTCCCTAAATATTAGAACCATAGCAGGTATGCAGTACTTTTTTCAGAAAATTGACCTCACTTGGATGAATGTTCAAAGTGTACATTCAAGCTTGTAATTCAGATATTCATGGACTTGGTCTAGTGGTTGAAGTGGGCAGAATAACTCTTAAACAGTAAAGGCCAGTGGAAAAAAAAACCAAAATAAACCAAAACCCAAAGACACAAGATTCAAACAACCAGTTCTGTTATCAAGCAGAAAATATTTTTTTCTAACCATTTCACACAAGGCCAGATGTGAACATATTATGGATTTTGAGCAAGGGGTACTGGGTGAAAACCATCCTTAACTACCTTGGACTTGAAAAACCGCAGCAGAAAAATGGACTGAATCTATTTTTGGCAGCCCTTTGGGACTGTGTCTCCCCAAGATTTTCTGTCCCTAGCTCTGTCTGTCTCAGATGTTTCCATCCCTTTGGAAAGCACAGATAAAGCAAGTTCTCAGCGCTGAATTTGCAGCACAGAACGTTGGTGATGTTTTAGCTCACCAGGCTGCACTTTGGTGGCTGTGATGGTTGGGGAGGGAACTGCTGGAGCTCTCCAAAGGTGAGTCAATCTCAGCTCCAAAGGACGCAAATTCATCTATCAGCAGCAATGATAGAAAAGACAGAAAAACTTTGCCCCATGAGGTCACTCAGCCATTGGATTTTCGGACAACAGGCTCCCACCCGGGAGGGCAGCTGCTCTCAGCACTGGTATTTCAACTTGGGGAGGATGGAAAACACGCTAGCAGAGAGTTTGTTTTGGCCCCACAATACAGGGATGGCTGAGATCTGCATCCAGCAGAAGATTGTTGTTCCAACAATGGAAAACGGAAGGGGGGAAGAGATGAACTCAGAGCAGGCAGAGCACCAAAGCCAAAACACACATTGCAGGCATTTCTGCTGTGGTGGGACACACAGGTTAAGCCAAGTCAAGGCTAAAAACTCACACTCCAGCAAGCACCAGCCCTCGGCATACCTGGACAGAGCAAAGGCTTTGACTCTGGCAAAGCAACCAGTTGAGGGGAAGTGTGAGGTTTTTACCAGGTTGCTCCTGAGAAGATTTAATATCCTATCTCCTCCTCTGCTGCATTCCCCTCTCACAGCCTTCCCCTCGCAGGAGGCTGTGCAGAATTAAGTCATTTGGCTGCGAGACAAAGGAAGAGGAGGGTAAAGAGCAACTGAGGGAGCAAAAGATGAGAGAGGTGGGAAGGCAAGAGAGAGGCGAAGGGAAATGCCTTCGCAGGGATTAGAGGGAGCTGCTGAGGGCAAAATGGGAGAGACATCACACAAGAGAAGCCACTGGATAAGCAGGTTGTCCTCCCCAGCTCCACACATCAGTCACAACACGAGGATGTCGGGAGCAAGTCCCTCTGGAAAACACAGGCAGCCAAATTCCTCCTCTGGCAAAAGCAGAGGAGCTGCTGGGCTGTGGCTCAGCCAGCCCTGTCAGGGGCAGCAGACACGGGTGTGTGCAGCCCTGCCTCATGGCAGGGGCTGTGAATGGCCAGGGGCTGTGTCCCGCTCAGCAGCAGGCAGGGAGGTTTGTCAGAGCATCCCCACGGAGCAGGGCAGCACACCTGAGCATCTGCCTGCCCTGCTCCCCCAGCACAGAGCCAGCAGTGCCCTTGGACCACAGCATCCCAACCTCTCCCTTGCCCAGGTGAAGCTGGAGAGAGATAATTAAAGCAGAACACTGTTTTTCCCTTCTTCGTCCTCTAAACAAAGGATGTGAGTTAAGCCTTAGAAATATAAATCTCTTCGCCCCAAGCACAGAGGACAGGTCTGTGTGCTTTAGCACTGCACATACCCTGGATTTTATACCACACTTCCTTCTTTGCCTTTGCTCCCTCTCTCTTCTTTCATCCTTTCCACTGGCACAGGCTGAAATCAGCTCTCCTTCTCCCCCATCCTCTCCCAAAATTTTTTTCTCCTCCGTTCTCCTTTACTCCTTTACTTTGTCCTCCATTCTCTTCCCAAACCTGATGCAACACCCCAGCATCAGCTGAGCTCAAGCTAAAGCACTCAGATATACTACTGTGAATTGGATGCAAACTCAAGCCTGGGAATTCTGCATATCCTCCATGTATTTAGCTTGTATAAACAGCAGTAGATATTTCTGTCCCTTCTACACAGGCACACACATGCTCCTGCTGCTCCCAACCCTACAGGCATTCCCCAAAAGCCATCTAAAATTGTTGCAAATGCAACACCATGTTATGCCTTCTAAAATTTTTTTTTTAAAAAAGGAGTAAATAGAATACTAATAAAAATAAAATAATAACATATATAAAATAAAATAAAAAATAAAATAAAACCATAAAATAAACAAAATAAAATAAATAAAATAAAATAGCCCTGGCCTACATCCAGAGAGGAAAGCATCAGATCTCAGCTGGTAAATAAGATGTTACTGTGAAGCTTGTAAAGCCAACGTTATTTCTCCTTTGTAAAGGCTCTACCTGCATAACATGAAGGGGGCTCAGTGACAGACACATTAAAACACCATTAAACTGTGAAATAGAACACAGTGTGAAAATAGATTTAACCTTCACAGCATATTGATCTCTACCCCGCGCCGTGCCTAAGTTCTTGGACAACTGTTTTATAATAGGTTTTACTTATTTTCCTGTTGCTATTCTGACTTCCTCAGAGGAGGGTGTTATTTCTAAAAGCTCCTGACAGCTAAGGGAAAAGTGGGCTTGTTTCTTAGTCATCGCTCAGTGCTCAAGCCTTGCTGCTGCCAGCTGCTCCATAAACAGAAATCAGTTTTGTGCAAGTGAAGGATGGGTCTGGGCAGCAGTGATTGCAGTGGGATGGGAGGAGGAGGAAGGGGAAGCGGAAAGGGAAGAGGAGATGGGCTGTTTGCAAGGACTCTGCTGAACAAAACTCTGCAGGATGCAGGCAACCAGGCTGAACCCCAAATGCCTCCCGGAAAGGACAGTGCCAAGATTTATTTAAGCGTGCAGAGCCACGGGCTCTGTTTGTGAAGCTAGGTAAAATAATTGTGCACACATCTGCATATTCAGACGGGAAATCCTTCTGATGAATTGGCTGCCACAGGTCACGCTGCTGCCAGCCAGCTCTTAGACTTTCACTGGGAGATAGGGATTTCTCACAGTGATGAGTTATGCCACAGGACCTCTGACCCGCCCGTCACCTCCCTCTGACCATTCATCCATCTCCCAGAGCCTTTTGCTAAGAGTTCAAACCCTTTCCAATGGCCAGGTATTTTTCTTTTTCACATCAGTTCAACAAAAATGTTCCACCCGCCTCTCCACTAGGATTTCCTTTCTGACCACCCCAAAATAAATCCAGCCGGAACAGGGGACAGATAAATGTCCAGCCACGTCCTGTAGCCCTGAACGAGGGTTTTGTAACATCCATGAACAAACTAGATAAATTTTCAGGGGTGTGGAGGGGTTATATTTACGGAAATACTTCTGATGCCTTCCTCACCATGGTCATCTGGCAAATTCTGGCCTGGCTGGAGATCTCTGAACACACGTGAAAGAGAGGCTGAGCCCATCCATCAGATATCCCTGACGTGCTGCATAGAAATCAAACCTCTACAGTGGCTGCTGGGCATGGCTGAAGCTCCCCTGGAGCAGAGAGCTGGATCTGTGCACCCAGACCTTGCCAGTAAATTAGCACCATACCAGACATGCTTGCACACATGGTTCATCGGCAATTTGCAAATTATCTATGAGGTGACCATGCAATGCCTCAGAGGTCACCACCCAGCAAGGCTGTCCAGGACTAATTTCAGAACAATGACAGAGTTGCTCTGATTTCAGCAGGACTGGGATGATGCTCACTGGATTTATGGCAACTGACCACTGGAAATCTCAATATTCTTCCCCCTCTGGTTAAGCAATCCAGTTTTCTATAACTTTATGCATTTCAGTGTGGCATGGATTCCAACCATTCCCCAAAAATTTGCAGTCAACCAAAATGTATGGCAATGTCAAATTTATCTTATACATCTGAACTCTAATAATAATAGTAAAAAAATGTTCAAACTGACCTTACAGTCTGGCAATAGGAAGAATTATTTCTTGTAAAAATTTCTGAGGCTTTTGCAGGAGTCTCCTGTTCTGAATTACCTTAATCCAAGTCACACTGTGATGATGGAAATGACTGAACACATGAGAAAACAGAAAATACCTTTGGAAAGAGATTCCCTGTAAAGAATCCTAACACTCTGCATGTGCAATAGAAAAGTTGCCAAATTCTGAGCACATTCATACTTTGCACCTCTGGGCACTGCCTCTGGTGAGCAGCAGCCCTGCAGAGCTTCAGGGGACAAACAAAGTCCCCCAGAGCCCCTTTCCTCTGGGGAAGGAGGGAGTTGTCAAGTGGAAAAGAGGTAAGACTGAATTTTCTGTTGCATGGGGTAAGGCAGTGCTGAGTTGATCAAGGCTCTGCTGGCACAAGCAGGAATGATGGTGCTTTCTACTCTTAGTGCTCAGGGCTGAAATGGAGAACAAGCCTCTGCTGCAGAGTGTGACCTGTGCAGGAGCTTTCTCCTGACTGATCCTATGGAAAGAGGTTCATTCTCAGCAAGCTTTTAGGATGTTCAGAGGCTGCCAGATCTTCTGTGCTGCCCCATGCCAACCCCAGGCAGATGGGTTTTGGCTGCCTGACAGGAGCTGCATCACACCATGCTCTGGGCACAGGCAACTTCTGCTGGTTTGTGATGCAGTAAACTCACATAGCTTGGGTCTTAATGGGTCGAAATTAAAGTATTTCATCTCTCCTGCAGTGGATCTGGGCATGGGGTCTCCTAATCCTAACACCAGGAGGAGACTAATTTCCACAGAACACTGTGTTACCGTGAGGAATCCTCTTTCAGGGCATCACCATCCTCTCAGCATTAAGTGCACCTAGTTTCTCAGCAGCAAATTTGGCCGCTGTTTATCCCTGTCACAGAGTTTTGAAGACTGATCCAAAACCTTTGAGCTCCACAGGCATTTGATTTCGGTGTATTTCAGGTGCAGCCCATGAAGAACACCACTTTAGTACAGCAATGCAAGTGCAAAACACCCAACTGTTCATTGCTTTTTCATGTAGAGAAGTGGTTCTATTTCCCTACAGGTATCCTAACATTGCTTCTGTTCCCTGAAAGGAATTTTCTTTTTCCCTGTGCTTTAGAGAGGGCAAACACACTCTCAGCAGCACAGCTGAAGAAGTCATTTCCATTTTTGATGATGCTGGATCAGGAGGACAAGGCACTCAGCTGTTTGGCTGAAGGGCAGTGGAGAAGAAGACTTTCACATTCCCTACGCCTCATCCATTCATGGACATTCCCACTCTGTTTATAGAAACTCTCCGGAAGCTTCTGTCTCACCACAGTGCTGTACATAGACATCTCCCATGGATCCTGGTCCAGGAAGGGTGGGACAACCAGTTTGCAGCACAAGCAGGACAAAATATAAAAACAATGCAAAGGAGAGTGGTGAGCTGAGACTAGGAAAGCCTAAATCAAAATAATCCAAGGTGCTTTTTCTGTCACATACTCTGTGACCATGGACAAATGCCTCCTCAGGAAATGGCTGAAGTTTCTCCACTCTCCCTCTGGCCTTCTGATCAAATTACCAAAATCTTCAGGGTGGAACCTGAAGGTTACTCATTGTGTTTGGATCTCAAAGTTCAATCGTTTAATAAACCCATTTAACTGTAATCTCAAGTGCAAAGCCTGAGATGCAAATACCTCATTCAAAAACATATTTTGAAGAAAAAGCCACACCTGGCTATGGGAACATGATGATAATTGTGACTGCTTACATCAAATGGTGTTGCCCAAATTGGTATCATATCCTACTCAAAAGGTCTGAACAGCAGCATCTGGGCCATCGTGGCAGAGTTAAAAAACAAGCCCATCGAAAATGGATAAACAATTAAAAATGTATTGAAAGAAAAAAGAAAAAGAGAAATCATTCCTAATTAATTCTAGTGCCCTGTACAACCCCAGACTATTTGTAATCCTACAGGGAACATCTTTATTGATCTGGGGGACGCTGCAGCAGACTTCTGATGCTTATCTCAGCATAAAAATAGGCTCTTGTGATGAGCAGTGATTTAATTACATGACAATCACTGCTAACAATGCATGGCGAATACCAAAAATATGCAGAGCAAGAGTGGCAGTGATAAATGCAAGGGAATGGCATTGACTTTCAGTAAAGTCGTCTATTGCTGGAGATGGAGGGAGACTTCTCCCCCCTCCCAGCCTTTCTGCTAAGGTTGTAGCTGCTGTGTGGTTTGAGATACTCACTCTGACCACAGGCAGGCAGAAGATGGAGGGAGAAAGCAGACAGCCATGATCAAAGCAAAATTTAGCACACAAGTCACTGCATCTAGCAGGCTTTTTTTGTCTGTAGGAACATATGCTCTTTCCACTGTGCATCTCCTCTTGAAAATGAGGATGAGAGATTTTCTTTACTTTGGGAGGTGGCAGTACTGAGCAAGTGAAAAATACGTGGTTTTGCTGTGCATAGATTCAGGCCTGTAGAAACAGTTGCCCTATGTGATAGTGAGAGATCAAAGACCAATCAGATCCCAAATTCCACATACAGTGTCTAGAAGTGGCAGCATTTGCTCAAGAAATCAAAATAATTAGTTTTGGTTTTTTTCATGTGATCTTGTAAAAAATACCCAGGGTAGGAATAAAGAGTAGTGTCACTAAGACACTCCCCCTTATATTCACTTACCAGTATTGAGTGTGAAATTGCAGTATCCACCAGCATCTTTGAAGGCACTGAATCATTACTGGTGAGCAGATTTTGCACTATCCTGAAGGCATTTGGATCCTTTGGCACTGAAGGAGAATCTAGGCTGTCCCTGCATCTGGAAGTGTCAGACTCAAATCCTTAGGTTTTATCACTTTGTAAATCACAGTTCAACATTTTAATGTTTTATCCCACTGTAAACGTAACTTACCAAAAGGCAGAGATCAAGAGCAAAAAATTTATTCTTTCATCTGCTAGAAGTCTGACCACAACAAATCCAGTGTAGAGGAGAGATCCCCAGCTCAGCCATCCCTAGGTTCCCTGGGGAACATTCCCTAGCACAGGTTCCCTACCCATTCCCATCTACCTATCCCCCAAACCACTGAAGGCCAGTGCCTTATGCTTCCTCCTTGGGCTGAAAGCCACTCTCTAAATGTGCTGCCTGAGCCATTCTAGCAGGCAATAATTAAGAGTGAGAGGCAAAATCTGCTGACCATCCAAACCTGGCCCTGTATGACTCAGAACCAGATGCATGTGCCCACTCCATGAGCCTGTCCTACCTTTCTTCTGCAAGAACATCCTCAAAGATGGATCCTCAAAGATGGTTTAGAAGGCTAATTCCAGTAGGACATCACAAATTTTACACCAGAAAGTCTTCCAGCTCTTACTTTCTTCCCCTGCAAGAGGCACATCATCTTGTTCAGCCAAGAGGGAGTTTGCAGGTGTTCAATCCAATGCACAGGAACTGACTGGCAGAGCTTGTTCACGTAAAATTTAACAAGAATCACCAGCCCTGGGGTTAAAGCCACACTGAGAATTTGAACTCATGCCTGCCCAGGTGCTGCTGCTGCTGCTGCAAACACTGAGACCTGAATGCCACCTTCTGCTTCCCCGTGCTCAGTTTCATGATTTATGTCAGAAGAACACATCTTTTATGCAAAACAAAATGACCCCCTAAATTCTCTTGAAATGCTGCATTGTTTTCAGTCAAAGCATCACAGAGAAAAGTAGATTAAAAATGCTATACTCTCAAGAGGCTTTTTTTTTTTCGCTCCAACACTATTTCTAGATGCTTGTGAATATTTACACTAAACATAAATATATCCTTTGCTCACGTCTTCCTTGAATTACACAATTATTGCTGAGGGTCTTTCCCCGATAAACTCTCACTCAGATACTTTGTCCCAAAATCACATTTCACCTGGCTTAACTTACCCAAATTTGAGAATGATTAAACCACTCCATCTTCAACAAACCAACAACCACGTGGAGTATCTCAGCTTCTCAGTTGGAAATTTTTAGGATATTATATTTCAATATTCTCATCAAGCCTGATTTTCAGGGGTAGAGGCACCAAGGTCCTGACACGTGGAGTTTTACAGATAAACCACCACACAATATTAAATCAGAACAGGGTTCACTACTAACATATGCCATAGTCTCTAAAGCCAAAGCTAACATTTCCAAAAACAGTCTATCAGCTTAGTTAAAGGATGGAAAATCCAAAGGTTAAGGTTTGGTAAGAATGTATTTTGTCAATTTTTTAATTAAGGTATCAGAGAAGCCAAATTCCTTCCTGGTGTGAACCTACTGGTCTGGTGGGAAAATAACTCGAGTTCCACTTGTGGTAACGCCTGGAGAATCAGGTCCTCAAATTAAAAATATAAAATAAAGCATAGCCCCATATAGAGCACAGGAAATTAAATGGCAAGTCTCTGTTTTCTAGGACAGCCCAATCCAGGGAGCTCTTGTACTCTTACCCCAGGCAGGGAATTAGCAGCAGCCAATAATTTAATTTCTAGGGGACAAGCAGTTTCCCTTTCCATGCACAGGGGTGCTGGGCAGAGCTCTCCAGTGGGGTCCCTGGGCAGCAGGACAAACCCTGGACTCTCCTCTGCTCTGTGGCTGCTCAGGAGGTAACTGAAAGGGAAGCAGAGGTGTGGCTGAAGGTTAAAATCAGAGATTTTTCAAGCAGACAGAAAGGAAAGGTGTGTGGCATTTCCAGCTGTGCTTTACTCCGTTGTTTGCTCGCTTCCCACAAGGTGTGTTTCAGTGACTGACTTATTACTGACAATGATTCATAGGGAAGCCAAGTCCTCAGTCCTATTCATGAATATTTAAAAAAACCAACCTTCAGCAGCACCTTATGTTTGGGCAAATGTGAGTACATATTGCATTTGCCCATATATGAATAACCCAAATTAGAGGACATCCTTCATATTTCAATATCTCCACAATTCTACAATCCAAAAGACCCAAATCTAGACTGAAATTTCTGAATTGCTTCTGGTCTTAGAGACTTTAGACTGCAAACGCCCTGAAATGACTACCTTAAATCAAAAATATAAGTTTTCAATTTCTGTGCTATGCATTGAATAGATTAAAAATGTAAGAACTGATAATTTGCACAGGGAAATGGATGCACAGAGATATTCTCACTTTAAGAATCACATGACAAATGTGAATAGAGAGTTTGACAAGTGGACTGTGCAGTAAGTGCACATAACCCTCCTTTCCCTTAAGCAGAGCATAGGAAATCCCACTAAAGAGTTGTAGGCAGGTGGGACAAAGAATTGAGAACATATCTCCTAATCCAGATAAATTAAAAGCATCGTCTTAACCTCAAATGTTTATTGCATTTCAAACAGCATTTATCAAAACAAAGAGCTCGTTACAACATATATAGGTACTGGACCATCCAAACCCCTTCATTTGGTATGTCTCCAGCATAACAATTAACACAAATTACTCTGAAATCCAACATATCTACACAAAATTTAAAAAAAGGAAAAAAAAAAAGGAAAAAGAAAAAAGAAAAAAATAAAATCACCGTCTCCTGTACAGAAGTCAGTTCCATGAGGAAAAATCTATAGGAAAAAAACCCCAAGCTACTAAAGTATCAATCCGAATTTCTGAATAAATAAACAGTTTTTCCTGCAGTTGAATGTTTTCACTCAAATCAACGATCAGATCCCACACGCCTGCTTAAATATGTCTGACTTTGGTCCTTACAAAATGACAAGATTACAGTATGATAAACCAGATGATAGTTTTAAGCGAGACAATGAGGCATTGTTTACAGAGAAGATTGAGAAACTGGTTTAACAAAAGGGTTCCGTGGACATCTATTGTATGTACAAGAAGGAGATTTACTGGAGATTTTGTAATTTCTACAAGGCTCTTTCCAACCAGCTTCATTAAGTTGAAGTAAATCAAATCATGCAGAGATCTGGCTCAGCCAGAGAGACATGCCGGGAAAGATACAAAATGAAGAAGAACAGACGCAAGATGATAAGCTTTAGAATCTTTGGCATTTTTCATAAACATTTTCAAGGCTTTTAGATCTGTATATTCACCCATTTTCCCCCACACACTCGCCTATAAATACATTATACATGCACTCTTTATACACAACTCTGTATATGCATGGTACACAAGCACACGTGCAAACAAAGAGGCATTTTTGTGGCTTTTTAAACCAGGATAATCTTTCCCCCAATCCTTCCATTTGCAGCTACACACAGCTTTGCATGAGCAAAAGACATTCTTTAGCCAATCAAGTAGATGAAAATGTGCCTGTCCTTATTCAAGAGCACAGTGGGACTTCGAAAAATAAACTTATGAAAAATTACTGAATCTGGCTAATAACCCAGTGGAAGATAGTCTGCTGTTAGTTTTCCTTCTTCAGATTCCTGCAACAGGCCAACAGGACTGTGCTGTGGGACCACACACAACTCCATCTGGATCACCAATCCATAAGCAAGGTTTTAACTGTTTTACCTTTTATTAGATGACTTTCAAAGCCTTTTTTTTGTTTTTTTGGGTTTTTTTTTTCAAAAAGAATCCTATCTCTCAGGTTTCTTTATTTTTTTGCACTGTGAACTACCCCAGGGGATGCTGCTGGTAATCCCTGCCTGGGAATCACAAGGAACACCTCCAGCTCTTGTGCTCCCAATGATTTGTGGTGACAATCACAATGTCCCACAGCACCTAAAGGACCGAGGGCTACAGCATCATCAAAATTAAGCAGGTTTCATAGATGATTATGTGTTTTAGTTTCCCCAGTCAAACAACCTGGATAATGCTGTTTTTCTGAAATATATAAAGCACATGCACAACTGCTAGAAGATCGGCAAGCAAGCAAGAGATCACATTCTCCTCAGAACACAAAACGGGGTCCTTTCTTCTGCCTTTGCATTGCTCACTTTCCACATGACTTCACTTTCGGATCCTCTCCTTGTGAACCACCAGGAAAGGCTGCAAGACATCAGTGGTGGACCAAAGCCTGCACACTATTGCACAACCACTTCTTTGGGCACGTGCTCTCTTTCTGCACAAGCACTTGTTTCTTTAAGGCTGTAAAGTGTTTTTCTCCTCTTGGATCTGTAGTGTTGACCCCTTTGGATTTAGACAGGAAAACAACAGCTATGCTGAAAATATCTGATGAGATGGAATTATAAAAGGCAAGGCAACAGAGTCTTTTCAGGTCACTGAGTTAGCCTTTTCTCTTAATCCTTTCATGGCATAAGGTTTTCATGCATCCATTGCCAGCAATGGATCTCCAATGATTCCGGTATACAAAGAGTTAACCACAGGCTGGGCTTTAAAAAAAAAAAAAAAAAGAAGAAAAAAAAAGGAAGAAAAAAAAAGGAAAAAGAAAAACCCACAAGTGCTGGATGAAATATTGAGATACTGTTGGAGCTCCTAGCTCTTTCTGCTAATTATGATAAAAAACTTTTTAAAATGTACACTGCTTGAACAGAAGATGGGTATCAAAGACTCGTTAATTCAGAGCTTAAACCTTTCTAGGCACAGTGATTTAACTCAGAAAAGAATAGCTTTCATATCTTAATGTAAATCTGTTGGATATGTTAAAAACTGGTTCAGAGCATCTCCTCACATCAGCTCAGCTGATCTGCTACACTAAGCAGAATTATCTCTTCCTACATAACACAGGGAGTGCTGCCACATCCAGCCTTGTCTCTGCAATCAAAGGGGAGGAAAAAAAAAAGAAAAATAAAAGGTGCAGTTGCACCATCCTCTCCCATTCTCCTCCCCGCCCCACAAGCTAGTTCACATGTTTCACCTTGCTCTTTTTTGGGATTCCGTGCCAAAAAGACAACCCAGAAAAGAAACCCAAGATAGGTGTTTATCAAAAACCACGTCTTCCAAGACAGAGAAAGTCTGTGGTGGTGATTCTAGTGTTGTTCTGAAGCAAGAGGGAGGGGAGGGGTGCTGTGTGTGCACGGAGGGAGATGCTGCATTCCCAAATCCTGCGGCGTCCTAGAGAGCACTCCGCTTCCTCCTGATGGGGCTGGAGCTGCTGGATGGTTTCAATTCAGCGTGCTGCACCTGTAAAAACAAACACACATGACGTTTGCACTTAGGTAACTCTAGCTCACTGCAGTGTGTGCTAATGGCTCCCCCAGGACAAAGCCAGGGAAACCAAGGAAGGTTCAAAAGTAATGAATCATTTTCTAAACACAGGAACATGGGGGATTAATTGCAGGAAGGATTTGAGGAGTCATGCATCATTTCTTGAAACAAAAAATATTAAAAGCAGATTTTTCTAATGAGATACATGGGGTTCTACCTGATTTCAGCAATGTAGGGTAGATCTTTTGGGTTTGTTTTGGTTTGGGAGTTGTTTTTCTTATCTTTCTGGCATTAACCTGTAAGTTTAATAAACTTCTCTCAGGAGTCTCAATTCAAGTGGATCCCAATAGACAGTAGGATGACAGTTGTCAAAACCATACACAGACCTTGGGATGCTGACATACTTAATCATTTCAAAAAAGGAAAACTGTTCTCCCAAATAGAACCTGGACAAAGCTACCTCCACTTTTCAAAACAAATTCATATACAATATAATGGTTAAAACATGAGTGGTAAACTGTCAAGGATGGTGTAATCTCCAAATTGTCTGTTGTGCTAGACAAAAGTATTCCCACTGAAATCATGGGGGAAATTTGGCTGAACACACCATCTTCTTCACTCCTCCCCTCTCTTTTGTCCAACATGTGGTTGTAAATGGGTAATGTACAGACAGGAGTGATTCCTAACTCACTTGCAGCACCCCAGTGAAATGCTGATGCATTGATAGCACGTAAAACAAAGCAGACAGAGGGGCTTTGGAGCTGCCATAGATGACTTGTCCCTGAAGTGAGTGGCTGTAAGTGTTTTCAGCACTAGTGGAAAACCCCAAGGTTTGTCCCATCTGAGGAACTTTCATCATTCCTCCCATAGAAAATGGTTATCATTTTCCCTGGAGAGCTCAAAGGATCCCAATATGACAGAAACCACTCAAGGAAATGTTGTAAGTGTAAATGTTAAATAAAGCATAAATAGAAAAGCAGCTTATCTTTAAACATAAACACTTAAAGGGCATATGCAAACCATCACTGCAAATCCAGTGGCCTCCACAAGAGCAATGACAACAAATAAAAATACACTGAAGTTTAATGGCTCTATGACTGTTCCTGCTTAGCATTTTTCCTCCCACCAGTCCATGGTGAGATTTCTTTCCAGTTATTAGTGCTACCACCAACCAGTCTGGTGGTATCTGGAGATAAATGCCACCAGAAGCTTTTTCCAGCCCTGTTTCTACCAGATGCCTCAACACTGTGTGTGAGGAATTCAATTTCTGTCTCCAACAGCATAAAGTCACTACAGGTGAGGCTGTGATTCCCTTATTCCCAGGGAGCAGCACCTCACAGGGAAAGTGCCACAATTCACAGAGAAAAGTACAATGTCAGAGGGATCCTGGGCATCAGGATCAGAGCCCGAGGACACAGATTCCAGTCGATTAAAACAAAAGAAAGAATCCTTTATGTGGTGTGGCTTCATCACCCAGCAAGACAGTTTTCCCTCCTCCAAGAGAAATAAACAGATCTTGACATTCTAAAGGACTTATTGTTCAAATAATTTCCAGGAAGATAGGCGAGATTGCTGAAAACAGTGTTGTTGTTTCAAAGAAATGGGAGAAGAGACAAGACTTGACTGAAACTGAGGGAGGATACATTCTGGTTAGATTAAAACTTATAATTCCATAATGGTGGAAGATTGATCTGATCAACTGTAGAGTATTTTATACACATTTCAAGGTTTTCTTTAAAGAAAAAGATGAGCGGGGCATTGTCCAAAGGAGGCCTGGAGCTCAAGCACAATGTCACAGAAATAATTCCCCCCATTCCTCCCCCTACCATGAGAGAAAGGAGAATTCAGCAAATCCTTTTGGATGGTTATCTCTATCAAAGAGACTATTTTTCTCCTCCCTCTGTACAAATACCGGAGCAGAAAGGTGACGAAAACCATAGCTCAGTAACCACGCTGAGTGATTTTCCAGATCATTTTTAAGTAGGTCTTTTCAGGATAATTTTTCTGCAATCATTTTATCCTTCTGACAAAGGATTTTGGCTCCCCTCTCTTCTAACACTCTCTCCCCCTCCCTTTGTGGATTTTCCCCCTATTCCTTATCTCGGTTATTCAAAAGTCATTGGCATTGTATTCCCAAACGGAGCACCCAGCAGCTCTCAGTGTCACTCCTTGCCTCTGTTGGCTCTGGCCATTCATTACTTACCTTTTGAACATCAGATGGTACCCTGGAGAGGAAATCTAGTAGCTCATTATTGTCGATGGCATAGGGATTTCTAAGCTTCTTAGTAAATTTATTTATGCCTAGGATGAAAAAAATAAAAAAAAATAAAAATAAAGGCAAACAAAATAACACAACCCTTTTCTACTCCCTCCCTCTAAATTTGTTCAGGCAAGGTGAAAAAGGGAAGGGGAATTCACAAGTTAAAATTAGTGTGAAAACAGTGCCTCAGACTTAAAGCCACACACATGTTCCCTGCCACGTGGAATCACTCACAAGTGCCTCCTGGAGGAAGCAGAGGACATTATTGATAAAGGGATTTCTCTGCTTTTGGGATCATGTGTTGCCAACAACGTGGCAAAAAGAGATTGCAGCATGAATTCATTCTGGGGGATACTCTGGGGAGAAAATACACATTGAAAACCAAGACTGCTGTTACATCTGCTAACCTAATGACCAAAGACATCCCCTCTCCTCTTGCCCAGGCAACTGGAAGGCTGCAAAAATAATTGGGGAAAAGGCTTTTTTCCCTTCCATTTCTTCTGAAAATGAAAGCTTTACCTCCCCATCCTGTCTCATAGCTTATCCCCTCTCTGCAGAGCTACATTTGCCAAACTGCCCACATTATGATGCTTTGGAACACTGCAAAACTTTATCACAAGGTTTACTTTATTTTGATCTTTGCGTGAAATATTTGGTTTATTAACTGCAGCAACAGCAGTCCACCTCCACAGACTTATTTAAGCTTCAGCTGACAGAGGTTGTCCCTAGTCTGGAGAGAAGATCCATGGGAGTATAATTTTCATATTATTGTGGAGTTCTTAAGGTCTTCTCTTGCCTCGCATGAGGTCATCTAGGTGAAGAGAATCAGCTAACCCATTTTAAAGAATAGCAAAAAATTCAAATGTTGGTTGCCTCTGAGGATCATAATACAGCATTCAATTCCATCATGCCCCTGTCCAAAATCTCATAGTGGTTTCCCTGGAAGTGATTTCAAACGTGATGGCTGCTCCAGCTTTCTCCTCTCCCTGAAATGTACCTGCCTCACATCTGAGATTCAGCTTTTAAGCCATATACTTGTAGCAAAATGACAACACAATTTTCTGTGTACCTGATTTTTAAAAAACAGAAAATACCATAAGGTCTTTTGAGGCCTTGCCACAGGGTAGTTGTTTAACATGTATCATATTTGAAGGCCCTGTCACTCTAGATGATGTTGAATGGATGTATAGTTTTCATGTACTCACCATGTCTTCCACACGAGAACAACAATATTTTGTTACTGAACTTTTTACTCCCAGCAGTTTCTCCCCTTTCCTTTTGCCCTTTCTTTTGTTGGATTTAATCCTTTATTTCTTTGTTGCTGTTTCCCAAGAATGGCCTTTTTTTTACTGCCACTTTCTCATTCCCTCCCTTTTCTACATCCAGGAGAGCCAAGAGAGCAGCTGATGGCTCAGCCCAGGGGTTATAGGGATTCCTACAACCCAGAGCCACACCAGGACTGAGCTCCTGCAGGTCAGAGAGGATTTACCTGCACTGTGCTCTCCACACCTTCCTACCTCAAGGCTGAGATAGACATTAACACCCTAAAAAAGACAGGAGGCCGTTTGGAAACGCAGAAAGTCTTCAGCAGCTGGAATCACAGAGTGGTTTGGATTGGAAGGGGTCTTGAAGACCATCTCAATCCAAGCCCCTGTCATGGCCAGGAACACCTTCCACTCTCCCAGGTTGCTCCAAACCCCATCCAACCTGGCCTTGGACACTTCCAGGGATGGAGCACCCACAGCTTCTCCAGAAAAACTGTGCCAGGATCTCACCACCCTCCCAGGGAAGAATTTCTCCCTAATATCTAATCTAAACCTGCCCTTTTTCCATTTAAAGCCATTCCCTTTTGTCCTATGCCCTTGAATGCCATCTCCTTTCATGAAAGATGATCCTACATTTCTTCATAACACCACCAGAAAAGTTTTAATTTTTAAAAGCTCCTCTTTTAGTTCGTGATGTATCTTCACACAAATACTTTCTAGCCCATGATAAAAGCAGAGGCTCAGTGTGTCCTGCTGGGCACTGGGCACAGCCTCTCCTGACTGCCAGGATATTCAGATCCAAGAGGCTCCCAGGGTCCAAATCTACATGGTCCAGCTCTGCAAACACAACTTGTCCACTTCCTACCATTTCCCAGCTGGAGGGCTCCAGCACCAGGAAGCTAATTACTTTCCTGCAGAAGAATAATAACACTGAAAGTAGCTTATCTAGGCTAATGCTCTTCTTGTGGTGCTGTTGGAAACATACAAAGAACCCTAGGAAAAGCAAATTATCGGATAACCCAGGGGGGAGAAATGGTAATTTTAAGAAGTTCATAACATCTTTATTCACCTCTAAGCAACAGCACTTGTTTGTCTGTGTAACAGGTCGTTTAAAGCTTGTTTGATTTCATTCTGTAGACATATATTGCATTTATCTCATACAAACGAGACACAGCGGAGTACTTACCCCAGATTAAAACAATGTACCTCAGTGGTATAAAATACAAAATAACTGTTGCTGCTACCAGGACCAAGCAGGCCAGGACAGAGAGGAAAGGCACCGTCCAGTTGAATGTGCTGTAAGGAAAAAACACAATTCTTCTCAACATTCCTGTTCTTGGGCACTGTTTGTGCTTTGCTACCCAATAATAATTTAATGACCTCTTTGCAGCGCTCAGTGCAGTCAGAAACGCTGTAAATTGCAGACCCTTTGGAAGGTGGATAAGCAGATTCCTACATCTGGATGCTATAATGGATTGAGGGAGAGGCAGATATCACGATAAGGAAAGAGAAAAGGAGCCCTGGGGAGCTCAGTGAAGTTGTTAGGCATGTAAGTGAGTTGTTTTTGTTTCTTCTCCTGCGTGTCGCACTTGTTACACATCCCTGCTCGCCAGCCAGCTCTCCATTATTCATGAGCAGATTATCTGATCTGGAGATGGGGCTGAGCTGTCAGATCAGCTCTGCTGGGCCACGCTGGAGATGACACCAGATGTGTGTCAGTGCAGGGCTCAGGGGTGGCAGGTAGCCAGAGTCACCCCCAGAAAAGAACTGGCATTGGGTTAATTATGATGCCAAACTGTGAAAGAGCAGCTCGAGGAATTTCTCTGTGCAACATTAGGGCCACAATATTCTATATAATCTCTCTACATTTATATAGCTGCTTCTGTTTCTTTACATTTCCTACAATTCTTTACTACACTCTACACAGGAGATTGGCTTGGATAAGCTGTAGTAAGGTAGCAGAAGTCCAAGCTTCTCCATTCCAACAATCTCCATTAGATTTTTCCCAAGAGAAGCTCTCTTGAGAAGCTCAGTTACTACAGCATTTCACCCTTTGGCCACACTGTAGTGAAAAGCAGGATTTTATTTCACTCAGACCTCTCATCTGCAAGTCAATGATGGACTTAAGGTGAGAAGCCATTGCTTACAGATCTTTGAAATTACTTTGTTTCCCTGTGCCCTTGTAGGACATAACCCTATGGCCTGCACCAAATGTTGAGATGCCTGGCCTACAAGGATGCCAGTTAGTCCATAGGTGGATTTATGGATCTGGGCATCTCTGTTTCATGCAATCTGCCTGCTAACTTCACCATATCACGATGATGGGGAGTAGGAAGAAGAGAGAATGAATCCAGACCACTTATCAGGCTATAAAATAAGACAAACTTCCCTTGACAGATAAAATTAATAGGACGCTTCAAGAATTACATTTAAGCTTCAATAGACGTATTAAATATTAAGTAAAAATAGGTGGGAGAGGACCCATCATTATCAATCAATGTAGCTTAAGTTAAAGTAAAAAAAAAATAGCAAAACAGCTCAATTCAGTTAAACTATGAAAACTCCCTATGATTGTGTAACTGGAGTGACAGACGGAAACTGTAGCACAATTCAGTCTGTCACTTACAAAAAAAAACTTTGATAGCAATTTTTTAATGGCACATCACTGCCGAGCTACAACAGAATTCTTCTGAAATTACATCGGGCGTCCACATTAGTACCCAATGTGTTCTTTAAGGCCATTGTTACCAAAATGAATACAAGAAATTAATAGTGTTTAAGTGCTTTGAGTCTTCCTGCCGTGCAGCTGGGCAGAACAGTGCCCTGTTCATAGCCTGGAATACATCTTTGGGCCACTTCCACCCCAGCTGGGGTGTCCAGTGTGGAGCCACAGCACATGTGGTTGCTGTATTTTTAGCTTGAACCCAGCTCCTCATTAAAGTGGGGCTCGGTCACAAACCATCACTTTGTGTTCAAAACAGACAACAATATGGATCAATTAAGCTCCAATAAAGATTGAGTTATAAAAGGTTTGTGTGTGTTTGTGTGTGGGATTTTTTTTTTTGCTTTTTTTTAGGCTCTTCATCTCCCTCCTTTGCAAGGTCAGGAATACCCTCTGTGCCTCCCCCCTTGCCATGAGACCCTGAAAATCCCCTTCAGGCTTCCTTGTGGCACAAGCAGGAAGCAGACAGCTCAAAATGGTAAAGACAGAGGAAGATCAATGTGCTGGCCAGGGACACAAGGGACTGGTAACCCCTGCAGCCAGGTCAGGATGGGAGGGCGTGGGAAAGGCAACACTGACCAGCATTTCCTGCTTTCTGTGATGGAAAGATGAAAAGAAATGCCTGATACTTCTGTACCCACGTCTTTAAGCAAGATCTGTGCCATCCATGACTCTCCACTCCATCACAAACAAGCAAGACCAGAAATTTAGGCAAACATGAAAGCCACATCAGTAAAGCATGTGGCTTCTCCTCTTCCCTACACTTTGCAAAGGTTATTTTTGGAATAAAAGACTGTAAGAGAAGAAGCAGTGGTGGGACTAGCCAGGTTATTCTGCTGCACCTTGCTGCCATTTTTTGGAACATTTACTCCATTTTAATCCCCCAGGCTCTGCTTCACTGCAAATCAAGGCTTAGCAAGAAAAATGTATTACTTACTTTTTAATCCTCTCTCCAAACGATGCTATTTCTTCTAGGATGCTTTGAACAGCTATGATGATCTCTTGGACCATGTGGATTCTTTCAATTAGCCCCTTTTTCTCAGATTCCTAATCAAAAGAAACCAGAAAATAAAAATTTTTAACATACAGTATTTGCTAGGGTGTTCTCAGATATGTGGTGAAAGTAACATTTCCAGCACTGCTGATCCATCCATGAATTCAAGTATTTCACTGAAGGAAGGAGAGAATAAACACCCTGGGTTTATGACACAGAACTCACATTATTTGTACAAATCCCTATATTTTCTTCTTTTTCCTCAAGACATGGGCAGAGGTTTCTCCATCTCCTAACCCGACTGCAGGATCTCAACAGGGATTTCACTGAAGAACCCAAAGGGATGACAAAAGCTCAAGAGAGGCTGAGCACCCCTGATGTGGAGTGCTGGCTGCTCAGGGCTCCTCAAGAACAAAAATATTCTTTTGCAGAACTTCTAAATATCACTTTTCTGAGCTTTGTAGGCTCCCCACAGCCATGCTGTTTTCTGTATATAAATTAGCAGCAAGATAGCAAATGCAATATTTTTTGAATATTCTGTATACAGAGACTTATTCTTTTGCTGGGAAAAAAAATCAAAGGGAAAAATGTCATTTTCCCTTTACAGAGGCCATCTCAACTTCATTTCTTACTGTTTATTTTAGGCAACAACATTACAGGACATTACTACACATGTGCAGAAATAAAAAGGAAGCAGAGAATGAATTAAAAATCAAAATTACTTAAATCAGGCTTGAAAACTAGTATACAATTATCAGCATTCAGCATTTCTTTGCCAGCAATCTAACACACATACAGGCATGCAAATTGGTGTGGTTGCAGATATTCTAGCAAGAAATCAGCAAAACATTCACTTATTACAAAATGCAGAGCCCTGGACACTGATTTTACATCACATTTAGACACTTAAAAATCAGTCCAATTTAGCAAAAGAAAAAAAAAAGGAAAAAAAAGGGGGAAAAAAAGGGAAAAAAACCAAACCAACAAACAAAACATTTTAAGCTGTGTTTTAACCAATCTGTTCCCACAGAGGGGAGATGATGATAAAGAGCATTTTGTATCCCTGCTCCCCATGGCCCACACCATTCAAGGTATAGGAAAGGGAGGGTGGGAATGAGCCAGGGCCACAGAAATGTGCATCAGCACTGCTGCAGTTCTGCCTCTGTGTTGTCATCCACATCATTTCTCCATGCAGGACAGGGTCAGAGGTTCTTTAAAGTAACCCAGAGCCACAGAGGTGAGGACTCTTGCCCCAGTCCTTTGGCACTACCATGCTGGGAAGGGTCTGTGTGTTCCTAAGACAGAGCAGCACTCTGGAGAGTGTGCTGGAATAACCTGTGACCCATCCTTGCATGCCAAGAGGCAAGCATGGGAATACAGCCCTGAGACCACTTTGAATTACTTACTGCCCATTTCTCTTCCCAGCAACTTTTGAGTTTGAAAAGCCAGCCAAAACCACCACGGAGTTATCAAGCTCCAGACATTTGAATATTTGCCTTTAGGTTGCAAGTCAGTGCACAATGAATAGAAGCAGCATTTTAAATAATCACACATTTGGGTGTGAAAATGAGTATTTTTACATTAATAAAACAACCAACAAAAATGAAACCCTTGGGGTGTGAAATAACCCCGGAACAAAATAAATAAATAAATAGTCAGTTTATGTGAAAATAGCACCAAAAAGTCATTTTCACACAGCTCCAGTTATAATCTCGTTAGGCTCAAATGTAAATGACACATTGAAATTATATTTAACTATTTGCTCACTGGAATGGTACACCAGTCCTTTAGCCACAGTTGGCTTTTTTCCCACCAAACTTAGAAGTCGGGGAGCAGCTCATGGAAAACGAGACAGTGGGAATTTCATTCTGTCCAAATTCAGGCAGAGGGGTAAAGAATAAATAATATTAAATAAAGTGCTATTGCAGGGCAAGCCTACTCTTGCTGCCCAGAGCTGCAAGGCAGATCATCTGCCAGCTCTATCTGCATCATGCTGACTTCATTTGCACGTCCTCGATGGAGCTCAGAGATGTGGTGATAACGCAGTTTAACCAACACAACACAACACAACACAACTTCTGCTATCATGAAGCAGAGCCAGGAAATAAACCAGAAACTAACAGTCCCTAAGTCAGGACAACTGCATGCCCATGCTCACCTGGCTGCATGCTAAAATCACCCCTGGACAACTGTGCTTTTAATTTGTGATACAAAAATATGGTGAGAAAATATGGCCAACCAATGTAAAGGCAGAGACAAACTGGGATTAGAAAGCCTTGTAAATAAAATCAGTTATTTGAGAGCAAAATAAGCTGCAACTCTCCTTGCAGTATGCATAGTGTGCATAGTTGTTTGAAAATCCTGGGAATTTGTCAACGTTGTTTCTTTGCTATTGTTGTTTTGTTCTGGAAACCTGCAGTCTAAACACATTGACAGGATTGTTAGGGCACTGGTTAAGCAAGAGAGAAGGAGACAAGTGAAGTACAACAAATGGGATTTTTCAAATTACTTAGGTTTTGGAGTGCTGTTTATGCTTTGTGAACCAGCACCTCACAAAACACTGTTGGAAGCAGTCAGAGTCCGTCAGGATGAAAGTCACTGGATGCTGTTGACTAGTAAATGGGCAACTGTCATAGGAAAAGCTATATTTGAACACTACCATGCTCGTGGAAAATGCAAAAAGTAATCCAAAAATACATCTTCCACTAAGCTTCACCATCAGAGCAAGGTCCCACCACCCAGAAAATTTTCCTCCATCCTCTTCAGGTATCATTCCTTTCTGATTTCCTTTGGACCCAATATATAACACTGCTTGAAAAACAGACTTGGATACCTGTGCTTCAAAAATCACAGCTCAGAATCTTTTGCATGAATTGAAAATGAAATATCCTGCCTGTTTCAGGCATTATTTCCCTAAAACCAGTCATGAAGCTTCCATTCCTTCAAGGCCTTTTTCTTCTTTATTTCTTAGCTGATTACAGCACTGTGGGTGGACCAAAACCAGTCTTGAGCCTTTGGGAAAGAATTAACTCCATCAGAATGAATTTACAACTGAGAATTAATTATATAATCAGTGTGTTACTTCAAATCTTCCTTGCATATCCTGATTTAAGAAACCTTCATTTCTACATTAATTGCCTGAACAAAACCACAAAAGGGGGTTTACAAAAGATTAAGCATGTCAGGGGAGGGGAAAAAAACAACACCAACCAAGGCCCAGCAATTTCAGAAATTAAGTCTTTTGTCTCCAGCTAACAAATGTCAACTTGAGCTCGGAAATGAAGACACCAAATCTCTGCCGTACTGGAAGATGCTCCTGGATTTTTCTATTTCTGAAATATGTAACAGTCAAACAGGAGACATAAACACACTTTAAGGGTTACCACAGCTCTCTGAGCTCCCTTCCCTTATGCTGCTCTGAGATATTCAGGGTCAGCTGCAAAAGAAATCTTCACACAACCACAACATTGAGGGGCTTCCAACGCCAAAGACTTTAAAAGAGTGGGAATGTGGGTCAGGCCAGGAAAGGACATCCCCAGCATCAACACAGCAATTCACAACGGGGGAGCTACAGCAGTCAGAGCTGGTCTTGAGGGGGAAAATCCTAAGAGTTATGGGGGGAAGACACTGAAGGCAAAATTCTTCAATCGTCTGCTCTGGAACAAAGACGAAATGCCACCCATTAGTGCTTCTTCTCTAGCCAAGCATCCATTACTGAATTCAAAGCTTGGATGGTGGAGATCCCCTAACTTCTTTTGATCATTTGTTTCAATGATTAATAGCTTTCATCTTTACAGAAAGCTGTTTCCTATTTTTTAAAATCTATCCTTCAAATATTTTTCCTCTGGATACATCCAAACCAGCGAGCAACGCTCCAAATGCACAGACAATTTTTGCTGTTGTTCCCCGAGTGTATTTCTGATGTATACTGCAAATATCATATGCACACAACGAAAAGTTAGGCTTGAAGCCACGGGTAAGTTCTACATAATGGTTGCTCACTTGGATTTCATGGAAAACACTTGCAGGGAGAAATCTTGCATGCAACTCTCAAACAAGTGGTATTCATCAGCAGATTTCTGGCGTGCCAAGGGAAACTCAATATATAAAGCTGAGGAACACTTGGGGCCAAAGATGAGGAAAAGGGGAGGAGGAAACATAAATAGGGATTAATGCAAAAGGAGGAAGAAAACGGGACACGGGCAACCCAGTCAGGAATGAAAATCCTGAATATCTTCAGGGATTGGAAGAATTAGTCTGCCTAGCCCTGGGCTGGCCTAACTTTCAGGATTAGCTTTCTTACAGTAGCTGTCTCATTATGCTACTGCTGCTACAAGCACATTAGGGCAATGTTTTACCAGGATTTATCTAACGTACCAGTTATTAATTCTTCAGCGTATTAGCAACAAACAAGATTGATGGAAAGAGAAAAGAAAGGAAAATAGCTCAGGCATGCATTCTTTTTTGCTCCACTATTATTCTGCTTTAAAAAAAAAAACAAAAAAAACCAACAAAACATGCTGTAGTTATTTAGAGAAAAGCAGAGTTAGCCAAAGTTGGATTTAATTTGCGACTTGCTCTTTGCTAGACTACAAAACTCTGACCTTACCGGTGTCCAGCAAAACCTGTGCCAAACAACATCTTAGGGCCAAAATACTCGTCCATGAAGAACTTCTGAAACCAAAAGGATTTTATTGGGTATAAACAGCAGACCACTGGCCTCTATTGTCTGCAGGCAACACTTCACTAGCAGCTCCAGTCTAGCAGCAGAATGAAGCTCTTGTGGGAGGTGGTAGCCATGGAGTGACAGACAGTCTCTTGGTAGCTAAAATGAATTCCAGGCAGAGCTTTGAAAACAGTCACCACAGCAACCTTGAACTGGATCCTGCCTTCGGTGGGAGCCAAAGGAGGCTGAGAGAAGCCCAACAATCTGCCTTGCTGAGTCACTGCCCTGCCCTGCAAAGTCTGCTGAGTGTCAGGAGAGCTCCTCAGCACTTCCAGGAGGATGGGCACCCGCAGAGGACGGCTGCCAAGCTCTGAGCAATTGCCTCGTGCAGCCCTGAAACTGTGCATCACAGGATCTTTTTGTTTATTAACACCATGCTGCAAATGTGCCTGCCTGTGGAAATTTAGCGAATCTGAGTGTACTTGAAATAATTACCAAATAGAGGAAATGCAACACATACAGGTCAATTTATGCTCTCAGTTAAAAAGGTGTGAAATCTGGAATAATTCCACCAGAGCCAATAGAATCACTTCAGACTGGTATGAAGGAGAGCAGCATCGGTCTTAAAAGGACACATTTGGAAAGCAATAGCACATCATCCTACCGCATTTGAGAGTTTGGGAACACTGCCTGAGGAGCAGAAGATGACCACTCCATGCCTTGTTCAGCCATGCCAACACTTTCTCTGCCTACATTAGATGAATTTCATCCGTGCACAGGGGACCAGCAGAAGTCTCCTAAGCCAAACCCAAGAAAAGTCCTATGTGAAAAACCCCAGGTCATAATTCTGTTTCTTTCTCTATGCACAGGCATGAAATTCAGGAGGTTTAAGAAGCATTTTCTGTACTTGCTCACGTTTTCACAGACACATAAAGTAGCCCAAAATCCACTGGCATTGCCACAAGTTTTCAAGCAATAGCTGCAGTCACACGGACTAAAACATAATTTAGGTGAGGAACATGTGCGTAAGAAGCAACAAGAATCAATCCTGAATGGACATAAGTCATCTCTGATTTAAAAAAGGGAAAGGGAAGGAAAACAGGTTTTGTCAAAATAAGTGCTTTCTCCTGGAAATACATGAGAGTTAAGAACAATCACATGGTGATTAGACTCAAACTACTGGTTCATCATCTATAATCTAGGTAATGATCTTTAGCAATTTGGGGTATGGGAAAAAGAGAGATCTATTCATATATCTGCCCAATTCAAAATAAAATTTAACAACATTTTAAACCATCGCAATTTTTAAGGGGTGAGAACTCCCTGAGGTTCATGTGCTGGGTCCTGTGACCTGCCTGGTGCCACCTAATATTTCTCCAGAGATTCAGAGCAGTAACAGTGTTGGCTTCACTACTTCTAGGCAGGTAATTCTCTCTAAGAGGGAGAATTTGGGAGTGCCGTGTGGCTGCTAAGGTTTCTTTGAGAGAAGAGTCATACCACAGTGCCCAGGATATCTCTGAGTCCTCTGCAAGTCCCTCCTTTCAACTCCTCTCCCCATCAGCCCCAAACCCATGAATGGGTGGCTTATGTCACTGATATAAGGAACGTGCCAGTTTATGGGATGCATATGGGTAAAACCAGTCCTGGACAATGCTGCAGTGCAAGACATAAAAAGAGAATATTTAACTTCCAGTTTCTTGTACACAGGAGGCTCCCAGCAAAAGAGCAAAGCACAACCACAACAAGCCCTGCATTGAGTCTTTTTATGAAACAATCTTGTCCATAATTTTATAGAGGACATGGATGCTCCTCCTCAGTCAGGACATGTGTATCATGGGGCATTTTCAAGTCCTTACCATCATTTGTCTTCAGTAATCTTAATGGGGGATGTTGAAATATTATATTGCAATTGTTGTATTGAAGAGAAAAAGAAAAACTAATGAAATTATTTATACTTCCAGGGAAGAAAACAATGAGATGATATTGTCTTGAATGACCTTTCCTAAGTATGGGGATATAGCATCTTACACAATAGACTCTTGGTTCATGTTTCAATTACTGACCTTTACTGCGGAGAAAATTAATGCAATTTTCATCGTAATCCACCCGTACAAATAAGATCCATACGGAAGGTTTCCACATGCTGAATCTAACTCAAATGGAAAATGTCAGCTGTTTGCTACTGGATGAATTTGACTTTAATTTGTTCGGCTGGAGTCCTTTTGAATTGTGTTCAGAAAACTTTGGATATCTTTGGTACCTATTTTTGACAGAGAATTTCCTACATCAGAGACACTGAATTTTTATTCTTTGGTGATTTCATTCCACTTCTGGTTTTTTCCAATACATAAGATACTAAACATTTCTTGGAAGTTGCCAAATAACTTGGCTTAAAGCCACAGTATCATTTGACCCTTCCCTGTTACATTACATTTAGCCAAGCAGGGCTATATTGGCTCACCACAGGATAGAAATTCCCAAAAATCCCCAAAAAACCAACAAAAGCCTCACACAGGAATTGTTGTTGATTTAATTTTGCCTCTGATTTTCTTTTGAATCAGTTACCAGACCTGAAAATAGTAGCAACTTAAGTTTGATCTGTTGTGGAGGAGATGTAAGCCTTTATTCAGACAACTGAGAAGACTCAAGACTCCTTCCAGTCAGGTGCTATGAAACAATCATTCACAGGCTGTCTGCTCTTGAAACTCTACAGTCATTATCAGAAACAAGAAAAAAAATAAATAAAATAAATAGAACTGTTTAACAATCAGACAGCTTAAACTAAATTGCATGTAACATGTCTACACCTTCTTAGCAGCAGCCAAAAGATGCTTCAGTGATGTCACTTTAAAACAATCCTTACTCTGCCTGACAGAGCCCAGAGTTGAAAGGACACAGCCTGAACTCAGTGTCCAAGGTGGCACAAATCCCAGAAGGCATTTATCCCTGGAACAGCTTGTGCCAAAGGGACAGAGCACTGCTGTCTTTTCCAGCCCTCCACACTGCTCTGTGGGGAGGGCAGAGGGGGAAAGGATGGGGGAGTTGGCAATTAAGCCCTGTCATTTAAGACAGATAGTCTAGGTGGAGGGAGTTAATCTGCTCTTGGGTTTTTGAACTAAGTGTCTGTGTATTTATAATTTGTAAACAGTTCATCTCTTGGAGGGTGTGTTACAATTCCCAGAAGCACGGTCTGTTATGTCTAACAGGCAGCAGAACCCAGAAGGGCTCTGTGTGTGAGTATTTTGATACAGCAGGATGACAGGAAACAGAAACAGTGACCTCGTACACCACAGCCCAACTAGCAGATTTCAACTTTGGGAGCTCTTGTATTAGGGAGGAAAAAAAAATACACAGACCTCTTTTTAAAGTAGAGTTGTCTGTTTAAATGTTGACATTGCCATGAGATAGTGTCATAAAATTACATTTTTCTTACACTCCCCAGAGAGCATTGGCCACCCTCAGACTTGGAAAAGCGACTTAGAATAACCTAATGTACTTAAGGATGCAAGTCATGGGGGTGTCAGTGTGGTCCATGGCTGCTGCATGTACACACAGGGCACAAAAAAGACATTAATGCAATTCTGCACAGCACTGGATATGGAACAAATGCAGGGGCTGGCTATTGTCTCTCCTGGCAAACCTGTGCAAGAATTCCGTAACAATCAAAATGAATTATGAATTATTACTGGAATGTCGGGATGTAAAGCTCTATCTTCAGGAGAAAGCCTGCTGGAGGTGTCTGCTGAGAGAGACTCTGCCCAGTGCCACCAGCTCTCTGTGTCACAGAGTCATGCAGTGTGTGTGGAATGGGGACAGAAGCAGCTCCCACCACAAAATGGTAGAGCCAAATCATCAGCAGCTCAACACTGACTCCCAGGAGTTTTCCCAAACCTGCACATTTAGTTAAAATAAACCAAGGAACAGAATGACAGTGAAGCTGTTTGGGGGGAGGCAAAAACCCTAAGTCATTAAATCCGTATTTAAGTGACATGGTGGTATTTATAGAGAGAACCAAAGTCACTGGAGTTAAGTGTAGGGTAAATGTAACCTAGAGTATTTTAACATTGCTGCAATGAATTGCACAGCACAGGAAACAGAGGATTTGATACCTATTGAATACATTCTTCCTTCTCTTCTCCCACCTCAGCACTTGCAAAGGGGAAAAGAGGAATATTAATATAGAAAAAAGTAAACGGGATTGTTCCAGTGAATAAGTTACACCTTCAGGCATCACAAAAATAACATGCAGAGGGTCAATATTTATGGGTGTCTAGAACCAGGAACTCACTAAACAGAAATTATTGCCTTTTAGAGATAGACACTATTCCTTTGAAAAAGATGCAACTTTCATTTAGCAACTTCTGATGAGTTTCAGATATTGGTGCATTCACTTGACAAATTTTACGATGCAAAGAGCAAATTATAAATGAGAACATTTAAACAACCATTGTGTGTTGCAAGAAACCTGTAATTCAGCTGGATTGCCTAAACTTCACTTTATAACTTTGACGGATTTCTGGTTGCTCATTAAAATATAACCACCAAAGAAGAGCAAGTTAAATTTAAATAACTATTCCCACCAATTAGTCTGCTGAGCTTCAATCCCAGGGTCTGTGACTGAGAAGAGTTAAGGTGCACTTGCTAGCTGTGGTATTGATTTACTTCTTAATGATCAACAATTTCACTGTAGCACTTTTAAAACATAGAATATTCAAGAAGAGTCTTATTAACTTAGTATGCAATTTGAAAGTTTCACATCCCCTCGTGAACATTTTCTTCCTAACAGCTAATGTTCCTTTGCATGCTGTTGCTCGTTAAATAATTCCTCACCTTTTAGCTTTAAAGTATTTATAGATTATCAGATCCTCCTTCACTTACTTATGTTTTCTCAAGCTGTATACATTAAGTTCTCTTAATCTTTCTTCATATGTCATGCCCTCTAATCCTTTTATCATTTGTCACTGTGGTTTGATAAACTTGGAAAAAAATCCAATGAATTTTTCACAGTGAGAAGAATGAGTAAGTATGTTCCAGTAAAATAAAAAACAGGCCTTGCCAATTCCAATTCTTTCCACATTTCAGCCGCTGAACTAAAACTGGTTTTTTTCCCAGGCTCTGAAAGAAATGTTGAGAAAATTCTAACCAGCCCTCCACAAATCACACCAATTCTGGCCTACTGAAGTGGAAATGCCAAACTATGTGGGGAAAGCCATTAGTACAGAATGTCACCCAGCATTTGGAAAGGCAGTGAGGGGGAATTGTCCATCCTTGGGTAGTTTTTGCACTTCCTCCACCCCCACACACCCCTGTAGGTGCACATTTAGGAATGTGTGCCCTCTGCGAGGTCAGGCACAGTTTTTTGGGGCTGCTCAGACTCAGCTGATGTTCAGGTCTCACACAGGTTCCTCCACTGGGGAAAGTCACACAAACCAAACCCTTCCTGCTTGCAAATCTGCTGAGCAGCAAACTGCTGACAACAGTTTCTCGGATAACACAGATAATAGCTGAAGATTTATGGAGAGAAGGTTTGTTTGTGTTCTCCCACCTTCCCTCTGATTCTAGCCAACACACTGGTGAGATATGCTTACCTTATCATCTTCATCCTCATCTTCATCCAAGCCCATAAGCTCCTGCAGAAGCAGATGTCCATATTACAAAACATAACACTTATTTTTTAGTGACAGGCAATGTTCAAAAAGCTTATGATACTCCCACAACATTTCACTACACAATTTTCTCCCACTTCTATTGAAAGTCATTAAAAAACCCCACCACTTTCTCCTTGCCAAAACAGTGTTTTGTATTCAAGGACCTTTTTTTTTTTTTTTGATGGTATTCTGAACAAAGCATGCAATACCCTATACAAATTTTAAGTCTAAATAAAGCATTAGTGGCCATGTCCAGTAATCTGAAGGCAACAGGCTTTCAAATCCATTGCCAGCTTTTACTATCTGTAAACAGCTTTGTTCTCAGTCTTGCAAATGAACCAACTGCTATGTCAAGGCTGAGGACTCTATACTCAACTTGTTCCATCCCCACTGCCACAATGACTGCTCCCTCCCTTTAGGGCCATTACTGAAACATTAGACTTTAGAAAACACATTAGTATGAACATAATCAATCTCACATAGAATCCCAGTCAGATTTCTATGCAGCATTATTTCCTCCCTTTAAGTTCTGTGCTGACAGGTAGGACAGAAAACAAAAGACTTGGCTAAGGCTTGGAATTAGGAGCACTTGGCTTTCAATTCAGGTATTTAATAAACTGAGCTTTTAACAGGGTCCTCCGGTTTTTTTTCTTGGTTATTTAATAGCTACATTTGAATCTGTGTACTACAAGTTTAAATACAGCAAACATGCAAAGAATGTGAAGAATCACAATAAAAAGATGGTTTGGATTTAGGGTTTCTTGGGGGGGTTGGGTGTTTCTGTTTTGGGGTTTTTTAATTTCTTTCTTTTTTTCTCTGAAAAGCAGTTGCATCTAGGATGTACAAGGTACTGGGAGTTCAGATACCCAGATTTATTCTTTGGCTCCCTGGAATACCCTGAGCAGCTGAATTAACACTGATCATGGTTTAAATTTCTATAGAAGCTCCCCATCTGTAAATCATAAAACATTTTACCAATATTCACAAATTTAGCCTCCTGGCAAGTGGATCAGGAGTACAAGGTTAATACTGTTATTCACATTTTATAGCACAGAAATCAGAGAGAATTTGAGGTTCACTTTTGCAAAGACTCTTGCTTGCATTCCTCTGTATACACAAAATGTGTGTGCTGGCACACAAAAACCAAAGGCAGTGAATATCCAGCCAAGGCCTGAAGAAGCAAAAAATAAATAAATGACTGTGTAAAAAGCACTGGTATTTTGAAGAAAACCTTTTCTCATCTGCAGGACAGATGTGACTGGGGCTAGCACCTGATTGTCTATTTTTGACCTACAGATGGTTAGAATCATAGCCACACATAAAAAAGGAATCAGGTAATATTAAAGGCACTTTGACTACTTGTTCCATATGATCCCAATCCTGCAAAGCACTTTGGCAGATGTGTGATTCTGCTTATGCAAAATGCACCCCTGAATTTCATGGCACGGCATTGCTGACAGAATGTGTGACAGGAGAAGAGCCAAATTCCTGATGGACCTTTCTTTAGTATTGCCACAATTAGCTGTATTTTTAGAAATAGCCTTTTTGCAGTGTCCACCCAAATGATCCTCTGCTCAGTTTTTCTGTCTCATGTGACACTGTCCTCACCTGAACATGCAACAAACTCACCACAGGAGGAGGGAAGGGGCTGGAAGGCATTCTCTGTGTATTTTTTTTTTCTGGGTAAGTTATTATTGTTATTTTTTACTGCCTTTTGTATTAAAAACAAAAACATCTGTTTGCCTGGGATTCTCCTACATGGGAAGTTCTGCTTTTCTTGATGAAATCAAGTAGTCACTGAAGACAACACAGTCTCTTTCTGCATTATTCTGGACTTGGCTGAAACTGGAGAAAAGCATTTCTTTTACCATGTTTTCAAATTAAGCCTCCCCTGGTCTGGATAATGCAATTTCCCGTTTTCTAAGAATCTTTCCACTTGGATGAAAACTGAACTAGGAGCAACTTTTCACACTAAAACTAATAAACCAGCTATTGACTATTTTAATTCTAGGATATTAAGCTTCTGTATAAAATCCACTTGACTCATTTAGGTAAAAATATTCTTTCTTCATGGCTACCAACATCAATCATCTTTTTATCAAAAGTAAGAAGGAAGCTATCCTTTGGCTTACACTTCATTACTGCATTTGTTTCACTTCTAAGAAGAGAATATTATGGACATTCATGAATTTACTGTCCTTTTTAGCTGTAATTACCATTGTTATGGGAGTAAGGACAGTGGTCAACATCAAACAGCATTTCACACCCTAACATTAGCACTTTGTCACACTTGGTGATTATTTCTCCATTTAAATCTTTCTGTCTCCCAAGTTAAAAACTAAAGGCTACATTTCTGGGAGGGGGAGGGAAACATTTGTCTTTCAAGAGTTGGGGATGGGAAGGAGGAATAAAAGCTTCTTGAAACCTCAGATCACAGGACAAGGTTTAAAAGAACCACATTCTCTTTTGGATTCTATTGACTTTCCTCTTCTGTGAAACATGAATCATTAGTGTGTTGCAAAGTGCAATGGCAGGAGGGCAATGGCTTTTAGGAACTTGTTGCTTCGCAAGCCTTTCTTATTTCAACTTTAAAACCTTTGTAGTTATTTAGTAAGTTAAATCCTCCTCCTACACACTCTCATCATCTTCTCCTACTGCTCTGAATGGTTTATTGCTCTAATTGAATAATGAAAATTGAGAGGGTTGAGGTTTCTTTTCAGTAACTTTGAAACAGAAGTGCTGTTTAACTACACCACCAGCTTAATGCCATTAATATCCATGATGCTTTGCTCGGGGGAAAACTGGGGCTGCCAGAAATGCTCCTGCCACTCTACTTGCCTGGGCATCCTGGGTGTTATTGACCTTCCCTGTCTTGACGAGGGAGAAATTGTAGGCAAAGAGCACCAGCAAAGCCAGGGGCACCATGTACAGCTCCACAGTCCAGACAGTGACCACGAATACCTGGGAGAAACAGAACAGCAGAAGGGAATACATTACTAGAGTTTCAAGAGAAAGACATGTAAGGAAGGCTGTCAGTCATTATCACTCTGCACATTCATCCCTGAATCTCTGCTAACCTCATTCAGGTTATTATTTTGGCAACACAATCTGCTCTCTGTTCTGTGTGAGTTCATTAGGCTGCTGCTTGTTGGCTTTTCTGCTCCTCTGTACCTGGGGAAGGAGAAGGCCATGAACATAAGGTCATTCCAAAAGCTTGATTCACTCCTTCTTGGGATCCCCTCGAGCATGAAAGCCTTTTGTCCTCAGTGCTAGTGTACAACAGCTGCACTCAGAAAGGTAAACCTGCTCCACTTCATCAAACCCTAATTGCCAGGGGGTCTTTCCCAGACTAGAGAAGAGCATTTTCCTCTTGTGCAACAGGAACCACGGAGCTCCCTTGTTCCTCCACAGGGGATGATCAGCAAATGCATCTTCACCATTAATCCACCCATATTCTTGGCACAGCAGCACAGAGAAAGGTCTGTCAGCTTGCAGGAGGCAAGGCTTTAGGTTGCACATGATGCACTATTTTGGAAAGGGATCCAGTCAGCCTAGTCTCCATCCTTACACTCTTGCCATTTTTCAGCACAATACATTCTGATTTCACTGCTTGCTTAGAGTATCTTTGATTAAAAGCAGTATGGGTTTGTGTGTTTGGATTGGTATCTCACAAACCCCACTAATAGCAAGCCCAGAAGCCAAATTCTGAAGTTCTGTCCTGCAAATTGGAGCAGCAAAACACACAAATTACATGATGAGGATTTTAAAAGCATTGGATTTTTTTTTTAAAAACTCTATCACGCCAAACTGCAATCCTGTCTTACAACTAGCAACAGTACCTGAACAGACTGCAAACTTGGAGGGGTTGGCAATGCAAAGTTAATAAACTAAATCCAGAACTGCCATAAAATGTATGTTGTGATCCCATTTCCTTTTCTACTCATACATAGTGTTTCCAGAAGAACTGCCTAATGCTGGTAGCAACTTGCAGCTATTTTAAGCAATCTCCTTCAAAGACAAGGCACAAACACATTTTTCTGATTTTTCTTCCCCCAAAAGAAGCTGGTTTGCTCAGAAACAACAACTGCCTTTTTAGAATAATACAGGTAAGTGAAAACTAGTCAGATCCAGTAAAAGTATCTCAAACAACAAAGGGAAAACTCTATGGGTGATGAGGAAGCTAAAGCTCTACCTCCCCTCATCCTTGGCCTGCCAGATACTACACACAAAGACAATGCTGGCAGTTGTAGAATGGGATATTTATGGCAATGTATTTTGTGTTATAGACCTGAAAGTGCAACCACACTGTACCAAAGAAACACTTCCCTTTGCATTCAGCAGGGTGAGAATTTATACCCCTAAAAAACAGCAGCTGCTGTTTCATTTCAAACAAAAAGACTTGTCTGACATCAGACAAATGGCCAGTTAATACCCACCATGGGCCAAAAACAAACCAAGAAACAATACCTGTATCCATAACCTCGCCCAAACAGCACTTGCATTTTCTAGAGTGCACCTGATTTCATGTTAGCTGTTGCTATGCAAGGAATTAGACTGTCATCCTGTTCTTGGCATTTGTCGGCCAGTAAAGCAATCTTTGAGATATATTCATTTACAAAATGGGCTGACATCCAGGCAATATATCCCCATGCTATTGATTTGCAGCACAGGAATGTGGAAGACAATTTGGTTTTGATTTTTTTTTTGCCTTTTTGATCCTGTTTTTCAACATACTAAAAAATTAGAAGTGATAATGATTCACACAGCCACATTTCATATGTAAGCAAGGCAACAGAAACACATGAATCCAGGCCAAGAATTGGTACTTGATTTGTCTTACAGGAGTCTTGCATAACTTTAGCTAATAAAAATCTCCAAAAATTGTGATATTCCCAGCTAAAGCCTGTCCCATAAATGAAAAGTTCTAACCTAAACAAGTTCCTCTGAAGATATTCCAACTCCCTTGGATGAATATATATAATTTAAGACAAAGTAAGATGACACCAGCTTCTGTCCTACCCTAAATGTCACTCCAAAGAACAAGCATCTGTTATTGTACATCTCTCCACAGGTATCTTTCTCAGGTACACACAGACATATAAAAACAGACACATACATATAAATCTACATCTGATCCTTCTGTAAATTCCCTTCATGGAAATTCCTAATTACAAACCTTTGCTTCAGCCTGCAGGAGGGGTTGCATCAACACCACCTCCCTGGGCTATGAGCAAACTCATCCTTCTCTTGATGCAGCAAAAAGACCCCACAAGCAGCCAGCCAGGCAAAGTCCTACAAGGACTCAATGAAACTCTTGAAGAACCTCTCTTCATTCACTCAATTGCAGGACTTGACCCAATTTTAGTGCATCTGTCACCATCCTATGTGAACATCACCCTGCTCGGCTGCAAGTGCAAGACAACCTCGCAATCACAGGTCATTTCGGCAAGATAGGAAATCAAGACCTTGGTGATTTTAGATCTTGCAGTACATTCTGTGTATTATTAAGTTTCAGACCTCAAATAAAACTTCAAACTTAATTACAGAATCGCACTGTGGGCTCAATGGGTAGCTGAGGCATGCTGTCTCTTCCTTCTAATGCTGACTGGTTAATCAGCTGCTGAGTTATAACTCAGACAGTGAAGCTTTGATGGAGTTCCCACATCTCCTTAACAAGAGCTGCTTTGCTGCCACTGCCACAGTACAGGGAACTTTCATTACTGTGACACGACACAGACATGAGATAAATTGATTTAGCTATTCAGAAATTATTTAGCCTCGGAGGTATGGGAAATGATTGCTGTGAACATACAGTGCATAATAAAAGTTCAGAGTGTGTTTACAGAGCGAATAGAAATATTTCTGTGTTCTAACAGCCTTTTGAGCAGTTCTGCAGCATCAGTTTTGAAAGCAGATCCCAAGCAGGCCCATGTCCTGTTTAATCAGCTTTCAGGCTGATGCTGAGCACAGCACAGCAGCCCTGTGACACATATCCTCACTCCCCAGATTACAAGGTCCTCAACCATGCATGTTTTTAATCTCTCCTCAGTGATACTTTATGCCTGGGAGAAGGTCCTGAATTATGCACCTTAAAGTACTGTCTTATCAATAATTTTTTGGCAAAACTCAAGAATGCTTCAGCTGCTGATGTAAATAATGGTTGATGCAAGGAACAGTATCTTTATTTCTTGTCATCCCCAGTCTGCCTCTTGCCTAACACATAAACTAGTAAGGGAATGCATTAACTGGTTCAGAACACTTTCCCAATACCACAGAAGTCAGGGAAACAAACCAAGACTCTGTTTCAAACAACCCAGTCTCAACAAACCATTTCTTCTTTCGATGTTTCACATTGTTGTTAGACCAAGATCTGTCAGACATAATCCATTACATCACTGATAGTTTTTTTCTGCTGGGCTTCACACTGTGCACGAGAGAAGTTAAAAGCACAGCAGCCAATTTCTAAACTAAGAAGTTAAAAAGTGGAAGCGAGTTTTCTGCAGCACTCCTTTTTAATGCAATCTGAGAGTATAAAAGCCTATTATAGAAGTGAGCACTTTAATTCACAGCGTTCTAAAACAATGATCAAAATAGCAACAGAAATGGGATAGACCTATCTAAAGGGAAAGGGGAAAAAAAAGAGCTCTTGAAACTAATATTTAGACTAGAGCTCTACCTAAAATACAACAGCAATATCACAGCCTTGGAGAAAGCACCACTTGATTTCAGCTGATTAATGTGTTGCTATTTCAAAGGGCCTAATAACTACAAGTTAAAGCTCTGGAGGTTTGGAAGCTGTTTCATCTGAAAATCATTGAAGAGGGGTCCAACTGTTCCTGTCAAGAAGCATGGAGTTTGAACAACCATGAGAGTGGCCCTTTTGACAGCAGTACAAAAGATGAGAGAAGGCAGCCTCAACTGAAAGTAAAAACAAACCCTTAGAAAACACGTTTCAAATCTGGTTTTTCTGCCGCTCTGGTTCCAATTTAGCATCTGACTATTAAGACCAGATTTTAGACGGGTGTCTACTAAAATATGCCCATAAAACATTTGTCACCAGCAAACCCACAGTCAGGGGATAGAACAGTTTTAAGAGGTTTAGAAACTTAGCATAAGATAGGATTTTTTGTGTGATTTTTCTACACAGCAATTACGATTTTTCTAAGTGCAAAATAAACAGGCTCTTTCTGAGCTGGTAAGCCTTTGTGGAGAAGTGAAAGATGCTGTGCTAGGTGACAGGATAACTCTTGGACAACAACAGCAATGGGAGGAGAGTGATACATTCCATCAGATGGAAGAAATAAAAGTGAAAGGAGATTAAATGCATGCGAGGAACCTATGGTAAAAAGTTATTTTCTCAGCCAGTGCAGGCTCCAATGCTAATGAAATGCCTCATCAGCAGGGCTGTGAAAAATATTATTTGAAACCCCAAGTTTCAAAACCCACAATTTAACTGAACTCTAAACTTCTAACAGCTTCATCAAAAGTTTCCTTGCTATTTGTAAACATGCTCTATTCACTTCTTGAAGGCAGGAGAAAAACTTGAGCTGATACTGCTGTGAATGTCCAAGTTTGGTTTTGACCTAAACCAAATCACCAATTTTGAGACAGAAAGATGTGCTCCCTTGTATTTACAGGGAAGAGGAGTTCTATATTTTTAATTTATCCCTGGGCTACACAGTTTCAAGTTGCCACATATGCACAAATGACCTCTATAAATAAGGAGAAATTTCTGAGAATAAATATTCAGGGATAAATTCTTTAATTTTTGGGGGGTTTTAAGCTTTCAGTCCCTCTGCTCCAAACAATATACAGGGTATTAGCCAATGACATAGGATACTGGCTCCCCAAAAGGGCACTCGAATCCCTTGGAGGCAATAAGCCTGTCAACAACAAATTATTTCTGACAGTTACTTATTCCTGCCCTTAGAAAGGGAGAGTACAAGAGGAGAGGAGAGAAGGAACACACAGAGCAGTACATTTGTGCATATATAGCTGTGCATATGGAGGCATCTCTTCCAGATATGGGCAATATGGATGCAGGAGCACAGCAGGGCTGAGTCCTCTCTGACAAAAATCAGGGTGCCTGATGGGAGTGCAGCAATGAGGCTTGTGCTCCTGGGCTGTCTTGTGCATTAAAAAAAGAAGCCCCTAAAAAGAATGGAAATTGGATTAATACAGCCCCATCTCAAAAAGGGCAAAAAAAGGTTGAGGAAACCATGTAGGATGTATTTCCCACTAAAGATCCTCTTGCAAAGATGCATTCCAGAGTTGTTCTGGCTGATACTCTCCTTCCCACATCCACCTGATGCTCCCTCACCTCAGAGTGTGTGCTTATTGCACTTCATTCACAGCTGCCAAACTGGAGCTCAAGGAGGGTCGGTTCTGAGCAGAGTCACTCCCTCATTGCAATGCAACAACGGAGAACGTGGCAGGAAGAGAAATTATACTTAAATAAACCAGCACTGGCAGAAGAAACCTATTTACTTTAGATTCAATTTGTTTTTTGTGTCCCTGGAAGAAGAACGTGGAGCATCTCAACGGCGGCGTGAAACGTGCTCTGTATCGAACGGCAACGACCAAAATCAAAAATGCCTGAAGGAATAGAGGGCTTTAAATATTAATGCCACATCTCAAATTATCTCTGCATTGCTCCACACACCAGCGTACAACTTACTAATTTTTTCAGGGCGTGCCACAAGGCAAAAAGCTCTTTGAAGCAAGTGTAAGCACAACCGGAATCTAAAAACCAAGACACAAAAAAATCCATTTCAATGCCCCAAAAGCCAAACCAAAGAATCCAACTGCACCCCGAAAAATTTCAGTCTGCCCAACGTGTGACTGCACAGAAGCAGGAAGCACAAATAAAGGATATGTTTTTATAATTTGTTACCATGTACATCTGCCAAATGTTGGTTTGGGTTTTTTTTAGGCAATGCTCTGGTAACAAACAACATGGACATATTTGCCCAGCTCAGTTGTCTGCATAGACTGAATGACATAACTGCAAAGCCATGTCCTGCTGCCATATCCACATCCCATCTCTTCTTTTTCCTCACTGAGGAAATGGCCCAGGATGAGCTCAAGGTGTAAAGGTGTTCCCCAGCTTGTTGGGAGATACCCAACTTGTGCTTGACAATTTCCACCACACTTCAGGATGCAACAAGAAAAAGGAGTAATAGAATAAAGCCTGGGGAGAGTGGGAGCTCTGGTCAGCATGGTCACAATTTTACCAAACATTCAAAAGCAAAAGGAAAAAAGAAAAACCGATGTTCCCCACTCCCAACAAAAATAAAGAGATGCAAACCCAACAAAAATAGTCCCAAAAACAAGTGAAAAAAACTCCTACTGTTTAAGGCAATATGTGTTAGGGCCTTTTTTGTCACTGCCTGATTTAGACTCTTCAGGGGGATCTCATTTTCTTTGCTGCTGGTAGGAAGTAGAGACTCATTTGTGTTTTAAATGAAAGCTGTGATTCATGTGCAATCACAGGACTCTTAAGAAACGGTGCTTTAAGAAGAAGCATGTTCTGCAAAAGTCGCAGAGGAATCAGAAGAGCTGACAATATTGCAATCTGTTCTCCACCATCCTCTTGGGACACTGCCGTCGGAAACTCCATCAGGGAAGGTTGGGATGCTGCACTCAAGACTGCAAACACTTACAAAATGTCCCCACTCAGAGCCTGAATTACTGTTGTCATTAACATGTTCAATGGATTTATCTTTGTTCGTAACAATGCCTGGAATCAGAAAGTGATAACAACAAAACAGAAAGGAAACTAATTAAAAAGTGACGGCTTTCTTTTATTCTGAATATTTTTGTTATGTTAATGAGATTACCCTGCCTAGAAAAGTAGAAACAAGCCTTAGATGTGTATCTGCAATGAGGAGGTGGGTGAAGAGGCACTCAGTCCATGTTTACTTCTGAACTTATCACCCATTAATTCTATGTGTAAGTTAAGATTTCTGCATTGTATTCCAGCTCCTTTTCAACTGCCTGGCACATTGGTCAGCGTGGATGGTAATTTCCAGCACCAAGGGCTGCATGTCTGGGGGTGTCACCTCTGCCCTCCAAAATATGTGCATTTAGCCCCCAAAGCCAATGCCCACGAGTCTAGTGGGTGCCTCTGTTCAATTTCCTTGTGGCTGCTACTTTATCCCTAACCTCAAAAGAGGTTAAAACCAAATCAGCTACACAACACGAGTTTTGGGTTCTATATTTATGTACGTACAACAGTTTTAGAGTAAAAGATTTCAAATCCTTTTAGGCGGCAGACACTGAAGAAATAGCTGTTTGCCAACATGCTGACTGGTCTAATTTTTCCCTCATGCTTTTATCTAACGTATTTTACATTTCCTGTGCCAAGTAAAATACAGTCAAGACCCTCAAGCAATAAAGCTTAAAATTAGAATTTAAAAAAAAAGAGGAAAAAAAAATTACAACAGTTTTCTATGTTTTGGGGTAATACTCTGGGAACAGGCCAGGGGAATAAATCTGCATGCTATTTCTAAAGGGGTAGCTATCACATACCAAGGTAACTCCCAAAACAAAGAGGAGGTGACATGGAAGAAAAAAAATTCTGATTTTTCATATAGTACATAAAGTAAATGGTCATTCTTAACTCTAGTGTTTTGGTTTGTTTATCAGCAGGGTCATAGCTTTGGAATTATTCTCATACACAGTTATAATCTATTTGCAGGGAAGACAGGCATTATGCAAGTTAAAAGCCTGAGCTTATAGCAAATAACTCTTCCAAAAAGCATCAGAAAAAAAAGTATTTGTGCTATTTAAAAGAAGGCAAAAATGTGGGAAAATTTTATTTATTCTGGATAAGGTGAACACCTTAAAAGGGTCATGAAAAAAAATTATCATTAGCTGAGCTGATCAATGTCCATTTATTTGGAGATGTATTTGTTATTTTGAGAAACGTTAGCAGCCAGGGAGAGATGGTGACGTAATTGTACAGCAGTGGAAGGAGTGTTGGTGGAAATGCTCTTAAATTTGGGCTCTCAATTGGGTTCCAAGTGGTAACAAATGGGAGTTTTAAATGATATGTTTAAGCTACTTTAATGACTCCTCCTTCACATTCACAGTGTAAATTAGAGCTGAATGAGTAAAGGAAAAAGGGTTCTCTAATAAAGGAAATACATTAAATTAGACTTAGTTCAGTGTTTGGTGAGAATCACACATAAGGATACTTCCCTGGCATCTCCAGCTATGGCACAGGGGGAAAAGAAAAGTCAACAATCAGGTTTGTAGAACCTAGCAATAAAACCCAGTTAAATGAGAAATAGATGACTGTAACACTCTAGGTGCAAAACTGTCTGGTACCCTATTTTCCAAAACCTCCAGTCCTAAAAAATATTTCCATTTTGCTCTGTTTCCAATATTTGGAAACAGAGCAAAGGAACAAAAAAAAAAAAAAATTTTAAAAACCCCAAACCGGCAAAGAAGAATCACAAACACAGAAATCGACAAACACTTCTAAAGCACATACAAAGCAGCAAGATTATATCCTTTCAGGCAAAGAATTTTGGATTATTCTCTGTCCTTAAACTGCACCTGGGATTCCCCAGCACAACCCAGAAGGTCTGTTCATCTGCCTGGGAGAGATTTCCAAAGTGAAGAGGAAAAATGCAGTTCCTAACTGAACCCCAGCCCTCCCCACACCTGACACACACCCAGGACACCAGGAGCAGTGTGATTACACAACACTTAAACAATTTCAGCAGGTTCATAATCTGCAGTGTGAGAAAATCGGTGCATTACAGAACAAATGCACGAAGCTGACTGAGGCTCACTGTAATTATACCCTGGATATGTTACCATTGTAAGCTAAAAGCAGTGACAAGCCAAAAAAAAAAAAAAATCCAAACTATGTATTGAAAACATGACTATGTAATAGAGATTTTCCACCAGCAGACCTGTAGCATCTTGTTTCCCAAAACACAGAATAATCTCAAAAGAAAAGGGAAAAAAAAAAAAGAATTGCAAGACTCCTGCAATTTCAGGCAGCTGTTCAGGTAAAACTAAAGCCAGAAGATTGTTTATTTTAATAAAGCTATTATATGTGCAACTCCAAATTAGGAATGGCAGGAGACTGGGGGATGCCTAAACCATCACCACCTGTTTGCCCTGAAAATCAATTAAAGTCACACTATCACAGCAATCCCTTCCTAGCTAATAAAAGTTATACAGCTTCAACATGCAGCTTTAGGTGCTTTGTGGGAATGTGCCTGAAATCTAAATCCTGAGTCTCACATTACTTCGATACTAAACACAACTCTGAACCACTGTAAAACTTGCTTTTTTGGGGTTAGGGAAGGTGTTAAGAGAAAAGAGATCCCGAAACGCTGTTTTGATGCAGTGGATTGAACTAATAATCAGTAAATTCTAACTATTCAGCCAAGAACATTATATAGAGTTTGAAGCAGGAGAAAACTGAAGTCCTTTATGACACATGCCTGTTCAACATATTCTGTGCTGCAGAACAGATCCAACTTTACAAGTTGAAAGCAAGGGCAGTAGAGACATCCCAAGTGTTTTAGTAATTAAACGAATATGCATAATGAACCATATGCCCAAAGGGCCTGTTCTTCATGTGGGCCAGATTTTTGTTTGAATTTTTAATTTTTATATACAGATGAAACATTTCATGTAATATAGCAACAGTGCAAAGGAACATGCTATGCAGGAAGGGAAGGAGGAACTACCCATGTGAGAACGATCAGAATACACTTGATGAATTCTGCTCCTCAATTTCCGATTCAGAGCCAAGAGGGCTTTAAAAAAAAAAAAGAAAAAGAAAGAAAGAAAAAATCCTTTTCTCCTTTGAACAGCTGTATTAGTCATCTGCTCAGAGTCTAGAAAGGAGGCATTGAATACATGTATATTTATATAGGTCATATTTATACATTTATGTGTGAAATGGATTCGATACACCAACACATTTAGATGCTGCAAGACTAGCAAAAACACAGACACTATCAAATTGAAAAGCTCCTGATCCACCAGGAAAAATAACTACAGGATGGCTCTGTGGCTGGCAGGACCTGTCATGTCGTGTGAGCTGCAGTGAAACAGGACACACTCACGTCTGTCTGTGAAACAGGAACGGGCAGTTTTAAAAAGATGGGTCAAATTCCACTCTTGTTACAGTAACGTTAGCCTGCTGTGAATGTGAGGATACCACGGCCTTGTTACAGAAATATTAAATCTCCTAAGTTCTCCTGGGGAGGAGCCGAGCTTCTCCTTCCTCAGTAACATTTACCTTTTTTACATCCTTTTCCCTTAAAGTACTGTCCGAGCAAAAGTAGCATCCTTTGCAAACATAAGCTATTTCATTAATATAAGCAATTTCAAATAGCTAGACTGCCAAATAATAAACTGCTTCTTTTAAGTGGTTCTGATCCACTGGGCAAATTTCTATTTGGCTTCAAAAAAACAGTGGCAGGGGTCAGGTACTTGTCAGTGTGGACATTCTGGTTCAGAAGCAGAAAAAAATCTCCTGCCTTGAGCTTTACCAGCTTTCGGATTAAATTTTTGCATATATGTTTCAGGCTTTATGAACCAAGAGAACTCAAATCCTAATCAGATTTACTGAGGGAGAGGAAAATTGGGGAGTGAGGTGTGGCACTGCTCTGGGATAAACAAGCTGTGGCTGTGTGTGATTTGACTCAGTTCTACAGAGATGGAAGAACCAGCCCAGCAATGAGCGATGGAGACCACAACGTGGTCACTTCTGAATTAAAAGGGTGACTTTTCATCCCATTCAGGAGTTAAACTTTCCATGGGACTTCAGGAACTGCTGTCACCAAAAGTGAGTGGCATGGCATGCAGGAGCAACTCTGGCCGCAGGACTTAGAGCATTTAAAAGCTGAAATGAGTTGTAAATAGCAGCATTCCTTGCTCTCAGCCCTAATTCAGGGTCTGTGCTTTTGCCACTGCTCGCTTTGCATGATCTAGTGGTCTCCGTGGAAAGACAGATAAACTTCAACAGCTGTCAGAAGACAAAAATTGACAAGGAGCATCACCTTTCCTGACTGTTTAAATCCTTTAAGGAAGTGTTGGAGCAATTAGAGAGGGAGCCTAATCTTTGCAGAGTGCATTAACACTCTCCGACCTCCCAGACAATAGATCAGACCTCAGACACATAATGCTTCCCTAAGGCTTTTTAAGCAGAGCATTTGATCTCATCGTGGCTCGGTGTGTCTTACTGCAGGTATTGGTGTGAGGCAGGATTCACTGGGCACCAAAGGACCACTGGCTCTGCCAATATTCATACAACTTTCCAAAAAAAAATCAGAGATTGCTTTCCTTGCAATGCACGCTGCTGCAGAAGTACTACTTCCCAGAAGAAGGAAAAAAAAAAAAAGAAAGAAAAAGAAACAAAACAAGATTAAAACCATCCAGGGTAGCTCTGCAAAATGTCTTCATTTTTATTAATCTCATATTTCCTTTCCACTGCCACTGTTTATTTCCCAGCTTTGGAATATAAATCTATTTTTCTTAAAAAAAAAAAAAAAAAGCTTAGATTAGTTTTTTTATTCATAGAAACAGTTATCTGATAATAATTTCAAAATACTTCATTTCTTAACCCCTGCAGAGGGACTTAAGGGAAAGGGAATTAGGAAGACAGGTCTAGTTTATTAAGGAAATTGAAATATATCATTGCAAATAATTTTCCCAAATGTGTACATGGAAGTATCTGGGGAAGTTTTCTTAACTGCTAGAACAAGTCATCATCTCATTCCTGATGGGCATGTTCAGTTAAAAAAAAAAAAAAAGCTAATATCCCTGTATCAATTATGCATTTCCCATTTAATATTCTAAACATTTTAAGAAAATTTGCTTAGTGCAATTTTTTAATGGAATTAGACTGTCTTGCCGTCATGTTCTGACAGAGGCCACATCTCATATGGCCAACACATAATGGGAGGAAAAAAGCAGCTGACTGGATTCCCACCCCCTGCTAAAAAATGGGTGCTGCAGCCTCCCTGAGCACTGGGAGTTCTCCCCCCATGAAATGCATTTGAGGCACAGTTATGGCTAAAAACATTTAGATGAGCCTATTCATGCTTTTCATTAGCAGCAGGATTTTGTTTTACTGTTTGTTTTACTTTTCCAGACCTACAAAAAGTGCCTTTTGTGAAGTACCTGTGCTACAAAAAGGTTTGGCTGCTGTTTAAATGGGTACCTCAAATTTGCCAAGCCAAGTGCTCCACGAATGACAAAAAGGTCACATATACCCAGTATATTTAAAAACAAGCAAGCCTTCAAAGTCAAAGTGTAATGCAGTTATTTCCAATCTGAACAAACAATAGAATGCATCTAATGAAAGCTGACAATTGGCTTTGATACAGAGATGTGCTGCTCTTCTCTTCCATTAAAAGATGAAAGCTGAAGGAGAGTACAGAAGACAGCGACTTCTCCCAAAAAAAAAAAAAAAAAGTTGAAAGTTCTGAACCTGAGCTAGCAGAGTAGTTAAAGGCCATTTTAGTGAGGACTTTTGCTCACCTTTGGCACTCATCTCTCAGTAAACATGCTGACTTTACATGGGTGATGCTAAAGGTAAAATAAATCAGCATGTTAGACTGGTACAAAACACTACATGTTTTACATATTTATTACACTTCTCAAAATCGCAGCAATACCTTAAAAAAAAACAAACCAAAAATAATAACAAAAACACAGAAAAACACCAAAAGAAACCAGCTAAGCTTGACTACAATGTGGATGCCACAATTAAGAATAACAACTTAATTTTCATGAAGTTGTGGGAGAAGAGATCAAAACTCTATTGATGTTATTGGTAGCAGTGCAACCCTTTACTGTGGAAGCAGCCAAATTTATTCATAATTAAGAGTAAAGATTTTTTTTTATCTAATTTCTGGGATTTTGCAGTCATCCCATTGCTCCAGGTTTATTTCCAATTGAATATTAAAAAAACCATAATAAATAAAGTGACATATTCTGATTTAAGGTATTTTTACTATTACTGCTATCCTCAAACAACCCAAGAACTTTCTGGTTATTTAAGAATTACCTCCAAGTTAAAGCACATCTCAGCTGCTAATGAAGAAAAATAAAGTGAAATGAGAACAGGCTTTTTAAAAAGTGTGTTTGCTCTGCAGCTTCTCTACTTATCTCTTTTTATTTCAGAACTTGTAAAGGATCCAACTCTTTCTTATTTAAAACAAAAAAAAAAGAAAAAGAACCCCGACAAGCAGAACATCTTAAGAGAAATCCCTCAAGGTGTATCTGTCTCCATCATAAAACCAAAATGTTGCATTACCTTCAAATAGGAAATTTCTTCCAGTTGTCACGATTTCTGCAACTAGTGTTACATTAGCACTGAGGGAAAGGGTGAATTAAATTAAAAATAAAATAGTTCAAGCAAGAAAAGGAAAACCTGCCAGAAAAATCTGACAAAAGCCTGAATGCCAGAGCTGCCTCATTCCTGAGGGTCCATCGCCATCTACAGGCTTTTCCTCCTCCCAGAAAACCTGATACTTCTATTCACACAGGATTTTTGCCCAAAACGAGGATGCAGCTTTTTAACTGATGTTAAGTAACACAGGCTTGCTGAAGTTAATGGAGTTGCAGTGATTTAAACCACCTACAGACATGTCTCTACTGATTCCCTCCTTTTGGAAGAATAAAAACATCCTCTGGGTTTCAATGGAATGCAGTGCTGTTTCAAGCTCACATCTGTATTAAAAAAAAATGAATCTGCCTTTTTAAAATTAAAAGAAAAAATAAAAAAGAGAAAAAAAAAATAATACTGATAGGGCTGTTCCACCAATGACATGGGAGATCATAGTCAATGTCTACAATTTTCCTGTAAAACTGAGTGCTTTAAAATACTTTCTAAGAGGTGCCAGGTCAAAGGAATGTGAATAATGAGAGAAACCCAAGCAGATGCTGACTGAAAGAAAATCAATACACCTGTGGCTTTGGAGGGGGGAAAAGAACACACTAAGTAAAAGAACTTTTAATTTTAATGGCATTTTTGCCTCCTAATATGTACCTTTTTCATCCTACATGCCATGGGTTTCCTGCCTTTTCTGTTTGTTTGTTTGGGCTGAGCCGTATGTTTTTTCCATACAGCTTGCAGAGTCAAAATCCATGCCAACTTTGGGAATTTTACAAATAAGCTTCTCGAATTCTGGTATTTCCAATAGTGGTGGGTAAGTAGCTTCTGTCTCACACTCCTGTTTAATGAGTCTCACACAGATGCAACATTCATTCAACTTAGAATACTAATTTCATCTTTGTTTATGCGATTTCTAGCCTATGAATAAAGTGAACTCTCAGAAAAAGCAACAGACAACTTGGGAAAATGAAAATTACTGGATATCCTGATGTGGAAAATCATCTCTTTAGGATCAGATAAGATGCCAAATGGTCACAAATAAATTTCTCTTGGTTTTCAACCTACCATTCAATTCAGAAGAATTACAAGCCAGAATCCTGCAACAGGAATCAAAAATTCAGAAGATGCCCAAGAGTTTTAATCTGAAGTTCCTCTAAAGAATTCAAGACTGCAAAAAGAAATGCAGCACAAGAGAAAAGCCAGCTTTTCAGGCAGTGGGTACATCAGCCTTGTCCACATTTTTTTGTGGCAAATTCCTAAACTCAGACTGAACGTTTGTAAGATAACAGTAAAAATCATGAGCTAAATTCACCTTTTATATAATCCAAGTTTTGCAATTTTGTTGGGAGTAAAGGAACCAGTGCTGCCTTCCTGGATAGAGAATTTCACCTTTTCTAAATCAGTTAAATAATGGTCAAAGGTAAAAAAAAAATAATAATTAAATGCTAATGTGTGATTACTCTCACAGTTGGCAGAACAGAGTGTCTGCTAGCGAGGTGTTAGATACAGGAGTTCAGCAATGTTAAATACACAAATAAACCCAGCAACAGGCAGGAGTATTATTTTACTGTGCTGAGCAAAGCAAAATAAATACAACACATGCAAAAATAAATAGAAAAATGCACAAAATAGCATAAAATCAACAACAATCTTACATAAAACTTCAGGACGTTGAAAGACACAAGATGTTACATATTAATGGAAAATAAAAAAAAATAAAAAAAAAAAAAATTTAAACCGGGCTTCATAAATCAAACGGCTAAAGCACAACACAATATAGCAAACTCCAGCCAGACCACAAGGAGGGTTTGCTCTTCACAAACATCAGATCAGGCAGCTAAAATTATTACCAAAGCGCTCTTGTAACTGTCACCTGTGGTGGGTATAATTACAGGCTACTGCTGCAAGCACGCCCACGTCATATGGCAATAAAAGGACCTGCAGCTTGCCAAGACCAGGCAGACAATGGAGAACACACACCACCTGACGAGAGCCCAAAAAGATCAGCCAGGGAGACTAATAAAAATGACAGCTCCGAAACAAATGACAGAGCTTCAACCACCCAAAAAAAAAAAAAAAAAACAAATGAAATGAAATAAATAAAAGGCAGTATCAAATTAGCTGGGAATGCAAGCACTGAGCAGAGTTCTCCAACAGGTTGCAACTCGAGCACAAAGGCAGGCAGAAGGATTTGTGGATGCAGTTGGTTCAGGTTTTAGCTAGAAAAAACCCTTTTTCACTTGCTTTTTTTTTTTTTTAGATAAAATGTTTCCACATTTGATCTTGGCTTTGTGTGTTGTCATTAAATAGCCAAAGAGATGAAAACTGTATTTCCAGTCTGGTTCAGGAGACTGACAGATACACATATCTATTTAGTTATCTCAGCACCAACACCTTCTAGGGCTAAATCCACTTACTATAACAAAGCTGAATTTCTTTCTCCTCGCCTTAATTCTCGACTGGATGCCTGCACACACATTCCTGCTGACCAGCTGCACAGAGGCTTATCCTACAACAGGACTGTTCTTTTACCCAAACACACGGACCACGGAGTTTAACACGCACAGCCAAGGTATTAAAAGGCTTTATCATCAATTAAAACCAACAAAATGCAATGAAGGAGTGAGAGGCAGTGATTTAGGTCTCTCTCATTACCAGGGCTGAGGGAATCATTCCGATGTGATGCATTCCAGTTTGGAGTGCATGACACAGAAAGCCTCGAAAATATCAGCACAGCATAATTTAAGAGGAGGATCCCCAACCCCAAAATCAAGGGAATTGCTATATAGGGTAAATGCCTTGTCGAGCACACCCAGAGGAAATGACTCCTCAGATGCAAAACACAGTTTTGCTTTTATTTTTATTTTGGAACATCTCACTGTTAAAAAGCAAATCCCCAAAACTCGTGAGCTGGAAACACGAGGCCATCCATCTTTTGCAAAGTTAAAAGGGATATTTGTACTGGTCTCTGCTCAGCCCCATCTCACCCTGACTCCAAGAGCTCCAAACTTTGCTTTTTAAATCTTGTTTATCGTGTTGTCAAGGCTCTAAGTGGTTATTTCCCTATTAACTTTGTCCTTGTTTGTTCTTGCATTTTTGAAAGAGCTGGAAATAACATGTGTTTACTTTGCTGCGTGTCTCTCAGCATCATCAATATCACTGTTGCCATTCCAGGAATTTTAACTGCTGCAGCAAAGCAAAGTCTGGGATCTCGAGCTTAAACTGAGAAACCACGGGAAAAATAATAGTGGAAACGTAAAAATTGCTGGGGAAAGGGTGAAACCATCTCCTTTAATTGTCTGGAGGAGCCTGTTTCTCATCTGAGCAGCCACTTGTGTCAGGTAACGTGCTCCTGACAGCTTTGCAGGCAGACCTGGTGCGTTTGCAGAGGCACTGCCACGAGCAGCCAGGAGGAAGCAGGATGTAAACGTTTCCTCCATCATTAGGAAAATACTTTTACCGGGATGTAACAGCTCGAAATAAAAACACACCTTCAGCCCAGCCTGTTCACTGGAGCTCGGGACAACGATTTTTAAGATGTGCCTTTGCTAGAGGTTTGCAGAGGGAAAGAAGGGAGGAAATGTTGGGGGCTCTGAAGAATTACTTACTAGGTTCAATTCCTGAAACCTGCCTCTCGCTGCTCCTCCAGCACCAGCTCTAGCCTTAGCATGAACGAATTTCTCTAGCAGAGTGTTATTTTACAGCTCCCCTATTTAAATAGAAACTGCCTTCGTTCCTTTGCCGACTGCTTCTTTAAAACTGTAGCAAAACACAAGCTGCAAATGGGCTGAGAACAGCCCTTAGCAAAAGCTCTACAGTAAAGCGGATGTAAAGACCATCTCTTTTGCATTAATACTTTTTTCTTCTCTTTTTTTTAAAGTTTTTTCTTCTTCCAAGTCCCCCATTCAGTGTTTGAAGAATGCTCATTCTTCTCTCTTTAGGATTACATCTATTCATTTTATTTAGCTTTTTAATGTGGAGACATTTTAATCTACCATTACTTTAATGCTGTTCCCGAATAGTTTGGGAACAATGATTTAAATTTCGTCTTCAGCTGTGAGGATGAAAAGAAAAAAAGGGAGAAAAAAGACTATACCCTTCTCATCAGTTGCACATGTAGTCATGGCAGGGTGGTTTGTGCTTTGTATCAGGGAACTACTGGCTCAAAATTAGCAGAAAATCCATGGGGAAAAGAAGAAATATTTTAGGGGAGCTCATGTGAGAGCAGATCTTCCTTCCCCACCCTATAGAAGAGTGATTCCCATCTACTGGTAAATAGTTAAATTAAAAATCTGTGCTGTGCTTGGCTAGCCAGAGGTACAGAGATGTTTGGTGACTTAGTCTCTGTCTTAAGCTGGTTGGATTTCATAGCTGCTACTAGTCTCCCTTCTCCATAGATTTCTCATGTTTCCTGTGAAACTTTCATCCCAAGAATTTCCTCTTATTGATCTATAACTCCCCTTCCATCAAGGGAAAAATAATAAAATAAATCACTGCATTGCAAAACAAAGCAGGAGTTAAATTGGATGTTTTACCCGTATATTGTTGTCATGTCCAGGGTTGAATTATGCTCAGAACAAACAGGGCTGGAACATTTTGTTCTTTGCTAGTAAACCCACATCATAACATGCAGGAGACACTTGTCCACATACAGAATGAGAGATTTACCCCAAGTAAACTCCAGAAAGCTTAGACTTTGAGTTAACCAATATCCTTCCTGAGGGAATAAAGAACATTTCCCTCTTTCTGATAGGCAATTAGCAATTTTAGAGGATGCTGTTAACAAACAAATGGCCTTTTGCCCATAGTTCACCACTATAAATATAGCCCAGCTCAACAGGGATCAAAAATTGTCCATGTCTAATAAGATGATTGGTATCTTCTCTCTGAGATGAGTTGAGCTGGGCTCAGATCCAGCTGCAGCATCACGAGCTGAAGGGGCAGCATGTTTAATCACACTCAGGAGAGATCTCCAAAAGTTCATGCAGGCTCTGACCTCTCTCTCTGCTTCTACCCCAGGTGAGACATGAAGCAAACTGGCAGAGCAATGCACAAACCTGCAGCCTCACCCAGCCTGGGACTGCTCAGACTTCCCAGTTCCCACAGCCCAAGGGGCCTCTGCCAATAACCCCAGCTGCCTCGAGCTCTCTCCAGATTTAAAGAGCTTTGGAGATCTCAATGGAGAAGAGTGACAAAACCCCACCTCTGCAGCAAGGAGCACAAAAGCTTAACTTTGGGTTTGCTACTGCATCTAAAACCTCCAGAGCCTCCCTTCTCTTGTATCATCCAGCTTTTTGGGAAGCCCAAATGCTCCAAAATGATCCCACACCAGTCATTTTCCCAGCCACCCACCATTAAATAACTGCAGTGAGTTTGACCAGAAGCCCCACAATTCCAACACATTATGCTGCATCACCACATATTCCTCCCCTTCCTCCCAGTACTAAGCCATCATAAAACAATTAGTAGACACAGGGCAATGTCACTGCAAAATAAATAAATACTGCCTGTGCCTGCTGCATTCCTTGTCTGGCTGGACCTGGCTGCCAGAGAGGGCTGAGCAGGAAAAATCATTCCCACCTGTACCCACCCTGGCAGCAGCCTGGATCATCAAAAAACTAAACCTGAAATAGAGGGAAATGCTGCCAGTAAAAATGAACTGTTCTGGCATGGGTGATGTGCAGGGACCCTGAAGGAATTCAGCAGCAGCACTGCCAGTCACACCAGAGGTGCACTGGTGGCTGAATTCCCATCATTTGCCTGATCCTGTCAATGTCTTTTGCAACTATCATACCAACTTTAAAAAATATAGATATATATGATAGCAAAAATTCCAGTCAATATATCCTTTTAATTCTCACCAGATTATATTTTTTAAATGCAATTACTGTAATTTCATTAAATGGCATAATTACCATTAATGCAGAGAAAACTGTCAATAGAAGGTGTAATTATGTTGTATAAAAATCACAAGAACAATGTGCAATGATGCATAATTCCTCATGAAAATCATTGTGACTAAAATTAACTTTTAAAATATTTTTAAAATACATACAGTACAGTGAGAGTGATTTGGTTATTACAGACTTCACTTCCACAATCAGCAAAGGAGAAGCAGAGTGGGCAGGGAGTGCTTGCATACAGAAGGAAAGTTCAAAAATTTGGTTTCAGTGTACAACAGGAAGGTAAGAAAACAAGTTTTTGTATGCATGAGTGGGAAAAACAAACAGGTTATAATCAGACATAAGCTGAGTTGTGAGCAGACATTCCCCCAGGCACATTACACCACACAGCTCCAGCTTTTTGAATACCAGCAATGCTGTGTGGAAGTGATGTCTCAATGGAGAAAAGTGTGATGATGAAGGAGTGAAGAGGACCAGGCTAAAACTGGAACATTCAGACTGGAAACTGGTGGAGAATTGTCTGATTTGAAGCATGTCAGGCACACAAGAAGGACCATACAGGGATGTGCTGGACTATGTGTCTAGGTATCCTCAAAATGAAGACATTTCTGAGAGGTATGCTTCAATCAAAACACAACAAATTGTGTTGAATACAGAGATAGCGACACCAAAATTAAACAGAAAGGAATGTCTGAAGCTCTTTTTGGTCTTAGAAATCTACAAATCCCCCAAATCTTGAACTGATGGAGAAGAATACAGAAAATGCTTACAGGCATCTCTTGGTATGTGAACACTGTCAACTCTACAGGCAACATTTTTCACATGTGGGAATATTCCTGATATTCAGTATTCCTGATATTCCCAGGCACACACAACCATGTGTGTCCATTTTTCTCACCAGAGCAGCAATGGGAGGTACACTGTGAAGAACCCTGAAATCCTGTGTGTGATTATCTCCTCTGACCCAGGGTGTTTTCTCTAGAAGTTGTGCAACACAATTTACACCAAGCCCCTTATGCACAGGGCAAACACTGCCAAAACTGAAATTTTGCTCTTTGTCTCACTTCCCTTTCAGCCTTCTTTCCTAAACCTCTAAACTTGAAAAGATTCTGATTTTACCTATGCTTCAGCAGAGCCCAGTGTCCTCTGTGCCCATACAATTAACTCAGATGAAAAATCATCAGATTAAAAAGCACAAGAACGCTGATGAAAAATGTGATTACATTTTTACAGCACAAAAAAAAATTCATCTACTCCCAGGTTTTCTTGGATTGTCTCCTCTCACCACTACATCCTAATAAAGAAATTCAGCTTGGGATGACGTATCTTATAAATGAGGGAACAGGGTGAGAGCATTTTTCTCATTCACTTGTGCCCTGCCTGTGCTGTCCTCTGTTTCCTCCCTCTTCACCTGTCCCTCTTTTTCTCTTACACCCCCAAAAGCAGTTGATGTCCTTGTCACACACTAGAGCTGTCGCACTAATGGGGAGGAAGGACTAGAACAGGAAGGTGAAAGATGCCATGTCCTCAGCTATTTCTGTCCTCTGACAACCTCACAAATATTTTATCTGTCTGGCAATGGGTTTTGTCTGATTGCTTAAGAAAACAAGGCTGCCAAAGTTATGCTGTCTGCTTGTCTTCCTCCTCCTCCCTCACTTTATTCCCCCTTGGAGGAAGGGGCATGGGTTACCTGTAGAGGGAAACCAAGGGAAATGAGAGATCAAAATGGTTATTGCCAAGGGCCCAAGGGACATCATCTGTAAGGAAAAATAATTTTTTTTTTAATTATTTTCTGGTTTGAGGGTCTGGCTGGCATTGAAGCTACCAGTGAGGGTTTCATGAACTGAAAAATGGGTAGACAAGCTTTGTGCATCCTCCTGCCCTCACCTTTTCACCAGCAAGCTAGGAGTGGATTTTCCACACAGACTGGGCAGGGAGGGATGCTGCACCTACCCTGCTGTGTGCGTATTTTCAATACTATGAACACTCATGCTAGAAATAGTGAGAGAGAGATATATAATTAGCATTTCATTTTTAGTGCCAGAGCTGAATTATTTCCATGTGAGAAAAACCAGATAGACTTAAATTTTGGGTTGTAAAAGAAGCCTGTGGTAATTATTCTTAGAGTTGAGTATTTTTATTCCTTTCCCATTACCCACTTCCTTTCAGGAAACCAGGAGTATTATGGCATCCAGTAAGGATGTTATCAACCTGTAACTTGTAACCTGCTCATACTCCTTTTCAGTAGGAATAAATTCCTTTTCCTGTAGACCCATTTTCCCACCCTCTTATTTTTCCGCCTCTCCATCCCTTACAAACTTTTCCTAGGTTTGGAAAACTGAACTTGACAGCTGCAACTTCACAAGTATTTTGGTGCAAAAACAGCAACCCTTTTAAAAATGTGCTTAGAGCCTGCTGTAGAAGGATGGTTGGACAAGGACACTGGGATTTTACCCTCCCTTTCCAGCCCCAGCATGAATGGCCATCTGATTCCCTTGGACACAAGCACAGAGCTCTTTTGCACAGTCACACTTCAGTGAGGTAGCAACTACTCTGCTTTCCACCAGCTCTCCAGCCATTAATTACGTATGATGTATACAATATAATATGTTCTATAAGAACTTCAAGCAACAGGAAGACAAAATATTAGAGAGAAAAGACCCTCTCATCCTACCCACTCCTCTGTGTGAGCCATCCCTCTGACCTACAGGGTGAAGACAGCTCCTCTGTCTTTGCTCTGAAGCTTCTTTCACCCAGGAATGGTCTACTTCACTCATCTGTGGCAAATACACTGAAGTGTTTTCCTTAAAAAAGCCTTTAACCATCGTACTGCTCACAGACAGTAAACGTGGGAGAAAATCTTGGAGATGTGGATGTTGTACTGCTTAATAAACACTCAACTCAAAAACTTTCTTTCTGCATGCTGGACCACCACAAAATGATTTCTGCAACCTTTAATGGCATGCCAAACATTTCAAGCATGAAGAAAATGTCACACCGCAGAATAAAGAGCAGGCAAAATCTTTTTGTGCTTGAGTGGGTTATGAGAAAACTGCAAATGGGGATTTACTACCACGAGGAAAAAGGAGAGAGATGAAAAGTGGGATAGGCAGGTGGAGAACTTGGCTTTTTGTTTGCAGAGTGCTGTGCAACTCGCTGACCAGCCTTCTCCTTTTTTTTTTTTTCTTTTAAACAATGTATTATTACAGTCAGGAGAATAAATTTGCAACAGGCAATGTCAACACAGGCAGAGCAGGAATCGATAACCTGCAGTGAAACGATGCCTCATTGCCATGGAAGATGGAAGGGACAAAACCCACCAGCTCACACTGCATCACCCAGACCAAAAGCATCTCCCTGCATCACCTCCTTCCTTTCCTACCCCCAGCTGCCACGTTTCTAATTAAAAATAATTAAAATTTCCAGAGTCTCCACAGAATTACACCCTGCCCATGGGCACCCTCAGAGCTCGGTGCAGGTGGTGAATATCTCCACTCCAAGCGAGGAAAGACTATTCCTGAAGGTCTAATTTCCATCCCCATCAGGCCCAGTGTGGCCCAAGCTGCCTTGAAATCCACAGCCCTGCAGCCCCAGGGCCACAAAGCACCAATAACAAACGAAAACCAGCTTCGCACTCCTGGGGAGGAAGGCACAGGAACACTCCAGATCTTACATCACTTAGCCTCATGCAACAAAAGAAGAAATCCACTTACCACAAACGCTATCAGGCTCTTCACCGTGGACTCCCAGAGAAAGCAGCTCCAAAGGAATTGTATTGTATTCCATATTGCCATGGTGATTTTTTTCACGCGATCAACATTTCTTGATAAGATCTGATAAATATTGAGTGGGAGGAGGGGTGGAGAAGAGGAGTTTAATCAAACACTAATATCCTACTATTGCTTCAGAAACAGGGATAATTTAAGCTACAAATGCACGCCAGGGCACATATTGCAAATAAAGCCTCTATTTCAGATACATTCGCCAGCTCCTGTCTGCTTTCTGATCACACCCAAACCTTCCAGATTTTCCTCATTCCTTACAGAAAAAAAAAAAAAAAAGAAAACAGGCTCATCTCGATGCCAAAACTAAATAAAACTGTCACACAAACCTACCTTTATAGTCTTTCAATTCTTAAAATACATCAATGTCTCAGGGAAAGGGACAGACAGAATGTAGTCTGAACCTCTTTTCTATGTGTTTTGGACTAGTCCACAGAAATAAATAGGGATTTTTAGACTTATTGTAGGGCTTCTTGATTTTAAAAAGAATAATGGCCCCTGTTTTAAAATCCTATGGACTTTTTACATAAGGAATTTAGCCCTGGTTTCTTTCTTCCTGAAGAAGGGAATAAGGCTCTCGTTGAGCTTTAAGTGCTGCGAACTGTGCAAAATCCACAGCTATCATTTTCCCCTCTCTGAAGCAGAAAGCAGAACTACTGATGCAAGCTAGATCAGAAAGCAATTTCATGTTAACACAAACAAACCTTTTAATACATACAGAAATACACTAAATTTACATGTGTTCAGCATTTTATGCATAAATAGGTTTTGTTCTCACAACCATGCTACAGCAATACAAATCTTCCCCAAACAGATGCAGAAGCTTAGCCCAGACACAATTTTCACCTTTTTAGAAAATTTGCGGTTCTCCTCAGTAAAGCGCTTTTCTCGGGGCTTAAATGTTCTAATACTTGCTTTTATCTAGAAAAAAAAAAATAGAAATAACCATGTAGTTTTCAATTACTTATTTCAGTTTCGTATCACCAGCGCTGCTCAGGAAGATCAGGAATTTCAGCATCTCTCACTCTTTTCAGGCTCTGTGTGACTTAGGAGTTGCTTTTAATACATATTTCCTACAGTGAGGATGGTGAGGCACTGGCACAGTCCCACCCCTGGAAATGTTCAGGTGGACAGGATTCAAACCTGGCACAGGGGAAGGTGCCCCTGCCCATGGCAGGGTGGTTGGAATGAGATGAGCTTTAGGCTCCCTTGGAACCCAAACCATTCTATGGTTCTGGGCTAAGGAAAATGCAGACAAGTTAAATTGGGCAAGGCTGGACTCAGTTGAGCAGCAGCAGAGCTGTGGCCTTAATAAATAGGAGTTAAGCTCAGTAAAAGGCTGTAGGGCATAAAGGATTGAGACTGACTCGGCCACCTAAAAACCAAGCAGCACTGTGTCCATGCCTCATTAATTTTCCTGTCAACACCCTGGGAAGAGAACATGGTGGGTCAGCTTTTTGGGGAAGAAGTAGGTGTTAAAAGTAATGTGTAATAAGATGAACGTGAAGCCGTTTTTCACGTGTTACAATTGGAGCTTTGGCCACAGCAATCAGCACCTCCTTCCTCAGGCTCTTGTTGTTATTTGTCCCTCCAGAAATGCCCCTTCTCTGTCCCACCTGGAGGGGACACAGCTGTGATAGCCCAAATCTTCTTCACTCGCATCAAACATGCCTCCACCACCAGATGCAGTAGGGACAGGACTTTTCTGCCTTGGCTCCTGGTTTTAAAAGCATCACCCCCACCCTCATCCTTGCACATTTGGACTTTTCTTACACCAGCAATAAGCAAAAGGAAAATACTTCAACTTACAGGATTAAATAGGACATCCAGCTCCAAGTAAATTACTCCTTTTGAAGCACGTTCCAAGTCTTTATTCTTCAGTGTGTAACAACTTTGTTTACCGTTTCTAATCTATAGTTTGGGGTGGGGAGGGGAGAAAAAGCATCAATATTTTCCTGGCTGTAATCCTCGATATAATTTAAAGACACTGCAAACAAATAAATAAATATAACTCAAGCACAAAAAAAAAAATAAAATAAACTTCCCCCAAACCCTGATAATATACTTGGAGCCTGAAATACAAAACAACCATTGGATTAGAGACCTATAAAATTGCAGATTAAATCTCTCATGGTCCAACTTTAATTTTCAGACCTTGTACTTTATAGTAGAGCAGTGCATGCAATAACCAGCCTGAAAATTCTGCCCTGGAAGCCAGTCACTTGATGGGAAGTAATCAGCCTCCGTTATTACAAGTTTAAAATGGGATTTTTCTTCCAAAGTTTAGGAAAAGAGCCACAAACAACAACTTTACCTACCTATTCCACACTCCAGCACACGAAAACACTTCTTAATGCTTAGTTTATTGCAATGTTATCAAATTATTACCCAGCAAACAAATGCAATCCAAAGAAATGGATCAATCCAAAGAAATGAAGTGGAGTGAATGCTAATGTAACAAATGTTCAAAATTAACTAATTCATGTAAAAGACTTCTCCCCCCACTCGAACCCTGAATTTCAATACCATTTCTCTGCTCTGATCCACCGGTTGGCCCTATCTCATTAAGTATCTATTTAAAAAAAAACAAAAAAAACCCCAAAAAAACCAAAAAAACAACCAGCCCAACAATAAAAAAACCTTCCTTGCCATTTTGTAAACTATTTGGCTCAAAGCATAAGCATTCTCTCTTCAAAAGTGATGGCAGAAATGTATTTATTATACACAGTAGGATATGTATTGATTAAACATTTGGCTTTTTAGGAAGCAGACCAGTTAATTCTAAACAGCAGTAACATAAAAAACTGCAGCTTACCAAAAAGCTACATTGAGGGACTGTAATGATCAAAGATTAAAGATAACGGAGGAAATTTGGGGGCATGAAATTGCAACCATATTTAAAATGGCTATTGCTGTTCTGGCATTTAGAAGAGGCACTCACATAAACCATGGCAGAAATGAGTAAAGAAAAAACAAGGTATAAAGGGAACCAAGTGATTTCACAAGACAAGGGAAAGGTCACTTTCTTTCCCAATGTTGCTCCACCTTTTCTATACCAAAACAGTCAAAGGGTAGATGGTTTTTCTGCCTAAGGGTTGAAAGGGAAAAGGGTTCTCAAAAGGACCAACTCTGCATCCTCAGTGCTGTATGACCAGGAACCCCACCTATTATCTATTTTCTCATCCAAAGCTTTACCAGTTATGGATACCTGTATGGAACTCATTTAATACTGATAAATAATAACAATAATAGGCACTGAACTAAACTGATCACAAAGCACCTCTGCTTTCACCACGAGAGAGTACACACAGTGCTGGAGCTGGCAGCAAAGGATGCTGCAGCTCCCAGGAAAGGGGCAGGGAAAGAAACATTTTGCAGACCTCCAGCCTCAAAACAGAAGAGCTGCCAAAGTGATTAGACCCTTTTCTAGGGCCAAATGGACTGGCATCAGAAGGTCCTCAGGCCAACTGTCACAGCATTGTCAACCCATCATAAAGGTTTCTGCTATTTCACCAGTTTGCCTTTGCCCCTTCAAAAAAAGGCAAAAAAAATTTAAAATTTACTGAATGAAAGTAAAGTTTTATTTGGAAATGAAAGCTTTTGTTCAATTTCCCAAATTAAAATATAGACAGTTTGACTGATGGCAGGGACACTGAGACAGAAGGATTTGGTTTGAGGTTGTTGGTCCAAGAGGATGCCCCAGCAACAGGTTTAGCCTGAGCTTTGATTCATGGCTTCTTCTGCGACAGGATAGAATGAACTTTACTGCCAGTGTGTCTGCAGAGATGTAGATGTCCAGTATATATCACAATATCCTAATTCTGGATCCTCCATAGTTATTAATTTTGAAGCTGAATTTCCACGTATTGCAGGTACACATTTCTCATCACATTTCATCCAGTTACACCAGAAGCAACAGATAGTGGGAAGGCCTCTTCATGTTCCTTGGGATATATTTCTTTCTTACATCTTTCAAGAGCATAACACACAAGGAAAAAAAAAGTAACACAGAGCTAAATTGATAGAAAAAAGAAAAGAAATGTTTCTGAGTATTTGAGCCTGATATTGTGGGATTCTGCACTAAAAAAAATGCTTTGGGGAAAAGAGTCTTCATTTTAAGAGCTGGAGCTGAATCAAACATTCTGGGTGTGTCTGCAGGTTTTTCACACAGCATGTTTTAAATCAGCAACAAATAATTTCCACCTCTGCTTGTATTTGTAAATAGAGGTTGCTTGGGAAACTTCTTGAATAGTGTCATTATTATTGTTGCTGCTATTCTTAAATTGAGCAGGGCAGGAAGTAATGCAGTGCAAATAAAGTTTGAGAGTCAGATTTATTTGGCATATTTAATTCTAAGTGTTCAAACTGTCTGGAAAATGATGTGCAATTATAACTCAGCCCAAGACTAAACATTCATACAGATATTTTAGCTTTTGACTTTCTTCAGAGGGAAAAAAAACCACAAGAGGAGAAAGAGAGAGTATGAAATGGCCAGAATCCATTGCATTTTCATTTGGATAAAAAGAAAAAAAAATGAAAAAGAGGTCAAACAACAGACTCTCTTACAGTTTTGGCACCATGCTAAAGCAGTGTGGTTCAACAAAAGGTACAGGGTAGGTAACTCTAAGGCCCACGACTGCATGGAGATTACATTGGTGGCATATCTCAACTGTGCCCACAAGAGAACATGCAAAAGAGTCTGAAATACTCTACATTTTCCCTGCACCCTGCTCTTGGACCACAGTTCAGATTCTGTTCAGCTTCTCCCCCAAGCTCGAGAGACACACAGTCATATAAATTTCATTTTGCATCTATTTCTTTCTCCCCTCTGGGTACTTTGCCCCAGGCTCTGCTACTCCCAAAGTTTGCTTAAATGCTCCCTCCAGCTGTGGAAAAGTGAGCAGCCAAGGCTGGGGTTGTAGAAGGAACCTCAGTGCCAGAAAGATCAGGTTTCTTCTGTCACCCAAACACCTTTTGCTACAAACCTGATGATCTCACATGGGTTTGAATCCATGAAGAGTTCTGATAGTTGTGTCTAAAACAGGTTATCTTCCCTAAGAATGTTAACATCTACTTATGGAAAAAGGGAAGGAAAGAGATATTCAAATTAAATGTGAAAATATCTGCAGGTAAGCACCTTAAAGAGACATGATCAATATTATTCCTTTATTGATGATGCTTTATATCCTCGCTGAATACTAATGCCTGCATTCTCTGAAAGCTTCTTAATAGCTTACTGGGGCTCAACCACTGAGCAAGACTGCCCATAACCCTGGGATCAACAAGAAGACAGCAGTGGCTGCCACACCCACATTGCTGCAAGGTCACCATCAGAAAAATACTCTAGATTTTCATCCCATGGGCATTTCTGATATCTGGGGCATTTCCTTCTTCTGAGTCGACACAGAAAGTCAAAACCACATCCATATTTTCCCAGAATGAGCTGTACATTCTATATCACATCCCTTCCCCATGCAGGAACCACGCAAAGAAAATTATCAGCTGGAAGAAAACTGAAATTCTTTTCGCAATAAATATTTCAACCTACAGAGACACTTCAGGCAAAACACTCCCTGGAGTTACCTCATAACTGAAGGAAATGTTGAGGTACACAAGACCACCATCCAGTCAAGGTCCAAAGTGCACCAGGTTCCTCTCAAATGAATGAATATATTTGCTAAACTCTTTGCACAGATGTCCCCAGTAAAACAAATGTGACTAAACACAGTATTGATGTAGCCAGCCAATGCTAAATCTATTAAGCAACAACCTTCTGACCGCTTGGGAATTTTAATGAAATAGCAAAAGCCAAGATTGATATGACACAAAACACGGAGAAGACAGGACCCTTACGCAGCAAAGCGTGTTTTTTCATTGCTCTTGTCTCAAAGAAATATGGTTTAGTGGCTTTTTTTTTCCACATTGATTTTAAGAAAACTTCCCTGTGTATCCAGCTTTGATGCAGATTCAATGTCATATATTGATGACCTGACAGAAGAACGCTGGGTTAAACCTCTGTACATCAACACCCGTGACGTGTGGAGAGGGTAATGGCTACTCTCCAAGGGTAATTCATCTAAAGCATTTGGGACCTCTGATATTCCTGCTTGAGCTCATTGCTGATGCACAATGTCATCCCATTTGCCCTGCATAACATAAAGCTGTCTTGTAATAGACACACACCTCCCCTTATCAAAGGATGTATTTCCCCAGGAAAAGATGAAAGAAAGTCACATATTTGATCCACCTGTATGCGAATAAAGAGTGTTTTGTTTCTCCCCAGTCTTGCCATATGCACTGAACCAATTCTGTACAAAATGCCTGCTTCTTCGCTGTTCTTTCACCCCAAAACTCTTTACCCCAAACACTTCACTTTGAACAACCTTCTGTGGGATCCAAAGTGGAATGGAGATTTGGGTTCTTGGCAGAGGATTGCTACCCAAAGACCAAAGAGATACAGAGCTGGTGGAGTGAAATAAAGCAGGCAGGGCTTTCATACAAGGGCTTTGAGCCAGTCTGAGGAGGAGCTGAAAACCCTGGGAGTTCAAGGATCCTAGGTGATACTTGAGCCAACATCCCTGTTGGTACCTTTTCAGTGAGCAGTGCATGGCTGGGGGAAAATTTAATGTCAGAAACAAGACATTGTTTTTCCTGGAAGAGACATGGGGGATTTTTCCCCATTCCAAAAATCCTGGTTCACGATCAGGATAAATAGTCAGAACAGACAGCACACTTCACAGCTGCCTCCATTGCATAAACACAGCAATTTCACTTTTCTCAAACTCTAAAACTTTCTCCTGGAAAGGACCCCACACTTCTGGTCAAGTGCTAAGTAAGTGCAATCATCAGGTGTCTGCTCTCTGAATCCAGGCCATGCTTTAGACAACTCAGCTTGCCAAAGGCACACTCCTTGTTTTCAGTGTATCACTGGCTACTGACCTTGCTTGGCACTTGAAAATATTTCATAGACCTCTTCCTGTTTGCTGGGAAAAAAGGGTGCAGCTGAGGACTACTCTGAGCTGATAATCCAGCAGATAAAAAACATTCCATTCTGTGCTACAACTCTTCACTCAAAGGCCTTTCTACATGAGGATATTTGATATACTCTGCTTTCAAATTCATTGAAGCACACTATATGCTCCCATGTCTCTAATAACTTGCAGCCTTCCAGGAGATAGGAGTCTCTTGAAGCAGAAGAAAAAAGACAGACCCTCACAAAGAGACACACGGTTGCCTTTACTAAGATCTAGGACACAAAGGAACACAGAGATAGAAAGGACTTCTTTGATAATTAGTTCAAGTCCCCCAGAACCTACAAAACTTCTAAAAACCTATCAAACTTCTTTCTTGAAGTAATAAAGTTTTTGCCCTACTTCTCTGTTCCCCAGGTTCTTCTTCAGTTTCTGGCACAAAAGCCTGCTCTGTTCAGTGTCCATGGGCTTCTCTTTCACTCCCCAAGCTCCAAGATCTCCCTGCCAGCCCAAGGGTTGGCCAAGCCATACTCCATGGGTCACCTCTTGCAAGAGAGGAATCCATTTTGATAAATATCCTGGGAGCACTGATTTGTGTCCTTTCTAGTTTAAACCGTGCTTCTGTGAACGTGGCTGACCAGAGCAGTGCTTGAGATGAGGTCCCACACATGGTTTTTAGAAGGACAGTAATTTGACAAAAAGGACAGGAGGAAAAAAAGGAAAATAGGTTGATCAACATGGAAAAGTTAAAGCTAAACCACTGAGAAATTCTCTCCTTCCACACCCAAATTCAGTTTATTGCCACTATTTATCCGGTACTGCTTCATCACATCTACCAGAACATGAAGTTTGCAGCTCTATTCATTGTTTGACTCCTTAACACTCTACTCATGCTGTCCAGCTTTTTGCTTTTCTTATTTGGTTCCTGCAATAATCCTAGATCACAGTCAAGGATGAATGGAAAGAACACATAATTTCACTATCCCTGAATTTTTGTGCAGTAAGATTATTCCAGTGTTAATGTGATGATGAGGGTGTAGTCATGTTTGCAAAATGCCAGTGTGGGACCACTGAACACATTTAACCCAAAATTCATTGTCAAATTAATTAAACATTTTATATCCCTCCAACATATACTTTAGTCAAGGCAATTTTTCATTAAGAAAAGAATCTAGTCATCCATGAACAATTCCTGAAGTAAACTTACTTCATGTGCTGACAGCTCACAAGTCAAACTTGTACATTTTTAACAGGAAAAAAAAATGGCAAATGCTCATCTATTTTCAAAAGACAATTCAATGCCAGGCAAATATTAGGGCTGATTACATAGAGAAATTAAATCTACATGATTGTGAGGCTTCCTTGAGTCTTCAACGTTTATTCTCTTTTAGTATATTTATCTAAATGGTTCAAAGGATACATTCAAAGTTAGAGTCAAAATGACAACATCCATTGAAATTCCCATTTCAAGAAAAAGAGCTTAGAAAATTACAGTTCTCTATCTGAGCAGCCCAAGTTAATAGGTGCAAAATGTTTTTAATCAGAAGCAGAGATGAGTATATTTACACTAGATTTGACTGAAATAGGAGGCAGAGAAGTTTGGATGAGAAGGAAGAAGATCAGTTGGCAAAGGAAAGCATAAACAATTTTTATTTTATTTTTTTTGTCTCAAACCTTGGACACAAAAAAACCTACACTGAATAGTTTGGACATTACCACACACATGCACTCCCCTCCTCTGCCTTGTTACATGCTTCCTAAGGGATACTTGACAAATGCCTATAAAATCAACAGAAAATCCAAATCTAACATCTTCTCAATGTGAGCCCACACAGCCTGCTGCCGATCATGCAGGCCATTTGGCAAGCTCTGGGTCTGCAGGAGAGCAGCTGCTCCAGCCACTCTCTTCCAGTAACATCAGAGCTACGAGGACTTGGGGAAAAATTAACAAAGCGATCAAAAATGGAATAAAAGATGTTAAGAGGTTTTTTCCTCCCTGTAAACATCAAATAATCCTCCATGCCCAACTGACTCGAATATTGTTCTAAAATAGGAGATACTGACAACTCAAGCTACAAAAATAGATGAACAGTCTAAAATATCCCCAAAAAGATCACGCAGTCGGAGCCACGGAGGGAACAGCATTGCAAAGCTCACAACAGCCTGTGGGCCACCAAGAGCTCAGTATTTACTCCTCACATCCTGTACCTTAGGCTCTTTATATCCCCAAATTGCTGGGGTTCCCCTGTTTCAGACTCCAGTGTGAACTGGAAAAATGAAAGCAAACACACTTTTGTGAAGGAATTCAGAAGCCACATTGCTTTTAATTCACATAGGCAAGAAATACATTTATTTAGACAAAATCACAACAAAACTGCAACATGCAGACCTATTTCTTTACCACTATAAAGCATTCCTTACTTTGGGATTATATCCTCTAAGTCAGTTCAAGGGTTTTCTGGGCAGCTCATTATTTATTTGGAAATACCAAACGTTTCAGTCTCCCTCTCTGATCTTGACTGGTTCCTTACCTAAACTATGCCAATGCTGTGAGGTTTATACGACCTGCCTTGATCAGATGGGACCTTTGCTTTCCCTCTAGAAATCTCCCTTTTCTCTATTCTCTGCTAGTACAGAGTCCCACAAATACATCACTGCCTCTCCTGCAGCAGCCAGCCTCTAAAACTCAAAGACAAATTCATGCCTTACCCCTGGAAGATGTGTGCCAGCCTTTCTGCAGAGGTGAATATGCTTTCACAGGGATGTTTCAAAACAAGACTGCAATTTTGCACTCTGTAATTTCAATCAGGATCCACCATCTGCCTATTTGAGAGCACTATTACCCACAGCATCACACCAAGCATTACCCAAAGCAGCTCACCCCAGCCTGTGTGGCTGGAATCAGGTTATACATGGAAAGCAGAAAAGTCATCATGGAATATCCTAACTTAGAAGAGACTCAAGGATCCTTGAGTCCAACTCCCACTCAGGACAGCCCCAAGAATCACACCACAATGTGTGTACAACAAATCATCAGCCCAAAGGTTTGGACAGGGTTCAATCATGAAAATACCTGAAAATACCTGTAACAGCTTCCCCCTGCACAGGAAACCTCCTGCAAAGCATCACTGCCTCACAGCTCACAGGAACCCTTGTGCTTACAGTTACACATGTTTACACAACTTGACTAATATGACACAAGAGTCCCATGATGTTTCAAGCCTCATCTACTAATTGATTTAATAAGTCACAGCCTAGAAAGTTCTTTCTACACGTTACTGTAAAAGCGACCAGAACCTTCTGTGACACTGTGTGTACACATGGAGCTGTTTACGTCCTCTTGATCTGGTTTGCTCACTATTGCTACCAGTCTTGTTTCAAAATTAAATCAGTCTTACCAAACACAAAGCTGCTTTCCCCCCATTTCTCTATTAAAGTCTTTTAATGACCCTTTCATGTTCCGCTCTCTTTAGCTTGGCCTTTTTTGGCTATTTCTGAAAAAGCTTCAACTCTCCTTAATCTCCAGAGCAACCACTTTCCCCCCGAGCTCGCTTTGTTTCCAGTTTTGATTTTATACTCCCATGGTAGCACTCACTCCTCACATATTTGTTTACAGAACAAAAGCCACCAGTCTTTAAAAGCACTATGGAGTGGAAAACACCCCTTTTAGGTAATTTTATTCAGCTGTGCCAATAACAACAGCTATCTCTAGTCAATCCTACCGTGATGTGCAATTACTTTCTCGGAGTAAAAAGAAGCAAGACGGAACAAAGACACGCTTAAAACGTTACCTTCAGAAGATGATGTGGAAACACACAGAACAACTCAATTATGTTTTCAGACCTCCACGGCACTGATGAAGTACAGACATTTCTGCAATTTGCTTTCCAATCAACCAAATTTGTACTAAAATGGGTTGACAATGCTCGTTACACTAAGGAGAACTATAAACACTGCCAACTAAGGCATGTACAGATCACAAAACCTGTTTAAAATGGTGGAGTTTTGTGCTATAGGGGGGAAAAAAAAAATGCAACTTGTTCCCTGCCAGCTATGAGTAAAGGTAACTTACAGACAGCAAAGGGATGGCAACTTTTCCAAGGAAATCAGGGGGTTTATCTCCATCTTCATCAAACACTGTCACTTCCAGGACATCGTGAATATCTTTAATAGGGCTGGAACAAAAAAGTGCAGACACACAAAAAATAGTACTCAGTACACATGCACACAGCCTCCTCCACAAAGATCTGAGAATACTGTTTTACTAATTAAGTTTGTATTACCTTGGAGTATATAACTAGCATTTAATTAAATTCCGCCCCAAAATGAATCAAGTGATGGGTATTCCCCAAGCTTTCCCCTCATGTTTCAATTGCATAACTAGGTGAAGAAACTACCAGACATTGATTTTTTTTTTTTTAATTGGTGATGCTATCAATGTAAAACTCAGCTCTCCAACAGAGAAATCTGGTGACTGGGAGAGGTCAAGGGCTGAATTCAAACCCAAGCCTCATTGCATTAAAACTGCACAGTGACACACACAGCTGAGTGTGTTGCACAAAACCTGGATATAATGGGGAGGGCTTTCTGGTGGTAGTGAAAGCTCCAGCTGAAATGGACTCATCCACTCAAAACAATCCACACTGCTCCAAAATAAATCTAAAACATCAATAGCTTTCAAAGAGCTTACTTCAAGGTTTTTTTTAATGGACAAAAATCTAAAAAGATATGTGAGTGCCTGACTAGCTCTGCAGATTTGGTGCTTGGATTAGCCAGGCAACATTAGTAAGAAAGTTAGAGATAGTCCATGGCTGACATTTCTGAGACCCACAGGAAGTATAGACACAAACTCTCTCTTTAAATAAAATAAATTTGGATTGTTATTGGATTTATTTTTCTGGCTGAACATCCGACAAGACTCATCTGCTGGCACAATCTCAGAAAAAACAGTGATGAGTGGAAGTTTCTTGAGAACAAAGCATGAGAAAGGACTCTAAGAGCCAAGCATTCAGCTGCACCCCTGAACTAAACAGAAACCCAGCAAAGTATTTCTATAAGAGAAATCAGATAGTTTTTCTTGTGTTCTCATCCAGCCTAGTATTTATGAATGTTGATTCAACAAAAAGTTCATAAATTTCAAACTTCTTCCAGTGGACAGATGCAAATGTCATAAATGCTCATTGCCAGCCCTTGCAGTTGCCTTCCTTGCACAGACCTCAGCCTTGGGAGACTTTTATCTCACTCATTTATTCACAAAAATCTTTGTCAGCATAAAGCAAGATTTAAAAATTGGGCTGCCTAAAAGCAATACCAAAATTATGACCTTTTTTTTCTTAATAAAGTGGCAAATAAAAAAATACCTTGATTTCCATAAAAATTGAAGCATCTAATTTGAAGCATGTTTGACTGCTTTAAATTCAGAATATATACCAAAAAACAACATGAGCTCTAATTCTCTGCTTACTTCAAATTAAACATGGATTCTACCAAGGTTCAATGAAACATATTTTATTTTAAGTTACGGAAAATGTAGGCGTGAGTATCTGGTCTCAACTTTCTGTTACATTATCTCTTGGATCAAGCTATGACTCCATTATGTCTAGTCATGATTCTTCCTATAAATATCACAGTAATTTTTCTTTTAATGACTTCTATTAATAAACTCCATGCAAGAACTAGTAAAAGGCAAAAGGCTTTAATTAAGTTATATTTGAGATCTCTCCAACATCCTCTCTGACTATGAAAAAATGACATATCTTAAACTTGACCTTTGTATTTTCCCAAAGTCAATAGCTTTTCTGGTTGAGCTGCTGACTGGAGTTGCTGCATGGTTTCCAAAGCAATCCACTTACAATGTGAAAACTTTGTTCCACTCTGGATTGAGGTTCTTGTAAACGGTGTGTGTTTGAAGCATGTCATTTCCCAGCTCTAAGACACAGAAAGGATCGCTTTTGCCTAGGAAAAAAACAAAAAATTAAGTGGACTAGTTATGGTATTTAGTAGGCTGAGTTTCTTTGCAGTAAGGCTGAGGAAATAATTGGTTAAATAAAATTATATCCATTAAAACAACTGCAAAGTGCCCAATTCTGTTGGAATGACTTGCTAGAAAACCAGTATCTCCAACTCATCCCCAGCTCTGGAAACTCCAACACTTACCTTAGAGCTCACTCAGGGGGCTTCACTCCAACACCTGAAATTTGAGCCTTTCAGTGGATCATCTCTCAGTCTTTACAGCAAGAAAGATGTGTTCATGTTGCCAATTAGTTACTCAGATGCCCTTAGGAAAGCAGCACCACTGTTGTGACCCAGGAAAGCAGCAGTGTGCAGTCACACTCCCTATTTTATCCCCTGCTTAGAGCCTGTGGTCGTCCCCAGTTGATTACAGGATTAAATATCCACATCATGAGAGAACAAGCATAGCACTGACTGAAACAGCAGCATTTCTTCAATTAGCTCCATGTGAGCAAATCCTCAAAGCTATGAAGGCTCCACACCTTGCCACAGTTTAAACAAAACCCAACATCAACTGGAGAATCCATGCATGATCCAGGTATTGTGCTGAGAGCAAACAAACGGAGCAAACACCCCATAACAAATCAGAAAACAAACAAACAAAAAAAAAAATTAGGAAAGAAACCACCTCCTCTCTAGGGAGGGATGTCAACATGGAATCTATTAGGTGAAGACACATTGGCTAATGTATTTTTTGATCACTCACATTCCATGAATTTGTAGCTCTCCCAGCTCTTTGCAGCTCAGCAGTTTCCTTTGTGAGCAGTGGTCCCTTATCAGCATGTCTGGCTCAGAAGCTGATTTAATCTCATCTCCAGTACTCGTGGACAACTCAGCCACAGACACCCCAGCCTAACTTCTATGTAGGCAACTAAGTATGTCAGCAATGCAGGGATTTAGATACCAGACAAACAAGATATTTAAGCAAAAGCTGCCCTTTTCTTAATCCTTATTTTCTGTATTATTAATGCAGAGCTTTTAAGGGTCTTACTCTGAGAAGTTTATAAACTAAACAGGAATCTTTTCAGAATGTAAACAATGGGTATTAACTAGTCAATATTGGTAAAGTTTAAAGACCATGTGTATTACTGCAATCTATTTGTCTTCTCCTTTTCAGCTTACATGCCCATTCCCTGATAAGCGTGGAAAATGCATGTAGCCTTTCAGAGAAACTGCTTGAAATGCAAACTGGTATATGCCAAAAACAATCCCACTGTATAATTTGGTATTCTGAATGCTATTTTTTGGTCAGTGAGCAAATGCAGTGTTTGAGAAGAACTCTCATGCGTACACAGAAAACATCCAACAAAGCAGAAAAAGTCATTTCCACGTCAACAAAACTATTATCTAGGAATATAAAAGTATGGAAGGCTCAAACTGGGCTAGCTGTGGCTGAAGAGCCACATATATGATACAGCTGTCTGGAAACCAGCCCAAAATTTATGTCTAACAGTAAAATATGGATTTTCAAAGCACTGCTTGAAACCAAAGCAGATACTGTGTGTTTTCTGATCACTATTATTACAGCAGGCTAAAAACTTGCAATTAAAATCTACGATGACAACATACAAGCAACTGACAAAAATGCCAATCACACCAAAGTCCAATCTTTACTGTGGGAATAAGATATAAGGTGGCATTACACCACTGCTCTGCAGGAGTTTATGGATTTAAGACTTGTGACTGCTATGGGAAGGGACAGGGAGGGAACAGTACCTGCTCACCCTGCTCCTCTATTAACCCTTGAAAATCTTTGTACCTCTGATTCCCTCTGCGATTTTCCCTTTATTAGATTTTTAGCTGGGACTTTGAATTTACTTTTATCAATAACAATAAATCTGAGCAGTCTCCTTGGCAATGCAGGAAATATGGCACTGCTCTAGGAGGGCTCTATTATGGAAGCCCATAATTGCTGCACTAATCATTTATGAATGGCTCAGAACAGATAATTAATCTTTATGTCTCTCATTTCATGATCAGAAATTATGCTATTTTTACCTAAAATGGCTGCATCCTTTTGCAATTTGGTGGGTCTATTACAGCATAATACTAGGATATTTTCAGCACTGCCATTGAAAAACAATTTGTCATTTGCTTCATGAATCAGGCTCAAAGCCTGGGTTATTTTGAATATAATGACAGACTGAGTAACCTTTTACTTAAGCAGAATTTCATTCTGTGCTATGCACAAGGAATGTGTGTCACATACTCTGTATGAAAAGTCTTTGAATTGCAGAATCAAGAACCTGCGTGTCTCTTCCAATGTTCATTATCCACCCACATGCTCCTGTTTGAGTACTGAGGGAAAGGGAGCCAAATCCATCACTGATGCAACTGCTTTAGCATCAGCAAAGTTTTCCAGAGGGTAAATAACCTCCCGGACTCAGCTCTTTGCACGAACACTGTCTATATTAAAACGTCACATATTTCTAGATGGAACCTTTGGCACATGGCAAGGCTGGGGCTGCTTTGCTGTGCTAAACTTATTAAATTACTCAGCAAGGTGCACTTACCCTCCTAATTCCACATGGACACATGGATTATGTCAATGTAGATATGGATTTCTTTACAAGTTTCCTTTCGTTATTGACAGGTTTTGTTTTGTATTTTTTTTTTCAAATTAAGTTATTCAGTTCCTTAAAGTACAGCTCTCTGCACTAACCTTTTTTTCCACTTCAGGGTTAAGCACTGAACTTAATACAGCCCTAAAATAGTACCATGATTAATCATGGGCTTTCTCCTTTGCTCCTTTTTTTAGGAGCAACATTCTCTTATGTAACAATGCCCTCACAAATATCAGGGAATTGGGCACGAGAGTTTTCCCTCTAGCATCTTTCCTGCCTTTATCAACAAGTTATCCTAAAAAAATGGCTATGTCAGCAAATACACACAATGCTGTGCCTGTGAATTATGAGCTGCTGTGAGATAGAGAGGGGAATTAAAAGGTCTCCAGAATCCTGGAGAAGATGATAATAAAAATAATAATATCCAGGCAGTCGCTACAGAGAAGCACCAACCTCCTAGACTTTCCCTAGAGGTACAATATAAAGTTGTGGTTTTAAAAGGTGTTAGTGTCCACTGCTGTCAGGACTGAGCACAACTTGAGGTACAGCTCAGTGGAAAATCCATACTTTTCATGGAGTGAGAGCACCCAAAAGGTCATCCCAAATTGAAGCCTCAAATAAGCTCTCAGGGAAAGCATCACACTGGCAACCCTGCTGCTGACAAGTTTCTCTTTCAGGTGACAGCCTGCAAACCCCAAACACACACACAGCACCATGTCAGACACCCCAAAATCTTTCAATTTTCCTCCAAACTCACAAGACACCTGATGGAAGATGGAGAGGCTTTGTTTTGCAGGTGCTTTGCAGGCACCATCACTTGATATCAACCCTTATTTTACATATTCCTGGTGGAAAAAACACTTAGCGTGATATGCTGTTGTAAAGTTGTCTGTCAGATTGCTCAGGTCTAAAGGGAAATTAAGATCTCCATCCACTGGACTGTCCCACATGCTTTTGGCAGTCAAAGCCATTTGGTATCTCAGTTCCCCCAGGCAGGTTTCAGTGCTGGAGAGATGATGGGATGATTTACTATTCCTTGATCAACTGACAGCACTGCACAAAGTCTATCATTTGCAATGTATTATAGCATCCCATGCTGCAGAATGGAAATAAAATACCTGAAAAATCTGCTGCCATCAGGTCCACTGCCTTTAAAACTTTGACTTGTAAGAAGCCAATGTCCTTCATGTCCCGAAAGGAATTCTTTATACACTGCAAGAAGAAAAGCGCAAAGATATATTTTGTTTGCAATTCAGTAAGAAACAAACTATTGGCCTACTAAATAACATATTACAGAGTCAGTTAGGCTGGAAATAACCTCTAAGATCATCAAGTCCAACAATTAACGGAGCACTGCCAAGCCCACCACTACACCATGTCCCTAAAAACTACATTTACTTGCCTTTTAAATACCTCCAGCACTGATGACTCAACCACTTCCCTGGGCAGAGTGTTCCAGGGCTTGACAACCCCTTTGGTGAAGAAATGTTTCCTAATGTCCAATTTAAACCTCCCCTGGCACAACCTGAGATACACTTATTCCTTCTTGCCCAGCTTTTGAGGACCTGGAAGTCATCACATAGCTTTATCCCCCAACATTTGAAAGTCCAGAAAATAACCTCCCCAAAGGAGGAAATAAAGCTAAGTATTTTATAATCTCTTCATGATATTCAGTGCCTCATTCCCCATGATAATCTCTTAATACAATTCAAGTTTGCAAAGAACAGCATTAGTTTAAAACTCAACAAACACAAGCAGCCAAATTGCTTTGGTCTATCTGCCCTGCCAATCTCCTTGTCCTTCTAAATTTAACAACTCCTCCATTTAAAAGTTTTCCTTGGTAGGGGACATTTTATTAAGACTGGAGAAATCTTCTGCCCCGCAATTTTGACTATTTCAAAACTAAAGGAGCAAAAGAAAAAAAATAAATAAATAAATAAATAAATAAATAAATGAGCTCACATAACGCTTAGCAATCTGCTGCCGTTCACTGGGGTCTCCCAAAGGACAGACACACAGATCAGAGATAGACACTCCTGTACATGGGGCAACAGCAATCAGCATCAGCAGGGACCCTGGGTGTTTTTCCAGAGGCAGCTCCAAGCAATTGGTCTGCTTTGTTGGCAGGGCAGTAATGTCAACGTGGCACCTGCAACGACATTGCCAAGGGTTAATGAGAAAATGGAGATGGTAAAAAAAAAAATAAAAATATATCAACATTTGTATTGATTTCAGTAGCAAGCAGGCAGGCACCAAAATTTAGCTTCTTCAAGATGGAAAGAATTAAAAAAAAAAAATCATTTCAAAATTAAACACAGAAAACCAATGAGGCAATTTCTATTGCACTTACTGTCAAGTCTTGCTTTCTGGTCTGTCTACTGCTAAGGGGAGGTAAAAGGTTTGGGCTGCAAGTACAGGAGGAAAACTTAACTCTGGCCTGCCTCACTTCCCCTCTAAAATCCCCCAGTGTTTCGTGATGGATTTGAAACACAATTTTATTTCACCTGGGGGAGAAGAAAAGGGGCAAATGCAAAATTTAAAACATTAGCCTAAAATAGATTAGTTTCTTTAAAGTCACATACTCCATTTTATGCTACATTATACTGTATGCCCCAATCTCTTTTACAAGCCTTGCAAGAGCTACATTTTCAGTGTACTGTTATATTTCCCAAAGGGAAGGATTGTCTTAAAAGTCCCCCCACCCACTCCTCACACATATGTATCATTAACCTGATACTTCCCCCAAAAATAAAAATAAAGAGGATAAGAAAGAAATATTCATGAAAAGACAATAATAAAATATGAGTATGGGCTAAAGCAGAGAGATCACCAGGCAGTCACACACGAAGGGAGTGGTTAAATGCAACAAAAAGCCTAATCACTTGGCTCAGCTAAATGCCTTCTATTTAGAAGTCCAGTAAATGGAGTGGAAATTTCTTGAGCCTCCGTGGGGCTTGACTTTTAAGAATAGGCTGAACAAAAGTTAGAGATGAAAAAAGGGTAAAAAAAAAAACCAAAACAAAACAAAAAACCAACAAAAAATAAGAGAAGCTTTTCTGCCACACTGCAGGAGGAGGAACATTTCTCAAAGGGACAGGCAGTGGATGATGGAGAGTGAGCGCTTTTGCTTCGCTTAATGCCTGCCGACAAGTTTTTATTTAAACTAAACTTGTTAAGGTGTTGTCTTAATAGGCTAAAATTCCACAGGGTTCCCCCAGGTGGGTTTCTTCTGGGTAAATGGTGCATGTAGTGTTCCTGATTGATCCCATTCCAGTAGTAGAGCTGGAGCAGTTTATGCCCATCTGCTATAAATTGCATGCTTTCCGCTTCTTAACAGCCTATTTTCTGTGAATGCTAAAGGGGGTGAAAAAAAGAGAGAAAAAAAAAAAATCTCAAAACATTCCAGCCTGAGAACCCAAGAAACTATGTTATGAAGTAAAAGCCAGTGCTCTGATGAGTTTCTAAGTTGTCCAGCAGCTCCACGTGTTAAAACACAACTCCTTAAGCTTCCTCTGACCACAATCAACGGGAATGACTTTGCCTTAAGTGTGCTCTTTTCTCTCCCCTGCTCTGGAGGTGCAACAGGTTTCAAGTTTACTCTTATTAACTGCTTTCAAGTGCTTTGAAAGAGAAGGAAAATAAACCAGGCAGAGTACCAAGACGGCTGGGCGCGTAGGCTGCCTCTCAACACCATTTCCAAGTGTGAGAGGTTGCATTTAAAGCTCATTGTTACGCCTAGACTCTTCAGAAAGATATGACAGGAAAAGTTACAGCAGAGAGGAAAACAAAACAACAACAAAGAGAGAGAAAAAGACCTTATTTCTTTCTGAGAAAAAGCCCTTATCACTTCCACTCTGGAGGTCAACATCACCTTGGCTGTATTAACACCGTGGCAACTCAGGCTGTAGGATTTTCACTGATACTCTGGGCATCAGCACAAAAGGGGGGATGTATCCTTATCTTGGAGTTTAATTCTGATTTTTTTTTTTTCCCCAGATGAAGAAACTGAAGGAAGGAGAGGGGAAATCTGAAGGTCACCCAGCTGGTGTGTGGTTCAGCTGGCGATAGAGGCCATGTGTCCCACATCAGCATTTCATACACCACCCACTCAATGCAGACCACAACTGGGAAAAGCTGCAGTTGTTTTTTGTGTTAAAAAACTTTCCACGGAGCAAGACAGAAAACACAACTTGTTTGGACAACAGGGCATCTCCCACCAATAGATAACCTCAGAGCTCCATCATGTGTCAAAGGCAAAGTTAAATATAATTCTATCTTGTTTTGGCAAATTGGAATTTCTTCTCTTCTTAAAAGAATTTGATTCGCATAAGGTCAAGGAAAAGATGGAATATAAGGGTGTGGGGGTAGGAGGGATGCACATGTGGAGGGGAAAACAGCAGGAGGTGGAGTGTAAGTATTTCTTCCTCAAATCATGTCTGATTTCTGTGCAAACTAACTTCCCTTAAAACATCTGTGTTCACTCAAGGTATGCCTCTATTTTCTTGCAAGGAACTGAAAAGAAAATCCACATTTGCACTGGCAAAAGGCTTAAGAAAAAACAAAAAAGAATCTGTTTCATTTAGGTTACACAACCTAATTGATCAGACTGCAAAGACTGCAGCTTGGTAAAACAATTAGACATTCAATTTACTATATAAATTCAGCAATTTCCACACAAACACTTCTACACTATTAAAACGAGTCTAATGATTTCCAAACTACTTCCCTCATTCTCTGGAAACAGAAACTCTTCCTTTCCTTCTTTCTCAGCCTTCTATCTGCAAGATCTTATTACAGATAATTATTTCACAGGAAAGTGGTAAGAGACTATTGTGATGGGCACAGACTCAAACTAATGGAGGTAATCCACTTTTGTTTAAAAATTGCCTGATCTGAATGCAAAGGGCAAAAAACTCTCAGAATATTTGTATTTTAGGTGATGCGAATGATATCCTGAGTTAAATTCTTGGCAGCAATCCTATCACAGGATAGAACAGTTCTGCTTGTTGTCATCTTTTGCTATGTCAAATTCAGACATAATCTTTCACACAAAAAGCTAAATGCACAGTCTGTAGGGGCTGAAACTATAAGTTAAGTGCACTGTGCACACAACTGTATCACTTTTCATTCTTTTACCCACAATTAATTAAATGCTTTCCTTCCTCCTCCTGATCAATATTGAGATCTACACCTCTGTATTAGTCTCTAGTCCCATAGAGGCCTTCACCAAAGCTTTAGTTTTCATTTAGAACTGTTGTTTTGACTTAAAGCCCTCACCTGTAGCTTCTTTTTTTCCTTTTTTATTCCGTTTTGCAGAGAAATAGTACTTGAGAACAGTACACAGTAAACTCGGGATTAAAATATTTGTTTATCAGGGAATCACATGTTAAAATTTCACTCTAATGTGCTGAGCTTAGCTTTTTACTAGCCATGGAGTTGTATTTTGTTTTCCCATTCACAGATAATCAAATTATGACAGGAATCTTTAAATATATATAAATATATTTGAAAAAATCTGTACACAATATTACCATTTTTTCCCCTGCAGACATCTTGAAAGCCCTTCACAAAAGAGATCAGAATCATTATCACAGATCAGGATCATTATCACAGAGTACAGAAAGAGGTATCTGTGATTAATATTTGAAATTTCAAATGCCACAGGTATCAGGAAAACAATTAATAAGGCCTTATTCTGACTTATTGGATGGATAAATTTTGGTTTTCTGATCCATCCTAGAGCCTGGTGGAATTTAAGTGAAGCTTTTGGTTGCAGCCATAGATGGGGATTTTACTGCTCCAACCCAACAGCAGAGCCTTTAAAACATGGGTTGTTTCTTATTGCAAAGACAGTTTCCTGGAGGCATTCATCATAAAGATATTGGAGGCACTCCAGTCTCAGAGCTCATGGTCTTAAGTTTAGCAATTTTTGTAAAATCTCTTTCTTGAGGTAAATATGGGAAGGAAAACCCTTCAATGTTCTGCAGCATCTCTTTTTCAGGACTTATCCCCCAGTGCAGAAACACTCTCTAACAACCTGGCATAAACAATTTAACTCTGCCTGGACAAATTCTGCACACGTTAACACCTTTGTTTATTCATATACATTAACATCGTCTCCTGTTTATAGCATGCCTCTTGTCCCAAAGGACCCAAAAAGCACTCAATAAACGTTACTAACAGCCCTGTGCAGACTAAATAGAGGGATTATTTCATCCAGCACCAAAATGCAGCCAGCCCTCAGTGTCAGAGCCTGCAGCTGAACCGCTCAAGGCTGCAGGATTTTAAGTGAGGAAGAGAAATTGGACCCAGCTGAAACTCTACGGAGACTGCAGGTAGGCTGAATGTAATAATTTAGCTTGTGATGTGCACTGACAGTGAGGGTTTGTTTTGTGATAGAAGGGTGACATGAAATGTTTCCTCTCTGATTCAGGAGCAGGCAAACACCCCAGGTGTTTGTGTTCAGCACCAGAGGTCCAAGGCATTCCTTATTCTGCATGTTCCATGCTCTCCACAGACACTTCAGGTCCTATTTCAGGAACAATATTTTAACTTGAAACCAAATTATGCCTGGGAGAGGAACCAGGTTCCAGAGGCTTAAGGCATCCACACTATCTAAAATCCTGGGTCTAAAGGAATTGACAGAAATCTTTGTGCCACAAAAGTTTTGCAGTCTGGATTATCAGACTTGACTCTGCTATGAGCACCTCTGACTTCATTTAAATACAAAAAAAAATCCATATATTAAAACATTTAACCAACACAGAGGTTGAACTGGCTGGAAGGGAGCATAATGAATTCTAACTCTCAATTCATAAACTGACCACAAAATTATTAAGTCAGATCCAGAAAATTTTGCTTTCCCCTTAAAACCATGCAAATTATTTGAGGGCAATTGGCTGTACTGCTGTGTGTAATGACCGAATATAACCCACAAACATTTTACTAAAGAATATTTCTTACAATGATGTTGTGAAATCCAGAAATCTCAAACTCAATTTGGAAATCATGGAGACAATAAACATGGCACCTCATAATGCTGTTTTTCCAACAGAACCCTTTTCCAGATTAGACTGCATTTGAACCCTTCATAAAATATTATTTATAAGGTGTCAAAAAGTTTCTGCATTGTAAAAACAATACTTATTATACATTTGGTGTTTACCTATTCTTGCAACTGCTCTTCAAAAACTAGTATCTTTTTTCCTGTTTTGATGCTACAGCCAATTTGCTGTGCTTAAGACAACAAAAGCAAAAAAAAATTCTCTCCACATAGACTTCAAAAATAAAATTAAACATAGAATCATGGAATTGTTTGGGTTGGAAGGGATCTTAAAGATCATCTTGTTCCAACCCCCTGCCACAGGCAGGGACACCTTCCACTATCCCAGGCTGCTCAGGGCTCCATCCAACCTGGCCTTGAACACTTCCAGGGATTTACCCTGGAAGATTTACTTCAAAGTAAAGGTAAATCTACCACACACAGACCTCACCAGTGCTGAATAGAGTAAGAATTTTGCTGATAGTTTCTGCCACACTAAACACCACCTGCCAGAAACCAGTAGAAAAAAAAGAAAAAAGAAAGGGAGGAGGGGGAACTGAGGAAAAAAATTAAAATAGAGGGAAAAAAAAACCTAAGCAAGAATTGCTCCAGCATCAGGGAGACTGACCTGAGGCAAGCTGCAAACACTGCTTTATTTCTTAACTCTAAACAGAATATCAGAAGTAATGGAAGTAACTGTGAGAATGGAAGGAACAGATTCATCTTCAGCCCCTTCTCCATGTGATGAGCAACAGCACTCAGCCAGAAAGAATTTCCTGCTCTGCAAAACCACAAACATTTGTAGAGCCAAAGGGCATTGTTCTTCTCAGTGAATAGTTTCAAACTATTTGAATGCTTAAAGTAAGAGAATGTTCTTATGAGTTACTGTTATTTAGTCAGCAAGTTGTGAAAGCCTGCCCAGGTGAGAGCAGCAAACAACTGCAGGCTTTAAACAGCCTCAGGAAATTCAGAGTTGTGGCAATGATGCTGCCAGCAGATGGGCATGGACAGACACAGGAGGGTCTCCAGTGAGGGGAATGGTTCTGGTGCTGCTGCCTGTGGCCAACAGGGCCAGGGGTGGTTTGGGGAAATGAGTTCACAGGACAGTGCTGAAAGCCAAAGGAAGGAGGAGCAAGGTACTGCTAAGAAAACAATGCTTTAGAAATTAAGATAGAGTGAAATGGAATTAAAGAATCATGGAAGAGCACAAGAAGAAAACAACATCAAAGTGCAAGGGGGAAAAAAGGGACATTAGTGGCACTGTCAAAAGGAGCACAAAGATCCCTGGGCTGGCATCAGCAGGGCACATCAGGATGTGGAGCAATATCAGCACAAAAATACAGAAAAATCCTGCCTCCTTAATGCCACTGAGCTCCCACAATATTTCATGTTTTAGAGGCAGTTTGGGTGTCTCTGCATTCAGATTTTGGCTAATGAATTACCCATTAATAAGTTTTAATAAACATAATGTAAACATCACCTGGACATGACTGGAATAAGGAGAGAAAAATACATTATGATGCTGGTAATGAAAACAAATTGATCAGTTTAAAAAAAGTAACAATTAAAATCACATTCTTTTTTGTACTTACCCCATTTCCACCCCCCCCAGAAAAAAAATCTAACTCAGACCCAACTTACGTTCCCAAAAGCTCGTCATGCTTTTTGTTATCCTTTCTCCACACCTCAATGTCCAACATATCCTTCCTGTCAGAGAAGTAGTGAAAATCAAACTGTTCCCTCCACTGAGGATTTGCACTCTTACACAGTCTCTAGAAAACATGCAGTTATAGTATTTACTTTTCTTAAACAGTATTATTTTCACAGTAAAGCAAAAGAAAAAAAAAATCAATTCTACAGAACAAGGCCAGTTGTTAGAGCATCAAGTACTAATGTCATTCCAACCAAAGCTCCCCAGCCCATCACATATAGTCTCATCTTCCTAAATGTTCCCTTTCCTCCCTCTCAATATACAATAAATACACAGTTGTTATCTGAATGAGTGGCTGGAGAAATTCTGAAATACAAGGTGGACCCACTAGCTCCACTTCCAGTGGATTGTGGTCATCATTTAATATCACACACTAGAAAAAAATCAAGAATAACCCTTTTGAGGAAAATCACCTGGAAACAGGTTTGAATTAATTAAGGAACCCAAAGCAGTATTTTTTTACCCTTATGTGTTAAAAAAACAGCTCAGCCTTGCAGATTCACAACACATCTATGCACCATTAGAGAGACACATAAAAAGGGATTGTAACAGGAGTAACATCTATTTATCCAAAAGTAACTAAACCATTTGTTATTTTTCAAAACTACTCTTCTAAATAAAAACCATATCATGACCTTGGTTTGAGGTCTGATGAGAGGGACAGAGTGCAGGTTTCAGATGCGCCTACATCCAAATGCTGTGTTCTGTGAACTTGCTCTGTACATTTTGTACAGGAGGAGGTTTGTTTTCTCCTCCTCTGCACTTCCAGTTCATGACATGCAGAGCTTTTGCTCTCTCAACAGAGTATTACTTTAATTATAGCCTTTCTTCTTATTAGACTTTGCAGACAAAATGTGTATCTTTGGGAACCCCATTTATTTCCTAGAATATTATGAAACTGAACTGCATACAAATAAACACAGCCTAGAAGAATAAAAATTAATATCAAAACCATGGAACATTTTGTCTGCTTGGGGGGCAGGTTCTGCAATATGTAACATATTTTTCAAGAAAGGTACTTTAAAAGAAAAATAATTCCCCCACACTGGAAACCATTTCAGGTCTACTTTTTCAGCAGACTTAACACTGCAAACCCAACTTCTGTCTTGGCAGAGAACAAAACACATGTGAGATGCATGTAGCTTTATTTCATTTCATATTAATGTCAAACATCCATCAACATGATGAGTGTCTTAAATGCACAAAACACAGATAACACACAATATTCCTAACTTTCTCTACTGGCATAAAAACAGAGCAAAAAAATGTTAATGCTTCTGGTCTGGTATCCAGGTTTTGAACTCACTTATCTAAAGGAGTATCAAGAACAGTTCCATCTGACGTAACACCAGTAAAAGAAACACCAAGTACCTGATTGACTTCAGACAACTTAAGGAAATCCTTAATACTTACCTTGCTCTTGTATCTTTGATCCCCCAGTTTGAGGAGAATAAAAATCTCCGCCAAGCCCCCCCTGGGCATGTTCTTCCCCTCCAGGAGGGTGATGGTGACCAGCCCGTTCCACAGCTGGTTCTTGCGCAGAGACTCGGAGAGCCGCATGTTCCGCGTGAAACTCGGCTGAAAAGCAAGGCAGCAACACAGAATGTTTAAACAACCCAAACACATTTTCATGCTCACGTTAAACTGTGATGTGAAAGCGCACCAGGAGGGAGAGAGACACCATGCTCCCCCAGGAGGGAGCAGGCAATGGGGGACAGTAGGATGGTATGGATTTTCTGCCTGGATACAGTACAGCTGGCCCTGTGAAGGGATGGTGCTCAATGCCACAGCAAAATCAGCAGGGTTTGCTTTAACCACCAGAGAAATCACCTTCAGCTCCCCCGGCTGATCTCTGGCAAGAGCAGACCTCAAACACTGAGAGCAATCTGTCACCTTGGCTTGGGGAAAAGCATGGCAGAGCGATGGGGAACGGAACAAGGGAGAAACTAAAGTAAACTCTTAAAACGTCCATAAAACGCAGGTCTGTCCTTTCTGGGGAGGCAGCCCAGGATCATAAAGCCCATGGCCAGGTGAAAGGCTGAGCAGCATCTCCCACCTCCTCCATCACTCAGCCTCCACCACCAGCATTAGCTCTTTACCCGCTGCCTTTGCTGCTCCTGCGGGCAGAAACAGAGCCCACGAATCAAAAATACTGATGCCTGCTGAAAAAACACTGACACCACCAGGCTCTTTATCTGGAGTTATGGTTACCTGGTAGCCACATTTGTTACCTCCGCAGCTTCATCTCGCACAGCACGGCTGCGCTAACAGTTTGCTAACTGGCAATATTTTATTGGACAGAGGATGATTAAATAGGCCTTTATTTGGGGGGGAGTGAGCTGGAAACATTAAAACTCAAGGCTATACTTTTCTTCCCGCAGTAAAAATCCTGCCATATTTTATTCTCCTGAAGCAACTTTTAACTCGCCACACTTTGGAGCTTCAATCATGTCATGTACAGGTGGGAGCAAGACGGAGGAGAAGATTTCACAAGTCACTTTAAAACAGGACGTGTTAGCTTTAAAAGCAAGTAAGAAATGTTGTTGCTAAATAAAACGATTGCAAAAGCACCTGATGTCTGAAGATTACTTTTTATGGATCAATTACCCGGCAACAAAATTCTTAAATCATAGGTGGTGAACTCACAAATTTTTTTACTTGCTTTTTACTGGTTAAAATACCAAATTCTGAATCCCACAAGCATATTAGTACACTTCTATTTAAACACCCCGTTTGGCTTTCCTGGCACAGTGGGTAAAAATTCCTACCTTTAAAAAGAAAACGAGATTTTGATTCATAAATCCAGCTGCAATGTAATTTCTTTTCTCTCTTTTTTTTTTTTAAGTTCGTCTTTTGGGCCAAAAAACTAAAGCATGACTGTTCCCATGGACATACTTCAAAGTCCCAGCAGATATATTCCTCCCTAAACACTGCAACTATTTCAAAATCCTTTTTATAAAAAAGGGAGTAATGTCCACAAGGGATCAAAGGGCATTCTACAGTCTGGCAATCGCCTTAGAAAAATGGCAGTGCTTCCATGAAATATGCCCTAAAATAATTTTGCAGCTTGGTATGTCCTAATTTCGAATTGGATGTTTATCTTGGAAAGGCTTCTATCTAACTTGTCCATAAAACAGCTCCACTTAGCTCTATGAGCCCTGTGAAAATGGAATCCAAAGCTGGCTATTAAGGGGGCCTGGAGATTGCTTCCATATGGCGTAACAGCATGGGAGTGGAGGGCTAAGGCCTACAGCAGGCGCTGCTTGGCTTGAGCTCCCCATCTATCCATGGACACTCATTGCATTACACCATAACATCTGGATTATTGCTTGTAATGTCCCTGGGAAATATCCACTTCCCATCAAAGCCTTTATCTATCTCGCTTGTACTTTGAACATTTTAGTATTTAACATAGTCATGTTTGATGTGATGTACTCGCTGCTTTAGGAGCAAGGATTTTCCCTCCCCCTCCTGCTCCTTCCTCGGAGGAGGAAGAGGTATTTGATGTTAGTTCGCAAAGAAAAAGAGGGGAAAAAAAAAAAGCCCAAAAAAACAGATGAAGTTTATTATCCACGTTACAATTTCTTTTAAAAACAAGGCATCCAGCTCCCTTCAAAGCTTCCAGGCTGAACACAAAAGACAGTTGTTATCACTCAGTTTTCAAATCAAACTTGGATTCTTTTCTCTTTTCATCCAGGCCAGTATTTTAGGGAGTCACTCAGCGTCGGGGACCTTCCTACCCCAGCTCTACAGCACACACAACCCCACCCTCGTGGCTGCTGACTTTGACAGTTCAAAGGACTGTTGGGAGGTGCCCAAACCAGCCTGGATCCCACACAGTCCCAGGAAAAATCAGCACCTGCACTCAGCATTACCAGAACACTCTGCAATGCATCAACCTCGACCTCCCAAAACAGGTGGAGGAGCAAAGAGCTTTGAGCACCTCCTCGTGTGGCTGTGCAGCTGCAAGGGCACCCTGTGCTCCTGTCCAGAGGGGTTTGGGGTCTCCAGCTGCCAGGACCTGTGTGAGATCCAGCATCACTCGAGAGCATCCCACTGCAGAGTGGAGCCAAGATGTTCACGACTGGTTCAGGACACAGTGCTGCCCTGCAGCAGCTCCACACTGCCTCTGTGACTCTCCCAGCTCCCCCAGCCCTGCCCTGCCACCACCCCTGCCCCTCTTCTCATACTAGGAATGCTCTGGATTTCCTGGACATGCCCAGGTCGCCCCCACAGTCTGCTCAGCAGGTCTGGCACATTTCCTGTGCCTTGCAGCACCAAAGAGCCCCTCTGTACTTGCTCTGTGGCCACCTCTCCAGCCTCCCCAGGTATTTGGCAGGCTGTTCCTCTGACCACCCTGATGGAAATCCCGGTGAAACAGGCAGTGTCTCAGATTGCACTCACAGTTTCTGGAAGGAAGCACGTCTGGGGAAAATCAGATGTGTGGTAGACCCACAGACCCAGACCTTCAATGAGTCAACTTTAGTGCTGCCCAGGGAAGCCTGCACGATGGAAAATGCCTCCCAGGTGACAAGAAAATGATATTGCATTGTTTATTTTAGAAGCCTTACCTCCTCTCTGATACCCCACACCTACTCATTTCAAACTGATTTACACAGAGCTAATTGATTAAACTTCACAGCCTCCCTCTGAGTTGGCAAAACTATTGCAGAGCAGAGCACAGAGGAGCACAGCCATTAATCCAACAAAGTTACTCGGGCAAAACCAGCACTGAAAAAACCACCCCAAACACCCTCCCTGTCTGCAGCCACCACTGCCCTAACCTGCCTTCACAATGAGACCAGAAAAGTCAAAGCCCCTGTCCATACTGGCCAGAAAATGAGGATGTAAATACTTCATCAGTGACAATTTTGAAGTGTTTTATCTCTTCAGCTCTTCCCTTTGCTGTTACCTTCCAGGCTACTGACTATATACTGACTAGTTCCTCCCTGCTATATTTTCCTGTAAGCTCTCTGCTCACAGTCTGGCTACATCCCAGACCAAAGTAAAGGTACCTTGTCAAGGTACAGAAGAGTTGGCTGAAGCTGGGATCAGGCTACAGGACTGGAAATTAAGAAACACATGATTTATGATTGAAGCTGGAACATGTCCCAAGCACAAGATATTGGACAAGGTTGCTTATTCCTTCCCCTCATCATTTCTGAAAGCAAGGTAGCCTCGAGACCAGAATTTGAGGGTTGTCTCTAGATAGAGCTCTGATTTTGGCTGGGCTCTGTGTGCAAGTAAGAAGTAATACCATAAAGGTCACCTTTATGAGCAGTTTACTGCTGTAAAATGGATAACAACTGGAACTAAAGACATCCCTCAAGCAAGCCAGCCAGGGAAAAAAAAAAACCAAACCCCAAACAATAAGCACAAAAATATTCAGAGATCCTCATTCCTTAAAACAAACTAGATGTTTTTTAAGTCTAAGAACCCATGTCTACTGCAGATTTAGGGACTATTGCTCATCAGGTAAGCAATGAGTAATCTCTGAAGCAAAAGTATGGCCTGGTCATAGGGCAGGACCCTGCTACAAGAGGACCAGAAGATGGTTCTTCTCCCGACTGCTTAGAAATGAAATTTGCCCAAAAAACATTCCACAGCTCTGAATACAAAAATTAAAAATCAGTGCTCACATCACCATTCTCAAAATCTTATTCCTGGTTTCAAAATAAGTACAAAAGGTTGTCACATCAACTTTCAATTTTCTATTTCTTTCTGGCTTTGGTTTAAAGAAGAGTGAGCAGGTGGGCTACATTCTGCCTTCACAAAGCCAAATACAGGAGATGAACAGGAATGACAGAGCTTTGGAGGGGAAAGAACCAGCTCATTGACCCAGCTTCACAAAATCCTTTAGGAGCTCCAGTCTCCCTGATAACTCCATTTGGATATAATCTCCCTCCATAGGCACCCAGCAAATCCCCTCTGGTGCATCAGGGCTGCTTTCAAATCTGTCTCTTTTCCTGACACACACATACATGCCCCAAGTTCAAACTTGTTTTTGAAGCAATAAAGAGATGCAGAAAAATTGTACATTTAAATGACACGGCGAGGTGGCCAAGTGTGAAGTGAGCCCATCTCTCCCATCTTTCATTTAAAAGGATGAGACAGGACAACAGAAAGCCTGCCGCAATCCCCGCGAAGAGGTCAACGTCAAAACTGGGCCGCGTAATTCGCCATTTGAGAAAACAACAACACACAAATAGGAGGACTCTTCGGACCTCTCCTCATTAGGCACAAAAAACCATTTCTGCAGAGGCAGTTTTCCCCTGGGAAAGAGGAGAGGGCAGCGGGAAAGGCAAGTGAACCAACACGAGATTGCCACCACGACGCGTGACCCTGTGGCGAGCGAGTCCCTGCGCTCTGCTGCCCACGGGGGATTGGGGAGAGAGCCAAACACAATGAGGCAGACAAAAATGAAACCTAACAGCCCACACTGGGAAAAAAATGAAAGGAGAGTGAGGGATTTTCCTCTGCGATGAGATGCTTGAGGAGCACTTGGGGCCGGTCAGCCTTTCAGCCAATTTATTCAATCAGCTTAGGCTATCAAGGTGGCAATTCCGTCGCTTTTGTTTCAGGACTGAGCTGCTGCAGGTCAATCCACCCCAATCTAACCTGCTTATTTGCCTCATGGATGTTCAACACTTAAAGGTTATTCAGCTGTACAAATGCTGGAAATAGCGTGCAGGGCACTCAGGGTGAGACTCAAGCCACCCGGGACAAACAAGGGTACTGAGCATCAGAGTGTTGGGCTCCAGCAGAGAGAGCTGCCAACTCCCTCTGTGCCCCACAAGGGAGAACAGAACAGAGGGGAGAGCTTGTCAATGCACAGATATGAGTGAGGATATTAATACTGCTTAATAGCATCCTCTTCCCTTTGCAATGCCACCCTCCATGAGGAGGAGAAGAAAGGCACACTCTTCAAAACAGCTCCCACGGAGGACAATGCTTTTCTCAGCTCCCATGAAAAATGAGGGATCTGGATGTGCTGCCCTTGTCTTGGGAATCTGCCCAAATATGCAATGATTCCCGTCCAGCAGCACTGAAAAATATATACTGCATAATAATCAACACATACCTAAATCATCCAGTTCGACAGCTCTTGCTCCAAAATGATTTAAAAGACCATATTGAGTTGCTGGAATCCTTCCTGAATCCTCCCTGTAATGACCATGAGGCTACTGGAGCAGGGCTGGAGATTTTGTACTGACACAGTTTTTGCTGTTGTCTGAAATGCAGCTTTTTCTTCAAAAAGCAAGGGAGCTCAGAGAACACACATGAAGAGCAAAATATCCACAACAGCCCACATCAGCCCCTTTGCCAGTCTGACATGGAGCTGCAACAGGTATCAATGCCATCAACATTTGGGGTAAATGTGGGAAGTCAGCAAGAATCTCGTGATTAATGTGAAAAGACTCATTTAGGACACTGATGTGCCAAATCTGCATTAAGACAACACAAAATGGTCAAATTAGAGGATAATCAGATTTCTTTCATGTAGGCAATACAGATTAAAAAACAGCTGTGAAAGTTATATTCATTTTGTCCATCCTTAAAATAAGTCATTTTCCCTGTATTTATAGAAGAGGAAAAGCTAAATATTACAATAGGGGTCAGCTGCAGTTCAGCACATAAAAAAAAAATCCAAAGAAAGCTATTTCAAATAGAAAACTTTTATCTGCCTAAACCTGGAGAGAGGAAATTTAGATGTCTCAGTTCAGCTGCTCAAATGGAAAGTATATTGTGTTTTCCTCCTGCAACATCCAGAGTCAGCTCAGGAGCCAAAAAACAGAAGTTTGTGCATCCATTACAGAGCTCCCTCCATTTCCCCTGCCCTCCTTATTCCTGTATCTTTATCTCGTCCAGCAACATTGTTTTCTACCCCATCATACTCTCTGGCTATTCTTCCATAACCTCTTGTGCCTTCCCTAGACACCTATATTCCCCATGCACACAATTTTTCTTCCCAGCCTTTATGTTCTGCCACAAACTGCTAGTACTGCTTCCACAGACCAGAGTTTCCTAACTAAAGATGGTTATTGATGTACAGTACTAGTGTTTTAGTGCAGTAGCAGAATCAATAAACCAGGAAATACTGCTTTGTCAGATTTTTTCCGGCGCATGCTGGGAAATATTTTTTACTGCCTTTGGATGGTCACAGAGGTTTTCTTTAGAGATCACACTGGAGCATGAACTGTGTCTTCCCTAGGAAGAGCTGAAGCTCTCCTACCCTCTAGTGACTGGAACAGAACAGAGCACAGAGTTAAAGCTTTTTTTTTTTCCTTTCAAACAATACTTTCATGTCTCGTAAATCAGCACCAAGCATTTCTTGATTTTACTTTGAAAGGTGTTAAGGCACAAGACAGAATGTCGAGAGCTTGATGGCTAAGGGTCCAAAAACATGGATGTAAGAAAATCATACAAAATGCAATGAGATATTGCCTAAAAACAAAAAGAAAAAACCAAACAAAAAACCCTAAGCAAACAACAAATAAAAACACCCCCAAAACTTGCAGCACCAGCAAGCAAGACAGAATTTTGGCTATTTTTAAGAAAAAATACCTGAGTTTAAAAACCTGACCCCCTTTCCCAGGTCCCAAAGCCAACCTTCATCCAGAGACAGCTATGTGAGAAACAGAGGGATCAAGCAACACTGACCAAGCGAGGGCACAGTAATTTCCAGAGTTTTAGTTAAAAACTAAAGGGATGAGCTCTTCAATTATTCCATCACTTTCTATCATGTGACATTCAGGGATTCCTGGCAGCTCTCTGCTCCAAGCACTGCAATATCCCTGCAATCAGAGCTCCAGAGACTGTACTTTGCACTTCTTCTATTGACAAAAACATCCTTGCTGGCACAGTACCTGAGCTGGTTGGCTCCTCTACACGGCACACCATGGTTGTAATGAATAAAACAAGAGGAGGTTAATGATTCAATTTATTTAGGCACAAACCGATAGTTACAGAGGGAAAATATCACGAGAACACATGCATCTTAAGAGCCAAATTCTGCTTTTCAGAGAGTGAGACTGTACAGCTCTCAAGCTGGGTACTGGGGCTTGCAGTGTCTGTATCATTGTTATTTACTCAATAGCAAATTAAAGCTTTACAGAACACATAAAAAGCCACAATCTGTTTTCTGAACAAGTCAAAATCTAATGCAAAAATGATATGGGAATATAAAAGTAATGGAAGCCTGCAGGGATCCTACAGGAGACCAAGGGAAGCAAGTTATATGGACATGTGGCAAGACACAAATCTTGGCAATCCTGTTACAATGGAGGCAATGAAAACTCCCTGCTCAGCCTCCATCCCAAGAACAAAAGGAATTTCTAAACCCTCAGAAGAAATACTGCCTCACAGAATTCCTCCCGCGGTGAGAGGAAGCCCCAAAGGTAGACTGGGATCCAGGAGATCCTCACTCAGCTCCAGCCACCTTCTGGGTGTTCTGAAACAACTCTAATCCTCCACAGCTCCTTTCATTCTGGTTGAATTTATGCCCATTTCCTCAGTACAGAAAGTTTTTCTCTCTTTCTACATCTCTTTGTGAATGGGGTCTTATTTTCTCTTGCCACTGGACACTACCACAGCACCTACAACTTGAAAACAGCAGAAATTTCCCATCACAATGAACAGAAAAATCAAAAATGCAAAGGCTATCACAGCCATCACATTATGACAGGTTGCATCTGTGCTTCCCGGTTTTCCTTTGTTTAGCCTGTTTCAGAGGGGGGCACAGATTTTGGGAAGGGACATTTCTTTTCATTAAGTGAAAAAAAAAAAAAGGATTACCTTGGATGAAGTTCGTTTCTTTCGACTTGACCATCTCTGTTCATGAGTCCCCATTATGGTACCAATGAGAATCCAGGGAAAGGAAACAGATAAGGAGTAAAATGGGCAAAGTGTTTAGTAAAAAAATTCAAATAGCAGTTTGTCAAATGAGTTAGAAAAGTCTGTTACAAAGTAGGGGGATATATCTACAACTGCATCTCCATCTACCTTCCCTGCCTCATGGAACATAACAATCAACAAACTCAAAACACCTGCATTGCACCAAAAAAAGAGGCAATAAAAAAAAAGTAATTGAGAATAAAAAGTGGAAGGACCCAGAGCCATTAGTAAGAAACATGGCTTATACTTTTGGTGCCATCTGGTTCTACAGTAAGCTAATTTAAAAAGGGGAAAAAAAAATCATCTTGCTGTTAAGTGCTAATGTGGACAGAGCTATTTCACTATTCTGACTCCATTGGAAATGGCTGAGCAATCTGCATTTGAAATATGAGGGCTTAAAACATTGTCTTTAAAAAAAATTACAGTGTGCACCAGCTCTTCTATCATCTGCACTCTGAATGTTAACTAGGCACCCAAGAGTACCAAAAGCTGCTATTTAAACCAATAAGCTTTGTTTCACTGGCTGGGTCTACTTTAGCCCAGGACTTCCTAAAAATCCAAGAATTCCTGAGGTTCTTCTGACTAAACTTTTCTGCTGAAGTAACTTTACATCTTTGCTTCACCCCTGCCTGCAATCCAGTGACACATGCCAACAATGCTCTCTTGTACAATTCAGAGGGGAGCTCACATTCCAGATCCAAGCCATCTCATAATGTAGATATTTAAATACAATGTTATTTTAAAATTGCCATTAAGCTTCTAAAAAATGACACAGTGAGGTAAAAATAACTTTATAATTACCTAATTATTAATTAAGATTTTACAATTCTCAAAAAGGCATCCATTTGAATAATAAATAATGAACAGCAGATATCCCACATTAGCTTCTTCTCGTTATGATTTCCAACCCCTTAAAACATTCATGTTTCTATAAATAATCCCATTCAGGCTGGAATTCCATACCTATAATTCAATACTGTGCTGTAAACAGCAAGTTTCATGCTAGACTCTGCAGAAAACTTGTAGAAATATTTTCTCTTTAATATGTATTACACATATTTAAAATCAGGTCTGGTTTTTAAGACTGTCCAAGTAATTGCCTGATGTTGGGTTTTCTCCACCTCTTGCTGGCCAGGAGTAGGATTAGTTCACCAATATTTGAGTGCTTCACACTGTGTATAAAACACTAGGAGAAATCTTGAAAAACAGAAGCAAAAAAGCCATGCACAGGACTTGAAATTTAAAAACTATCAGCTTTGTTGTTAAAATTTGAAAAAAAAGAATTTTAAAAAGGAAATATAATAGCTTTTCTTCAACCTGCCCATTGCAGTGCTGGACACAAGCCCAGTGCACATCACAGGCACGAGACAGAAGCATCCAGCTGCAAATGTCTACACAACTTTAACCCAGCTAAATATGGGGCTTTTTTTTTTTTTAAAGTTATGCTCTATCTCGATTTCAATATTGAGTCTCAGAGGATGAAAATAAAGGTGGCATTTCCTAGTAAATCAGATTATGCCAGCTCTTCTTTTCTCCCCCCTACAAATTCCAGCTATAAATTTGATTTCCTAAGCCACTTACATTTCTCTTGAAGTCTCCTTGCTTGACTGCTAGACTCAAGTTTAATACAATCACTCCCATGTCATCTTCTAAACTGTTGGGATCTTCCAGTTTTAAAACCTGTTCAGTAGTTCTACAAGCAAAAAAAAAAAAAAAGAAAAAAAGAAAAAGTTGTGCATTTATTGACTCCAGTTAACTCGAGTTGATTATTAAAGGTCAGGCTGAGCTGTGCAAATTTCAGCCTCTTGTCTGAAATTCCCAATATTGAGTTTAAATGTTAATATGGGAAATCTGGAGAGTTCCTTCTTGGTTCTGACAAAATACACCCCTCTTTTAATAATGCAGCACAGTGCTCCTACAGCACTGCTCACTACTCATAACTCCCCATATCCAGGTCCACACTGAATTAAGTTACTACTACCTCCTCACTTCACAGAGAAGAGTGACAGGGAAACTCATCCAAGTGAATTTTCTAATATCAATGGCTTGTATTTGACTCCAGAGATATTTATTCTACCTGCTTTCAATCCCCTTCCATGACTCTGTTCCCTTGCTAAAAACAGGAATGCTGCCATTTAGCTGGTGGCACTACCTCATGGCTAAATTAATATTTCTAGAAATTCAGATACAACAGCCACAGGAGCTACAACACCCCCGGCACAGGGAGAACCCATTCTCCCCAAAAAAAAGCCATCACACAGCAAGGGAGAATAAAAGAAAGAACTAAAACTTGAATTCCTGGCTCCCAGCTCCACATTGAGCCCAAGCAGCAGCAGACAAAAGGCACAGGGCTTGCCTCGGCACTAAATCAGGGCCAGATGCAGCTGCTGCAGGCAGGAATGGATACGGGGGGAGGCTGGAAAAGAGGAGCTGGCAGCAGCTAAATGCTCCCCAGCCCCCCAAAAAAGCACCCTGAGGGGCTGAGAACAGGTCCCAAACCTTCTCCCCCTCTTCCTTCTCCCCCCTCCATGAATTATCTTGGTGTGGCTCTCCCCAAACAATGCTTCATGCAGAAACTCTTAGTCGCAGAAATGGGCTCCATCCAGGTCGATTTGAACCCAGTGCGTAACGCTGGATAAAAATGCCTGCAGAATATTTATTTAAAGTGATTTCTCTTGATATCCCCACTCTTCTATCAAAAAAAAAAGTTTTCACGAATACACAAATTCCATGCCGGAATAAAAAGCATTTCATTACTTCCCTCTGTTTCCCAATTAAGCTGCATTAATAACCTTTAATTAAATAAACTGTTACCTATTGAGTTCAAGTTCAGTGAGCGCTACAGACGCCGAACCCATGAAGTCTGAAGAGGTTAAATCACGATCGTACACCTGGTGGCAAAATAAGACAAATATTTCCAATTTTCACATCATAAGCCAGTTTTATCCCAGGCGATGAAAGAACAGATATTTTAAGCCCTTTCAGTTCAATTTTGTATTTGAAAGATCAAAGCTTAGATATAATTCAGGGATCACTTTCCATCTCCCTGCTTTAATTTGTATTTTTAGCTAAATATTTAACCAGCATTTTGAAAGTATCTCCTTAATATTATGTAAACAGAGACATGTGTGCTGCTATGGATTGTGCCTGCTCCTTTATACTCCACACGACAGCATAATGAAACGCTGCACAAAAATCAGGTACTTCTGCTTACAGATGTTTTAGCAATTAGTGCTCACAACTGGTAGCTCGCGGTTCTGGTAACTCGAACGTTACTCGTAACGAGGAAAGGCTTTGCTACTTGTCACGGCTGCATCCCAGGTAATAATTCTGCACAGCCCAGCCAAATTACACTCCTAAAATGTGCTCCTGAAACTGCTCCTGCTTTCCCTGAGTTTGCACAAGCACCGGGAGAGAGAGAGCAGAATTCAGCTCCACGGCTTTAAACAGATCCAGTCAAGGAGTTTTATTTCAAACCTGGGTTTTTGCAGACGGGAAGCAAAACATGCAAGTAAAATCTGGGGAAGACATATGTGCGTTTTAATTTGAAATTGCTGAAGCTCTTAAACTGGGTTGTGTTTTATTCCGTGCTGCTACAGCGAATAAAAATCAATATGTTTTTTCTGAAGTTGGAAATAATTGCTTAAAAAAAATGTTGGCCGGTCTTTCAAAAATCTGAGACCAAAACTTACCTTGATCCAGAGTTTTTGATTGAGGGTCTGTATGGGCAGCACGACAGTTTCATCCCAAACTGGGTTGAGGTTCTTGTAGACTACTTTACTTTTGTAGAGGGTTTTCCCATTCAGTTTAAACTTCACATACGGGTCGCTTGTACCTGTGATAATTAATAACAAAAAATATTAGCATGCCCCTGTACAACTCCACAACCTTAAACTGTATTTTCATAAAGTAATAAAAAATAATTAAAGGCAATTACTTATTTTATATATACATGCATATACTTAATTACCTAAATAAAAATTGCTCATTCATACAGAAAATCTATAGGCAGAACCAGAAAGTTTTCTGAAAGCAGGCAACCAAAAAAAAAAATCTTCATAGTTTCCTTGATCTCTGTTGTTTTATCCTCAAAGAATATTAATTATATTTTAGTACCTCTGCTAAAATTTTAATTTGGTAAAAGAGCAAACAGAAACAGCACTGAAGGACTATTTACAGGCCAACTAACGACACAGTGGAAGAGAGAAAATGTGATCCTGTGACTATGAATATATTCAAAGGACCAAAACTCCAAAGCATCAGAACTGGGATAGGAGCTCCAAGGAAACCAGCAACAATAGCTAAAATACCCGTCAGGATTTCATCACTGGTGTCACTTTGCCAATTTACTTAATACCCAATTTGAGGTTTCAGTGAAAAAAAATACCGACGTTACTCGCCAGCTCGGGATAAAAACCACACTGAGAATAGACTTTGTGAAAACAAGCACTGTCCAGGTAACACGTTTTTTAATCCAAGTGGCACAATTTGCCAGGGCAATAATGTCCTGTATTTTTATGGAGCAGATGTCCATGGACAGAGCGTGGGGCTTGTGCCACTCGGCAGCAATAGAAAGACTTGCATCTGTCAAAGGAAAACAGAAGAGGGAATCAACTTTTTATTATTGTTATTAAACTGGTGGCATCTGCACTAACACCAACCACCGTGCAGGACATCAGATAAAAGGGGGAGCAAGGTACAGGGAGGATTTAAATAAATGATGTTTGATTTAGTTATTCATACAGACTTCGCAAAAAATCCCACAAACTGAAGATAAGGGGGAAAAAAAAAAATCAAACTGAGATGTAGCAGAATCTACAATTAACTGAGCCTAGGTGCCATTCACCTGTCATACCCAGTATTTTCTGTATTGTACATTATATTTGGAATTAAATTTCCCTCCTAACAGCTCAATTTCATCAGAAGGGTAACAGCTAAGGTGATGGTCCTGGCTGCCTCCCAGCCTGCAGCAAGGGCTGCCAGTGCAAAAGACTGATTTCTACAGCAGAATCAGAAATAATCTGAACCTGTCCTCCCTGGTTCCCACTGAGATATTGGCCAAAAAACACATGGACAACCCAGCAATACTCAGTCTTGTCAATGGTTTGGTGCACCTGTGACGATGTGAAAAATCCATATTTAAACATCCAAAACTCTGCTCAGTGTTATGTGAAGACAGACTTAAACTCAGAAAGAAAACAATTATGTGTTAGCACCTATTTGGAATTACACAGCACCATAAAGAACTGTCCTCCTGAGAGATAGACATATTTCTGAGAATTATAGAAATCTTTTATTCTGCTTTCATTTCAAAAGGGAAGAGTTGTAACCTGGTCCATTCTGCACATAAAATGTGTTTCATTCACAGAAGGAAAATATCAGTTGGTTTTCAAATAATGTCTGCAGCTGATCCTTTTCCTGAATAATAATTGTTGAAAAAAAACCTTTTTTTTTTTTGGCTCAAAAAAAACCCAAAAACTGCAGACTTAAATAGAACTTTCTTTTTCTTCTTCTCCAAGAGAGAATAATAATAAGGGCCTGATCCAAAGCCAGGGAAGTCGGAGGGCAGCCTCTCATTGTTCCCAATGGGTTAGGACTAGACCTTTCCCCAAAAATTTCTCAGAACTACGATTATACTCTTATACAAAGCATCCAGCTCAAAACCAGCACAATTTCCAGGAGTGGAACACACAGATAGATCACAACCCCACAGTGTGGGGGGCAGCAGTCCTCAGAAGATGCAGAATTGAGAAATAACAGCACTGGGTTCTTTGGTGTCACTTCAAAAAGATATAAAAAGACAAAAAAAAAAAAAAAGGCAAAATATCCCCTGACTTTTGTTTACAGGGTAAGCTGGACAAAGCTGCATAATTTAAAATAAGAGTAATAATAATGTCCACAGCCTCTTCTGTGCATGAAATAGCAACTGGCCAAGACAAGGAAAGCAACTGTTGAAATTGAAAGCACGAAGAGGCAATGGAGACAGGTGGTCTATGGCCATAACTCATCTGCTTTTGGCACAGAAAACCCATGAAAAAGGGCAAAACCTGAAAAGAGAGAGAAAAATAGGAGATATAGAATAAAAGCAAACAGCCAGCAACTTCGATACCCACAAGCAGAAAACTCCAAGCCCTTTCTCTGAGGATGGGAAGCAGGAAGACTATAGCTAAGTAAGCATCCCAACTGCATTATTGCTCTGAAAAGCTTTCCGGGTTGTTATATAGAAAAGGAAAATAAAAGCGAGGGGTGGGGGGACCTCCTAGCACTGCTCATGTGGGCCAGGCTTTAGTGATCACTCTTACATATTTATTTTTAATGAACTCTTCGTTTATATTTACTCATATTTGTATATAGAAACATATATATATTAAAGGAATATATAATAAAGGAATATCTATAAAAGGAAAGGAATATATCTGTGCATGAAAGGAATATATATTTTATTTATATAAAAATATATATTGTAAATAAATTTTTTAAAAAAACAGCAAGGTGGGGGTAAAAGCTCTAATAAAAAGAGGCCTTTAATTAAATAAGATTGCCACTCTGGGATCAGGCCTTCATGCTTGTCAGCTTACTCTCAAAATAAACATCTCAAAGCAGGGCCTCAGTGGTGTCACTTACTCCAGCAAGGCAGCCTGGGTAATCCCTCGCTATCTTGACAGCTCCATAATGTTCCAGCGGCGTCACGGGTGAGCGGCGACACCCGCGCCGGCAAAATATTAATGCCGCGAATGAATCGCGAGAGGGGGACGGCGCCGTACAAAAGCCAGACAAGGGAAAGGTGGCGAGTTAGCGCCGGTGTTAATTGTGAGGGAAAATAATCGTGGCGGGGCCTGGGGGGTCCTGCGGCGCTGGCCTGTTGGGCTGTCACAGGGGTGACATCTCAACTAGGCGGGTGGGGGACAGGGGTCAGCGCGGCTCCCGCGTCCGACAAACGACGGGGTGGCACCTCTGTGTCACCCAGCAGCTGGACGGCAGCACCTGGGGGGTGGTGGTCACTGGGTGGTCAGCAGAGCGATGGCCGCGGTGGGCGTGGGAGCTCCGTCGTGTCTGGGCCTGGTGTCCTTCAAGCCACCCCAGATGGCATCCAGGTGACCAAAACACTTGGCAGGGAATGAGGAATAAGCCTCTCCTGATGGGATGAGCAGCACAGACTGCAAATTACTGACTGCATTTGAATTCAGGGCTTGAAGCCTTCTGGATTGGAGCTCAGAAAGACGTCTGGGTCTATTAAAAGCTATTTATTAGAGACAATCTACAATCTAGGCAGAAAAACATAACTTTTTTTGAAAAGAGCCTGGTGATGTTAGAGATGAACCAGTCTAAAAAAAGGATTTTTTGTTTATAATCTTCTTTTAACTGTGACAGAAATGGATAATTTTCTGAAGAAGCCAGACCAATTAAAAAAAAAAAAAAGCTTTTTAGCATCCATTTCCTAGTGAAGGCAACTGAATGAACAACTTTTAAGCACGTGCATGCAGGCTCTTCTGAAAGCAAGGTCTCACATCAGCTGTAGCAGCACCAACAGAGGAATGGGTTATTGTTAAAGTAAACTGGGAATTTTGCCCCAAAAAATATTCCTCTGGTGTGAAAAGCAAGGTGCTTCAAGCGTAATTTGATTATGCAGTGAGACAAATAGGTCCTTACAGAGTAAAATATATGGGCAAAATATATATATATATATTAAAACTCAAGATAATCTACTTATCAGCCTAAAACAAACCAAGTAAGAGTAAAAAGAAAGGTTGACCTCTAAAAAAAGTAATCATTCCATCAACTAGGCCTGTTTACCCGTTAGAGAAAGGACATTCATCTCAACAGTGTTGCTCCCTGGAATTCCTTTGCATAATAGCAATTTCACTTCTATTTTCCTCCAATAACCCTAAAAAGCAATGAGTGCAGGCAGACCAGACATTACCCAAAACCTGAGAAAGCTTCAGGGAGCAAAAAGTTGCTGGGACAGAGCAGCAGGAGAGGGTTTAGCAGCCCAAGAAACTGTTAATGGTGTTTTAAAATGGATACTGCTGCCCTCTAGCAGCTACCGAGAGATGAATCACATCCACTGCTTCAGAGTGAGGGAAAAAATAACCCAACCAACCCAGAAGACCCAATATAATTTCAAGCCACACACTATTTTATGGGAGCAAACTTACTGGAAATGTAGCATATGAAACAAGTCTCGTTCCATAAATAAATAAATAAAAGTGACCACCAAGTTGCCTTAAAATCCTGAAAAAATCAAAGAGCAGCGAGAAATATAACCTAGACCATCTTAAGTTTTGGTTAAAAAACTAAATTTTAATCTGAAGAAGGAAATTAAGGATTTATTTTATAGGCATGTAAAGAATAAATATCTGAAAATCTTCCTAGAAATAGAATTACTGGAGTTATTTACGACAAGGAGTAAAAGGCTTTCTAAAATGGAACACACATTTTTCCTTTTAAGTGGAAAACCACTACATCCTTGTAGTGAAATAGCCGAGATCAAGGCTTTAAGGGGAAACCAGAAAAAAAAAAAGTATTCTGCTGGCAGGAAATTCAGGTGATTTTGGAAAGTTTTGTGCCCAGCTAGTTTTACGTGGCCACATGGAAATGAAACTTTGCTTGGAAACAAGCAGCCCCAATAGGTTCCAGCAGGAAATAAAACCAGCCAGAAAATAAACTGAAAAGTCCAGAGAAGTGTGAAGAAAGTGTGCAAACCCACAGTTGATGCGAGGATGAACAAGGTGAAAAATACCTGAACTTCACATTCATAGAATGAAAGATGCAGACATAGCACTTTCTATTCAATATGCTTCAGAAAAAGCACCAAAAAGTAATAAAGGAACTGAGACAATCCTACCAAAATGCCATGTGACATACATTAGGGACATGTGACATAAAGAATTGTCTTTGGTAAGAATTAGTCCAGTTGAGCACTGCTTTAGGCACTGGCAGAGGCTCTAATGTCTCCCTGGAGCTTTTTCTTCTCCATGCTCAACAACCCCAACTCAGTGCTGTTTCTTGTGTTCTGAGTCTCCAGAAAATAATTAAATCTCCTTGCAGGGTCCCAGAAAGATGCAGTGTGAGCTGTTAATGCAGGCAGGTACCCCCCAAGACCCAGCCCTGGCAACTGATGGGGCTAGAAAAATTTAAGAAACCTGTTTTCTAAAGTATAATTCTGACCAAAAAGAGTCACAGGGTGTTCTCAGGGCCCTACATATTCTCTTCCTATGCTGCCATTCCTGCATTTCCTAATGTAACACTGTAAGGGTGGAAAAATGCATAAATTGCTTTTGTATGAACTCCTCCAGACATATAAATTGCTTTTGTTTGCGCTCCTCCTGTTTTTCTGAGGTTCCTATCCCAGTGCATTCCTTTCCCCCATCCAGTGCAGGCAGGATGCTCACAGGGATCACTGTGCATCAGGGCAAAGTTTCACTCTGCACTTCCAGAAACTGAGCTAGCTCGGCACAGACAGACACTCTCAGCACCACAGACCCCCCACAGCATCCAGAAAACATCCAAATAAATGCCCGGCACCATTCAAATCCTCTGCAGTTGTAAATTAGCCATGATTACGCCTTTCAAAAAAGAAGTGCGAAAAGTTGCCTAATACATCTCAATAATTAATAAATCTGAAGGCCTAATGATCTAATTGCAGATACCCTGAAAACAGAGAAAGTCTAAATTAATCAGCATGTTTGCAGAGAGCGATTCAGCCTAATTGCTCTGAGCATTTGCTTTCCAAACAATTACTTGCTCTAAGCTGACAAATACCCAGCACAGCACACACACATCCCTTCCTCTGGCACTCTGGTATCAGCACAGGCCCAGGCAGTGAATCACAGAATCATAAAATATCCTGAGCTGGCAAAGCCCACCAGGATCAGCAAGGTTTAACTTCTGGAATGCCCAGAGCGATGAGGGGTTGGTTCGTGAAGGTTCACTACTGCTGAAAGTTAGAAGTGTGTGCTATTCTATAACCTTTTTTCCCTTTTATTTTGTCCTTGGGAGACTGATCTCTGGCACAGCTCACAGGGAGCCCCCCAGGGCCCTCTGGTTGTGAGATGTGAGAGCAGAGGGTGATGTGCTGTGGGTAGAAAAAACAGGATTCACCCATCGAGGTGACTGCAGTTTCTGTATTACTGCAGCTCACCTTGGCTCCCTTTGCACATGCATTTGCCTCTACCATGAGAGGAAAGAAAGCAGAGGAAAACCAAAGTGCAGCAACAGGAAAACAAATGAAACCTGAAAGAAAGATGGGGCACAAAGGTCCTGTGAAAAAATCTACAAAACACAAAACCAGGTAGAGAAAAGACACACAAAAAGTTCAGGCTGAACAATGTGGTTAAAGGGGAAACAGAAAGGAAAAAGATATCGACCACAGCCACTCATCAGGTGACATCACATCCGAGAACTGTGCTTCTTGTAACCACACTGTTTTACGGATGAAAAATACACTCAAACATTAAAAGCACATGGTTTGGAAACGGGAGGGACTTCTCACCCTTCCAGGCGCTCAAAGCCCAGTTTCTGTTTGCTCTCCCAGCAGCAGAGCTGGGTTTGTCACCTGAGGGAAGGGTGACATGTGGCACCTTCCTTCCAGCTGTGGCATGGCTTTGCTCTGTGCTGGGCAAAGGTGACTTGTCCAGGAGCAATGCCCAGTCAGAGCATCTCATGCCAAAAAGGAGCAGGACCTTTGAGATGTCATCAGACTCAAACAATGGTGAGGCATCACCCTGCCCTGTGAGGGTGAACCAGCAGGTGGGAACAGCTCCAGCCTCTCCCAGTTCAAGGCATGAAGCTGTGAGCTTCACAAAACAAGGATCAACAAGGCCATAAAACTACTAAGGGTGTGACAAGATTGCAACACTCACAACATCAGTGATTTCTTTAAAAGCCAAATGAGATGTAGAATAATCACCTCCCTGTTCTGCCAAACTGCTGCAGTGCTCCACAGATTTTTAATCAATAAAATACATTTCTGCTTTCTAACTACTTACAGTATGAAAACTACATAGACACAAACTCCTCACCATCACTGAGACACATCACGTCATCTAGTAACAGTAATACTATAAAAAATACGTAAAAATCAAACTTCTGGTGCTGTGTCCACACACACAGAGACCCATACACTTCAGTGCTTGGCTCACCCCCTACAAGAATTATAAATGTAGGACCCAAGCACTGCCTAGCACTGACCCCAAAGGTGCACACAGGTAACATGACAAATTTACCATCTGCTTAGGCAGTTTCTAATGTGGGACTGGGTGAGACTAAGCAAGTAAATCAGACTCCAAGCAACCTGATAACCCACAGGTAACACCTCTCTCATTCTGCATCCCTAGAGGGGACACTAATTTTGACCCAAAGAGGGATTTTTTGGAGCTTCTCCACTTTCCACCAGAGCCAAGATCCTGCTTTAGCAGCACTTGGATTCATTGGCTGGGGCACATAAATTGGGTGTTGCTGTACAGAGGCTTTCTCTTTCACTTACACTTCAAAAAATAGATAAAAAAGGGGAAGGAAGCACTGAAACTCTGATTTATTTTTCTTTTCTGAATTTTTGTGCAATTTAGAGGAAGCACCAGGGAGCACATGCATCTGAACAAGTCTCCTGGGCTGATGCACCTTCTCCAAAGAGAAGTACAAGGAGAGGAACTGCAGAAAGTCAGGGACTGGAGAGACACAAGAGACAGATAAAAAGCAATGCAAGAAACAAAAAGTAAAGAGAAAAATAGGAAAGAGCAGGTGTTAACAGGATTAATACCATGAAGAGGAAAAAAAGGTGTAATAAAAATCTGGTAAAGTGAAGGAGGAATTTATATCACACCAAAGGGAGCATATCCTGGAAAGAGCAGTACCTAGTGAGGCAAAGAGTCTGAAAAAAATAGTGGGACAGTTGGAAAAAAGTGAGGTTGTGGTGATATTACAGCCTGCAGCTCTAAGTGGAATTCTTGCTCACCTTTACTCAGCCAAGCATAATTATTTCCTAATTAATAACTGTTAAGCATATAATGAGTAAATTCATGGAGAACCCTGTGAATTTGCTGAGTAGCACCAGGATTTTTTTAGCAACAGCTGTTTCCAATGGCAGAAATATTTCTCCTTGGTCACACAGTTTAGATTTATTTTTACATATACACAGAAATAAATACTTCTTACATTGGGACAAAAGAGGCAGAAACAGACTGAACATGAGTACAAGAGACTTTACTCAGCTGCCAGGAGAGGGCATCACCCACCCACAACTGCAGCCCCTAAGCCTCAGCTATTTAAACTGTTGTAAAATAAAATTAAGGGGGAAAGCAAACATGAGAAGAAGGCTGGACACCACATTTAAGTACAGTTTTCTTTAAGCAAATAAAGAAACCACACTAAAAAATGTAGACTTATGGGTTTGATGACTGCTTTGAGACTTTTTTTCCAGATAAACCACTGATAACGTAATAACTGAACAATAAAATTTAGGAAAATTACAAAACTTGTTATATCTTATTTAGGCTAAAAATGCTGGCATAAACTCTTCACTCAGAAAAATATTGACCACAGACTATTTAAAATACAGAATACTCCACACAGTATTTGGGGTTAGTTTCCATCAATGACTGCAAGGTATGATCACTTAATTTGAATAAAAACAGGAGTAGAATTGTCTTACCTAAAAACTCCAACTCTGCACCACTCCCACCTAACCAGAGCAATTCTGAAGCTGCTCACACCAGCCTGACCAGAGGAGGGTTCAAAACAGAGGACCAGCCAGTCAGCTTTCATAAAACCTTAAAATATCCTAAGTTGGAAGAGCTCCACAAGGATTATCAAGGCTGTACACACAAAGGGGCTCTGGCACCTCTTTGCCAATGGAAGAAGCTCTGATTCCTCCCCCAGCTGTGTCAGGGAGCACTGCTGGCTTAGCCCTAGGGTTTGCTGTTCCCAAAATGTGAATGAGGATGACTTGGCCTTCATCCCAAGCACAGTCTGACTCACAGGATGCATGGGACAACGTTGTGCTCCTAAATTCAAATTATCCAGAGTACACTGATCCCCCCAGCACAGCAGCTCTAACCAGCCCGGGGTGGGGGCAGAGGAGGGAAGTCACACACTCCCAGCCCACAAATTATCTCTGAGGTTTCCTCACACTGAAGAGATGAGCAGAGCTGACAACATTTCTAAGGAGCCACCACTGCAGCATGGTGGGGACTGATGAATAATCATTAAGTCGCTGTTTTCTCCCCTCCTGCTGCCTGTGCAATAAAAAGCAGCAGTTTTGCTCAAGGATGCATCACCTCACATACTCAGTTTACTAAATGAGAGGTCATTTGCCACAAAGCAACAGAGACTCATCAAAAGGGATTTTTTTCCCCCTTATGTTGTTTCACTCTGTTGTCCAATCCTTCACTAAGACAAGCATTTGCTTTCTTACACAACAAAACACAGCCTAGAGCAAAGTATGCTCTGTCTTCTCTAGAAATACTTCTCTGCTGGAATTGCTCATTTCTAGCATCTTTTTCATAGGAACAGTTGGATGTGTCCTGGCTTGTGCAGCCTGCTAGTAAAATCTGATGAACTGCTACGCTGTTAGGAAATACAGGCTTCTGTGTAACCAGTAAAGATCTTAATCTAAGTACTTGCTCACCCCTTCTGAAAACTGGTAGGAAAAACAAGGCTACACTCGGCCAAAAGTTACTGTTCAGTGAAGCCATGAAAAACCAGCATGGAAAAAGTTAACTGAGATAACAGAAATCCCAACGAGCACCCCATGTGAGAACATTTCTACATCAGACAGGTCCCTCCAGGTGCAAACCTTCACAGGCTTTTAGGCTGTGCAGGCGTATTTTGTTTAAAACTGTGTGAATAAACCCCATAGCTTCACCTCAAAAGAAGCTGCTCGGACGTTTTGCAACACAGGAGTACCAGAACTGTTTCCACATTCAGAAAAAAAATATGAAATAAAGACTGGACAATGGAAGAGCTCTCTGACAGGCTCAGATCGAAGGCCCTGAAGCAGCTGCTGCTGCAGAGTCCTACAGGCTGCACAGAGCCTCTGGCAGGACAGCTCTTCCCTCCACAGCAAGTGGCTGCTGCTTGGAAATGTTTTCACTCCCTGTTTCAACAGCCTGAGGAAAAGCCAGGCTAACTGCAGGCATTTTCAAACCATTTTTCCAGGAATTCCCCAAATATTTTACCATTTATTTGATACATCATGTGGGGGTGGGTTTTGGGGTTTTTGCATGGTGTCATTGCTCAGTCACATCCCAGATTAGAGAGGATTGCTGGCTCACAGCCCTGCTCCTGTGGTTTCCATTTTATTAACATCTTTGCAGATAACCCCAAAAGCACTGCTAAGAGCAGATCCATCATTTAATAAACCTCCAAATATTCTTTGTTTGGTTTTGGGGTTTTTTTTAAGCTCAAATATAATTTCTTGCAGTTCCTGACCAGGTACAGGTGCTAAGTGCAGCCAAAGGAGTTTTACAGCTGCACAATCAGGCAGGAGTAGCAGGAAGTAAAGATCAGCTCCCTCCCCTGTATATGCAAGGATAAACCAAATCAGTTTGGTTTATCTGAGCTGGACAAAGACACACAAATCCATGACTTGCTGCACGGGAGGTAAGCAGCCAGCTGGCTGCCAAACTGCAGTCAGTGAAAGGAGAGCTGTGGGAATTGTGAAGGAAGGCAGAGGAAAGGTGAGGCTCACCACAGCGATCCCTGATCACCAGGTTCCGACCTTCCTTCAGGTGGATGGTCAACAGGTAGGCAAATGGGCTGGGCAGGTCACTCAAGCAGTCGTTGGCTTCCTCCAGAGCCTGAGGAGAACAAAGGAATCAGTCACACACCTCTAGCAGCAGAGCACAGGTGAGGCAGGTGTGCTCCCAGTATTGCAAAGTTCTACTCTTTCCTTAGGGCAATCTTTTACAGAAAGGAGGAAAAAAAAATTAAAAAGAGGGAGAAGAAGAAAAGATTTCTTTCCCTGGCTTTACTTAACTATGCAAGTTGCTAAATATCAGCATCAAGTATGTTCAGCAAAGGAAGGGTTACACCTAAAAATGACACATCAATCACAAATGCACAGGTTTTCCAAATCCTATCAGCTTATCAGCATATTTTTTCCAGCTGTTTCTTGTGCTTTCATAGAATCTCTCAAGTTGGAAGAGACCCCTAAAGACCATCATTTTCACCCATCTGATACCCTCAAAATGAAGAACATATTTCACACAGATACTGAGATGAGAGGACAGCATTTCTTTATGCAGTTCCAAAAAAGAGAAGCCCAGTGGGAGGCAGTGCTGCTTGTAAGGTTTAACAGCAGCAAACTCGAGAGGATTTTTGCTCACCAGAGGTGCTGCCAGGGTTACACACCTCAGCATCATCCTCCAGCTGGAGCACTCAGTTAAAACAGCTCTGGACAGAACTCGAGGGGATATCAGAGGGCAAAGGTGGAGAAGTTCATCCACAACAGGTAAACATGCTTTGCATGAGAATAACCTGTCAAAACTGTCAATGCCTTTTCCAACTGCCTTTAAACTGATTTTGCTGTCTGTCAAAGCCTACAGCTGTGTTATTTGTGGTATTTATTTTAATCCAGTTTGTTCCTACACTGTTATTTGAGTATTTATGCTGATGCTTTCATCAGTTACCAGTACGATACAGATATTATGAAATACTTCCAAAAATCAAGAACAGTTGGGTCTATTTCAAACATTAGCAAGGGCTTTGGACTACTAAATAAAACAAACAACAAAACCACAAAACCACCATTAAACAAACAAAATCCCCACAAACAAAAAAAAACCTACACTGGGCAAATCTCTAGATGGCTTCTTCACCTGATGGGCTTTTAAATTTGTAAGAAGCAAAGAACCCAGAGCTAAAACAAACCATGCTTCTGATCAAGTTTCAAAATGCTTTAAAATGACAGAACTTACCATTTGGTCATCAAAATTTTGAGATGATAGGGAAGAGTCAAAATCCATTTCTCCACATGGGTACTACAAAACAAAAGATACAATGAAATAGACAACAATACCACAAAGAAAATACTCCTAGCACCAGGCAAGAAATTACTCATATATATGCATAATGAGAGAAATGCTTTTACTTCTGCTTGCAGAAAATTTAAATACACGTTTCTTTTTCCTGTTTCACAGTAACTGCACTCAGTCTCTTGAGTTTAATCCAGGAAAATAAGTGCCTGCTTCCAGCTGGGAATAAATTTCTTCCTCTCCTCCCCAGCACTGAGTGCTGAAGGTTCTTATCACAAAGTCTCCTGCTGTCTGAAGGTTGTTTTGTCTGGCGGCTGGCTGCTCTCACTTGACCACAGTTTCTCCTTTACCATCCAAAAGGCAAGTTCCAGGTTTTTTTAATAGTTTTTTTTTTTTTAATTTGGTTTGGATTTTAAAAAACCAAAATGCTCAGAGAAAAAGTTAAAAATAAATGCTCAAAGGGGAAACTGTCCTGGTTTTGGACAGAATTAATTTTTTTCCTAGTAGTTGGTCCAGCGCTGTGTTTTGGATTTAGGGTGAGAACAGTGTTGATAACACACTGATGTTTTAGTTGTTGCTGGACAGGGAGTGTCTCACAGCTCAGGAACTGTCTGGGCATCCTTTGGAAGGTGATAAACAATTGCACTGTGCATCATTTGTTTGAATATTTTTACTATTGTACCATTTTAATTAAAATATTAATTTAAAAACTATTATATTGAATATATAATTAATGCAATTATTTTCTTTATAATTTTATATTTTAATATGTGTATATTATAATATATAAAATATTATTTAAACTACTACCTCTTCAGTCTTTTCTTGTCTTTATCTCAACCCACAGATTTTACCTTTTTTTTTCTGATTCTCTCCCCCATACTCTGGTATGGAGGACAACATCTCCCACTGAGCAGGGAGTAAAAGAGAAGCTGTGTCATACTTAGCTGCCTGTTGGGTTAAACCATAACAGAAGAAAAAAAAAAAAATACAAGTACATGGACTTTCCCCACCTTTCTGCAGTAAGTGGAAGATCCAAAGGATTTTTATCAAGTGCCCAGCACAGGAGAAGAAGTCAAATATCTCTTCCTACATACTGACTCATCCAAACACTTGAGGCTACAGTGGCCAAGCCTCGAGTCTGTCTGGACACCCAGAAGGGATTCATCAGCCAACACACCTCTGATGCTCTTTTGGCTGCAAGAACAACCCATGAGCATCACTCAAGCTGCAGAGCACCAACGTGCCTGGGCAGCTCTTCTGGGCTAAAGCAGGGCAATCACAGCCCATTCAAACACAAAGATTTATGCTGAGGATAATCTCAGTCTGCAGAAATGCACACAAGGTGGAATTCGAGCCTCCTGTGAAAGTGTTTTCATGTGCAGTGTGATGACATCCCAACCTCTCAGAGGAGAGCAGCATTGTGTGGAGCACTACAGAAACACTGAAAGTGAACCAACTCCTGCACCAAAGTACATAAATCTTAGCTCTATTGACATGCTGAAATAAACACAAATACCCTTTGTGTCATTCTTTTCCTCCTCCTCCCACAAATACATATATTACATATCAGGAAGAAAGTAATCCAGCACTGCGAGTAAAATTTCCCTTGCACGGCAGACAAAATTTAACTTTATGGTTCCCACAGTAATCATAACTTGGCCACCTTGCAAAAGCACATTAAAAGTGGAAAAATTATCATCCTAAAGAGCAGCAGAAGAATTTTCTCACACAACGGAGCTGAGTTACAGCTGCTAGGGGAACCCTAACTTTGAATTTTCTGACTAGTATGCATAAAATCTCACTGGTGTGCATTAAACTTAGTGTTTCTTGGAGTCTCTGGCTTCACAGGAATCTCATTCAGGCACCATCACTGGCTCTGGTAATGCTTTCCCTTTACAGCTTGTTTTACATGGCACAAACATGGGATCAAAGAACTGCACTGAAAGAGTAAGAATTTTATAGTAGTGTCTTGGCTGGCTTGATATCATTTATAATAAAAAAATTACCCTCAAAATTATGATTTTGTCTTTATTCCGCATTCTGTTTACTTGCATTACCTCCACAGATATTGAACAATTACAATTTTAACTAGAAAAGCTTGTTTTTTTTCATTTTGGCTCCACATAATGTAAATTACTATTATTCTAATTGCAATGAGACCACTGAATACAGGTAAAAGTCTTGGTGAAAACTTTTACTGAAATCTGAAATCTTGATTTTTGTCAAACTGCGGTGACACTTCTCAACTTTAAACAAGAGTGGGCACATCCAGGAGCATAGTCCCAAATGAATCTGCATGAAAACACATCAAGCAAGAGTAGATGTATGAATATACATAAATTGAAAGTTCTTCTTGACAAGCTTTACCACCTCTGCCTCCTCTTGCTGTCTGCAGAAGAATGACTTGAAATCCATGGGGAAATGGGTGCATCAGCAATGGGACAGGGCTTTGGACTGCCAGTGATTCACTGCAAAGTGCTGGCAAGGAGATAAAGAGGTGTCAGAGCACTTCAGCAATGACACGTGGCAAAAAAAATGGCATTACAGGAACCCTTTACAACCTGAATCATGCAGGGAGGGATGCAGTGCAACTTCACTTGCTTCTTCTGCCTTCAGGCTTGCCTAGCTGGGTGCAATGGGGAACAGAAAGTAAATCTCTTGACAAATGGAAAAATCATAGCTGTGGGCAGAGCCCTTGGTGAAGATGGGGTGTGCTGAGCACCCACAGCTCTGCTCTGAGAGCTCAGACAAATGTGAAAACCACAAGCGCACGCTGATCTCACCCGTGAGGCTCGCAGAGAATCTCACGATATTGGGTGGCCAAAGACAACCAGGAAACGAGTAGGAGGCATGTGACAAGCAATTCAGGGGGAAAAGGAGCTCAACCTACATTTTTGCTTTTTTTAGTTTGTTTTGTTCCAGGGATCTGCCTTCCTTCTGATTTACCTCCCCAGGCAGGGAGTGATGCTCACGCAAGAACAATGCGAACACTTGTCGTGCTCCTCTCAGCAGCCCCACCCAGCACTCAGAGACCAAAAAACCTCTGAAACAAACTGTTCCCATCCAAGGCACACACAGCACAAATCCTGTAGCTGTTTAATTAAGTACGAGTGAAGCTCAATATTGAATTTTTCATAAAATCATGGAATATTGAGGTTTGGGTTGGAAGGGATCTTAAAAGCCATCTAGTTCCAACCTCCCTGCCATTGACACCTTCCAGTATTGAATCTGGTTTTGACCAGATTCAGTATAATTGAATTAGCTCAATATTCCTTATTCATTTCTACTTTCTGTCACTCTCTCCTATTACTTTTGAAGAAGAAAATCTTTAAAAGTTGCATTGGAGGCAGATTACAGTAAGGAAGCATATTCACATACTGAGATGAATCGCCATGAAAGTAAAAACTAAATTATTTACACACACTGGCAAATGTAGAAATTCACATTTAGGGAAATACATAAATGTTGCAAAAAATAAGCCAGATTCGGATTTTGCAGGAAACCTGTCTAGAGGTTTAGCTATTTTATCACTATACAGGTACTTCATTCTCCTAGAACACTCAGTTTGCCCAAAATCAAAGCAGGATTCAATGTCAACTTTGGTGTGTTGTGGTAGATTTTAGATTCAGGTTTCTGCCACACAACAGCAGGAAAAAACTGCTGCTGTCCTTAAAACAACCTGGAAAAACTTCCAGAATGAGAATCCATATATTTACCATATGCCAAGGGAGGTGCTACAACTTCTGTGTAAAGTTTGAGCACAGAAACAAAGCACTACACCATTTCAGTCACTTTTAAGTACCCCTCGAAATAATGAACACTCCAGCAAGATGCAAACAATTTGTGAGCAATTAAGCAACACTAAAATGCAAGTGATGGTCAGTCACCACCAGTCTGACACTTTGCACCACAACAGGATGGGAGCCAACATGATCTGGTAGGAATACAATCTGCCCTTGAGACACAGAACAGTTTATATCAGAAAGGACCATTTTCCCCAGAGCAGCACTAACAGTCCTTTTGAACATGCAGTTAAAAAACAATTAACCTGTGAAATCGCCATTCCCTGGGGAGGACTTGAAACCAGAATGCCTGGTTCCCATTTTTGCATCTTGGATGACTGCAGAAGGAGTTCCCATAACTGCAACAATCAGGTAATGAGAAAAAGGCCTCCAAAAGTTCAAAATCTAACCTTCCCAGTGAGAACTCAACAGGAGGAGACACACTTCCACAAAATATAAATACAACAAATTTTGCCTGAAATGTTTCATGCAGCCCCAATCTTTACCTGCTGTCTGTGTAATGAAACCATCCTGCAGCTCCTCAGGATTCCCAATTTGCTCAGACCAGGCAGGAATTAGTTTCATGTCAGTATTGGTCTCTGATCCTCCTGTGCATGGGACATTATGTCCAGACACTAATACTGACCACAGAGGCAGGGGGGAAGGAAAGGAGGACAAGACAGGGAGTGCAGAGAAAACATTTTGTTTTTTCATCTCCTTAAATCACCGCCACAAAACCCAAAGGACAGTCCTGAGAGTGATGCTGTATGTTCTGTTCTCCATTGTGTGCTTGTTTTGGTTAATTCCAGGTACAGGCAGAGTTCACCTTGCTCACAGCCATCTTTCACCTATTGCTTTCATCAGAGTCCTGAGTGGGTGGATGGCAAATTGATTTTGCTACATAGCAATCCTGGTAAACTATATTAACTAGAAAGCAAATGTATCAGCACCTCATTTCAGAGCTCAGAGGACTGCAACAACTTTTGATTTGAACAAGCAATTCCAACAAATCTGAAAAATCTGAAGTATCATTACGAATAACAGAATAATAATAAAAGAATAAAAAATTGGAGCAGGGTTATTTGCAGCCCCAGACTGACAGGAAGGATAGCTGGATTAGTCTTGAATAATGTGTATATCATGGAAAGCTTAGACTTATTTTATTCCCCATTCACTTCTTGAACAGAGCACTCTCCTCACAGAATGGTTTGTTTTGGAAAGGATCCTAAAGCCCATCTCATTCCAACACCCTGCCATGGGCAGGGAACCTTCCACTTCACCAGGCTGCTCAGAGCCCCATCCAACCTGACCTGGGTTGGATCCTCCATCCCTTTCCAACCCAGACAATGAAGGAGAAGCCCAAGGAGCCCACAGGAGGTGTCCCTGGGCTGACCTCAAACACCCACCTCTGTCCCCTCGTCGCTCAGCGCGGCGCTCAGCCGGGAGCTCTGCAGCAGCTCAAAGAGGTCCTCGCTGGATCTCCTCTTCCCCTCGGCCCCAGGGCTGCCCACAGCCTCAGCTCCTCGAGAGGACAGCAGGTGAACACCCACATCCTGTGCATCTGGGGGGGTGACAGTCACCTCCATCCTTGTCCCCTGCTGCGATGCCCACAGCCAGTCCTCTCCCACTGCCTTCACAGAAGTGCTTCTGCTTTTCAGGGACACCACAGACCTGGAGAAGCTCTTGGGGGAGCAGCTCGACAACACCTGAGCACTCGAGTAAGTTGTTTCTTCTTCTTCTTCTTCCATGAGAGTTTCCACCTCCAGCATGTCAGGCACTGACACACTCAGACAGCGGTCCAAGGAGTGGCCTTTCCTCTCCAGCATTTTTCCAGACCTCTTCTTCGTCTTCCTCACGCTCAGGTTTCGCAGGAACGGCCTGGTTTTCTGTTTCAGGGATCCCCAGACGGATTGTTTATCCAAGTCCATCGCTGCAAGGGGAATCTCAGCAGTGCCTCCTGCACCAAACAGCCTCAGCGATTCCCAGGGTGACTAAAAGGAACGTAGGAAGAAGGCAAGTCAATCACAAAAGGGAACAGCCGCTCAAGACTATGATTCATGTTGCCTCATCTTAAAACTTTCAGTCATTTCTCTGAACACTTAAAACGGAACGTGTCACATTAGTAAGTGCTTCCAAATACAATCTGGTGGGTAGGTTTGATTATTTAGGAGGAAAACAGCCAGAGCAAGTATTTATTCCTACACAAAAATGCAGTGTCTGCCCACTACTCCACGATTGCTAAGAGGGGACATTACATTCCTTCTTCTGTCAAGTCTTGATTTGTGAAAACTTGAGATTTATCCAATTTAAAACCGTTTCTGTACAAAGCCTACTGATGGGAGTCAAATCGTGATAACGCAAGCACACAAAACATGCTGGCAAAGCTGGCACTGACATTTCTGCTGCCACTTTTCCAGCCCATGTAGGGCTTTGTTGGCTATTTCCAAGGCCACATGGATTCCTGCAGGATGTGTTGTTGGCACATATGAGAAACAGCTCCACAAACTAAGCAGCAGAGGCTGAAAAGAGAACATTGAACTTCAAGAATCCCAACTGGGACCCCGAAAAACTTCCTTACATTAGCCCACTGTCAGTGAAAACTGTAGAATTAGTTTTTCTTGTAAAGAAGGCAATTGAGAGAAAAATAGGACAAAAACAGTTGGGTGGATAGCTTTTGAAAACCTACTGGTGGACTCTGAGTTGATTCATACTGAGCATTTACACAGCATTTATACAGGAAGAAAAGAGCTAAAAGAAAATCACTCACTGTATGTGCATGGTAAGGGAGCAGGGACACCTCTGTGCACAGGAATATCCTCACAGGCAGACTCTTCCCTGGTTAACAGCTGAGCAATCATCCTTATTCTGTGAAAAGAGGTAGTCAAATCATCATCAAAACTCAGTGAGGAAAGAGCTGGTGAAGCCTGCAGATTTACTGCTTTACAGTCACACACACCAAGGTTATAGGATATACCCATGTCCTCAGAAATCCATCCCCATTAGCTACATGATGGCTGCTTCCAAAACTCACAGCATATTTACCTTCTAACTGTTGCACAGCTGACAAAAAATTACTTCCCACTGATTACTAGGAAAAACACCAGGACAGGCAACAGAAACACAATTGTTGGATTAATCCACACAGAGAAATTACTGCCTGCTTTCAAAGAAATCTACTCTTGCATTCATTACTTTGAATGAGGCTGTATAACCAGTTACTTAATAACTTATTTAAATAACTTCATGACTAACCTCGCCACACTTGCAGAGTGTTCAGGAGTCTACAAAAAAATCTCTAACTCCATTACTGTGTAACTAAAGCTGCACAATCCTCCCCACCCCCATTTACATTGGGAAATCAATAATACCAGCATTGTTTTATTCCATACAAAAAAATAATAATCTTAATGGCATTACATACATTCACAAGGCAATAACACCTTTTGCCCAAATTGGAAGGTGTGTTAGTATAGATATATCAGCTTAACACAGCCACAGTATCAAAGTTCACATGGACGAACTGAAATTGTTTTTTTCTCCTCATAGCACCACTGAGAAGTAAAAAAAAATTTCTGAACCTCACAGATGAGAATTCAACGTACAGAAAGTCATGGTGGGTCTTTTTTTCTCACTGAACTCAGGCTGAAGCACAAGATGAACAGATTTTTGGAGGGAAGAGAAAAGACATCAATGCCAATCCAGTTTGACTGGGGATGCAGGGATGCTCTGCACAAGCTCTCAAGACATGGCTGGATTTGCTCACATCAGCTGAGAGCTTTCACTTCGGCTCTTCCCTCTTCCCATAAAATCCCAACAAGGCAGCCACAGCTCTTTCTTTGCAGTGTTACATCATGTGCCAGAAACAGAAATTATTAGGCTAAACACATTTGCACAAAACCTTATGAAACACACTGTTGGGAGTTATTTAAACAACTCATCTGCTGCTGGAGCTCTCTGCATTGCTCGCCTACATCAACTGGAACCTGCTGGAGCCAAGATGCTGCAAATAATGGCAGAGTCCAGCTCAGTATCCACTTCCTAAGGCACTAAGTGCTTCCTATTCCTTTCCTGTTATTCTCCACCCTTCTCACTCTGAGGACCCACTGCCGCTGTTTTTGTTTTGTTTGCTTTCAGATCTTGTTTCCAAGGAGCAGGCTCGTTCCTGTAGGTTTCTCCAGTTGCTTTCCTCAATGCAAATGTTCTTTGCCCAATTTACATTGCCTCAGCTGCTGAATAGAAATGCCCATTCAGCAAGGGACCATACTGTGTCTCTAAGACCCACCTGGCATTTAATCCAGAGTGAGCAGAGTCTTCCTCAAGCCCAGCAGAAACAGAGTGGAATAAAAAAAAAATAAAAATAAAAAAGGGAAAAAAGTTGGGGAAAAGTTTCTGTCAAGACAGCAGGGATGGCTCCACTGAGCTGCCACCTCACAGCTTCCACACTGGGACAACACATCAGTGATATTTGCTGCACAGGGAGAAGCAGCTCAGCTGAACTGAGGCCACAGAAGAAATAAACCCATCCCTGGTCACTGGATTGCCAAGAAAACTGGCCATATTCTGCCTCTGAACCTTTGCATTCACATTCCTGCTGCAGCTACAACTTCTCTTACATAAGTATTGTATTTACAAATAAATTAACCGAACTGATGGCTATGATACACAATCAACAATAAATACCCAGTGTGTTCTAACCTGAGAAAAGGGTAATACAGTCTGAAGGGCAAATGCAGTCTGACATCAGACATCTGCTGATGGCCCTTTTTTCACTTCCCCAATCCAAGCAGAAGACACACAGATCACCACCATGACCAGAACTCTGTTCCCTAGAGAGGTCACTGGAATTTTGGTAAAGGGAACCACCCTTATCCCCAGTGTGAGCTGGAGCCAGGGGTGCCAGGATTACAGGATTACCCCTGCCAGGCCAGCACATACTCACATCTACAATTCTTCTTTCTTCCTACATCAATTTTCTCTGCTTTTCTCTTCCATACGGAACAACATCAACAGAATCACCTAATTTTGAAGAGAGAGAAATTCCCTCTTGCATGTAGAAAGTGTGTTCTTGGTACCAACATGTTGTTCATGCAATCCTTATCCTCCACAGGCCAGAAGTTTTCCCTCTTCCTTCCTCAGCCTCAGAAGTTCATGGCCAACTGTATTGCCAAATATTCCCTAAGCAACCACAGGGAAAAAACATACTTTGCCAAATTCTTGGTCTAGGCTTGGCTTCTTTATTCTTCCCCTTTCAATGGCACATTGTAGCAAAAATCTGCAAACAGAAACCATTCAAAGAGACACACTTCCTGTTATCAATTTAACTCTGTTGTTTTTGATTTGATTGAATGGCTCCTTGTTCTTATATAACAAGGAAAAAATAATGTTTTCAGTCTATCTCCTTCAGCCTTCTCTTTAATACACTGCCAAATCTCAAATGCTCAGAAGAATCCATATACTTTAATCTCCTCCTTCAGAAAGACTGCTTTTGATTGCACCTGTCATTTTTATTATATCCTTTTATTTTGCCATCTCCTCCTCTTTTGGGGGAAATAGGGACAAGAAAGAAAGGATTAGTGACAAAAGTTGGTCCCAGCTCACTATGATTGAACAAATATTTCTAGCATTTTATCCTCCCTTACGTATCTTCTAATTATGGTCCCTGGGATTTTTTTTAAACTATAATGTGCTTTGGTTTTTTCACTAAAACACTCTGTATGCACCCCCTTAAACTGATATAATACTTAAAGCTAAATGATTTTTTTTAGATGTTCTAAGAGATATTTCAAATGCCACTGAAAGCCTAGAGAAATCATCCTGCAATTCTACTTCACTTACTGTCTTGACAGGAAGCCAGCAAAGCCACAAGTGAGAAACACTGCAAGACACTCTGAAAACATTATAAAAGTGCCCAATATAACCAAGCAAATAAACTGAGCAAACCCAAATTGATTTACTCACATATGGAATTATGGAATAAATTGTCTTTCTTCCCTCTGTAACCATTCCCTGCACACCCTGAAGTGCACCACACTCCCTGAAGCATCCTGAGATGCTCCCTGTTCATACTTTTAAAGTATCATCCTCAAAGTCAGTCAAGATGACAAAAACAGAGCTGAGCACCACACCACCACTATTAGCTTCCATAAATCTATTAATCCTTGTACTTATTTGCTCATCCAGTGAAGGTGAAAACCTTGGGTCTGTGCATGTCAGCCACCTCGGAGGTAGAAGTCAGTCAGCGTGTTTTCAGCTTCTGCTAAATGCTAATAAACATTTAAATCCACCACAGCTGGAATTACTGACAGAGGCTGGTGGGAAGATGCTCCTCACTTGAATGTATATCAACATCCATTCAAACTGGAAGGAACTGATGGAACTCCCTGGGTGTTAAACCTCTATTGATTTTGGCTCTTCTGGCACAGGATATTCACCCCAATCTCTGCCTGTCTGCCACATTCACTGACTTGAAACCTAATTCATGAGACATTGTACAAATTACACAAAAAGCTAATGACATTTCTGTGATTCAACACAATATTTGGCTATTCAAAGTTCTAATAGGAGTATAACCCCTTTAGGTTTGTAATTTCTGAATTCAGCGCTCTGAGAAACAAGGCTGACAACAAGGTGATAAGGGAGCAGGGGGATAAGGGACTGAGGTCTTTTTTTCATATTTTTCTTTTATCTTTTTGCTATAAATTGAGTCTTCTGGCTCTGGGAGACATAAATGAAACCATTCCTCCCTGAGAGAGAAATGAAAATATCAGGGAAATAGCTCTCTGCTGGCTGAACAACCACTGTATGTGCTGGGTGGTTATTTCCATAACAGAACATACCAAGTACCCCAGGTTTTCAACATCATTGTAGCTCAAACACAGCCAAATACAAACCATTGCTGGGAATGGAACTGCTTTTTCTAAAGAAACCAACACTTCCTTCTTTGCAATGGCTTATTTCAGTGCCTTCTCTGGAAATGCTTTATGCTAAGCACCAACAGCCACAGAGATAAGAAAATATCATCCAAATAAAGTAACCCTTTGTTCAGCATTACCAGTTTGCCTTGAAGCATTCCAAACCCAGCACCAGTTACACTGGTATATGATATTTAAAAGAAAAGGGAATACCTTACCAAAGGCAGGATGTTCCTTGGATTATCAACACCTTCAAGCAAGTATCGTGCTTCCTTTGCAGAAAAAAACAAGTCCAAAGTGAAAGGCTGAGGTAGGTGGCCCTGAGGCCATTCCTCCCTGGCTATGCAAGGGACACTGAAACCCATACAGCTCAATACAGAGAAACTGAGACAGCCTTTTCTCCCTGCAGCATATGGCAAATACTTGAACTTAAATTTGATAAGGCACCAGAAAAAAAAAAATAAAAAGTCAAATCTCAATCTGAATTCTGCACACGCTAATTACCCCAGGGAAAGCAGTGTTAGAATTATTTTTAGCACTAACAAGCATCACAGGGAGTGCAGTGATGCAGAGCAGGTAGAGTCTTCACCACACAGGTGATTTGCTGCTAAAGTAGGGTCATGGCTTGGACAGCTTCCAAATCTTCCCATTGAGCTTAAGCTTCCCTGTTGGGCTTCAAATGATGCCAGTCTGTGGACACAGATCCTGCTCTTCTGGTGCTCTGTGTAATAGACTCATTTGTAAAGTGTAGAGGGATGCTAAAGGTAAAGGTATAAAATAAAATAGAAACTTGACCTGTTGCTGTCAGCCAAATTAGTACAAGTGCTTCATAAGAGACTATGTTATATGCCTCAATGGAAACAAGATAAGCAAAAGAAACCAGCTTGATTTTCTTGATGTGGGGTGAAAGAAATCTACAATCCCTGCAGAAGATCACCAGGGTAAACACAAAGCTTGAAGAAAAGCCTGCTTGTTACATGCAGATCATAAAAGCATCTAAAGTAATATTTTCTGTTTTGGGTTTGTTGGTTTGGGTTGGGTTTGGGGTTTTTTCCACAGATTCGTCGGTTTTTAAGCTCTGGGCTTTTAGATCCCATAGTTGGCTTTTTGATTTTTAATTGGTTCAAACGTGATGAGTTTCATCTTTCACAAACCCATGAAACAAGTACACATCCTCCTCCACTTATCATGCAAGAGAGGAACAGGGACACTAACTCCTCAGAGGCTCTTTTGCACAATCTGGAGGGCTTTTTTCTCAACATTTATGAGCAGACAGTGACTACAAGAAGTAAGAGAACGACCAGCTGCTACAAGCATCCTAAAATAGCATCTGATAGTGAAAGCTACTGAGAAAATACCCTGCACCTGCCTCCAGCTTATGAAAGTATTGCTTTCATTTTGCTTCTGTCTTTCCTAAAACAGAAGAAAAATGATGAGTATGTACAGAGGAAATGAAGGAGGAAGTGTTTGGGTGCATTTTTACAAACAGATTTCACAAGTTCCTTCCACTCTCTCGGCTCCCTTCGAAATATTGTGCCTTGCAGTTGTACCTGTGCAAGCCAGAAGACCCTTTTTAACCTTTTCAGCCTAATTCATGGGATTTTACCAGAATGGTACCATCAAATGTGATCTTTACACTGCAAACACACCTGCTGAGAATCAAACCTCTCCAGGGACAGCTATTCACAAAGATCTGCTTCCAGCACCTCAGGGGATGATGTGCACCTCAAACCAGACCCCAGGAGAGATCCTGGAGGGACAGATCCTGCTCTTGGAAGGCACTGTGCCATGTGCTGAGATCCCACCAGCAACTGGGATGCTTCTTCACCCTTGACTAAATCTGTTTTATGATTTGCCTTGTTGCTCCAAATCACACCAGGTGAGCCCTGGGAATGGTGGCACCTGGAGCAGGAGGAGAGGGAAAGCTGATGAGCAGCAAGAGGAGAGGTGAAGGTACAAGCAGGGTAAGAATGAGGTAAGAAGAGTTCTAAAATAACAGATTTATCAGGGCTTATATAAGGGACAACACAAAAGCAGGAGAGAGGAAGGTACTCACATGCTGAAGGTGCTGATCCCTGTAGGAAAAGGTCCAGAGCAAATCCAGCCCTGCAGCCTCCCTCCTCCTCCTCCTCACTCTCTCCCTCAAGCCCCTGCTCACCTCCCTCATAACAAAAGGTTTATTTTTATAGCAAGAGGTGCACAGAAATAGATCCTCCCTTTCCATAGCTCTCAGGCCAAACAAACCTAGGAAGGAAATTGGAGACTCATTTCCACTGGAGGCCAAATCAACCAGTGCCTTTTACTAGCACTTAAATCATATATTTCAATAAAAGAAGCTTGGGACTATATGCAAATTACTTGTGCATGTGCCAGAATTGCTCCCTAAATAACTACTATTACTGTCACACTCCTTATCAAAATTCAGTGACTAGAGAGGAAAGATCTATTAAAAGCTCTGTGTGATTCTTTATTTAACAATTTACCAAAATAACCTAAACAGAACACTTTTGATTCATAAAAATGGCCTGATGACAACTTGAGCAGGACAAAAAAAGCTGCTGGTTTGCCTTTTTCTTGCTACATCATATTCCTCTTCCCAACAGCGACATGGCACAAGCCAGGCTCAGAGCTCCCCATGAGATTTGGGCACATAGGGGAGTTGAGATTGCTTCAAATCTGAATTGACCTGCATGATTAAATGTCCTCTCACATTTCACATCTCCACATGCCTTGGGTGTATCTGTAGAGGGAATGAACCAGTGTTTCTGCAGTCTTTTAATTCCCAAAGGCTGGAGGCTGAAGAGCCCTAAAGAGAAAAGTTCCAACTGTAAAGACTAAACATATGCCAGCACACATCTCTAAATGCCAGTTATTTTTCACAGGAAAGAGCCAGCCTTGATGTTTCTCTTTCCATTCATCTGAATTTTCAGCCTCCTGGCACTAGAAATCTGCACCTTGTCTCCAGGTTCTGTTACAGCATAATTTTCCCACTGAAAAGTTCAGGTGAAGTTGGTAAATTTAACTCATGTGCATTGGCAGTTACACTTTGGCACTTCCAAAGTCTTAACACTGGGGTTTCAGTTTGCTAAAGCTGAAGTCCTTAAATACTGGCATTACCATCATCAAGAAAACTACAAACTGTGATTCCAGTAGCTATTTTAAGCTTGACTAAAAGGGTCAAAAATTAAAATACAGGCATACTCTGCTGGGGTGAATAAAAAGTGAGCTGTTCAGGATTCTACCTGCACAAGTTCAGAGAACCTCAACTACAGCAAAGCCTGGTTTAGTTAATTCTGGTTCCTGGAAGTGATCTAATCAGAAAAGCTCCACAAAACAGGAATATTTGCATTGCTGAGCTGAGAAGACACCTGACGAAGCAATTTACAATTCACTTTCAGTTTTTCAATGATTCTGTAGGACAAACCTGCTCTGTGAAAACCTGCAGACACATCATGCAGTTCTTAAGAAACGATTTGGCCCTGATTCATCTGGGGCAAATTTGCCACAGGCAGGGTGGGGCAGTTTGCTAAACTTTAAATACCTTCCCTTAAGCATATTTACAGCTCTTGCTCACTCTGCCCAGCCACACTGGCTGCTGCTTTGTACACTGCTGCCACAGTGGGGTTTTTTGGTTTTAATCCTCCTTTCATGCATGCATAGCTCCAGGCAGGACAGCTTGGAACAGATCAAGCTGACCACTACACTTGTCATTATCATGCCCCATTCACATATTCTCAAAGCCAATGTTAAGTGCATAAATTATGACTACTTAGCCCTTAATTAACCAACAAAACACTGAGTTTATTAATCATGGGTGTTTAGTTCTGCTGAATGCTGACTAAAAGGTATTTTAATTCAGCTGTTATACAATTTCCTGGTTTGGCTCGTGGATAAAAATCACATAAAGCTCAAATCCAGAATTTTTCAGCAGGTGTCAATAAACCCTTTAAAGATGTAGTTATGGTTTTTAAGAGCTATTCATATATTAGTTCCCCTGTCTAGCAGATATGGACAGGAGTAACCAATCTGGCAAATGTCTTGAAATACAAACTGCTCAGTCAGCTAAACAGATTTGGAGGTTTTCTGGTTCAAACAACTTTTGCACCCAAGTAGGTGAATGTTTGATCTTCTTCAGGTTTCATTTTCTTGCTATCAAAGGCCAGACAGATTTTTTGCTAAATGCAACCATGAAGCATTTAGTGGAACCAGAAGCCTTCCTGAACTGAACACAAATGCTTGTAATGAGATTTGTAGCTTACAGTTTTACAGAGTTGAACAATATTCAGCCATTTATACAATAAAATAAATTAAAATCACACCCCAACCACAAAGGCACTGCTCTCACTATCTGAATTTGGGCAGGAAGTATTTATTCTAAAATAATTACAAGCAATCCCAAATAGCAGGACTTCTGCAAAATCCACTAGAATATATAACTGGAATTAGATGTTTGCATTCAAAAGGAAAAACAAGACAAAACAAAACTCTCCAGTTAATTGTTTCCAAGTCGAAGAAACTGGGAACAAAGCCTGCTATTGAATGAGCATTAATGATCTGCCATTTGGTTCTGCAGATGTTTCCCATGAGGGAAAGCAGCAAAAAAACATTCCTCTTGAAACCCAGGGAAGCAGCGACAAGGGGATGAGTTATGTTCATTCATTTGGGTATTTTTATTTGAAATTGTCTAAACCATTAGGTTCAATGAGATTTTACTTCAAGGGGAACCTGCATCCAGTAAAATTTCAACGAACTGAACTCTGTAATCCCTCCTGACTTAAACCCAAATGAGTCAGACTTCTAGAGAAAAACTTTCACAGCCATGATAAAGTGAGCTGAGGCAGAACTGCCCCATCCTTGCTGACAGCTCTGGATCAGCACCACCTCCACATCAATGGCAGCACTGACAAATGCCTGCTTAATTAAATTAGCTTGGTCCCCCTCATTTCCATTCACCCCCATTAAAAGATTATCAAACCATATAGGTTATATACCCTGTCCTGGCTAGCAACTTCTTTCTAGAGCAGGGTTGTCTGTTTGGGAGGAGAGAATGAAAGTGCACACTCATAAATCCTGAAAAGACAGAGCTGCTTCTGTGCCTTAATTTGTAGCATTACGCAAAAGCAGATTTGCTTTATTTCTAAGTTAGCTCTGATCTCAAGGCAGCAAAGCTATACAATTCCAAGAATTTCCAAAACAATTAAATTCCCCCAAACCTAAAGTTTCCAGTAAAGCAAAATTTACTCTTCAGACTACATCTGTAGTTCCTAGGAGTGGGCAACAGGAAGAATTGTCAAGGGTACAAGTACTTCCCAGAAAGGAAGGATATGAATAAGATCTCCCTTTATTTCTCCCCATCCCAAAAGGGCAACAAAACCAAACAAAGATCTCCAAACCTACATTAGTATTTAGCTTGCATCTTAGCAAGTTGTTTTTTGTGGGAAAGTGAAAACAAGCCAGAGAAGGAGCATCTGTGTAAATACATACAAAACAGGCACCCACCACAGCAGGAGGGAAAGTCACCCCCTGGGTCACTGTGCTCCAGCTCCCACCATGCACTGACCAAAACACCAGCAGCAAGCTGGAAAACTAATTTATTTTAACTAAAGACCACCAGAAATTGTTGCCAAGAGGCTCTCCTTTAAAGCCAAAGGTGGTCACACTGTGCATCCAACCTGCCCACAACAGATCAAACATTCTGGGTGCAGGGGAGGTTGGACACCTAAGTGATCAAATTGGAAGTTCCAGCTTCAATTCCACAAGCAGCCTTGCAGACTCCCAGCTCCAGGGACTGTTTTCCTCAGAAAAGCAGCAGTTGGAGTCAATAGGAAAGCACAGACACTCAATTTGTCCCCATCAGTCTCAACCCAGGGTTTGACAGGAGGCAGGGAAGAGCAAGGGTTAAAAAAAAGCCTAAAGGTCAGCAGGCTGCTTATGTGCAGAAAACACACAAAAAAAAGCCTTCTTAGAAAAGCAGCGTGCATTTAAGAAAACAAAACTAAAATTGTAACGTGCTCCAGATTATTTTCCCACAATAATCCAATTATTTCACAATGGAGCTTTGCAGCAATAGTGCAGCTTTGCAAAAGGTCAACTCCATCTGTGTTCTTAACAGATTATGAATAGCTAGTTAATCAAACTTGAGGAAACACTGCATTAAGCACATTATTTACTTCAGGTTTTTTCCCCAGCTGTGAAAATTGACGTTGCATCTGATGTTCACCTGCTTGAAACTATTCCAGAGAAAATAGCAGTGATCCCAGGAAAACCCATCCAAATTTCCATCACATACAGTTCACAAGGGGAACACATCACTCCAAATATCCACTTAGCCCAATAAGCTGCCTCTACCTCTGACCAAAAACAGATGCTCAGGGAAAGAGTGTTAGGTCAGGAAATCATACTGTGATTCTGCCTGCAAAACAATCTCCTGGTTTCCAGGAATCTCTGATTCAGGAGCTGCTTCAGCTAGAAATTGTATCTACATCTTTGTGATTAACAGCCCCAGTGTACTTTTCTCTCTTTATTTTCCAAACAACTTTTAAAATTCATTTTTATCTTTAACAACAGGAAGATATTGGAGTAATGAGTTCCATAGATAAATTATGCTTGCATGAAGCAGGGGCATAATTTAGCTATGGAAGGATTTATTTTAATTGAAAAGGACCTTAGGAAAAAAACCCAAAAACTATTGAGCCTTGCTCATTTATTCTCACCTCTTTAAAATCTTGAGTTATGTGAAATTATAACTAATTGTTGACTGTTTACCCCACATCACTCAGACTGTTCCCACTTCTGCATTCTCCTCTCTAATGATCTCTCTTAATTGAAGGAGAGGTTCATTCAAGGAACCTGGTCAATGTTACACCATCCAAACGTCTGAAATGGCAAACACCACAGGCTTGTTTTTCCCTACAAGATAATTGATTTGTCTGAATATGTAATGCAGTGCAGAACAACCTAAGTTCAAAACCATCTAGGAATGTTTCAAGAAAAGGTAATTAACATCTCATTTTCTACAGTCTTTACAAATATTTTACCAAGTAATTTCTAAGTTGAAAGAATAGTTTAAAGGGTTTCAAAATTACCTCTGGCTGTGTACTTTTTTAAAAGACTGAATATTTTGATTAAGAACAATTAGTTATTCCTAAATTTTTCCAAAAAATTATAGCAAGACCCTCCTTTTTATCACTCCAGAGCAGCTCTTTGATGAGTTAGTGTAAATACAATTATACTCCTGCAAGTGTTTACCCTGGCAGAGTGAGGCACGTGGCCACAGGGGTGCCAAAAGCCAAATTTCCTTTAGGAGGTGACATCCTCAGGGCAGGACAGACAGACAGCACATCCACGGTGCCTTGGTACTCACAAGATACCCAAAATCCAGGGGATGTGGAGAACATCTAACAGAAACAAAGCCTCCATCAGCAAGACTTCCCTACTACTGATCCCTAAATTGGACCAAAACCATCTGCCCACGCAGCAATCAACCCACTCCGTGGCTATGCTGGGAAACCTGTAGTTACACCCAAGCTAATTTCTCCAAGGCAGAAATTGCCAGGTGTATAAAAAGGTGATCAATCATTTAATCTAGCGTGGGAGACTTGGCCCAGTTTCTCTTCTCATTCTTGGTCTTCCTTAGGATCCTCACATGGAAGAAAATGGGGAGTTAATTCTTATGTGGATTCTAGAAAATCCTACATGGATTACAGCAGAATACAGAAAGAAAGCCTTGCTATTGAGACACATAAATTGTCTGAATATGAATATTCCAGCTGGTTCTGATGATTTGATTTTACAGCATTGAGAGCTTAGGAAATAGAGGTGCACTCAGCTGTTATGCTGATACAGAATTTAAAATCAGAGCTCAAAGCACTCATGGTTCCATCATCCCCTAAAAGTCTTAAGAAGCAGATCCTGTGTGCCCAGGGAACATTTAAATGCTTAAGTTGAATGGGGACAGATTGAAGAGAAAATGTTCTTTTTCTTATAAACAAGCTCCTATGCAAGCGTGTTATCTAATAACTACAACTGGAAGTAAAATGGGAATGCGGGAAGAGTGCCAATGTAAATCCTCCAAATCTGAGGAAATCGGGAGCAATTTTCCACTCAAGGGTGGAAACAACACAGAGGAAATGCAGAGCATACTTGGCATGTTTTGCTCTCCTCTGCTAAGGTACAGCTTCCCTCTCTGCCCTGCCCAGGGAGAGGGACCCCAGCCAAAAAAAAAGACAACGAGACCCCCACTTTCTGCACCTTGGGAGACTGGAATTCAAAGCCCCATATAAAAATTAATTCATGATGGAGGTGATGGTGAGCAAAACAGATAAAACTCCAAATTGTCACAACAAAGTGGCAGTACGAGTTGTTACATCCTGCCTGAATTTGACAGCCACTGGCAGAGGCCTCATGGCACCCTTCAGCTCTCTGTGAGAAATTAAAGATGAGATGAGCAAATCTGCACAGTGCAGGTTAAAGGTGCAAAAGCAGACACTTGTTTTCAGGAAATGTCAGTGGGAGGAACCAAGAAGCTTCTGGGGTGAGCTTTATCCCCAACCCCAGCTTTACCACAGCATGTCCCAAATCCCAAAGAACTTTAACATCCAAAGTGCAACCAATATTCTCCTCAGGAGTGTTTCCTACCTGAGCAGGTACACTTTTTAAATAATCACCTGTTCAAGTAAGAAATGCGGTTAGTCCAAAAGCAGCTGCTTACATTACCAAATGCAAAAGACACTGGGAAAGAAACCTGCAGTGAAATTGAGCGAATTATGGTTCTAATTACCTTGAATGCCATGATTAGCAACACTTCTAGCACTGTTACAGACTCATGCACTGTCCCAAGAGGGGATGGTTACAGGAATCCCTGGGCTGTTCAGACACCCCCCTTCCTGTCCCTGACATGCCCTTGTTTATAATTGACACCTTAAATCCATACATCTACAAATTATCACACGGCTTCTTTAATTATAATAAAAATTAAACTGTGTGACAAAATTAAGAGCTAAATTAAATTCAATTTTATGTCTTAACAGCACAAAATCTGCCATTCCTATTAAAAAAAAGTGTAAAAATTAAGAAATAAAATTAAAATTTCCTCTCTGCACCATTTTCTTCAAATTGGTCGCCCCACAGCTACAGCAAAGTGAAACTGCACACACTGAATCCAGCTTCAGGCTACAACACATGCAGGTTTATTTGCTTTATGATAAGCTGTTTTATGATGGCATTGAACAGCAGCAAGAAATCAAACAAGTAAGATTATTACTCAAATACGCCCATTCATCCTGACAGCTAAATCGACCCACTCCACAGTATCACCTTCTGAGAATTACTGCAAAAATACATGACAAATTCTACACTTTATTGGCAGTAAATTAATACTAAGATATCCAGGTGAGAACTTCTATTTTCTTAATGCCACAGCATTACGAGTAGCAATTCAGCTTCCAGTGTGCTTTGAGCAACTGACTGTCATAAAACTAAGGGCACCAACTGGATCCTTGCCAGTTTCCATAGTTGTGCTAGGCGAATATCAATGAAAATTCACACTACTTCTCACTACCGTCGTATGAACAGCTCTTAAAAAAAAAAAAAAAATTATATTCTATATTTCTTTTAAAAGTACCCTTAAAGCAACTTCCCTATGTCAATGCACTTGTGAGAATGTTTCACTTCGTTGTTTGTTTTTAGTTTAGGGATTGTTTTATTATTACTATTAAGTGGCTTATTTATTTAGTCAAAGTAAACAGCCGACCGAGTAAATTTCAGTCAGCAAGTGCGCATGGGGATGCATCAGTTCAGTCAGAGGCGGCTGAGGAAGGACAGACTTTCCCCAGCATCATTTTCTCACACCGACGGCAACAAAAAGAATCTCTCCCTCGCGGTGCTCCCCGGAGCAGCATCACTGCAGCCGCACAGCAAAAAGCCAAGTAACCCCGAGCCGCCCACGGCAAAGTTAGTTCTGCGGGGTGCCTGGCGGAGCACCAACAGCGACCGAGCTGGCGACACCCTCCAGACCTCCAAAAACAACCTAAAAAGCCCCAAAATGTATCAGCAGCCACCCCGAGCCCGCCGGGCTGCCCTGTCCGGGGGCAGGAGAGCTGCCGGGCAGCCCCAGCGCACAGCTCCCTTTCTTTACCTGCCGGCCCCGCATCGCCTCCGCCGCCCGGGACTCGCTCCGCCGCCCTTCCCCGGCCCGGCACGTGTGGCTGTGTCGCTGTCACCGCCGTTCGTCCCCGTCCCTCCCGCTCCCGGGGCGGTGCCGCCGCCGGCACCTCCCTGCGCGCTGCGCTGCCCGCAACCCGCCCCGAACCGCCGGGGCTGTCCGCAACCCGCAACCGGCCGGCATCCCTTCGGGACGGCTTCACAGGGCATCACCGTGGGGTATCCCCCTGGAGCATCCCCTAGGAGCATCCTTCTAGGGCATCCCCGCGCAGTATCCCCTGGAGCATCCCTCCGGAACATACCCTCGGACTATCCCCCTGGAGCATCCCCGTCCCCTCCCGGAGGTGCGTCCTGCCCGCCCACTCCCAAACCACTGAACTCCCACCGCCCACCCCTACCAAACCCGAAACACCCCAGGGACATCGGGGTGATGGTGGCAGAGGGCAGGGGACTGGCAGCACTGCCCTGGAGAGCCCTGGGTGAGGGTGGAGCTAGGAAGGAAACCGCGGGAATGACGACAGGCCAAGGGAAATATAATCAACAGCAGCGCTGCTGCCACGTAACACTTGTTCTTGGCTGCATCTCGCAACTCGTTTTGTTGGCAGCATCTCCAGGTGCCTGGCAAGGGAGCCAAGGGTTGCAGCCGCGTTCCAGGCGAGGAAACTGAGGCAGGATTGGGTAAGGTGCTGTGCTTACCTGGCGTGTCTGCAGCTGAAATATGGTCCCACGCGTGTTTCTTCATGAGTTCGCCACAGCGTGGAAAGGCAAACATCTCCCAGCAGTGCCAGGTTGTTTCTGGAGCAGCCTGGGTCACACACCTCCCCGAGAGCTCACAGAGTCACCACTCCCACCTTTGGTGTTTAACATCCCTTGAGTGTGGTGTCACTGCAGGAGGTGCAGGGAAATGACATGGGGAAAGACAAGCTTGGTGATGGACACATATTTACATTCCATACATATCACTCTGATCAGAAATCACACCTTCTCCACGAGTGTGGCTGACGTAGAGACACCCATCTCACCCCACCAGTGAAACTTGGTGATGCAACCATGCCGTGCCATTGCAAAACAGAAATTGTCACGGGCATGTGGTAAGGGTTTGTCACAGTGCAAAGAATCGTTTGCTAACCACTGAATAGAAATGTGGGGAAAACATAAAAGCCATTACTTCAATTATTCCAGCAAGATCTGGAGAGGAAGGATTCACACAGATGCATAGTCCCATTTGGATTCAAAAATTGAGGACCAGGAGCCATCAGCTCAGGAGCAAGGAGCTACACGTCAGTAAGATTATTGCTTGAACACGTGAGCAATTTTAGAGGAACAGGAAAAAAAAAACTGGCAATGCTTTATTTTGCCTCCTGACTTAAAGGTCATATTTCAATGGCCAGATCCTGATATTCCAGCACAACCTCAACAACACTGGTTACTGCAGACAGTGTTATAAAGTATACACCAACTCCTAAAGTTGCTGTAAAACTTCCCAAAGTTTGTTTAAATGCTGAATAGGATAGTTTTACTCAGGTCATGCAATCAAAAATGTAAGGGGAAGTTGGCTGAGAACAGAAAACTAATCAACGACCTGAGCTGAAAACAGAGAAGAAAGAAAACTTATGCCATTAATGTTTTTGTCTTCCTTTCATCTAAACCAAGAAAAATAGCTTCAGGTAATTAGATAAGTTTAGAACTAAAACAACAGTCTTTAAAATACTTTTCTCTTAGGTGTGTGATCCCACAAAATGTGTATCAAATATAGTTCTGTGCATGTTTTGTCAGAGGCTGCAGCCAAGAGAGAAAAAACTGTAAACATGCCTGAAGGCAATCTAATAAAGGTGGCTGCTGATTTCTGGAGTAGCAAAGGAAAGCAGCTTGTGAGTGTCTCTGCCAAAATGAAATGTAACAGTGCTCCTTGGATGCAACAATAGAAAGAGATACAGAAATTAAATTCTCATAGCCAATATCCACCCAAATGAGAAAAGCTTGCCACAACTTAGTGGCAATAAAGAGATAAATTGATTAACTGTTACAAGATTACCCAAATATGGGCTCTGCAAAACATTAGCTTGAGAAATTTTCTTGTCTTGGGCATCATGTAACTGTATTAAGCATGCTGATAAGGCCACAGAATGTTGAATATCAAGGTCTTTGTTACTTCACTGCTAACCAAGAAAAGAAAGGAAAGACAATACTGGGAAGATCCTTTGGAGAGAAAATTTACACCACTGACAGGCCAAGAGGAAGAAAGGAGGACATGTGAAACTTTGGAAATGTCACCAAAACACCAATGTGAGGATATTCTGGGAATGTATCCAATGTAATCTAAAGTCATCAAGAGCCAAGATATGCATTATTACAACAGTAAGTCATAAAGTATGACTTAAAGATGAGCACTAATTAAATCCCCCTGTAAAACACATTGTCAAAAAAACAATTACAGTTAATAATACAGCAAACAGAAGCATTTCAGCAGGAGGAATTTCAATGTGTATATCTAAACAAGATTTCTTATTAGCTTTCCATACTCACAAGAAGGAGCCACTGTACACCTGTTCTTGCACACAAATGTTTTTCTTCTGGATTTTATTAAGGATGTCATTATCAATTCCTGTGAGGGAAGAGAAAATATATAATTGAGAACCGTAGTTGGCGTTATCAAATCCTCCTCATCTTTTGTGTGAATATCTCATTTTCTCAGAAGGGAAAGAAGAGCTGCCTTCTCAGCAAAGGAAAAAAAACTGCAACTCTTCTTCTTTGCCCACATTTTCTCACCTTGTATTCTGACTGCTGAAAGAAAAAGTGACCTTATCAGCCTTTACCAAAACCTGGCCAACATGGAACAATGTGAGGCTGCTGAAAATAATGGGTTTAGCTCCTTTCCAAATCACAGGTTCAGCTGCAACCTTTCAGAGAGGCAGCAAGTGAAGCATTAATATCCAACCCACCGCCTCTGCACAGCCTGTTTGCAACAGCACTTCTCCAGGGTTATGAGGAAGAGACATGAGAGCACAAGGAGATCAAATCACAGAACAGGCATAGAATGGTCTGGGTTAAAAGGGACCTTAAAGCTCATCTAATTCCAGCCCCCTGCCTTGGGCAGGGACACCTCTCACTAGACCAGGCTGCTCAGTGCTCCATCCATCCACTCCAATACCAGCTTGGACACTTCCAGGGATGGGAAATCCACAACTTCTCTGGGCAGCCTGTGCCAGGGTCTCACCTTCCTCACTGGAAAGGATTTCTGATGTATATCTAACTTAAATTTCCCTCCCATCTAGGTTAAAACACCTTTTCCTGACCTTTTTTGTAGTGTCTCTGGTAACAACTCTTTGGAGCTCAATCAAGTTAAAAGCATTTCAGTAATTCCTCCTCTTATCTCACTTACTAGTAGAAGGTGTTCACTGGAAGCACCACCAGGAGCTCTGAACATTCTCTTATCACAATTTTGAGCTATTCTGTTTGCACCCACCTGTTCACCACCAACTTCACTGACATTTGCAGCACTTTCCTTGACAGATTGCTTGGGATGTTTGTGAGCCTGGGACACAACCCCTCAGATTGATAAAGGCTTTTCAAAACCCCAAAGGGAAATCTCCTGCTAGAGTTAAGTGTCAAGTTTTACTTCTTTTGGACAAGTGGGTCCCAGAGGCCTGGCGACCCCAAAACACAGAATTACAAGTCCCTAAGTTGCAGCTCATTTTCCCTGCAGCTGAGCTGGTTTACAGGCAGAATTTGGAGCAGGACCAAGGGTGTGCTTGCTCCCCATATCTTTTAGTATTAAGCCAGTCTCAGAACAAAAACTAAACCAACTGCAAGGTTTAAGTCATTCTGTGCAATTGCACAAATAAATGCACTCAAGGCTTTCGGAGGCTTAAGCATTTCAATAGTCTGGGATAAAAAAATGAGTAATGATAATTAGTTATGGCTTGTCTACTCACTTTCAGTTCCAACAGGTTACGTTGAAAAACCACATATTTTTAATCTTACTAAGCATCATTATGATTCACCTTATCAGCTAAATGTGTGATTATTTTTAGGGCTGAATTCTCTGCTCTGAAATGTCACTGACCATTTTTTTTGTCTGAACTGCGGAAATGCCACATGGGCAAACCTGAGCTGCAGCTTCAAAGAAATGAAACCATCCCAACCTCAGGCTTCCTCTTCTCTCTTTTTCAGTCCCCTGCCTGTGTTTGTGTGCAGCTTCAGCATTTGAACAGCACTGACAACATTTCCATCAGCTGTACCTGGTGAGAAAGAACAAAGATGTGAGACAATTGTTTCAGCCACTCAGGATTCATTATGAGCTTTTAAATGCCACTTAAACAGGCTGTATTTTGTGACAGAATTTGTAATTCAGGCTCTCTGCAGTCATTTTCCTGACAATCCACTGAGGAGCGATGTTGGAGACTATTTCTTGTGTAAACAATGAGCTTTTAGAACATTTAAAAATTCAGCTTCTGATTCATCCCAGGAGCAGTGGAGAACTGAGTCAGTGGGCTCCTGAGACCACCTGACAACTTCTACAGCAAAAGTGTTGTGAGGGATTTAAATAAGGAATTATATGCAGGAATCTCCAAGGGATTTACCAGCATTAATCAATGCATCCTCATACATCTCAGAGGTATTGTCAGAAAAAAAGGCTGATATGAGCAAAGTTTTTGTTTGATGGTTGACTCAGGGTTAGACAGGAAACCAGTGAGATTCAGGGATAAAATATGAAATTTTGATCCTTCCAGTAATATCAAAGTGTGGAGAAGGGAGGGAGATGAGGAGTGACTTATTTTGGCTTGGGTTTTCTGTTCATACTTCTTGAAAAGGGAAAACTGGACCCCAGAGTTTTCAGCTCCCAGCCCTGTGCTGTTACCAGAGCTGCAGTGAAACATTTGGCCCTTGAAATAGGTGAGGCTCACACCTCACAAGCTATGGAGAGTCTGAAAAATGTAAATAAGTTATGAGCACAGGGTTTGAAAAAATAAAAAACAAAACAAAACCAATCTTTCAACATTTTTGTAAAATTTCCCCTGGATATCCTCTCCCCATTCCTTCAAGTAAAGAGTTATTAAAGCAGATTATTGGTGTACCATCACCCCTGGTTTCTCACAAAGTGATCCTCATAGGAAGAACATGCAAACACAAACTGGAGATTAATTGTGTTCCAGACCTAGTCCTGGATGTAGAGAACAGAGCACGAGGCTGGGAGCTGAAGGCAAGAAAGAGTTTTACTCTACCCCAGACTCTACCAAGTCAGGTGTTTTTTCCTTTATGTCTATTTTCAGAAAAAAAATGCAAGTTCAAGAGGGTATTTTCCTACCTTGAACCATGCCTGTTGGAACTGGCATTTGCTCATAAATTGTGATCTGGGGCAGCTGAAGGAAGAAAGTTACACACACAGTTTTTAACACATGAGTTTTCAACTGTGTTTGCCAATAGTTGATAGCTAAACACCAAGCTTTGCATTCCTCACAACTGACTTGAATCAGGAAAAATTGCTACTTGCTTTTTTATTTTTGCTGCTGTTAATGTTTTGGGGGTTTTTATCACTTCATTGTAGTAGGAAACTCTCACTAAGCTCAAATCCACAGCCTAAAACTGGAGAACAGCAGGTGCTATCCCTGTTGGTAATACAAATTTCCAATACAGTGTTTAATCAGAATAACTGAGAATTACTGACACAAAGGGATATTAGTCTTGCACATACACCTGGACGTTGAATGAGTTATTCAGTGGTAAGGTTCCTGGATCAGAACAAGTGTTTACATGTTAGCTGCTTAGTCTTTCTCAATACTAAGTTATTTGCATCAACTGGAGACTTATACAGAAAATGAACAAGATGATGCTTGAACAACAAGAGGCCACAGATCTGCTTAGAGCCTCACCTACTGCTGCTCTCCAAGTGTCACACCATGAGCAAATAGAAAGACTTTGCTTTACAAAACACTGACCTGATATGGTATGGACTCTTCAGTCTTTTAATTCAATTGCTTTTTAATACGAAAGACCCAGAAATTACTGAAGGTGAGCTGAGAACTACCATAACTAAGCCCAACACAGTTTGAGAATGACAAGCTCAGTGTGCCAAGCGTGCAAAGCCAGGCCAAATGTCATATCCATCCTCAGAGCCACCCTGGATAGATCCCTCAGGATCCTGATGGGTTTGTTAAAGGCCATCATGCCTCCTATGCCAAGGACAGCTGCACTTGCCAAGGAGGTTACCAAGTCCATCTGCACTCTATCCTCTGTGCCAAACATTATCACACTCAGGCCTGTCAGCAGGGCTGCAGATGTGAGATCTCATTAATCCTCTTCTGTCAAAATAAATTGCACAAGCAGAACCCTCTTAATTAAACCCATTCACCTTCCTCCCTTGGCTGCTGCTGCCATGTCCTAACTACCTCGTTCAGGAGCATCTCTAGTCCCCACATCCCTCTCCTGGGCTGAGCTGCCCCAAGAAGGCTGGAGATGACTAAGTCTATAGGAAGGATAATAATAAACTCACCAAGCAGAGCACAGTTCCTATACTTTGGTGTGATATGATCAGAAATGTTAAAACCCAGCAGTGCCCACAAGCAGACCCTGTTTGGACACCTGCCAGGTGTGATCAAAGGCTGCTAGCACAGCACAGCAGAGCACAGCTCCTCAGCCTGCTCCCAGCCATTGTTCTCCAAACCTGCAATTCCTACCAGGAGAGGTGCTCTGCAGAGGGCTTTGACAGGCTTCAAAGCAGATCTGTCATCCAGGCCATCTTCAGAACAGCCTGAGAGGAGGGCAGGAAATTGTGTCAGAACAAGGAAATGATAAGAATAACTGCCTATTTTTGTAACTATGGATTTGTTGGTGCTGGATCATTCCACTGACCCATCAATTTCTCTCCCCTGTCAGGGACCAGTATTTGTCAGAGCTGAAGAAAGTGGAAACCCCAGAGAAGGCAAAGGGGCAATTGCACAATGCTGGAGGTTCAGGGAAATTGTCCCCAGCAGCTTCAGGAGTGGTTATGTTTGTCAATGAAAGCACAATACCCAGGAGCAATTATTGTAGCTGTGTTTTTCCTACTTCGTCAGCCTGCGTGCTCCAGAATATAAACAGGAATACTGAATTACAGTAACTGGTGACTCTCTGCTTCCCAACAAGGCCAGTGGGCTCTGTTTCTCATTCTCTTTGCTTGTTGTGAACCAGATCTGATGGTTTCCCAGCCTACCTAGGAAAACCTACATGAAAAAGCAGAGTTGTGTGAAAAGGTGAAGATCTGAGGTTATTATAGAGAGTGTTGGTGGAAGAGACACAGGGTGGAGCCTGAAGTGCTGGGGTAAGGCCTCAGCTGCTGTGATTTAAAACAGCCCCTGAGGCTGCTCTAATTTACTTTGGAGCCTTTCCTAGAACAAGGTTGAACATTTTACAGAGAGGACATGAAACACAAAAGTCTTTTGCACAGGCAAAACCAAACGAAACAATCCCTAGGCACAAGTTTTCTAAGCCCTCCTCTTTAAAAGCCCAGGTGTTTTGACTGGGAGTTCAAACCCTTGCATAAGTCAGGCCAGGTGGGAACCCCACCTCTGTGTACACAGATATGTTCCCTTTCCTCTGGGATTGACAGAGTCCAGCTTGAGTGTAGACAATTAGGGGGGTAAAAAGGACAGAGCAGCCTCTGTTATACAATAAAAATAAACTAATGGGTGAATCTGAGGTGTAGAAGCAAGAGGTAGTGCTGTTGCACTTAGCTTAGAGAACACTCATTAAAATTCATCTTCCACATGTCTGAGTTGTTTATGGAGGATCACCACAGCCACTCAGCCCCAATAAACTACAAGAGCCAGTCTAGAGATTTATGGCACTGCAGCCTGAAAAAAACCCACCTAATTCTTGTCTCAGCAATTTGAGGCTGATATAAAATAAATATGTATAACAAAAGGATTTTGGAGCTTGCTTTTTCCCTGCCTCCCTGATAAACCCCAAAAGGTTCCTGTTAAGGTTTTTTATATAAACTTGGGGACCAGGTGGGTGAAAGAGCACTAGAAGTTGAGTGATGTTTCTAGGTAACAGCCAGAGCTGACAGCCAGGTGCTTTACACATCCAGCTTCAGCACAGCTGATAAGAGATATGCAGGCATCAATAAGTTGGGAATAAAAGCATATTCTGCTTTGCATAGGGATATCAATTAAGGTTTTAGTACAGCATGACCAAACCCGATTATGTCTGTACATTTACCATCCTCAATACTTAGAATTAAGACACAGCAAAAGAAAACAGAGGAAACAAACAACCTATTGAGTGTGGGTGTTTTAAAGGGTTTTGTAATGCATAGCAAAATGTATGCATTTTTGTGGCATTTCTATAAATCACATGGCAAGATGTTCCAAAATTATGTGTTCTTTAAGCATCTTCTTGTTCATTTTCTTTGTAAATCTCCAGTTGATGCAAATAATTTAGTATTATGAAAGATTAAGCAGCCAAGTTGGGAGACATTTAGTTCTTCAAACCCCAGGATTTTTATCACTATTGCAGCAATTAAATGTCTTACTTTTACTAAATCCTGGAGGCAACTGATGCAATTCCATTGTTTGTCCAGCTCAGTAGAAACCAGGGCTCCAAATCCCTCATGGTTCTGGGGAAAGTATTCCCGGATGTTCACTTTTAAAAGTTTCTTTCAACACATTTCCATGTTGCAAGCTGTGATCCAGCAGCTGGTGAAGGAAGTTGTGACATAACTCCTCTTGCACCAGGGGGAAAACACCAGAGTATTTCACTTTCCTTTTAACCCTCACCTGCAGTTTTTCAGGCCACTTTTTGGGTGATGGGAGAGGAGGAGGAGGAGGAGGAAAGGGGGAGAATTGTCCAGCAGTAACACAACAGGTTAAGGGCTGACAGCAGGCAAGCAAATCACACCACATCTCCTCCTTGCTGGAATCACACTGCAATCAAGGCATTCCTGGCAGCCAGCTGCTGCTGCTCCAGCCTGCCTCCACCTATCTTTTATAAAGCACTAAAGAGAGCAATTCTGTGGGATCAAGGAAGAGGGGAACCAACCTAGACCATTTGCTGGAGAGAAGAAATCAAGGAAACAAGGAAAGTTCATGAGAAGCTTCAAAGTCTTTTTCACACAGCAAGACAAAAACTACACTGGTGTATATCTGTCTGAATTTGGTGCTAGAAAGAGTCAAATGATGCCTGTCAAACATCCCCATAAATGGCAATCAGCATGTACTATACTCAATATCCTTGAACTTCAAACAGTATAATTCACCAGGCACCAGCTGGTGAGTGCTTTTATTTGTTTTCCTATGAATATTCCTTTCTAAGAGATGAGACACTCTGTTCTGCTGAAGGCCAAATGTGAAATTATAATTGCAATGATGCCTAAGTGGAGCAAACTGGGAATCCTTCCAGACTCTTATTTTGAAAACACGCAAGTAAATTGGAGAGTTTGAGAGGGAAGCATGGGGAAAAAGAGAGGATGTACTAGGTAAAGGAAACAGATATTTATTGGCTTGTAAAGTACAAGTTCTTCTCCCTACCACCAGTAAACACGTTAAAATTTAGTTTAGGAAAGAAGGTTTGCAGTCAAAAGGAACCCTAGAATAGTTGATCAATCCAGAGGGATGTCCACAACTTTTACTTGCTACCCCACAACAACACCCCACAACACCCTTGGTACCTTAGGGCCAATCTACATCTATTTCACAGGAGATCCTGTGAAGGTATAGAAAACAGAGTTCTGCAGAAAAAAGTCAGATAAAAGCATCAAGAATATTTTCTCTTCTTCTAGATTCCTTTAGTAGGAAGATATTTTAAACATGAGGATGGTAACCTTGTAAAAATAGCAGTTAATCCCTGAAAGCAGACCCTCGTGCCACATTAGAATACAGACAGAAACTCTAAAGGTCCATAGCAATATTGGTACCAAACCCTCCAAAAATGAGCAATATTCTCTGGTAAGTCCCTGAATTATTCTCCATGCCCAGCCTGGCTCCCCTTACACAATTTATCTGCCTGTGGCCAATACTCCATAACTAGATGGGGAAGACACATTCCAAAATTGATATAATCCTGATAGAAAAGCAAAGATACTCTGAGGGGAAAAAAAAAAAAAACAACCTGAAATGAGCAGGAATTCAGCATCCAAACTCTTACCTGCTCTGCCTGGCAGAGGGGAGAGGACACAGCTCTGAGCATCCAGGGTGTCTCTCTCAGAGAGACATGCAGGAACAGAGAGCTCCAGTGCTCGGGGACAGCACCAGAGGATTTACTGCACAACATTGCAGTGCCTTTTCATACTGGTGCAGCTGAACTTCATTCATTAGGAGATGCCTTCGAGGTTACCCTGCCACTCCCTCTGAGCCTGAACTCAAACACCCAACACGGATCTTCCTCCCCCCTTCGCCACCTTTTGCTAAACAATTACATTTTCAGGAGACAAAAAACTATTCTAGAGCCTTTTCTTCTCCCAGAGTTCCCACAAAACTCTTTCCAAACAGCCTGGCCTTTGGGTTCTGCTCCTCATTCAGCTCTGGAAACCCTGAGTGTCAGCGAGATTCTCCCACTTTGCCTGGTTTTGCATCACTTGGAAAAGCCTGAACCGGTTGCATAAATCTGAGTGGCTATTTTGGCTGACACAAGCTGACAATCAGGTTTACCTGAAGCCTTCTCCTCTGTGGCTGGGAAAGAGAATTTGAGCTTCAGCAGCCTTTTAGACACTGGTGTGAGCAGAAGGGGACTGAGCCTTCAGATGCTCCTGCACTTTGCTCCTCTCTCAACTCATTCCAGCAGGGATCAGATCCTTCTGCCAGAGCCTGCAGTAGGGTAACCACTTCCAGTGAGATGTGACATGGATCACCTGGGAACAGGGATGTTTTCCAGCATCTTAGCTGAATAGAGAGGACCTCACTGCTCACACCACAGGGCTCATTATGGTTTCTTCAGATGACACCTTCTCAGTAAAGTTATTGGTCTTGCCCTGGTTCCCAAACACAGAGCAGATTAACCAGGTCAGGTGTGGATTCTTACAAAGCAAATCACTTCCCACCTGGAGAGAATTTCCTCTCCAAAAATTGTTTATTAATATTTGGGTTGAATTTGTCTGCCTAAAAGTGGTGCAAGATGAAAACATTTCCCCTTTTTGGTTCTCAGTGCATGGGAAACAAACCCACATGAGTGTGGGCTATTGCTACATTTGCCTTTATGAATATTTCACAGGGCTGTGTTTTACATACCTTTAAACCTTTGTGAGAAGGAGTGGGAATGCTGAGAAAGTCTGATACAGCATAAACCTTCTCAAGTCTTACAGATTGACTCTAATTTGTCCTCTCCAAAGAGCAGCTGTTGCACCACCAGCACCTTTTGTGCTTTTAGAAGAAATAGTGAAAATTTACACGGGTATCAAATTTAGTTCCATAATTTTTACATAAAAATGAAATCTAGGACTATTTTAAAGTATCAAAAATGTCACATTTTCAGAATGAAATAAACTTCCTTTAAGAGTCTGAACCTCAAAAAATAAAAAAATTGGAAAACCCAAGAGCAAAGGATGAAGTCTAATCTAGAAGTGAAGATTACTACAATGTTTTTCAAAATTACAACAAGAAGAATGAAGGAAAATGCTGCTTCTTTACATGTCTATCACTCTTCACAGCTGATACAGCAATGATGTACATTGACAATCTTGTTTCTCAGACTGGATTTAAACAGAAAATATCTTTAGGAATTTGCCAAATTTCATTACATAAACCAAAAATGATCTTTATGAGGACTCAATCAAAACTGGGAAAGTTATTTTTATACCACTAGAAGAACTACAAACATCCTGTACAGACTCCAACATTCATTTCCTCCAATAGCTGTAGCAAGTCAGAGACTTCAAGGATAAATCTTAAGTGCAGGGAAAACAGTTTCAGGAAAAGTGTGTGCCTAGCATTTAACTCTGCTTTCAGTAAGACAGATCGACTTTTGAGTCATGCTTTTCCTCCATGCTCTTCTTTATTCAGAGCCTGATGTTCCCATATGATTTAGTAAAGTTATAAAAAAGCATGAAATATTTCTCTCCAGTGTTGACAACACAAGACAGACTTGATGGAAGTCTCTCCTTCTTCTGCCCCTGAAATGAATATTTTCCCCCCTCTTCCTTTGCCTCCCTCTGACAGAGAGAAACCACATCACAGCCTTGTTATAGAAAATTATTTCCTTCTGGTAATTGGAGGCCATGGGTTCTATTGCATGTATAAGTGGATGTGTCAAATACATGTTTTCACCATTAACTCTATTTCCAGTTTGAAATTGTCAGAGCATCTGAATTCTACAGAAAAGAAATAGCTGCTCTTATGGAAAAGAAAGCTCAGATCCTCCACTTCTCTGTCCTGCATAGGAATTGCTATGTACCTGAATTAAATAAGGTTAAAAAGGTTTGTTAGCTGCAGGTTTTACCCTCAGATGAGCTAAATGGTCCAAACACCAGAGAGAGAAGTTCTGATGATAGAAGAGACCAAAGGTACAGTGGGTGAGGAAAGTGAAGTTGTGCAGCTCTGGTGCCTAATGGCCACTAAGTGTCAGCAATAGAAATGGAAAACACAAGAGGCAAAAGCAAAGAAATAATCTTCTGACTTGCTCAAGACACTTAGGATGATCAATTGACCCTCAGACAGATGGCTTGGAGGAAGAATTGTAGCCTGCAGGAAATCCACACTGAGCCTGAAAATCAGATGGATAACAAATGGATATACAGAAATATCAAAAGCTTGAGCTCAAAGTGCATTGGAGGCATTATTACTGTTCAGACTCCACAAATGATTCCATATCCTGAAAACTTGGCTTTCAAGACAGTCTCAGTTTACAGTTGCATGGTGAGAAGATGGATAAAGTTTAGAAACTTTTAAGAGGAGCTGAACTGGTCAATGTGGTGCCATGCACTTTCCCTCAGATCATCATCAGGAGCACATCTGGGAATGTTTTCTTTGCATAAGCTCCGAGTACAGTCATATTTGGGGTGGGGGAGAGGCCAGAAATTAAATCAAGCCACAAGGTGACTTTAGGTGAGACGAGGAGTGAGATCCTGCAGAGCATGAGAAGCACAAACCCACAGCTCTGAACACCAACTGCCCCCATGCAGAATTACTGCTCCTAAACAGATCCCAGGGCCACACTCCAGCCAGGAAATACACTCCTGGTTATGCAAACAGCTTGCAAAAGTTCAGAGAACGTGTGCAAGCAGGAATGACACCAAAGAACAGGATTTGGGCACATCCAGGGGAAAAACCCAACCACAGATGGACTGAGGTGACCCAGCTGGGCCCTGCAGAAAGGGAGGTGCATGGACAGCTCACCCAACCCCATTGTGCCCCAAAGCTGAGGGGCTGACACCAGCTGAGGGAGGGAAATACAAGATTTATCATGGAGGTTAATTGTACACTTAGAAGAGGAAGGAAAACAGTGAGATGGCATGGAAATGCAGCAGGTGAGGTATGGAGTGCTTGTTCCATCTCCTGTAGAGGCGTTTGCACCTTCCCAAGAACAGAAAGAGGGTGGCCAGAGGATTCATCAGGCTTGTCTAGGAGTGGGGCTGTAAGGATTATCTCTAATTCCTTTCTCCAGAAGGACAATATACCAACCTTCCAGGGTTATCCTCATGGTCAGACTAGCCCTCCAAGAGCTGTTTGCAGTGAAATGACTACAGATGTTGTGTTAGAACATTTCATTTGCTAAGTAGAATGGAAAATCATAAGGAATCTGCAGAAGCTGTGGCAGTGTTTCTAGTCTCGTGTTCAGCCTTGAAAACAGATAAGCATTAATTTTGATCTATAGCACCTAAAAAAAAATTCCTGCTTTTCTAGACAAGGAGAGAAACCCTAGAGATTTATGAGCCGGACCACAAAGATCCATTATGGGCAGTAGTATTTTTCTTATTTTATAAGCAGCAAAAGAAAATTTTAAAATTGCAATAGGCTCTTTATTGCATCCAACCCCTGTAAGCTGCAAGATAATTTATCTACACCTCAGCTGTAGAACCATGGAATTGTTAAGGGTGGAAAAGACCTCTAAGATCATTTAGCCCAACCATGGTGTTGAAGGCTTTACTGCAGCCTGGGCAGACAATTTTCTTTGTCTTTCCCTCATGCCCTGAGCAGGTCAGCTGGTCACAGGAGGAGATCAGGCTGGTCAAGCAGGACCTGCCCTTCACACCCTGCTTGTCCTGCAATCCCTCTTGAGATGACCTCTCCCCAAAATTCCTTGGCACCCATGTCACTCTGACAGGTCTGTGCCTCATTGCTGGCAAACTTGAAAAGACAAGGGAAGAAAAGTATGGAAAAGGCTCCTGGTGATTTGCAAGAGGTACAGCCAGATGTGGCAGCCTGTGCTCTGGGGGTGCAGCACAGCTGTGACTGCATCTCAAGACACCTTTCCTACAGGACAGGCATAAAGCAGAGGGCTGAATCAGCCCAACTCTGTTTGATGAGTCATTTAAACAAATTGTACTGCATTATTTCCTATTTAAACTAGTAAATTAATCCATCTACAGGAAATGGTGTTAATTGAGGAAGATATTCAGGTTGTCTATAATCCATTTACAAGGAAGGCAAAAAAAATTTCCTCACAGTTCACACAGCCAGTGGTGCTTTTCCCTGCTTTCCTGTATGACCACATTCCTTTGAGCAAGTGCTCTCCTGTGCTGCTCCCAGAGCCTCATATCTCACTTGGTGACTGCTTAGCAAACAGCTTCTCCTTTAACTTGTGTCCTATACTAATTATGGCTGCAAATAATGAACAAGCATTTCCCTTCTGCTGAGCTGGGCATGCTACAGACTCAACCAACATCTTTTTTCTGGTTGCAAAGAAATTCCTGTCCTTCTAGACAAGCAGAGAAGTTATGAAGATTTATGTGCCAGGAGGCAAAAATCCATTTTGAGCTGTGCTGTTTTTCTTTTATAATAAATGATTAATTGCCTTTCAGCCCTGTCTGTGCTTATTGGTTATGGCTCAGGCCATGGGGCAGCAAGTGGGTTTGGAACCAGGGCTGGTGTGGTGCTAGAGGGCTGTGATAAAACTTTGCTTTCCAGTCACCTCACAAGGCATTTCCAGTGTAGTTTTAGGCAAGAAGCATTGAAACACTTGAAGACTTAATCCCAAGGGAATTAGGCTCTTTAAAAAGATTTGGTTTCTTAGTTGTCCCCAGAGAAATCCTTAGCCACAAAAATGGAAGTTTTCCTTTGCCTCCATGCTTTTGTAACTTACCTGTAATGGAAGGGTCCTTTCCCTGTGGGTTTTTATTCAGGATTCAAGGACTGGTTTCATGCTGAGTTTGTAGAGCCTAACAGGACCCTGAAGCTGTAGATGACAATTTGACATGACTGAAGTAAAGCACATATGCTCCAAAGCGAGGGATATTTCCACTCTGCCTTTAATTCATCCTCAGAGAGATGCTAAAAAAAAAAAGTTTATCCATTTCCTGGAAAAATCATGCAATTCAACCAAAACTTACTGGAAGTGTCGAGAAAAGTTTGTGTCACTCCCACCCAGTCCAGTTCCTCCAGGAGCAAAGCACAAAAGGAATCAAGCACTGCTAGAAGGGAATCCCACCAGCCTTTCCCCACAGCAGGATTAATCTCAGTCAAGAATTACACTTCACTTGGGCTAAATTGCTCATGGATTCATTCCTGACCCTGCTTTAGGATGGGAAAACCTGTTTGGATTTTGCTGCCGCAGTGTGGCCATTGGGAGCAAAGAACTCAAGGCAAGCTGTGAAACTCAGACAACTCCATGGCTACAAATCACAGATTCCAGCCCCTGGATTTTCTCACACAAGTGGCTTGTGTCACTTATTTTCAGGCAAAATTGGATTCCTACAGGAATGACAGAATATATGAAATTCTGCATTCAGTAAAAGTCTCTAAACAAGGGGACACCCCCATCCAGTAAGGTGAGAGCAGTATTTTTTGCATATTGTCATCTCAAAAAAATGCATGCAGCCTATTATAATGTATGGTCTACAAATGCTTTTTACTGATAAATAATCTGTATTGATTTGCATCATTTTGATAAACATGACAGTGAACACAAGTACCAGTTTCCCCCAGCACAAAATCAGGTGTTGAAACTCAGAAAAGCAGATATACATATGTGCTGGACAGAGGAAAAAAACCCTCAAATTTAGCCACTTATTGACCCATGAGGGGGGAAAAAAATCCATTTCCACTACAAGGTTATGCTTCTGCTTTGGTATTATCTCTACTAGCAAAGGTCAGAAGATGGAGATTTTTTTTTTTTTTTTTACAATATTTCCTCAATTAAGAGAAAGAAATCTCTGGGAGATCTGTCCAGCAGGATTACTGGACTCACTTGGTAAAACTAAATTACTTCATTGATCCTCACAGTCATCCTCCTTCCTTTTAAAGTCCATGTGAGAGGGAGGCAGAAGGGCTGAAAAACTGAAGCCTAGATGTAGCTGAAAAACAGACTAGAAGGCTTGATTACATTTTCCATCAAGTTACCCTGGTTTATTGCATTGCAGCTCTGGAGAATTTGATTAGCAATTTCTCCTCTTCATTCATCCTCGTGGTAGTCTGGATTTCAAACCTCTGATCCATATTTGCAAGGATGCTAATACAGACCCCAGCTAGGTCTTGTCACTCCCCACTCCTGAAATACCAGAATTTAAGTGTCAGAAACTCCACTTTCTTTGTGGCTAACTGGTGCAAGTTCCTCATGGATAGAAATAAGGGAAGCCCAGGGCAAACCTGGACTGAAGTCAAAGCAATGTGCATGATGCAAGTTTACATATATATATATTATAATATTATATATATTGTAATATATATATAATATTATATATGTGTATATATATATATATGGTGGTTTTTACACAGAATTATATATTACCTGTAAAAAATGGAGGATTTAAAAGTGAATTAATGACTTGGCTTTGACACACATCCTGTCTTTAAGCTCTTGCAGTGCACATGGGCACAGTCAGGACTCTGACACACACCAAAATGTGCTTCCCAGCAGCAAGGAAAATAAAGAGATCAGTCCCCTTGCAGCACACACCATCCCAGAGCAGATGCTGGGATAGAGGTAGGGAAAAATGCAAAATTTAAAGTGCTAATTTAAAGCATAGAAACAGCTCTACCAGGTTATCTGGAGTGCTAACTGCAAAAGCCAAAGAATACACCAACTAACATTGTTATCACAGCTCATCTTTGCTTGCCACAAGTTCCTTTTATAATATAGAAAAAACATAAACTTTTCTATATCCCCTGTCACATGGATATTAATTTTGTGGGTTTTTTTTTTTTTCCTTTTTTCAGGCCATTTCAAAGATTTCTACAAAAATCAAGCTTCCATTGCTCCCCAAGCTTTCCAGCAGCATCTTTACAACCCCACCTCAGCAGAATTACTGGTATCACTCCACACCAAACACAAACCTGGTCCCTCAAAACCACAAGAATTTAAGAGTTTAGCCTGTTGGGTAACAAAAAGAGCTCCATCTGCAGTTCCCCGTGGATCTGGAGAAAGGGAGGTGGGGAAAGCCCAGGAGGCTCCCAGCTGAATTCAGCAAACTCCAGGAGGGACCAAAGCAGTTTTGCAGGTGCTTGGCTGCAGGGAGCATTTGCTTTGCAAAGCCCTAAAAATCACCCAGAAAGGGTGGTTTGGGGTAAAACCATCTGCAAAAAGCTGCAGCATCTGCTGAGGTAGAGAGGAGCTGGAGGGCTCTGTGCTGTACCAGCTCTGTGCTGTACCAGCGAGCTCAGTGCCAGCAGATGGCACCGGGAAACCATAAATCCATCTGCAGACTAGAGGAGGATCCCTGCTGCCCCTGCTGCCTCCAGCTCTGCAGCAAATCCCTCACTCATCGAGGCTGCACAGAGTTAGGTAAATACACTGAGAAGTGTAATAATTCCTCACTAGTCGTGCACAGGGGTTTTTTTTTGCTGCAGCTCTGTTTATTTATTCCCTGCCCTTGCTGTGGGAAGGCTGGTGATAGCTATGGACAGGGAGGGAAGAAAGGAAGTGGAAATTCAGTGATACATTTAAAAAGTGACATGAAAAGGGCAAATACTGTCCTCGGCCAAGCCAGCACTGCTCACTTGTCTCCCTTGCAGAAAACGTGAATTTGGTCTCAGTATACCTTCACCTACAGGCAGGTATGCTGAAATAAAATTACTGGTAAATATTGTGGTTGAATTTTAATTCAGTTGCTTTTTTTTTCTCTATTTGCACTGTATCTAGGCACTTCTTCATGAAAATTCCTCTCCTGTTTATCATATCACAGAGCACCTGAAACTCAGCTCACATTTCCTCAACCTTCTCAGAAAAATGACACCACTTACTGACAAAAGGTGGGAGGGAATCACTTGGCTAAGTACAACAAATATTTTGTTTCTGACTGCCGTCCCACAGCAAGAGGCCAGCAAAATCCCTAAAAACTGCTCCCAGCAATTGATTCACAGGCTGGGGTATGGGAAAATGCTGCCTTGGTGACAGCAAGGGGAAACACTGGGGAACAGAAGAGAGCAGCTGTGATTGCAGGGCTAAGCCTTGGCCAAGAGAAGCTCTGTATTTACAATATTCCCAAATTTCTGGACTTTATCCATTCCAGGTACTGCTCTGTAATCTTCACCACCAAATCGTGTAAAGCTTCCTCCAAATTTAAAGTCTTTTTCCTCACATTCCCATTTCCTTCTACAGATTACCCAGAGGGCTTCCAGTTTTAAGAACAGCAATATTTACATTTGCTGCTGCATACCTCCTTCCAGAGCCATGTCTTGGGGCTTTTAGGAGTGTGCCTGAGCAAACATGACTCTTTATATAGACTTCAAGAAGAGGTAACTCGAGTAAACACTGCGCGACTTAAAACCTTGAAAGCTAATATTTGGCAACCTCTTGTGTTCACAACTTTGGAAGGGCTCGCCTCTGGAAATAAAGCATGGATATCTTCTCCTTGTCAAAAAAAAGAAAAAAAAAAAAAAGAAAAAGAAAAAAAGAAAGAAAAAAGAAGTCAGGGTGGCAAATCCACGCCCAGGACTAACACTGGAATTCCTGACTTCATCCATTATCCTGTGCTGGGAACAACCATACCCAGATGCTGGTTTTATAGAGCCAGGTTTTCACAGATGCAGACCCCCAGGACAAGAGTTTCAAGAGGAGTCTTTGCACCTGCCTGATCTGTACAGGCAAGTTGCCCCAAGGCTTGTGAAAAAGCAGAATCTCAGCATAGTTAAAAGTGGGAGGAGTGGAAGCAGCCATGGACTGATTTTAAAAAAAAAACCAAAAACAAAACCAAAATAACCAAAAATAAAAATAAAAGAACCACACCAAAGAAAAGCCAAAAATTGAGCACTTGACTTGGTGGGGAAGTAGCTGCAAACACATTGTGGGCTGTAGAGAGTGCCCCAGCCCTAACACCTTGGCTCCCAAGAAGTTAATTCAGGTCTCTCACAGCTTCAGCAGATCCTCTGTGGAAGGCTGCATATCTAAAAGCAGTCCTGAGCTTTTTTGCAAACTCCTGTGATTTCACTGTTGTTCCTGTTAGCCCAATACTGCAACAAAGCCCTCAATTCCATATATTAGTTATAAGGAGGGAAGGGTCCCACATAGGCAACGTCCAAACATTTCTTTCCTCTTCCAGCCAAAGTAATTCAGAGATCAGCATCATCTCCCACATTTTAACATGAAAATTAAGGCCCAGAGCAGGGGATGTGCTGTGCCAAGCAGGCTGGCCAACAATTTGCTCAGCAGATCTTTCCAGGTTACCTTAGCTCTGCATTGTCTTGGCCCCACCGTAACTTGGAGAAGAAGCAAAGCCCAGTTACCATCCTTCTGCCACTGCTTCCAAACTCCTCAGCAGAAAAGGAACACAAAGATCATTTTCCCAGGAGGATACTGAGAGCAGGATAGAAATAACACAGTAAACACAATTCTCTTGAGCTATCTGGCTCAATGTAGAAACCAAAGGGGTCAATTTGCAAAACAGCTGCACTCAGCTCCATAGAGGTCCAGGGGATTAATTTCTCACACATGCTGGACTGGATATTTATCTCATTTTTTTCCTGCTCTTCAAGAGACTTTGAACACAGTTTCATCTTTCCCAGTGTCTGTTTAGGAGTTGCTCTCCAGTTGCAGGTGGTCCTTGCTGCAGTGCATGGCACTTCCACAGGGACTGGCCATTGCCTGTGAGCTTCCACAGCCAAAAGCACAGGGCACACTGTGGAGGTCTGTACCAGGGGACACAAATTATTGCAGTGCCACATCTTTGGCAGCCTTTCCAAGGACCTTTGCAGATGTTTTGGGAGCTATTTTGCAGCAACAGCTTCATTAGAAGGATTCAGCAGGAACTCTGAGCTCCCCTCTCCTTGCAACCACCTCGTGCCACATTATAACAATGATGAGTTTTAATTTTCTTTGTTCTATGACATCAAGAGATGATCATATTGAGGCACTGCTAAAAATCCCATGTTTTTAGCACTCACTCTCACTCCCCAGAGCCACCAGCTTTGGAAGGTGAGATGTGATCTCCCACATCACAAAAAACCCCACACCATTTTTATTTGGGCACTGGAGAGAATGGTAGCACAACCCTGCTCACGAGCAGAGGCTTTAATCCTTTCCAACGTGCAAGAAGGAAGCAGAGCAGCAATGAGAAAAAAAAATTTAAAAAAAGAAAAATTTCTATGCATGCAGGTATTTGGTTAAGCACAAAAAGGTCCTGGCATCTCTCCAGCCCAAATTGCTCTCTCCTTTGATGCTGGATTCCATCTAGCTCATGTAATGGCCCATTGGTTTGGCTGTCAGCAAGAACTGGACCTGAGGCACATACCTCTGGAGGTGGTTGACTAATCCAATTAAGTGGAAGCAACAGAAAGTTGAGATCCCTCTTGTGTTCCGGACAGGAGTGGGAAGGAGGCATAAACAGGGGAGTTTTATTTACCAAGAGAAGTTAAGTCAAGACTTTAATTTGGGAAACTTGCCACGGACAATCATGGAAGTGATTTTTCTAGTGTAATTAATAACTTTCCTTCAGCTTATCTCCACATGTTTTCATGGTAGCTGGTATCACTGCTTTGATTTTAGAGGAAATTAAAGACAGATGGAATATCTTCTCCAAATTTCTTCTTCCTTCCAGGCCAGTAGCAGAGCCTGGAACAAAGTATGGATCTCAAGAAATACCTGTAAATTTAGATCCTGCCAGGCTCACCTTCTAATCCTCTTTGAAGTTTGTGTTCAGACAAGCTCTTCAGAAACCATTAAATAAACCCAAAAGATTTCTGAATTACATCACTTAGCCACACTTGTTCCAATGCAATTCCTCTTTGCAGATCACTTTGGTATCTCTTTTTCCTCCATCTTTCTTTCTGCAATTATTGCAAAGACACCCAAGCGATGTCTGGTTTATGGTGAACTGGATTTTCTTAGCTGGCCTCATTCCTCTGGGCTCTGAAAATTCACAAACTTTCTATAGGATAACAAGAACAGCTCCTGTGTGTTTGTAGGCCTGGGTAGATGCTCCATGAAAAGATTTATCAAACTTAGTTTGGTAAGTCTTAATTCTCCACCGTGGGAAAAAAAAAACAAAACTTCATATCAGTAGAAGCTTCCTATCAGATCAACAAACAGTAACACAAGGCCTGAACAGGAAGTCCCTTTCAATAGGGACTTTTGATAAAAAATTCTCATAAATCAATCAGCATTTTTATGCCCACACACCTCTGATTCTGCCAGGGCAATCCCCAGCCATCACTGCAAATATTAGGCTTTAACAATCTGCTCCAAAGGATGGGGAGATAAGCAGCAACCACAACCAGCTGCTAACACACACAGGTAAACTGAGAACTAAACTGCCAGCTGATCTGCAAACCAAATTTTGCATTTTCCCCATGACCTACATTTTGACATAAACCCCAGAAATTTTGGAAGGATTCTTCCAGAGTGTTTCTGCAAAAATTCTGTAACTAATTATTCAATCATTCTTGGCCATAATCCTGACATTTCTGTTCAGAGTTTATGCACACATGGAAGAGCTGCACAGAGGGCAAATTTAAATTTCACATTTTGGACTCTAGGACAAAAGATTCTCAGGAGAATATCACAAGATTTCCATACCACCAGCCTTTTTCTCAATATTTCTAGCAGAAAAACTGGGCATAGGGTTGAATATAGCAGATGGATTTTCTGTGGACTTATCCTGCACTTACTCTTCCAAATGCAGCCACATTATTTGCCTCAAAACAATTAAAAATATAAGCCTTAGTTGGAGCAAAAGATTTGCTGTGCTTTTGTCTTGCTCTGACTCAGCTGGAATTTCTGGGGTCTAGGCAATCATCCCTTAATAGAAACTCTTCCAGGACATAGGGAATATTTGACATTTCAGTGTGAGGAGCAGCTACAACTGCATGGGGACACAGGGCACCTGACTTTGCAGGAATGTTCAAATTTCCCTGAAAAATAACACTGGAACCACCCAGCCATATCTCTGAGCTCACCTTTCAAAAATCCATGTTCTCCAGCAATCCCAGCTCCCTGAGAATGACCTGGCTCCTGGGTTGGTATTACCCTGTTTGACCAAAAGTAGTTGCCTTTTTCCTCAGCCTGTTTTGGGGATATTGCTCATTAAAGAATTTGTTTAGAGAGATGGGGGAAGAATCTCCCTTTGCTTTGTGTTTAAATGGATCCAACACACTGTAACCCCAAGCTCTTTGCTGTGGCTGAAACCAGCCAGCACAGGTAGCCAAGATGTGCTGGCAGGCAGATCACCACTCTAAATACACATTACTCACCCACAGCAGCCAAGCAACCCAACTCTTCATTTCACCTTTCAAGCATTAATTAATGGCAACAGCGTGAAAATGTAATCTATGATCCCTCTGTAAGCTGTCAAGTGTTTACAGAGGGGGAAAAGGAAAGTCTTAGCAGAGCTGGGCAAAGGCAGCTCCTGCTCCACACCCAAATTTCTGCTCTGCCTCACAGAAATCTGCTTTTATTTCATTTTTGTTATCACTGCTTACACCAGAAATGCCTTGGTGGGAAGTTAAGGACAGATAATAATGTATTTTAGCAATAGAACTGAGCTCCAAAACTTTCAGATTTTACAGTTCCCTTCCTTTGGATAAGCCAGCTCAATGCCTTTGTTTCTTCTCCCTGCACAGCCTGAAGGGGGGAAATCATTGAAAATTCAAGAGAGGAGGAAAAAGTAGCTCTGGCCTTGCCTTCCCCACCAACAGCTGTGCCAAAGCATCCCTGCCTGGTCCAATTCTCTGCAGACATGGATTTTCAGCAGACAAATCTCCTCCACACTGGCACTTCACTGGCAGCCTCAGCAGGACTCACAGCCCAAAGGCTGGAACAAGCCATCCCAATTAAGCCACTGTCACCCCTGGAGAGATTTCTTTCTTTGAAGGAAGAATCCAGGCTCCGATTCCACTGGCAGCAAAGCTGGCATCTCTGCCACAGATCAACAGCCAGCCTTTTTCTCCACAGATGCCAGCTTTGCCCCTGCACGCTGAAAATTCAGCTTTTTTTCCCTTGTTCTGTCACCACAACTCACTGCCAGTAGCTCTTTGTCTCATCCCATTTTATGGGTCACATGTGCAGCATTGTCTTGTGCAAATTATGAAGGCACAAACACCACCTGCCACTGGTTTGTGGGTTGTTAATCTGCCTTATCTGTGCTCAGGTAATCCATGTGCCATTTTCTAAGCACCAATATTCCATGATTTCTATTTGCTTTCCCCGAAACTCCATATTCCAAAATCCTGTGGTTATGAGAACCCTGGGTTTGATTTAAAATAACAGTAGGATCAGCAAATTACAGGAATTACTTTCAGTAATGTGAGTGACCCTGTGCTAAAACCAAAAGTAATGTGAGAAAGCAAGAGGCAAAAGGAAGAGATTGAGAGAAAATCCAGCACCACCAGTAAGAATATGTGCTGTAGTCCAAACTACAAGGGCAAAAATAAAATCCAGATACAAGGTACTTCAGCCTAAGGGTAATTCCCAGTGAAGTTCCCAAACCCTGCTAAGGATAAAGTTGCCTTGCACTCATATCAGCACAATTCCTCTCAAGGTTGGAATAGTATCAGTGAGGGTCTCAGGATCAGACCCTGCAGGAGAAATAAATAGTGTTTAACTGTTCAGAATTGCTCTTTTTTTCCTCTGCCTGGATTTCCTATGGCCTTTATCTGGGATCAGATACCCTGATTTCCAGAAGTGTACATTGGACACCCAACACATGCAATTTTCTTGAAGGATGTGGTAATACCTTGCCTAGGGATTTTGGTATCTAACCCTTTTCCTGCATGGATCCTCTCACACCCCCTGTGTTCACTTGACTAAATGTGCCCTCAGTTTTTTCAGACACCTTTACAGGAACCAGTCCTGCAGCTGAGCACGTTTCCAAAAAGGAACAAAGGCACGTTTACCCAAGCAAAAGAAATATTTGAAAATTCAGATGATTAAATACAGCCTGCTGTTCGTTTTACCTCTGTGGTCTCCACTAAGTACCATAAATCCTGGTTTCCCTTTGAGACAAATTGTCACATTATAGCCTTGCTATACAGGCAAACACACATTCCTTGCTATAAAGAGAAGGAGAGAAATTCATGCCAGATTAGGACATATGGAATCTCTGTTTATGGATAAATCATTTTTAAAACCTCTCTCTCTCTCTCCCCCTCCATGAGTCATGTGTGAATTGCTTAAAGTGTCCTGTCAACAATAGTTTATTTACATACAGAACTAATTAGCATTATTATGGCAGATTGGAGAAGCAGGGTTATAGCTGGGAGACATCAGCAAATGAGTGATGCCATTTTAGGAAGGTTGGGGAGTGGAGGTTTGCAGATCTTTAGCCCAGAATTTCTTACATTGGCTGCTTTCCAAGGATGTCAAGATGAAACTCATTTCTAACATTTCTTCCGTTACCAATAATCTCACTTCACAATTAAAAGGCTGAGCCCTAATTTGTATTATCTTTATGGTTTTTTGCAACATGCATTTCAGAGTGGAGCCTGGTCAGCTTCTCTTGCTTGTAGTCCACTTTCTCAGTTCCATATCTTAGCACCACAAAATTAAGTTTAGATTTCCAGCCCTACTGAGCCATTAATAATTTTTAAAAGCTTTAAATGCCCTAAAACATTTATACTCTCTATTTGATGATTATTTAAAGTCATCAAGTAAATTTTAAACTAAATTAAATTTATATAGCCTCTTTAGGTTACTGAGCATAGTACATACATCTACTCTGGGACTTGCAAAGACCTTTCATCATTAATAAGTGGAACAAGATAATTACATGCTCCAGTAGCTCTTAGGGGTCTAGAAGTTATCACCACATAGGCTGCTTTATAATGCAGGAAGAAATCATCTGTGCTAGAGCTGGGGGTATAATTCAAAGACATTTCCATAAATATATAAACACTGTGAAATGAATTCATGTGATGTGCAGGCGTTTCATTTCCAGAGCTGCTAATGTGTTTGCCCATTAATTTGTCAGGAATGCTCACTTTGATTTGCTCCATTTACCTTAGGAGTTTGTTCAACAGCAAAACACTCAAAACTGTGAAATTAGCATAAGGAAGGGCATCTCAGGTAAGTGAATTTGCTCTAAAAGGTCCATTCACTGATGTCTTCCCATCAAGAATAGCCAACAGCAGAGAGAGCGAGGGCCAGAAGCTGCTCTGAGCTCTGGAGAGGATCTCTGACTCTACACACACTCCTGACCAGTGGAGATGCTTCCTCCTTTGCTCCAAAAAGAGAGGATTCCCTCTTCCATACTCCCCTTTGAAAGGATCACTCCCCTGCTCCCAGCTCCTGCCTCCCTTCTGGGAATTCACCTCCACACCTGCTGTGACAAAGGACATCAGCACTCAGGAGGCTCTGGAAAAACTTCCACATTATTTGGAATTTTAGTCAAAAAGTGCTTTCTGGCAGGTTCCAGATTTCCCCAGGATTATTTCCAGCGACATTCAGACTGCAATGGACAAGCTTTCCTTGCAGAGCTTCCCAAAGCTCCCTTCCCAGGCAGAGGGGCTCAGGGGGCTTGCAGGATGCCCTGCCTGGTCCCAGCCTGAGCAGGCAGCTTCACACAGCTGAGCTGGGAGCATCACCCAACCTGGCACAGGACCAGGGGCTGGGAGAGCACAAAGTGTGGCCAAGCTTAGGAACAAGCGAGTGGAAACCTGCACAGCCTTGGGCTCCTAGAAATGGTCTGAAGAGGTATTAGATAAGCACAGAGTAGTTTTGGCATCTGAAAAACTTCTCTGTTTCTGTTTGGTGAAGCTGTTTACAGTTTGGGGTGTTTTGTTTGGTGGTTTGAGAGTGGGGGGCTTTTTTTTGCAAGCATGTTCTAATATTTCCCCTTTTCTTGATTTTTCTAGTTTCTGACCGTTTCTAATGGTTAACAATAGCTGAGCAATTAAAAGATTTGGACTTGGAGAAGTTGCATTGCTCAGAAGCCAAAAGAGAAATCTTTTGGAACTGAATTTTATAGAAGTGAGGGACAGAGCCTTTTCCAGCACCATGAGCATTTCAGTGGGCATTACAGAATTACACTGCTTCTTCCTCAGTGAAGGAGGGCTGACACACAAGCCCTGGGCTGGAGGCAAGAGGAAATAATGCTGGGAAGAGCTCTGCCAGTCCTTGCTCACCAGCTTTGGGATCTAGAGGGTGATCCTGCCATTGGGAATGGGTGGGAAGAAAATGGAAACAAATACTGGGAACCTGAAGAAAGTGTTTCCTAAGTGAGGCTTGGCAAAGCCTGCCAGGTGAGATAAGCATTTCCACACAAGCTGGCAGAAGCAGATGCTCTTAAAAGGTGCTTCCTTCCCAGCACCACCCCACAGATCCATTTGGAATGGTGACTCCCTCAGATTCTGCCTCCCAAAAGGGGATGCCAGCACTGCCCAGCAGGTATGAGGCAGATGGGCTGGGCTGGGCTGAGCTTCCAGCAAGCACACTGCTGTTTGCCTTGCACACTCCCCAAGCTGCTATTTGAAACTTCAGCTTCCACTTAGTCACATCTTCAGAGAGATATCTTTGTTCCTTTGCTCTTGGCATTTTGATCTCCAAGCACTTGAATGGGCAGGGTTGTGACTGTGTTGGGGTGAGGGCAGCAGGGATACTCTCCTGTCACTACAGCACATGCACTGAGTACACAAGAGGCTCTCAGCGAGTCAGGTTTCACTCCTGACATTGGGTTTTCTGTGTGAACCATTTATTCTGCTGAGTTGGCATTTATACACCCTCCCCCTTTCACGATTTGAAATCTGAGACAAATATAAGCTTGAAGTCCCAACTTCTTTTTTTTTCCCCCCAGAAAGCTAAGCTGGTGTTTACATGTGGCCACCCAAATTCCAGACCAAGCTGCTGAAGCCCTGTTTCACTGTTCATAAAGCGTGTAGGGTCTGGCTGGTGCTGGTTCCCACATTCCTGATCCAGGCAAGCTGGATTAGAGTTCCTCCCTCACAGCCTGCACCTCTCCTCCATGCATCTAAACTTACAGGGATGAATCGACACAAAGGAAAGCCTGGACAAGTGCAAACTAATTTTTCTGCAAATTTAAGAGCAGGATAACCTCCTCTTGCTGGCTTCTCTCCCCACCATCCAGCTGTGCCCATAAACCAGAGTCTGACAAACCAATGCAGCAGTTGAAGGCAGCTATTAAATCTGCTCCCTGGAGCTCTAACACTTGGAGCAATTTGTAGTGGAATTATTCTCCCAGCTCAGCTTGCAAAGCACCTCCACACAGGGTTCAGTGCTGGGGTTGAACCCTCTGCCAATCCTTCCCCTGCACAGGAGGGGCTCAGATGGGCACACATCCCCACACTGCCATTCCAGCTGGCCAGAGAGGCCAAGCTCAGCCTCTTCTCCTTCTTGAAACAAGTTATTGTTAGTGTTAGCTAATCTGTGAGATATGCCAACTGTCTGGCAAGCAACCCCAGGCAGCATTGTTTGTTTAGGATAGGACTGGGCTCTATGAATCCAAATTAGACATGGGGTTTTTTTATTGAATAACTACCTCAGCCAGGAATGTCTGAAGGTGTGTTGGGCTTGAGGAGGCAGGGAAACAGCAAAACAGGCCACAAGCCTAGAGCTTTATAAGGGTTGGCGTGTGTTTCTTTTTATAGTTATTACCTGGCCTCTGCTTTAGATTCTTTGGGAAACCAGAAACCAGAGTGTATCTCTGTACCAAATCCTCCTTATCTCCACAGAAGAGAGGCACTGATTTGTTTTTCAGCAGAGGACTACAGAAACCAGATTGTTTGTTGTTTGGGTTCTCCTGATTGTGTTTTTTTCTCCCTCTCCTCTGGAGGGCTCTCAAACCCTTTACTGGGGAGCACTGGGAAAGTGAACAGAAGAGACCATCAGCGTTCCAGCTCCTCCTTCATTGCCAAATGCAGCCCCCTAAATCTCATCTGTGATCAGAGGATGAGCTGTCTGGTTCCTTAGCAGAGCACCGAGCTGTTCTGGACCTGGACCTCACCCACTTCCACAGCTTTTAGATGTTCACACTCAGATACCTACAGGATCCCACCAGCTTCCCCTTGGCACATGGGAGCTCACAAAAAGCCCAGGTAGCTGAGGAGCTGTTGCTATTTCTCTCTTGTCCCAGTATTGCCAAGGAAGGGGAATAAATTGGGAATTAGTTGAAATGAGCTGGAGCACTTCACTGCTCCATCCCCATGCAAAGCAGCCAACCTGGAAAACCTCTAGCAGACAAAAAACCTAGACCAGGCTTCAACTCAAGGACTAGGAAGTGGCTCTATCATAGCTATAGAAGATGAGCATAATACTTATGCCTCAAAATTACTCACCTTTAAAAATAAGTAGCCATTCTTAGCTCCTTTCTGAGCAGCTGCCCTTGGGATGGAGTAGGAGAGCTGATGGTCCAAGCCCAGCAGCTCTCCAAGCTTTCCTGCAGGGAGCACAGCCTAAAATTCCCTCCTTCAGGCACACCAAACCTCCTTTTAGCCACAGCCCTGCTGGGCTAATCCCTCTGGCCAGCTCTGCCTCTCAGCTGCTTGATAGCAGATTAATTGGTGCTCTTTGCCCCTTCCCAGGCTGGTGCCATGGGTGTGGGAATCATCAGCACATCCCTGCAGCCCACAGGTGGGCAGACCCAGCCATTCTCCATATCAGCAAAGTGTTTTAATCAATTCATGGTCTCATTTCCGCTAATTCAGCCTCAGCTTTTTTGCATTCACATCATTCTCAGGCCTGGGCCAAGGCAGTAAAAATACACCTAAAATTGCTTCCTTCACAATCCAGAGCATCACTGTAGGTTTTTCTCTTAACCCAAGGACATCTCTTTACAAGAAAGCTGTGTGGGATTGTTAAAGGGCTTTTTTCAGCAAAACTAGCATCATAAAATACAAAGCACCAGGCAGTCTCTGAGCAGCCCAATGCTGTACATCGAAAAAGCGAAGCAGAAACTCACTCAAACCTTGAGTGAGCCCACAGCACGGAAATCTGCCTGAAATTACCCTCTAGGATCTGCCTGTTGGGACAGGGTGAAGGTTTTGTGCAAAATGAACTTGCATTTATTTGGAAACAAATGACAAATGGCTCCATTTATCTTTTATTCTCCCGCTAACGCTTGAACCTGGGGATTATTATCCCTGCAGTGCCTAAGGCTTGCAGATGAAGTGACCTCTTCATCTGGACAGGATTTCCTTCATTTGGGGAATACCTTTCATCAGCCCATTCAGCCTTTTCACCTGTACCTTTGACCGAATTCTTACTTTTTCAAGCAATTTTGAAGAGTTTGCCAATTTAGTTCCATCGCTACACAGCTCTGGGGCAATGAGGACTCCTGTGAATGGTGCTCGACAAACAAGATCCACAATATCATAATTAATTCCATAAGCATGAGCTGGGGCATGAGCTCCATAAAGAGACAGTCTGAGCCATCATTATATTTTTTGCATGAGCTATTTCTAGCCACCTCCAGCCATTTATCTGATGTCTCTGTTTGCCCTCCTCCCTGGAAGAGGAAATGACTGGCAGGATGAACAACTAAAACAACCCAATGTGATAAGAGTATGAAAATGTGATTTTATCATGTTATGGATTATCAGTGATATTTGTCATAGATTTGGAGTTTTCATTCCATTTTTATAAAATCTGGATTTTTTAACTCTCATCACACGTATCTGGAGGAAGAGCAGGGAATGAAGATTCTCTAGGTTGTAAATTATGTGAAATATCAAGATCTCAAGTAAAAATGGAGAAGGAAATTATGCTGAATAAAAATTCCAAGGCCCTGTCAACAAGAACATATTCAAAGAATACAAGTTCATGCTCTTCTCCTTGTTATCTCTGCAGCAAATATGGTTATGTGTATTTTTCCATTTAATTTCCTCACACTTCTCTCTTTTCATTACCCACTCCAGCTGTTAATTTTCTCTCCCTCCTCTTACATCTAGCTTATGTTTATAATTAATTGTTTCTGTAGTGGATTGTAAGTAAAAAGAAACAGAGACTGCTTTCATATATTTGACCCTCACCAGCAAATATCACATATCAGTGGAATAATTAATATGCTTAATCCTAAAAATTCTGTTCTCATGTTTAAATCAGAAGGTTAAGACGTTGTTCTGTCCCATTTTTAACAATGTATTCACGGCTTTATTTTCCAGTGAGGAACAATATATTTCCACACTGGCCCTGGGGAAAAAGGGAAAGTTGCTGCTTGGATGGGAATATATTTGTTTCTGTTCTTTTCATTGTCCCAGTCATTAACTCCAAAATCCTGTCATTTAACCGAAAAATTAGCTCTGTTTCTTGTGGATTTTTTTGCCATGCACCTCTCATCCCCAGCCCAAGGTCTTTGCAGTGAAGATGTGTAACACCCAGGAAGGGTTGTGTCTCTACTTACCCAGTTTCACACCAGTATTTCTCCAGTGCTGAACCTCCACCCCACCTAGACCTGATTTATCCTACAATCAGCAGTGGGAAAAGCTCCAGGTACAGCAGAGAAAGGAGTGAGAGGCAAGAATAAGCTCAGGAAATGTGCTGAGTCATCCAAAATGTTGCAGATAATGATTTAGCCTTCTCTGAAATGGGATATTCATTTCTCAGTGTTGTGTTCATTCCTTCCTACAGATTGCCTTAACCTTAGACACAGACAGAATTTCTTCCCTTCTCTGCAGTTTCCTTTCTGTCAGAGAAGGAGCAAAACCTCAAAAATGCTCCTTGGAAGAATCATCTGAATAAATGGACATTTATAGTAGTTCTGTTTTAATATATGTGGCTGCCTACTAAAAGGTTTGCTCTACCCAGAAAATACTCTCAGACTGGCAGTTTCTTTTCTTCTCCCAAAAGAAAGCCCAAGATGTTGGATTTGGTTGCTTTCAACAACTCCAGGAAAGACACACCTGTCAAAAAGGAGCTTGTATTGCAAAAAATGTAAATATCAATCTTTATTTTGTTTCAGGAAACACATTGTGGATTTTTTTTCACCCAGTGCAAAGAACCACAAGCACCAAGACCTGTTTTGTTTTCTTCCATTTTCAGTCCTCGGTTTTTGTTTTCACTTTTTCATTCTGTTGAGAAGCAAAGTGCAGGCGGACAGAAAACCTGGAGAAAAAGATGGGGAAATATGGATTGAGAAAACTTTAAAAATTACACTTGAAGTGAGTCATGTTTCTGAAGTTCAGTTTTGATTCTTGCGGGGCTTTTTCACTGGAATATCAAAATATATGAGGACAGTAAGTTAATAATATTTGGACTGTAATAGAATATTGACCTATTTTACCTCTGAGAGAGGGGAGGAATAAATCTAGGAATAAATCCAACTCACAGTACATCCTGTTGCAGTCAGCTCTTTTCCTGCAGCAAAGAGGTGGGGAACAGTGTTCATCATTATCATCATCATCATCATTATGATACATAGAAATGTTGATCGTAATTATAGTACATGCCAGAGAGAGCTGTGAAGTGCATTTTATTTCTCACAAAATGTCCTGGAGGTGCAAATTAGACAAAAATAGGATTAATTAAGTCCCTTTTGTCTGCACATTTCCATGCTGATTTTAGGCACTTTTAAATGTGTTAGAGAAAAATCATCAGCGACAGCAAGATATGTTTGTGACATAAAAATATAATTTTTAATTATGTTGCTTCCAGGAATGCCTTTCATGCTTGGTCTAGAGGATGTTCTAGGTGGTCCAGAAGAACTCTGGACCTGAGGAGTGCTCTGCAAGGCTTTGTGCTCTGAGGAACAAACATTGAACCAGGAGAAACTGATTCTTAAATGAACACAAACATCTGTTAATTGTTTTCTGTGATCTAAGGGTGATGGATGTATTAGCAACTGCAGATCCCATAAAAGGGGAGAGATAAGCTCCTCTTGTTGACAACAGCCTGATTGATGCACACAGAGGATACAGAGGAACAACAGGTAAACTGAATTTCTGGGTATCAGAGTGTGGCAATCAGGGGGTGAGAAAAGCCTTACAAAGGTGAGGAGATGCCATTGCTTCTTGCCATGGTCATAAATACAACTATCATATCACTGACAGGCAAATATTTTACATCAACGCAGTGATGAAGGGTTTTCTTGTGAAAATGAGTAGAGGGGAGATCAGAACAATAGGAGTCTGGAAACAAAGACACTTCCATGATCTGGTAGCCCTCTCTGAGAGAAGAGGAACAAGTATCCAAAATTTTGTCATGGGCAGGGTTTATTGGGACAGAACTGCTCGAAATGCTGCCTGAGAAAAGGCATTCTATTGATTTGGGGCTGAAATGGGTGAGTGCCCAAGCTGCTCCCTCGTTTTGCTCTCTAGAGTCAACAGTAATGTCTTGTAACATGAAGAGACACTGAGAGCTAAATGTGTGGCTGACAATGCCCAGATGTGCCCCCCTAGCACATCTGCTGCATCTGCTCTGCCACTCTGTACTGACAGCAAATAACCTTTTCTTCCCCTCCCATCCCTGAACCCATTTCCCATTCCTTGGCATTCTCTTTCCTTTGTTGAAACTCTGAGTTCAAGCCTGGGGAAGTTCACACCACATCTTGTCTCGGACTTTCCATCCAGTATCATCACATTCAGGGTTTTCTTGTCCACTGGGGTGTTTGTGATGATTGAATGAACTTACCCTCAGTCAGCTTTGATTTGATGTCAGCAAAAAGACCCAGCAGGCCTTCATGAACCAGACTTCCTTCTTCTCCTCCACTTCTTTCGAAGTCCCTTCTGACAAAACCAAGGACCCTTGGGCCATATTTCCTATTTATTTCACTGTCTGAAGCTAATTTGAACAGATGCGCTCAGAATGACAGTTAAACAGGCTGAAAAATAGGTTTTCAACCCCTGAGGCAAAAGTTTAAACTATTCTCTTTTTTTAATTTTTTTTTTCCCTCTATCAAAACAGCCTGAGAAAACCCTGCTGCTGAGCTAATGGCTAGTTTAGAAATTGCTGCATTCTCTTATTTTACTCTTTAACCAGGTTTAAAGTGAAGGCTTTGTGTTTCAGATACAAAAAAAGAACTACAACAAGAAGTAATTGTACATCACCATAGGGTATCACCAGTCAAAGAAGATGAAACCATTTGTGAAATTCATCTGTTTTCCAGGGCTGATGTAGCTTGTAAGCTGTTTTATTTCTTCATTACTGCTCTCCTTAAAACTCACTCATGCAGTTCAGGCAATTCACAAGAATAGGAACTCTAATCCTGCTGCCTTCTTTAAGATCTCATGGTACTTTCCAAAGAGATCCCTCACAAATCAAATTTTCCCCTTCATCCAATTCTCTTCTCTGGATTTTCCCTTTTTGTCTAAGAAACAGATCTGATTTGCTTCTGGGCTGAAGTTCACCAGAAGTGTTTAATCCCAGAGACATTTGCATTACAGCAAGGGACCACTTTGTTCTTATGAAAATCACCTGAAGAAGAAATGAGAAAAGGTAAAATAGCCTTGAACACAGATTATGTCATTCAAAGTGAACTACCTCAGAATTTGGAAAAAAAAAAGCAGAAATATAAGAAATTTTAAACCACCTTAATACTAAAATAACACTGGGTCATGCTGTCCACTCTTGCATCCTTCTAACAATTTAGGCAAGTGCTTATGTGATCACCTAGGAATCTCTGATTTTTCACCCTCTGTTTTATAGTGTTTTCAGCTCTCCAAGTATAAACATATACTTGGATGCTGAATGTCACACAAATGCCTTTAACAGCCCTGGATACAGCTAAAAACTACTTTACTACCAGGGTGTTGAAACACATTTATACAAAATATGTACACAAAATTTCAAAGAATATAAATTTGTGCAAAAAATGCATAAAAAATCATTGCAGGATACCGAGAAAAACTAGAAAAGTCTGAAATAAAATATTTTCAACGAATATTTACCCAGTTCTGCTCCTAACCACCAGCAAGTAGATGGGTAAACAGACTCCATCAACTCCCTTGTTTTCTTTTGATTGCTTTGTTTGGCTTTTATTCTAATTAAAGACATCCATAAAACTTCAGGGGGCTGTTAGTCTTCAGAATATAACCAGGGATCAGATCTAACATCGTTGTTTATTTGTGGAGGTAAGAAGAGAGAGCTGTTAAAGACCCACAACCATTCAGGAAATGCAGAGATAAATAAACATATTCATGTTACAAGTGTGTGGTACCCACACACATACATAAGTGAGAATGAGAACATCTGAATATTAAAATAAATAATTCTCTGTGCTGAATCAGCATCTGTCACCTCAATAGGTTGCATTAGATCTGACAGGAGATCCTAAAACATTCCTTCTAGTGAACACTACAGACCAACCCATGCAGTCTGCTCTTGATTTGCTCCATTTCTTATTCTCTTCATTCCTCCTGCTCTCCACACATCTTGTAGCTGCACTCCTCTTCCACTGCAAGTCAAGAATATACATGTTCAGTAGAAAAAAGACCTGTTCTGTTGGTTAGGTACTGTCTGTGACAGGGTAGTTTAGAATATTTCAGTTCCTTCCTCGTGCCTGAGCTTGTGCCCCTGTAGCTTAAAATCTGACAGCATCACAGGAGAAGCACTGAGGCCACCGAGTCTCAAATCACTCCAGAAAGAAGCTGTGCCTGAGCCAGATGGCTGGAGCTGGTGGAGTGAAATCCAGGGCCTTGGAACAAATCCTGAAGCATTATTTCATCAGAACCCAGCACACCTGGTAGTCCCTGTGACTGGGGAAATGCCTTTCAATCTAAAGCAGCGCAGCGAATTCAAACACGTCACCTCTGTGATAGGAAATCGATGCCTACTTTTAGTATTCAGCTTCCAGATTAGATTTTCCCTTTCCCCTTTTCACTGCCAAGTCCCTGTCCTTCCTGTGGCTGCCTTCTGCTCTCCCAGGAGAGTTTAAGGAAGGGCTGATGTGGAGGAAAATGACCATTGACATTTATGTCACAGCGAGGAGATGCAGGTTTGTGACAGATTGGTGACAGCCCTCAGGTGACAGTCCTGCACTGGCACACTGTGAAGAGAATGCTGTTTATGGCACTCACTGGTCAGCTTTGCAACCTGAAACACTTTGTGATGCTGTTCTCGAGATCTTGGTGCTCAGAGCCAACAAAAAGAAAGCAGGGACTCGAACACTCAGTGTCTGCAAGGCTCATGACAGCAGTGTCTGTGCCAAAGAAATCTGGCATGTCTGGACTCCTCATCCTGAGAAGGCTGGTTTTTTTCCTCTTTCTCCCCCACTCTCTATCTCTCTTTTCTTCTTGGTTTCCCACCACATCCTGAGGTTTGAGTCACCGTGGGTTGTACTTTTATCAACAATGAAACACAGAGACACCTTTCACAGCTGCTGAGCTCATTACTTGCTTGGAATTTGGCTTTCTAAAGGTGAGTTGTTTGCTTTTGGAGAGCTCACACATGTGTACACAGCCTCAGACTTGCACACAAAGAAAGCTCCGTTTGCTGTAGGAAAACAACAGCTGTACACAGCTGGATCTGTCACTGGGGGCAGTGGCTGCTGCCCTGTTACCCTGAGGCAATAATGGAATGCCAGATAAAAACTGCCATCCTAATTAGAGCCCTGCAAAATAACAAAATAAAAAATTATTAAAAAAAAAAAAAAACAATGGATGACAAGCCTTTCCAAGATGCCAGATACACTGGGAAGTGACAACAGCATCAAGATTAATGTTACTGGTTTGGGATTTTCACATGGAAAAATCATTTTAGAACTGCATTTGCAGCTTCTCATTTCAAAGAGTCTCCCATCCTGCTGCATTCTCCAGTCACAGGGGAATGTTATTACCTGGGCTGAGTTGCTGTTCCAGAAGCACATCCTGCAGCAGCATCCCATTCCCACCAAGGTGTGCTGATACCCTTCAAAACTTCTGTGGCATTAGAAAACTTGATTAACTTTCCTCCTCAATATCCCTTCTTCCCCCCTCATCCCACCCCCAGCACTCTGCTTTACATTCTAGCTCTGCCTCTGCACTTTCTGATTCTCTCTCCTACCAGAAATTATGAGCTCCAGTGAGAAAGGCTCATTGGCTTGTATTTCCTGCCTGTCAAACAACAGGAAGCAGCAGCAGCAGCATTGTAAGAAACCCATTTCTCATGACACCACGAGGTGGATGAGCCAGGCCTGGATGGCTGGGAGAACTTTGGAGAGTATCCACGTTAGTATCTAAGTGTTAGGATGTTTATCTGAGCTTTTGATCCTGTATCTCTTTCACATTCCCTGTAAACTCTCTGTCTGCCATGCTTTCTCTGGCCAAATGCACTCCATGAGGAGAGTTATTTATACCTCCTGATCAGCTCAGGGTGTGCCCAGTGCTTCAAACTGCTCTGGTTGCATAAAGGTACCTCCTGGTGGTGTTGCTTCTTTTAGTTTGCTCCAACTTGTGGGGTTTTAGCTCACACATATCGTGTCAACTGGGGATCTGTGTATGTTGATAAACCCCTTGGCTAATCCCTTTGACATGAGCTAAAACTCTTCCATGTAAAGAAAAATTTATCCTTCATTGTGTTTCAGTCATCTAAAACTGGGGAAAATAATTATATTGTGTGGTTCAGTTCACTCACCATGTGAATTGAATAGGAAACAACTGATTCAAAGAGTACACACCGTCCAAGTTTGTTAATGAAAATTTTGGGAGAAAAGACTTGAAAGAGTGTAGGTTCACTTCCCAAATAATTTATGAAACAGAAAAGGAGCTGCTGTGGTCCTGCTTGGAAAAGCAGTGGGTCCTTGTTGGATTAAACATCTACCCTTAACAATAAACACATGCTTAAATCCACGTAAGACAAGTGAGACTGAAGAGTGCTGAGCTGGGACTCCATTGTAGAACATTTTCAGCTGTTTTCAACCCTGGAATTTTTCCCCCACATCCTGCAGGCGCTGCTGGAAATCCCCAAGACAGCTGAGGGTATTTGGGTATTCACTTCTGCATGTCAAAATTTCCCCTGTAGGCTTTGCAAAACTTCAACCAGCTCTGCTTTTTGTTTGTCTGCATGACAGTGTGAGCTACTGATTTCTGCTGGAGAGGGTATTGTTCCAAAAATCAAAGGTTCAATTCTGCTGTGGTGGTAAATGGAAATAAAAAGCAAGCAAATTACCAATTTCCTGCCTGAAATGAAAGTAGCTACCAAGATGCAGTAAAAAAAGTCAAAGATTCAAGCTGTGTTATTGAACAGTTTCTCAGGACATACCTGAAAGTGACTCTTCACTTTATTTTTCTCATCTATTCCCAGGTAGAACAGTCTTTCTTTACTGCAATATGTTGGCAGCAAATAACATTTCATGAGACAGATACAGCCTGCAATGTCCTGTCTGCAGTTCTTATTAACAATTTTTCCTGCTCATCTATGTCTGTGTCATCTGAAACAGAGTCTACATGTCAGATGTTCATTATATTGATGATGTCCCAATGACAACCAATTTATTTTCCTGCCTGCACCTCAAAGAATTGTATTAGTAATGATGTCTATGTGCTCTAGAGATGCTTTGTTAAAACTGATGGTCTGCCATGAGGATACTTAATTATATCTTCTTAAAGGAACACAATTAAGTTTGCAGGTAAAAGATGGCTCTAGAGTTAAAATGTATTTTCAAATTAGTTTTCCTGGTGGATAGGATGTTTAATTTTCATTTTGGTAGTCAAACTGGAGAATTGATCAGAGCGGTCTGGTAAGATGGATGCTCTCAAAAGCAGAGCTGACACTCATCAGAATTCTCTTTTAACCTTCAGCCAGTGCGATATTTGGTGGTAAAACCAGGGAAACAACAGATACACATATAGTGCACAGAGCAGTGAGAGACACACTGTGCTGTGGGGACAGGGCAGGTGTCCCCCAGGCCTGTGAATTATACAGGAGTCTGCTGAAACTGCAGCTCTTGATTTGCATTTCTCTCCAGGCTTCCTCAGACAGCAACAAGGAAACTTCACTCCCAGCTGAGATTTCAAATCCTACTCCTCCTGTAACAAGCAGCTCATCCTGCACACAAGTCTGTGTTTGGCACTGAAACTGTAAGAATTCCCTGCTTGCACAAACCTCTGTGGGACACTTGGCCATCCCATAATGGGGCACAAGGCTTGGGGCATCACCCACACCTGGATCCTTTGCCCTGAAAGGGTCAATGTGAGGATAGGTTGGCCAAGAACCAACTCATTCACCAAAACCAGCAGAAAGTCTCCTGTCCTCCCAAACCCTTCGTGAGAAGCAGAGGTCTTTCATCTGAGGTTTCCAAACTGTCCTGACACTGGAAGAAGTAGGACTTTCTGTAACAGCTTCATTTGATTCCTTTTGGGGATCATTTATCCTTTCAGTTCAGTCTGCTCCAGAGTTTTCCACATCACCTCTGACATACTGAGTTTCCACATTAGCTATAACATATTCATTATTTTCAGCTGAGCAATTCCTTTCTGAAAGCAAATCACTTTTTTTTTTTTCATAGCATTTTGGAAACAACCCCAAAAAGATGCCTGAAAGGAATGTCACGAAAATACACATAGCAATACTTTCCTGCAATACAAAACATAACTAATTTAACATGCAGATCTCTGCAAATGTTGGAAACCACCTGCTTCCCAAGGCACACAATTCCATAGTCCAAAACAGGAAATAAATAAAGTATCTACATGTACACACACACATCTATGGATCCTTATCCAAGTCTATTTTAGCACAGCAGAAACCAGAAACTGTGGATGTAAAAAAAGGACATAAAGAAGAAAGTCCTTTGTGCACTACTAATTTAAAAATAGTCTATCATAATTATTTCCAGAATATGCTAACATATAATTTAAAACAAATGTTTTGGATGGAAAAGGAGCTTTTCAAATTACTGGTGGCAAGTGATATTTATCATAATATTGATTTTATTTGTGGTCTTTTCTCTCTTGCTTTCTGGTAAGCCACTCATTACTGGAGCATATTTACTATACAGTTTGGACAAGAAGTTGCCAATCTGTTGTCTTTTGCAAATTGTACATTATGATATTTTGTTAGTTGTTTTTAACAATGATGATACCAGCTGGCTCAATCACATGCTAATATTTCTGTTTATTAACTGGGGAGACAGAAAAGCTTAAAACTAAAAGCAATTATTACTAAATCTAATTAATTAATACTAAGAATGGTTTGTGTTGGAAGGGACCTTAAAGATCCTCTTGTTCAATGGTCAGGGACATTTTCCACTATTCCAGGTTACTCCAAGCCCCATCCAACCTGGCCTTGGACACTTCCAGGGATGGGGCAGCTACAGCTTCTCTGGGAATCTGTGCCAGTGCCTCACCACCCTCACAGGAAAAAATTTCTTCTGCATATCTAATCTAAATTTCCTCTCTTTCAGTTTGAACCCATTACTCCTTGTCCTATCACTGCAGTTCCTGATGGAAAGTCCCTCTCCAGTAATGAATGATAATAAATGCACTTCCAGGTGCAAACATCTGGTTGAAATCAATGAGTTTAATTAGTTTAATGACTTGCAACTCATTTAAAAAAAAAAAAAACCTGCAGAAAGCTGGCAAGTATTAATCACAATGTGACCAAAGCCTTCATGCTGATTAAACTTTCCACATTATCCATTAGTCGATTTTTGAATCGGGTTTTAAGTACTATACCTGCTCCAGCTGACAAAATAAAATAAAAAGAATAAAAAAAAAAAATTTAAATAAGTAAATAAAAACTAATAAAGAACCTGTTCTGAAAAAAAAAACCAAATACGACATTTGAGTTGGGCTGTGTTCAGGAACACTGGGAATATTTTTTTCTCTCCTGGTTCCCATGGCTGGAGATCCCTCTCCCTTGCAGACATTGCTGAGGCTGTTTAAGGCACTCTCTTCCCAGGTTAAAAGTTTCCCCAAATCACCCCAGAGCACCAAATCCAGCAGATCTTATCGACTGAGGAAACACTGTACTCCAGCACTATGGATTTTCCATGCAAGTACAAGAGATTAAATCAAACCTCCAGATACATTGAAAAAAAAAAATTAAAAAAAAATAAAACCCTCCTGTTCTTTAGCAAAGCTTGGATTGAGGTTTAGATCCAAACTTCATGGCTCAGGATGGTTGCCAATTCAGTCGTGTCTTTCCATTCCTCTTTCTGGACACGATCAATAGCAGCCCTGCCAGTAGACATGAGAGTTGGAGGCTGTTTTTAGAACTCTGGTGATTTGTGCGAAAGCAAAAGAGGAGCAGGACTCCAACTGAAGCCTCACTTCATGAAATTTCCATCTCCATCCTTGCAGACTCTGGGTTTGGATGAGGTTCAGTTTCGAGGTGCTTTGCACACAACTCAGCACCTAATGAGGATTGTGCTGGCCAAGAGCTGGTTCTGCTCTGTTTCAACACAGCTTCAACTCATCACCAAAACCAATGGATGGGCTTGAGATTTCACCATAGTAACACACAAGGAAAATTTAAGGGCCCTGGGAATTTGCTCCTTTTGAGTGTTTTAATCTAATTTTTTTCTACAATGCACTGACCCTGGAGTAAACCTCTTGAGATCAATGCATGGAGCAGCTTTGACAAGCTCTGCATTCAGCTTGTTCTGAGAGAAACATCAGCCCTTCATATTACAAGAGGAATGAAATTGTGTGGGTAGGTGTACCTGTGAGAAAAATGTTAAAATTGTTTTTGTTCTCCTCACATTTCAAACACCAATCACGGAATTCATGTACTCTTTAAAATCAAGCCCTCTATGAGACTTCCACATAAATATTGCATTCAGTCAGGTTCCTGACACATTATTAATAGGTTTTCTGTTTTCACCCAACAGATTTGATAGAAAACATTGTCTGCTCTGTGAGGAATACACAAGAACTAGTTGGCATCCACACAATATATGCTGCCTGATGTAAATTGCTTCAGAGCTAGACTTACAAAATGTTTATTCAAGGCCTTGCAGCAATCTGTTTGGATACACAGCAGCTAGGGAACATGTCACCTACAATGCTGCTGGGCAGAGACTCCATTTAAATCATTTTAATGGTAATAAAAGCCATGCTGCACAGAGCTCTGTGCAGAGACTGCAAGCCAAGGCATGTTTAAGAAAAGTTGATTTTTTATTTATCTTTATGGGGGGGCTGATAAACTGAGGCTTTTGCTGCATACCCTCAGGAGAAGCACACAGGGCCTTTTGGTGACAGTGAAAAGCTGGGTGTGACACCCCCAGTCACCTCCCCATGGTAGTGCCTTCAACACTTTACCACTTTTTCTACAAATTCATTTTAAAGGTCTTTCAGAATAAAAAAAAAAATTTAAATACCATTGTATGATACTAAATCATCTGCTTAAGATTTTCAGATCAAAAGGTTTTGTGGGGCATCAGGACTAGAAAATCACCTTCATATATACAGCAACAGGCTGAACATCCTATAAGGAATATCCCACAGGTAAGCTAAAATTTAGGGCATCCTATTTATTTGTTTCCTCAGAGGATCTGATCCAACAGCCCAGTGGAATCTGCATGTCAGGAAGAGATCCTGACTGCAGAGCTGCCCAGGGCACAACCAGGTGACACAGAGCCATGGTGACAGGAGCACGATGTCCCCACCAGGCTGTGCTGAGAGGTTTAATGGGTGTGTGGCTGTCCAAGCTCTGGTGAGATGCAAAGGGAAAAATCTCTGCTCTGTCACAAGCCCTGGCTACACCGTGAGAGACACCACAGGGGCTTTGCTTTGCTCCTCAGCTTGACTCAGCACTCAGCCGGTGCAGAGCTGGCAGCCAGGAGCAGCAAAGCCTAGGAAATGTTGAGCTGAGCAAGGAGGAAGTGATGGTGACCCTCCATATAATTGCTCTGTGGATAATCTTTCCTCCCCAAAGGCCCTGCAGGGCTGTCTGCAGGCAAACTCTCACTTCAGTCACTCACACACCGAGTTCACAGCATCAGAGAGGCTTTTGCAAATCAGTTTTAGGGTTTTTTGCAAATTACTGTTTTAGGTAACAGTATTACCTCTGGTGGTCCTACCCCACTCTGGGCAGCTGTCAGATGTGTGGTTGTACAAAGCTAGAGCCACATCTATCTACTCATCTGTTTTTTGTTCAGATCTCTGGATTTTTCTATTCCCCACTGCTTTTAACTCATTGTCTCCTGTTAAATTGATGGACAGGCTTGGCAACCATGCCCTCTTAAAAAAAAAAAAAAAAAAGAGAAAGCAAAGTCTTGCCAGACAGAGTTTAGAGACGGTTCTGCATACATCTGGAATGCAGCAAACCATGAAAAGTGTCCTCTTAAAGCTCCCCTTTAAGCAGCCAGAGGTTGCATAAAGACAGTGCTGTGAAGGTCCAACCCTGCTGGCCTGTAGGTAATGGACCAATGTTGAAGGAAGAACATTTTAAAAAGACTGGATCACTCTGCTCCTTAAGCTCCCTTGTATTCTCCCTGTAAATCTGGCCACACTCACCATGACTGATCTAAAATATTCCATTTTTAATTAGTTCCAGGCTCACAAATGTGATTGCTACATCTGCACGACATAGCAGTGCCAAATCAAAGTCTGAGGCTGATGAACAAGTACTGCACAGTTTAAAGACCTGTTGAAGGAGAAAATAGGGCTACTCTACTATTGGAAATACCTTTTGGAAAGTTTGGAACAGCCAGGTCTCCACCTCAATCTCACAGGCCCACTAAAAATGAGAAACTGGGAGATACTCTTTAACTTCTCCCAGATTGAAAGAAAATAGCACTCAGAAATAATGAAAATGTATAAATGCTGTGCTGTTCTGAAGATATCTCTCTGCAGAAGTACCACCAGGAATTGTATCTGGGGGCTAGGGAATACCTTGACTCACTGACCTCATGTTTTAAAGCTGTCACTGCCAGTGTCTGGGTTACTTTCTCACTGGGGCATCCCACAGCACACGGGTGGAGCAAACATCCCAGGTACTCCCAGGTGACACAACAAACTTCCTCTGCTCTGGATCTCTACTTTCAGTGTCCTCTTTTGGAAGTGTCAAACTCAATGCTGCTGATTCTCTGTCCTCTGTCAGAGACACAGAGGTGAATAAGGATGAGACTTAAATGCTGATGTTGTCCCAATAGCCAGAAACAACCTTTTTTCCATAAATAAAAGTCCCTCTGCTGTGGAGCTCTGCTGAGCAGCTACTTGAAATGCAAGGCACTTCGGGGAGAAGTCAAAGAATTCCTTGTGGAATTATCTCATAAGGGAAGACAATAACATGAGAAGGAATGCATCACTAATAATAAAGCATATGAGCATGGCTGATAGACAGAGAGACAGATAGGCTGAGAGATAGTCCCAAGTATTACCCTGTGGAATTTTATGCCAACTGAAGCTAACATTTCTGTGGTTCACAGAAATCATTGCTGTCCCTAATTAGATGTCATGACTAAGCCACCCTAAGTCTGTGCATATGGTTTTTTCTTTTCTTTTTGTAAATGTTCTGTGTTCCTTTTTCACTCTCTTGAGAGCAAGGCTGAAACTCTCACAAGGACTAGGAGGTGAAATCTAAACCATTACAAACTGTGGCTTACATAAATCTAACCATATGCACTTTTGGAATGCCTCTTATATTTTAAACTGGAGGTCTGTGGGTAACTGTTCTGGCTTTCAATTCCCAAACCCAGGAAAATTGATGTCTCTGGGCTCTAATAAGACCTCTTGTGCAAGGATACCAGCAGCTGGCTTCCCACTGCAGGGTAAAAAAAGGGATTTCCCCCTCTTCTCTGCCTTTGTGGGACCCCATCTGGAGTACCCCACCTGAGGAGATGAGACTGGAGGGTGAGCTCCTGAGGCTAAGAACTGTCTAGAGGCAAAATGCCTTTGCTTCCTGAAGGTTTGAATCTCTGACTAGCTGGAACACAAGCCTGTCTGTTTCTGCCTTGCCTTGTCAGGATTAGCAGTACCTACCTGGGATCTGCAGTGTTGACCGTGGCTGTCAATTAAAACTAAACACATTTCAGTGTGGCTGCCAGCCAAAAACACAGAACCTGCCAAATGGTAAACACACAGGATCTGCCTAGTTTCAAAACAATTGTGCCACCGCTGTGAGAAGAGAGTGCACATAACTCCTCTGTAATCCAAGGGCTGCCAGTGCCAATTCCCAAATGATGGATGAGGTCTTCAAAAGGAGCCCTCCAGAGCTGACTGACTGCTGTCTTTATTCGGTGTGAGATTTTTTTTGTTTTGTCATAACCTTTCTTAAAATATTCCTGATTCATAGCAGAGCTTTTGCTCAGTAAGCAGTGGGGACACTAAAATGCATCAGACACAAAAAAAAACCCACAGCACTTGATCAAAAGAACACAACATGTAATGGGTAACTATTTGTGATGTTCCGTTAAAGAATTCATTGAGTTTGTGTACTTAAATAATAAGGGAAATTATTTTGGTAAAATTGTTGCTGTGGGTGAAGCTTTCCCACAAACTGTCTTCTGAAGGGCACATGTCAATCATCAAATGTTTCAAACTAACAAAAAGGAGTATCACCTATAAAAAAGTCATCTGCATCTTCTAAACTGAAAATGGATACTCACCGAAAGAAATATATTTGAAATTACAGTGATGATTGAAAAAGACATCAGAAGAAAGGAACAAATTGATCTGTGCCTGGAAGCTTTGGACATCCTGACCTCTCAAAGAAAGTGCCTCAAAGGTGCTTGTGGCAGCAGGGGAGAAATGGGAATCCTCTCATCCCACCTCCATGGACCTCCAGTCCAAAACTTGGCTCTAATCCTGCAGAATTTGGAAGCAAACAGTTTCTATTTCCTGAACTATTTCAGAGCGATAGGAAATACATGAGAAGATGATGAGGAATGGTGACAACTCTACACGTTGCCCATAAGGTGATGTGTAAGGCAGTGTGCACAAAGCCTTGTGGAGATGATACTGTGGAGATGAGGAGAGACTTATTTCCTGGCATCTCAAGGGCCAGACCTTGGAATGCTGTAGAGTTCTTTTTTTTTTAGGTTTGTAAATCATCCTTAAAACCTCCAACAGATGAAATATGTTTTTAATTTTACATTTAAAATGGAAACCAAACAAAGATGCCAGAGCACATTCTACTCTGTTTAACTGAACTTGGTAAAGCCTATGACAGCCACGTTTTCTTTTGCCAGAGAAACCCACTTGCCTTTTCAATTAGGCACAGATCCACTCCAGAAATATGATGGTGCTGGGCTTAAATGGGGCTCACATGTTCCAGCTTTCACCATTATTGCCTCAAACCTCAACCGTGAAGATCTGACAACGCGATGGGACAGGTAGATCAAGGGAAAGAAATATGGAGACACTAATAACCAAATACTCCACTTCAATCCCTGCCTTTCATTCTGAAAGCCCCTAAAGCACATTACAAATTGGGCTCTTTATCTCCCAAAACAATTTAATTCAGCCATGAAATAAAACCATCTCGGGAGGTGGGGTCTGAAGGAGGGCAGAGAAAGAGGCAGATGGTTAACGTCAGCCCAACAAAAGAATTATCAGTTTAAAAGAAAAAAAATAAAAGAAAACTAGCAAACCCAAAGATTTATTTATGCAAACACCAGATACTGTGTCTCTCACCTCTTTACTCCGAGTTTTCTATAATGCAGGTAATGGAGCCAATACTCAAAATTTACAAAGTTCTTAAAATGTTTTGGCAGCCCATGGGGAGTTAAATATTGCATATAACTGAATGCCCTTCTGCCCGCCCAGGACAGATAAGTTCTCACTTGCTGCTACAGCTTTTCTCCAGGGAAGTACTGCAATGTAAGCCCTAAATCCAGACTTCATCAAAGCAATGCCTTGGTCACCCTGATTTCCCTAATTTTCTGGGTGTAAATACCTTCACTGAGAAGGCAATAGCAGCAGAATCACCAGTGTATGGTTTTTTTCTGTCTGTCCATACGTGTAAACAAATAATTACTTTATTATGAGGGTGCTCACTGTCTCTCCTTCTATCTGAGCATGATGGGCAGCAGTGGTGAGGAATTTCTGGCAACAAACAGAAAAACAGGTTTGCTGTCTCTGGACTTGCCCACCTTCCCTCAGCAGCAGCCTCAAACGCTGTTTTGTTTTGACACGTGTTTCCAATAAAAACACAAGGTTTGTATTGACAAGAGGAATGCTGGAGCAGACCACTAGCATTTCAGAGCAGCCACAAACCCTTCTTTCTCTGAGCCCCCAAGGGTCAATTCCACGCAGCAAGAATCCCACTCTCTAATTATTCACGTTCCTCCACCACCAGCCTCATTATCTAGTGAACTACTGTCAGCTGAAGCTGACTTTTTCAATTATTTAAAGAGACATTGTCAACTCAGCTATGCTCTATTTACATATATAAAATCAATAATCTCTTTCTCATTACCTCTGCCATGTCTGCTTTAAATACTCCTGAAGTTTGGGGAGGGGCAGTAGAGGTTTTCTCCTTTAAAATAAATACCCCAGAGAGATGTTCTGCTGACCCATGTTAGGTCTGGGCTACTAAGACATGTAAATGAAAATTAAATGTTGCCACTGGGATAGGCTGCTGGAATGTCCTTAGTTTCATGGCTTTGCTAGAAGGTCCGAGAATACAGATTTTTTTTTTTTTTTCCCTCAGAGTTGCCAGCTAAGAGTTTGTGATCTAGAGGATATTTTGCTCCTGACTTAGAAAAAGGGCTCTTCTTGAGAGAGGAGCAGGAAAAGCTCTGAGGGTCCCTTGCTGTTCATCCCCTTGGAGGTCCACATGGTCTGGGAAGGCATCAGGACCTTTAGCATCCTCAGGCTGGATAAAGGACAATCCCAGCTTGCACCTCTTCAGGTACACAAAAATTCACCTCACAACCCTCCAGCAAGAATTGCAATACCATGTGGTGGGTTTTTTGGTTTTTTGTGTTTTTGTGTTTGGTGTTGTTGGGTGTGTTGGGTGGGTGGTGGTGGGGGGGTTTGTGTTGGGTGTTTTGGTTTTGTGTGTTGGTTTTTTTGTGGTGGTGTTTTTTTGTGTGTGGCAATACCATGACCTGGATTTTCCTGCACATGTCTGCAGACCATCATCAAATAGATCAAGAAGAAATGCAGCCTGTGTGAGCTAAACATCTCCAGGAATCCCCCACAATCCTAGCAGAATAACTGGGAAAAGGGCATTGGCTCCTTCTCATCTCCTTTAGGGGCAAGAGGGGAATTTTTAGTGAGTCTCTTTTATTTATCAAAGACATGATCCATATGTTAAGAATCCTGTCTACATAGGGAACAAGGAGTATAGCCAAAACCATTGATGCCATGGGATTTTCCTTTTGCCTCCCAAACAAGTAAAATAAGTACAGTGTGACTTTTTCTCTTGTTTTTAATAAATTCTACTCAGATTTCCAAAAACAACCAAAGGAAAACAATCACAAAGAACACAGAAAAAAAAAAAAAAGCCAATCCTGAGACACATTGCTATTACACGCCACGAATTGCCATGTCGTCCCATTTCACCTCACACTGGTACAAATAATAATGGAAGCCTGAACAAATTTCTTGAACCAGCAAGTCAGGCTCTCAGGAGAACAATTCAGAACATTTGCTGTCTTTCTGCTTTGATGTGCTCTACAATCTCACACGAAATCAGGGCTCAGTGGGAGCAGCCAGGCTCCATGTACCAAAGGCAATGGGCTCCCCTCCTAGGGAGCTAATCAAAACCATCCAGTGTCAGCAGAGGCAAGGCAAAGAACCAGCAAATAACTAAATAAATACAATTGCTACCCCTTAAATAACCTTGTCACCGAAACACAGAAGTACACTGATAGCTCCATCCTTCTTCTGAGCAAACACACTGTGAGTATTTAACTTGACAGGTTTTCAAGACTCATATTCCATAGCTTTCCATATTGTCCTCAGCAGGACACAGCCAACAGTCTGGAAAATAATATCTTCTCTAACTCCACTATTCCCTCCCCCACTTTTTTTTTTTCTTGTAATCATCCATATTATTAATAGGAGGCAGCTGGTTCCCATTAATGTTGGGAAAAGTGGTCTATCTCAGGAATTATGGTTTAAATTGGCTTGTAGTCTGGGGGAATTAGCCATCTGCACCTGGCCTAACATGGATATTTTCAGCCATACTAATCATAAACAGGGCTTTGTTCTAGTTATGTCCACTTGGGTCTCTCACTCTGTCTTTTTTTTTTTCCTACGTAGAGAGTGGGAGGGGAAAAAAAAAAGAAGAAAAAAAAAATAATCCTATTAACCCTTTCACAGAATTAATCAAAACTTAACTACTTTATTAGTGTTCTGCATTTTATTTTGCATTTGTAACTGAGCACATCATTTGAGAGGGGCCCAGCACAAGCCCTGCTTCAGAGGCTGAACAAAATTGGCAAGAGGAAGAGGCAGTTGTTTGGCAAGACAGCTGTGATTTAGCAATAACTTCATGACGTCTACATGAAGCTGAATACCACGTGGGCAGGAAAGGCTGAGCACCAGGGTGAAGCTGCAGAGAGGCAGCGTTGCAGAATGGAAAGCAAAAAAAAACCAGAACATTGCAAAATACTCCAAAGAATGAACCATAATGTAAAGGGAATGTAGGTTTTGGGATAGTTTTTCCTGCACCTCCCACTTTACCTCCATGTTTGGCAAAATGGTTGTGTTTTCCACTGGTTTGGGGCTGGGAAAAGAGTGGATTCAAAGGTGAGTGAAAATAGATGACATCATCAGGCCAGGGGACTTCTCTCTCTGTCTCACAGATTTGGCAGTGCAGGTGTGAGCTCTATCCCACCTCCAAACTCTGTAGGGAATCCATCCACAACTGCAGTTAGAGGAAGAAGTAGTTATTCTACAGAGCCTATCCAGAAGTTTAACCTTTTTTTTTTTTAACAGCTGAATCTTTACAGAGATTTGTAAAAGACAGGATTTTTCTCTCTCTCCCCATCAATCTCCCTGACTTAGTGATTATAAATGGACAGTGCTAATGTGTTTAAAAACTGTATAGACAAAGTCTGGGAGAATAGGTTCATCAGTGGCTGCTAATGATCTGGACAAGAGTTTTGGCTTGAAAGCCACTGAACTACTGCACGCTGGAGCTGCTGAGGCTCTGCCAAGGAGCTGCTCAGTCTGATCACATCCAAATCTCCTACTCTCCCTGCAGACAGGATATTGCATTAGCCATGACATTGGAGCTGTTTGTGCACACACCGTTATGAGGAGTTGTAGTGCAAGCAAAAACTCACTCTTTGATCTGTCAGTCAGCTTCATCTGTAGTTCTGGGGGTTTGTCTGAACAAAGCCAGCTCCAGTGGCCACTTTTTGTGGTGCAGCATCCCTTCTCCACCCAGACCTACCCCTGGGCTTCTGCTCTGAGGTGCCAAACCCAATGTTGTGCCAATACAGAGTCACTCCATCCCCCACTCTGTCAAATTCCAGCATGTCCTGGCAATGCACATCTCAAATATAAGGAATCAGAGAGCTCCTTACAGCTCCCTCATGTTCCCACCTGGTTGATGGGACCACCTAGCTCTAAATGGGCTTATTTGCTTGCTCACTCCTTTTTCAGGATCCAGCTAAAACAAGCAGCCAAAATGCTGACCTCTGATGAAAAAGCCTCCAGCCATGCTATCTGCAGCTTCCCTGGGATCAGGAAGTGCCAAAAGCTCGGCAAACAGCCTGGCTCTTCCAGGCCAGCTTGGAGTCTCAAGAGGCCCAGACAGTTTGGATAACCTACAGTCGAGCATTACAATTTATGGGAGCCCATCCAAACCAAACTCTGAACCAAGTCGCTCACCCATCAGTAACTGAAACACCTCTCAGAACAAGGTGTGCTGCCAACAGCTGTGAGGTAGGGCCAGGCAGCAAGGAGAAGGACAGGGTCAGCTGGGGATGGACTGCTGAAGCCAGGCTTTGGAGGGCAGAGAAGGTGCAATCACCCTTCTGTTCAAACACGGGCAAACAGCTGGCAGCAGAAGGAAACAGAGCTTAAGGGAGGTAGTTTTTAATAAGCAACTTTGAAAAACCCGTTCAGCTGCCCCCAGGAGATGTAAATCAGGAGGAACTGGTTTGTGAGAGTAGGGAGCCACAAAGGGGAAAGATGGAAACTACATCCATGGTGAAGATCAGTGTAGGTCCCAGGGGACTGCAGCTGAATAGGAGCACCTTGTCTGCCCAAATGCAGGGTACAGTAAAAGGGAAATAAAGGAAGGAGGTAAAGGCAGAAAGACATCCTTAATCTTGGAGAGCTCTTAAGTTTACTGAGGCAGCCACAAATTCCTGGAAATGAGAGTTCCCACCTCTTCAGGGAGGAGGATTTAGGCACAGAAGCCAGAATAATGAATCTTGCACAAGAAAGGTATATTAAAAACAAAATAATAGAAACTACGCAATGTAATAACTGAGAGAAAAGGCACCTGCAATTCCCAGATGTCGTGTTGGAGGTGTGCACAGTATCCACGATTCAGACACAGCAATAAAGAGAAATAGAATCCAAAAGCCAAGACTCCCCTGTGACTTGCTCTTTTGCCTGACTGCACCAGCAGCAAACCAGTCCATGACTTCCACCTGCTCTGACTCTCCTCCTCCTACTAATTGAGGTCCTCAGGGCTTATCTTTGGAGTAATTGGTGCAGTGTCTGGTACACTGCAAACCTGCTCTCCATCTCTGCACTGGCTGGACCATTAAACTTATTTCTTCATCATGACAGCGAAGATCACAAAGTCCAGAACAAAAAGTGCAAAAGCCAGAGACAAAATCTCCTGGCTGGAGATGCAGCTGTGGAACAAACTTGCAGAGGAAATGAGACAAATCCAGTTAGAGCACCTTTGGGACACAATGGAAAATGTTTTCCATCACATGCAGGATGATATTCACAGCATCACCATCCCTTCACGTCTGAGGAGAGAGATATTTTTAACCATAAAAAATATGAGAACCAGAGATATCCCAACCTTGCTTTTGCTGACCTTTCTTTTCTCATGAGCAACAGTCATGTATTAAATCGCTGTGATAACCAGAAGGATAAATCATCAGGAAGCTCAGTACAAGTGCAAGGAAAATACTGGTGAGAAATACTTCAGGAGGTTGTGGAGATGCACAGTTCCTTAAAACTGTATGGAAGATGAAGTGAGACTGAGGATCTTCCAGAGAGTGGAACTATTTGCAAAAATTAATTTCTGTAACCCAAGGGTGTATGGTACAGACCAAATGATGAAGCAGAGATTTTGAATTAGGTTTAGTGGAGATTGAGATGAAGATGAAGAAAGGAAGAAAGAGGAGTAAGAGAAAGGAAATCCACATACAGATGGTCTATCAGCATTTTGACCTTTGGTTTGTGTTTTGGGTTGTTTTCTTGGTTTTTTTCCATTTTGCTCCCCATTCAGGAAAATCTTGATGCAAATGGGTAATAAGCTGACAAAATCATGCAGCCCAACATTTATTTTCTGTTGTGACATGAATATCTGGGCTTCAAAGAAAAAGACAGACAGGTCACAGCACCACAGCAATCAGAGCTTTCCACAGAGAAATTAACCCACTGAAATTGGGGTGGAGAAATCAAGACCCAGAGGGTTGTTGACTCTTTAAGGTCTTGGAAGACTTCCTGAAATTTATTTCTGTATGTTGTGATGATCGAGCAGAATGGGGAAAGCCCTTATGTGTATTTAAGGATAGGGGGAATAAAAACAGCTGCAGGGACTGGGTACACCTTCTATAATTTCTGAGTGTTTCATCTCCTTCCAGATTTCCATACCTGCTGCTCTCAGACAGTCACTATCACCTCCCAGCTACACAGATTTTTTGGTAGCAAATAATCTACTGGTAAAAAATGCATTTATTTCAATCACATTCCTGAATTTCTGTGAACATCCCCCATCCCAAATAATCCCTATTGGTGTGTTTCAAAACCAAACTCCTTGGAACACCCTGGATGTTAGAGGCTGATACCCTAACCATAATTGGTCCTTCAAGAAGAGGGATTCATGTCACCAGCCTCATCATACAAGAGCCTGTGAAAATCCAAAGCTTAGCATGCTGCTGGACTCCAGCAAAAATGCAGTCTTGTAACAAAATAAACACAAGCAAAACCTCTTAATAGCACAAAGCCCTAATTCAGGGAGTAGATTTCATTATGGGAATAGCACGTGTCTGTCTTACAGACCTTAAAGTATCCCACATGCTTTGCTTCTTTCAGAACCTGACTCCATAAAACAAAACACTGCAGGATAATCATATTTACTTGTTTGGTTTTCCACTTTGTTCAGTTATCCCAGCTTAAATCTAAGCCAAATGTTACACTCCAAAAACCCCATGGATATACATGTTTTTTGATTTACTAACAGAAGTAACAAACTAGGTTACCAAAGCCAAGACCAGAGGTCCTCATTTGTAACCATTTATCCTCATGTAGTTAAAGGTCACCCACAAATTATAGACTGTGGGTTCTAGCACCATTTCATATATCTAAATATACATGTATATTTACAACTGCTGCATACTTATTTTCCACGGTGTGGTGCCCAGTGTTTCTGCTACAGCCTGAGATGGAGTTGCCTCACAGGAAGGCTGTGCCTGGTGCTATATTTAACACACAGGAACTGTTTTCATTTCTTACAAGTGGGAGGAGGAGAGGCAACACGGTAAAATCAGTTGTGCCCTAGACAAACAAAGGTGAGTGTTGTGGTTTGTGAGCTAAATGGCTGCTGGTGTCCCACATGGAATAGAGAAACAAACCTAGAAAACCATCTCCTTAAGAAGTGACTCACTAAAACAGAAAAAAAAAATTTGTTTGAAACGATTCCTACCTTTTTTTTAAATGGAGGAGAAATTGGAATGACTAGCTGAAGTTTTAAACATCAGAATGTCTAAATAACAATATGATTTGTGACGAAATATAAAGGAATAGTATTTACATTCCTATTTATGATTCTTTAGGCAGGAGCCTTTCAACATTTCTCTGCAGCTCCTGCCACTTGAAAAACTGAAAACCTGCATTCTCAGGGAAATACATGACTCAGGAAATCAACACTTTAAGAAAAACTGCAAACACTGTGGGAGCAGCACTAGAACTGTGAAAGTGGGCAGCAAGCCTGTGTAAATTGATTACCCAGCAAGTTTATAGGGCCAGTGAAATTATTAAGGAGTAATTTGTAGTCACCTACAAAAAAGAGATCTCAGGTTAAGCAGATGGTGTGTTAGCATGAAGGGAACACTTAAGCCAGTGAGATGGAGCTTCCAGGATATTTACAACTTGCCATTTAAATTAGACTTCAAAGATAACCAAACTTCTTCCAACCCAAAACATTCTGGGAGTTTAAGATTTTGGCATATATCTCCCTTCAGTGGGGGTGAGGAGGAAGGCTTTTCAAAATACAGAAAGGAGGCAGTCCTGGTTGAGAAGTCAGAGGTGAGAAAAATGAGGGGTTTATGCCTGGGCTTTAAAGAATGTCCTCCCTGCAAAATTTGTTCTGAAGTTTTGACATTTTCTAAGTGGTTCTTCAAGGAAATTATATAGATCTTTCAGTTCTGTGCTGCTGGGTGAGGTTTAGCACAGTGTTCTCACTGCTATAAGGGATTTCACACACTCTGCACTATTAGATGTGGTACACTATGTACAGACTGATGCTGTCTCCCTTTGTATTCCTCCAGCTCCTTCCTTTAGTCTCTAATTTCATTTCTGATCAGACTTCCCATGAAAAGTCACCACAAACTTCCTAAGTCCCTAAAGATAATTTAAATTTTCTTGCAGACTCAGCCCCACATATTCTCCACCTGGGAATAACACCTGGAAAAATTACCCAACCATGTGTTTCTTACAAAAGAATGAGATCTATCTCATTAAAAGCAATCCTTTATATTCCAGCTTTAAATGGACATTTCTCACTTTGTTCTCACCTTCCATTTGTGCAAGCACAACAGCCCCAGAAGCTGGAACCATAGAATGATTTGGGGTGGGAAAGAACATAAAGATCATGGAGTTCTAACACCTTGCCATGGAAAAGGGCACCTGGCACTAGACCTGGTTGCTCAGAGCCCCCAGGACAGTCCCCAAGAACAGAGATGGGACAATCCCCACTGACTCATGCTGCTGCCTGTGCCCCATGCTCTGCCTCACGTGGGCAAAGAGGTAAATACATGAAACTGCACCCCAAAAATGAGAAATCAAAGCATGGCACACAGAGGGCAAAAGGAGAAGAAACCAAGCCCTGCTTCTCCCAGCTTTCTGCTCCCTTAGAGAATCACACAAGTACAAAACCATGAAAACAATAACCCCAGCTGCAAAGGCAATGAAGCAATTTGTTAGGGAGATGACATTTTTAATGAGAAACACTTGCTGGAGGAGAACAAAAGGCCCTGTTTGGTCAGAGAGATGCTCTTGATACTCTTCTGAAGTGCATGAAAAAGTAATTTCATTTAAGCGTCATACACAGAGCAGCTGAATTTCCTGGGGCTCCAGATGTTGTCCCGTGCAGATGCTGAACAAATGGAACTCTGTCTTGATGAAATGAAAAGAAAAAAGCAAGCCTTCCTAAAGCAAAACCCATGTACCAGAGTATTTCCCATCTTAAAAGAAGAAAAAGAAAAAAAAAGAGAGAGAAGACCATGCAAACTGGGGGGAAAGGAAGTTCTTGAATGTGGCAGTGCTGCCCATAGAATTGACTGTTCTTAATCACCCAACAGATAATTGAAGGAGACGAGAATCTGGATTTGCAAAATACCCAAGATCTGGCTCTGTCGCCTCTTTTTCTTGGCTTTGCTCTGTTTCTCTTTGACAGTTATCTGGCTGTGGTTACACTGAGTTTGTTCCCTAAGAAAGGACAGATTCTGCAAGCTTTTATTAAGCCAGAAGTTGCTGGAACATTCTGGGGTGAGCGACAGATTCAGAATCAGCAACTGCAAAATTACAATCAATATTTCACTGTATTGATAAAGGGTAGATGTGCAAGCCTGATTGCTAATTGAAATTACTCGTTTGTTTCTTGAATTTTGGGGAGGCCAAGGGGTTTGGTGCCTCACTAGTAAAAGCTTTTGAAATAAGAGATCAGACCAATATCAGCTCTCACTTTAATGAAGACTAATGAAGTATAATGACCTTGATATGCAGATATTTCATTCCTGAACTTTGGGGTGGGTGACAGAAGTAGATGTAGATAATTCCTAGGCTTTCCTAAGCCACACAGGACCTATAGGGATCCTGATGTAAATCAGAATAGCCTTAGGTCTGCTGGCTTATGCTCTCTTTTTTTTTTTTCCCCCTGCCTTTTTAGGCTCTGAAAAAATGGACACTATTCACTCTTTCTCCTAAGGCACAAGTCTCCTTCTGACACAACATTATCCTTCTGCTAAGTGGTAGCAGATGACAGAGTCTAAAGCACTGCACAAACATGAGAGCATTCCTGCCTCTTACCCAGGGCCCCTTCCCAAGAAGGCAATGCTGTCACAGACAACTCTGCCTTTGAGGAAAAAAAAAAAAAAAAACCAGTAATAAAAGCCAGGTTTGTGATGCTGGTCCATCAGCAGGTGGTACTGTGTAGTCAGTTTATAGTGAACAAAGTGAGAACGACATTGTTTTAAATTGGGATTTGGAAAGGGTGGTTAGCATCACGTCTGACACCTCCCCGAAGGGCAAAGCTAAGGAGTGACACACCAGAGTACACCCCAAACGAGGGGGGAGCAGCCAGTGGGTGTGTTAAGCACATCTGAATAAGAATAGAGCTAAAAAAAATTGAAAAAGAAAACAATGCAGTGCATGCAAGTTATGAGAAACTGGGGGCTGACCTTTTGTTTCTCTCTGTCGAGAGGTAGAAACAGGCTGGGAGCACATGCTCTCCTGCTCAGAAGAGAAGCTGCTTCCAGTAAGCCTCACCAGCCAGAGAGAAGTGATCTCAGAGCTCAGGCAAGAAGCAGATAAGAGGGTTGAGAGAGAACATTCCTTGTTATTTTTTAAAAGCAATGCATCATAGGTCAAATGAGCTAGTTTTGTCCAAACCCAGTCCAACCTAACTCTTCGATGACCTAATGTAAACATCAGCAAACCACGGTGCTGGTGGCTCACAGAGGAGCATTGTGCTTCGGAGAAACCTGCTTGAAGCAATGCAATAAAAAGGAATTGAGCTTGGGATGGAAAAATCAGTTTTTACAGAATTATTGGGTGTGATCTAATGACTGCACTGAATAACCCAAATTCCAACAATAGGTAATGCTTTTAAGCACGTTACCAGGTTTTGTTTCGTGCACATGTTGCCAAAGTAATCCCTTTGCACACATAGAAAGTACTCAGTGAAACTTAACTTCTGGTGAGCACTTCTGAGAGCCTTCTACAAGCAAGCAATCTCTTTATATTCTAAAAAGGTTTGCCTTAAGGCCTGCCCCCAGCAGCAATCAGCAGCACACTGACAGCCTCCAAGCCTTGATTGCTAATGAGGAGGGGAAAAAAAAATCACTGGGGAAGAGGGAAATTAAAGATAAATAAGATATTTTGCCCTCGTTTTTTTCTCTGAGCACACCCTACAGCAGAGCGTGCTTGAGCCATGTGGGATGCAGGTTTAATTCCACAGAATTTTTGGGGTAGGGAGCACTTTGGAATTTCCAGAGCAAAAGCAAATGCTGCCACATGAGCCAGCATAAAAGTGACAAACAGGGAGTGGTGCTGAGGGACTGGGGACTTCAGGGAAGGGAGAGAACCAGATGAAAAAGGCAGAGGATTTTTTGGGGTGAGTTCTTATTGAGGATAACACCATTCCATGTCTGAGTAGACAACCCAGAATGTCACTGCAACCCCATGTTGCTTCTCTCCTGTGTCATTTTCCCCAGAAATCCAAGGATCATCTGCATGGCAGATGCTAGGTCTGCATCCAACTCAGAATCATGGAATTATCTCTCCTTGTGCATCTCCAGGCAATGGACAGCCAGACAAATCTTGGGTAGTGTAGCAGCATCCAGGGTATCATTAAAAACGACCTGGATTCAAAATCCAAATTGTCCATATCCATCTATTCAGGGACTTCTTGGCCTTCTCTGTATTTCTTTTGATATTTTAAAATAATTTAAAAATTCCCCTCGGCATAAATACAAAATAATTCCTTAAAATCATCTGGAATACCCAGCTTCCTCACAGATTGCTAAGTGAACACACTTATCCCCTCAAAAACACCAGGGAATGATGATTTCCTCATTCAGGAATCGAATGCTCATTTTCATGGATCATTAGAGATGGATAGCTCTAAAGGTAGTCTAAACCTTTAAACTCCCCTGTCTTTTAGTAAGGGGAGAAAACCAGGAGAAAGACAAAGAGAAAGGAAATAATGAACATTTGCAAAGCCACTAATGAGCTATTGAGGGTCATTACTTTTATTTCCAATAGGAATTTAAATTACAAACTGTTTTGAGAATCAGTTGCATTAGGCATTTACTTCATAATGAATGTGACTGCAATTTTAAAAAGCTGGTGTGCAGGATGGTAGAGAGGCCATAAAAAACCCAAGTTACATATTGAATTCAGTGTTCACATAATGACCATATTATTTCTAGGGAATTAACTATTTTCCCCCCTAACTTTCCAGACTCTGAATCATTTTCTAATAGGATCTCAACAGGCAATAGTATTAAAAATGTGTTAGATGTTAGCATTTGAGCCAGGAAAAGCATGACAATCTAATATAGAGAATCTAACCAGGGTATTCATCCAAACCTGCCATCCATCTTTCCATTCTCTGTGGTGTGTCTCCCACTTCAGGGTACATAGATTGAGCAAATCCTTGGAATAATGGCATTTAAATGAGGCAAAACCTACCTGACAACGTTTCCTTTCCAGGCAGGTTGCAGCTCCCAGAGAATTAGTACCCAAACTACAGTTATCTTCCTCTCTGTAATGCCAGTTTGAATACAGGAGTTGTTCCAGCACATGGAAGAAGATTAAAACCAGCAATCTCATTCCATTAAAGGGAGAAGAGAACCCCAAACCCGCAGCTGTCATGGTCTTGACACTTGATTTTCATTCCACAGTGGAACAGAAATGAAACCTTTCAACAATTCTCGTGAAAACTTTCAGGAGACAGAGACAGAATAATGAACTTGTTGGGTGGGTAAGATCAGCAAACTGGAGCAGCCACGATGGGGGAATTTGAAAAAAGGGGCTGATGCCATGTTTTTGCACTCAAGACAGAAGATCCAGTTTAAAGATCCTCCTTTAAATTAAACAAATCTCATAATAGCTATAAAGCAGTCTGATCTGCAAAACTTATTCTTTTCCAGTTTTTGGTAAAATGGCTACTTTAATAGAAATATTTTTAGCGCTTTCTTTAGCTTTTTTTTTTTTTTTTTAAATGATCCTAATCCTTAAGACTGTAGGAAAAAAAAAAACCAAAATCTTGTTTTGACTAGCATGAAATTCACTGTCTAGATTTAGGATGTCCATTTACCCTCTTCCTATTCATCACAGTAGAACAAAACGAGGTCACGCTGGGAAAAGAACAGTAAATACCTAAATGAAAAATACCTGCATCTTTCCAGTGTGCCCACTTTTTCTGAGGTATCCAGGGAGGCTAAAATATTAATCAATCAGCTTCACAGTGTACAGCTGCACATCATATTTGGATGTTAGGGAGCTTGATTAAAGTCTTACTTCAGTAGTGCAGACTGCTAAGAAACCGTAGCTGTCTTTGAAGGCTTAAAATTGCCAAAGGCAATATAAAGAGAAAGAAGAAAAGGCATTTTCAACAAATTAGCCCATTCAGGTGTTTTAGCTTAGGAATCTTTGCAGAGAATAAAGGAAAGCAAATTACTGCAGTGCATTGCCAGTGGGTTCTGAATGCAATGGTTACGTTCACTCCCTTTGGGACAGATATGAATAAAGGAGTTATTAACTCAAATTTTGTTCAAAACTTAAAACTAAAGCTTCAGGGTTTAGAGATATTTTGTTTTCCTACCCAACTACACAGAATGTGGTCAGAACAATGGACAGGACCTGTTTGGACACTGTGCCCAATCCCTTATACCACAGGTACATATCATTTTATAGAATCATTCAGAAACCATCATTTCTTTGAAAAGCCACTTTAAAAAAGTCAATATTATGTCAAGATTCTGTCTCTTTTTCTAACATGGACATTCCACTTTATGCCATTCAACCTGCCTACATTAAAAAGCAAGTCTCTTACAATCATTAAGCTATAGGCAGACACAGAGAAATGTGTGAATTTGGAAAATACATCTCTTCCAGTTGCTGGGCTTCACTTATAATTTGCATGTCTTCTTATAATTCACTTATAATTTGCATGTCCCCATGAATAAATTAATCCAGTAGGGTTGGGGTGCTCTAAAGGCAAAATCCATTTAACTGAGTACATTTTGTGTCCTCAATACCCCACTCTAGATGCCCCTAGAAGAGGAACATCTCTGTGTTTCTAATAACTCCATGGCCAATAGAAAGTAATTTCTGTGTTTAGTTTAGTACTGACTCGGGAAATGCCTAAACAAGACAGAATGGTTTATATTATCATTATTATTGTTTTTAAGCAGAAGACAAAACAAGAGGGAACAAAAGTTGAAGCTGTTGTGACTGAATGGTGTTTATTTTAATTCCAAAGGAAAAAGATTTACTTTCAAGGCTTGAGTACTTGCAATGTCCTTATTAGTTAGAGTGCATAAAAACAACAGGGAGGGGAAACAACATCTGAAATGGACAAAAGGGCTACTCAGATGTTACAGGACTTTCACTGAATTCCTACCTGAGTGTGGTTATTACAAACACTAAGGTATAAAGCCCAGCAGTGCTCATTTTTACTGCAAGAGAGACTACATGAAAGCATGTGCATAATGCTCTAGCGTGTTCCATCCATTATTCACTGATATTTTTGATGTGCAACCTTGCTTTTGGCCATGAATATTTACCTCAAAACAACTTGTGAAGAAGCTGCTGCATAAAGTACTCAAGTTACTGGGAATTCCAAGATACATCAAACATTTGGTTCTGCATTTTGTTAAAAATATTTTCAGAAAAACTCCAGTTTTAGCCTGGTATTTTCATTTGAAAATATTCAGGCTCATAATATTTCATGAGAACATTTACACAGAGCCGCTTTGAGGGAAAAAAAACTGAAAATGAGCAATAGAAACTTCATTTTGGCTTTAATTACAGTTATTATTGCAGATCAAGGGATATTAAAAAAGTCCACTGCAGATGGACTCACACATTTATTGAATCAGAGATTTGAAGTGAAATATTTCATTGGCAAGTTGCTCATAACTCCTTATTGCTGCACCACAGGGCAAGCCAGTCAGTAAGACAAAAATCTATTAAAAACACTTCCCAGAGTTTTCACTTCTGTAAAGAAAAGCACTGATTTTCTTGTATTAATGTTGCTTTAGTGCAGACTGAAGACTTCTCCCTAGATACTTGTTAAGGTGGAGGAAAGTCTTAACAGGACATCTTGGGAGTGTGATGTGTTCACACTTCTGACAAGGAGAGGAGGAAAGGGGAAAAAAAATGGGTTTGAACAACTTTTTGCATCCTCCAGAACATAAACTATGCAGGACTTGCACAACTGGAAAGTAGAAAAGATCATCTCGTGGGGATCTCTGTACTAAACATCTCTTATGGGAGGAAAATGCTCATTCTCAGAGATTCCCCGGGGGTGATTTATGGGGTTTATCTCCCAGCTGAGAAATCCCATAGCAGAATAAAGCATTGCTTGATCAAGTTCTTTGATCAACTGGTTGAGAATCAAAGATTTGGCTCTTAGAATCACTCTCAAACTGAGATTTCATTACCAATGCAGAAGACTTAAGACAGCAAGCACAGGCTTTGCTAACACATTTTTCTATAATTTGGTTACCTGGCCCCAAAAAGAGATCCTCGCACAGTGAACATTTGTGGAAAGACACAGATGAACAATGGAAACCACTGGCATACCCAGAGAATGGCATATCTCACCTTAAATTGGCCATTAAAAACTTCAGTACAGGAGCAGTGCATGAGAGTTAAGGGAGTAAATTTGGGATAAGGGGATGAGTCGCTGAGATATATGAGGAAATATGAGGATCTAAAGGAATGATTGAGAGGTTTGTTCTGCAGGGAGGATCCAAAGATAGGACCAGAGCAAGAAGTTTAGAAGGTGGTTTTAGCAGTAATTTCAGCAGATTAAAATACCCAAACCAAGTCCTTCAGCCAGCAGAACAGTCAGAGGGAGCAATCTGAGAAAGCAAAAAGAAAAAGAAATTTTTACATTTTCTCTCCTTCTGTGACTGGCTTGCTGATGCAATTTTGCACATTCACTGTCATGCCCAAGCACATGTGGAGTGCAGTCAGAGGCAAAGAGGAGGAGGGAGAGGCAGTAGGAAGTCAAACAAAAGTCCTATGAAAAGAAAGTCTGGAGTAAAAATAGCATGAAAGCCCCATTCTCTTATCACAGGGCCAGATGTGGCAAGGCAACCTATCTAGAAACAGTGTGGGTCTCAGATGGTGTTTTCGTGTCCATCTCTGTTCATTCTGGTGATATATTACCATTATTACTGCATTCATGTGCATGCACTGCACTCACAGTGCAGTCTCTGAGCTATAGTGCAAACCTGAGTAATTACATTAATTTATCACACACCCCTTTGGCTCCCTCACCACCTCCTCCCTCCTGAATTCCCTCAGCCTTCCAAACAACACTTTATGGTAGAAAATTTGCAAGTGTTTAAGAGGGAGGAAACCAGTAGGGTTCTATAAAATGGGAATAAGGCATTACAAAATATACCCTGAAAATGTGTTGGCTCCATCCTTCTTCTCTAGCAGTGCAAATCAAGAATAACAGCAGTGTAGCTACACTACTGCTCTCTTAGAGGAAGACACCACAGGTCAGATCCAAGAACCACAGGGTGAAATTGCCTCCAGCACTAATAAAGCTTAATATCTCTTGTAAAATTATTAACCCTAATTAGGGTCATTATAGCTCCTTAGCCCTAGTCCCTCACTCATTTACCTATGTTTTAAAAGCAGTCCAGTTTTTGTCACCACTGTTGGTGTTCAGAGGTCACTGCAGAACATTTCTGTTGATGAAGAACTCCCTTAATTTTTGCAGCCTAAATGAATCACTGGTTTCTCTGTTGCCCACAATGAGATGAAAAAGTGAGCTAATAAAACTCTCACAATAAAAAATCCCACTCCAAGCAGATCAGCCCCTAAACTTGCAACATCTAAGGAGAGACAGCAAATAGCAGCGCTGAGTTTTTACTTTGATAGAGTTTAGGCAGTGGAAGCCACAAGTAACTAGGACACAACAGGAAGGACAGATAATATTTGGTATTTTCAAGAGTCTCTCCTCCCTGCCCCCCCTCTTTTGTGTGGCTGCTGATACTCACAGCCTCTCCAAGGGACAGGACAATGAAAGAGATTTTGCTATTAATTTCACATCTGCACCACAGAGGCTTCCTGGACACTGGCAGCAAGACAGCAGCTTCTTTTGGGTGGGGTATCCTCATCTTCTGTGGCTTTCCTTCCACATCCATCGGGTGAATTAGATTTTTTAATCATCCCCCATCTCACCCAGACACCAGAACACCTGCAGAATCATGGTTTTTACCTCTGTAAATAACTGATTCTGGTGTTTCAGGTTGTTCAAAGCAATTCTGTGAATAAGTAGCATTGAGTTAATACATCTACACAGATCCTCCAAAGTGGAAGGAGGACCATTCTGTTTCTTTGAATGCAAAATTACCCAGAGACTCTTAGATCTGCTTTAGACATTCAGGCCACCTTCCAAATGGGCACATCCTAAATTTCATTTTCCTCTGAATCAATATAAATTCCCAAGAATCCATAATTCTGCCTGTAGCATTCCCTCACTGACCATCTTAATATTCTACACTCCAAAAATCAAATAAGAAACTTCCCAGATATCATTATCATTTTCCTCACATGACATCTCTCCTTCATCCCTTTCTGAAAGTCCTTTTATCTCTTTTTAACAGTCATGAATGCAAACACAGAGAGAAGATGATTCAACTCTCTGTGCTCATGCCAGTCGAATTCAGCCCACTTTTAAAGAAGTTTAATTCCACTTTCAAAGAAGTTTAATCCTACTTTTAAAGAAGTTATTTCCACTGGTCTCTATCTGCTTCAAGGTTACGTGAGTGAAATCCTGAGATTAGAACCAGACAGAGAGCAGCTTACTCAGCAAAGCAAGTGAACTATTTTAATATAAATCAAATCTAACAGAGAGCATGATTAGGTATCTAGTTTTATATCACACAGGAGGAAAGATTGAACAGTAAGGATTTTGCATGTGAAATACAATGATAATTCAAAAGTCTTTGGGATCTGATGGCTTGGCATGTTAGTGTATAATTTGCCTTAGTTTGGCAGTTCCAGTATAAGCTGAAATTAAAGAAGACAGCCTATAAGAAACTAAGATTTTGTGATTTCCAGCATCTTAAAGGGGAGATAAGGGCTCTTCAAGCTGCTGGTGACAACTTGACAGCTCAGAGACAAGCAGACACTTGGGTTGACATCAGTGCACAGAGGTCTGCCTCAGCTGGTGGTCAGGGTCACCCCCACAGCACTGCCCAGCCAGGAGACTCCTCCTGTCTGAATCTCTTTGGGGATATTTAAAAGATGAGTACAGCAGCCAGCTCAGCTGTCAGGGGGACAATGCCCACATGGGAGAAGCAGACACAGCAGAGCTGTCAACCTCAGAGCCCTGCACAGTGACTGAGTTATTCTTTGGGTACCACATGGAAACACAGGTTCATGAAAATGGAAATACAGGTTCTTGAAAACAGGAGGGTTGATTCAATAGTGGCCATACAGGATCTCACTGCTAACTACAACAGGTTTTTTTAAAGCAGAAACTTTCAGTGTCTAAAAATCTTTTAATCTTAAACTATAACTTTCAAAGCTGATCAGACAGAGCCAAGGAGTGGTTTGATGCCTGAAACACCTGGAAGAAATCACTGCACCCCCATTTGGTCATCATATTCAAGATGTTTCTCCCCTTTTCTGACTCACAAGTGAAATGCCCTTCAGTGATGCCATCACACAGTCCCACCGTGCTGCTGACCTGCAGTGCCACGTGGATAAAACCTGGCCACACAAATTCTAATAAATCAATTCTGCACACATGAATCCTGTCCCCTTTGATATGCAGAATTTGTACATAGCAGGGGGGAAGTCTGGCACTGAATTTCTATTGCTTAAGATCTGATCTCAATGCACAAAGCAAAGGCTTGAGATTAGAAAAACGCATTTGCTTCTGGGAAATATTCTACAAGCACGGACGTGCTCAGAAGACAGTTTTTCCTAGAACAGGATTGTGATCTCTATCTGCAGCCCTTTGTTCAGAAGCAGAAAAAGGAGGGAAGAGTGGAGAGATCTGGGTAAGAGGCTTCAAACTCACTGATATAGCTCCAAAGCTTTCATAACTTGCTCCCACTCCTGCACAGGCAGGAGACCCACACAGGCAGTTCTCCAAATAAACCTCAGAAATCATTTCTTCATTTAATTAACATCTCTTATGATCCACGTAACCCAAGAATAGCAGATGACAGAGCATTGCTGTCCACCTGTTTTAGCATATAAGCAAAAGTGGAGCAAAAGTCAGTTCAAGTGAAAATTTCGAAATAGAGATTTGTGCCAAGGTTCTACCAGATGATTCCCACAGGTTGATTTAATCGGGGCTGACAACTTTTAAGGGCCCAGTCAACCTCTCTTAAGTGATACCAAATAAATGGGGGCAAAACTCTCACATTAATCTGAAACTGAACTCATAGGCTTTATGAAAGCTGACATCTGCATATGAGAAAATTACACATGGGTGATCAAAGTTTCTCTCTGACATGATCTATTTCCATCCTTATAGATTTGAGGATTTTCTGTTTGCCATACACTCTGGGCACATTCCTCAAGGCTCATCCTGGAAACCTGCTCTGCAGACTCCAGGGCTGTGTCTCCAGCTGTTGCATGGATTGGGAAGCAGGATTTGGTGAGGGAAGTGCTCACTTTGGCTTCATGGCTATGTCCATCCAAGTGTCCATGCAGATCAGAGCCATTCTGATGGTTGCTCAAGGGGCAAGTGCAGCATTTTCCTCCTCCAGGGTGATAGCAGCAAGCTCTGACTGCTGCCTGCAGAGCTTTATATTCACCAAACAGTGGGCAACAACTCTGAACTGATGTGAGCCTCCCAGTGCCAATGATGATATCTAAGCAACCAAATCCCTGCAGCCAGGAACAACAGCTGATTTCCTTGCCCTGGAGACAATGAACTCCCATTAGCTGAGCAGGAAACAGGCAAGCAGAAAGGGAAGTTGGGAAAGGTTGTCCTGTGCTGATGGGATTGATCTCTTAGGGCATGAGGTGCCACCAGTAAGACACACAGAGCTCAGCCCAAGTTCCCTGAGTACCAGAGACAAAGCAAAGCACCTGTATCTATCCAGATCCTCCTGAGCAGACAGCAAAAGTCCTTCCAGCATCTTGATCCTATACTCTGAACAGCCTCAGGAAGCATGCACAGTATCTAAGATATCTCCCAATATCCGGCCATCCGCAGGCACGAGACAGAAGCATCCTGATGAAACACACTGAAACTGGCCTTTCCAAAGTGTGCACAAGCACAGATGTTTTGATAAATATGTGCTGCAACTGGCAAAGCTGTTTCATCTGTCTCCAGCATCACCGGATTCGGAATTACTTCCATATTATTTTCTTAGCCCAAGACCTTGAGGGAGAAATAGAAGGGAAGAAGCGAGGGGAGCATAACAATTTCTTGTGTTAAATCCCCTTCATGTGTGAGCACATGAAGCCAGAGGAGTTTGCTGCCTCATGCTGTGAGTGTGTGTCTCCAGTTTTGGCAGTAGAACAAAACCCTGGGAGCAGTCTGGAGGCATTCATGTGTTTTGCTGCTTGCTTTGGCTACTGTCAGAGAGCCTAAGCCCTGTGTACTCTTTACAGAAATATGTTTGCAAGGCATTTTTCTGAAAAGGGTCACAATGAAAATACCTGCCATTTAGACTCCTCCACCTCCTCCTTAAAAAAAAAATGTTATTAAAAAAGCTGATTTTCACATTTTTCAAATAACACTGGCAGCCTTATCTATAAGAAAAATCAAAACTGGTTAAAATGTGGGGTTTTTTTAGACTACCCTCTGCATGACTCATTTTTTATTCATCACAGCACATATCCTCCTCTGTGAGATCTTACTAGGATATAAAATATATTCAGAATTTGACTGCTGCCTAAGGAAGGTCTGAAAGCCTTCAGAGCTCTTCTAAGGCCATGCATTTGACACGGGAGGAGAGCAGCACACCTGAACCAGCAGGAAGGAGACAATTCTTCCAGAAGTTCCAAGGCAGCAGCAGATGACTGTGGGGCATCCACCCAACACTTACCCTGCTCCTGAAGCTAATTTAGCAGCTTGCCCTAATTCCTCTCCTGCCTTGGCTGGGCAGCCCCTGGTGTACTTTGAAATTTTACTTTGCCTTTTGGGTGCCACACAGAACACATTTCATTCTGGCTTTCCAAAGTCCTGGATTGGAGATGGAGCTGTGATCAGCTGCTGAATTACCCTCAATACCTGCCAATTGCAGCTCCAGACTTTGTCATGGCAATTCAGGGTTAGGAATGGTCACCAGTTTTCTGTGTTAGATTCCCTCTGGAATGAGGGCTGAGGGCAGTGAGAGCACATGAGAGAGGGAGGACTTTAATCACAAACCAAATTACAGCCTGGACCATGAGCCAGTTGCTCTGATGAGCTGTGCCAAGAGGGCCAGAAGAAAGGAAGCAAATCAAAAGTTCCTCACTTTGGAAATTTCCATCATCACTAAAATCCCTTTCCACCTGAAGTGACAGGAATTAAATTATCCTTCTGCTATCCCCCACAGGAGATCAGAAAGAGCTGTTAAAATTTCCCCATGAGTCCAAATCCAGTTTCTCTCAGACCCATTCATTGCTGCAACACTCCAAGTTTGCTCCACTGGCTCCAACTTTCTCCTAGTGCTGTAAGAAGAAGTGAAGCAAGGCACAAAGGGCAAAGGAACTCAGTTTGATTGTTCTGGGTCCTTGCTCCTGGTCTGATTGAAATATGAGGCATTATCTACTTTTCCTTCACATCAGCTCCAACCACTGGCTCTGAAATGAACCCCTTTGAGGCTCTCTGATAATGCACTTCAGCAAGTATTTCACAATCAAAATGAGTCTTGGTATTTCTGAAAGGCGCCAGAATCATGCCAGCACATCTGCTGAGGCTGAACAACTGACTCATTTGGCCAAGTCCTGCTGCCTCTGTTTCCCTTTCCTAATAAAATAAGGATAAAAATTAAACCCTCAGTAAACTGAAGTTCTCATCCCAGTTCCAAATATTTTTTCCTTTTTTTTTTAATGGCCTTCAAGAGAGGAGGATGCTCGGGTTTTTTTTCACTGCTGTCATTCTCATCTGTTGTTGATCACAAAACAGATTGAGGGATTTTATTGATACTGATATATGTCTGATCGTTACATGTCAAAAACCAAGGCAGAAGAGCATTTTGGAATGTGAAAAATACAGAAAATACAAGGATGGAATGGAATGGAATGGAATGGAATGGAATGGAATGGAATGGAATGGAATGGAATGGAATGGGATGGGATGGGATGGGATGGGATGGAGAAAATGCTACATGGAATACAGTTCATTAAGAAAAATGCTGAGAGAACTCATCCCAAGCTTGAGCTAACAATATGAATCAAATAAAATTAAGTGGCCTTTGCAAGTGGAATGCAATGAGGAACATTCTAGGACCTTTCCTAAGTTATCAGCTATTTAGGAAAAGAACTGGAAGATATCCCTCAATGAAACAGATAGGAGATTATATTAAAGGGACTTGTGACAGAGTTTTAATTTAATTAGATCATGGCCTGATGATAGGCACTGGCCCTCCATCTGCATGGGGCCTTGGTTTTAACTCTCCCTGGAAGGCAGAGAGTAGGTCAGCAAGAGAAAATGGATTGGATAGGTCATCTTTAAGGCACAGAGCAGAAAGAGCAATGTCATCTGCAAAAAATATCAGAAGTGCAACAACCGCAAGACTGTCTTTGTTTCCCCAAATCTGTTGAAGCTGTGGTGTGTTTTACACATTAACCTCTCCACCCCATGAGCAGCACAGGGCCAGATGATGCTGAGGTGATAGGTCACTGAGGCAATAAAGCTATGCCTTATTAATGTCTGTGCTCCTAAAAATGCACCCCCAAATTCCTTCCAGATATTCCACCGCCTGGTGGAAGTTTTATTTGTGGGTTAAACCATAGAGCAAGCTGCAACCCTCCTGCCCTCTTAAATCATGCAGCCTCCTTGGAATGACTAAAATTCCCTCTGAGTTGCATTACCCAGAGTTTGTAAATGTCTGGAAGGCATAAACCACTAATGCATGTAATTTTTCTTTTCTCTCCCGCCATTTCTCCAGCTTTCCCACACAGATCGCTGCTTTTTCCCAACCACTTCAAGAATGGGATATATTTCTGCCTCAAACCCCATGCACTATCTCCCCTGCTCCAGGGAGTCAGATTACACTGAGATTCAAAACATCCTCACTGAACAAATTGGACCAAATTCCTTTTTCCCCTGCAAGGAGCTGTCTCCTCACAAACCAGGTGTGATTTGGAGTGTGCACTCCCAGGATTTCCTTCAGGGATGCTTGGAAGGCCTTGGAGAAAAGTTATTGAGTACAGCCAAGGGCAAATATCTTGATGCACAGCACTGGATCACTTCCCCTGTCCCTTTGGATGCCATCCTTGGATGAGGTGTTCCCACACAAAGCTGGCTCTGCCTCTTCCCACAGAAGATCCTCTGCAGGGTTTTTTCTGCCCAGCACGGGAGGTTTCCTCCTGCAGCAGACACGTGTTAAGCCACAACAAACCTGTTTAGCAGTTCTGCTCTGCTCCCCATCATTTCTGCCAGGTTCACTTTGCATAATGTCTAGCACTCGTTCCCAAGGATATTTTTCATATACTCCAAATTATTAGCATATTCAGGAGGCACTTATTTCTATACCTTTTTTTTAAAGTAAGGTACTCAAAAGCCTCAAACACCAGAGACAAGGTGATCTGGGCCACGTCACCTTTAATTCTGTGTCTCTGCAGCTCACTGAGGTGATGTGCACTGTGTCAAAAGTGGATTACTTGGATTTGAGCATTTGGATTAATTTTTATGCATAAGCTTTACCTGGATCTCTCTCAAAAATAATTTTACAGTCATCCTGTGGAGGAGCTTAGCATGAGCTCAGGCATTGCTTCTCATCTTTGCTTAATGCAAACCCCAATATATCTCAGACCTGGGTGCATCTGAGCTCTTCTCTGTTGGTCACCAAATCCCTGCTCCATGCAAGAATTCTTCACACTCAAGTCACTCTCTCCTTTGAATAACTAAGGATATTGGTATAAAATACCTGTGGTAAAAAGCAAAGGGAGAAGAGAGTCTTCTTCCACTCTGTTTTATACTCTAATAAACTTACAGGTTTTTTTATACATCTGTGTAACACTACAGCTGTCTCAGCTGCTTATCGTCACAATTTAAAACTCCACTTATATTCTGTTCCAGGCTTAACCTCCAGAAATTTTTATAACATGAAATGGATTTTTTTCTTGACTTCTCATGGTGTTTACACCTCTGCGAGGTGATGACTGTTAAGCTGGCAGCATCTCCAAGAGTCAAAAACAGACTAATCACTTAACATACACAGACAGGCTGAATTCAGATAAGGATATGAAAATCAACTTGCTTTTCAAAACTCACACTGGCAAGTCATAATGTCTTCCATTTATGAAACTAATTCATAAATGTTAAAACAACAGGGGTGTTCAGTCTGCTTCTGGTTGGGACAGAAATACACAAATTTGGCACTGCCTTCCAAAAAAGACAAAGATGATACTGAAGGTGGGTAAGGGAGGAAAATAAATTCAACCCAAGGTCTCTGGTGCTGAAGTAGTTTGATATAAATAAAGCTCTGTGAATCTTGCAGGAGGTTGTTTTCAGCACGTTTCTTTGCTCCTGAATCTTTTTTCCCATCTTCCCAAAGTCAGGGATTTGTAACCACACATTACAGTGTTGGCTGTGAACCTCAAACCCCCACCTTTGGGATTTTTGTTCTTGTTTGCTCCAAAGGCAGGAACTGTATACAGCACTGCAGCTCCTGCCTGAGATCTCACATGTCTCTCGTGCCAGATGACAAATACCTGTGTGCCAAGAAGTTTCTGTGTCTGTTTTCATATCTGGGACTCCTGCAGAGGATAAATAAACACTGAAGTGGCACAACTAGTTCTGCATGAAATCAGTGAATAGGTCTGATTTAGTATACACTTACAAATCTCTGCTCCCTTCACTGCCTCTTTCTTCTTTCTATTAAGAGGATTCCTCTCTCCCTGAGCACTTTTATTAAACTATTATCCTTCCTTTTTAAACAAGTGAGGGTACTTCTCAGCACTGTGCATTTCCTAGAACCTCTCATCACTGCAGCTAATCACTTAATTGTGGGCTGGTAGGAGATACCAGGCATTCCAAATGAGCTTTTCCAGGTACCAGGCAATCAAACCTTGCCAGATTTCCCAACTGCACCGAGCTGGGTGGAGTGAGCCCCAGTGGGTTTGGCAACTCAGCTGCTCCCACCACCCACACCTGCACACACCTATTGGTGCTTTATTCCCCTTTCTTCTCCCCCTCGTCCCACCCACTGCAGCAGCTGGGCCAGGAGGGGAATTTGTAGTTCAGCAGTTCAAAAGAAAAGCTCATCCCTCCTGCACTGAAAACTGTGTCAGGGGCATGGCTGCCCTGTTCTGACTTGCCTGGAGTGAGCAAGATGCACACATGTGGAAGTCCTCCTGCTGTCACACCAGGCAGGGTCTGGCATTCCAGGGCTCTAGCTGGCTCTTTTGCCTGCAGAGGAGCAGAATTCTCTGCTGACATCTGAAGGAACTTTGTGCTGCAAGGCAGCTGGGAGCAGAAATTTTTTTTAAAAAATCCACCCTCGCAGCTTTTCCAAAGCACCACAATAATACCATGCAGGCTCCATGGCTACATAAAGCTCCAGTGAATGTGGCATGAGAAACAAAATAAAAGCAAAGGCTTTCGGCTTTAAAAGCACCTCAAACAATGTAAGGACTTATTTTTCCTGTTTTATTATTTTTATGACTGTTTTTATTCTCCTTACAAAATGCTCAGCATTCAAGCAATATTAAAAGCACCTGAACATTAAATTTTCAAAAGGACACAGCCAACCCTCAAAACTTTGTTTTCTTTTCATCCCTTTTATCTACACCTATGAAAAAAAAAAACCAGAATGAAAACACGAGTTAATATTCCTGGAAAACTGGAAAGAAAGAAAAAAAAAAATAGAAGCCTTTCTGCCTCCAGACTCCCAGCTGCCTTTCCACAGGAATCAGCTACAAAAATGCACTCCCTGAAGTTCTACTGACACTATTTGTTGATTATGGGTTTTCCCCTCCTAGTGGGGCAGTGCTCATTTCAGGATGCAACCAGAGCTTTTCAAAAGAAGCACAGCCAAGGTGAGAAAAAAATTTTGAATGCTATATTCCTTTATGGATTGTGGGAAATAAAGAAGATATATAGGTGGAAACTCATTCCTTCCTTCTATTTCCTTGCAGATCATCTCTATCTGTTGCAAACTCAGCATTTCAGCTGGCAAGCAGTCAAAAAGCTGCCCAAGAAAATGTGATGCCCTGATCCCAAAGTCACTTCTACCATTTTCCTCACGAGGTTCAGGCATTAATCTAAGGTCAGCCACGTCCTGCGTGAAACAAATACAGGAAAACTGGAGTCTTGCCTACTTCCACCTCACTAACCATAGTTTAGAAATAAATATAATCAAAACTAAGGGAAGAAGCTAATTTATCTTCAGTGTTAGATGTGTTTAGTGCTCTGCACTGTGCTGATCCAGTGCTGCTCCTTGCGAAGGAAACTCTCCCTCCATCTCTACAAGCCCATGGGTTTGAGGCCCTGGGATGGTGACAAATCAGACTGAATCAAGCTTGTGTTCATTATGTCCTCATTTTACCTCCTGCCTTATCTGTAATTAATATCTGTAAAATGTTTTGAACTTTCTTTTTCTCTTATCTCAGCCACGGCGCAGCCCCTGGATGTGATGAGTTGAAACAGCCTCCTGGAGGGATTTAGGCTGGCAAAAGGGAGGAATTCTCTACCTGCTTATCATTTTTGTTTGGCAGCGTTAAAAATGGTCATAGCCAAGCACTGCTTGCAAAATTTAATATTAATGTGGTTTATTTTGGTCAGCAGGGTGAGTCTATTCAGTTGTGGTTCAGACCAAGCTGTGATTTTCCAAAGTGCCTGACCAAGTTTCTCTCAGCAGTTTGCTTCTGCAATGATAAGTCCATGCCTGTGTAACCCGAGGAGCTTTAGGGAGGTGTGAGGAAGGATTCATGAACCAAACCAATCCGAGGCACTGCTGCTCTTGGCAGTGTCAAAATATGACCCATGGGGCTGGTTTGACTCCTTGGTGTGTCCACAAATTCCCTCCCGTGAGGACTATAAAGCACAAACCAACATTTTAATTTGTGACAAACAGTTGCACAAAGTAATTGGCTATGAAAAGATTTAAAGTAACTCAGCACCAGCCCTCTTCTGAATTTTTTTTTGTATTTCTACTATCTGTAATTACAGGCATGAAATCCAGGTAATAAGTGGGTTACATTTTCTGCTAAGAAAATGATGTCTATAATTACAGGCACATGTTCAACTGAGATACTGTGGTATCCAGTGCTTCCACAAAGATGATAATTGTCAACCTTTGCACTGTAATTAAGTCTAAATGGGAATCCTAATCGTTTTCCAAATGAGCAAACAGTAAGCCTATCTTGATTGGCTCCGTTGTGGCAATGAATGAAACTGATTTACTCTATGAGTTAATTAAGTTTTATGAAATCCCATACCCCCCTCTCCTCAAAACCCACGTTGTCAGCAAATATTTGAGCTAATTAGTCCGTATTGTTTTAGTGCTGTGTGATAGTATTACCTGCTTTATCCCATTAGGAGAGCCTTGGTTCTCTGCAACCTTGATTTCAAATTTTCTCCCTCGGAGCAACTACTCTGCCTTTGATTCACTTGTTCCTTGGGTTCATGGCCTTCCCTTGCCTTTGAGGCTCATGATTTCAGCAGGGCTCACCAACAAAAGAGGATGCTCTGTATTTTGGTGCTCAGCTTTCCTTACAAACTCCCTTTATGCCTCTAACCACGACCTGACAGGCTCAGTGTAAGTGACACATCTCACAAGGTTTCTGTTCACTGCTATTCCTGTAGGATGGTTTTTTCCCATCAAATGCCAGTGCAGGCAGCCCAGCAGGACTCTGCTTGGCATGGACTCCACGGGGAGGGAGTGTGGATTGCTGGAGGCAATGCATCATCCTAGGTAAACTGCAATGCCACACGAGCCAGCCAGAACCAATGGAACCTGCCTCACCTTCTGTTCCCACATTAAACAGAAAGTAATTGTGTTTGGAAGTGTTCAGAACTCGTGTGGATGTGGCACTTGGGGATATGGTTTAGTGGTGCTGGGTTAATAGTTGGACCTGATGATCTCAGAGGTGTTTTCCAGCCGTAAAGATTCTATCATTCCATATCATTAAATCAACCACAGTTAAAGAGGTCATTTGATGTCTCAGGTTGATTTGCTCCACTCTTAGCAATTAGCATGTAACTGTGCAGAACAGTCCAGAAACTCTTCCACATCACATCCTCAGTGAAAGAAAGCCACAGATAGATATGGGTTCAAGTAGAGGTTGGTAGGAGCTGCCACAGCTGGGGATGGAGAAGAGGGGGAATTTTGGATCCTCTCATCAGCCAATACCCTTCAGCCCAGGTACACTAAGGCAGTACAGATACACTGATTTACTATCTGTGAAGACAAGGTTTTGCTTCCACCGTCTCTGCTCTCTTTGCTTTCTCACCCCAGTTCTCCCAGAAAAACATATTTATTCTTCCCTTCATGAAGGACTTGAACTGCAAAAATACACGCAGAGTCAAAATGTTTCCAATGCACTTGCTCAAATATAAAGATTTGTGCAATTTAGTGGAAAAAGTCACAGAGCTGAAAAAATATATGTGCTTCCTGTGGCGAGAGCACCTGAAAGGCAATGAAATTCCATTACCTGAAACAAGCCCATAAACAGCATTACATAGCAGCCACTTGTCAGTGCTGGATGCTATTTGTGGGAAGCCACTAATTGCAGCTTTCATAAAACGGTTTGACTCCCTTCCAGGCTGATGCACAGAGCATTCCAAGTGGGTGATTTAGGAGCTGCAGGAAGCCAAATGCCCCAGCCACAGGGGAAAGCTGCCACTTTTGGCCTCCCTAGGGAGAGCTCCCCAGCTGAGCAAGGTGTTGGCCACTTCCTGACCAGCCTTCCATGCTCTCAGGGTCTCCTCCTCCATCAGGGCCACCATAAAAACCAGGGATCTGAGAGAGCAGGAATGGTAGCAACACACTAAAGGGCAGCTTGTGCATCCAGCAGGTTCCTGGGAGTTAATAGTTTGGGAGAATTAGGCAGAAATACTAAGATTGCCATCTTTTTGCCTAAACAGAGATAGTTAATGTCTCCTAAGATGTGATTCTCATGACTTTGTCTCCTAGCATGGAGAATACTGGACCTACAGGAGACATCCTCCTTCCTGGACAGACAGCTGGAGGTCAGTGGGGCATGCTGAGCATCCCAAGAACTTTGGGATGGTTAGGCAACACTCATGGCACAAATTATTTTCCCATACAACCAGCCTGCAGCAGAAGTTGCTTTTCCAGTCTAATGCTTTAGCAAAAGACCTTTCTTCCTAATTACCTTTTTCTTATGTAACCTGGGCTCCCTCTGAGAACAAACACGGGAAATGAAATTGAAGTCAAAGGCATTATCTTCATTCTGAATCCAAAACACACAGGCCTCACCTCTGACCCCAGGATTGCTTCATATCTTGCCCCCTGAATCTATAGGGATGACACAACAGGACATGTTTGACTGGCAGGTGGGAAAACTGGCATGCAGCAGTGTGATTCATCCATCCTGTCAGAGCACACACCAAAGACAATCTGCTGATGTTTGGATAGTTTGCATGTTCTTATCTCAGTGGAACTTGTTCACACAAGCAAGGTTTGATTATTATGTTATCTTAAGCCTTGCCCTATACTTGTCCTAGTAGCTGAAAACAAGTTATTTTAGCCAAAGGCTCCAAAATCCTCACTTTTTTTTTTAAAGTAAAAATAAACTGATCAGTGAATTTTAAAAAAGGAGGGGAGAGAAAAAAAAGAGGCAAAAAACAAGAAATAAAAAGGAAGAGGAAAAAACAGAACAGTATTTTCAGTGGCTCATGAGCTGGAAAAACAACATTTTTTAATGAGGGGAAAAAAAAATTAAGGCCACTCAGCAGCTGAAAAAGCAAGCACTTATTAAACCAAAATATTTAATGTTCACAGCCGTTCAATAGTTGGAAAAGCATGTTCTAATGACCATGTTTAATAATGTTTAGAGCCACCCAGGGCCTTGAAAAGCAACTTCTTGCCTAACTTTGCAGAGCTGCTGATCCTAATAAATAACATGCATGTTGAACCCATGTCTAGTAAATCAGATTCCCTGGCACTTCTGGGGGGAAAAGAGTTAAAAACCTGAAGCTGAAGGTACCCTCTAGTTTAGGGTACCTGGCAGAGAGAGGAGGGGAAGGAAGCAAGTGCTGCAGAAGGGAGCAGGGATCTCTGCTATTCTTCAAGGGGGAATATCCAGCATCCAGAGGGTCACCACATTATCTCCATGTGAGAAACTGGAGAACAAATACAGGTTTTCTGTTGCCAGGTTTGTGGTTCTGCAGACACCCCCTGCATCTTCACAAACTGGGAGCACAGGGGATTGTAACTGGGCAAGAGAAGCCAGGGACAGATTTTTATCTGTGTCTCCAGAGGCCAGGGACAGATTTTTATCTGTGTCTCCAATCAACCTATAATATAAAATTCTTCTTCAGTTTGATAATTTAATGGCTTGTCCTGAGGCAGGGTCACAGATTAATTCAAATTTCATCATATTGGCCCAGAGGATATTTTCTGGGAAACAGTCCTGCTTTAGCTATTTCTTATTTAGTAACAGCTTGTGCATATTGAAAATGGTCTTAGTTTTGCTGTTCTTAAAAAATACTCAGGGTTTGGTCCTAGGAGAGACGAGGTGTTGTGAACTTCTGAGCCTTTCAGCAGTGTGGCTGCCTTGATTTTGAAACAGTGCAGCAATTTGCTGTCAATATTTCACACTCCCCTAATTTTCATATGTGGAAAATAAACGCTTGGAGTCATCTCGCCTTGTTGATGGGGATGCAGGGAGTCATTGGAATCCCTCTGGGCATCTGGAGCCTTTCCAGCAGCTCAGCATGGTACCTGCAGAGCAATTTGTCTTTGCAAAAAATATTTTGCCATTTAAAGCCACTAAGTGGCAGGGGAAAGCAAGGCCTGAAATATATGTTGTGCTTAGCTCCGGTTCATGCTGAGGGTTTTAAATGAAATGCAGAAAACCCTCCTGGAGACATCAGGCTGCTGCTCTGTCAGAGCACCTTTCCACTGATGCCTTACGAATTTTTAGCTTTTATTCTTCATGTATCTGTAGCTTTGGTGTAGTTCAGAGCTTCACATAAATTGCTAAAACCTCTGTTCCCAGCACCTGTAGCCAAAACAATTCCTCTGAGTGGAAATCCAAGGACACTTTGCTGCCTCAGAGCCCCAGAATTTGCAAACAGTGAATTGGGGGGAGCAGGCTTGGGGTGGTTGACATCATTGCCTGAGGGTGTGACTGCAGAAATAAGGCCTAATATGCTAAACAGACAGAATTTATAAAATGTGAAGACCTCATGACTCAGTGTCCATTTTTGGGTGTAGCCTCCCGAAGGGGCTTTCTTTGCCCTGGATGTACCTAAAGGCCTTTAAAAAAATCTGTCTGCTTTTTACTCTCCTAACTTTGTCTTGGCCTCTGTTTCAGGTAACCCTGCTTTAGGCATCACTACCACCAGAAAGAGGAGAGATCAATGTGGCCTTTCCTCCCTCTTCTTCCCCCAATAAATTATTATTAATTGGAGCTGAAATGGAAGTTAGACTGATGTTGAAACACCAGGCCGAGAGGGCTGCAAAAGGCAAATGTGGGGAAGGTATTGATTGCTGTGTACCAGCCCAAAAGAAGGATCCTGGAGGGGTAAAAAAAAACCCCAAGACAAAGGACTGAAGGTAGCAGCTCAACAGTACACATCTGCTGCTGCTCCCAGCAACATTCAAGCATCCTGTAAGAAATTCATTCTCACTTCTCATGGGACTTTTTCTCATTTTCTGCAAACATCCTGACAAAATCCTCCAGCTTAGCTTCCCCAGCAGCTCCCACCACCTGCTCTCTCCAGCCTCCAGCCCCAGGCTTGTCCAAGCTCTCCCAGATCCTGTGCAGATGAGAACAGCCTGCAGGAATCCTGCGGAGGAAGCACATGTCTGTCTGTACATCGAAATGAAAAATGCCCCGGATCCAGTTTCCTCCTGTTAAGATCGTACAAAACCCTCGTGCTGTCCTCTCCTGAGAAGCTGTGCAGAGCCACCTTAAGCCCTGTGACAGTTTTGACAACAGCTGCAGCAAGATTAATGTTTTAACTACATTAGTATCCTTAGTGGTACTAAGTGGTTTTTCATATATTTGCTCTTCCACCGTGGTGCTACAGGATATTTACCCACTGGGAATGCTCCACTTTAAACAATAAAAGGATGTGAAGCTGGTTTTCTCCCATACCAAATTTTCAGTCACAATTCACAGGGAATTTTTTGGGATTCATTGTGAATTTAAAGTAACGCAAACAAAGCAGAGGAGAAATAAAACTCCAGATCTGGGGAGTAAGGATGTTCAAGTTCAGCAAGGAATGCCCTGCTGTAAAAGGATGCCCCAGCATCCCCCCAAATTTCTCCTGCTCCAGGAAATTTTATAGGGTGAGAGCTGATGAGTAAACTGTATGGAGCAAGTTGAAAATCTCATGTCAAGAGAAGCCAAATACAGTAAACTGAACTGGCATGGTTAAGAGAAATGGAAGGAAATGGAGGATAAATGGGGCTGTTGGTGTGAAAGCTGCACTTGTGTTGAGGTCCAGTGATAATTAATAAGGGAATAAGTCTGGCTGTTGTGAAATATGAATCGAAACAAGTGGGATACATGTTTTCCTGAGGAACAAGAAAATAGCTTTAGAATCTGCAAGTGTCATTACAGTGCTACAGGGGTTCATGAGAATCCAAGGAGTTAAATCTTCCTTTCAGTTGACAGGACATTTTTTTCCTTCTCTCTGAGAAATAACCTGGTTAGACTCCTTGGAACAGCTGTTTTCTACCATCCTTGTCATCTGTTTTTCAAATTACCCAGATATTAAGTGATTATTTCTTATGATTTCAGCTCGAGAGCGTCTGGATTTCTTGAAAGCTCCCATCACTTCAGGTTTCCCTTCCACCTCCTTTACATCCTGTCTTCCTCTCTTTGGTCTCAAAATTAATTTTTCCCCTAACATGCTGATATTCTTGAACTCAGAGAACTGGCTGGGTCTCAATTGCAAGGGTACAGGCATGCACAGGGAGGAAAGTGGGTTAATTATTCTTCATGAATCCTGACTATTTCAAAATTTTGTTGTTACAGTTCCAAGGGAAAGGACTGAGTCAATTGTAAAATGTCTGCTGTTGGAAGATCATTCCTCAGCAGTTTTTAGGGGACAAAAAACTGTGCAGTCAGTGCTCAGACTTGTGCTGAAATGAGGAAACCACTCTCCTTCTCCATCACAATGGTCAAATCCATGACTTTCCTCACAAACCTGAGATATATTCCAAAAGTGACTCAGTGACTAAGATGCAGAGCACAGCCCTGAAGAGCTCTGTGGTGGAACATTTACCAGTAAGTGTGTGACCTGAAATCTAACATCAAACAGCAGGATGGGCAGCATCAGGGAGGCTGTAAAGGATTGAATGACTGTATACATTAAAGAAATGAAACATGATCTCCCAGTTCACAGCTTGATGCACTTTACAGGTTTGTGACAACATGGCATCTTGAGACTTTAAGTGCAGCAAATCTATTTTGCTAGCTTTGTTACAAGATATTGCATCTTTAGTTTGCCACCTGCTGCCCATGCTACTCCATGTGCATCCTAAATCAGTATCCCTCACTGCAACTGCACGTTTTCCCTCTCCCCAAATCCCCAAACACCTCTGCTCCCCCAGCACAAAGCTAAACTCACCAGGGCTCAGTGCCACCTTCTCCTCTGCAGCACAGCATTAAAAAAGGACTTGGGATTTCTCATTTGGTTTTCCTATACAGATTCCTCGATGGAACATACCAGGGACTCGAAATGAGTTTTATTTGTCTGCCTGCAGGTCATTTGTGGTGATTGCTTCCTCTCTGCAGAGGTTGAGCTGTCAGCACAGTGCTGCTGGGATGGAGCAGCAGAGATGTTTGCAGTCCCTCTGCCTGTCACTTCTCACCCTCATCATATCACCAGGGCTTTGCAGGACCTTATCTTGTCCTTCTTCCCGGGAACAAACAGTGCAAGGCACACAGCAGCCCCAGTGTGGGTCCTGTTGGGACAGAGCTGAGTTGCTGGGCTGCTGAGGAACTAGGAGGTTTTGAATCTGAGCATGACTGAGAGGGGAATGTGTTGGTGATGTGCAGGGTCTGGGAGTGCTGCTGTGTCACTCACACTCACACAAAAGTCTTCACTAGAAGCACAATCATTAAAGCTGGGAAAGACCTTTAAGATCATAAAGTTCAATCATTAGCCAAGCACTGCCAGGTCCACCACCAAAACACCTCCCTAAGCACCATGTCTACACATTTTTTAAATGCTTCCAGGGATGGTGACTCCACCATTTCCCTGGGCAGCCTGTTTCAATGCTCCACCACCCTTTCAGTAAATAAATTTTTCCTAATATCCAACATAAACCTCCCCTAGCACAACTGGAGGCCATTTCCTTTTGTCCTGTCACTTGTTATTTGGGAGAAGAACCCAACTCCCACCTGGCCCCACCCTCCTGTCAGGTAGACACAGGGAGGAAGAAGGTCTCCCCTGAGCCTCCTTTTCTCCAGGCTGAGCCTCCCCAGCTCCCTCAGCTGCTTCTCATCACACTTGTGCTCCACACCCTTCCCAGCCCCATTGTCCTTCTCTGGACACATTCCAGCACCTCTATGGCTTTCTTGTAGCAAGGCACCCAAAACTGAACCCAGAGTCTGAGGTGTACACTCTACACCCTCACCACACTGGGCCTATAAAGCCATCAGGGGCAGAAAATGTGGGCAAAAAGCTGCACCAGAGCATCCACACACCTTTTAGAGTCTCAGGTGGGCTGGCTTGCTGGAAATGAAGCTCAGCACCTGTAGCACATCACTGCAGACAGCCCTGCATGGGAAAGCCCAGGATCAGCAGGCAGAGGATGACCTTAGACCCAGGATCACCGTGGACTATTGACTCATGAGCAACTACAATGAAATACCCAGCAAGGAGCACAGGCTGGAGAAAGATCTTGAGAAGAATCTATTGACCTGACTGATGCAGATTGGACTGTGCTAAACTCGGGAAATAAACTGAGGACTGAAGCTGTGCTGCTTTCCTCAGCTACCTCACCCATTGCTGCTGAATTGGCACCACTGAGGGCAGTGAAGGGTGGGTTGGATTTTTGTCCCACCTGCATTTTGACCACTCTGCAGCTCCCAGGCACCAAGGCCCTTCCTCACAAGCACATCCATCACAGGTGGCATTGATGGATTAGCTAAAGGGTGACTGGACATGAACTAATGAGTACTGCTGGAGTGAGGCAGACATGTGCTAAAAGGACAGCATAATGGGAGCTTTCAGCCCACAGGATACATCTGCACTACTCAAGACTAAAAGCAAACAGCCTCTAGCATGATGGTGTCTGTCTGGAAGGAGAGGTTGCTCCTACAGCCTAGGGTAGCCATTCCCTGAGGTTATGCCCTGGGACCAAGCTCCCAGCTACCATTCTCAGATTTGCTCCAGTCCTGCCTCATTCCTTCCCTACACTGTCTTCTTGTCCTCTCTTCCAGGTCTGCAGCCATGGATGAACAATCTCCACATGCTATGGCAGAAATCTCCCTTTTCAAAGATTTCCCTGAGCTAGGATTACCTAGAAACCTCAGAAACACCCACTTTTATCTGTGAAAAGCAAAATTTTCCCTCTCCACAAGATGCTTTTACAGAATATTTCACTTAACACCCTGGAGCCTGCAGTGAGTGTTTCCCATTTGCAGCATCTTTTATTTTCCACATGTCACGTGTGACCAAAACCCTGATGTAAATACTGTGGCACTGCATATCTAGATGAGTACATGCTGACACATTCCCTTTTGAAGATAACTGGCAACATGCTGGATGCAAAGAGCAGCTGGAAGTGGGGAAGTAGGAGGGAGATCAGATGGAGCTGTGAGTAAATACCATAGGGATTGTGTAGTGTGGGTGTGAGCAGGGAGATTCCTAGAAAAGAGCAATAAAATAACAGCCCTTGGCTTTAAACGTTGTTTACTTACTCATCTAGACCCGAATTTCAATTGGTAGGGAAGAGCTAGGAGCAAATAAGGATATAGCCAATGCAGTTTTGATGGTTGATTTGTCATAAAAGTCCATTTCACACCCATCAAGTATTTAATTACCCCCACAGCTTTAGGAATCCACCACAGGGTTTCTCTACCCAGAACTTCAAACTGGGAGAGGCACATGACAGCACAGATCTTCCTCAGTGCAACATCCAGCAACAGAATGGTAATTGATGTTGTATAAAAAAATGGATCATCTGCCTGCGATTTTCCACCCTTCTCAGGAGGGAACCTTTTAATTGGCTGATAATATCCCCCCTTTAGTCTTGTCCTCTGAGAGGATTATATAAATCAGGCATATAAAAGGTCAGGGGATTCCCAGGGGAGGATCCATAAAGAACAGAAAGTTAATGTTGCAGCCATCCTACTGCCTCCCCCCAAGGTTCACAGAGGAACCACAGAGGTCCAAATCCACCCCTCATGTGCCCACGAAGCTCCTGTTGAGCAAAAATGGATTAATGTCTTCCACTAATGAACATTTGCTTCTGTCTCAGTAGGAAGATCCCAGTGAGTGGTACCAGTGGCAGCAAGTTCCAATTCCCAGTGGGTTAATGACAGAACCCACAACTCAGATCAATTCGTGGGTTTTGGCATCAAAAGGGAAATTTAAAAAAAATAAATAAATAAAAAGAGCATCTATTTGCCTTCATTCGCCACATTGATGAAGTTGCTTCCAATGCTTGCAATTATTCCCTTCTTGAGAAAGGAATTAATTAGCATCATAATATATCTTCAAAGTTCCAAGAAGAATAAAGGAATCTGGCACAAAGCAGGATTCCTGGCATAGAAATCAGCCCCTCATCTAAGCAGCAGGGGTGATTGTACAGGCATATTAGTGTGAAACAGGGGGATGCACTTCTATTTGCTGCTGGAAAAATTTTGATGAATAAATCAAAATCTTTATCATGTCTGAATGCACTAATAAGGCCTCTGGTGCTGGAGGAGGATCAGCAACTGCTGTGTGATAAGGACTTGATTCAGCTCCGTGGAAAGCTACAGGAATGTTGTCCCAGAGCTCATGATGACAGAGATGAGGTAGAGAACTTCAGAAAATGCTGCCTTCTCCCAAGGACTAACTCAGCAGCCTTCAGGCAAAACATGCATCTCCTTTCAGAGCCACCAAAGTAAAACTTGTTTTTAAGTTGGGCAAAAAAACATTCATTTATAACCTCAGACAATTTCAGCTACTGGCACGATGGCTGAAATATAATGTTCCTTATGCCTTATTTATTGAGGCATTTTGATAACATATCTGGAGACACATTAAAAAAAGGCATCTCTGTGTCAGACAACACAGGCCACAGAAATGAAAGATGATGTAACAACAGATGAAGGCACTTCATCACGGATCTGCTGCTTGCAAAATTCAGAAGAGTAATAAGGTGGTGGGCAGCAGGACTCACACCCTGCCACACATCCAGCTGCCAGTGCAGGAACAGGAGTTCATTGTAAATCACAGCAGCAGATGACTTGGAGCTGCTGCTGAAGGACAAATAGCCATTGCTTCATGGGCCACTGACACCAAGGCAAGCCACGGCCGTGGTGAGCTGTGTTACTCAAAAAAATGATGGGCCAGATAATGCCAGGCATGAAATATAATCCTCACAGTCCTACCTGACCTGAATGGGAAACTCTGAAATAAAGATGTTGGAAAGAAAGGATGATTTTATGTATTCTTGAAAAAATAGTGACTGGCACCTGTCAGTGCACCTCACATTCTTCCCTGAAGGTTTTCCCTGACATTAAACAAGAGTGTAAATAATTCTAATCTCATGCCTAGCACAAAGGAGGGTGGGAACAAAAGAGGTGAGGTGAAATGCAATTAGGTTGTGCAGGGAGGATGAGCAGGCAGGTGCAAGCAGCCCATGAGCAGCCAGAGCCATTCGAGATGGCTGCACTTGTTATCTTCAATCTGTTTACAGAGGAGTAATTGAAAGTAGAGATGTCTGTCAGGCCAAGTGTAACAGTTTGTTCATGCTTTCCTGCCCTTTCAGTGTAGCTGAAACGATGGCAGGAGTGATAAAGGACGAGGATCCACGAGGTGTGAAACCTATCTGATTGGCACCAGGAGAGGCTGTGATGTGTGTCAAGTTCACCTCCACAGTGATGTTGTTTTTACAGCTTGTGACTCGTTTGGGTTTGTGCAACTGCTACAAAGCTGTTTCTGGCCACTGGGACATGCATTTGACCAGAGCAGGATTGAGGAAAGATTCTGTGCAGCTCACTGTGTCTGTGTTTTAAAAAGAGAGTGCTGGGAGCAGAGCCCTAGAGCTGCTGGTGCAGGACATGCCCAGGAAAAGGGGGATTCTAACTCCATTTTGCTACTTCACTTACTCCATTTTACAATTTCACCTACTGTTTTCTTAGTGCTGTAACAGGAAAACTCTGTATTAGGCACTTTTAAACAAAATTTGGTGGTGAGTGAAACATGCAAGTTGCTTTTTTTTTTCCCCCCCAATTTCAGACCTGTGAAAGAGCTGTGCACTGGGCAGACTTCCTAGAGTGTGCTGCAGATCCCCAGAGTGAGACCTATGGCAAACATTCCTGCAGAAAACGTGTGCTGACACCACAAATTTGATACTGATACATGCAAAAATGTGTGATAAGAAGAATATTTTTGAGGTATGCTTTTTTTTGAAAATTCAGGAGCTTTCCTACCTGGAATATTCCTTGAAGCCAGTGAAAATACAGTGTCAAAAGGAGAGTGTAAGGAAGCAGACTGTGGTTAAGCCCAGCTCAAGACAATAGCAAAAGTCTCTCCACAGGGAGCTCTATCAACACTTCTCACTGCAGACAGGAAAAATATTCTCTATTCTTATTGTGTTTCACTACACCCCATGTGCATAAATTACTTACAGCATAACCTACCGTGGAGAAGAAACAGGCAAAACCCAAAATGCTCAGTGTTCTCCTGTTTGATGCTAGTCAAGGGCAACAAAGGTGTGAAGAAATCAGTGGAAAGGCTTTTGTGTGTATATGGGAACAGGAGCATCACAGGGCAGTGGCAGCAACAGCCAGGTAGAAGAATAAAATCACCACTTCTCACCTAATGGGAAGTGCCAGACATGTAGCAGGGAAGCAAAGGAACATTTGGGAAGAGGTGACAGAGGGAGGAGGATAAAACTACTGCTCTGGCTGAAGACTGATAAATACCAGGTGTTGGGAGCATCGCTCAAAGGAAAAACTAGAAAGTAGCTGAATGCTGGAAGACAAGGAAAATTAGACTATTCCACATCCTCAAAAGATTTAGAAGAAAAAAGTCAGGCATGGGAAACTTCAGTCTTCTTTGCACTGTTTAACCCATGGCTAAAAGAGTCTTTATAAGGTTATTTGTTGCTTAGAAGAATAAGAGCTGGCACAGAGGAAAAAGGAGAAAAGCTCACAGTGGTCCTGCCTGGGCCAAAAGAAATAAATCCAACAACACTTTATGAAGAAAGCAGGTGAAGTTTAGACTAAGCTCCAAGTATCTCTTTGCTTTTGGCACGATCTTGCCGTATTTGATTCTGGGCTTGTTTGGTAGAAAACACCTTAAAAGTGAGAAAACATCATCCTATGTCTCAGATCTTCTAAGTAAAGTTTGTTAGCGATTCAGACATTCCCAACATACACACATGTAAAACAAAAACCTCCAGCTGTTCTACCCCCAAATCCCATTTCCTCCTTTTCATGCTCTGCTGTCCTTGAGCTCCAGCTGGCACCAGCAGTGGCCATAGCAAGTGGCAGGGAGAGTCCCTTTGCCTCAGCAGCTCTGCAGGAAGGGTTGGGAGAAATCTCAGTAGGAAGCCTGCACAGCAAAGATTTTTCAGCCCTTTTTGAAGGCACAATGTGACTGAAGAACTTAGATAAGGCTCCAAATGCATCTGTCCCTTGGGGTGAGGACTTGCAGCCAGAGCCTGTTTTACAGACCGAGGCTGAAGGTTCCTCCTGTCACAGATAGGAACTGGATTAGGAAGCCTAATAAAATTTCTTCCCTCTCTTTTCCCTAACTAAGAAGCAGTTCCAGCTGCAGGGTTGTGTTCTCTGCTGGCACAGCTGATTGTTGCTGCACTGGATTGCCCCACAGTCAGCTTACTGGAGAAGGGAAAGTGAAGAGAGCCCCTGGAGTTTTTAACTGATTTAAATAAAAACCAGAATGTGACTCCTTGTGTCCCAATAAACAAACAATACAAAACACTGCCAAACCTACCAGGGGCTTGAATCTAGGGCTGAGATTTGTGGCTAGCCAGAACCCAAATCCAAACCCAGACCTGGCTTCCTCCCAAGCCAGTCTGAATTTCACGTCTAGTTTTTCTAACGCTATTGCTTATGCAAAGCCTGAAGTTAGTCAACATCTTCATGGTGAGTTTGGTTTCCCTCATGCTCTGAGGGCCAGGGAATGGCAGAGCAGAGCACAGAGGGCTTTTTGTCTTTTGCAACCTGTCTTCATCCCCATAGATCAATTGGCCAAATTAAATTCAGGGCGTGAATAGCCCTGCTGCCCAACCGCTCCGGGATCGATTCAGCCCTGTTTGCACCCTCCAGAATATTTATGCCAAAGAGCATTAAAAATAAATAATAAAAAGCTGCTTCTTCAATACACTCTGCCATTCAGCAGAAAGAGAAATGAAGGTGGGGAGGGGAGGGGGAAGCACTCAGTTCCCAGAATGAAAAGCACAGGCACGTGTGTCAAACGGTTTTGTCTGGAATAGCAGGACAAGTGGCAGGAGGATGCTGCAGAGGGGAAAACACTCTGCTTGCCTTCCTAGCAGGCAGATCTGCATAACTGCAATTCAGGCAGGATTGGTCCCCCACAAGATTTACTGAGGCAAAACTCCCTCAGAGGTTAAATTATTTAGCACGGCAGAAATGAAGAGAAGAAAATCAGGTTCAAAGTTACCTGCTGGAGGGTATTTTAGTAGAGGGGAGTCAATAGGTAGGGAAATAAGAATAAATAAAGCACACGCCCAAATTTTTTCTCGAGGTCTGGATGCTAATCTCACATTGCAGGGATTGCAGGGATAATTTGAGCAGGCAGATCCCAGCTGACTGTAACCAGGCTGCTCTTCACAGCGATTTCATGAGCTGGGATCTGCATGAAACCCAGAGCCAGTGGGCAAAGAGCTGTGTTAGCACGCAGAAACCAAACCTCACAACACTGACCTGCAGGATCTTTGCAGGATTTGCTCTAAGGTTGTAGTTCTGAGCCAATATCCACCAGGATATCCAGCATAACAAGGAAATACTGGTAATTTTCTCATTTACCCACCCACAACTCATCAGCTGATTTTACCAGGGAAAAGAAACATCAAAGCAGCTCCTTCCCCAGCCCAGGCAAGGGCTGAACAGATCCACTCATAAGCTTGGTGGCACTGTTATCTTTATTTTCCCTCCTGCCCTCTATTTGCTGTCTGGGATATTCCAATTCACTCCAATCTTTCAACCACTTCCCCTTTGTTCACCTCCCTTTTGTGCTTCCTTTTCTGCAAATACTCCAGCAAATGAGGTCCCTGAAGGAACAAAGGCATTTAAGGGTAATGTTGCTATCCTGCAGGAAAATGGTTTTCAAATTTATCATCATGTACAGAGCTAGGAAATATTTTACAGACTTGACTTTTCTTTTCTTTTTTCCTTTTTTTTTTTCCCATCCAAAACGGTTCACAAGTTTGGGCTGATTAATGTGAAATTACTTTGTCAGGGAAATGGCTAGTAGTGGTGGGGAATAACAATGTTTGGTTTTGGTATTTAGAGAATAAAAGACTGGCTTTCAGCTGCACTTAGAGGGTTTTTTTGCTTCAATTTTATATACCAGATCTTTTAAAGCCTCAGAAATTAAAAAGAAATCAATTTTGGTTAAAAAAAAGAATCTCTTTTTTTTATCTGACTTCCATTTTTCTTAAATAATGCAAAAATTATTTCCAGTTGAAAGGAGTTCTTCCTATTCTCATAATAGTTATATATCATTAATGCCTTGTAAGAGCTACATTTATCCAATGAGCTAATACAAATAAACCATGTGATTGGCAAAGACAACTCTAATTAGAAGGACTTCCAACAAATTGACCACAGATGAGATAAAGGGCAGGATAAGTAAAAGTGCTATATAAATTACTTGCCATGAATTATCTATCAGCTCAAGACAACTGACAGTAATAGAGCTGGGCAGCACATTGTGTCACCTTTCATTTCAGATCCCAATTTTTCCAGTGAAATCAGGAGCAAAAATCCTGCTCTGCTCACTAGGGAAACACACGAGACATAAATTACAGCAGGGTATTTTTTGTGTCAGGGATGTCTCCACCTGCAATTGTGCTCCCCCTGCCTTGTGCCTGGAATTCTGAACTCCTCAGGATTTTTGGTGTGAGTCCTAGTGGAGGCAGATTTGGGTTCTGAGCAGGAGGGGAGGACAGGAAGCATTTCATCAGGGATGGGGGTAAGAGAGAGAAAAGCATCATCCCCAGGAGATGTGTCCATCCAGGGAGACAAAGACCTGCTCTCCACTGAAAGCACGGCTGGTGTGCAGGAAAAGATCCCTAAGGTCAGTTTCCAAGTCTTTGGTTTTCACGTTGCCAAGAACATTTTCTGCACTGGACAGGGTGTGTACAGCATTTTAAACAAAACCTCGTAACATCTCTCTGCAGGGATTGATTCAGATGGCACGATAAATCATTTCAAATAAAGGTATGGGATGATATCCAGAGACTTCAGGCTTCAATCTAATTAGGAGCCTGGGAGCAGCACAGAGCTGCTGCATGAGCAGGGCTTGTGCACAGATCCACAGCCCCATGGCACCTGCATTTAAGGCACATCCAGACCTCCCACCCCATATAGGTGTGCTGCTCCCAATTCCCACATTGCATCCAGGTTCCCAGCAGAATTAGTGCTCCTGGTGGTCTCAGTGGGGAGGAATGAATGGGATAATTGCACTGTCTACCCTTAAATCAGCTCACAGGGAACAAAAATCACCTTGTGATACAGTTCCCAGCAAGGCCCATGACATCATGCCTCGGTGTCATGGCCCCACATCATTCCATCATGAGGTAATCAGGTCAGCACTGGAGTAAGGACTCTCTAAATCAAGCGACGAGAGTCACAGGCTGTTTCTGATCCAAGGGCAGCCACGGGGAGAAGGTGCCATTCACAGCCTCAGAATGGTCTGGCCTGCAGCTGCACGGCTCAGGAGGGAGTGAGGGGAGAAAGAAAACCCCAACAACCCAGGTGTCTGTGGCTTGTCCTTGCTTGGAGGCAGCCAGATGCTTTAGCATTTCAGAGAATAGGTGGAGGGAGGGAGGGGAAGGGAAAGAAATACCCTTTGCTTCTCACAAGGAGACAGGAAGAATGAGAGTCCATTAGATGTTAATAAATTATCCTGAATACGCTGGGCAGACAAGGCCAGCTCCTTAGCTCCAGAGCTGGCAGAGCTGGGCAGAGATGCCAATTTATCCATGTCTGCAGTATTTTGCAATAACATGCCAGACTGTGTGATACTTTCCCCTCCTGCACCAAATGCTTCCTCAGGGCCCAGCTGTGGCAGCACCGTGATTTAAGAGCAGGGTGAGTGTGTGACCTGCAGGGCCACTTAAAGCACTAAAATAAATTGCCAGAGGAGGCTATGGAACCAGCAGCAGCAGCAATTTCCAGCAGCAGGTTCGACATCCTGCCTGCAGCCAGAGGGATGGAGCAAAACACCCTTGCAAAGTCCTTTCCAATGGAGCTTTTATGACTTCACAGGTTACAGAAGCAGCTCTGAGAGCTCTGAGCCCTGTTCCACATTTGCTGCTGCCTGACCAGAAAAAAAATCCTTAAATATTATCAAATCCTTTGCATTTATTTATTCTTAGTCTTGGTTTATTAAATGGCCTTCAAATCCAATTTTAGAGGTTCTTCCTTTATCAAGAGAGATGTTTCCAATTGCAAAGGTTATATCAGACCCACAGTTTATTGCCTTTTCTAGAGGAAATACCCTGGCAAAGGTCTCAGTGCACTCTCTGCTCCACAGACCTGCAGAAGTATCTCAGCCCCAGGCTGCAGTCCGAGGCTGCCCTCTTTCAAATCTACCAGATACAGAGCTAAATCCTGAAAAGGACTCTTGCTGCTTCACACAAAGTTTGATGGAGTTGAGAGCCTAGGTAACAACCTGAACTGATAAATTAAAAATAGTTTTAATTGTTATCAGAACATCCCTCCAGGCTTCAGAGCTAGAAGGCGAACTGCAAGCCAATACATGGTTTATTCTTTAATCATCTCAGAACTTTAAAGTTCAGCACCTGAGTTCTGCAGGGTGGATGTCTGAGATTTGAAGGTCTGAGTAGGGCAGAATTGAAACAGAGCCAGAGCAGAGCCCAAAAGGTGAGGTACCAAGTATTTCCCTCACCTTGGCTCCCTGGCAGGAGCTTGCCCTGTCCCTGGGTGCACTCAGAGCCTCACAGCACTGAGTTGAAAGTGCATCAGTTACACCATTTACCCAAATGAAGATAATGACATGACAAGTAAAATCAATTTTCATATGGTTTCTAAGCTGAGATTTGCTTCCAGAGGTTAAAGACACCAGGCAATACCCTTCAGTGAAGCTAAACAATTTATAGCAGCTGAGGATCTATCCTTCAAAGCTTAACTGCTAAGAGCAGGGAGAAATTAATTTCTGAATCCAGTGCATGTTCAGCCAAGATTAAAATAAATGGGGATTATTATTCTTTTCAGGTGAAAAGCAGATTATAAAAATAAATATACATTGTAAGTTTAAAAGCAAGACTCCAGGGAGACAGCTGGAATCAGAAAGAAATTAATCAGAAAGCAACTTCTGAAAGCACTGAATATTCTTTGCCATTTCCCAATCGATTCTTAACTCAGAAAGCAAGAAAACAGCCGACACTCCTAATAGCTGCTTTTGGAAGTGCAGTCTGCCCAGCAGCATGATTTGTGGGGCTTGCATGAGTTCCTGGCAGTCACTGCAGATGAATCAGTGGTTTCTTTTTTAACATCATCTGTGATAATAGATAGTCTGGCAGCGAGGAGAAGTGTTGCTTTCCTGCAGTGCAGCTTTGCAGGATGCTATGGTCTTTGGTAAAGCAGACATTAAGATTCAAAACCTGAGAAGACCCTAATGTAGAGAATATGAGCTAAATATATCCACTCTGCAGATCGATTTTCCCCTTGCCAACATGTTAACATGTTTTTTTTTTTATTTTCCTTTCCTTTTTTAATTTTTTTTTTTTACCTGAGATCAGTGCCACATTCTCAAGCACTTGGCCAAATTAATAAATACCCATTCGTTATTTCAGGTTCCTGCAGGTTTAACTCCCTGGTCTGCCTTCTCAAAGTACATGCAGAGAGGCTGCACAAGCACAGGCTGCCTCTGGGGTAGGAGAGAATTTGGGAATCAGACCAATTGCCTCCCTCACTTCAGCTTCATCAGGGAATTTTCAATCCAAACCCTGTTTTTTTCCCCCACCCGAAATGGGTAATCTGGGTCTTGCCACTGAGAAAAAATAAAAGTCAGTCCAGGTAAATAAATAAGTAAATACTTCTGTGACATCACTTCTCACCAGCAATCTTTCTGTCAGCCATCCTTCCTTGCTCAGGCTTCTCATTAATTAGTAGCTGCACAGTTTGGAGCACTGAGGCAAACCACAGTGTAACACCCAAAATATTACCCTGGGAATAGCTTGTGAAATCTCCCACTAATCTCTGGGGAAAGGGCTCAGAGCAGCCCAAGCAATCAAGCCTCAGTGATTCCTCGACAACTAATGAAATCTGGCAAGGCAAAAAAAAAAAAAAAAAAAAAAAAAAAGGGAAAAAAAAGAAACCAAAACAAAACCCTTGCCAGCGTGCAGGGAAGTTTTTTGAGGTCTCTGCATTAGGAGACAAAAGCCTCTCACGCTCAGCTCAGCTTGACGCTATTGAGAGCTCAACCTTTGCTGCAGATTTCCCTCAGCATGAGTCCCTGTCCCTGAAATGTGCTTTATCCCCTTGGAACAGCAAACAACAAAACAACAGAGCACAGGAGTCACTTCAGTTCTTGGAGATCCAACATTGACTGCAGGCTTTACCTTCCACCTCTGCACAAACACCAGGCAAGCCCTGCACAAACAAATCAACTGGAGAATGGACTGGGGGGAAAGAAATCCTGGCAAAACACTAAACACAGCTTTCTTTTCACCTCTTTCAGCACTCAGCCAATGGATGTTTCCCTAGGGTAGAGTAAGGAGGGTTGAGTTAGTGCTCTGTAAACAGGTGAAGTACATATCCAAACCTGCAATTTCTCAGGTTAAGGGTAAAAAGTAAGTAACACAGCAGTACATATCCCCAGTATTGCTCAGGAACAACCAAGCATGTGCAAAACAGCATCTCTTAACTATTAATATTTTCAAATGCTTCAGTGTTTGACTCTTTCTGCATCAGCCACATTCAGAGCTCCTTGAAACATAATCTTGCTGCCCTCCTTCCCTCTGTTGTTGCTGTATTAACTCTCCACTTTGCTATTTTTATGCCTTGAAGCACAAGGAGTGAGAAGAAGGGACTTTCAGGCACACAGCACTGTGTCTTAGGGTGTGCCCTTAGTTTACAGCACAGCAAACATTATCTGTGTGGGCTAACAAAGACAGGGACAAGGATTAAAATGCTGTGCCCTTCTCCTGGTGGGCACACACTGACCCAGAGCCACAGGGATCAGGACAGCCCAGATATTGCCTCCCTTCACAGACACATTTCTCCCAGATGCTCACATATCCTCCAGCCCTTGCTCCATCCCTTGTGCCCAAGAGTTTTTGGAAGACAGTCCTTTTATAGAGGTTTGTGGAGCACCTGCTTATGGTCCTGGACCTAAGTGAGGGCACAGCTCCCTGGAAAGGAGGTTCAGAGATGGAAAGGACAGGAAGAAACATGACCTACATCTCAAGCAACAAGCCCAGCCAGGAAAAGCCACAGTAAAGCCAGTAACTCTCACTCAGCAGAGAATAAACCAATCCTTCCTTAAGTCATGTCTTTCCTTGACTTTGCCAACAGCAAAACAACTTGTGTGCATTAATGCTGCCCCTCCTGATCTCAAACATCCTCCTTTTCCAGCAGTACCTGGGTTTTCAGCTGACACCAAGGGAAAGACTCCCCTGAAAAAGAAAGTGCCAGCTACAGGTATGAGGAGCCAAGGCATTTATTCTGTGCCTTTCAACTAAGTAAAGACTAAGTCCCAGTCCTAATCCTGAAATCACTCTACATTTACTCCTAATCTGAATCTCTAATTTCTACCCCAAAGAGTTGTTAGCTGTTATGAGCATTAGAAAAATCCAGTTCCCAATGAGCCAGCTCAAGGATTTTCTCCTCAACCAGGGTAGAGAATAAAGATGGAAAACCCAGAGTTCAAACAGAACCAAGAATGGCTGTTGTTCAGTCATCTGCTTTGGATTTTTTCAATGCCTTATTAGGAGCTGATTGACAAAAAAGAAAAGGAATAAAAGGAATAACAAATCCATAGCCTGTCTAGCAGGCAGAAGGGAAGAATGCAACAATTTTACAAGCCTGATAAATTGAAATGAGCACAAACTCCACAGCCATGACCTTTTAAAGTGTCACTTTTACTGAGAGCATTGGCACGGAACGGCGCTTTTGATTTGTGCTGTGAGCAGAAACATTCCCAAAATCCAATCTGCACTTTGACATCGGCTGAGGCAGATCAGCCTTTGCCAGTTCATTTAGAAAAGCCCAGCATGTTCTGTGCTGCAAGGTAAGACTGAACATCTGCCTGCCTTCCCCTTGATTGCCCACTGAATCCACAAGACCTCTTTAGGGGCTACAGAACTTGGATGTGACTTTTCCAACCACTCCCCAGCCTAAAGCTGATTTCCCTGAGTGTGTAGGGATACCATGGGGGTCATTGCCAGCACTGCTGCCTTCTGTCAAACTGCTCCCAGAAATATCTGTCAGCTTGGCAGCCTCTCCATCAGAAAGATGTTTTCTCTTACCATTGCCCACCTGGCTGCCCTAAAACAAGGGGACCCAGCAGGGCAGGTAATGTCCAACCAGCCAGCAAAGCTTCCCTGTGCTGGACACCACAGCTCGTTTGTGAGGTTTGGAAATGGTTTTGTGCTGCCTAAACTCTGAGATGAGATCACTTCCCTGCAAAGACATCTTCCTGCAAGACAGGCAGGTTTTGAATTAACATTGGTGTATATTCTTGACCAAGCCTGAACCTGTGTGGTTACATTTCATCCACAACGGAAATCCAGCCTCTCACAGCTCTGCCTTTCAGACAGAGATGCAGAGTCCTACCAAGGATGAAAACATGAGTATAGACATGTGCCAGAAGTGTTAGGGGGGAGGTAATGTGAACCACAGACTCCTTGAAGAGCCTGTCTGTCATACCTGCTAAAAAGCAAAACATTTCCTATATTAGGTTTTACACGGATTCAGGAAGTGAGCAGGCAATGGAAGGGAAGCACCATCACAAAACACAAATTCAGACCCAATAGCTCATTTACTCCTGTACTTTTACCCAGCTGTTAACCAGAGATGGGACTCTGATTAATGAACATTTAAACTATCAGTTTATTCTAACCCAGTATGTCTGCTTTCAGCTGACAGCAGTTTGTGTCCCTCCCTTGCATAAGGCCAGAAGCTGTTAAAATAAAATAAAAACTGGTATTTCTAACCACACCAACAATCAATATGCCTCAGAAAAACACAATGGGCATATCTGCAGCCTGACTTTATAAAAGTCTTTGCTCAACTGGGGAAGCTCTTATAGGCTGAAGAGCAGCTCCACACCTTGGGAAGTTACAGCACGATTCTCTCTGCTAATGAAGAAATAGAAAACTGAAGAGCACGTGTCACCAAGTAAATTGAGTAATCAGGTTGCTTTCTATTAATGATCTCAGTGTGGGAGAGAGGGCAGGAGGGAAGAAGCACTGGCAAAGGAAAAGGGCTTTAAACTAACAGAAAAATCTGGTGCAACAGCACAGGAGACACAACTGGCCACAAACCAGTGGAGCAGAAGGTAGTCTCCAAAGTTCCTCATGATTAAAACACATGGTTCTGGAAGGGCCATTTCCTCAGGCCACATGGGACCTTTGGGCCCTCAGTTCCCAATATGTTAAAGATTATTTGCAGAGGATTAAACTACAGTTCTGCCATGGATGAGTTTGGCTCCATGGGCATAGCAAGCAGCTGGGAAGGGTAGAGAGAGTTTTTGCAGAAATCCCATTGCACTGGGGATTATTTTAGCAAGAACATGGAAATTAATTTTTTGCCCTCTTCCCTTACAGCCAACTCTGTCTTGGTCAGCACAAATCTTCCCCTCTCATCCACATTAAGATGTTGCAAGGATACTAAACAATCAATTGATTTCTCAGAGGACTTTTTACATTTATCAGCCTGGAAGACTAAGATTAATTCAACTCCAAATTAAAGCAAAGGCACTGGCAATGCCTGGAAAGCCCTGCAAATGTATCTTTCAGAACCCTTTTTCAGCTCTTTGTGGACTTGATGAAGCTGCACATGATTTAAAAATGTTTGGAAAATTGTGGGGATATTTTTCAATTACCAGACATTTGTCTTTTTCACAGAGATTTCCTCTACCCTATTTCAGATTGCCTAAAAATATGGAATGAAAGTCTGTCGTGACTCAAGACCTCATCCTGCAAACCCTTGCCATTGTGTCCAGATGACTTTGCCCACAGCACTACAATACCTTTCTAAATTAAAAGGCAAGTGTGATACAAGTTTTTCTCTCTTCTTTTTGGGGTTTTTTTTTTTTTTGGCTGCTCCTGACCTATGAATAAAGAGAAAATTCCTGAGCCCAAGTAGATAATCCATGAATAATTCATCACCCCGTGTTCTCTTCCAGATGTAGAGACCCATGTGCAGATTCCTGTGCCTTTGAGTCTCCTGAGGGGCTTGGATACAACTGAGAGACAGGTTTCTCTCATGCTAAATCTTATTTCATCTCCTAGACCTGTGCTAGCAGCTCTCTCAGGCTGCAAGCAAACTCCCTGGTGAATTCCCTCACCTCCTCCTCCTCTTTGTTTGCTCTTCCTTTCTTTTGCTTTGTCCCAGTTGCTTACACACAATCACACCCTGCTTTGCAACTCCTCAGAAAAGGAATAAAATGCAGAAAAATGTTTTACATTCACCCCCAGAAGCAAAGCTCAGAGTTACCACATTCAGCTTTGCATCAGATAGGTCAGAAAAAGCCCAGAGCCCTTTGCTGGCCAATTTGCTTTTTCACTTTGCAAAAGGAGGTTAGCTTGCATTAAAGGAAAGGCAGAAGAACATTGATAAAGTATTCCTTCAGTTTTTAAGCTGCCTAATGTAATAGAGAATATAAATCAAAGCACGAAAGAAAATCATATGCTTCCCCAGTCACAAATGTCATTAGAATAACTTTCCAGCTTTAGAAAGTTCTTTCCAAGTTGCATCTTGAGTGGCAGTTACTAAATTAGGCTGAAAGTCATCCATCTATTCTATTTTCTCCCCAGAAAACACATTATTTTAAATTTATCTCATAATGGGTTTTTTTTAATCTCTTTTTAATAATGATAGGGAAAGAAAGGGAGGGAGGGCTTTTTTTGGTCTTGATTTTGGTTTTATCCAACAGTATTCAGATTTGAATCTTTTTTCACAGTGCACACAACTGGATATTCTAGAGGTCTGCTTTTTCAATGAGAAATGCAGTTTTTCTCTTAAAAAGGAAAAGTTACGTGTGTTTCAACCATCTCAAGGAAGAAAACATGTACTGAAAGATTGAATATTAGACCCAGCCACTGCTCACTGACAAGGGGTCAGCTAAAGATGTCCCTTTGCCACAGAAGTCACATAACCAAGCAAGTTACAAAACAGCAATGAGAATTCCACAAGAAGGCCAATTATGGTGAGAAAAATACAACACAACTCAGAGTTCTTAGCTGAGCCCTTCTCCAAAGTGTAACCTCACAGCTTAGAGTCAATCCCAAACCAGGATTGATAACATTTGCTTCCAGCTTTTTTCTTTGTTTCTATGGTATTGACTGAAAAGATGGTGTTGGCCTGGGTCACACCATCATGAAAACTTGGAAGCTAGAAGGAGCACCTCACTGCTTGCTCTTCCTTGAATTTTGTCCTTGTTTCTCAGGGACTTGTCTAAAAACACCCTCACACAGCCATCCCAGAGAACAGCAGGACTGTAGAGACAGAAAACAGAACTGGCCATGCAAAAGGGCTGTCAGCTGCAGAAAGAAAAATTGAGAACAGATACAGAAAAGCATTGCTCTTCATGCTCATTTATAGCCATCTTTAGACAGCACAAGGAAAGCCAGCTTGCAGGCAAAGAGTCCTTTCCACGTCTGTGTTCTGCATGGACTTTGTCTTGCTCAGTGCTCACAGAACCACCAAATATTCAGAGGGTTTTAGCACTCCCCTAACTCCATTTGGAGGGCTTGTGAGGTCATCATCAAAAAAAAAATAAAAAAAAAATCTGAATTCAGCATGAGGGAGTTTTACAATTGAGCTCATTTGGGAGCATGCCAGCTGAGGGAAGGGAGATAGATCTTGTTTTAAGATGTGTTTATTTGCAATCCTTTCACCTACACACACACATTTGATTATTAATGTGGGTATCATAAACAGGGCTCTGTGCATGCCTGGTTCTCTGGGAAGAAGCTGAGTGGAAAGGAAATGACAAAACATTTTCTAGAGTCCCTACTATGCTTATAAAATGACTATTCCAAGTGTGAAATAATGCTGCATACCACAAATAAAAATTGTGGGTGTCGATGTACTACCAGAATGTGTCTGAGTGTTAATTTCTGTATAACATTAACACCCACAGATTTCCTTTAGGCAGACTGAGTCAGAGCCACTGGGCACAAGCAGAGCCACACTTGGTGCTCAGCCTGGCTGTCCACGTTGCCATGGGCAAGGGCAGCAGTTAACACTTGGCACCTGGTTATTGGTGTTTATTGGTGGAAATGCTCTGTGCTGGCTGAGTCAGCCCTGCTGAGAGCGTGGGGATGTTTAGGTGTATTACAGCAAGGCTGCCTGGATCAAGGCTCTGTGGCTGCTTGTGGAGCTGCAGAGGTTGGGGTTGGGCACAGGGGCTCTGGGTGACCCTCAGGAACAAGAATTCCTCACTGCCAGCCTGGCACATAACTCTTTCAGCACATTACAAGTTTTGCAGGGGAGGGGAGAAGTGTTATTTGAGAAAATCAGCAGGACATCAACAAGTACTCAGGGTCTGAACTCCCTGGGCACCTCTGAGACCCTCAGGAGATCCCCCAGCTGCAATTTAAGGCGTTCAATTACTGTAGACACTCCTGGGTGATTCTGTGAGAACCAAGATGTATTTCCCTTTCCTCCATGGACTAAAAACAAAACCAACACCTGATCAGCTCAGTCAGAACAATCACTCGAAACATTTTCCAAGGGTCTCCTTTAAAACCCCTTACATCTTCCAATAAATAAATAAATACCACCTTATGCCCTGCAGTTTTTATAACTTTCCACTATGTTTTGATAATCAAATTATCAAATGTTTGCCATGGGATTTAAAGCAAGAGAATTAAAACACAGAGGGGCAGGTAGGAGGGAAAGGAAAACACTGGAGCCAGCTAGTACATCAACAGAATGACACCCTAGAGGAAGAACCTGAGATATCCATCTATTTTTCATCATCAAACTAGTGATACATCATTTGGCAATTAACTGAGAGCTAAAAACATTAAGTATCGATTCCAATTAGCTCTGAGGTGTAATTAATTGTTTTCTTTCCTTAAGATCTCCAATGCAAAATAGCAGTTTGTAAGGCTTTGCCATGTGAAAAAAAACACACAGCAGCTGATAAGAGCAGGGAGACTTTGGACACTAAAGGACAATCCAATGCATTTAGTCTGGTTGGGAAACTTTCCCTGCTTGTTATTTAATTATGTGCAAAAGAAATCTACATTTTATTTGATTTTTGGCAATATTAAATCTGCTCTCAGGGAAAAGCCAAACAGTTCTGAAAACTTTCTGATGAGCCTATTGACACAGAGAGAAAAACTGTATTTTTATAATTGCACACCCAGAAGGTCTGCCCAATGTTTGGGGTGTTAGTTCAGATCCCAGGACCAGAAAACACTTTGCTATCCAGAGTCATCTATTGCTTCCCTCTCCTTTATTGCTTCATTCTTCAATTTAAGGCCCAGAAACACATGGGTGGTGACTAAAGCAATGTCTGCTTCTGAAAGTATGCCAGGGCAGGTGTGTAATTCAAGCTACAAATGGGAACCTTGTGCACTGCAATTTGAGCAGTCTTGGGCCAAGCCACAGGTGCTGTAAATCCCCAGAACTTCTCTGCCTCCTACCCCTTAGAAGTCTCCTGCATCTATTTGCTGCTCACCACAACTACCCCAAATTATCCAGCAAGCCCTGGCAACAGTTGAATAATTATATCATTAGGTATGATTTAGACAGCTGGATTTTGCACATAGAGGGATGTTTAACAAGAGATTGCTCTGGAGCAAAGGGGGCTGATTTGAATTCAGCCTTCTTCTGCTATTCCACAAGGCAAATCCCACCTCTGCAGCAGCATTCCCATGGATTTCCATTTTGGGGACAGCAGGGAAGTGAAGCAGGTGAAGAAACCCAGCAGAAATTTCCACATGAGTGGCTCAAGCCCTCGGCTGCTCTGTCTCCTGGTTGCAGTTTTCCCAAGACCATTGTTCTCATTACAAACAGTTGACTCAGAAACACTGTAAAAGATTTCAAATAAAGCAATCCCACCCCATCCCCTGCTGCTCTCTTCCCAATACACAGAGATGCTTAAAACAAACCAGATGTGCCACATCAGGCTGTTTTGTGATCAAATCCTCAGAGGGCTCTTGCTCTCCCAGCCTGTCCTCAAGCATCAGAAGTGGCCAGTTCATTTCCATAAGTTATTATGCAAAATAGCCTGACAAGCCATGGTGCTGGGGAGATGATTTCCCCTCTCTAATGTGACTTTCACACTCTCCTGATGATATACAACTTTAATAAAAAGCATAGAGGGAAAGTTCAGCTGAGCTGGGCATGTGGTGCACGACTCAATCCCATTCCCCCCTCAGGCACTAATTTAAAACACATCCCAGGATACTGATAGGAGTCCAGCATGCTGAGAGCCTGGTGAGAATGCACACAAGTTCTGTGCTGCAAGGTCATAAACTGGCAATGTCATTTTGCATAAGGATTCCCAGGTGATCTTCATTTCCAGGACAAAGGTGGGACACATCTGACACAGCTGATAAAAAGGACACGAGGTAATGCTAATTGGTTCTGTAGTAGCACTTTTAATCCCTTCAACTTTTAGATAAGAATTTCTCCTGCTGCATTTTGGAACTGGAGGATCCTGAGTGGCCTGGGAGATCACCAACACAGGGCAGAGCCAGACTCTGAATCTCAGGGTGTTATCAGGTAGCACCAGATTCAAAACACCACTGCCAGCCTACCACGAGCTCTCCTGGGGCTTGACCAACCTTCAGCAGAAGGTAAAACTACCTTTCAAAAGCCTGGAAAGCACAGATATCACATTGCAACTATACCCTAACTACCCCTGTCAGCCTAAGTATCCCAGGTGCATGAGATAGGTACAAGGCAGGGAAGGAGGCAATAGAAAAGGAGAGGGAAAGGGGAGAAGGGAGAAAAATTAATCCATTATCTGCTTGTAATTGCTCAAATTATCTGAATTTCCCTTTGCTGAATGCTACTATTCCCTGTAGTACTCCCCTCCATCATCCAAACTGAATATATTGCTAAATCCTTCATGCATGTGTCTGCTCAGGTATAAAGGCCTTCAGGACACAGAAAGACCTTCAGGACAAAGCACAGGCCAGGCTGAATGAGAGCTTTCTCATCCCTCACCTCTAGAACCAGCCATGCAGAAGGTTCCCATTTGTCAGAGTGATTCAAATCCCTCATCAAAATTCAGCCAAATGGTGTTTGCAAAGTGATGACCCTCCTCTGGGTCATTATTATGTAAGGAAATAAATTGGAAGGAGAGAATGGAGAGACCCAGGTGGATGGGCACACAATGGGAAGGCTGCAGTGATCCCAGCACTGCCACGTGCTGTGTGTTCATCCTCACTGCTTTAAGGGACCATGTTCTCCCTTTTCCAAAAAACACAGCCCCCTTTAATAGAAGAAAAGCTTATGAGCTTCCCCATAGAGACAAAAGAAGGAAATTGTTTCATTAGAGTGAGGTTGATTTTCACTCTAGCTCCAGTAACACTGGGAATTGATAATTTCTATATCAGCAAATGCAGGGGTTATACTGAAGAAATTACGCTGAGGAAAGGCTACTGTCTCAAATTTCATTTTGGATTTCTGTTGGGCTTTTTCTAGCACTGCAATTCTGGCACCATGAACAGCACCACACTGCACTGGGCATTATATAAATGCACGTGGAAATGAGGATCCTTGTCCTCAGCCCCAGACAAGTGATACCAAGAGGACACACTTGATGGGGGAAAAGAAAAGGTGAAATCAGCACAGGCTGCCATCAGGGCACAGCGATGAGGATGTTCCCTGCTTCTCAGGTAATAGAAAGCATGTCTGTTTTAATACATAATCTTTTTAATGAATCACAGTGGGTGAAGCCACAGATGCTCCATCTGAAGGGTACAGGGGGTTAAGATCACAAAGCAATCTCATGCTGTTCCTAGTGACAGTATTTGTCTTTGCTTCACATCACATTGGATTGAGCAGTGGAATCAGCAACTAAAATGATTTCCAAGAAACAATTACTTCTTTGTTGGATTGTGTTTGGATTTTCTCTCCCCCAATTTAAAAAAAAAACCTATTTCTTTTGAAATTAAGAGTCTGGAGAGGGAAAAAAAAATCCACAAACAGCAAAAACACCAAGTTTGGCTACAGTTGACTTATATCTCCAAAAATCAGAATTTGTTTTCCCTACTCCCTGTTGAAAGGGCATCTTGACATTTGTAAGAGAAAGTCTTTAGATATGTGAATGCCATTACTTGCTGTCTCCAAATCTGAGATCTCCCATTTGTGAGAAATGGCAGTAGATGCTGTGAAAAACACAGAAAGAGAATGGGCAGCCTCTATCCCAGGGGTTGTAGCAGAGGCTGGAAAGGAGAGGATAGAGGAAAACCAGTCCAGGGGAGAGAGAAGGGAAAGGTTTGGGGTTTCAGGCACCATGGGCTCTTATGGCTGCTCACCAGCACTGCCCAGCTCCAAATGTCATGATTCCCAGTTTGTCAGGACTGGCATGACCTTTGGTATTCCAAAGAGCCAGGCAGCTAAATAAGGATGAAAAATTCACAAGGCGAGAGAAAGAAGTGATGAGCCAAGTGCTGTTAACTGTTTGATGTGTTTTGGTCTCTCTCATGGCACAGAGGGCACAAGGGTGACCAAGCTGGGCAAGCTGTGTTTCAAACCTTGGGGGTTTTCCCCCCACAAAGGGGAAGACATGAGAAAATGGGCTGACAGCAAAGCTCTCTTATCACTCACTCTTCACCCCTCTCCTTCCCCTGCCCCCCATCCCGAGGCTATCTGGGGACATTCGTATCCAAAAATACACAGGCACATTGAATAAAAAAATAACAAATCCTGAGGATCCAATATCATTCATCAAAGAGACATGCCTGGCTCTTTCTGATGACAATGGTGCTAATCTTATCCCCTGGCTGCTGCCCAGAAGCGACATAATGCTTAAAAATGTGTGTTTGTTTTAGAGGCTCTTTATGACAAGAGGGGAGAGGGGGAGAGATGGGAAGGCAGGAAAAGAGCAGGATTTGTGAGCATCCCAGACAGGATCCTGGGTCTGTCACACCCCATTTGCACAGCTCTGTGTCACTTTTAGATCCATCAATGCAGAGGTGAGCAAAAGAATCCTCATGCAAAGGACTTTAAGCTCTTTGGGATCCCTTTGGGAGCTGAATATGCATGAGCAAAAGAGTGACACAAACATTAAGGAAAGGACCAGCTGATCACAATTCCCACAATTCCCTCTTCAATATCTGGACTGAGGTGACCCCGTTTAGCAGCAAACAGAGATCACCTCTTTTAGTCATCTTTCATTTCAAGGCTGATTTTATTTCTTCAGCGTGAACTCTGGAGTGATTTAAAAGCAACAGGACCTGCTCTTTCAGCATCAGTCTGATAAAAATAAGTGGTTAACTGAAGAGACATCGATCTGCATGAGCTTTTGGTCTAAATTAAGAACACTCCCATCAGAAACCCCAACTGCAGACGTGCTGTACTCATGCAAAGCAAAGCCAGATTCCTAATAGGAAAATTACTTCAGCATCTTACCAGGTTAAACCATGCCACTATAAAGCCTTTCTGCCAAATATAGGCCCCTCATCCAGATCTGTTGGAGGCACTGTTGTTAAAATCACAGCCAGCTCCCAAAACGCTGCTCAAAAGCTCATTTTGGAGCACCCAGGTCCCTCCTGGCCCCAAGATGGGGCTTCCCAAGATGCTCATCTTGGAGAGAATGAGAAAATTCAGTCTCTTTAGAAGCAGATCTGAATTTTACATATATTGATAATGTAAAATTATCAATATAAATACACCCATAAATACACACTCATAGTGTTACCATCCGACACAGCACTATGGGTAGTCTGAATTTTCAGGAGCCATTGAACAAGAAATGAGGTTTGCAGTATTTATCCTGAAACAGATATGTAGGGACTGAGAAACCAAGTGAAACATTTTAAAAGCATGGTTCTAAGCACACATTTCATGCAGATTTTACTAATCCACTCTTTCCTAATTAGTGCCACGTGAAAACAGAGGAGGCTATTTTGAACTTTCACGATATAGTAGATTAATCACCATTACAGAATGATTTAAACTCCCAATACATTTGCAAACAATAAATATTCAGAAAGCATAAAGTGACAGCCTGATTAGATCTAAAGTAAATATATTTCATTTAGCACTTCAGTGTCTTGATAGGAGAAAAAAGAGACCCCACACAGAGCTGCACCAAAGCACGTTGGCAAGGCAAATCCACCAATTCTTGCATTTCCCTTTATTCATCAGAGGAACAACCACCAAGGTGTGATGTGTCATCCTTTACAATGGGATGCTGGACATGGTGCTCGTGGGACAAGGAGTATCTGGGTGGAAAACCCGACCTGCAGAAAGCCTGAGACTGAATCTGATCTGGGTGATGAAGTGCTGGGAGTGCAAAGGCAAGGAGAGCAGGACATAACAGCACCAAAACCAGAACCCATTCCCTGACTCTAGGATTCACCAGCCCCCTGCTCAGCATCTCCATCAGTACCTGACACATCAGGGTGCAAATGAACACAAAAAAACTTTATCCTGAATATATATATATATATATATATAAAATACCTGACTTCTAATCACAAAGGACCAATGTGCTGGGTTTTATCCATTCAAGAGGGATATTTGTCACTAGGAGGAGGGTTTTCCACTATGAAATTAATTGGAAAAGCAGAATGAAAGGCTGTAAGTGAGTGAGCCAAATTCTCCAGTTACAATCTTAGCAAAACTGACAACCAGCCTCTTTGTCCTAGGCTCCATAAAGAAAAACAGGCTGGGTAAATCCTGACTTATTGCCTGATCCTCCCATTGCTTTTCAGAATGGTTTTGCCAGGCATTGTCCAAATAGACTGATATGACATGTAAGAATTACTTTTTTTATTCTTTGAAAGCTTCGTGTAAGACTCTGCAAATCTGGCTTAAAAGTAGGACAGAAGCAAAAAAGAATAATCCATCCTTCAAAGAATGTAAGTCAATTCCTGAATTCAGCCACTTTTGGGTACTCAGGCCCTGGAAGGTTACAGGAGGCCAGCTTAACACACAAAATCTCCCTAGAACACTAAGCAGTGCCTAGCAATTCGACAAGATAAAAATTTGATAACGCATTGGGCTGGCTGTGATTGCCCAGGGAAAAACATCTCCTTCATAATAATCTTATTATAGGCGAGCAGCGCTATTTTTTGAGCCGATCCTCTAGCGGAGCAATTTATTTTTATGGCTGGCGAAAGGAAATAAATTCCTCAGGAATGGCTCCTCGGTGGATCGGGGTCTGCGTAGCTCATTTGACGTTTATAGATAAGCAAAAGGTCAATTGAATGTTATGTCTTTTAGGGCACAGTTTGCTAAGTCTTCGTGTAACAGGAAGGGATAATGCAACTGCTATAATGTTCTCCTGCAGGAGAGAGAGGGGAGACTTCTGTTTCTTGAGGTTGGAGCAAGACATGGAAGACTGGTCACTTGTCACAGGGTATTTGTCTTGCTGGTGAGGTTTAATAGAGTGCACAGGATTAGATAGAGTAGGTATTGCTGATGGGAAGGTGAGGAATGTGCTGAGAGCCTGCAGTGTTTCACCATTTCTCATCAAGCACACCCAGAAACATTAACTTATTAGAGAGTGTTTTCTGTGGAATTTCCATCCCTGACCAGAAGAAGCTGGAAGTATATTTCCTCTTGGATACATTTGGTTTAAAGCTTGGATCCTCCCAGCACTACCTGGCTCCAGTTGTACCTGCTGAGAGTCACCCTGCTGAATTCCATCTCACCCTTTTCCTACTCTGCCTTTTCTTGAGCTGCACTTGGCAGAGCAGGGGTTATGATCTCACTGACCTTTAAAAGCAAAGATTAAGGTGTAATTGGTTAATGCATGGCTGCAAAACCTCACAGCATGTTACTGTACTTGCTGGGGAAAAAATACCCTCAACAACCAGCTGCTGGTAAAAAAGGCTCCTGTGAACACCCAGCAGCACGTTCCTGACATTTTGAGTGTGTTCACAGGCACAGAGGGCAGGGAGTGCCAGAGCCTGCTATTTCCAGGCTGTACTGTTTTCTTTGAGGATACAAAACAAAAATACACGCTGAACAGATCTCAACAGCTGCTCATTACACCTGCACAGCTCTCATTCTGCTTTCATCCTATTTTCCTTTTAGGAATCCTTGCTATGAGCTCTCTCCTCTGCCCTCAAGTTCTCTTCTCTTTAGAGGTGCCTCATCCCCTTTACTCACCCCCAGGGTCTACAGAGAAGGGCATGGGCTATTAGTGCAACCAAATCCTCTGATCCACTGTTTGTCCAAGCCCTGCTGGAGAAACAGAGCAGACAAAAACCTCTCATATGTTTCTGGGGAGTTAATAAACACATCAGTGCATATTTTCTGTATGATCTTGCTGCAGTGCTGGAAAAGCAAGTCCCAGCTATCTCTTTCAGAAGTTCTGCCAGTTTGATAAACACAATGATTCTCATGATAATAAAACTGTTTGAGGAAGACAAGCCTTGTGCTTCCACCTTTGCTCTGATGGATTTGACCTGTGTGCTCCTGAGCCTACAGAGACACAGGGAGAGCAAATGACCTCGGGCTGAACCCCCATTTCTGAACAAATAACACTCTAAGCTCACTTTTGATGCAGTTAAATATCTTTACCAGACATTTAAAGCTAATCAGAGAGAGCATTACTCAGATTTTGAGCTGTCCTAGAAGTTCTATTGCATTTTTGTGCATAGTGTCCACGGGGCTCAGCATCTGCACTCTGCACCCTTCCTGCTTTCCTTTCCCATTTATTGTTTGATATCTGAATTACGGTCCAGCTACGCCGCTCAAACGAGCTCTTGGAAATAACCTTTTCCTCATCCACTGAAGCAGTTACAATTCCCCGACATAACTCATCTAATCACCACCTCAATGAGCACGGCTTAATCTAAATGCATGTACTGAGCACCTGCCACATGTACTCTTCATTTATCTTACACGGCTTTACATTAAAATCCAGCGTGGACCTTTGATACATTATAGATGACTGTATCAGGCTGTACACGGCGTAAATTAGGAGCAGCCACTCAAAGGACATTACAATTATCTCCTCACCAATACGTAGCTTTAATTAAGCTACTGCCACCTTGAGGGATTAGCAATCAGATCCCAGGCCGGATATGGCAAGAAGACGAAATGCTGATGATTTTGGCACCCTCGGAGCACTTGAGCTGTAAAAATTAAAATGCCTTGGAAGGAAGAGCCTGTTGTAGCTGAGGGATTGTGTTACCTGCCAGTGCAACTGACTGCACACTCACTGCACTCCACAAACTCCCCGAGACAAGCCTGAATTTTTCAGCAGGGAAAGAGCAGACAGAGTTCATTGTTGACTTGGCTAATTTGGCTGGTTTTCACACAAGAGGTAACTGGAAGTTCAGCCTCTTCATTTTTTCTATTTTTTCCTCTTTTGTCTCTGTTTTAAAGATAGTCCATGACAGAGTTTAGCTGGTCTAATCTCTTAAAGATTTTTCTATACATCTTATATTCTGTTGTTGTCTTACCAAGAAAAGCTCATTTCCTTAGGGAACAAAAACTGTTGAGGTCTAATGGACTTGTTTTCCTTTCTTCCCGCCAGTTTATCCAGAGAAGCAGCAGCCTGGCTGCAATCTCTGCATCTGCAGCAGGGCTGCAGATTGCACTGCAATTTTCCAATTCTGCCCTTAGGATAATGACTGTGACTCATGGCAACAGCTTCCATGGTGCACATGTGGAATGAAAATTCCAGCTAAAAACCAAGCCTACAAAAGTCTCCAAAGGTTTTTAAAAAGGCTGAGTGTCCATGGCAAGTGTTTTCACTACACTCATGTCCCTAAAGCTGTTGGAGCACCAAAGGACAGGACAGAGGTGATTTTTAGGCTGTATGTTGACAAAAAACATGGTTTTATACACCACTTTGAATGGCAGAGGTGAATTTCTTGGTTCTATTTCCAGCTCCAGCCCCTGGTCCATACAGGCTCTCTGCAGATGAGGATTTGAGGTTGCCCATCAGCCACGTCAGGCTGCAGAGTCCAGTCTGTTCTGGAAAAGGATTTCAAAATAGGTTGCAAAATGCAGCTGCTAACTGCAACATCCATGAGCTCAGCCTCAGAGGGCACCTCATGGCACTGCCCAACAGATACTCCTGAAGATCCCATCCCAAAACACAGGCAACACTCTCACTTTACTAATAAAAGTTCTTTAAAAAAGGAAATATTGCATGGGCCTGCATATTTAGGAACATGCTAAAAGCAGGTCAGAAAAACAATCCCAATACAGATGATATGTCTCTAATATATAGAATATACCTTAGATGGGCAAGTGATGAGCAATATTTTTGGTGATAGATAGCAATTAGTAGTAAAACAGAAGAAAGAAGAAACAAAGAAAAAAACCTCAAACCTACCAAAAACCTCAGGACATTTCTTAGCTGTGGATCTCCAGCAGAGCTATGTAAATATTACTATACTGATGATCAGCTGGCCTCTGTGGCATTGCTGAGAATTAAACCTAACCCCAGTGATGCTAATGACTTTCTGTTAATTTCCAGCAGCACCACAAGATTTAAAACCTCCTTTCTCACATCAATGACTACATGTACCTCTCATCACTGGGAAAACCAAAGATGGACTCCTCCCAAAATAAATGGAGCAGAAAAAACATGGACTTTAAAAGGGTCAACTCTGCATTTTCCAATATATGCATGAATTCATAAAGTCAGCAAACCAGATTATCTTTTTAATTTTCATCTATAATAAATGGAATAAAATAATCTTTCTTGCCTTATACAATATTTGAATTCCATGAAAGAGGGAATATTAAAAAGGAGGGGAAACTGAAGACAAAGCCCAGTTATTTCAAAAAAAGCAGCTATGATAGTGATTGCCAAAATTGAAGTCAGCAAATACTATATGTAAACAAGCCGAATACACTTCCACCTTCTCTGAGCAGACATCTGGACACACATCACAGAGACATTAGCATCGCCAGATGTGCAGAAATCTCTAAATTTAGTTCAGGATAAGGGGTTTTTTGTTGTTGTTTTGGGGTGGGCTATTTTTTAATTTTGCTTTTTTTTTTAAAAAAAAAAAAAAAGCTCATTTGCTTTGCTTAGGAAGTAGGAAAGAAGGCTCTGAAAGGTTTCTGAACTGAGTGGTTGTCAGATGCCCAGCATAAATCAAACCAGACAGGGCAACAGGGAATGCTGATTTAACTCACCCCAGCACCAGCTTCCACTCAGATCAATATAAATTTCCAAACATTTAGAATAAACGTAAGTAAAATCGTTCCAGTACCATAAACATTCCTTTCATTGTTTTTTCCCCCCCTCTTCTTTTCCCCCAGATGCCATTTGGATGGGGCTCTGCAAGCCCTCCTCCATTTGACACTCTGCTTCCCCGAGCCAGCTGTCAGGGTTTGATTAATGGTTCAGATCCTGCACACCACATTTGCCAAAGACATGAAATACTCTCTGCAGCCCTGACTTTGCAAGGCACATTCTCCCCCCCATAAGCTGCTGTGGTCCCACAGTATATTTTCATGCTTTGCTTTCCATGGGACCTGTGAAATTTCTCCCCAGCAGTCGAGCCACAAGCTGAAGTTTTTCATGGCAGGTGGCCCAAATTTTTTATTGTTCCAACTGCACCATGATGTGGATGGAACCACATTGGTCACGTCTTGTACATCAGTGTTCTCTACATTTAAAAAAAAAAGATAACGTTCCCATGGTGTTGGAGTTCATCTTGAAATTGTAAATGGAAAATGAATGTGTGTGTGTGTTTAGAGTTGTCTTTATATACAGAAAAAAAAATAGAGAGTTATTGTGGGAGAAATATCTGGTCTGATACGTATTTTTCATTGCTGGTCAGACTCTAGGGATTTTCATCCAAGACTTTTCCTTCAGGCAACAATCTAGTAAGGGAGATTAATCAGAGTCCTTGAAAACAAGAATTCAGATGGCAGGTGAAGAAGAGCTGTGCACGTCTGCTGAAGTGAACCCAACCAATAAGCCAGTCCAGGTTTCCATGAGATACCTTCCCAGTCAGGTCAGAACCGTGAAGTTTGGGAACTTTTTTTTTTAGGATGTTGCAATGATTTTTACTTCTTGACTCACACACTTTTGTAAAGCATCTTCTGTTCCAGCAAGTCAGACAACCTCCTGAAGTAGCCCAGCTGGAATAAGCTTTGGAGTTTCAAAGGTGCTGCCTGGATTGACATAAAAGGGACTGAACGCTACAATAAAGTTCCTAACATTGATTACACTAAAATAATTTCACCTAGGACCTTCACAGGATTTCTATAATTGTGTAGACACAAAGAAGTCCAATAATGCACTGGGAAAACTACTTTACAGCTGCAGAGAGGAAGATTGTGGCACAGAGAAAGGAGAAGACATTGATTTTTCCTTTTCTTCCTCATTGTCATCCCTCATAACTTTGAAGGAAACAAAAATCTGAAGGTCTAATCTGTGCCATAAAGCAAGTTCCAGTGTGAGCATTTAAAGACAGCACACTCACAAACATTTAGCACTAACAAAATTAATCACAGCTCCATCCTCACTACTCAAACAGCTGGGTTAAATTCTGTTCCATGTTCAAGAGAGAATATCTTGAGTCCCTTCTGTCCTTGAGTTTTCACTAATTGTGACGTTTTCTAGGAACAAGTGTGACCAGGACCTAATGTCTCCAAGCCAGAAAAACCAAAAAGCTGCCACTGCAAATGTGTCTGTTCTTCTCTTATTTACTTCTTTGTGACCTGTTACTTCTTTGAGCCTCTACTGCGCATGAGCAAGTTTTACTGACTGCTATAGAAGTACATAAAAGCAAGACTGCAGCTCTGAAAGATATTCCATTGAAAACCTAGAGTAGGTTTACCTTATTAAAAAAAATAAAAAACCCAACACCAACAAACCAAACCTACAGCTAATGAATCTTAAATTTACCAAGGAACTGCTTTTAAATATTTTAAAAGAGCACATTTCTACACAAATCTTTCTTTTCGGTGTGGAGCTCATTGCCACACAGCATTTTACAGAGCAAAGCAGTGAGGGTTGCACCTCTTGGCACTTTGCTATGAAATAAATCAAACACTATTTATTTTCTGAATGCCCTTCGTTTTCATCAACCCTTTGGTAGCCTGAGCCAGTTCAGCCATCTCGAAAAACAATGACAGGAATGCTGCAAAGTTCCAGCCTTTTCCACCCTCCAGTTCCAGAAACTCACCTAGACTAAATGTTTACAGGATAGAAGAGTTGTCAGACACTTATCCTTTGCCATCTGGCAGTAATTTGCACACCACCCCAACCCCCCCCCCCCAAAATAATCTCTTTTTAGGAGTTCAAACACCAAGTTCAAAGGAAAACCTAAGAATAAACAACATATTTCACCTGGTATTGAAACCCCAAGAGAATTTCAGCATTACCTGATTCCATCTTGAAACCATAAATCTCCCCAGGCTTACATCAAGATTCAGGACTTCTTTGGGACAAACTGAGGCTTTTTCACAGATTTTTCACACCAACTTCACATGATCCTCATCAGCAGCACTGATGGGCTTTTCAGAAGGAGAAAACAGACCTGAAAATCCCAGCTTTTGAGGTCTAAATCTCAACCTATATTTGAACTGCTTCTATTCATTTTTTTTTTGCCTGTAAGAGGCTAAGACAAATCAGTACATGTTCAAGAGCACAGCATGGTGTAAGTATGGATGAAGACATATCTCAGGAGGCAGATACCACCTCTGTGCAACTCACAGTGGGAATGCAAGAATTAAAGCAGCTAACAAATTTTAAAGAATTACAGTTGATTTTTTGAATATGAAATATTTCAAAGATTAAAATTCTTACCAGAAAGCCCAAACCCTAAAATCCTGGCCCTCCTGCATGTATCATTTTATTGTTCATTAGTGCCTGAACTCCTGAAGTCCTAATTGGAGATGTTACAGGTTCCTTCTTTGGGAAGGATTGATTCTCACTGTGTTAGATGGCCAAAGTTTGAGGCATGAAAGCCCTTAAGACACTTAATCTTGAATATCTAAAATCTAAATATTACACTTTTTGGGGATTCTTTTCTTAAGAGAACTGCTTTTTAATCTACACATCATTCACAGCCACTAGACTTTACAAATACTTTCATTTGTTATCACAAAAAGGCACAGTGAGGACAAAAACACCCCTAAAGTAAAGATTTATTAATATTCACATCACTTGACATTTGTGCAGAAGCATTGTCCTAAGCTAACAGAGCACGATCAAGTCTAACCTTGTGATTTTATGCTTTTAGCAAGTGAATTTAATGTTTTTAAGCCCTTATCAACAGCTCTTCAGTCCCTGCCTTTAGAGCATAATCTCCATCAAATGCTGCTGCAAATGTCCTCCAGCTGACCTTGAAGTGAATCAGAATATGCAGAGAATCCATTCTGAGGAGCACAACTACTTGTTTCGTGCTGAAGGAAAACAGACATCAAAACCAAAGAGGATTATCTGGGGCTGCCTGGGGAGGGTGATTCCTCAGTCACCTCCTCCTAACCAATTTCATTAAAAACGTGACACAGTGCAGAATAACACCACTGCAATAAGTGGCCTGTCCTACATGCTTTGAAGGGGAAAGAGCAGTCAGCTGTGTCACATGGATCAAACAAAGAATCTGAAGGTGTTTTTTTCAGGAAACAGGAGCCCCAGGGGATTAGAAAGAGAAATGAAGTATTTCCCATATGTGTTCCCAACCTGCTTGTTGAGCAGAGCCATATCAATAAAACCTGTTTTCCAAGTTCTGGCTACTGAAAATTAGCTCTATAAGCCTCATTTCTAAAGCCCCACTAATTAGGAATACAGGCTTGATTGGCATGTACTCATTGACATGTTTAGCAAAAGAAGAAAGAGTTGAACCATTTTGGAACAGTGATAGAATTGCTGTTTCTGTGGCTTGCTCCTGCTTAGGCTTCAGCTTATCTTGGAAGGAGGAAAAAATAATTAAAGAAGTTCTTTATATAAGCAGTTATCAACCCACACTTTCCACTACAGCAGAACCACAAGGAAAATAAACCACAGGCAGTTTTGGTCCTGGTGGCAAGGAAAAAAATATTGACTATTGCATCCTATGCAAGGAATTCTGCTCTCCTTAACATGGTTCCCCAATGTCCCCTCCTAAGGCAAATGAAACAACAGCACAGCCTGATAATTATAGAACAAGACCATGACAAAAATCCCCTCTTATTTCTTGCAGAGGTTTGAGTCATTAGGACAAACAAGCAAATATTTCAGGGCCACATTTATCTTCTGAGTTAGTTTTAAGTTATAGTGGTATATTCTGGTTTTTGTCCTTTGGACACAGAATATCATAATATCATGACTTTTCACTCACGTTAAAGTGCTGAAAACTTGGCAGATGGGGGTGTGGGGGTTTCTCTCATCCTTCATAGACTCTGAGGCCAGAAGGAAGCATGGTCATAGAATCACAGAGGCACAGAATAGTTTGGGTTGGAAAGAACCTTAAAGATCATCTCAGTCCAAATTCCTGCCACAGGCAAGGAACTTTCCACTAGAGCAGGTTGGGTCTAGAGCCCCACCCTGCCTGGCTTTCAACACCACCATGGGTAACGAGGCCTCAATCTCAGGACAACCTGTTCCAGTGCCTCACCACCCTCCCAGCAAAGAATTTCTTCCTAATTTTTGATCTAAATTTCCCTAATTCATCTTAAGGCCACTCCCCCTTGTCCTACCTCCACATGCCCCTGTCTAAAGTCCCCTCTCAAAATTCTCTTGCAGAACAGAAGTCAGCAAACTCCACCCAGCCATTTCTCTGTCAAAGTCACTGTTGAGGACAGTTTATTTTACATGTAGGAGGGAAAACCCACAGCAGTCCTGGGTGAGTTGTTAGTTATCTGCAGTGTTAAAAACAGCAGAACTCAAATTCAGGCAGCTTTACCTTCCCACCACTGGATCTGGTGACTGGCTTTACTCACCCCCTCTAGATTAATGGAGCTGTCTACTGTCTATTAGTGGATCAAATCACCTCTTCACCTCCTCTTCAATAAACTGAATAGATTGAAGGGAAAGAGACATTTAGCTTTCTCAAAAGGGTGTGAAAGAACACCAGTCCTTCCTCCTCCCCAGAGCAGGGCTGATGGAGGTGTGATCAGTGGCAGGCATTGTACCAATCCCCAGGGGAAATGTATTCATTCTACCTAGGTTGGGAAGTTGAGAAAAATATGGATTTTACTGAAAATTTATGGTCAGCTATTGAAGATTCCTTCCTTCAGCTGGCTCCTGGTATAATACAGCCTTTGATATCTCCCAGGGTTTAGAAGGCTTTTCCAGCAAATGCAGGAACAATGGGCCTTTTTTTTTTTTTTTAAATCCACATTCATTTTTTTATAAAATCAAACATAATGCACAAGCATCACAAAAGCGTACAAAAAAAAATTCCATCTTTTCAGTCCATTCCAGTAACCTATAGAACCATATCAAGCAACTGGTAATTATGCCATGCACAGTATAATAGAAATGCACTGTTTATCATCCAAAGGGCCCAGAGCAACAGCTTCTCTTAGACTTGAGGAGGACTAAACCCCACTGGCTTGCTAAAATTGCAAACAGTTGGCTGGACTATAAGCCACCTGCAGCTCAGCTGTGCATAAGTCTAGGGGCTGGTCCTGCATTTTTATACAAATACATTTACAAAACCTCAGAATATCTAACACGAAATCACCTTTCAGGGCTAAGAAAACAAACAAAAAAAAAAAACCTGTGATATTATTACCATACTATGATATTAATACCATTTTGGAGAGCCTAGATGTTTCATGGTTGTTTTGAATACTGGTGAATCCAAGAGAATAGGCTGGTTTCCAAGCATTTGCCCAGTTCTCTTCTATGATTGGCATGAGTAAGACCAATTGCCAGCTTCAGAACTAACCTCACAATTTACTTATAAGATTTCACCACCATTGTAAACACAGCTGAGAACAGACTATCAGAATTAATAATCAAGTTCCTGGTATATGAATATGTATACAGTTTTTCTTGCTTTAATATTCCAGTCTTATCATTCCCTGAATCCCAGAGTATTTCTGCCAGTAAACATGTTCATTCAAGTGCTTGCAGAGAGCAAGCATGCCAGGGGCATGAGAACTGGTGAAATAAATAAGTTTAGAAAGAGGAACAGGGAAAAAAGCAAACCAGCTTGCCTGTTGAGCACTCCTCTCACCATTTGCCTTCCACTTGTCCCAAAGTATTTATCGCATTCCTCGACTTTCTGAGAGAAACTCAAAAGCATCATCACAAGTAGCAGAAGGGGGAGAGAAAAGCAGGAGGTGGAAGAAGCCTCAGCATTGTCTGATTTGCTTCAAGACAGGGCTGCTTCTGGGGAATAATGAGTACATCCTGCTCAAAGATGAGACTCATCATGATTGTTACCTTTAATAACCCTGATTCCTCACAAGAGCCCTCGGTGAGGAGGATGAGGCTGGGAGTTGGCAGCCTGAATTATTCATGAGGGTTGGTGGAAAACAATCATCTGCTCTGGCATTAATGGTCTGTAAAGAGTTGCTTTTGACAAAACCATTTAACGCCAGCAATAAAATAAATAAATTAATAAGGGGGAGGGGGAGAAGGGGAGCATAATAATGATAATAATGATGATGTACTGATGTAAGCCAGCCTGGAAAATATTGGTGCCTTAGACTGCAGATCACAGGCTCTTCCATCTCATCAGGAAGGAAGGGAACAAAAAAAACCCCAAAACTAAACAAAACAAAGAAACAAAATAATACTTCTTGCTCCACAACGGTGAAACACTGGAATATAAATTTGGGTTGGAGTTGGACAAACAGCAGATCTTGCACAGGAAAACATGTAGAGGCCAAAGGAAGATATTATAGCTAATTAAATCTCTGCTCCGAGCAGGGAAGGAGGCATGGAAAATCTGGAATGGTTTGCTTAGGTGTTTTTTTTCTATGCAGCAGCAGGAAAAAGATTCATAGGGTGAATGACAGCAGATCTTCTGGCTCCACCTCTACCATAGCCTTGGTAGATTTCCATGGCTGATTTCTACGTGCAAAAGTGACACTTGTTCTCTCCTTGCTAAATAAAGATAGCTAAGCTTGAATAACACAGGGACTTGAGAATTTAAAGTCCAGGTAAGAGTTGGAGATTTTTAAGTGAAGGATTTTTTATTACACACTTAGCTGTCAGATCCTCTTCACAGCAACTTACAGGAGAGCATCTTTGGAAAATGAAATTATTTTGCACTGTTTTCTTCTATTCAGGATATTCCAACCCCTTTTGGAAGTGTGGCTTTTTGAGAAGAAAAGAAAATAGTAGTACTTGGCAGTATTATTGTGGCCCTTGAGTTGTTTGACTCTTGTCAGGAAATCATGTCAGTATAAATTGCCATTTTAATCTGTGTAAAACAGATTACCTCTGCAATTGGGAGGTAAGATTCCAAAAAGACAAATAAAAGAAACATTAAACATTTGCTTGGCTAAGAAAATCAGTCTACACACTGCTTGTGCCACATTTCCAGTAAGATTTCCTTTGTAAAAAGGGAGAAAATATATCAGAAATATTTGTGCTCTTTGTTTAATCATAAAGCCACTGGCATGGGAACTGTTCAGATATTTATCAGTAAAACCTTTCTCCAGGTTCAAGAATCAAAAGGGCTCCAACTTCTCCTCAGCTTATCATCTCTCACGTTTTCCAGATTTCTGATCAATCTTCTTGCCTTTCTCCAAGTCACCTGACCCACCAACAAAAATCTTACTGAGCATCCCAAGCACCACAACAGTTAGCCCCAATCCAATAATAAATTGCAGCATTTATATCAGGTCATTTGTACCCCTGAGTGCATTATAAATAAGTGGCTCTCCAAGAGCCCTGGGTCCAGTAAAGCTTTCCAATATGCAGCCAATTTCACAGGCTATTTTTCATCGCCAGCCAGGCAAAGCAATTGAACACATGCTTAATTTCAAGCACACACCTAAAACTTACTGCTTCTAGTGAGACTAAAGCATTTATTGTGTTTTGATGAACCAGGCTGTTATGCACAGATCCAGCCATAAGCACATGAGCCAGCAGGATTATTCACGTTCTAAAGTCTTACACCTGTTAAGTGCTTTATTGGACTGAGGGCATAATTAGCGCAAAATGTAGCTATATTTATTTAATTACAAACAGGACTAATGACTGAAATTATTTTTAAAAGAGCAGGATATTTCCAGAGGCCAACTGTGAAACCTACTCGTATTCCAAGATCTAATTCTGCATCCTCTTTGAATCCAAAGAGAGACAAAACAACCGCTGTGTTTTTCTCAGTCCCACAGAAATCATACTTGAATCAAATTATCCTTTGTATTTATCAGCTAAATAATTCTGTCAACTGTCCAACAACTGCAGCAGCCCCAGGAGCTTTTGTAAACTAGCTGATGAATGATTGGTTAAATAAATCTGCTACAATTATTCTGGTAATGAAAAACAAAAACGACAGCATGTCTTCTCTAACACAAGCTAAATCCCATTTGCTGCTTTTTGGTAATGGGATATATTGTGTTTCTTTAACGGTGAGGATTTATATTTGTGGTTAATTGCAAAGCTCAAAATAACTAAAGAATCTTTTGGGGTTTTTTTTCCGAGATAGGCTCTTAAAAAGCTAACATTCGTATTGTCTGGGTTTATCATAATGTAACATCTGACTTAATGAAACTCAAGAATGACTCAAGCATCGCTGAATTTATAGACTTTTTGTGCGTTAAGAAACAGACATGAGCTCAGACTCTGACCATAATGAATAGGAGCAAGAGCACGAACAAACAGCTATTTATATGAGGGCAGTGTCTCCTCAAAAAGCTGCAAGGTCCCTGGGTCAAACTCTCAGCTGATGTAAATGCCTCTTTGCATTTTATTAGAAATATGTTTTAACAAAAAGCACAGCAAGGTGTCGAAATGGAGCCAAGCAACTCATCTTTTCCATAATCCTTCCATAATCCATCTATAACCTGTCTCAGTCACATGTCTGCAAGAGACAGAAAAAAACCAGCAAATCTTCCATCCTACTGAAATAAATTTCTGATAAGGTCTAAACGACTGACCATGAGCAAGCAAAGAATTGATGTGTTCCTGCCATTCCAGTATCACAAAATCTGGGTTCAGTCATCAAGTCAAAGAGGCTCATCCCAGGAAAAGCTGTTGTTTATGCATTCTCTGGGATGGATGGCACAGTTTAGATATTTTTTTAGTTGTTAGAAAAAGCACATGAAAGAAAGAAATCATTTTGGCTTTTGTATGGAGCTGGGTTTTCCCCAAGAATTATATACACAAATATCAATCCTCTGCGGGGGGAACAGATTCTGTTGATACTTTTTTTTTTTTTCTTTTTGTGCCTTTGCAGGCCCAAATCCACCACAGGCTTTGCAGATCTTTGAATCCAGAAAGTATCCAGGATTGCTTGCATGTGTTCTGACCTATGTTTTGATCCAGCATTTGTAACCATGTGTGTTCTACAGTTTTTCACAAGCCAGGCTGTATTTAAACAAACAGCAGACAAAAAGATTCATGGGCTGGTTTGGCTCCATTTTAAAACTGAAATTATTTTATCAAGAGAAGAAAGCTCACCCGCAGTTCAGAAAAGCTATGCAGGAAGAATAAAGAAATAAGGCATAAGCAATGGTTGACTGAATTCCTGTTGAAGGAATAAGGGAATTCAGACTGGCTATGTGAATAAGAAATTCCAGAGTTCTTTCACAAGCAGAACAGGCTTTGAAATTCACTCAAACACACTAGCCTGGCAATTTTGGATAGGCAGCAATCCATAAAAACCATGGGTTGTTAAATCACCATCTGATCACAGGTAACCCATGGAGTGAGAAATGCCTGGATGAATGCCACACAGGTGTACTTACTTCACAAGCAGGTGATGCTATTTGGTCTGTAAAGTGCTCAGGAAAATCTTAGCTGGCAGTCCTACAGCCCTGGAGGAATAAATTTGTTTATTTGTTTCAGACTGTGGACAGTTACATTTGCTTGCCTCAAGCATTGCAATACCATGGACAGAGCACTAATATTTGGAAAAATGGGGAGGGAAGGTTGGTTGCAGTCCAAACAAACTGCTCAGCTCTTCCCATACTCTGTTGTGACTCTGTTGGGAATATTAACATCTCTGGTAAGAGCTGAAGCAGTGTTATTTTGCCATCACCAGTAAAACTGTGGCCACATTTTCCCTTTTGGAAGGGAAAAGTTGTGCTTGACTTAACTGGGGCTAGAACTGGAGGGAAATCCTAAAGCACAGACACAAAAATACTGAAGTACAGAGAAGAGCTGACAAAGTGTTCACAGCAGAGTCAAAGATGGGATGGCATGAAGAATTCAAGCCTCTGCAATTAAATGTTAGAGAAGCAAAGATCCTGGCAGAAGCACAACCTCTAATGGGAGCACACTATAAAATAAGCTACAGAAGTGTGTTTATGTTAAAACATGGGGACCTTTTTCTTCTTCAAATCATTAAAAAAAGATACACACATATGCCTGTGTTTGTATATTGTTGTCCTTTCATGGTTGCAATTTTTTTTCTGCTTCCAAGGATGATCAAGGTCAGTCTACAAGGTCTGGGGAGCTTAATCAAATGCAAATTAAAACATGAACGCACAGAAGATCATAATATTCAATAAGGCAACTTTGGAAATAGAGTAAGTGAATTAGAGGGTTGAAGGCATAATTCATTTTCAATGGATAATGTAAAGCTACGTGGGAAGGAAATGCTTGTGCATTTGCAAAGCCCAGAGTCAGCTCAGAATAAGAAACTGGATAGATGGATTTAGCAGGTAACACATAATGTTTCCCTGAGGTGAGTAAATTTCCCTGAGAAATGAACCAATTCTTGCACCTGTGCTACAGGGTTATGAAACCCTGGGGAATGAAATCCCCTGTCTAGAAGTTACAATTTGTTATTGCATATGCAAGATTTAATTCATGAATATCTGTAGAGAGAACTGTTTTCCATATAACTGCAGCTGTGTCCCGAGACAAGCATCCCAATGAAGAGAGAACAAACTTCAGCGAGTCTAGGAGAAAAATGTAACCTCTGATGGCCTCCTGCTGATACAAAGTTCTTACAAGAATGGCAAAATCAAAGCATATCTGCACCTACAGCAAGAAATAAATACTAATGGGAGGCTAGTGAGTGATGGTGGTATAAGGTGATGTCTGTAAATTTGTCTGCTCCTGAATTCCCACATTATTTGAATACAAAAAAATAACCAAGAATTAGCAATGTTAAAACATAAATGTTAAAAGTCTTGGAGCAACAGTTCATTGCCACCCCTTGAAAACAGGTAGAAAGTGAAATTTGTGGTCATTTGCAAACTGATTGAAATCAGACAGTTCACTTTAAAACCATCTGAAACAGAAACAATCTCAGTTCTCTCACTTGCATTTTTCCCATATGTAAGATAGACACCCAATTTCTCACCAGCTGAGTGGTAAGACAGAACAGAACAGAAATAAATTTCTTTAAAACACCCATTTTGTGAGTATCAAAAACTCTCCCTGGTTCAAAACACCATGAGCTTGTCCCATCAATGTGAGAATATCTGAAGTCCTGAAAGATCAGCCCTGCTCAGTCACTGACAGAGGATGCTGCTCACCCTTCCAGGGGACAAGCTGCTAAATCAGACCTTGGCAGACACAACCCCCAAACAAGTGTGATGCAGCTCAGTCCCTGGTGGCACCAAGCCATAAGTAGATCACGGCCGCTTTGTAAATTTGGTCTTCGTTAAAATGGGTGAATACATAATCTCATGCTAATTCTTGCAGTAATTCCCTTGCACACAGCTTTCATATTTCTGGGTAATTAGAAGAAAATGTAATCCATTCCTAGAGACACACTGCTGTCAGTGTTTCCTCTTCTTTAATAAAGATTTTGCAATTAGACTTCCTTGGCAAGCGGCCCAGCCCAGTGACCTTGTGTATTTTACCTGTAGGATAATAAGCAACAGGAATGGAGCACAAACAGCTATTAGTATTACAGCTGGCATCTAAATATTTGGAGGAAAACAGGAGCTTGTTAGAGCTGGGCTGGCCTTTGTGAACTCTCCACCACTGCCATCCCCAGCTATTTAACCTGTCAGCAACACCACCAGCTTTTCTTCTCACCTTTGCCACTCTGCCATAATTAAATTGCCCACATCAGGGTGCACTAAACACTACAAGTTCCCCTGATTTCTAGTAAATTTGTTTCAGAAGCATCAGCTTTTCACTTTAACTTCTTGTCTTTCCTGAACTCACTATCAGAACCAAACCATTCCCATTTCTCTTATAAAATTCAGTGAAGGAAAAAGTCTCTAGAGTACTGAGAAAAATAAAAATATGTTTGAGGCCCAGAGTCAGGGATATCCCTCACCAACCTTCTCTACCTGAATACCCAGTTAGCTATTTGTGCCATGCTAAAATAAATTATCTCCCTGCAGCCTGGGGACTATGGGGAAAAAAAAAAACCCAAAACAACCTACTTTTTTGCTTAAATGAGATTAAAAAACTGAGGCATTCTGTGGCTAAACTTGTGACAGGAAAAAAGCAGTTTCCACCTGTGAATCTATAAATACTTAGCAGATAGTAATTCACTGTGTATCACCCCTGGACAAGAGGTTAATATTGTTTCACTGCCTTGGGACTGAAAAACTGAGGTGCAGAGAAGCTCAGTGATGGCTCGACATCATACAGCATTTTAGTGTTGGAGGAGACAATAAAACTGAGGCAGGAGGGCTACTGCAGTGCTTCCAGCTAATAAATGCATGTTAGGGAGATGTGCATGTTGGGACACTGCTTGGTCACAGATTAACTCAATTTTATCCTGGTGCAGCTGATTGTTTTGGTGGAACACAGGGTGGAAGCAAACATGCAATGATTCTTAAGGTCTAACCTCATTCCTCAAAAGCAGAGCAGGAAGAGACCTGCAGCTATCAGATAAACTCTCAACTGCCTCTTTCCACGGCTCACAGTGTAATTAAATTATAAACAAAAGGAGCAGTTATTGATCAGGTTAAAATATTTCGCCAAGAGAGACACTCTGTTTTGAGCCAGGGCATCCTGAGAGATTTGCAAGCCTCAACTGCAGCCATCAATCACAACTCTGCACAGCAAAGCCTAATAAAGCCTTTAATATATTGGAAGTCTTACTGCTAGAACCGTTTGGAAGGAAGAGGAGGGGCTAGGGGAAAAAAACCCAAATGCTGGCATCCTTTCCCTTCTCCATTCAGAATCCACCTGGGGTCCACAAAACTTTCCTTTTCCCTTTTACTTTATAAACCAAAATGACCTCCAAACGTCCAGTTTCTCCCGGGGTCAAGAAAAGATTTTAGCAAACACTGGGGTAACATCTCCTGTGTCAAATCAAGGCTCAGGCACCAAAGGCACACAGGCAAAGCAGGCAGGAGAGAGCTTACAAGGTTAACAGCTGACAGCTGACTGGAATGGCATGAAGGTTAATTGCTATTTGCAAAGCACTTTTCAGGTCTCTTCAGATAAAAGGTTTTCTGTCTCCATTAAGAAACTTTGAAGCAAACTGCAACCAGTGAGTAATCAGTGCCCAGTAGCTCAAAACACTCAAGACAATCAGTTTATAAATGCTGCCAGGTGAGAAATATTGTGAGGAATAGCAAGATGAGAAAACACACTTTTTTCTTTTTTTTAATGTGAACATTTTATAGTGCAGCCCTGAGATCTTGGGGGGAAATGCAGCCTGTTCTGTACCCCCCAGCCAGGGATTCACCACCCCAAAACACACAGAGCCCCAGTGGTCATTCCCTGGGGTTTGTCCCACACTGACACCCCACAGAGGATGGACGTGATTTAAAGAAAACCAAGAAGTGAAACCATCCCTGTGTCTCATCTCCCTGCAAGCTCTGCCAACAGTTCAGAGGTGCCATGAAGGGATGGGACAGTGGAAGAGGAATAAAGCAGGAATATGAAATGTGAATGAGAAGAGATGACAGGAAAAGAGAAATGAAACAGCTCTTTGAAGCCAAACCCCACCTTTCCAGGGCAGAGTAGCTACAGACTCAGGGTCACAGTGGAACATCAGTCAGTCCAGAGCAGTGTCAGAAATCCCCTTTAGCTGTAAGGTGTTGCCATCTGTACTCTCTGTGCATCCCAAGGAGAAGCATCCACAGATCAGGATAATCCCCTCTCTTGCTTGTGCTTTCAGCCTGACCCTTTTTTTCAGTGTCAGCAAGTTCTGGATTGTTTGTCAGCCAGAAAGTGACAGCAGTTTGATCTTAGTCCACCCAAGATGTGCTTGCCATGGGACATGTGGCTCCCACACACAAATTCATTTCATGAAGGAGCAGGAGCTGAGAGTCTGAGATGGTCCTGTGACCTCAAGCCCGGAGAATGTTTTTTGAAGTTCTTCTGAAGCTTGCTAACCAAAATAAATTTTTTAAAAATTGAAATTATTTTTTTAAAGGGCCCATGATGGTTTGAGGAACTACCCATTATGGTTTTGGTTTTTGGTTGTTTTTGGTTTTTTTTTTTTAAAGCTTATGAACATGACCAGTACAAGTCTTTTCATTGAATTAGAGTTTGGGAGAAAAGTTCTATTTATTGGCGTATGAGGGAAGACAGATAAAACAAAATGCACACCCAGGGACAGGACTGTGAAAAGCCTGCATTCTCCCTAATATAATGAAAAGCTGAGAAGTGTGACATGTTTGCAGATTATTTATTAACAGTAGGACAGAAGCTATTTTAGGCACACGTCTTTAGACCATTAACACAGTAATTTACTCTCCAGAGTGCCCTTTCAGGAAACAGTAGGAACTAAGTAAACCCCATATATCACTCAGAACCAGGAACAATTCTCATTGTTTTTTTCCCAAATCTATTTCCTTTCTCTGAACTTTGTCACCATATGGTCAACAAGGAAGCAGCGTAACAGGATCTGATAAGATTGAATTATATATTTTAGCAAGCTTCAGGAGTTGAGACAAGGCATTTAAATAAATCAGCTGCAGAATTGGGATGAATTGTTTGGCACCTTATTAAATGGAAAAAATAAAAATAAAACCAAAAGGGAAAGACTTCACATGTGATCTAATTCCTGAGAGGCTTCACAGACATGATAGCAATGAAGGGTTAGGCACAATTGTTTCTCATGATAGCATGTTAAAAATGGCTCTTTCCTGGATATATATTTTTTTTTAATTCCTCTAAGAGAAGCAGGCAGCAAACATGACATAATGTACACCAAGGCCTGACAGCAGGCAGGATGTGTTGCTGTTCTCCATCACTGCATGTGCTTGGTTGTGTGCTGCTCCAACAGCTGCATCCTCTCTGTCTGCACATCTTGTGTCAGATTAAAGAAAAATCAATCTGAGGAAGAACAAAAGTGCCCCCTCACACACAAATTACACTCTGATGTGTGGGGTGGGGTGTGCAGAGAGGCAGCACATGGTGTGTGTGGTGGGTTTGGAGCTGGAAATTAAACGGTCTCCACCTCCAGCAAGGCAAACTGGAAGAGTGAATGGAAAAGCAAAAAAGAGCCTTTCTCAACAGGTTCTAGTAACGTTAAATGGGGTGAATAACGAGAGCAAGAAGGAACTTGTGTTCTGGCTTTCTGCTCAGAGAGGTCTAGTTTTTCTCAAAGTGGGACCTCAGTAGGGTTTTTGGTGGGTTTCTGTCCTGCAGGGATGAATTTCACACAGGGAAAGGACACAAGCTGCTAGGTACATAACAATATTAAATTTTTTCTTCCACACAGTCATTTCAGTATCTTTTTCCCATTTTGACACCATCCCTGTCAAGGCTACAGCCACATGAACATTCTCCAACGTGATGATGTAAGACATATCAAAACATATTGTGAAGATTGATGGTCACTTTGAAGCAGAAGAAAAGCATGAGAAGCCCATCCAAGCGATCTTTTGAGTCTCCTACAACAAAGCTACAAATTGATTTTAATTTTGTCAGAAGATGAAGAAGATCTCACAGCTGGTGCTGAGGTTTTGCAGGGTGGAAGTATCCCTCACACTTCCCTGCAGGGCTCCAAAAGCCACCAGGAGCCTTGCTGGAGCCTGCAGGGAAACCTCCACACATGTGGGACCTTCCTAAGCACCCAGGGGAGCACAGCAGAGCACTGAGGAAGAGCTGGATGATGTCAAACTAGTGCATTTCCCCAGGAATAGTATTCCACAGTCAGAAACTAATCCTGAACTAGTGCAAACTGCTGTTAATTGGGCTTGTTCTTACTTTGTCTCTGTTAGCCTCTCAAACTGTGCTTCCATTCCCATTTATCACACGTTGGTCTTTCCAGACCCTTGTATCTTTTTGGAAAGCCTGCAAAGGGTATTAGCTCTTGCTTTCAGCTCATTGGAATAAGTTAAATTCAAAGGGGAGTGATCACCTTTCCCAGCTGTAGCACCATGTGTCCACACAAATTATCTCCTGTGGTTCTTTCAGCTCCAAAGTCAGGGTTGCCTTACCCTTACAGATTTTTATTTTCCCTGTAGAAGGAATTTTTTGGGCACTCCACTTAGCAGGAAAAACACAGAGAGAGTCCATATGTAAAACCCTGTAAGCAAACCCTCCCAACTCTGTACAGCTTGAAGATATTCTCCTATTGCCAGTACTTTGTATAAGCAACAAGTATTTGTGTGGACAAGGACTGTCTGGAAGTCACACTCCACTACCAGAAAGCTCAGGTTAATTTACTTATGCAATATTTTTTTTAAGAAATTCAGCTTCCTTTAAATAAAGCAGAGAAAACAAATAAAAACACAGTCCAGATGGAAACAAAGTCTGTTCCTTCTTCGTTAGCCAAGCCACAGACAAGTCATAATTCACATCTCCCTTGAGTCTCATCATTACCCAAATTTGGAAAACAAGCATAAGGGTTAGGGGGTAATGGTGGGGGGAGTGGAGGGGGTGCAGTTTGCCAGCAAATTACACGCTAAATTTCTTTGCTTTTAATTGTATCCGAAATAAATGAAAAACTTGTTGTGGTCCAAGTCATGGGATTCCTTCATCAAGAGGATGGAGCTGAGCTTGCGAAACTGAAGTCCCTGGGGAAATGGCTTCACTCCTGAAGGAAACAAGTGACTCAGAGCCCCATCCTGATGCTCAGAGCTTTTTTGTTATGGCAGGGATTGCCCTTACCCAGGATTGGTCCTGTTAGCCTCACACATTTGTAGTGGGGAAAGTTCTGGGGCTGAAAGGTAACATTACTCTCTCTCCTAGGAGTTGAGGTGCACTGTAAAGTGATTATCTGCAGGGAAAAAAAATATATTATCAAAGGATGGGTCTCTTTAACAATTGCTCAACTCTTTTTAACAATTAGAACTGTTAGGGGTAGAATTGCATCTTATTTGCCTGATGAGTCTCATTTTTAATGCAATTAGGCAGCCAAGGTTTGACAGACTAGACTATCAGAGAGCCAAAGAGCCAAAGGGAATTTGCATATATTATTTTATAATTGGAATGGCAGGGTAAAGTAAGAACTAACCTGACCTAAGCCTTCACTCAAGTAGAATTGTGTGAATAATTGATTTTCCATAATCCTGGCAGAATAAAAAATATTAAAAAAAAAAAAGTTCATCAGAAAGAACAGATTTTTTTTCTAATCTGTGGCAAAAAAAAGTTTAAAACTACCTGAACGTAGGGAAAATGTTAAAATGAAATGGCCATTTGAAAACATACTGAAACATTTCATTTATAAGGTAAAATATTTGCAGCCAAAATAAACTAGCAAAATGAACATTTTTAGGGGAAAAAAAAAAAACTTTGGACTGAAAAGTTTCACACATCTTTAATTCAGGGGGAAAAAATAAAGAAAAAAAAAAAGAAAAGGCACTCAAACACTCAGTTTTTCCTCAGCAGAACAAAGAACAGATGCTAAAACTCTTGTTTTTCAGTAGTTTTAATGACACTCTTGTCAAGGATGCATTATCAACTGCAAGATTTCCAGTCAAATCCAGAGAGTTTGGAAACACATCCTCCATAGCCAAGAGCAGACACTAAAATCTCTGTCTCCCACATCAGGTGAAAATATCTCCAAGCTATTGGCCACTCCTCAGCATGGCACCCCTTCCTCCATTCCTGAACTTTCAAAGTTCCAAATATCTTCAGGGCTGATAGTAAATGTTGTAATCTCCAAATGTTAATAGTAGGAAGAAAAAAAGAAAATCCGTTTCCTCTCTGTGTTTATGTGCATTGTTTTGCTTTCCAAACTGCAGCATTTCTACTCATGTCTAGGACACAAGTTCCAAAATGTCAGGAAAGAATGGATTTTGGCAAACTTCCTGCTCCAGCCAGAGCCAAAGGCTACCAGAAGAGAGGGTTTGGGAAAGGGGAAATAGGGGTGTGGGTCAAAGAAAACAGAGCTGATGTCAACCAAATGTACTGAAAGGAAGCACCTGATCTTCTTTACAACACTTAGTTGGACCTGAGATTTCACATTTCACCTACTTGTTATTCTAGGACATAAATAGAAGGTAAATCCACTTTGCCAGACTGTTTCTGCCTTAACCCTTGACTGACTTCTGCAGCTAAACTCCAACATACATTATTCTGCTCATGCAGCTCAACTCTTCACAGAGGTCAGAGGAGCTCATACTATTAAATAATGCAGGCTAGACGATGCTGACTTAATAAAACTCACGTGTCATTTTGTGTTGGAATTGATTTTCTTACTTGAGGGCCGCTTTGGCTTGCAAATCAAAAGTGTCTTGTGTTGGTGCTTTCAAAGGGATGCTGCTACAGCCTGAGCTTCCTTCAGAAACAGAGATTGATGGGCTCAGCCTTGTGCTGGGGCAGTGTCTAATGGCCTCTTCTCAGGGGCCTGAATTATTCATGAGTGCTGGAGCATCTCACCAGAACATGGACCAGGATGTGTCAAAGCTGCAGCATCAAACTGCTGCTCTGCCTTTTGCAGGCAGAGTTTTGTCTCTCCCTCCCTCTCTCCCGCTGCAGATCCAAGAAACTAACTTGTTTTGATGGCAGGTATATCTTTTCTTAACCTTAAGTCACGCCTAGGCAGGTGGAACGATTTCACTAATTTCATTTGGATTCTTCACACGGTTATGTCTTCCCATTTTCTAGCTGATTTCATCCCAGGTTTCTTAACCAATGGCTCACCTGTATCCACCTGAGCTATAAACTTACTAAGATCACCAGACCATTCTACAGCAAAGCTAAGAATACATTCACTTCTCTTATAAAAATAATCCTCTCCCAGCTTGTCCCATTTCATCCATCTGTAAATTCTCACTGGTTCTTTTCCAGAATTTTAAAAAAAAGTGCTTGCAATTCCCACACAGGACCCAACCGTGCAAGATGTGAGACACTTGTTTCATAGGCTGGAATACCTATGAAACTGGAATATTTTCTCACTTTTCAGCCCTTTTCCTCTGGGCAGACCTGTGCTTTAATATACAAATCCTACACCAGTTGTAGGCAGCTTTGGCTATCAAACCAAAATATCAAATCTGTTGGCTCAAGAAATAAGCAAGGTGCAAATCTAGCAACAACTCTGAAAGGGAAAGCAGTTAAACCACTTCTAGAATTAATGATGTTCTACCACCAATATTAGAATTATTATTATTCCACCACCAATATTTATATCTTCTATAAAAGGTGGTGAGTTCCAATCCAGCATGCAGCCCAGGAACATGCAGAGCAGCCTAGGTCTTCCAAGAAGTTTGCAGCAGGTGGAATTCAAGGGATTTTGCAAACAAAGCCTGCGGGTACAAGACAAGATGGAAAAGGAATTCTGCTCCCATGAAAAGAGGCCAAATGTGGGAAGATGCAAAGTCATTTAGAATCTTTGAAGAGCTAATATGCAAACAAGGAGATTTTCTTAGAGCAGAGATTAATTGGCTGGAGCAACTTGTTTTTCTTCCCAGCTTTGCTACAGACTTCAGCAGCGTAAGTTTGGGAGAATAATTCTGAATTTCTGCAAAATTTGAGTTTTGCACTACAACAACTCCCATCCCAGCTACAGAATCACACTGCAGAGGGAGAGTCAGGTTTGCAGCAGCAGCTAACACATAAATGCACCTTGGGCTGCTCACAGGTCCTCCTCACTGCTGCAATAACTCCAAACCTCATTTAAAACAGTGAAGCAGAGAAAATGATGATGACAAAACCAGAATCGATGTTTAATGCTATCAATTGTAACAATGACATTATGTAATTGGAAAAAGCAAATTACAGAAGACAGAACAGATTGTAAGTCCTTCCTCTGATGATCCACACTGAACTTCTGGTTGATGGATTAGTTATGTACATAATTGCAGCCACTTAAATTCTGCAGAGCTGAATCTTCTCCGCTTCAGTCCAAATTAGCCTAAGAAAATTCAACCTATTATAAGTAATATAAAATTCTGAAGGAAAACATGAATAGATATTGAAGTACAAATTAGAAAGAGGAAGCTACTTATTCAGAGAGACCCAGCAATTTAACTTTCCTGTGTGCTGAAGTACGCTTTGCCTGAATTTGAAATGGTGACTTTGAAGCTGAAATTAAAACCCCAAACCTATATAACCTATTTCATCTCCACCAAGTGAAATCCTTTGCAATGCCTTCACTGACCCACCAGCCAGGTAAGCCAAGAGTCTCCAACATAAGCCCTGGGTTGAAGAACCTCATTAGCAATTCATATTTCAGCATTTCTGAGTTTCTGTTTATTGTCCCTAGAGTTCATTCTCGATGCACTAGGCTAACCTCATGAATTCATGAATAGGCACAAAAGACTTATGGTCATCATTAGGATGTATTTCCCTCCAAATAGCCACTTTTTAAATGTCACTAATCTTTCTCTCACAGGCCTGCAGCACAGAGTACCCAATTCGCTTAGGAAGTTTGGGAATGCAGAGCCCAATCAAAGACAGCATGCTAAGTGTACATGCTTGAATTTCATGAAATCTAAACATTTTTAGAGTCATTTATATTCCACTCTATCCTTGCGACCTTCTGGGCTGACAAGGAAAAAAAATCTACCCTAACCAAGAGAGGTAGAAAATACTGATTTCATTTACACACTCCCTTTCCCATTTGCTTTAAAAAAAAAAAAATAAAGAGGAAAGAACAAAGATCAAGCCCGAAAGTCTACTTAATAATACAACTTTTACTAAGGGTATGCTTCTGTTTAAGATGTGAAGCTACTTCTTGCCCATTCTCTACTGAATTTGATTTGGCAATTTCACCTACTCTTTTTTGCTCAGGGGTTTATATTTGATGGGTTCGAGATGTCACCTAAGCAAGTACATTAAAATTAATTGAAAAGATAAAGTGAAATATGTATATTTTTGAAATTAGAAATCCTGAAATGAATTACTGAGCAGGCATAGGTGATCTATAAGGAAAAGATGAAAGAGCACAAAGTAAGGAGGAGGTATCAGGCACAGAGGGAACATGAGCAGGGTGTGCAGTGAAGCAAAGATGCCAAAGGAGAAAAAACACAAAGAAAAATGAAAATACAGAAAGATAGATAGTAGGGTCACAGAACACCCTGAGGGGAAGAGGAGCATGAAAAAAAACAAACAACCCATGTCAATGCGAAAAGAATAAGCCAGAAAGAAGGAGGGGGGGAAAGGCTTCAGGAAGATCAGAAGAAAATCTGATAGAGTGACAGGAAAGGGTGTCCCACCAGGCAAGGATGACTCCATCATTAAATTGATGACTAAAAAGAAAAAAAGAGTATTCAGAAGGGCTCTGAAATTTCCGGGAAGATGCTATAACAGCTAACACAGCTAAGCCTGGGAAATAAGAGGGGAAGCCTCTCTTTAGCCCCATTTTCAAGGGCAGAGTCAGGCAGGAGGGATGAGAGAGCAGCTCAACTCCTGGGAGGGAAGGGGCTGTGGGTGATCACAGCCTGTCTATGCATCCTCAGCCCCTCTGCCATTGCCACCATACCTGCCAGGAGCCCTGGAGGCTTTTTATTCGAGTATCCCCGAGGAAAAGGGGTTTACGGCACCAAGACCTGCTTGAAGGGAGGTAGCAAAACCCATAAGGGCAAAGCAGCTCAATTCTGCCCAAGGCAGAGACCCCACGGGGCAGAGGGACAATGGGATGAGGCTGGGGACAGCCTCAAAAACAGGGACTGCAACCTCACAGATCAGGCTGGGCACTGCAAACAGGTTTCCTTGGGAGCTGGAGGGGAATGAGAAAAGCAAGATGGAAAAAGCAGGTTGCTCCTTTCTCTGCAACATAAAGATCTCCCAAGGAGAAGATTGGTTGTCAGAACCAAGGCCTGGTACATCACCATCTCCAGTCATGTCATAGCAATGTATAAGAGCTTTTTATTCTTATCAGGTGCTTTTCTTTCATTTCTAATTGCAGATGACTGCTTGGATGCTTTCAGCACAGTGTCTCAGTGCAACAGGAAAACTGCAGCACACTGCACTGCTCTCTCTGAGCTGGGCAGGGATTTTCATGTCATCTATTATTCACATCACAACTCGCTGCAGTGATTCCAGGAAGACCTCAGAAGTGCCCTGTTCTCCTGTCAGGGAAAGGAAGGGAATATGATTTCCCCATACAAGGGGTCAGGAAACTGGAAAGCCAAAATGTGCCTCCTCCCTGTGCACAACCCCTGTGTTTTACAGCAGGGACAGCAACACCAGGACTTGAGATAAGAATTTTGAAATTTAACTGTGGCATCAGGCAGAAAGAATCACATAAATTATAAGCATTAATCAACATAGGCTAAAAGACAAGCTATTCTCTTTCCTACACTGCTAGACAGGAATTCAGGCTTGGGAAGACTCCTGTAGACATCCCTCCATAAAGATGAGACATTAGCAATAAAATGGCTTTGTCAGCCTTGCTCTGAAGGACCTGAGGGTGCTGGTGCCACTCAGCCATCAGTGCTGACAGCAGAGGCTTTAATTGATGTGGCGAGGTGGGGATGTGATCACGGCTGCCCCTCTCACCTCCCTCTGCTCTCCTTTCTGACCCTTTCCTCCTGGTTATGGCACAGATCACATGTGACCTTATTAAAAAAAAAAAGAAAGAAAGAAAAGCCAGCACACTGGCTGCGTTTGTGTTTTGGATACACTTGGGAGCTCCCAAGGAATCCAAGCCCTGTGGTGCAAGGCACAGGCTCATTTGACTGAAAAAACCAAAACAAAACAAAATATACTCTGCTGGCTTTCTAATACATATGTCTCACAACCTGTGCCCTAATTAACGGCATAATTAATTTGTTTAAACTGACAAAAGAAACAGCAGTGGACAAAACTGAATCCAAGCTACTTCAAGTCCTAATTTAACTTTTTGAAAAGTTTTCCTACTCTGCACTTCCTGCACCCACTTTTTTCCTATATTCCCACTCTGCATTTGGATCAACTCCATTTTCACTGAAGCAAAATTCCCTTTGGCTTCAACAGAACCTGACATTAAAGAGGCACCAGTTTCTGTTTCTCTCTCTGACTCCAGGAAGGTAAAGATTATTTTTAATGCTGCTTTTGTCATGTTTGGCCAGCAATTTTTCTGGAGAGAGGAAGGGATCCCAGATGAGGAGTGGATCTGTATTGACTTCTGCAAGGAGGATTTGGGGCCATAGAGAAGTCACATTTTAATTTAATGAGAGTATGGAGAAGTTTCATGTGCTGCATCATGGCATTAGGCATTTCCAGTCACTACAGCCTCATCCTCTCAGGATCAGCCATAACCTGATGTGAAGGTAAAAAAAGGATTTTCCTGAGGTTTTTCCATTGCTGTCAGAGGCTGCTCAGTTAGAAGGGAGCAATCCTTCAGCAGAGGTACCAAAAAATAAGCCCTTTCCTGAAAAACAGGACAGAGACTCCACAGTTGTACTGTGGAATATTTCTTCAAGTTCAATCTTAAAAGCAATAAAATAAAAATATCCAAGGCTTCTACAAAAACTGCTAGAGGTAAAACAGTAACTGGCTTACAACAAAACAAATCCCTCCTCCCACAGACAATATTTCATTATAGCAGCAGCAACTGGCTCACTTGACAGGATTTGGTGATATTTGAAATGATGAGCATGGCACAAAAGTTCACAAGCTGATTAACACAATTACTATTCATTTGATCCTGATTGCTGCAGCAGGGACTTGTGATTAAGTCAGGCTCTCCTGCAATTTCCCTGGATTTTCTTCCGTGCTTTGCATACCATGGGGCAAATATCCCAAATTCAGCTGAGTTCTTTTACTTGCTGTGCAGCAGCCTCAGCAATCCCAATTAGTCCATTTACAGCGAGCAGTTTGGTTTTGTTCCCCACAAACTACACATTCATTAACATCCCTGAGGTTAACTATGTAAATCACATGTCCAGCCAGTCCAGTCTTAACTGGATTAAGGTTTTCACCATCTTCTTCCATATAACTCACAATTTTGCTGATAACAGAGGCTCAGTTTAATTCCAGAGAAGGATTGCAGGTTCCAGTTAGGAAGAAGAGTGGGGATTTTCTCTGGGGTTAGAGGGAAGAAAGGCAAAAAAGTAAAAGGAAATATTTCCCTTTCCAGCACCAAACCTGTCTTAGTTTGCAGATCCCCACTACACATATTTCCACAGAATAAAGAGAGAACAAAAATTACCAATCCTTATACATCATCAAGTAATAACAAATCCCCTCTATTTTACACCCTTCCCTCCACCCACAACTGTCTCACTTCCAAACACCTTCTGCTCCCTGCAAATTGAATGCTGAGCTCTACTCAGCAGTGCAGAAAGCACAGGGATCTGAAAAAGCTTTGAGATGAGATGCTTCAAGAGGAAGAAAAAAAACTGATGTTTCTCATTATTTTCCCTTGTCTTTCCCCCTCCCCATGCCCACATTTTGGGTGTGATGATATCCTGCAGCCACTGTGCTTGGAACTGGAGCAGCTCAAGACAGGGATAGAGGAGACAGAGTCCTGATAGAGCCCTGGAGCATCCCTAGTGAGAAGGGAAGAAGTAATTGCTCACTGTCAGAGGAGCTATTTTATTGAGCCTACCTGCAGTTAAGTTCAGGCATGTGTGATAAACTCTGTATTTTAATATTCTTAACCTGTTCCCCACTGGGACATTACTGCCTCCAAAACTGCTTCAGCTGAAAGCCCTGAAAGCTTCAACTGGCTGGAAATCTCTTGAAAAGCACTAAATAATCACACTATAAATAACTGAATAAATGGAATATTGTCTTCTTGGCCTTGTGTACCTGGTGCTTTAACAACAATCACATTTGCCCTGCAGCAAATCTTGTGGAAGCTAAATAAGTATTGTTTTACTGTGACCTAGAGAAAAAATAGGCTTAGGTTTTAGAAATTAAGATGATCCTTCTTCACTGCATAGAAAGTAGTTGGTTTTTTGACTTTTTTTTTTTTTTATTCGCTGCTCTGCTTTATTATCACTTCAAACCTCCCATCATCCTCCCAACTGCAGGTGTGTGTTTGATTCTAAGGTCTTTTCAGGCCAATTGTTTCACTTAAAACTAGCTTAAAAGAACAAAATACCCTCAGGTAGACCAGCTCCTATCAGCAGCTGAGGAGCCAGATCCATCTATACCATTCCTACTTGGAGCAAAAACCTTGCAGGATTATTTTCCCTATCAGCTTTTCCTTCTACTAGGTAAATCATGTAGCCTATCAAAGCCATTTCTGTGATCTCCCTCAACAATGCATTTGAAGGCGATATCAAAGAATTGCTGCTGGTGTTACACATATTACAGTAAGCCCCTGATAGCAGATGTTAATGCATTTTCTGATTGGGAATGTTGTCTCAAGATAAAAAACAGGCAGGCTGCAGGAATCAGCAGAAACCCACTTAATTTCACACATGTATGGCCACTGACGTGTGTGCAATGAGATTAGGCGATGCCCTTGTCGGCAAACTTATCATAACTTTCTCCAAACAGCAAATCCCTAATTAGTTTATGCCGTGGCTTTGCAGAGGGTAAGCATGGCTGGAGAAGAACAAACCAGCTAATTTCACAGGAACATGCTTGCTTAGCCATTGTAGGAGGGTAAATGCCGTGTAAAAGGAGAAAAGCACTGGGATGGAAAGATTCTGCAAACCTTGCTGAAACAAACCCGATGATTTATCTAGAAACTTCCCAAACCCCCAGTGTCTTAATAAACTGGAGATGGACTGCATCATTGCTAGAGGCTGTCTCTTAATTCAGATGCTCTCTTGTTAATATAGCTATTGAATTTGCCACTCACTGGTCAGTTTTCAAATCCAGTGGCATGGGTTTTATTCAGGCAAGTTCATGTTGCTTACAGCTGGAAGGGCAACAGAGAAAGAGCTGTAGCATTCAGCTGCTGAGGAAGCTAAGCCAGGGGGAAAAGGAAAAGGCAGGAAAGAAAGGCTGAGCTCATTTCTGCAGACAGCAGAAAGTTGATCAAATTAAAGGGGGAGAAAAGCATGTTTCATGGCCTTCCAGTGCCATCAAACCTGGGAGTGAAGTGCAAGACTGATGTTGGATCAAAGTGGTTTGATCAGATTTTTCTCAAAGAGAACTCCCTGGAGAGAGCAGATAAAGGTTATGGTGGTTCTCAAACGTGTTGTGGAGGTCTGGGGGATCTGTTGGTCATCACAGCAGGGACAGGAACCTCAGTGACCAACAAAAGGATGAGGAGAGCAGGGAGATAACCACTGTGAGTAATGCAGAGAACTCCTACATGATGGTCACACAGAGTTGCATTAAGAACGAAATATGATTTTGCTTTGATGCAGAAAAACATTAAAACTTCAGCTTTGAGTATTCGTTTTAGGAGTTAAAACCATCCTGAATAACTGTTGCATTCAAATGTGACAAATTCATCCTTCAACATCATAAAATCAGCTCCAAGAGGCCACTCATCTGCCTTCCTTCAATTTCATGTATCAGTTCATATATATCAGATAAGTGACTTCTAAATTACTTCTCAGCTCCCTGCATTTTCAGACTCAAAATGATTCCCCATGGTCTTCCCCTCTTAATACATACAGAACTCTATAAATAAGATACATAATAAAGAATTGGAAGGGAAGCATTAACTGGGCTATTTATAATTCTATCTACAGAGTGAATTCCCAAATGTTCTGATTGTCCTAAAATCACCCAGAGCTGTCCCTCTCCAGCCCCAGACCTTCACCTCCATTTGCTGCAGCTTCCTCAGGCCACCTGTGCCATTCAATCCTGACCTTTCTATACAGAATGCAATGAAAAGGTTAAAAAAATATATATAAATAATAAGCACAATAAAGTTTTCTTTTTAAATCAACCTTTTTTTTCCCCCTCAAATCCATGTTCCACTCCTGGAAGCATCTCTTGGAAAGACAGAAACTGTATATCCAAGGAAGCATAATTTCCTCTACTATCCCCCAGACTCTACCTAAAGAATCACTTTAAATCACAGTGAAGTACATGATGGCTAAAGGTCAAATTGTATTTATTTACTCATTAGAGAACTGTTTGAAAGGTTTATTTTTTCATCATGGTAAGGAGTCTATTTTTTTTATAGTGAGAAATGTACCATATACCTTTACATAAAGAATTTATATCTCCTTTAGAAAAAAGTACTGATAGGTCCAAAAATTGGCATTGTAATTAATATTGTAAAGCAAAAAAAAAAAAAAAAAAAAAGTAAAAGTAAAAAATTATCTTCTCCTTCACCCAAGATCATGAGAAAACCTTTGGCTGAGTCCAGCAAAAAGTTTTTTTAACATTTTGGCAGCTTTAGCATAGTAGTTGAGAGGAGCTTACATTTGGCATTATTACCCTCCAAAAATAAGGAGTTTTTAGAGCAAGAATGTGTTCTTGCACACCCACAAAATTTAAGCAAAGGCAGGGATAGCGATAGAACAAAGTAACATATACATATACAATTAAATTGCATTTTAAGTACTGTAGTAATAAACCAAGTTTAACTGTAGGATACTGGAATGTTCTTCACATATTTTCTATACCCACATCTCTCATGTAATGGTTCTCTGGAGTATCTTAACTTTTTTACTATTATTATTGCAAGTTATATTGTTCAGCACCATGGGAAAGAATATGTAAATCAGAAACATAAATGCACCAGTTAAAGCTTCCAGATTGAAATAATGGGTGTTACAGCAATGACACAGCCACGTTTTGATATTTTTTAAAGAGCTAATTAAGGCTTCCTAATTACCCCAACCAAAGAGAGTATTACCCTATTGAATTGCTATGAGTAATTAAGTTTAAGCAATTTTCAAAAGAAAAGTAATATAAGCTTCAGACAATCTTTGAATATCCCAACAGCAGCTGATAGATTATGTGGATGAAACATCTATCCTAGAAAATGCTTCAGTCCCTGAGAGGGCAACACAGAAAATATCAGAATAACCACTTGGGGAAGGTGAATGTGGCATTTTAACACAAATTGAGAACTGGTTTTCTATTCAGTTTTCACAAACAGAAAAAAAATAAAAATTCAACCAGGAGCAGAAAGTCACCAGTGGGTTTCTGTGAAAATATCTGAAGTACAACGGATATTCTCCATATCAGGGACTTTTAAGATTAAAAGGACACAAAGAGACTCCAGCCCCCTTGAAAGACAGCAACAAAGGTTTCATAAATATCATCATGTTAGATAAGAAAATGCTGCAAGCAGAACTTTCAGAACTGTCACAATGAAAAAGAAAATGCCACAAGGCGTTTAAATGTTTAAATAAAGCTCTTGGTTGAGGGAACAGCTCTACTGAAGGAATTAAGATTTTTCTAAGTGTGCCTAACTCAGTGCAGAAAAGTCCAACCTCTACACCTGCAGGAGCCAAAGCACCAGAGAGTCACATCCAAACCACACTCTACATCAGGGATTAAACATTCATGGTTACAATCCAAAGCCCTTTCTGACTCCGACAAACCACTGAAAAAACCTTCCAAGTCCTTCAGCAAGGGCAAAAGATATGAAACACACATAGAATGTTTTCAATTAACAACTCCTTAGGAAAAGTTAGCATTGGCACGTCGGTGAGAAAATGCAAAATGCACAGCCAGACATTTGTAGCTGTGGCTTCTGCCCATTCAGTGCCACCAAATCTCATCTCCTCTGGACCAGCTGCGCACCCACAGCAAGGCCAGGACAAGGTTATCAAGCCATAATTCTCACAGAAAGACTTACCCCAGGTCACACCACGAGTTCTGTGTGGAGCCAAGCAAGGAATCCAATGTCACCATGAAATCATCCTTCAGTGCCCTATAAACCCCAATTCCTCTACCAGAGCTGCTGTTTTTACTTCATTCCTAACCTTGCTGCCAGCCCACAACTTTTGCCATGTGAAATAAGCCAAAAGGCCTCATCCCTCCTAAAGAAATTTCTGGGAAGACGTGTTTTCTACCCTAAAGCAAAATCAATTTTACATGGGAGTGCTTCAGCTCCTACTCTGAACCAAAGGAATAACCTCCCCCTAATTTTTGAGTCTCCCTGCTGCCCTAATCCCAGCTTTCCTGAGTTACCAAACTGATTCACCAGGTGGTTTGAGTTGCTCTGAAGTTCAGGGCAGCAAAGGCTGATGTTTTGCTGAGTCCCAAGTATGATTTTGAAGGCTCAGGAGAACCTTTTCCCTTTCTCTGAGCTCAGCCAGGGGGCTGCTGTAGGACATGATCATGTTATCATACCACTGGTTGAGTTTTACTACAGGCTGTTTAGAACATGAAGAGGGACATCAGCTAACTAGAGAGTATTTCAGGATATTTGACATGAGACTAAGCCATGTAGGCCAATTCTGGCAGGAGGAAAATCTGAGAGGAAAGAAACCCAGTCAGTATCTCCACACCAGCAGTGGCTGATGCATGTTGCTGTTCCAGGAGTGTTATCAGCAAAGCCTGGGTGTCCAGTCTCTGAAGTGCTCATAATTGTTTTTATCCCCTTGAAAACAACCTAGTTAGGAGCGGAATTAAATTGATTTGTGAACAATGTTTACCCTTTTTTGCTCGCCACCGAGCAGACAAGCAATTAATGGCATTAAAGATTAATTAATGGGGAGGCCTGTGCAGTACCTGCCAGACTAACAATTCCATGTGGTGTTATGTGTTCTGTTCTCAGCAAGACAAATACCTGCAGTTCTGCTTGAAGTTTCTCTTTTGAAAAACTAGAGTGCAGCAAAATCGTGGAAAATGGTTTAAAAGGGGAAAAAAAAAAAAAAAGAATGAGCAGTTAGGGGATGGTGGGATTTCAGCTGTTATTTGCCAGTGCCTCATTTGCAGGGAAAGGTGCAGAGTGCTCAGTGACTTTGGGAGCATTTGGCCTAAAATGGAGTGGAAATGTGGTCTGAAGAGCTGGGTGTGTTTGTGTAAGTTGGAAGGAGAGAGAAAGTATATATTAGGCATTTCTCATACACACATACCCCACACCTGCTCTTGACAGCTTGTTCCATGTTTCCTATCAAATGTATAAATAAAGTATATACATTTTACATATAAATGGAGTAACACAAGCCCTGCCAACTCTCCATCTGTATATTCAGACACAAAAGCACAGCTAGAAATCCATGTGCACTGGATATAGGCATATAGGCATACAGGCACCCACTTAGCATTTAAATCCTTCCCATCCTGTGAAGTTGCAAAACAAACTCTTCTTTTCCCCTGAGGTAATAAGTCTGTTAATTATATTTCTTGCCCTGCTTTTCATTTTTATTTTCAAACCAATCTGGTTTTTTCTTTTTCTTCAGATGTGTGTGAAGTGGGGGTTTTATTGGTTTTTTTGGGGTTTTTTGCTGCTGAAGGATGTTGAGAAAATTTTGCTTAATTTCTTGTGAAGTACTAAAGGGACTAAAAGCAAGATCAGTTCATCCCTCCTGCTTTTGTGCTCTGAATTTTCTATGCCAACTTTGCCCAATCCAACAGGTAGAAATGGCAGTCTTCTGTCTCTCTTCCTCTCTGCTTTCACCCAGTCCACACTTGCTCAGAGCTGCTCCCCTGAGCACAAAAAGTGAGCTCAAAACACTTCTTGCTGTTTGAGGCGAGAGGACCAGGCTCTGGCTCACAGCCCTGCTCACTGCAGCTGCTTGGCAGAGCCACGTGGAATGGGCAGTACAAGTGATTAAGAAAAAAGGAGGGGCACAAGGGTTTTGGACAGGGTATGAAATAGCTGAGCAGCACAGCCAAGGGCTTGGTAAGGCACTGGATTCAGCAGCAAAGTGATCTGGGGCTGGGAGCAAACAAAGCCAGCTTGCAGTGGAGGCTCATGCTATACAGAGGGTCTTGCAGAGATTCAGCATCTCCATAACACAATCCATCCTGGACAGCTTTGATCCTAGCCACAAATCTTCATTCCTCTTTCTCCCACCCATGGTCCTTTTTAATTCCCACACAAGGTAGACTCGTCCCAGGTTCTGCTTCTAACATGATTCTCCCTCATCTTCACGTTTCCCTGCTCTGAAATTTCCCTCCTCTTCCCAGGTCCCATCTGGTTCCTCTATCTCTCCCTCCAACAAGGCCCTGAGGTTACCCCAAACCCCAGAGTGTATTTTGTATGTCATGTGTCAGATGGGGAAATCACAATATATTGCAGTTCTGGGCTGAATGTGGCTCTGGGAGATGTTCCCATGCCTGGGGAGGGTTTGGACCCAGTGCAGGTGTTTGTACAGAGCTTTCACTGGCTCAGGCTGACAAAGTACAGAAGATTCCTCTGTTGGAGTGAGGGCAATGACCTCAGGAGTCAGCAACAGGTGACTCAGAGGCTGTTTCAACATTTTCCAGGAACACAAAGAGAGAAAAACAGCAGCTGCCATCATAATTTCATTTTTCAATTAAAAAATGCATGCACTGATCCAACTACAAGCCAGAGAATTTGAACAGAGTTGGGTGACATCCTCTGGCTGGCATGTCTCAGTGTGACTCAAGGGAAGAACACAACAGTCCTCTCAGGCTCTAAAAACCTCAGTACAGACTTGCAGCAGGTGTTTCTGTGTGTAGGAAATGGACTTTAAACAGAGGAAGGTGGTTTGGTAATCAGCCTTGAAGGCATCAGCTTCATCCCTTCTCCAATAGGACATTTTCATCAGCACAGTCACCAGCATGGAAGAGTTTGGGACCTTAAAGATCATCCATTTCCAACCCCCAGCTGTGGGCATGGACACCTTCCACTAGGATCAGCTTGCTCAGAGCCCCATCCAGCCTGACCCCATCCAGCCTGACCCCCTCCAGCATCCCTCCCCACTTTGGATTTCTGGCTCTGGAGCAGAGTAGCCATGCAGGATTTCTGTCCTCTCCTTGTGTTCAACAGCTGGAGAGCCATAAAGACAGATAATGACGATTGCTATTAATTATCAATAACTTCCTGTTCATTTCTGAGGCCTCTTTCAGGTTTGACAAGAATTGCCTGCTGCTGATCTGGATGGTGTGAGGGTCACCTGGGCCAGGGGAACCTTTGCCCCTTTCTCTCTCTTCTCCAGGGAGATAACAACAGCCAAGATTTTAGTTTAAGCTTATTAAAGTGCCCAGTTATCTGTTTCAGCACGGATAATTTAATCAGACAATTTAAATATTTATGAGGCTGCACTTTATTGTCGACAAAAGATAAAAATGTGCTTTAAGTGCTATTCAGAATAAGAATTATAATGATGATTAAAAAAGCCATTGGTAATGACACTTGATATTATTATTGTTAGCTCCTAGGATTACTGAACCATCACAGAGGACTGCAAACAAGAGCCCAGGAGCTGGATTGAAGCACAGTCCCTATCTCTGTCCCTGCACATCTTGTGAAGAGATCCAAGGCTCAACACATCACCCAGGCATGCAGCCCAGAGCTGTATCATGTGTACTCAGAGGATAAAGCCAGCCCAACAGAGAAAAAAAAACCATTTCAGTCCCTCCTGCCATCATTTAAGGACAAAAACCCCACAAGTGACCCTGGAAAAGGAGCAGTGCACAGACAGGACCCAGAGCTGTGGGCAGCAAGTCACCAGAACTGCAGAGCAAATCCGAGAGGAGAGTTCAGCCATGCCTGTGACACCTCCCAGCCATCACAAAGAGCAAACACCAGCCAGTTACACACACTTCTAAACAAGGAACTGGGTCATTTTCACCCTGGATCCTCAGGAAGGTGTGTTTAGCACAGGCTGCTCCCTTACAAATGGAGCCTGAGCATTTCCAAGTCTTGGAGGTGTGGAGATTTTAGGGCTTCTGCCAGAAGAGACTTTGATCAGCAAAGTGCTCAAACCTACAGCCAACTCTGAGCACATGGACAATACCCACTGCTTTAAAACAATGGCAGAACATATTATTTAGCTGAGGTCAGGGCTTCTGAACCGAATATTTTGCTGGAAGCAGACCCATTGAAAAAGAAATTAAATTAAGAAAATGTGTGTGGGGAGAACCCTGCTTTCTACTTCACTGGATTTTAATTTTTTCTAATCTTTATGACCATTAAAGCTCAAACAATTTGAAGGCATATAAACCATGCATGCAAGCTGAATACACAGAAAGCAATGCAGCCTGCCAGCTACTTTTGTTCTGCCTCACCTAATTTCAACATCTTAAAATTATATTCACTCCCTTTCTTAATGTTCAAATTCTACTGGGTCAGTATTTTATTTATGAGTGCCAGCTATATAAGCAGGTGGCAAAAGATATATTTTATTTATGAAATATAAATAGGCAGCAAATCTAAATTAGCTGGTAGAAAAGCTTTCACTTTGGGAATTTTTTTTTTTTATATTTGAGCTCTTATTAATGTTACATTGATGTCATGTATCATCTTAGCATATACTTCATGCGTTTGGAAGTGGGACATAAGTGGAAGATGGATATTAATATTCCTATCATTATTTCCACCTTCCCTACTAATACTGAAGACTACCACTTCCACTGGAATAGAATAGACAATAAAGCCATTTGAAACCAGCCTGTCATTTATTTTATTTTCATTCTTTTGCATCAAAACCAACAATACATATTGTCTAAAAATTTTGGTGGTATGTCAGGTAATATTCCAGCTGCTCATTAGCTTAGCTTGGATTTTTGGGAGGGTGTCTGGTGTTAATTTGTTTGACAAAAGACATTATTAAACACTTAGTACAAAAGGTATTTCACCTTTTATTCTCGCTATTCTCTGTCTCAAAAGCAAACCAGAGAGCTCATCCTGCCTGTCACACACATGCACCAGGTGTCCCGTGCATAATTATGCAGTGTTTCTCAGAAACACTGAGCCTGAAGGAACTTTTAATTCTTTGGAGGTGGAGAGGAAAATTCTCTTGTCTTCCTGATCAGATGAGGAATCCACTTTCAAGAAGGAAAAAAAAGAAAAAAATTTAAGATTTAAAAGCTTTGACTCATTTTCCAATCAATCATTTTCATTAACAAGTGCCTCTAAAATGCTGCTGCTACAGAAAAATATTTCAACCTGTCAAGGGCTTTTTTTCCTTCCTCTCTCCTGCACCCAATTAAGGCTTCTCCTGCAGTTATTCCACTGTCTACAGAAGGCTGAGCCTTTTTCAGACACATCCTTCCCTGTGGAGAACTGCCATTTACTTGCAGCTCTGAGACACTAAACCACAACAACTCCTATTTAAAAGCTGTGAAAACCATTTCAGAGGCAGAACTAGGGAAAACACAGCCCAGCAAACCGGTTGTTCTGTCACATATTGATGAGCTAAAGCTGTATGAAAATTTGTCTAAAAAAAAAAGATTATTAGAACCAAATTGCATGTAACTTGTTGAATCAAATACTAATAAATAGATATTAATACATAATAAGCTCCCAATAAAAAGAATGAGTTAGTGTATTGTATTCAAGTGAAATTGAGTCCCAAGAAGCACTTTCCTAAATATGTGAAAAGTCAGTCAAAGGAGTGTTTTTTATGTAGATTCAGACAAAACTTTCTTCAAACTCCTGCTTTGCTTGTTTATTTACACATGCCTCACTGTGTGGTTCCTGATTTCTTAGCAGATGCCATTATGGTTTTGAAACAACTTGGGAACCAATAAAAGATTTTTTGGGCAGTGAAAACTCATGGAAGTTTGCGAAACTTGGTTTTACCAGCTGTCATCTATCTCCCTCCCACTCAGCTTACTTGGTCAAAATGCTGAATTAATTAAGGATTTATTATTTCCAATTTGATAATTTCAGTAATTCTCTCAAACACTGCAAACCACTGAAACCCTCTCTGAAACCTCACAAACGTTCCCTTGGGTTCAACAAATACTCCTCACACACTCTTTCCTCTGGCTGTTCACCAAAACCTTAGCCCCATAGGGAAATTTGGGGTCAACATCTCCACAAAGCAGGAAAGAGATGCTGAGGAGGAAATCAGCCTTTTCCTGGCTATCCCCAAGACCAAAAGAGAGCAAACCCAGCCTTTCCATTTATCCCAGCTCCTGTACAGAGCCGGGTCTGTCCCAAGCCAGCAAACTTCACGTGGTCTCCTTGCACAAGCTGTGTGATTTCCCACCCTAGGGGAAGCTCTATGAATGTGCAGGTGAAGCAATGCTGATGCAAAATTATTAGGATATCTGATTTAATATTTCCTTTAGTATCAGGGAGATAATTATTTACTTCTGGGTAGGGAAAGGAAGAAGGAAGGGTAAAGCTGGGGTTGACTCTGTGACTGCTTTGTACATGCAGGGCTTGTTGTGATAGGACAAGCGGCAATTGTTTTAAATTTAAAGGAGGTCAGTTTAGAACAAAGATAAGGAAGAATTTCTTTTCAATGAGGGTGCTGAGGCACTGGCACAGGCTGCCCAGAGAGGTAGTGGATACCCCACCCCTGGAAACATTCAGGGTCAGGTTGGATGGGGCTCTGAGCAACCTGATCCAGTGGAAGATGTCCCTGATTATGGCTGAAGGCTTGGACATAATGTCCTTTAAATATTTCTTCTAACCTAAGCCATTCCATGATTCTATATTAATATTAACAATAATAATATAAAATATATAAAATATAAAATATAAAATATATATATATAAAATATAAGCAGGATAGGGACTCTTCCTCTCCCAGCCATCATTCACAAGGTACAGAGCACTGAGACCAGTGCACTTATGCATAATGGAAATGAGGCATAAATAGGAAAAAGACGGGTTTGTCTTCTTTGTTAACAACCTGCCTCTCCCCCTCAGAGGCAAGATGTCAGCTAGATAATTTATTAGAAAATATCACTGTAGTGTAATATGGTATGTACAGTCCTTTGGGGGTTGAAAATCAAATATTCACTTGTCACTGGGAGGGTTGATTTAATTGATACATATAACGATTCACCCGATTGCTTTAAATTTTTAAAGCTACGTGGGCTGGATTTTTCCTAGTAAGAGGTGGGTTTTAATTCAGATAGCTGGGAGCAATCAGCAGAGCAGCATCAAAGGCTCATGAGACTCCAAATACCCCAACACCAAGCAATACCTCCCTCTCAGATGTCGGTGAAGCCGCTGGCACCTGTTGGCAGCCCATGGGATCCCCCAAAATCAGCAGCAGCAGCAGCAGCTCAAGCCAGCTGGCAAGTGTCAGGCACTGAGAAATTCCTCCTCGGCCCCATGGCCAGGGAAACAAGGGCAGCAGGCCATGCTCCTGAAACCTGAGATTCCAGCGAAACCCAAAGAAGGATTTTGAGACCAAGCAAGACCTCCCACGGCGGGCAGAGCGCCATGTGCTCTGCACCAGCAGGGAGTTTGGTCTTGGAGAGGAGGGATGGGGTTTTTATAGGTTTTAATGAGTTATTTCTTCATTTCCCAGTAACCACTGTGTCATTCAGGAGGCAAAGACACACAGCCTAAGGTACAGATCACTCTTAGAGGGGAACCAGAGCTCCCAGAGCAGACTGTGCCCACTCGGTTTGTCCCATAACTCAGCAGTGTTCATCCTCAGGGAGCCACAAGTGGCAGAGAGGTCACAGAAAAGGGTTCAGCATTCCTCTTTCCAGGGATTTGCTAATTCCCCCTACCCAGGGAGAAGATGGATGGAGGGAGGAAGCTGTGTTGAAAAGATTTTTGTGAGCAGGTGTCTTCCTGCCTAAAACTGGAAAAACTCCTTCCCTTGTGCCTTGGGCAGGCATAAAATAATGCTGGGGTTCACCTGCAGAGATGGAGAGCAGCAGAGCCAGCACCTTGATTTGATCTCTGACCAACTCAGAAACCAAACTCAGGGACTGTATTTAGCAGAGTCAACCAAACCAATATCTGTAACTTTCTTACAAATGTGTATTTCAGTTAATCAAAACTAATCTGCGTGTTTCTGTCAATGTCAGTAAGTTGTTTTGATTGTGGAAATATTTGTTTTTAAAATAAAATAAAAAATCCATGCAAGTGGAAACCAAAAACATTTTTAATATACTGGTTTTTTTCAGCTGGAAAGGACCTTCATTTTGTAGTTCATGCCTAAAAAAAAAAAAAAAATCCCAAATATTTCATTTCAAATATATAAAACCTTAGACTTGTTTAAAAACAGTGTAAGGCATTTTTATATAAGGCAAGGAACAGAAAACCCAAACAAATCCATTTCACAGTAACCCACAATTAAATGTATTGCCAGTTTTTCATTTGGCCAGCGACCTTGAAGATCATAACTCCAGTTTAGGGTCTGTCTGTCTCTCCTCTAAGTGACAGCTAATGAATCAGATAAGTGTCCTGGCACAGAATTAGAACTACATCCTTTTGATATTACAACTTTTACAGACATTACTTATACAAACTCACATTCTTATGCTTCTTGAGGTAGTAATTTTTTCTGATGGTGTTGTTTCAAACCTGTTCTGTAACCAACTCCAGTATTTAACTGGTGCAGTGTGTTTAAGAAGGGAACCCAGCTGCACTGTTGTTTTTTTTCCTTTTACAATCTCTTTCCAGGCTGCATCTGTATTGCTAATGAATTGTGACATCAAACACATAAATTAGACTGTGGGCTGAAGATAATTAAATTGAGAAAGTTGACAAAAATAAACTGTATCAACTAAATCCCCATTTGCAAATTATTATACGCAGTCTTCAAGGTTTCAGCAGAACAATGGATACAAGGGGCGGAATCTAGCAAGGCTTAAATTTCACAGGGATAATTTGATATTCTATCTGCGCTGTGAGCAAGTCATGTTGCATCAGATCAAATCCCGATTTCATTTCATTGTGAAAAAAAATCTATTGTTACCACTCTTTCCCCCTACTTCTTCATTATGAGGACGTAATTTATCGAAGTGCCCCTGAGAGTTTGCAGCAGGGAATGGCTGTAGCTTTATATATTTCAAATAGCTTCTTTGTTGCAGAGTGCTAGTGGTTAATAGGAAGATAATGAAAATAATGGAAATTAAATTAATTTGGTGCCAGGGCTGAAAAAAATAGTTTCTTTAATTTGCGACACAGCAAGGTTATGAACAAAATTTGCAGAAAGAGAAAGGAAATGTGATTGCTGCTTTCTTCTAGGGAAGCTGGTAGGGTGGGGATTTCTCCATTATCTGAGCTTGGAGAAAAATCAAGTGTTTTGCATATCGCTTACTAATGGTAGGGATCTAGGTTTTGGATAGCATGGGAAAAAATGTTAGTTAAACAGCATGATAGGGGAAGGCAAGATGTTAATCAGTGACACTCCAAAAAAAACCAAAGTTTGACTCAATGAAAAGCAAAAGAAGTACATGGATGGCCCTAAACCCCAGCAAGATTTATTACTTCTATGAAACATAAATTCTAATTAAAGGCAAAGTCCTTCCTGGCTTTTTCAGACTATGCCTAATTATCCCAGGGAATTCAAAATTCATTATTTGTGCCAGATACTAGTCTCTGAACTGAGAAGAACTTTGCAACAGTGTGTGGAGTCCTATTTCTGGGTGTGAGCATCAGTGAAAGAGAAAGCACATCCCATGGGGGTATCAGCAATTCCTGCTGGTCAGGTCCACTGCAGCTGATGCCAATCCTACACTCAACCCTGTTCTCTTCCTTGGGTCAGCACAGAGCCAGGGAAGGGAACCCAACTCCAGCAAGGTCAGCTAAGCCTTGAGTGAGTCTGCTCCACCCCATCTCAGCAGTGGGGATCCTCTAAGGATCCAACATGAGAGCCCAACAGATTCTCCACTGAAGCCCCATGATGAAAATTAAAACAAACCAGTTCATCCCTAGACACCAAGGTAGGTTTCTTGCTTACCTAACATGATCCCATTGGTCACTGCTGTACTTTGCGCAACATTTCCCTCAACCTCTGATTAAATAAAGAATATCCTAATGCTCTTGGAGGAAGATATGACACACCAGCTTGCATCTTTTATAAGTCTGGCAGGCAGCTAACAGAGTGCTAAATGAAACACTAATCACTCAGGCAGACAAAACACCCCTGCTATCCAAAATTGTGTTTTTCTCATTGTAGACACAAACCAGCTATATTGAACCTGTAAATATGATGATGATCAGTACTGCTGTGACTTCATGTCTGCTCCCAGCTGCTGTTAGGAGCCAATCCTGCCTGCTGAGGCACCTGTGGCTGCAGCCCCCTCACCTCAGACAGGGTGGGGATTCACTGTTGTTGTCACCTTGGAGATCTGAATTACCCAGTGCTGCACTTACCTGGATTTATAGTGGTCACAGGCACTCATACCTTTTATTTAGTCAGACATTATAAACGTGCCAGGGTTTCTTAAGCTGGATCAGAGACTGTCCAAACAACTGCCTCGCAAATATTTCTTTCCACAGTTCCAGAAAATGAGAAATGCAGCAGATTAAGCTTGACAGCTTTTGCTTTCAAGTATGATTTCTCTATCTTGTCTTCCCCACAGGCTTCCAAGAAGTGATGCATAAATAGGAATAATAAAGAAATCTCTAAACTACGCCAATAGAACAAAAGGAATATGGAGATGATAAACCATTGTGCTTCAGAAGGAAAGCCAATGACTTCCAGCCAAGTTTTCAACAGGGCAACAAACAGAGCAATTTGTTTCAGAGCTTCAAAGGGGACATGAGCTCATCTCAAAAAACTGGCCTTGGGGTGAGGGAGAAATTCCCCCTTCCCTTATGGGCACCCAACATTGTCTGTGAGCACATCTGGGACTTGCCATGGTCAAAGCAGGGTGAAGCAGGAGTTGGATCCACATGAGCAGAGGTGTGATTCCTGCTGGTTACATAAATGGAACTGCAGGACAGAGAGCAACACTGAGCAGAGCTGCCTTTCTCCAAAGGGGGAGGACACACAGCAGCCCCAGCCAGCAGGAATCTGTCACCACCTTCAGGCACAGTCCCAGGCAGGAGACAGCACTCGATGGGACAAGAAGCTGAAAAGTGAAATCAAAGCAATTAGCAATTAGTGACTTTGCAAAACTTGGCCAGGATTGCAGAGCTCATTATTTCCTGAGATAAGCCACAGAAACAGCAGGACCTCAAGTGGTGAACATGATTCTGTGGAAATGGTACAAACAGCTCTGAAAAATGTTACAGCAGTTTTTATGGTTTTTTCCCTTTCTTTCTCTCTCTCTCTCTCTCTCTCTCTCCATGATTTTCATCCTCATTTCTTAGAATCTTCCTCAGAATAGTTTCAATATGAAGCAAGCATTGGCAGGAGCTCCTCTGTGCTTTTTCATTGCCTTCATGTGGAAGAGCTGCTTGTACAAACTTCATTACACATTGGTGGAACAATTCTGGGGTTTGTGGACTAGAGAGAACCAGTGAAATCTTGGCTCCCTCCAAACTAATTGCAAAACACTTGTTGCTGAAATAAATCCTGGGCCTATCTCAAAAGCAAAAAGAACTTAAAATTGTGGCAGGAAACCGCAGGGCAGAAATCTCTTGTCTGGGAACATCACATATCAGGAGAAAACTCATGCAAGGGTTCTATGAACGTTAACATTACTGTCACAATCATTATAATGAGTGAGATTCTGCTTTACTTAAATCAGGCAAAGATATCTATCTGGTTAGCATATTCGTGACTGCACTACAATATATTTCAACACTGTGGTTGCAAAATAATCTTTATTTTTTTCCATGGGAGATTACTCAAACCGCGATAATGTGTTTTTCCAAATTAAATAGATAACTTTACAGACTGCTGGGTAATAAAATACGAATAAACATGGAAGACATACCTTATTAAAAAATTAGCTTGTCATTTTTCAGGCTCTTCTTTTGATTTGCAAGTTAATAAAAACCACAGCCAGTTGCCATAGGGAGGATAATTAATTATCCATCTATAAAATTAATGTTGGGGGGTGAGGAGGCTTTCATTTGAAATATTCATGGTGCACATATTCAAGCAGTAGAGATGGTGTTAGAAGTCTCCCACATTGTCTGACAACTAAACCTAAACAAGTGTAATTTGAGTGAGTTTTTGACTCAAGAACAGCTCTGATAGTGATAAAAGGTGGCCAAAAGAATGACTCAATTTAGCAGCTCTCCTGTTAAACACAGACACGTGTCTCCTCTGGAAGGACAAAGAATCACACCTCCTCAGGATTCAGACAATGAGCTGTGCAAGCTGCAATCCCTGTTCTCCATCACATTTTTAAATGGGGCCAGTGCCAGTCCCAGATCTCCCTGCAGCAGCTGTGCAGCACATCCAGAACCATCTGAGAAACCTCCTGCTGCTCACACGGATACCCCAGGATCAGCTGCACCCAGAGAGCCCCTGGGAGTTGACTCCAAACATGGCTGGGTGAGCACAAGACTCCTAGAGATGTATCTGGGCATGAAGTCAAGCAAATCTCTCTAGTATATCCCAAAGATCAGCTGGAGAGAGGTCAGTGAGAGAATTCAGTCCCCAGCCCAGTATTAAGTTTCCCACCCAGGCAAACCAGGAAGCCAGAAAAAAATTAATAAGAAAAGATAACAACATCCCCAAATGCCGTGTGAATATTTTAAAACTGAATATTTATTCCAATGTGAATTAAGGCAATTTTAACTTTGCATGAATGCTTCCCCCCAGAAGATTTGAATAATCCACTAATGTGGAAATTTAGTTAATTTGAACCATTTTCTCTGTATCCCCTTTCAGAACATTACCATGTCTTTAAATTTGCTCTGATGTTGCTAGTGAGAAAGTAGGTAACTGTTCTTGTGACTGAATGTACTCCCACATCTACTAAAAAACTGAATTAAAGACATACATTACTAACTCATTATCTCACAGGACAGGGAAAAGTTGCTAAATAAGTAGCTAACTTTCAAAGTCTTGCTTGGACTAGATTTATGCTGTTGAAAGAATGAATATGAATATTCATCAACTTTCCAAATTCTTCAGATATTATTGTTGCTAATTTTGCACCACCATCTCACAGTGTACAGAGACCATCCTGGCCCCAAAGAGGTCACCATTCTAAGGCAAGAGATGACAGAAATGTACAGAAAGAGGAGAAATTACAAGGAAACTGTGAGATCAAGATGATGACTGCAGCATTCACCTTCCATAGAGCTAATCATTATCATCAGTGGAGTAAGAAGTGTGGACTCCAAGGCTGATAATGGCACTGCTGGGGGGGCTGATGGTGGCTTTCCTCCAAGAGTGAAGGATTGCCTGAGAGAAAGGAGCAGAAATGTGTGATTGAAGATGTAATGAGCAGGTGATGAAGGCCAGCATTATGGGCTGATTGGAGGCAGGAACTTTGATCTTGTTTGATACAGACTGCAAGATAAGTGGGGAAGAGTCTGTGAAAGCTCTGGGAAATGAAGAAAAGCCATTTGGAGGATTAGAGAGAGAGGAATGAGTACATAGGTAGCACAGTCACAGGGATACATTCAGTTCCTACAGCTGAGCCACATGGCATCTGTCAAAGTCAGAGGAAAAATGATGCTGCTGAAATGAAATAAAAGCTACCACCTGGACACAAGTTTCATTTAAACCAGTAGATAGAACAGGCCACTGCCTCAAATATTACACAGACCTAGACAAAAGGTGGATGTCAGACTTGCAGAGCTACAGGAATCTAAACACTGCCTGGACGGGAGACATCTGTAGTGAGCAAAAACACAATGGTGATGCTTCAACCATAAAGGCATTTGGGACTGTAAGCTAAGAAAATTCCAACAATCTTGATCTGATGTCTAGACACTGGCAAGGAGCTGTTGGAGGCCCATATTTGAGTTTGGCAGGAAGGTCTGCAGAAGATGGTTGGACAAGCTGTCACACGGAGACAACAGCATCAATTCTGTCCATGATTTTGCTTGTGTGACTGCCTCTGACTGCCACAGCACTGCCTGTGCCCAGACACAATCAACCAGAGATGCTCTTCTCCCCATCATGTTTTCAAGCTGTCAAGGCTTCACTTTGACAAATATTCCACTGGGAATAGCATCACTGTGTCTCACAGGAAGAATAACTGCAATCATCTACCAAGTGCCTGAGAGAAAAATACAAAGCTCTGCTGCACTACGTGGGCTCCTTCTGGAGAGGACATCAACTGCAGTAAGAGTGTTATTAATTACATCTCATAAAAGAAGGAGAAGAAGGCTGGATGATAAAATGTTATTTTTTTCCCGGAGTCTAATAATTTCACACTATTTTAAAAGTAAATAAATGAGGCTGCCATTCTGAGAAAGAAGCCACAGTTTATTGCCATATTTAAGCCTTCATTTATCACAAATATTCTGGTTCACCCTCCCCTCATGCTAAAATTATGTTATAAATAAGAATCTGAAGATCCAAATCCCACTTAACTGCAGTGATTCATTTTGCTAAAATACTGTTACCTGAGGGTAGACATATTTAAAACCACACTGAAATAATTACTTGGTCCTTGTGGTGTTTCCTGAAGTTGGAAGCAAAACACAAGAGTTGACATTTGCTCTCCAGCAGGGCAGGTAAGAGCCCACCACAGTTTCTACAGGAGCCAGCTTCTTAAGTGAGAAATTCTCACTAATCAGGAGCTGCTTGGGCAGGTTAAGTGAAGCAGAAGAGAAAAATTATGTGTGCTCTGTCACTGTTCCAATGGGTGACAGTGTCCAGCCTAGAAAATACATTGCCCTGGGGATGTTTGCTGTGACATTCTCCATTTTTGCCTCTAAAAGGGCCTCTATTCATTTACCAAAAATATTTCTGTGCAATACCTCATCCCTGATTTTTAAGGTGGCATTTACAAAATGCCACAGTCCTGGATGAAATGTGTCATGATGACAGCTTCACAGATGGAAATCTCCTTTTCTGACCCTTAGGATTCATATAATCTGGAAAACAAAGCTACTAAGATGACGAGGATTTGGAAGTTTAAGTACCTGATTTGCAAGCATAATTAGGTATTTACATTCCAGAATATCACAAGATTTCAGCCTGCAGACAAAGATAGTTGCAGAAAGAAAGGCCTTGTGAAAACAGATAACAGGAGCCTAAAATTTGTACCACTGTTTGGCAAGACTATCAGAACCTTCTGCCCATAACAGTGCTCACATTATTATTTACTTCTGCTGCCTCAGAAATCCATGCCCAGCTCCTCCTATCAGTATTTTTCCCAGCTGATGGTTGCTAGATCCAGCTCAGGAAGAAATTCATCATTAGCTTAACAGTGTTTCTTCCCCCTGCTTACACTTGGATGTCTTGTGCAATAGCTTTCCCCATTTTCCCAAATGCTTCCAGCAATGATGAGGCTGGAGATGTACAGCCTGCAGTGATCAGGGCTCTGTAATATGAACCTACTCCCCTGAGAAATAAAAAAGGTGAAAACAATCATGGTCAGACTGGTCTGCCAGGAGAGAAGAGCTTCCTCAGCTTGACATTCCCCTTGGAATCCTCATTTTCTGTAGTGCAAACCTGTCACTTATTCCTGCAAAAGTAACTGAAGGACTTTTGAGGAAGTGCTCCCGTTTCAAGTAAGCCAAATTTTTAAAAGAAAAAGAAAGAAAAGAGAAAATACACACTGTGGGTAGCACCTCTAACCAGATTGCTCACCTGCTGCTCCTCTCACCACCATAAAGGATTCTTCAAAAACATGGTGAATGTTCATTTGCAAACACTGCATGGGTGAGAAAACCCACAAGCCCAGAGTTCATCAGCTTATACTTACACTGGGAGCAAATAGAGGTCTTCAAATATCTGCCTCAGCTACTCAATCAACAAAGGATTTGCTTGGGAAAAAAAAATTAATTTGCAGGACACTGTCATATTATCCAGCAAGGACAATGTTCTGTTCTACTGGATTACAGGGTGGCTGTCCTTGCTCACTCACCCCTCACAGCAACACACTTTCACCTCCTCTTGGCAGTAACTCAGCAAGACAGACCCATATTGAACACTAGCTAAGCCAGACAAGAAGAAATGGAAACATTACCCTGTGTTTTCTGGACAAATTAAAATTCCACTCCTGGTTCTTTGAAAAGCCTGAACACCAACTGCTGCATTCATCCTGCCCTGCTTGGCTAATGGATATGGATAGCTGTGAGCAGCAAACCTCAGTGTCCCTCAAACAGGATGGATGCTCAGCACTGCAGAGCTGGAGCATTTCATTTCTCAGCAGAAAGATGAGGCAGGCAGTGTTAGCAGAGAGAGCAGCCCTTCTTCCCCACCTTCCCCTCCTCAGCAGAGGGACCAAAGGAGCCTCATGCTGAACCATGGCTCTCTCTTCTGACTGAAGAAATGTGGAGTGAGCCATGGCTCTGAGTTACAAATGTCTACAGAGACTTGCCAAGCAAAGAGGAGATTTCTCTGTGTTTGCCAGTCCTGCTCATGAGCTCCTTGCCATCACCAGCTGTGCCAGTTCCTTTGGATAGCTTGAATTTTTAATCATATAAAAATATATTTCCATTAATTCCTTGCTCCTCTGCCTCAACTATCCTTCCTTTCACACAGGGGCTGCCCAAACAGGGCTATATGAAATATTTATTATCATGTATCTTGTCCTCAGAGGAATATGATGAAAGATAGGAGTGGAGACAGCAGTTCCTCATCTGAGAGGAGATCTGACATTCAGCTATCAGAAATCAAGCCCAGGTAGGCAACAACCCAAAGCTGTCAGATTTACAGCAGATGTCATGAAAGATACAGAGAAAAACCAACTGAGGACAGCAGAGATTTTGTTGGGATGTTTCTAAAATTTAAGTCCTTAATTCAATATTTAAACTGGCCAAGGAACAGCTCAAAAATGTTCCTTCCAAAGAGGCCCAAGACATACATGCTGTTAAATCTAAAAATGGCATTTGCTTGTATTTTGTTTCATGACTGACAGATGCAGTTCATCCACCCAATTCTAGTAGCCAGAAAGGGTTATGAAAAGAGGTACTAAAAAAAGAAGAAGAATTTGAAGAATAAGGTCTGTAGAGAGATACCAGTTTGTCTTGCATGGGTGAAGAAATGTCTGAATTATTATAAACCTCCTCAATTCATCTTTGGTATTTCTGAAAGATTGCTATTTAATATTCCAGAGGCTTTTTAGTTTCAAACTGTTCTTTGAGGGTTTTTTTTTATTATTATAATTACTAAAACAAATCAACCTGTAGATGAGAAAATCCCCCTAAGAGCTATAACTCCAGTGTTCAGTCAGATTTTAAGTTGTGTAATTGGCCAAATGACTAAACCATGTCTGTGTTTCAGCATTGCACTCTCTGAGACAATAATTCATCCCTGAGTTTAAGCATAAGCTAATAGAGTTGTATGGGACCAAAACAGTGTAATTATATATCAAAAAACACTATGGAGAAAAATTAGATCCCACAGAGCAAACATGGTTCCCTACACATGTAGGAAATGTCCATAAAAAGAATAAAAGGGTTTTTTTATATAGGAAAAGAGAAACTTGGATAAACTGATTTTAAAAGAAAAAAAAAACATCCTCAGGCCTCAGGATTTAAAAAAATCTTCCAGATTTCTGCTGGAAACAAAATGTCTGTTTCATTTCATGATGAACACTAACAAGCTTGATTTTTTTCTTTGTAAATGTCATCAAACCCAGAAATATTGATTTCCAGTTTGGATAACGAGTGTAGGATACAGCCAGCACTGTGCTTTCATGTAAAATTCATCACAGAAATCCTTGCAGCCTTCTGATGAAGATTTGTATATATCTGCCTACTAATAAGTGAAATTACTTATCTCCCTCATACAGAAATATAAATGGTTGTTGACTAAACACAACAGGTTTAATAATCAAATGCAAATAATTTCTTCTCAATACGAAAATTGTTTCAGACATGAAGTAAAGTATGAATCAGGCTCTTCCAAATGAACATTTTTCCACTCCAATTCAACATGGAGAGCTCTGCCTGTGTGGCTTGCTGTACCCACACTAATTACAGCTGCAGTAACTCTACTATTGGGTCTGAAAATATCTTTACTTTGCAGATTTATGTCTGTATCCACATGGACAAGTCAGATTGTCTCAGGGCTTTAGTTCAGACCCACATGAACACATATTGTGGGTGGCCCATCCCTGGAAGTGCTCAAGGTCATGCTGGATGGGGCCATGAGCTAGTAGAAGATCTCTGCTCATGGCAGGGGAGGTGGAACAAAATTATTTTTAAAGTCCTCTCCAACCTATTTTAGTTAACTTATTAATTAATTGACCTACTTTAATTATGTTCCAGAGGTTTAAGCAAAAGAGGAGGGAACCAGAAAGGTGGAGTTAGCTTCTGAAGGGATTACCAAGCCAAAAATTTAATTGTCTCTCTTGCCATCTGCTCTGAGAATGCAAAAAAGCAGCTTAAGCATGAAGAGAACAAAAAATCCTTTCCAAGAGCAGCAAATAAGGCACCTAAAAGCACCCACACCCAGAGAGGCATCTGTGTAAACCCCTAATTCTCTGTGAGACTTAATTGCTTTCCACTCCATATTCTGGCTTTTGTGTACTACACTGACATCCCAAGCTCTCCCAGTGTGTTGTCCTGCAAGTTCAGATATCTTTTTCAGAGCTTTTTATTTTAGTTTCTTTGGTGATACAGACCTTTCATTCACTCTGACTTTTACCTTCCCATGTAGAAGTGGTGAATATTTGACAGATATTTATGAATAATTTCAAGATCTGCAGATAAAAATTATAATACAGGTGCATGCTGTTATTTCTTGTAATTAGAGCAAAGAGCTCCAAGAGTTTCTAGGATGTAAAACAGGTGCTAATGACCTCTGGCAAACCACTAATATTTGCTGGTTTCCATACATTCACTTAACATGATCCAGAGTTTTAAGAGAGAGGTAAAAAGTGGAACCAATAACTAACAAATAGATCAGTAAAATCTTCCTGAAAGTAGACAAGACATAAGGAGAACTAAACGGTTTGAGACCATGAAATAGCTGGGAAAACTGTGAGATGATTCAACAAGAGATTTACAGCCCAGATATAATTCCTGCCTGCTAGATACTTCATTTCATCATTGGAAAATTCCACAAGGAAAGAAACTCGGCACACGTGAAGGAATGGGAACACCCTAGTTTGCTCCCGAAAGCTGCTGTGAAGTGGTTCACACAGATGTGTTAGCAGATACAAGTTTGCATCAAGACAACAGCTCCAAAATCATGATCTCACTGGCTATAAAAGTCTCTTGCAATAGCGGGAGGGAGAGGGAACAGGGAGGAAGGATGACTGCAGATTATCTCACGGAGATGCTCAGAAATACTAATCAGGTTCAACTGCCTCACCAACCACTCTGGTTTGCACAAGAGCATTTTCTCAGTACACTAAAAAACGTGCAACCAGAGGGGAATCAAATCAAGAGAAATTTGATTAGACCTGGAACAGAGATGGATGACCTGTAAGAGTGTCCAGCCACAAGACAGTCAGGACACAGGACATTTTGCAGTGTAAAAGAGGCAAGTGGACTGTGTGAGATAGCTGGAGATAGGATCATGAAACCATCAGCAATTGTGTGCAGGTGCAGGATTAGGTAACCACCAGCAGTTGCACATAGCTGCAGGGAGAGGCTCTTTGTTCCTTAAATTACCTGTGGTACCCATTATCTTTGGGATGAATTTGGCTAGAGACCCAGAGAATGCAGAAGATGCCACCTCAGCTAAATGAAGAGATCCTGTCTGCTTTCCAGTCGCTTTTATATAAAACAACTTGTTATTATTCCATGAACTAGCTCCTCTCAAGACGCTGGTCAAACCCTAAAGCATTTCTGGAAAGGAAAGAAGAAGAGATTCAAAAAGCTCACATAGTGCCAATAAAATTCCATGCCATCCAAAAATTACTTGATAGGTGCCCATTCCTTGCTGGTAGGCTGAGAGCCATCAAGGCAGCTGAGTTAAGGCTGGATGATGAAAACTCCTGTGAGTACCTGGATGAACACAAGACACAGAGAAGATGGATTTAAAAAGGAGCTCCAGCCAAATAGAATCTGGAATCTCTCTTGCAGTGTCTCTCTAAAAACGTTGTTTCCAATAATTATTAAATTACTCAAAGGCCAATAGTGAAATCTGTTGTGTGAGCCCAGAAGCTTTTGCCACAAGCTGAAGTTAAAACAATTTGTGACAGAAGCAGCATTGCTATATCAACAACCTAACAGGGTTTTATTAACACATACACAACCTCATTACAGCCTGAATCAATCCCAGCTCAATCAGATATTGCATATTTTATAAGACAGACCATCATGCAGAGATCACCAGGAGAGCCTTAGCAGAGCAAGCAGTAGGGCAGGTTTACAGGACTACCATGGGATTACTTTCAAAGCAATAACCCTAAAAGCTTGAGGGACTACTTCACACCCAAATCCCAGTGTGGAACACCATAAATTCCTTCCCTCAACTCCACTTTCAACCTAACTTCATAAACCAGTTCTCACTCCTGCTCTTGTGAAGCGCAGACAGCCGAAGAAGCAATGCCACACATTCTCTCCCCACATCACTCCACATTTCAGGATTTTTGTCATGGAGATTTGTCCCAATTACTATTAATACATTTATTGTTGCTGTATTTTGGTGGGTTTGGGGTATTCTTTTATAGTTTTGTTGTCTTGTTTAGGTTTTTTTCCTACCTTGTTGTTTTAAGTACCACTTTCATTTCTGCCTGAGAGGACTATCTCAACGTGTAGTTCCCAAAGCCAACTCCCCATTTCCAGGTCACTTAGCCAAGTTTTGGCTATAAACCCAAGTCTCTACGTGGTTAGGTTATTCTCCCCTTTCTGCTCCTCTCTCAGATGAGAAGAGAAGCTTATCCAGGAGATCTTTCCATGAGGTCTCTCCACCCAGCTCTTCCCTCCAGCTAGGGCATACTGCAGGCTGGTGCCAAAGTCAGCAAGATGCAGCATGTGCAAAAGCACTGTTTATTTTCTAGGGAAATAACTGCAACCTGTCTTTTCATTTCCACCCTCCTAAAGCTACAGACATCACAAGCACACACTCATGGACTGCCTTTGCAACTACACTGGACTCTGATGAAGGAGCCCACAGGAGGGTTCTGGGAATGGATGTACACAAGAAAAGCTGTGGTCCACCTGAAATATCCACAGGCCCCTGAAAATCTGATTTTTGTACTGATCTCTTTAGGAAATAACTATCTAGCATTCATCCATGGCTACCTCAGAAGACAGATGGCCACACGAAGAGCTGCAAAACATTTTCTCTGTGAACATTTATACTGTAAAGCCTTGACTGTTTATTGTAGAGGTTAATGAAGCTGTGAAGAGAACATGGTCCTGCTGAGATTATTGCTTCTGGGCAACATAGAGCACCAGCCATTCTTAATCCAAACGAATGGCATGACAGATAGACCAATTAAAAGTGTTTCCAAACAAGCTTTGAGACACAGGGCAGCTGTAACGTGACTGTTTTTTCTAATCCCCCTATCCTACAAACATTATCTAATTGCAGTGCCTAGTAGCCTCTGAATTCAGAACTCTCAAAGAGATTTGTAGTGCATTGCTCCTAAGGCAACCCAGTCCCATCACATAACCCAGGCTCATACAGAAACCAAAAAAATCCCCATCAGAGGAAATTTGCTGCTTTTTTATTTCTTGCCTCAGCACCTAAAGGTTATTTCTGAATGCTGTCTGGGAAAAGCACAAGTGCTCTGAAAACTGCTCCTATCAGTCCCCTTGGTAGCTCAATATTTTTCTTAAACCATCACAAAAGCTTTTTATCCTGCAGAGAGAGTCCACATGCACTCATGGCTGTGCACATTTATACACACACTGCTTGGTTAACTCTCCCATAAATATTTTCTCTGCTTAATATCATAAAAAGGTACATCATAAAATTTCTCTGAGAGAGAAGTTTTGTTCTCAAAAATGTGATTTGCCTTAGTCTGTCTAGATGTACAGAAAATCCAAAAAGAAGAGGGGACCAGAAACAACCTCTCTCTATAATAATCTTGGGTTTATTATTAAACAAGAAGAGAATAGCAAAAAAAATAAAAGCTTTTCCCTCTTAAATCTCCAGCAATCATTCACATTCCATTACACATCCTTACCCAGAGCAGAACAGGCACCTATAGGACTCAGCAGAATAGAGCTCTCTACTAGATGCAGCAATCTGAGCCATGCCTGAAGCTACACCATTCCCACCATCCCAAAATTACAGACTAAACTCACTAAACAGGTGTTAGTCAGTGAAAGGCAGGAAACTACATTCTCACCCTTGCAGTGGATTCCACCTGCTACTGGTGGACCATTATGCACAATAAAATGCTATCATTGCAGTGAGCTGAGCTCTTCCCCTTCCAACTCTTGGCTGAGTTTTTTCTTGACTGTTCTTTTTTTTGCATGTATTTTACAAGTATGGGATGCTCAAGATCTCGCTGAAGAAGAAAGGGAGAGCAGAGTTCAATATTCCTACTTTCAAACAGATATTAAGTCCTGATGAGCATTAACGAATATAAACAGTGCCAAAGGACCAAAAGGCTGGGAACAGCCTTCAAGTGAAGAGGAATCTGTGCCTTGGAACTTGCCTCAGACTCCCTCAGAGTCTTTGAATCCAACAGGGCAAATCCTGGGACTTCTTCTCTGCTCAGGATGCTCATCAGTGACATCAGTTCAGGATGTCACAGAGTCTCTCCCTGGAATATGCCTCTATTCATCTCAGCTCCCCTGCTGTGCTGCTGCTATATTTATCTTCGCTGCTGTCAGTCATTTAGATGTCAGCTGGCTCAGAACAGGGCTGACACAAACTGCAGAGTTCCCATTTTCTCAAAAGATTCTTCCTTGAGCTGTGCTTTACTTTAGCATTCCTCCAGCAGTGGTCTCAAATGGCCATGTTTTCCCACAGACTGGGAGACACTGCTAGAGGAATATTAAGAATGTGGAATTTAAACACCTGGTCTCCTCAATTCATGGGTTAACCAATCACACAAGAATGAAACTGGAATCTGAGCTGCACGCTGCTGTTGCTTTATGATATATTTAACCCAAGCTCCTTAATCTCATATTCCATTAATAGAATAGCCAAGACCATAATTTGAGGGATCTCCAAAGACAAAAGCTTGCTGGCTTTAGATACTGTCTCAACTTATGGGATATTGTTTCAATGAAAAGATTGAATAGAGAGAAAAATAAATAAATATATACAGCATTGCACTGGTTTTACATGGAGATTTTTCAAGGAAAAAGCAGCCTTTTCTGGAGAGCATGTTCTTTTAGAGGTAGTTTTTTCCATTAATATCTATTTCCTCCCTTCTTGCTGGCTCTTCTCCTTAGATTTTCTGGTTTTCTTTGCCCAAAGGTGTTGGCTCCTTTTCTCTGGCTTGGCCCTCTACGGGTTTCAAGATTATTCCAAGTTGTTTTTACACAGCTTTCTGGATCATGTTAGGAAAAGGTGCTTTAAAAACATGCTAAAATAATGTTATTTTTAAGTGGAGTTCAGGACTGACAAAGGCACTGGGCTGACTGACGATCCTAGTTGTTTCCATTAGGAATACATTACCAGTTGCCCAGTCAAAAGCACGTAGACAATGTTTATTGACATTCCCATGTAAATATCTGTCATTAGCTTTTCTTTAATACAACCAGGCTCCAAACCCTGTATATTTTTCAGCTCCTTCCTGCTCAACCACTCATTTACTCTGCACTTTGCATGTGTGTGGAGGAGCAGCGAGGCCAGAGCCAAGCAGGACAGGTTGTGCACAACCTGCCATGGTGTTCATTCCTTCCTGCACCAGCATTGCAGGCACAGACCCCAGGCACAGAAATGTCTCCACACAGCCCTCCATGCTTTGGTCAAACTCATTTGGGGAGGTTTTACTGAAACAGGAGCTTGATTGTCACAGGAGGTCAAGTAAAGGATGAATTTTTGCCCTGCTGCCTCATGCTCAGCCAACAGTTCCCCTACCTCAGTCTCACACAGTTGAGCGAAAATCAAATCTTAACAAGACTTCTTCATGCCTGAACCTCGAGAGTACGAGGAAATCCATCCATGAAGAGGGAAAATGCAAGCAAACAGAACAGCTCTCCCCAGAGCAGTGCCATGATGACAATAAATGCTGCCTGAACCATCCTTGGGTCCTCCTGAAAAAGCAAACTTGCTCCCTCCTGCTCTCTGCCATGGGTTGGGGTGACCTCTTTGCTCAGAGCTGGGATGACATTTCAGCTGGGACTTCAGGACCCTGCTGGCTTCCAGAGACAAAAAAGACTCAACACTCCCTGAAAGTCAAGTCCCAAAAGTCAGGCAGGTTTCACACACACACAATAGCCACAGTAGGACAATGCCTGCTCTTGGCCATCAACTCACCCCTACAGCAGAGAGAAAAGCACAGAAATCCCCTTCACACCCCTGGGTTTTTCAAGGGTGTGTTTCTTCCTGACTTGCCTCCTCTCCTTTCAAATTATACAAACCTGAACTTCCTCCCTGGCTGTGTATTCATCATGTTTCATTGTGCCTTCATTGTTCTGAATTGTTTGCTAATTTCTGGGAAGCAACTCCACTTTCCACACCACTGGGATTATGCAAAGGGGGCAGAGATGATAGAGAGCCTTTGGTCATTCACTTCTCAACAGGGGAGATCATTGATTTAACTGTGAAAGTTTGCACTGTGCTGAGAGCTCTGGATTTCTCCATACCACAACTTCAAACTTTTAGAAAGATTACTATCAACATTGCTATTAAAACACAGTTTCTGCTCTCAGAAGAGGAGAAATCTGTCCTAACACAATAAACTACTGATTGTTTTGAAAGCTTGAGTTGAAAGATATAGCACTGCAAGCCCCTGGATAAAACTTAAATACCTAACAGTCTCTGAATTTCACATGCCACATACTGAGAGAGAAAAAATACACTTTTTCAAATAAAACTGGTCATTTTTTAGAAAACAATTTACAAAGATACCAACACAGAAGGTAAGAGTCAAGCCAAGTGCTGAAAATCTGGCTACTTGATATTTCCTGAAGTCTCTTCCCCTTCCTGATCCAAACTCCATCAGTTCCAATATCATCAGAAGAGAAATCCATCTTTTCAATTGAGGAGAAGACATTGCCATGTCTGGCTCTAAAACTGAGCCTATATAATGCATGGTAAGAAAGGTTTCTGAATCTATATGAACATTCAGAATTAGCACTTCAAAATGCAATGTAAAGAAGAAACCAAAATATAGCCAGCTCCTGTAAACCCAGAAAAAAGTAGTTTCACTCCCACAAAATTCCTTTGCATTGTTTCAACAATTTTAAAAGAGAGTAAAAATTTTAATAATGCGATTTTTTAAAATATTAATAAGTACTTGGGTTACTATAGCTTGTTGGCTCCTGAGTGCATCTGCCCCCATCACTGTCACATCCAAGGGCAGCTCTGAGCTCCATGGCTCCAGCCAGCTCCCCTTGCTGTTCATGGAGTGCACAATCCCACGCTGTCCACCCAAGCCTCAGCCAGCTGAGGACTCCTTCTGGGCTCAGAGGCAGCTCTATTGCCAGAATCTCACACAATCCCTAGCAAGAAAACGTATTCCAGATAATCAGTGCATCTGACAAACAGGAAAAGGGTCACAGCTCTGAGAAATGGGTTCCCAGTGCATTCCCTTCACACACACAACCTTGTTCTCCCCAGCTGAACAGCTGGGAGCCAGCTGAAATACAAGAACCTCTCCCCTCCAGACTACGCTCTCTATTTGGGGTTTAAGACAATTACACAGTTATTCTGTGTAAGAAAAGTCAGTCAGGGGGGAGAGACAAATTGTTTTATTTCTCACCCAGCTACATAACAGATTTCTAGGAGTGCTATCTCATCTGTCTTTCCACTATTTTACTTTCATTATGGGCTGGGAATGGGAAGTCATTTTTCACAAGAAGAATCTTTAACTAGTTAGAAATTAAACTGCTCAAACTGGTGTGTCCTGAGGAATGGAACATCTATTATCTGGGGCCCACGGCTTCAGTTGCACCTTATTTATCATCACAGCAGGTCCTTCTCCAAAGCCAGCCTCACTCACCAAGTTCCCAAGACACAAAGACAAGCTAATGACATGAGACAATGAGACAGCAAGGTCCAAATCCAAAACCTCATTATAAAATAAGGCAGTACAGTATCAAAACTGAGCAGCTGTGCTAAGAGAAACAGGACTGTCTCCCAGAGCAACCCCATCCTCCCAAGCTGAGTGGGCAGATCTGTCTTTCATCATCCCCAGCCTCTCCACCTCAGTGTATCCTGCACTCAACTGCTGCTGCCAAGCTCCTCTCCTGTAAGTAATAAACAACATGTGGCCATCCTGTGTGACTGGTCCCAAGTGGATCAAAGCCATCAACACTTCCACCACCAGCTTCCTGCTCCAGCAGGATGGTACATTTCACCATGTTGACTGTCCCCATCACTGGTGAACATCCCAGGCCCTCAGAAGACCTGAGCTGGAGCAGATCCTGCAGTCCAAAGGGCAGAATTAGCCAAAGTGCATAACTCAGTCTTCCCTAATTCTCCTTCTGAAGCTGCTCAGACAGATTATGGTTTAACTCCTGGTGTGTGGGGAGCATATTACTCTGTCTTGGTAAGTGAGCTATCTTGGTTTATTTATTTTACTTCTTGTTACAACACGCAACTGAGCTCTGCCTCGTCCTCTCAGGTCTGAAAAGCATGAGGTGGCTGCAGTGGGTGTTCCACTGTGACCTCATGGGTGGCACTTGTTCCATAATGTTGTGCAGATCTCTCCACTCTGCTCCTGGTTGAAAGAGAAAATTAGATTCTTAGGAAAAACAAACACATTGGAGATAAGCAATGTTACCCTGCAAGAATATTGCCACTGTAACCAATTTGCTCTAATAGCAAATTTCAACCACTAGTAAAAAATGGTAAAAATAATAATGATTTTTAAAACCAGGCTTTTCAGCTGCTACTTGTGAATATTTTTGGGGTTTTCCCCCTTATAGTCAGTCTCCTGCTATGCTTTCAAATAGATAGCTCTGGATTATTGATTTTATTAAAAAAGCTGATGTTAGCAATAATCTCAGATTTCTCACTAGGGGATGAAATTTTAAGACTCATTCTCATCATTTCCATTTTTTTTTACTGCTACATCTTCCTTCAAAGAGGAGGAAAGCATCCCATCTACATGTTCCAGAGGCAGAAAATACATCCCATACCTCTTTGCTCACATGTCATGCAAACACATCTACCCTCTTACCCAACACATCAAAAAATCTGTTTTCCAATCTCATCTGAACACCCCGAAAGCATCCAGAGGTCCAGGACTGCTTCCCTCACTGTTTAGCAAGTGTTGCAGTAACTGCTCTCTCCTATTTATGAGACTAAAGCTCCAAATTAATTGCTTCAAAACACTATCATCATGATCACCAAGAGTCCCTAGAAGTAATTACATGGATTTTATAAGCAAATGGAAGAATAAAAAAAAATATTAAAGGTCAAACCTTTTTGCACCAAAAGTTTTGCTTCTTTCTTTTTTCATAGCCAAAAGAATCCCAGAGAGATACAGGCTGAATTGTTGTGACCTTTCTGCCTCCCAACTTTTTAATTAGTAGAATTGCACAGCTATGGCTTAAAATACTGTCACCCTGAGAATACGGTGATTGACTTTGAATTTACTGAACATGAAAGGTGTATTTACTGTATAAATTGCAGGGCTGTGCACTCCTGAACGACACTTGCATTCATCTGAACATCACACATCAGACCACTTTATAAACATGTTATTTAAGACTCACAGTATGCCAGCAAGCACAGGCAGAGGTTGAAAACCTTCTCTACTGCAATTGTTTCAATTGCTCTTTTCAGCCTCTAGTTTACATCAGGAAAAACTGGAAATTACAGAGCACCAAAGACTCAGGAGCAGAGTGCAGGGCTGTGAGAACAAAAAAAAAACAACAACAAAAAAAAAAGTAATCAAGATAAAAACCAGGATATTTATTTCCAGGAAAATCTATCTTACAGTAACAAGGAGAATTGTTTTCACAGCTCAAAGACTAACTTCCGAGATCCAATCTCAACTCAAATAAATTCACTGGTTTATACAAAAGTTCATAGCTCACACACCTGCACATACCACAACAGCTTCTCTTTCAAAAGGTACCTCAAACGTGAGTCAAACACACTGCTCAGCAAAGCAAGAGGCAGCTCTTGGCCTTGAGTTATGACAACCTTTTGTTAAAACCCTTTTCACACGTTAGTGCCCTGCTGAGACAAGTAAATAGCCCAAGCACAGAGTTGAACACAATAAAGTTTCCTCAATATTTCTATTTTTCACTGTCACTTTTTGGCCATTAAAACAAGTGTATACACACAAACCAACCTGAATGAAACCCACAGGTGCAAACCTTTATTTCCAAACCCCCTGCCATGGGTGCCACAGGTTGTTCCAAGCCCCATCCAGCCTGGGCTTGGACACTTCCAGGGATGGGGCAGCCATCCTTTGGTGTTTCAAGTGTCTATCTAGGCTAAAAAATGAATGAATATTCTTCAGGCAATGCTACTGGGCTCATTGAGAGACTAAACTCACAAACATTTCAGAACACTAACTGCAGCTATCTTCCTGGACAATTTTGCTGGACAGACTGGAGGGGGAAAAAAAAAAAAAAAAAAAATCACACTGTCTCTAGTGCTCAAGCCAGCTTTCTTTGAGTTAGTTCACATATCTGCCAATGTGCATGTATTGCCTTGCTGGGGGAACTCATAAAATTCATTACCAGGACCTCAAGGTTTTATTAGAATTGCTTTCATAAGGTCAAATCAATCAGGGAGATTTGTGTGAGTTTCCAGCCATAAAGCAGTGCTGGGGGTGCCTGGGCCCTGGCTCTGCTCCCCTTGCTAACACAACAGAAACCCAGTATCTGATCTTCCTAAAGGAACTGAGTCATGGTTTCAAAAACCCCATCCAAGCTTTACTGCTCACACCTGCACCCAGCACTCCGAGGTGTGTTCTGCACACATACCTTTGCCATCTCCTCAGCATCTTACTCAATCCACATTTCCCAAAAGCACCCAGCTGGCACCAGCACATTCCTGAGGAAGCCAGACTGTGCTGAACTGTGGAATCACTCCAGGGAACACAGAATCTGACCTATATTTACCTGCTTAATTTGGGCACCCTAGAACTCTGTGTCTTCGTTTGCAAGAAGCTGATCTGTTAACTATGTCCCTGTGCTCCAACCTGCTAGGAAAACTCATTTTTAGCTCATTCCTGCTAAGTGCATAATCAGGTCTTTGCCTCTACTGTGCATAGGGATGGGTGGAGTGAGGGGAAGATGGAAAGAGGGGATGTATTTTTTTTTAACTTTTTTTTAAGAGGTGTGATGTGATTTTTATTGTATGACTATTCACCTGCTTTCTGTGACCTCCTAAGCATATTTAAGAGGGAATTTGACACTGGGACCAAACATGAGGCTGGGGGAGAAGTCAGCTAACAAAAACCACATGTGCTCAAGCATTTTGCTTCGCCTTGCTAATATTGAAAAGATTTGTTTTGCTCGGTAAAGCACTTGCATTTCAGCTCAGTCCTGCAGGGAAAAGCTAATCCTCAAGTTATGGCAATCCAGGCAGTTGATATGGGGAAGGAAGGAGGGGGCCAGAGAACCACGGGAAGGAGAAAGGAAAGATTCAGCATTTTAGCCTGACCTGACTCCAGGTTCACACGAGAAGAGGTGAAGCTGCAGCTGTCATGCTGAAGGGAAATGCAGTCATTTATAAACCCAAGGAAGTCTCCTGGGAAGGAGAAGTAACATTAAAAAAAAAAAGAAAAGCATTCCTTAAGACTGGAGCTAAGGGCAGGTTTTTCCCACCATGTGAGACACCCAGTGCAACCAGACCAAACCCTGGCACTACTCTCAGAGCAGTTCTGGCCAAATTTCCTCCCTGTCCCAGCAGGGGCAGATGCCACCAGCCTTTTCCACATCATCTCTCCAGGAGAAGACTTCCTCCAGTGTAAGAAGTTCCACCATCAAAGCACACAAATCCATTCCTTTGCTAATATACAGAAGATCTCATGGGAACAGCTACTGTCCAAAGTGGCTGAAGGCTGAGAAAAAACCAAATTATATCTTGACTCTCCTCCCCTGCCCCCATCCTGAATATCACTTTCACTTGTGGTTTGACTCATATCTGCTTTTGGTGAGCATGTGAAAATTGTTGTCTGTGCAGCTGAATGGGGAATAACCACTCTGAATATTCATGATCTGATACTGGTATCTCTTCAGGTATTTCAGCACGTCTCAGAGGTAAGAGAGAGAGGCAAGACTGAGTACTCAGAAGGTTAACAACCACAGCAAACAGCAAATCATTCAGAAAAGCATTTGATCAACACAGAGACAGAAAATTGTATAGCAAACTGGTCTGTGACCTGTAGGGCAGAACAACTCAAATTCCAAGAGGGGCTCATGGGGAAGGAAGAAGAAAAAAAAATAACCAGCAGGATTCCCAGGCTAAAATAAAAACTACAGCTGCCAGCTGGTTCGTTCACATCGAATATCCAAACTGGGCTTTCTGCTTTCTCTAAAACTCATTTCACGAGGAAAAATAAAATTGGGATAAAAATACAATTCCTTTCTTGCCGCAGCTACTTGGGTTCATGGTTTCTGTGACCTGCCATCGAGAAAGATGTGATGGGAATGCTCCTCCTCGTGCTAAGTGCCCTGGCAGTGAGTGCTTAGCTTGGCAGGGGAGCCCAGGGTTTCACCAAAGGGCAAATTATATCCTGCTAATTGAACCAGCATCGTTTTAGAATCTCCCCATGAGCCTGTCAGGTTTGTGCATGGGCAACTGTGAAGATCTTAATGGACCTGGGAGGCTGAAGCAAATAGAAGGACCAGGCAGGAGCAGAGAAAATGGGACACAGCGGGAGGGTATCAAATCCTTTTGGGTTAATAACGCACCTTCCCGGGACGGGAAGCAGATGCCCAGAACTCCAGGCTGTGCTCGTTAATTACCATACACGAGAAAAACCCAGCAAGGCTCCCAGCACACACAAAGCTTTGGCAGAGAGAAAGGAGGGGCAGGGGAAAGAATCCAGCCCTCCCCAAGCAGTGCAATTAATACATTTGCTGCAGCTTTGTGTCATGTTCCCTCAGCACCGCTCAGCTCCAGTTGTCAGCATCTGTCTGGAACGAGCTGCTCCACCAAGCCAGCGGCCCCAGTTGCATGGAGAGGCAAGGGATAGGATTTCAGGAAAGGATGAAGTCCACTGTTAAGGGATTCGTCTCATATAAATTGCCTGTCAGCTACAGCTGAGGTACAGTGTTGGCTGTCCTTCTCCTGGGGAGCAATAATGGGATTTCGCTGAATGCAGAGGTGCCTGACTTCCATGGAAACCAAAGTTTAGTTCTGATCTGCTGAGGAAAATGCAGCTCACTTGTGAGAGGAGGTACCAGTGATGAAACAGGAAAGGGGACTCAAAGGAGGATCTCTGCTTTGGCTCCTGAATCATCTCTGCTCTGCAAGAGAGCAAGCAAAAATACAACAGCAACACCTGAGTTACATAGTGTTGGTAAAAATCCCAACAAAATCAAGTATGTGCACAGAGAGGCAATTCCTTTTTCTGAGCACAAGGAATCAGAGCAGACAAAACAGATGAAAAGGATTTTTTTTTGTCATCCCACCTGTACTCAGTAGAGAATCTGAGGCCCAGAGAAGCTAAATAACTTGCCCAAGATGAAACAAAGGGTTGGAAGGTGGATCTAGCATATAAATCCACATATTACTTGAGCCTATTCAGTACTCTGACCATGCTTTCTCTCCCATACAGTAACTCAGAAATAGGCTTGGGTGTATACCTCATAATACCATTTATTACATACATACATCTCCCAGCCCAGGCACCCAAGCTCCTTGAGGGATTTGACTCCTGTGTTGAATTGGCAGCCTTGTTTGTGGAACCAACTGGTGCGTTAGTCGCGAACAGAGAGCACATTCTCACGTCACAAAATATGTGCTGCAAGCCACGTTAGGAGAGGCTAAGCCAGGGAGCAAACACAAAACCATCCAGCACCATGCAGTCAGTCCCTCCAGATGGCCAGGAGCCCGGGGAGCAGCACCATGCCCTCCCAACCACAGCCTGGATGCCCTCAGGCTGCCCACACAGGCACTCGAGGAGGGCTTGAGTCATTGGCACCATCTTTTCCTCACCTCTCACACCTCTTCTCCTCAGTGCTCAGTCCCAGTGAATAAGTAACAGGGCTTTCATACCAGATTCACTTTGGCCATAGCAAAAAGAAAGCACCAGAAGGAAGAAGCAAGAATTTGGAGAAGGCTGTGGCTGTGTGGAGTATCTGCATCACTGACAAAACGTTGTTTCTGACTCATTCCTTTCTGGTTGGTTTGTATGATGAGGATAAGGAGCATCTGCTGCTACCAGATAGGTCTTTGCAGACCCACTTATTACCTCAGAAGATGTAGGTTTGTGACAGGGACTGGAAAGAAGTGTCTTTTAATCTCTTCCTCCAACTCATCTTGATTCTGTTACCAAGTGCAAAAATCTGGTCTGAACGTGGCTGATTCCAAACCCCTTTAAAGGAAAAATCTAGTCTGAAGGTGGCTGATTCCAAACTTTTTTAAAGGAAGAGCCACATTAAAACAGCTGAAAACTTCCCTTGTCCTCACCTTACCAAAGTGATTTTTTTCCTTTTAAAATTGCTACAAAACATAGGCAGTGGTTCAAATGGAAAGAAATTATCTCAACTGATTTAAAAAAAAAATTCCATTGAAAATTTTGGGCCAAAGAAAAGGTGACATCTTCAAACTATGGACATGACTGACATCTTCTCTCACCAGGCCCAGATGGTAGTGATGCCTACAGGAGTGTTTGAAATTGGTCTGGGTAACAGGACTGCTGCTACTTTGTTGGGAACTGTTCTATAGCCAAATTTATTTCACTGTCAGTATGTTTTTACTGATGTTCAGCCAAAGTCTGCCTCTCTGTTTCACTGTTAAGTGTGCCTGTATCTCTGTACCACTCAATGACTCCCTCCTGAATTGAGTTTTTACCCTCGATAATGTATAGGTTATTTATTGCTGTGACTCTTCTCACAAATGTCATCATGGCAGTGGGTGAAAAGGATTGGGACAGGAAGAGAAAGCTTATCACATGTATTTTAAGCCTCATCTCTCACTCCAACAGAGGTACTTTTCCATCTGAAGACTAAAGATCCCCAGTCTGACACAGCAGCTTTTCAACAGTCCCAGGAGGCAAACCAGCATCTCATGAAACCTGGGACAACATCCCATTCCAAAGGAGAAAATTACACACTCTAACAGGATTTCACCCTGTGCAGGACTCAAGTCAATCCTTTTTCCCTTGAAAACAAGCTGCAAATAATTGGATAAGCAGTCTCCTATTTCCAGGATATAGACCAATGTACTTGGAGTTGCTCCAGCTCTGCTGCTGTGATAAACTCAGTTTAGATTAGCCCGTCAGCACACACAACTCACAAAGAGAAATTGGATTGCTAAAAGCAAAGCAAAGGTAAACACCAGTTTTGGAAGCTCCCCTAGTGCTAGCCAGGATTCCTCCCCCCACTCAGTGGCATGTTGGTTGATTTTTAGCACACGTTCCCCTCCTTGCTGAAACATCCAACTGCTGTTCAGGAAGACCCAATTATGAAAAAGAAACCCTGCCACAAAAACAAACAGTAAATACACACAGAAACCATTTTGCAATGGCCCCAGATTAGTCACACCTTCCCAGGATGGAATCATCCCCAGCTGTGTTATGGTTGTCCAAATCACACTGCTGGTCCCAGTTAGACAACAAACTCCTCGAGGCTTCAATCGACATCACCTCAGTTTGTGCAGATGCCAGAAGGTTTCTCACATTCAGCAAACTGTTTCCCTTGGGCAGAAGCCTGACCACACTTGTTACCCACCACTGTAGCCCCCAGGGTGGTTTCTTTTGAGGCGGACACCATTGTCTGGTCCCAGGAGCTGTTCACATCGACAAATACAGATTCAGTCCACCAGGACAGCCTGCCTGACCCTGACTTTCAAGAGAGCCCTAAGAAAAGGATAACATAGCTGGGATTGCAAAAAAAAAAAAAATGGGATCTAACAATTGCCAGTCTTCCAGGCACTCAAACCCTTTCTTGAACAAACCTTGGGATTTTTTTTCTCCCTGACACAATTAGAAAGCTGCACTCATTTTTTCCCTGCCTTTAGCAACTCCCACTGGTTTCTCTTTCCAAGGTAAGTTGCAGCATGAGCTGGCAGCCCCTGTTAACAGGAACAACAGCACACTGTGATCTTAGAGAGGTTTGGACTTGTGATTTGCCCTGAACTCTGCTATAGAGAAGTTCTCTCCAGGTGTGTTGTGCTAGACTGAGAGATGCTGTCTAACACAGGGAGGACAGCTGGTATTTAAAATGCCTAAAGCTATAGGATGGCACCAAGAAATTGGTCAAACAAGCCCAGCTGGCACCCAGGAGAGGTTTGTAGCAAAGGTGAGAGTCTCCTTTCTGAGTTTCAGGAATAACTATATACAGAGTTCCCCCTATACCTCCATCAGCACAGAGAAGCAGGTTTTTTTTTTTTAATTTTTGGCTTCCTGAGAGGAATGCAGTTGGTTTTGGCTCCTCCGTTCTGTCTGCTGGCTAAACCCAGCCAGTCTGGAACAGCAGTGCCCCAGCCACCAGGTGGGCCATGCCTAGAGCTGACTTCTGTTGGGGCAGGCTGCATGCTATATGGAAATCGTTCCTGCCAGGCTGCCCCTAAGTTGTCTTCCAAGGTCCATACCCCCAGAAAAACTCAGGGAAGGTGCCTCAGTCTAGCCAGGCTGTTTTGGATGCCTTTAAGTTCTCTGTGAAGCCCTCAGGGCAGTGGTAGCCCAAGGATTCTACAGCAAATGGGACCCTTTTATGGGAAAGTCTAGACTTCCTAATGACCTTGGAAAAGCAGCCAGTGCTGCCTGCAGGCTGCTGTCTCTGTCCCACTGCCTGGGGAACCCTTCTGCTCCCATTGCTTCACATTCTGAAGATGCTTTTGGTCTTCAATGCCACAAATCACCAGTTTCACAGATTTTCCTCCCCCGATGCTCCTTATCTGCACAGATAACATAATAGTTCCATATCTCCATCACCAAACAGGTACCCTTGGAGGTACCATACTTCATGCTGTTGACTAAATACATTTGTTTTCTTTAAAAAAAAAAAATCAAGTAACTAATACATTTCCTGACTCATTTCTTCATGCACCTTGCAGAATTTCCCCTTTGCCAGTGTTAGCCACACAGCCAGCACAGCTTCCACTGCTGCTTTCCTCCTCACACAGGGCTCTGACATCCACTACTCCCTCTACATATTCCAGGGAGCTTTTATTCCCACCTCACCTCCTTACCAGCACACTAGATCAGTTTCTCTGTTCCAACACAAAAACTAAAGAAACTAGAATGCAAATAACCCCTTTGCAATCTTCCACCCTTGACCTTTCCTTCCCTTCTGCTTCTAGCACAAACCACAGAGAGCAGAATCACAGAATGGTTTGGATTGGAAGGAACCTTAAAGATCATCTCATTCTTCCCCCTCTGCTATGGGCAGGGCCAGGAACAGAGTGTTTGACTTCAGCAGAATTTAATCAAAGAGGCACAACTTTCTTTGGCTCCTCTGGTGCTGACACACAGCTCTCTTGCATTATGTTCCCTAATGAGGGCCACCTGAAGCCCAAAACGGTGTCTGAGCACAGCACAGTGCTCTCTTTTCATGATGGGCTAACAAAAAAAAAATAATAATACTCTGAGTATTTCTCACTCACAGATAAACTTGGCCACTGCACTAAGGAAATTAAAGCAAACAGAGCCAGTCTGTCAACTGGAACGCTCCTCCTGCTGCCTGCCCTGGCTGTTACTTTACATGGGTCTTAAATTAAATGTCAAATAGTGTTTGGCACAAGAGCCCTGTGACTGCCCTCAGAGAAAATCTGACACCTTTGCTAACTGTTTCTCACTGCTCTCTACTGCTTGGCAAGGGGTAGGGGAAGTACAGACTGTCTCATTGCTCTCTATTTTTTTTTCCCCTTTATTATTTTCCCACCAAGAATGCATGAAGATAAAGATGTTTAATCAAAGTGACTGCAAGGAGTGCAGTGTTAAGTAACATCAGGCCCAATTGTGGAGCATTTAGTTTCATTTGCCTTCCTGGCACTTCCACCCCAGTTAAGCTGACATAACAAACATCCATCAGTGCTTCCTCATCTCGACCTGCTCCAGTTTCAGCACTTTTGACTCTGAATTTTAGCATTTTTTAGCAAAACAAAAGCCCAACAGCTCTACCACCTAAGGTCACCCTGCAGTGCCAATTCACCTGTACCAACCTGGTGAGTCCCCTGCCACAGCTTTACCATCCCCTGGATGTTCTCTGCCACTGCATCCCAGGAGATGAGCCATACCCAGCACCCTGGAGACCTCCCAGGACCTGGCATTCCCTGACATTCCCTGACACGAGGTTAGGAATGGGCTTGGAGACATCCATCAGGTTATTATAGCCAAACAGCAGTGATAACTGAGCCCCAGCAACTCTCCATGAGCACACAGAGCCAAAGGGAAATGGAAATGGGATTTCACCCAGCTGAGACCACCCAGGCTGCCTGCACCATGCCAGGCTTTGTCCAGGGGTGAGTCTGTCCCCTCTTGCCACTCTCCAGGCTGAGACACCAATCCCAGCTAACCTATGGATCTGCAAGGATGCAGAATTCCCTCTGCCCCATCAGGAATTATTTAGGAACAGAAAGTGTTTAGTAGGACTACAGTTCATGGAAACAGAGCACCTGCTGTGAAAGGGCAAAAGCAAAACCAAGTCATCATTAAGTATCTGGAACCAGAACAAGCACTGAGCTGATCTTGCTGCCTCGTGTTTGTCTCTTACACCACAAATGTGCTTTCCTTCAAGGTCTGGAAGTTCCATTCTGTGTATCTCTGGATGATGAAGAGCCAACTGCCAATGGCCACAGATTATGTAAGTATATATACATACTTTAAACTCAGCTGAAGACCAAGTACACTGTTCCTCATACACACCTGGAATCCAGTTTGTGTTCACACACACTTCATCTCCACCCTATTGCTTTCATCCCTGCAGAAAGTTCCTGGCAGCATCAGTGAGGGTTTCAGCTCTGCCTCTGTGCTCTGGGAAGTTCACACTGAGCTCACAGTGCTGCTGCAAGGGCTGTGAGAAGATGAGCCTTTCCCATGGACTTGTTACTATTCCATGTCTGCACCCAGCTGGAGCTCAGGAGCTGCAGAGAGGAAAAACAGGAACCAATATATTTATTGTTTTAACCCCTCACCTCCCAGGAAAAAAAAAAAAAAAAAAGAGGGGGAAAAATAGAAGAAGCCTGTGGGTTGAGGTGAATTCTGGGCTAAGGCTAAAGGGATGTGAAGGGGAGGCGGTGAGTGGAAAATATGAGGAAACAAGAGAAAAAAGAATAGGTATTTTCTACAGTATTCCAATTAAACTGTACTATTTTGAATCCTGCATGGATCACACTGGCAGGCAGAACTCCTACAGTGATGATGGTACTGGGTCTGTCCTGAATTTGTCCCTGTCCCTGCAGAAGTAGAAGAGATTGCTAGAAGACATGGGGAGCACAAGGAGCTCCTCCTCATTTCCTTATGGAATTTCCTTCATCAAGACAAAACCACGCAAAGCTGGTGCCAGTCAGAGGTTCAAGGGATGTGTGAAGCTGAAGGTGCCTGAAGGCAAAGGCATAAAAGCACCTGCAAACTCTGCATTCACCTGCAGCAGGGAAGTCTGAGTTCTTGAATTAAGCTGAAATACAGCTGTGTAGTCAGCAATGCCTTTCATCTAAAGCATCTCAGCTGACACACACAGAGTTAAGTATTACACACTCCAAATGATAAGCCTGATGCAGAGAAAATAAGTGACAATATCCAAAGGTTCCCCAGCAAGCTCTTGGAGCTGATGAGGAACACAGACTGGTAGTCACTTACCTGCAGCCACTTGCCAGCATTTCCCTATCAAGGACAACCCCAAAACCCATTCCTTCTGCTCAGCAGTTTTTTGCTGTAATGAAGAGATAGCAGAAGCATCTTCAGTGCTGGCTGACTGGAAACACAGTAGAAAATAAATATTTTCTTCCTTTTTTTTTTTCCTCCCCCAGGCAGCATGTAGCTCTTTGTGATGTGCTCTGCTGACAGGTCAAGCAGAGCAGGAAAGACCCTCAGTACTTCCTGTGCAAAAGGGAAGCCTAGTGGGATAAAAGAGATGCTCCATTTCTTCTCATCCTTACCTCTCCCACCATATTTCCCAACACATAACTCCTTGTTCTCGATGAACTCCTGAACTGCTGCAAGGCTCTGCTTAATTTCCTACATGCCCCCAAGGCCTCCCGGGGCTTAAAAGAAAAAGACCTTTGGAAAAGATAAAAAATAGTGCAGGGGAACTTCCAGCCTGTGAAGTAGGGTTATTTGTAAACTGTTGTGCAATTAAAGTGCTGCCTGGGCACAGCAGGGGCTGGGGAAGTGTGCCATGAGCTGTGCCTGTTCCATTCAGCCTGGGTCTATGTGTCCACTCTCCTCACCAGCTGACTGAGCTGCTGGAACTGGGTAGTGTCCATCAAAATTACTCCTATTTGGGAGAGCCTATGTGGCCTGATCCTCCCCACGTTCCTAACTGCAGTTGTCTCTCAGTGGAAAAAATCCTCTTAAATCCAGATATTTTGCTCAACCAATGACAGACAGTGTCGTGACACACTTGTCTTTTCCTCCAAAAAATCAGTTTCCATCCAAAATGCAATGCAGGAGCAAGAAAGACCCCTCCAGCACCATCCCCTGCAAGCCTTGCTGCTCCAGGATGCATGGAAAACACAGCCATTTTCATACCACATTTCCACAATAGCTGCACAGACAGAGGGTCACCACTGGAATGCAAATGTGGGTAGAGAAAAGTTTGAAAAGGGGAAAAAAAAGTCTCTCCTGCCATCAACACTGTATCTGACAGAAGAGGAAAACAGGAAGAAGGATGCCAGCTGTTTTGATAGCTGTTCTCAGTTTAATGTTTCCTCCAAGGTAAATATACTCTCCTAAAGGAACAAGATCATAATTGGGTCTGTGAACATTTGCCGCTCAAAGCACTAGAAAGCCCAAAGTGCTGCACCACACAGCCAGGAAAGAAAGGCAAAGCTAGAAAACACTGCTCGAGGGCTACAATATATTAAGACCTGACAGGAGAAGAGACATCCCACACAGCCAGAGAAGAGTCACTGGAAGAAGAGCCAACAACAATTACTGAGGTGATGTCTCAGTCTGTAAGACAGGACCAGAGAAAAGCCTGGAGAGCAAACTGACTTGTATTTTGCAAGAAAGACCTCAGCCCTGATCGTGTTTCACTCGCTCCACAGGACAGTTGGCAACCCACAGCTGGGCCAGCCTGGCAAAGGTCCACCAGCATTTATCCAGCCTTGCCCACTGGCACTGGCAGCCAAGAGCCTGACCATGGGGACTGAAGGCATTTAGTGCTGTGCAGGGTCAGCCCTTTAGCCCTGCAACAACAGAGAACCTCAGAATCCACATTCTCTCCTAGCACCTACAGGCAGCAAAGGATTTCACTGGAGAAATGCTAATCCCTTTTAATAAGATGACCTTTTTGGTCTGTACTTTGCTAGTTTTAATGAGCCCGCCTGCGAGGGTTGATTGATTTACTTGCCTGGTGCTCTTAGACTCAAATTTATTATAATTAAGTTGTTAGTTAAAGAAGTTTGCCTTGCTCGCCATGCCTGGGACCTCAGGTCATTATTATTAGACTCTCACATGCATCAACCCCATCGTTCTGCATCTAGAAATTAATGAGAGATTGGCAACGCTGCTCCCCTCCCCTCCACCCCCCACGCCGCCCCTGCCATGGTTACTTTGGCAGCAGAGGGGCATGAGGGAATGGAAAGGCAGGATGGAATCTGGGATTCTGTGCACAGGCAAAGAGCCTGACTCACAAAACCACTTGGAGCAGAGCGAGCAAGGCAAGGGCAGGGTTCCAGCTGCAGGCACTGCCTGCTCTCATGGCATTTGGGGGCAAGGAGCTGAGGGGACAGTGATGATGCACAGAGCCTGGGCAGATTTCTACATGATGGAAGAGGGAGGAGGACTGGAGAGTTGTGCTTTTATTTGGTTAATCAGTAAAACAGCTGTTTCCCCCTGCCCTTGTCTAGAGAATAATGGGGCATTATGCTCCCGGTGCAATAAAGGGGCTGCGCTCACACGATTACATCACATTGCCACGCAGAGCCAGGGGTGAAGCTCAGGAAGCCAAGGATTCAGCTCTGGAAGAGCCAGAAACAATTGCTGAGGTGATGTCTGCAAGGCACAGACCTGAGGAAGACACAGGACAGAGATTGCTTGTGTTTTGTGAGCTCTGCCAGGGGCCAAGGGCTGGCAAACCCAAACCTGCTCAAGCCTCGCTGCACTCCAGGGATGCACTCCCAGAGCCTGTATCCATTGGGGAGCACCTAATGTGTGCCTCAAACCCACTCTGAGCCACAGAATGCCTTCCTTTCCCCACTGGCACTGTGTTTCTTTCACACAGAGATGCATGAGCTTATCACTGCTGTGCTCAGCCTGACAGCTCCATTGCTATCAAGGGTGTGTGACATGCAGATTATAAATTCCTTTGGACACACATTGTATTTTTGCTGCTCTGTTTGAAGTATCCCTACCCTGGTGCAATCCTAATCAGTGATTAGATTTCCTAGCCATTACAACAAGCAAGTAACGAGATTTTATTGTTAATAAATAATAAGAAATAACTTTGCAGAGACATTTACCCATCGTCCAACCTGGCCAGACACAAACCAGCTCCAAAAGTGAAGTTGTGTAACTGGATTATGCAGTGCCCTCTGCAAGCTAATAAATTCTGCTCGAGTTAACTCTGGCCACGTGGCATTTGGCCAGGTCAGCTCACAGCAGGTCAGTTCAGAGCTTGGGTCAAGCAAGCTCTTGCTGGGAGGAACAGGCTGGGGAAACCCTCTGAGCACACTTTGAAGGTGGATTAAGCCAGGAGGACAGAATATATACAAAATGTGCGCTAAATTCACAGTCTGACAGTTCCAACAGGAGTCCTCTCGCTCACCAGTATCACCAAAACTTGGTTGTATCTAGAGAAATGGCTACATCAGCATATTTTGACACAGAACTACCAGCAACGAGGTCACCATATCCAGTATCATCCAGAGAATGAGAGGACCCTTGAAAGCAGGCAGAACTCAAGGAAAAGAGCAGCCAGACCAAACTCTATAAAATTCCTGAAGGAATTATATCTGTGACATTGACTGCAAAGGTGAGAAACTCAAGAAAAAGCCCAGGCAGAAGTCCCTTGGCGTGTTTTGGTGTGAACACCCTTCTCTGAATGAGGCAGTCGAGATCTCAATCCCTCCTCTCCTCCACAATCTCATCATGGAGCCACATAGCCAATTTTGTGACCCTAACAGAGGCAATATTTTAATGAGATGCTCTGGGCCACGGTTAAGTCTGCAGACATGTTTATGCACCCTTTGTGAGGAGAAGGAAATGATGGGAATGAGTCATGACAGGTGATGGAATGATTCAGCCATCCATCCACCCGCTTTCCATGAACTGTATCACTTCTGACTGCAATAAATTGCCCATATAAAAATAATGGGCTGTTAAATTCCAGGGCACCTCTCAAAGTCAGAGACTCCTATTTCTAGGATGGTATTTCCAATAAGCAGATTTATTTGAAAATGGGAAAAAATGCTCCCTGGCACACTTAAGCCCAATACAAGTGCTAGTGCTGCTATTTAATTAATTAGATTTTAGCTTTATGGACTCCCAAGTTAGTCCAGCTCAGAGCAGGCAGAGAAATACAGAGATCCACAGAAAAGTGTTGCCAATGAGGTGAAGTTCATAATCAGGCTTAACTATCACACGTGTTAATGGCTGGAAAAGCTGTAACTATTAGTTCATTTCTGTGCTTTATGAGATGTATTTACATGTTAATGACTATGACAAGTACAGGAATCTCTCTGAAGATTAAAACATTCCTGTAGAGAGGTAGTGAGGTCCAGCCAGGCTGACAACGTGCTGAGGCCAACAAAGTCATCAGGAAGAAGGAAAAAACGTTTTACTGTCACTTACGTGATGAATATTCTGAATTTCAGTAGTTTTTATGGATGTCTCTTCTGCTTCAAGATGAGATTTTGTGAGCATGCTATAAAAAAGTAGTCGCAAGTTATTAAATTTATCCTGGCTGGTTATTAAGGACTGTGAATGACAATCAAGGGAAAGTACTGGCCCAATATTTTTTTGAAGTTAAAAAGGATTCATGCGTTTTCAAAGGAGGAAGAAAACCTCCTTGGTGTTTATAAATGGGAAAATAAAATCCAGAAAGTAATCCCCTGAAAACTATGATAGGTGTCGATTCAAAATCCTCTTACATCACTCTTGAGTTGTATTTTTCAAGCCCTTTGTAGTGATGCCCCAGCAAACTCTAAGGGGTTGCCCACTTTTTAACTCAGGTCAGCTCCTCATTTTCCTGCCAGGAAAAGCCATCAAATAGTGCTGCTGTATTTCTTTTAACAGCATGTTGTACCCAAGGAAAAACAGCAGAAAAGGTCACGGTGCACCTCTGTGCCTCCTTTAATGGCTTCAGTACTCCTCACTCACCACATGCAGGTTCACTGAGGATGTGTCTGTCCAGCACCTCTCAAAGCCTCTTAAAATCTGTCTGCTTATCTCAGGGCAGGGTTTAGTCCTTACAGTTATTTCTTGGGTGAAAACTTTCCATTTTAGTGGTGGCTTTCTCCAGAAGCAAACACATCCATCTACCTGCTGTCCTCACCATTCACCACTGTCATTTTTAGGTTCAGCTCCAATTCAGCAGCAGAGATTTTCTGTTGGTTCCACCACTGAAGTGAAAGCAAACCTCATCTGCAGCAAAGCTTGATTTCCATTCTGGAACACAAATCCCTCTGCAAGCCTGAACCATCCTCCCTTATAAGATACTTTCAAAGCACCCTTGAAATCCCTTTAATCTTACCCTGCTCTGAAATAAAGTCCATGATGTCTTTCCCTGACTATCTGAAAAGCATTCTCGCCAAGAGAGCTCGCGTTATTCTCCCGCAACACATGTAACTGAATTATGCTTTCAGAAAGTTGCTGTATTGATCTCTCCACTGATAAAAGAAGGCATGTTAAAAGACATTTTTTACTGCTGACATGACTGCACAATAAGCAGGATAGGATAAAAAACATGTTCTTCCTTGCTAGCAGACAAAGAGAATCCCTTGGCTACTCTCACAATGGAGAAAAGCAGATCCTAATGTAAAACCAATGCATTAATCATGTTTCATTAAGTAAACAGCGACTTTGCTACTGTGGTGGCCACATGTCATTTGCAATATAGACTCTCTGGTCTGCTTAAATGAAAACTAAATTGGGCTAAACAACCAATTCCACTGTCTGCTTTCAGGCAGATCCAAGGGGAGAAATTCTGCTAAAGGCAGTTTTCTGTTTATCTGTTTATCTTTCCATCCTAGCTGAAGTTAGTTTATATTTTTGTGTTTACACATAGCTAGGTATGTACATTAAAGATGGGCTGTGTTGATGAAAATCTAGGGTTGAGCTGACCAACAAAATAAGCATGGGGAGAGGAGGGGAGGATTGGATCCCATCCCAGGAAGATCTATGAGGATCTCCCTTGTGCAAAATAGAGGTTGTGCCAATTTTGTGGTCAGCTGCCTAAACCATCCTCTGCCTTTAATCAATGCATTTATTCTAAATTCCCCTGACACCCTGAACTGCCCAATTACAGCTCCAACTGACAGATCAGATAAAATCAGTATCTAAAGCTAACCCAAGCCAGATCCAAACCCCAGGTATCTCTCAGCCCACAGAAATGCTCATCCTTCCCTCCTCCAGCCTTTTCTCCGTGACCTCCATGCCCATGACACCAGGACACCCAGCAGATCCCAGTTCACACTCAGTGCTGGGGCTCCGGGACACAAGGCATCCCACCTGCCTCTCCAGCTTCCCATCAGACTTTGACATCCTCCCACTGTGCCTTCCAGCCCTGGAGCAATGCCAAGGTCTCTAGTCCACCGAGGTCAGTGGAAATTTTCTTTTTGGCTTGAAGGAAATTCCCAGTCCTCAGTGGTGGAGGTGGGTAAAGAAGCCAAGTTGGAAAGATGCTGACCAACACAGGACCTTCTTCCAGAAACATCTGCCAGTCCTTCAGAGACTCACTCATGCCCAGCTTCTTTTTTCCCTATTACTCCATCATTTTCTCCTCCACATCTATACTATCACCTAAAAGTTTATAATTTTCAATTCAAAGCCTAAAGAACTCCAGATAATTTTGTTTACTTCCCCATGAAAAGCTGGGAATTCTGGAAGACAGACTATTTTTACAGTAGAAGATGAAGCTATTAATATTCCAACAAATTCACTTTCCCTCGAAAGTATCTACCCTTTTTCTCTATTTTGACACTTGAGCATTATCTTTGGCAGAAAAGGTAAAATGCTGCTGTTCTAATTAGGAATTAAATTGTGACTACTGTACTCTGATGTAGATAATTACAGATATAGCAAAGAATGATGAATTAAGAGCCCAGAGTATAGTAGATGAACGGAAGAAAAGCCTTTCTTCACAAACCAGAGGATTTTTTGTCCACACACATACTGGTCTTGATTATTTCTGCTGCAGTGAATGGAATCCACACTGCCCAACCTGCACAGCAGTTTAGCTAAAGAAATCCCTTTCAGCTTCAAAACCATCTGAGCAGAACAACAATCATCATATAAATAAATAAACCTCTTGAGGCAAAAGCTATCCCAGTTTTGGCATCATTGATAGAGAATTTCAGCCTCTCTAATTTTCCACTCTAAATTGCAGAGTTTCTGGCAATTTCTCTCTCATCTTCATGTGCATTCAGTTAAAGATGCCTTGAGATAAACTGCAAGATTTCTGTGAAGCATTTGCTCAGCTCCCCCTCCTATTCCTACCCTGCTAGCACCACCCTGGGAAAGGAGCTCTGATATCAGGCTGAGAGAAAGTCAATAGCTGACAGCAAGGAAATAATCTGAGCCATTGATCGTCACTTCAGCCTTCAGAGTCAATACAAACCAAAGGGAAGACACATGCTTATAAACACACACAAAAGGGAGTGAATATATTAACTCCCAGTGTGCTACAAAGACTAGGAATGGCTAATGTGATTAATGAGCACAAGAAACACTGAAAAAGGCACATCCAGAGAGTGAAGAGCTTGCATATTAAGTCACGAAAAAATATATTCTCAAAGGCAAGAGTCAAAGAGCAAAATATTCTTCCATATAGATCAGATTTTCTATTTGAATGTCTAAATCCCCAGGGCAATATATAGGATACAAGAATAAATGTCTATATATACCCTCAGAGATGGCCTATTTCATGTCTGCCTAGGGGCAAAGGTGGCAAAAAGTCAGTTTTGACTGATACTCATCCCCTGAGGAAAGCTGAATTCTCTTACCAAGTTCCTCACCAAAAAACATTCAAAAGAAAAGAGTTCAGCACTTGGAAGGGATGTTATTGCACATCTAAGCTTGCCAAGGATGCCCTGATCCTTGGCAACAGATTTTTCCTGGAAAACAACTACATCACTCAAAACAATGTGACTCACTTTTAAAGTTATTCTTCATTCTATCATCAAACTCATCTTTTACAACTCTGTTTTGCAGATTGCTATCTAATCCAATAGTGAGGCCTTTATTTTACATAAACCTCATTTTTCTATCAGATATTCATATAGAATTTCAGCGTAGCATCAGAAGCTGAACTATGACACTAAAACTATTGACTATATGAAACACTCTTCATAGTTAATTCACAGAGCATTCTGAATATGAAGAGTCTCAAGGATGTATTATGGTCAGACAATAGCCACCAACACTGAAGAGTTTCACAATAATAAGCCAATATTGATGAGATAACACTCTACTTAGATACACTCATATTTACTAAGAAATAATAAAATTTATATAATTATTGGAATGATATAAAGCATGCTGAAATCACATCCATAAACCTAATACACATTGCCCAATTATCAGACACACAAGCCTTCAGTGCTCAGGATAAAATCCTGCACTGAGCCTCATGGTCAGACATAGATCATAAAACCCTCCATGCTGCTCTTTACCTTCTCAGCCCCAGATTCCTCCCTCCAGGACAGTCTCTAGTGCCTGCACATTGCCAAATAAATCTGGATGCAGACTTTCCTTCGGAGCAGAGATTCAATTAAATCCCACTTTCCAAAATGATCTGTACATGCATCTGTGTGTGCCTCACCTGTGCTACAAATAACACCTGAAATTGGAAGAAATCGTGAGTGATATTCTTGGCAGCGTTAATCAGGCTGCTTTACTGACATCAACTTGTATTATACTGATCTACACCATCTGGTCCCAAATCTAATTTGCTTTTCGCTGCCGACTTGCCAGCGGTTTACTTTCAATATTTTCCTGAGCTGGTGGAATGAGAGAAGACTGGTCTGCTTCAATTTTAATTTGTAGTCCAGCCGCCTCCTGTCAGCTTCACTTCTGCCATTCCTGCCCAGCATAAAGTTGATGTATTTCTTATGCAAACAAGCCTTACTTCTCCCAATTAAAAGGGAAGTAATGCTAAAAAGAACAGGCCAGACCCTCATACTGTGCTTGAGAGAGAAGGATAACATCCCAGAGATCCAGCTTGGGACACAACTTCCCTGCTGCCAGTCTTGGAAGCTGTGGGCTGACTTTGACTGTGTTGGGTTCTGTGTGTGAGACAGATGTCATCTGCTGCATCCCTCAACACCCCTACTGCTGTCTGGGGGCTGAACGTTGTGTAACAGGTTGGTTATCCTGGCATCAGGGATCCATTTCTGAACCAATGTCCCATTAATCCACCTCTGAAATGGTTTCTTAGCAGCAGCACCGTTCCCTGCCTGCTCATTTCCCAGTTATTTCAAAGCTATGAGTCCAGTGTTGGTTGATGGACTCCCAAATTAATGGCTGCCAGTTTATCAGCCCAGGGGAAATTCGATCCATTTTCTGCTGAATGCAACAGTTTTGAAAATGGTTCACGTGAAATATTAACATCCCTTACATGTGAAGTAATAGGATTAGGTCCTTCTATGCATATCTGAAGAGATTACAAAATATTTTAAATATATTAATTCTATTTCTTTCAGGATTTTATTACCAAAAAACAACACACCTTTCTATTTAAAGACTTTATAATTGCTAAGTCTAAAAGTAGACCTGTTTTTCAAGGCAAACTCAACCTCCTTCTTACGAATCTCCATCTTCTTTTGGCTGCAGTTACGTGAGATGACAAGTTTATGGTCCTCAGTGCATTCCAATTCTCCTTCTCTAGGATATTATTAGCCCCTTTGTTACAGAGTCTTTCCTGTCAAAATGAGCTCATAAGAGTTTGAGCAAACTGGATCATCTTTGTTAAAGTGAGTTAAAATCAGGAAAAGCCCCATGAGGAGCTCTATGGAAGGTAGCAGAGGATAGACACCTCTTCAGCTCACAGACTCCAGCAGAAAAACAAATGTAGAGAATGGGTAGTTTTGTGGGGGTCTTAGAGCATGATTCATGTCCCAGTTCCACCCTCCTTCTCACATGAGATCTTTTCCATTTCATCACAGCCCTCCAAGCCAACCTCTGCTCCCTCCAGTCCATCCTCACAGCAAGACCCACTCAAAGAATGGGTAGGAAAGGACAAGCCCATAATTCCCTTAAAACACATCTGTCTCCAGGACTGGGAAAGGATGTCCAACCTGGCCCAGCAGCAAGCTGAACCTCCCACACTCCTGGGGTGATGCTGTGCAGGCAAGACAAGCCACAAGCAACCTCCTCTAAATCCAAATCAAAGCAGGAGATGAAATCCTGCCTGAGGGACCACCTCTCTCTCCAAAAGAGCATTTACAGACTCCCCAGCTCAGGCATTGAGGCATTGCAGCCTCAATGGGCTCCTTGGCTGCTCCCCACCTGCTCAGCTGGCAACATCCCTTTGAACTCAACACCAGCTCTGTGGAATGTGAAAGACTGAATGATCATATCCCACAGAACAGAACCTGATAAGCAGGATCATTGACTTTAGTTTGCCTTCAACTCAATTATTCATGCCCCAGCTAAAATAACTCCTAATCTTTGGGCCATCTACTAACTAAGCATTACCCAGTAAACTCTGACCCTATTACACTGCACTCCAGGGAAATTTATTTCTGACAACAGTTTAGAACCATCTATGTGTTGCCTTTAGCCTTTTAAGTTTAGAGACCAAGCTGAAGCCTTTCCAAGACTACAGGGTATATGCTGTTGTGATTTGGAGCAAAGACAGAGAAAAGCAGGTCAAAAATCCCATGTCTGAAAGGGCAAAGAAACACTCCCAGGGAAATCAAAACCCAGCACTGAATAGCAATTAAGTGAAGCTGGTCTATCAGTTTTTCCTTGGCCCAGCTGAATCAAGGGTGCCCTGAACAACTTTATAGCAACTACTGAGTAAAGGAAACCTCACATTAAAATTCAGTTCTCCCGAATAATTTGCAGCCTGATTAATTATCACCTTCATTCAGCAAGGTACTTAAACAGCTGAGCAATCCCATTAACCTCCCTAGGACTACACGGAAGATTGATGCTGGGTGAATGTGCTTTGCTAGACCTTGTGAGGGTTTTGCAACTAAGAAAAAGTCTGTAGGTTAGCCATCCATCTCCCTTGGCCCTCCATCTTGTGAATATATGGGCACCCACATATCTCTGTGCTACAGCACTGCCCTTCCAGTCAAAGAGAATAGATGTCCCTCTGCCTCCAAGTGAGGAAGAAAGGAAGGAAAAATGGATAAAGGAAAAACATGTGGCTGAAAAGATCTCAGCTGCTCAAGAGCTTTATCCAGCAGCGAGGAAGATCTATGGGCTTTACTTGTCTCTCCTAGAGGCAAGATTTCATTTTTAGATTAAAAACTTCAACACCCACTTGCTGCATGTGAACAGCACATTTCTCCCGTGGCTAAAATTGATAGTATGCCATGTGCTGTAAAAGGTTAGCACCAGCACTATTGTAATCCTTGGCCACAACTTTCATTTCCTTAATTTGCTGACACAGGGTAATGTAGGGCTGTGCTATATGAGAGAATACTAAACAATCCGAGTTACAAATTTTCTCTGAATGTCTAAGCTGACCTTTGAAGCTTTCAATAAAAATATAATTTAAAGACGGGGAGAAAAATTGTTAACATGGAAATGGAATTACAGGAACAGGACCAAATTCATTCCTTTGACTTGGTATCTGCTCATGTTTGATGTCAGCTATATAATTATACATCACAGCTTGAGTGAAAAAGGCATTTGGTTCCGAGCTAAAAGCAGGCCACATATAAATGGTTTATTAACTGGAAAGGAATCAACAGTGCTCAAGTGTTTGGGGACAGCACTCCATTAACAATCTGAACATCCTCCCTGTCACACAGACCTGATTTCTCATTCTGAGCTGGTTTTCGTTACTCTGGGAGAGCACAAAGGGAACTCTGAAGGCCATTTTTATTTATATCTACCCTAGGATGCCATGCATTGCTGGAGAGGTGAAACCTGGCTTTTGTGTACATGACAGTGTGCCCTGTGGTATTTTAACAAAGAAAATCTTTTAGAAGAGCTGCCAGGATGAATGAGAATTGCTCCTTCATGCTTAGGGACATAGTTTAGTGGTGGACTTGGCAGTGCTGGGTTAACAGTTGGACTCAATGATCTTAAAGGTCTTTTCCAACCTAAACAATTCTGTGATTCCATGATTAATATTCTCCAGAGATCCCAGAGCAGACAGTAGCTGACATGGGTATGCTTCCTCCAAATCCCTGTCAATTAGCAGTGCTGCTTCAAGCACAAGTAGAGTGATTTTTGTGTGTGTGAAATAAGGTCAGAAAAAACAGGAAAAACAAAGAAGCCAATGTGGCCCTTGTGACAGATGTGACAAGAAAAAAAAAATGTGGGTGGCTTAATTTTGGGCAACAGGGAGAGGGAAAAAGAAAGTTAATTCTTGAGATGGGGGTAAGTTGACACCATACCAGTTTCCTTGCAGGGAAAACATGTTTCTGTTCATTCAGGGAAAACCTATGAGTCAGGATGTTGCTGGATGAACCACATAACAGGGAAAACCATCTACTGGCCTTGAGAGGGAAAAACAGCTTGAGAGTCAATATCCCAACCACTTCCTTAGAGCCCTTTTTAAAGGCTAAATATGATCTGCTTCGTTTTCATGACAAATTTTGCTGCTGTTCTCCAGCAAGAACAAAGCTAGAAAGTGAAGGGAACACATACTGGACATCACTCAAGCAAGGGTGGAAGCAACAGTGGATTCACTGATCCAAAGCAGCAGTTAACTCAGTCATTCAGTGCAGAAAGGACTCACCTTCATAGCAAAACCTATCTCTGTGTTAGCAAAGCCTAGCTGCTCAAATCCTGTTGTTTGTCAAATAATTCCCTCTTGGATCACTCGCTGCAACACCCAGCACCACCATCCTAACGTTTTGAAATGTTTTCTCCCAAATCCAACCTGTTGCAGGAGCAATAGAGACAACACAACTCTAGGAGAGTTACTCACAGGCATCCTTAATATGTGTCTTATGAAAATGCACATTTTGTAATCTTTCCCTAGAACACCACAAGATGCACATGGCAGCACCCAGCTAGAGCAGGTCAAGGTACTTGATGCAGAGAAAACTCCTTGAAATCATTCCAGCCCCTCAGTGACATATGGCAAGAGAGTTTTTAAAGCACTGCCACAGTACCTAAGTACACCACAGCTTGCTGTAGCAAGGCAGATTTCCACGGTCCAATGGTAGTTAATTTTCTAAAGGTCAAATTTTACATGTTTGTTTTGCCTGGTGCCCTGCACAATACAAAGACACAGCTATATTAATAGCTGACAAATTAAAAGCTCAGCTCATTCTGAGACACTGTGCAGAGTTTTGCTCTATTTCATCCAGAGTGACATTTCATCCCAGAAAAGGCCAGGGCAGCGTCCCAGCACAGAACATCTGGTTGGCAAACACAATGGAGCACAGCACCTGCAAACACGCTCAGTGTTTGCTTTGCAACTATTTGTTCCCCCATCCGCAGAAAAAATATGTTTTTAGGCTGTCAAAATTCATTCCTTGCCAGGGGAGTCTGGTGTGATAATGCAGCTCGTTTGTCTTGGAAGGTTCTCATTTCTGGGCCACGCACGGCTAAGCCAAAATTTCTGGAAGGTGAAAAGGGGGAAAAGAAGGTTTTCTTCCCTCTTTTTCCTCTCTGCACTTTTTTTTTCCTAGTTTTTGCAGCTTTTTAGACATTCTGCTGAATGTCTGGTGGGATCAGACCGAGCCAAACAGCACAGTTAAGAAAGAACAGAGATGGATTGCAGCAAGGTCTGTGGTTTAAAATCTATCATCCAGGGGCTAAGGAAGCACAAACAAACTAATAAAAGCAGAAAATTATGAAATCCTGACCTTAGCGCCAAGCAAAATTTCTTAATTTAGGGCTCTCTTAATGGCTGAAACCACCACCAAGCTGACTCTGGGGAACAATCCCTCCTCCTGCCAGACCCTTCATTTGGAAAGGAGAAACTCCAGGATCCCGGCCAGCCTAAGGTGTTAGTGGGGGAAGGAGGTTTTCAGGAGAATCAAGACTGGGGGAATGCAAAAGTCTTATAAAAAGTCCTGCCAAAAGAGAGGTTCAGGATTATAGCTGAAAGTTTGAGATACATTGTGTAGGCTTTGGTCAGTTGGCCAAATTCTCCACCACGACATATAGGCTGCAAAAATACAACAGGACTGACCACTGAAAGATCTACCTAATAAAAATAATGAATAAAGAAACCTTTTTTTTTTTTATTATTATTATTATATGACAGGCCACATCTGAAAGGCCATATTTCCTCCTACCCTACTTGTTTAAACTTGTAGGAGTTGCTGACACTTTGTGCCACTGAACACCTGCCTCAGTGGTGGCACAATAATATTGTTATAAAGGACATTTACTGGAATAAAAGGCTATGAAGGATTTTCCTCCTGGCACAGACACTTGCTGTGTGGCCTTCAGCAAAACAGTTCAGCCCTTCATATCATAAGTCAACCCAGCTGGAAAACTGAGGGAGAAATATGAATCCCACTGAAAAAAAAATAAAAACGGATGGTACATTTTAGTTGAGAGTCTTAATAAGCAACTACCCACGTAAATAGGACAGCAATTTAAAGGTACAGCAAGAAGGCAAAGCTTGGCAAAGCCTTCATTCAAGAAGAATCCAGCTGATAAGACAGAGCTATTGAACAAGTAAGATCAACAATGTTTCTCCTTTTCTCTTTATTTGACATTACCTCACTTACCTCACCCCCCCAAGACAGAAGCCACAGCCAGATGTGAATGACAAAGTTCTTACACACACAGGTAGCACCTGCCAGCACAGGGGTGAGCAGAGCTCTCTGCCCCCAGCCCTAACTCATCAAAGCATCCATCCCATGGTTCCAATCCATGGCATGGCATTGTCTCTGCTTTGTGTTGGGAGCTCAAGCTCTTCTATATGGATGGAAGACGAAGCAGAATTCCAAACAAAATGCTTTCTGGGGTTGCCAAAATGTCATTTGAAATTAGATTCATACTGCAATTTGCAAAGACTCCCCATCTCAGTAGCCTGTCTTAAGCACTCTTCTAAATAATTGCAGATTAAGCAAGGCACAAGTCAGAGCAAAGTGCCAAATGAGTTGTGACATCTATTTTTAATTAAAAATAGAAGTAATTGAAATGTATTTAGCTTCACTGAAATATTCTGGGCTGGCAGTCTCTAGGAGAGATTCAGCAATGAAAGAGCTTGGAGTCATTAAATTCTTACCTCCTTCCTGGCTGGCTTCAAACCTACCCCATCAAACCACATTGTTACAAACAATGAGAAGATCCATTTAATGCAGTCCTTGGACATCCCAGAGGCCAATGGCCAGAGTGTCCATTAACGGGCAAGGACAGGAGAAATGCCCTTTTAGCCTTCTTTGTAACCTCTCTCTTTGTCTTGCCCCTGCTATCTCCCATTCTTCCCATCCTCTCATCCCCAAGAGGCTGGAGGAACTGACTTTTCAATTTCCAGCTCCTTCCTGAGCATATCTGCTGTTTGTCAAGCACAGGCATTAAAGTGCAGCACTCTTTTGTCTTACTTTAGTGAGAGTGTTTTGGAGGTTTTATATGAAAGGTGGATACATGTGTGCTTAATACAGTCATTTTTCATAGCAAGAAAGACATCATAAGTGATTAACATAAATCAGATATCATTAATTATATGGACAGACTCCCCAAACTACTGCTGAAAGAAAGATGAAGAGGAAAAATAGTTATCCCTGTAACAGAAATGAGCTAATGATGTATATTTCCTTCTTGTAACATTTTTCAAATTAGAAGTTTGCACAGAATTGCTTTTGACCTGTAATTGAACCATCTTCAAATTCCCAGGGACAGAAAACTTCGTTAAATTCTCAATGCTTCTTGCCTGTATCACGAGCAAGCCAAGCAGCCCTGCTCACCCCAGGAATTTGCATGCTATAATACAGATACAGAAGAAAAATTGACTTTTCCTTATGCACAGAATTTGCAATCCAAGCAACCGGGAAAAAAAGAAATCAATTGTCATCAAAATACCTTATCTGAAACACAGTCTGTTGATGCAATGAGGGACATAAATTTAAGAGTGTCCATTCCCATTGGTACCACTTTGGTGAACTGACTGCATTTAACTCTTGAGTTGTGCCATAAAGTATAACACACAAGGGAAAATCACTAAGCGGATAAAGAAGGACTTAAAACAGTTCCAAATGCTGTGATAAATATTTAGATTATTGACCATAGTCCCATAGCATAATAAACCCACGTATTTTAGGCTAATGTAAATGCTTATCTATCTCTTCACTGCAATAGTACATCTACAGATCCTTGAGCAGAGATGCTATAGGTATTTTCATTATGTACCTACACGGGGGAGGATTGGCAAACAGTCAACAAGAGCAGTTCTCCAAGTTTCAAAATTCCCCTAACCTGCATTATTTCCACTCGTAATTTTAGCTCTCAGTCTCCCAGCCAGACTAAAACCAGCCAAACATTTAAATGTAAACTCCTCAAGATGCTTCATCTCTGTTATTTTCCAGTGAGGTGTGGAAATTAATAAACTCCTGTTTCTACTGGAGCCATGTGGAGAGAGAGAAAGCTTTCATATCCCAAGCCTCAGGCAAAGCCACCAGAGCAAGCTGGAATTACTAACAAAATCCACGGGCCAGGAGACAAGGTGGGGCAAGAAGATCAGAGCCCTCAATGCTCACTTTGATTCAAGCAGTCCAAGGTCAAAATTTATTTCCCCTGCTGTGTTGGACACAAATGTCAGCAGATACTTTGGCATCGCTGGCACAACAGAATTTCACGTCTCTGCAGCTGCAGGACAGATTCTTGAAATGGTTTGTCTCCCAGAGCAAGTGTAATTATCTTAATAGGCTTTAATGCAAATGGGTAGAGAGGAAGGAGGTCATCACCAGCACATATGGTGTTAGGAGATTTCTGTTAAAAAGGTTCATTTAGGAGGGTAACAGGAAACGGGAAGAAGCATACATGGCCATGTCTCTCCATATGAGACAAAAATAGGATAAAAATTGATCATGGAGAAGCAGAAATCCCTGATATCACTGGAGTGCTCAGCATTTCCCAATGAATTCATTCTGACAAATCATTTTGTCCATACCTCCCAAGTGACCAGTGTGCACTTTTTGGGATGCCCTCATGTTGGCCATGGTCAGAGATCACCATGGGTGATGCCTGATAAGGACAAGAGCAGGTCCATTCACCTCCCAAATAATGTGCAAGCCAGCAATGTTAACTCCTCCCCCATTCCTCACTAATGCAGAACATTTATCACAAAGCATAATAATAATGAATAATAATTAATTCCACTAGCTGCAGAAACACTGGAGTAGCACAGATGGTAAAAGTATCTTCTTTCTCCCCCAGGCTTGTTACACCTGCAAATAGAACAAATTTTAAAACAGTGATGGATAATATTAGTTCCTAAAAGACATTTTTGTGATTCCATCTGCACAAAGAATGAAGCATTGAGCAGGGAATTCACAGTTCTCCATTTTCCAATGGCACAGAAAAAAAAGATTAAACAGACCCTGCAGTGAAATACTACCCAGGCCTGTCATTTGACCAGCAGGGAATTCTGATATTTGCAGTGATGCTTCAGGTCTGATCTTTCCAGCCCACTCAGATCACATTCCTCCTGAACTGTCTGCCTTGCTCCCTCCAGCTGAAAGGGCAGTTGCTAATCTATTTATGCAGGGCTGACAATGAAGGCAACCAGATCTGCTCCCAGAGAAAACAGCAAAGGATTTCTGGCCTCGAAGCCCCTCTGTGGCACGTTGGATGCTGCTGGAAGGCACCTGCAGGGATGGATGGGGATGGCTGGCTGCCTCTTGAACGAGGACCAGGCATCATCACAGGTGTCTGCTGCTAAGGAGTAAGCAGAGGATCCTCCTGGTGCTCTTTGTGCACACAGTTCATCCCTGCTGCAGCTTCCCAGGGTGGCTGCTGGGTGCTGGAAGGTCCTGCTGAGCTGAGGGTGCCCAGAGAAAGGAGGGAAGGAAAAGGGCATGAGGCTCCATTGCTTAACACTTCAGGTACATTTTCCTGTGCCTCCAGCTACTTGTAAAGTCAGGATGAGGGCACAGGCTTGGGAGAGGTGTGAGGAACCCACGACTGCCTGCATCTGCCATGAGGACAGGAGGTGCCAAGCAATGCAATTCACATTCCACATGGCTGAAGCTCCTGCACAACATTTCTTTATACAATGCATTTAATTCAGCTTTTTTATTTGTTATTACAAAGGAATGAAACCCTCAATAGGAGAGTAAAGAAGGGCAGAGCCAATGGGGACCTCTGGTTGTCAACAAAACCAAACTGCAGCAGGCCACTGGGGATACCAGAAGTAACTTCACAGCTGAGAACACAAATTATTTCCACTTTAGCCAATTACTCCATCTCTCTGGTGACAGGGGCTACTGGCATGAGACTGATGTCACTGACACCCAACCAACACACCACATTCCCACCCAAAGTCATCTCCAAAGCAAAATTACTATACAGTGAGCTGCAGGGATACAAGAAGGGAAGGAAACAGTGGCATCTCAGGATGACAGAACCATTGTTAGCCAGTTGTAAGAACACAGGACCAATCCTGAGGGTTTTTCCCCCTCTCTTTACACTTGTGCAACTCAGGAGTTCACACAAAATTGATTGCACACTGGACATACACGTGGCAATTGCAACTGAGTTGGAGGTTGCCTGCAGCCAGCAGCTCTGTAGTTTACTTCCAAACTGCACACCCACATTTACACACATCAGGCTTTTGGCATGAAACCTTAAGAAACCGGATTGTTAACATTTCAAGCTCCTCTGAAGGAACTAGGAAAATAAGCAAGTTTAGAAAAATAGTGGTGAATTTTGAGCGGTTTTGCAGGTGTGAAGAAAACATAACACAGAAAAAAAGCACTAGGAGGTGAATAAACCCCAGGCTGATACAGAAGAAAGCAAAAGGAACTTTTCTAACATGATGAAAACTTTCCTGCAGCTCCAGGAAAGGGCTTCAAATCTCTTAAGAGGAAGTTCTCTCCCCAGATTTTTCAGACTTCTCAGGTAGTTCTGTTAAATGCTGTTTTAATACTTCCAAGTCCAACCACAGCCAGAATTTGATGAAACAGGCAGTATTCGAGGCATTAAGAAACAAAGAGGAGGAAAAAAAAACAAAACCAACACACTGACTGAGGTTTTCAGAGACCTCAAGAACAAAACCAGAAGTGAGCAAAAAGCCCCAATTCCTACTTCCTGAAAGAACTACAATTAATCATTAGTAGTAAAGAATTAAACAACTCAAGACCTGGAATATTCTTAAAATGCTTATTCCAGTTTAATCCAGGGGTGATGTGGAAATTCTGGGATTACTCTGCTGGGAATGGGAACAAGTGAGGTCATTGACTCTGCTGAGAACCCTGAATGTTATCAACAGAGTTTCTGCAGCCACATGTATAATCTGCTCTCAGAAACAGACTTTTGCTCCAGCACCTCTTCAAAACTCACTTTGGGTTGGAGTCTTTGGGTGTTTAACCAAATATGTGGGGAAAAAAACTGACTCCAGTTAAAATGGGAGCTCACTTCTTCTTAAGAAGCCTTTCCAGCTAGGAATGAAGAATGAGTGAGACATTTGATGTCTGTATTTCAATCCATTCAGCCATCCCAAATAACAAAGGGGGCTGAGGGAGAAAAAGAAAAAAAGAAAATCAGCCTTTGTGAAAGAAATTTGAGTGTTTGAATTACACCTAAAGCCAGTCTCACCTCACTTCTCATCATGCATTACCAACCATCCCCAGCTTTATGAGAATAAACCCAACTCTTTAGCATTATTTACCACTGCAAAGTCAGCAAGGGCTTCAGCACCAGCTCAACCCACAGAATATAAACAAGCAACCAGCAGATCATCTTGAGGGCTGGGTGGAGTGCTTTCCTTTTCATCCTCAGCACCTCTCTATCCACTGCTCCTATGAACAGGGAGAAGAAATGCTTGGGATGGAGTGCAGAATCTGGATTTATGCAGCAAGAGCCCATAACAGAGAACAATCCTGACAGCTTTGGCCTGCTAACCTCTTCCTTTGGCCCACTGAGCCCCTAATAGAAGTAGCACAACCAAAGGCTCCTTGTCCTCACAGGTGAAAAAATTGTACTTTTTGTTTTAAATTTAGTCCCTTTTCACTTTTCTTGGCTACTTTTCCGCATTGCAGCCTTTTCACAAACTCGGCTGGGTGGCTAACTAGAACCAGTCAAGCAGTCACATTGCAGAAATCTCTCAAAATCCACCTGCTTGGCAACCCAATAGCTCCCACTACTGACCTTCCAGACAGAAAACTGATGTACTTGACCTTACCTGAGCAAGGGCAGAACAGAGAAGGCAATGGGTCATTGCAACTCATCACTTGTTGGCCTGCATTTTTTTTCTGGAGTTAATTTTATATCACACAATATCAGCAGGTGCTGGGACTTTCATTACCACCTTTCCTCAACCAAGCCAAGTGTTCTTGTAGAAAATGCATACAAAAATGCATACACAGAATTACCAGGTCCACTATACAAGCCCATGACTTATTTCACAATGTGGCTTCAAGTTCTAGTTAAAGTGCAAAAGCATTTTAACTGGTTGTTATCATGACATTAAGGCAGAGCCACTTGTCTAAATACTAATTTTTTTTTAACCTCAAAAAGACAGCTCTTAACTTTTCTCTATATTTTCCCTGAATTTTGAACTTGATTTCTTTGATCTTCCTAAGGGTTTGTGGGCCAACATCATACCTAACAAGCTGCCTGTGGAACAACATACCAGCCTAAAAATTTGACATGAGAGAACAGGACCTAGAAAGGCAAACCACTCTCCAGTGCTCAAAACCACCTTATATTTGCACTGTGAAAATAAAAAGAATCAAAGTGTTTGATACAAGACAAACAGCATCTATTATTCACTAGCTAGGTCAAGGACACACTTGTTAAAGAAAATCATCTCAGAAAAATGTTTGTCTCGTGCCAGATCTTTTCCATGAGAGGAACAATAGGTAATTAAGATTTCTTTTTTCCAGCAGTCAATGGGGACATCAGATTTTTTTTTTCCTGTAGCTGCTAAAAAAATCAGTGTTCTTTCCCTGATGCTGGAGCTGTTTCACTGTGACATGTACCATACTCAGCAAACATGTCAACAAATGCAACACAGCAGCTGCCAGTGTAATTTTATATGTTATCTTTTCCTTCAAGAAATCTCAGTCTGGCTTTGTTTGCCCATCTGTTAAAAAAAAAAAAAGCCCAACATAATTAACACCTACCACAAGAGCATCCCAAACATTGTTCATTTTCCATTTTCCTGAGGGAAGACCTGCCTGGGATTTGAAGGACAAGCAACATCTTTGCACTGCTGCTCCACAATTAACCCTATTCCCTTCTCTGCTTCAAGCAGGATCTGAAATACTGTGGAAAGTCCTTACACAAGTGGTCAAAAAAAGCCACTGGACAGGTTGTCCACCCTGCACAGACTTCAGCTCCAACAGGGTTGCTCCTGCACACCTAAAACAAGGTCACCATTTCAGCTAGTGCAAGAAACAGCTTGGTCCTGGCCCAAATTCCTGTGTGTCAGAGAGAATGATCCCAGAACAAGTCTATCAGCAGGTTGCAGCTGTGAGAAGGAAGATTTCATCTAGTCTGAACCCCACTGGACTTCTCTCAGCTGCTCTTGTTTATTTGGGCACCACTCAGAGATAAGAAGTCAAGTATAATCCATAGTATTTCTATATGACCATAATGCAATGGACCAAGCTATTTCCCCATGGTCCAGGCCACCAATCAGTTCCCAGCACATGATATCCTCCTCCATTACCTCCAGGTATTTTACTGGCAGGTTGGTTCCACCTTAGGAATCACAGGAAATGGAAAGGATTGAGAAATGCAATGTAAATGAAAGGCACATGGCACAGTTTCATGGAATTCATTGGAGAGACTCCAGGAATGGCCCAGGTTCTCTGAGCTTACCTTTCAGTGTGGTGCAGTGCTGTGTGATTCAGATTTGGAAAATGGCACCTGTGAAACACCAGGATGAAGAGACAAGGGTTAGACACCCTGCAAGATAAACCACTTTATGAACTTTTGTTAAGGGAGTGGGAATTGGAAGCCTCAAGGACAAATCCCTCATGGAAAGAGGCACACACTTCTCTCAAATTGAGAAGAAAACCATCAAGGATGCACCTGGCTTCTCAAAGTGGCCCAGATAGCATTTCATCACTTTCTGCCTCACCTCAGAGATTGAGTGGATATACGCATGAAGGAAGAGAATATTTTTGTTCTTGTTGATTAATGTATTCGTAATCTTCTAAATCCCACAGGAAATGTGCTCCAGATTTTGGCAAAACAGTCCCAAAAAAACCCCCAGCAACAGAGAAAACAGAAGCAGCATCTTAACACCCACTGCTCACCATCCACTCCTAAACAAATCCATCATTGGAAAAACAAGCTAAAATGCTCTAGGAATGATGGATCAGATGTCCAACTTCAGCAGAGATAAGCTGTTCTGCCCAGATTTCACAGTTTGAACATAAGCTTTTCTTGGATTCAGTTTTACCTCCCTCCCCACTCCAAATAAAAAACATAATCTCAACCAGTTGCAATGATTTTTGAAGAGTTTCACAGCTTTCTACAGCAGGAAATGGATTCAGAAAAGACTTTCAGATTCCATTGGCCTCCCTAGTTTTGATACAATCAGAGCTGTTGAGAAGCTGATTGTCCCTTTGTTTCCTCCCTTTTCCTCTTTGTAGACTCAGAGAAGCATAATCCTGAATTGATAGCTTCTCCCAAGGCTCAGGCCATGATTTATCAGTCCAGGAGGCTGCAGTGGAGAAGTAATTGCATTAGCACTGCCACTGATAAATAGTGCTTCCTCCAGACTTACGAGCCGCTGAGGGCTAATTACTCCTCAGATTCCAGATTCCGTTTGGCTTTAATCACAGGGTGAATCATCTCTTTCCAAACATGGCAGATATTAATGGTGGCACACTTATCCTAATTAATCTTCCATGGGGAAGGCCTTTTCTTTTAATTAAAGACATGAAAATGTGCAAAAATGACAAAAGAGCGCGCGGCCAAGTAAGGACAAGAGTCAAAGCGCCGCAGAGGATGGTGAGGATTGTTTTCACAAGGAGATAATGTAATGAGCCATATTCATCCCTGGCATCTGGATTTTGACCTTATTAAGCTGGCACATTGAGACAAATTCATCTCCAACACTTCAGCTAAGGGAAAGTGGTGTTGATGAAGGAATGGAGGATCCACTTTCCACATCTTGGGCTCTGTGGCTCAGCCATGAATACTCAACCCCCTCGAAGAGCTACAGCTCAGTAATGAAGATATGCAAAAGAGAATCAGTAAGTTATTGGGCTGCAGAAAACTCTTGCTGCTGTCTGTCTAAGCATAAGCCAAAAAAACAAACACCTGAGCTTGAGACATGGTAGAATCAAAAATTTCATCAAATCCAAGCAAAAATTAATATTTACTAAATGCTTACCAGTTCTGAAGATATATACTTCGAAATAGCAAACAAGTTAATTGGATATATTATATCAGCTTTTAAAAGTTTGTTACTGGGAACAATGTTCATAAATACTGGGAACATTGTTCACAAACATGTGCTCAGATGTCACTCTGCTGTGAACTGGATGGTGAGAATATGAGTTTCTTTCAAAGGCAAGCTTCACACAGGATTTCTGTGGACAATATCTGAAATATGTTCTGTGAAGTACATGATTCTGTAAATAATTGAGGATTCTGTCTAGGTGATGATGTTTTCCAGCATCAAGAATTCCTTTGAATTAGAAGTGAATCTAAGGGAATCTGTGCTCATGGCACAAACCCACCTTTGGGCAGACACAGCTTTCCTATCCTGTATCTCAGAGCCAGGCTGTGGAGAGCAAAACCAGTCAAGAATGGCAAGCACAACTCATCAGTCAGCCTTATTACATTATTTGGAGTCAGTTGTCAGATTGCTTGCCACCCTTGAATGGTCAGTTGATAAATACTCAGCCAGGGTCTGCACAGTTACAAAGAGGCGATTATTCTCACAATGGGAACAGATAAGAAGGTGGGATAACATTTTCTCTGAAATTTCTCAGAGCAGATTTACTGAGGAGCTGTTTTGCTCTCAGAACCTCCAGTAATTTCAAGGAGATCCTTACATAGTGCTGTCCCTGGGGATTTCACCTGCATTTGTACCTTGTGGCTTCCTTAAGCAAAAGGCCATTTGGGCTGCACATGCTTGTGCTGCTCTTTTAGCTGACAAACAGAAGAAAACCATCAAAGACCCTCTGAAAAGAGATCAAGATGCAGAAGAGTTCTTGCCCTGACCAGGCATGTTTTAAATATCAGAGCTTTAGCCCAACCTGAGGTTTGTGGTGTTCCCAGGCACTGAGGAAATGCACCTAGTGGTACATTAAGTGAGACTGCAGTCGATACCTCTAAAGTGCCTGTTTATGCTGCAGCAGAGAGCTGATAAACAGCCTTGCTTCTAGTTTCTCTTAATTTAGAATTCATTACGTCTCTCTTTCAATGAAAGATAAACCAATAGCTGCCCTTGACAGCTGTTTTCTTTGGGGTCATTCTCTCTATCCACCCATCTACTCTTTCTTCAGGGGGTTTTGCTCACTGTAATGCTAGCTCTATCAATTTCATTCAATTCTTCCAACACAATCTACAGGGACTGAGCAGGACAGCAAAGCCAAATGCATTTAACCACTTGGGTGCCAGGCATCAGTGTGAATTATGAGAGCTAAAGGAACTGCAGCAACAGCAAGAGCTCTATCACAATGAGGAGCATGAGTAAATGAGAAGATGATGCCAAAAGGTGAGACACTCAGCAGGATGCCAGCTGGATTGACTTGAGAGGCTTTATTTTAGTTCAGCCAGTATTGCACCTGGCTGCAAGCTCTGCCAGGGTCTCAGCTGGAAATTCAGTTGTGTTAGTGAGCCAGATATGCACACAGGACACATCCAGCCTTCTTTAGAGTGATGATTGCTTTCCAGGACTCCAATTTATACTCAGAAAAGGACAGCTATAACTGCTTGAAGGGCCTGAGAAGCCCCAGTTAGATCAGTGGTTCATGTAGTGCAATGCCATTTCCTCACCAGCAACCACAGAAGATGCTGTTTCCAGAATATGAAGCCTGTGTGATCCCTTCTTCAGCAGATTCCACCAACACCCACACCCATTGCACAAGGGACCTTGAAGAAAACACCCCTGCCTGCTCCTTTTAGTATCCATTCAAAGAGCAGTTACTTATGGATTGTCCTTCTCAAGCCCACTGATGTTATTTTAAAAGCTGCTCAGGTGGGAAGTTTATGGAAGAAGGTAAAGATGCGAACAAAGAGGGTGGTGGAAGATGAGCAGCTTAAACGATACCATCCTCACTACTAACTCAGTAGTATAGAAAAACAATTCCCAGTGCCAAAGTCTGGAAAAACAGACAGATATTGTACACAGGGTCTCAGGGGCCTGCTGAGGGTTTAAGTGTCTTCATTCCTATGGTGGCATCACATAGCTAAGACATTTCAACTGCAAACACCTCCAAGAGGAAGCAGAGGCAGTAACTTTCATCTTGTCCCCCTGTGAAAAATTCAGTGTTAGTCTTGGTAGAACTTCCCATGATACTGTAAGAACGTGGTGACTCCTCATTTTAGGAGCAGCCTGTACTATCCATAGGTTTCTCACATTGGTTCTCAGCCTCCTATTTAACATCACAAAAGATGGGATACAAAAGAAATCCTCAAATTACTTTTTTCCTGTTCACAGCTGAGCTGATTTCTGCTCATATGCTGTGGTCAGCGTTTGCTCACTGAAGCTACTAAACCTTCTATCTGCAAAACCCACACTTAGCAAAAGGTAAACTACAATAAATTAGTGCAGAATGGCAAGAACAATATTGACAAATCTCAGATGGTCAAAGTCTCAAAATGCTGATAGCAGCAATAGAACTGAATTAGATTTTTTAAGTAATCAGAAAACAAAGTGAGCATCAAAAGGCTTCCAACTATGCCAGAACTTAAAAGGAGAGTGGGCTAGGTCTTACAATTTGTTATTCTTCAAGCTGAAGGGACTTCAATAAAACCACTACAGGCTTTGTAAGCTGTTTTGTCAGGGACATCCCAGAGCTCCCTCCTGTCATTCCTGGAACAGTTTATCCAAGCATTTTTCTCTGTCTGGTTGATTTAGACTGTCTGATACTGGCTCAGTTCCCAGATCACATGATTCAAAAGTTTATAGGGACATGTTGGACTCCAAAAAGCCATTCTATGACTTTGCACCAAGAATGCCATGACCAATCTTCAATGTCAAGGGTTAGTAGCTAAAGAAAACTGGGAAAGCAACTTCTGAGCTAATCCTGGTAAAGTTCCTGTGGGAAGGAGAAAACCATCCTTTCTGGCCTAGCACTCTCTGTGCACCAGTGGATCCACCTCTGACATTACCAAACTGGAAATATTAGTTTAAAAAAAAAAAAAATCTTTCCCCCTCAGTCCTGTCCCCTAAAAAGTGAAAGAAATGCCACCAAATTTTACAATGGGGAATGATATGCCAAATCCATCTCAGCAAAGGAAAATTCTGCTACCAGAAAGCAACATGTGGGGAAAATGAACCATGAAATGAGCCAAACCTGCCCACTCCCTCAACCAAAATGAAGAAGCTACTGTTTCTATGGTGAGTGGGAAAGACAGAGACTTCAGTATGGCACTGGAAGGAGCCCACATTCCCTGGCAGCAAAGCCTTATCCTCTCCTCAGCTGTAATGAAAAACCACCTCTCCCTCTCTCCTTACCAACCTCTCATCAAAGGTTCAAATGATCCCTAAGCAGAGAAATGTAATTAGGATCCAGCTCCTGGGAATTGCTATCAGTTTGCTCACACTGGCTGGGAAATGGCTGAACATTTCCATCCACCTGCCAGGCCACGATAGAATTTCCAGTGCCTTTTGACACTGTGCTCATGGTGGCTCCCAGAGCCCAGGAGAAATCCTGCCTGCAAGCCCTCAGCACAGCCCAGCTCCCAGTGTTCTCCTGATAATGCAAACTGCCAGCCAGCAGTTTTAATTGGAAAAGCAGCTACAATGGAATAAAGTGGAGATTAACCCGTTGAGTCAGCCTGCCCTGTTTCCCCACGGAAATAAACTCGTGTAGAACCTCCTTTCAGTGATAAACTCTATCAGGTGCCAAAACAAACCAACAAAAACAACAAAAGCCCCCACATTTCACTGTGTAAACAACCACAACACTGCAAGAAAATGTTCCTTTTTTAAAGGCAGCAGTGAATGGTAGCAAGGGCTCTAGGAGAATTCTTCAGCCCTCCTCAGTCATCCAGATGGACCAAGCCTGGAAAGCAGGAAACTTTCCTTTCCTTTCAAGCCAGGCTCTGTGTGACCTCAGTCATGTCCTTTTGCCTTCTGCACCTCTTTCTCCACTCAATGATTCAGGAATGGCTGTTCAGACAAAGGTCCCAATGTGCTTTCAGAAATACCACATCAAATGCTCAAATCATTAAAAAAAAAAACCTCCAGTGCTGTTTGTCAGATATCTAACCAGTCCACACTGTGGTTCCCTTCTGGTCTGGTAATCTGTTTTTTCTTCCCATTAAAAAAGGAAAAATGCATTCACCCATATGTCTAATGCAGCACCATTGTTGGGAACTGGGAGCCCTGATGTTCTCCAGCTGTGATGTTTTGCTCTCATGGCATGGATTTCAATCTTAGTTTCGTTTATCTTTGAGTCCTTGCGTCAGCTTTATTCCTCATGTTACTCCACAAGCCTGTCCTGTTATTTATATTATGATATGATCATCTGCTGCACTGTACCATGCTGATAACAAAGGTTTTTTTGTTTTTAAAGGCTTGACTGAGCTGTCCTGAAATCCACATAATGAGGAATTTTCAGAAATAATGATGGCACTTGCTCTGGCTCAAAATAAAGTTATGTAAAATAACCAATACTGGGTTTATTACATAGATCAGAACCTTGGCATTTGCATCAAACCTTAATCCAAAATGAGTGAAGGTTGTACCATTCTGCCATGGATCCATTTCCAAGATTGCCTAGAAAACTGATCTACAAAGGCTGCAGATTTTTTCTTTAAGGAAATTTTTTTTTTGTTAAAAACAAGAGATAGAATGTGTCTCAGCATTGCAGGGGGTGAAGAAATGAGACCACAAGGATGAAATAAAGGGGGTGACACGTTAGTCTGAGGATTGGGCCAGAGGTCAGGATGGGGAGGTCTCCTTGTTTATGGAACACTGGAGTTCCCATTGCTGTGAACACTTTAAATCAAACTGCATGAGGTATTAAAGCAAGCAGGATTAGAAAAACCTCAGAGGGCAAAGAACTACCCAGTTCATGCCTTCCCTTTGAAATGCTCATAATTAGTTTTCCCTTTGCCCTATTATCCTTCATTTTATTGTTTTGAACCATCACAGCTATATTCTCCCCACTCTTTCCTCTGAGCACAATTAAAACTCTACTAAAAACTTCACTTTAACAAGAAATAAACAATTAAAAAAAATCATAATTGAAAAGAAATCCACATTATCTACCTGTGCTGCCCTCACTTGCTTTCTCTGCTTCAGCAGGTTGAAAACTACTAAGCTCAAACTGACAGCCAGGATGTTTTCAGCTTTTATGAATTACATCTTTAATTTCAGCTGCATCTGGGTTCAAAGAAACATCAGATTCCCATCTGTATTTCATATCTCAGGCTCAAACAAGAGCTCTGGGTTAAGGTGAGCAGATCCTTGCTCTGTCTTTTGCAGGTATTTCTCAGGGCATCAAAGTCTCATTTGAAGAGCTACCTTGGAGTCAAGAAATATATTGCTTATGGATCTCCAGGGGAAATGACACAAGTGAAAGTTATTAAGTGCACAGCCTCAATATTTGTCCATCCCTTCCCAAAGAGACACGAGACAAGGCTGCTCACTTCCCAGACAATGAGTGGTCAATCATTTTAAAGCCTGAGGGGAGCAAAAGCACCAACTGTGGTCTTCAGCAAAGCACTGACAGCCCAGTGTGTTCATGGCACCAACACAATGGAGAGGGGATATTTACAGCCAGGATCATTTTATGCACTGAACAGGTCTGTCCCCATCTCCACAAAGCCAAGTTCTGAGGTTTATTACACCTTAAAAGAAGGTCAGACCTCGATGTATAAAACCTGAGGACCTTTCTCAGCCACTGGCTGTGCACAGCACTGCCACATCCTCAACTGCCAAACCCAACTGCTTCTCTGGCTCTACCAGATGGGCAGAAATCCTGCACTGCATAATTCCAGCCAGGCAATAAACACGATGTTTTAGTAGGATTTTTCAAGTCCAACAGCTTTCACTACACACACCATCCCTCCCCACACTCCCCAAATACGTAAACCTGCTTTGTGGAATTCACATGCTGCCTGTTTCAGCAGCAGGTTGTTGGCTCAGTAGCAGTATGACCTTGCTCAGGAGAATTTTGCTAAAACATGACTAGAAAAGAAGTTGTTGGCATCCCCATATATCAGTGGGCCCAGGTTCAGGCTCTCCAAAGTCTGAAATTCCAGCAAATTTGGAGATGTTGTCTAATTTTTTTTTGGTGCAGGAGGCAACAGGCACATGGATGACAAACCTGAAACTAAAAGCACAGCTTAGAAAGCAGGAGAGTGGAAAGCTAGTCGGAAATTTTAGCCATTTGGGTATTTATCACACCCCTAGTTGGCAGCTGGCAGGTTGTCAGCAAAATACAGAAGCACACAGCGGATTATTTTCAACCAGCTTATTTTTGCAGTCAGGAGAGGACAAGCTTGACAATTAACAGCAATCATGTTCAGAACAGATACCAGCAAATTAACTCTATTTTTCTTCCTTGCCATGCACTGCATCCGAAGGTCTGTGAACACAAGCAGAGAATAAAGTGGATGCTGAAGGGAAAAACACAAGGTCTCATTTTCAAAGCAGTCAGGAGATCTGTAGGAAAGGGAGGATAAAATATTTCAAACTAACTACAGGAGGGAAATGGCATGAGCCATAGCAATGCTGCTGCTAACAGGGATTTAGAAATTGTGGGAGCTGGAAAGTCTGCTTTTTTCCTAGTGGAATTTTGGGTTCTCAGCCTTTTCTTTTATGTTTAAATGCCTTTTTTTTTTCCCCTTTTTTTCCCTCGTTTTCAGTGTTACTTCATAGCCAGGTTCAGTCTGAGTTATTCTAGCTGACCTGCCAATAAGTGTTTAGAATTTCCTCAAAAAATTCTTCATTTAATTTGGGGATGGGGTGCAGGGAGCCATAACAGGGGAAGAGGACAGAGGAGGTAGAACTTGTTCCTCACCATCAGGGCTCACAGAAGAACTTCAGGAGCTTTAAAGGGAGACACAAGCACAGCTGTGCAACACAACAGACAGAAGCTTTGCTCCATGGAGCTCCAAGACCGAGCACAACTCTTCAGCTCTCATGATCCACCTGTCCCAAATGCCCCAACATCCAACAGAGCCCCAAATATTTGAGGGCTTCAAACAGACTGTGGGAGAAAGAACTGCAGCACTAACAGTGCCCACTCCTGGCAGACATAGCAGGGAAGCAAGTCTTAAATAGAAAACTAAAGGGATTGCAGTCCAGAGGAACCTTTCAATGTAAAATATCAAAGTAAAATAAATAAAAAATAAAAAATTATATAAAATAAAAAATATTAAAAAAGAAAGACACTGTTCTTTGATTTGATTTTAAGCTGAAAGGTTTCAAACCTCCGGTCATTTCCCCAGCCAGGACTTCATACCCCTGTAAGTGAAATCCCTTTACAAGCTTAGGAAAATTTCTATTCCTTATCACCACCAATATCCATTCCTGGCATGCAGCTCTTTTCAGTACTGTCTTTGCAGCAAAAAAAAAAAAAAGAAAAAACAAAAAACCAAACATTATGCACGATGAATCTCCTTGTGACCTTTAGTGTAAACTTCCCCCAGCAAGAAGAACTCCCGAATTCCCTCTGCCAAGGCTCAGGACCTGGCTGGAGACACTGCCCTTTAGGCTTCCATCATTTATCAGGATAGGAAGCTGTCAGGCTCCTGCCTGACATCCACCAGCTTAGGAAAGGGAAGTGGTGGCAGTTTACACCAGGAAAATAATAGCATATGGCTGGGCGTTTTGGCAGGAGGGGAAAAAAAAAAAATCTATGTAGTAAATTATCCTAATGAAAAATTGGAAATACTCACTGAGCAAAGGCTCTCCGATGGAAGACCAGAGAGATGATTATTCTAACCCAGGGGAAGCACACCCTTGAGAGCAGTTTGGGTGGGGGGAACTGAAAAAGCATAATGAGAGAATGTCTAAGGCCATGTTTCATGCATTAAGAGATTTCAAGCCATTAACACCTCATATCCTGATTTTGCTCATGTTCTGCCTCTCCCAAAGCACCTGAATTCCACCATGAGCTAACTAAGGAAGAGAGGGAGGAATACTGCCTTTGGAGGAAAAAAATGTCTTTCCCTTCCTTGATCCTTTTTATATCTGTGTATAAATGCAAAGCCTACTTTTCATATTTACTAAGGGAGTGAAGGCAGGAATCCTTCCCACAGCAAACAATATCACCTGGAGCACCTCACAAAAGCTGCATCAAAACTGGGGAGGGATTCATGCCTTTCCTCTCTCCATTTACATGTCACAATACTTAACAACACAAACCCAGAACTCCTTGGCATATGCTTCGTACTCAAAAGGTTAAATCATTTCCTTTATGAAGATGTTTGGGGTGTGAAGAAAATAAATGGGTGCAATAAAAATAAATCAGCTCTTGCTTTGCTGGTTAATGTATGTAACCTTGTCTATTGCCTCATTCAAACTCCATCTCTACAAAAAACTTTGGAGAGCACAGGGGCAAAATTAAAATAAAAATGACAGCGGAGAGAGCGGAAGGGGAGAGGAAAGGAAGGAAAGATGAGTTTTCAGATGAGTTCTGAAAACAGATGGGAAATGACTGAGGCACAGAGATTCATTGTTCTTGCAGAAATAGCTCTGAACAGATTATTAAAAGCAGCCCATCTTCTACTGTCACACTGTCTTTCCTAGAAAATCCAGCAGCTTTCTTCCCATTCCCAGCTCACAGCTTTCGGCAATCAGTTCCACAAGTAACCACATCCTTTCCCTTGAGATCTTCTCTTCCCTTTTGTCCCTGCCTTTTTCTGGCCCCAGCTGGGAGAGTGAACTCAACCTGTCCTCTGCCACCCCTTCTCTGCCTGACAGTCCAAACCCCAGGGTTTCTCCACTCCCTTCCAGAACACTGCCTGGCAATCTAACGAGGTCAGCACAGAGTGAAGCTTTTCCCAGTGCCCAGATGCACTATTGGAGTATAAGAACATGTGCAACAACTTTTAATTCTCTGCATAATTGATCACAATAGATTGGACTCCTGAACCATCTGAACACCAGCTCAGGACTGCGTGACTGAGCAGCCTCTGGCTTGATTGATGAGTTTTTCCCCAGCTGCATGAAGGTCAAGATACACATTTTGCTTGTCGATGTTGTCCATCTTTGCTAAAACTAAACCCAGTTTCTCCTGAACTGGGAGGAGAGCTTTGATGGCCTGTAGAGAAAAAAAAAACAAACAAGAGAATCAGAGCACCTTGATCAGGTTTGAGGGAACTCTAGAGGTAATACTTGGAAAATGCAGTTGCCAGCAAGACTCTGTAAACACTTCAGAGAAAGATCCACCTTGTCTGGATTCATCCCTAAAATACAGGCTTTGCTCAGATTCTTGATCAGATGCTCCATCAACCTGATTCTGCTGACTGGGATCTTGACACTCTGAAATAAATTATGGTCTAGGCAATGAATTTGCTCTTGTTATGCCTTCAAACGTCCTGAGAGGGGAACACAAGCTGTGTTTACAAGTTGCTGAACTTATCCCTCCCTGTGCCCTATGCTGTGTTCAGCCACTGGAGCACCTCTATAAATTACACTTAGCAGAACAAGACTGTGTATAAGAATGACAATTTATTAATGGGGGGTTTTAAAGTGACTTTCACTTGTTATTTGTGTAAAGCACAGACTTATTACAGCTTTTCCGATGGAGGGCTATCTTCCTGGAAAGATTTAAAGCTTTTCAGATAAGATTTTCTTTTAACCCAAAGGAGCAGAGCAAAGGACACATTCCCCCCTTTCCTCCCCAGTCACACTGATTATGATATATGGCAGGTGGTAAAAAGTCACTTCTAAGAGCATCAAGTATGTTTTTGCCCAGGTTCTCACTTGAGAGCTGCACTGCCTGCCCAGTGGCATTTCAGTTGCCAGGTTCCAACTCAGGCAGCAGATTGCTACCTTACCTGGGGCATTTCACATGCCTTGCACGGTCACTTTTGACAAAAGCAAAGTCCTTTTTAGATGTTCCAGAATACACTGAAGAGGTAACTGGCAAGCCTCAACATCTTCGGGGCATCTTTGCTTGCTACATCTAAACATTGCCTTAGGTATTTACTTAATATCATTTCACAACAACTTCAGGAATGCTCTGTGAGTTTGAGTTTTAAAGCCCTCTGAGGAATTTTATCTTTGCAATTGGACAGCAAGTTCCACCAGAAGATCTAGGGCTCAAGGCTTGGCACTGTGAATGGTGCCCTGCAACAGCCCTGGCACACAGCTGTGAGCTGCTAACTCAGAGAAACACAGGCACAGGATATGAAGGACCAACTTTCAATATTGCTACCTAAAATAAAGGGCTTAAATCCCGCCAAGGCACTCGGGGATGCCAAGAGTGGCCTAGAGGATCACAAAGGAATTGCCTCAGAGGCAGAAATACCATCCATTTTTCTAGTGTCTGTCCAAGGCACTGACCTCTCCCATTGCTGGGTGTGTGATAAGAGGGATAAACAGTCACTGGCATGTCCAGACCAACCCCTTGGACATCCAAGCCTTGGCTTGGACTCTTTCAGGAGACATCTCTGGTGGTAACACACTGGAAAACAAATTTCAGCACTAGAACATTAATTAGCTCCATTTTTCCTAGAGCTGGGTTAGTCTAGGGCAGAATCCACCTGGGCAGCCAAGCTGTGGAGAGAACTGAGCACCAACCATCCTGTGGCTAAGCCTCAGACATGGTGCCAGAGAAGAAGGAGCTGTGATGGATGATTGCTCTGGCTTGGAAATACATCTTATCAGTGCTGTGGGTTGTTGTCAGAGAGAGGAAAGGCTCTGCAGAGTGGAGATGAGTCACTGGGTATGTAAGGGGGAGAAAAGATGCAGAGAGCAGCTCCTCAGGCCAGTACCAGCTCTGGGAAGGAAGCCACAAACAAAAAGCCAACAGCTCAAAGCCACCTCCCTGCCCTGGGAAATCCAGGGGTTGTTCCAGCACAGCTACATGGTGTAACAACAATTCATTATCATACACAAAGACCTTCTGAGATGTTTCATCAAGACCATCCTTAATTCCTAACAGGCAGAAAGAAAAATCTCCATTCACAATAGCAAGTGTTTGCCATACTCTGCTGCAGAAAGTCACCCCAGCTGTTAGATACAGGCCCAGAGAGGAAAAAAAAATATTGATAATCAGCTATTGATTCTTCCAGTATTGTCTCAGCAATCTTTGCTTACGTTCCCATTTTTCTGGGAAAATCATACAAAGTTTTAACCAGAGAAACAAGATCAGATGTTCTCCCTGGGACTATTCAGATGCCAGCTTGGTGTTCTAGAAGGGCTGAGACAATTCACACAGCAGTGAGTGATGAGAGGAAGAAAAGATGAGGTGGAAGAATGGAATAAGACCAAGAAAGGAAAAGCTAGAAGTCATCTGCAAACTTGCATTAATCATATTTGAAAGTACCATGTCTCCCCAAAAAAACCAGATAAAGCATTGAAGATGTTGCTTTAAAATGCATCTGGTTTTGTCACATCCCTTAAAACTTCAGCACAAATACCTGAAATTAGGATTTTAGGCCTCTTGCTACAAAAATAGAAGGAAAAAGATAGACTGAATACATCAGGAAAGAGGAGACTCAGACAAAGTTTAATTGAGTGCTACTCACTTGAGAGATCCTTTCACCCAAAATCTGTTTGAACCAATATATTTTTACAACCAGTAGCTTGATAAATTTACCTGGGGATTTGAAGTTTTCAGGTTAAGTGCAGTCCTTAAGAAAGAAATTTTCCTCCTGAGAAATTAGCTCCTCTGGAAATTATTTAATCCTTCACTGTTTTTCTAAAGTCATGCTGCAAATATCAGTAATGGATTAAATACCATCTCATGAACAGTCATAAAAATAGCTGGAAAAAGCACCTTAAAATTGTGTCTGTCTGCCAGAAATCCTGTTATCTGGCACCACTCAGCTGAGATCATCATTTGCCTCAGGAGTTACTCTGGGTTTTAACACAGGCACAGAGCATTTTGATATGGATACAAAGCAGTATTTTTCCTGCCTTTTTTTTTAAATCTTGTTTTATTACTGACCTTGATAAACCTGGATAACAAAGGTCACACATTGTTTCAGATGCACCAAGCTACACAGATATCACCAAAAATCCTACAAACTTCTAAGCTGCTTGGGTGTTTTTTTGTGGCCTTCCTTACCCCTGTAAGATTCCTTTTCCTTAAGGATTCTCATTTTTCTCCCCTTCACATACCACCAGGCTCAGTCCTAACCACTTTCACAGAGCCATCTCTGTTTCCTCAACACTGACTCCCCACTCTCAGGTGCACATTTCCACTGCCTGTCAGCAGAACTAAAACAGGAATGATTTCTTCTGCCATGAGCACACAGAATTTTGAGTAAATTCTCCAGAAATTGAAGAAATGCTTCTAGGAGCCTGAGGTCTGTGGTCCAACACAGTCCTTGGCACATTTTCAGCACAGCCAGGCAATGGGCATTTCATTTGCTGACTGAGGACACTTCATAACTGATATGTCATTAGGTGAACCCTCTGCAATTTCATTTTCACCCAAATATTCAGATTTGGGGAATTCTTTTTTTCCCCCAAAAGCCTCCACAAGTTCTTGGAATGCATAGACAAACATGCAAGGTAGTCACAATTTACCTGTTCTAGCAGAACAACAGCCTGTCTTCCAACAACATAAATTAAAGGATGCCTGTATCACATGGTGACCAAACAAAAAACCCACCAAGACAAAAAAGAAATGTTCAGTGTAGAAATCTTCAGCTTTGCTGTGGGCAAAGCCTTTCACAAAGCTTGCTATAGACACCACTGTTCCAGGGAGCTTATTTGGTGTCACTAAGCACTCCAAACACATGCATGGACAGCACATGCTGAGCAAAACATCCCTGTGGCAGCCCCTGTACCTGAATGGAGGAGGCTTTGCTCCAAGGAGGGCAGCTGGCTGCTGGGCAGGTCCATTGCTGACCTCTCATGGTCGGAGCCAGACTTACATGGCCAGGGACAGTCCCCAGGACAAGGTGGCAGGGTCCCCAACCCCTGGGTTTCAGTCCTGCTGTTCACAAGCAGGTCCTGAGCAGTTTGTCTCAGTTCACCCAATCCTCAGTGACAAGTTCAGGGTGGAAAAACCAACCTGGAGGAACACTTTGCTTTAATCCAAGTGACTCACACTTTTGCAGAGACCAGTTTGAACAGTCTTGGGCCAGAGGGGTAGCACAAGGTTAAAATTCAGTAGCAAGACCATCCTTGAAAACGGAATTGAAAGTCCCACCTTTCCCTCAGCTCTTACCTGCCCACAGAATGTTCACAGCACACCAGTGCTCAGGTAGAGCACAGGGCATTTGAGTGTTCAGCTATAAATTCAACACTGAAATGTTTGCAATGACTGAAACCTCCTGTCCCAGCAGCCACAGTGGGCTCAGGAGCTCCAGTTCAGACACAGACACTGAAACTGGGATCCACCAGGGCTGGTAATTAGCCATGGCCACAATCAGTGTTTCCTCACAGCACATCAACCACCCCAGAAATCTTCAACCAGGAAACACTTTGCAGGATGTAGGTGCTGAAGAGGGGGTGAGGCATTTCAGACCCTCCACACCCTGCTTCTCCCCGCCTCTCCAAAACTCACGGGAGCTAAAATAACATTTCTTTCAGCAAGTGTCAGAAGAAGGAACTTCCATGACTCATCAGCTGTTGTTTTAGCCTGCGAGGGACTATAAATTACACTAATTAGAACGTGGTATTTTTCTTGCAGTTATACAAAACACTGTCTCTTCCTGTGACATCTAAGCACAGAGCCATCAAGCAGGAGCGTGCTCTGTACATGTTTGAACTGGAATCCACTCTTCACTTGCAGGAAAATCCTCCAGCAGCAAACTGGGGAGAGCTGGCAGAGCGCATCAAGAAAGCTGTGCTGAATTATGAGAGGAGGGAGAGTAAATTAGCGGCCAATCAAACCTGTCCAACCAGAAAGAGTCATTCCTTACTGTCAGGGACTGCAGCACCAGTATCACTTTCACTCTGAGCAGAAAAAAGGTAATTTATGTGGTCTCCAGTCGCTCACACCATCAGTCCATGCGGATAATAAGTTTAGCACTTGTGACTGTGTTTTCTGGGAGCAGCTTATTTGCATTTAGCCACATAACACACATGCACAATCTTGGACAAGCCAAATTGAAAAGCCTGGCTATAAGCTGTCACTTCAGTTTTCAAGCCTGAATTAGCCCAGTAAAGTAAAAGGATAGATTTATTCAGAGAGCAACATCCTAAATCTGGCAATTACAACAGGCTCCTGCAGAGCCATTGCTGTGATTCACCTTCCAGCAAGATTCCTTCAGGGACAAACACAAAAATGGGGTTTCTGCCCTGCTCCTGGAGTATGGCAGTGCTTTGTGGAGCCTTAAGCTATACCTTCCCCAAGATGGGCACAGATGGGAACAACGTGCCCATGGAACAACTGCACTGATGAGGAGGAGCTGCCCTAAAGCAGAGCTGCTTCTTGCAATGCCCTGTTCCTCAGAATTTGATGAGTTTGGCTGATTTTGGCCCTTCAAGATGGCAGAGAATTACCTGATCTATGAAGGCTGATGGAATTTAGTTGCACACTAAATACAGCTCAGATGATACAGCTCAGCTCAGGGCTGTGGGGAAGACTGGAGGTGGACCTGAGGCAAGGAGAGAGACCACTACTCATGGCCAACAAGTTACCAGCTAGATCTAGTCACACTTAGTCATACTTTTTCCACAGAAATCTGCTTTTCCTTCTGGAAAGACAATGATTTTCCTCAAAAGAGGACTCCCTGGTGTTTCACAGCTTTTTTAAGAGTTTATTAAGTTCAACACTAGTTATTTTATTGATTTGTCATCAAAAGCTCATGTGTCACTGTCTAAAAGCAATAAAACATCATCATTTTGTATTGCCACCAGGCTTCTCAACAACTCGAAAATCATGAAAAAAAATGAATCTCTATTTTTTAATTAAATTGTACCATCTTGGTTGCAAAGCCAACACACAACCCAGAGCCCAAGGCAGGACTCTGCCTCCCTCCAGAAACTCCAGACACAAACTCTCCAGCAGCATTGCCCGCTTGTGCTTTGCATGGAGCCTGCAGCCCATGGGCCAGAGGGGATCAGGGAACGGCAGAGCCCTCAGACTAATGCTTTGCTAAGAAATAAAAGCCTTTGGCACCGGGAAAACCCAAAGGAGCCTTTCCCCAGCTGTCTGGAGCAGGGGCCTGCGGGGCTCCCTGGTTGCGCTCCCTGCGAGCCACCAGCGCGGCAGCCAAAAGCAGCTGGAGAGCGAGAGCTGCGGGGCAGCTGTGACAACAGCCCCTTCCCTCCCTCCTCCCAGCGGGCTGGGGGGCAGAGATGGACCCAGCTGCCGCAGATGCCTCCCCCAGGGCTGGCCCCACAAGCACTGGCTCCCTGCCCCAGCTCCTCAGCTCCTCACCTGCACCGCACCTCCACAGGGAGCCAAGCTAGGAGCAGCCCCAGCTCCTTGGCCCCTGCTGCTGGAGGAGCCCAGCGGGGTCTGGAGGACATCTGGCCACTTGGATTTCCAGACAATGACTCACACACGCATCCCGGGACGGCGGAACCTGCGGCCTTGGGAAGGGATGTTTCCAAAGGTCCTTCTTGCTCTTGGTGGTGCAAGGTTTAATTGGCACCTGAGCCTCGTTGAGGCTGGAGGAGTGAGGGGCTGGTTTGGGTAGTGGGGTCACTCCCCCAAAAACAGCCTCTCTGGCAAGGCAGCCTTGCACCAGCATGAGGGTCTGCAGAACATGCAAACCCCAGGGCATTGCTGAGGCAGCAACACTCCCAGTTAGAAAATTAATTCCTTAAACAGAGGAAATATTCAGAACGTTTGTTTCTGCAGTTTGCAGTGAAGCACAGCCCAGGTGTGACACAGGCAAATCCCCTGGGCAAAAGAAGTCACAGCAGCCTGGCCTCGGTCAGCCCAGAGCAGGTTCTTGCCCTTCACACTTCACCAACAGGGCATTGTTGTCCATGAGCTATCACTCTTTGAAGAGTCCTAATCTACACTAACACTTCTCAGCCAGAAGATTATGAAAGACAAATAGGACACAGCTAGGTGCTGGAAATATCATTCCTTTAAGCACAGAAAATTTTGCTATCCCGCAGCTGGCCAAGATCTACATCATCTTTTTGAAGCATGTACTAACATAAACGGGCCCAGATTTTTCTCTCTGCTTTTTTTCAAACCTTAACTTCACCATAAACAGGAAAAAAAAGAATTAAAAATAAAAATCTTTGGTTTCTGTTAAGGTATCATCACCTCAAAGAAACAGAGATGTGTGGTCTGGAAGGTCAGAGGACAGAGCAGCTGGAGTCACAACTGGGTAAACCACCAAAAAACCCATGGAATAATTGTCCTGTTCACAGACATGCTGCTCCTCAGACTCGGAGATTTTCAGCCATTCCCAGCAGTGCCTCTCTGTTCCCATTGTCTATCCTAAAAAGGATAAAGCCCAAACACCCCTTGCTGCCCCCCAGCCCCACCCTGCTCTGGCAAGAGAGCACAGGTCTCCTCTGCATGAGGCTCCCTCAGTAAAACAGACAGCATATGGCATCCCACGATCAGCCTTATGATCTCATCTTGTCTGACTGCTATTTTTACAGCTTGTTATTAATAAGCATAAAGAAGGAATTTGAGGTGCTGTCATGTTGGATATTCACACACTTCCAGCCCAGATGGTGCTTTATCAGGATTATGGATTGCCAGGCAGAGGAGCTTGTAGAGGAGAGCCATGCATGGCTGAACATGAGCTCTACTGCTTGTTCCCAGATATGAGCAGGACAGGGGTGAGACAGGAGAACAGAGCAACAGTCCTGTCCCCAAATGAAAAAAAAAAACCACCTGTTAGCAAAACCACAGCACAGTCCTACCTTGGTGAATCAATGGAGGATGAACCACAATCTGCAGGACTCACCACTCGGCAGATAAACCAGCCCTCCCAGGACCTGGATGAGTCTATGTACCCTCTGAGCTCTGAGCAGAGACATCAGAGCAACACCTGAGCTCTGTGATTCTCGTTATTTCTGCTCACTCTTCCCACCAGATAGCAGAGGGGGGCCACCTGTGGGTAGGTTCACCTGTGACCTGCTCTCATCCTCTCAGACCTACCCAAAGTCCTCCCCAGCTTCAGGTCCACTTCAGCAGTAAACCCCAAAGCAGGGCTCAGGTGATAAATAGAGCAAACTTCACAGCATGAATGGGGGAGAACCTGCTGATGAGACCCAAGAGAACCATTGTTCCATAGGCTGAATAGACTCATGCTATAAAGGACAAGAAAACATCAGGGACCTGCACCACTGATGCCTAGCAGTGGCTGCATCCATGTCCACTATCCAGGTTGTTGCCCAGAATCATGGAATCATGAAGGATTTTGGTTGGAAATGACTTTTAAGATCATCTCATTCCAACCCCTCTGCCATGGGCAGGGACACCTCCCATTAGAGCATCAAGGTCACTTTGTTAGATGAGCTAAAAATCCACATTTCATCCATCAGGTTCTTCTAGCTTGGATGGACTCTGAGGTCCCTGGGGGCACTGCAGCCCTCCCTTGGCTGGTTTTCCCATCATCACTCTTCCTGCAGAGACTGCCCCAAGAGGGACTGCAACAAGCTCCCTTTGTCCAGGGAACAAAACCAGTCTCCTTGCTGACCTCCTGACCCACAGACATTGCAGGGATCAGCCCTGCTTGCATCATTTTCTCGAGTGTTTTGACCTGCAGATATGAAGAAAAAAAATATCTCTGAAGTCAGCTCTATCCAGAGAAGAATGAAAGCAGAAAAACACTCTCCAACACATGTGAGGCAGCACACACCTGAACGAGGCAGCAGTTTCCAGAAGCCTGACAGGAGTGGAGGGAGCACACAGACCATCAAGAAAACATTGGGGTGGTTTCCACCCAGGTAAAAAAAACCTCTCCAGTCATTCAGGCCAACCTGTGGCCACAGAAATGCCTTCATCCAACTTTGACAGAAGTATGGATCTGGGAACAGAGTCATGAGGAAGAAGGCAGAACGCTACTCACAGATGTCAACTAGAAATAAGTGTCCTAGAGATAGGAAAGCATCCCTCTGGCCTAACTGCAAAAGGATGGGGAGAGGAAAAGTGCAGAAACAGGGAAGGCAAGGTGTAAGAAAAAGGCAGCAAGAGGAAGAATGGGAAGAAGGGTTTAAGGTAGTATATAGAGAGGAACGAGGCTGGCTAGGAAAGGCAGTGGGAATGGGCTGTTTCAAGCAGCCCAAAAATATTGTCCAGCTGTGCACAGCTCTGGGGCCAGAGGCCAAGGCTGGGTGCCCAGCTGTGGGAGGAGGGGGAGATGTGTCTGGAGTGGGAGAGGAGGGGCAGAGAGTCTGCCAGCACCTACAAGAGCTTTACAGACCTCATAAAACAGAGCAGGCTCCAGCTGTTCCCTGCACTCAGCCTGATACATGGATGTCCAGGGTTGTTCCTGCCAGCCAAGCACTGGGGATAATGGAAATGGGTGAACCACCAGCTCCTGGAAGGGTGGTGGAGGCTGAAGCACCTCCTGTCTCTAACTCCTCTCTCTGACCTTCACATGGGGCCCTGTGTGCTGCTGATTTATTTCACCCCACCAGGGATCTCACTGCAGCAATGCCTTAAACCCCAGCAAATATCTGCTGAGTGCAAGATGCTCTGCAATTCATTCTGATGGCAGGGCAGGTTTGAGAGGGGGACTGAGATGGTTTTGTTTGGGGTTTAGTTTAAAAAGGTGGTGGTTTTTCTAAATAGGCTCAGGATTTACACCTCATCCATGTTTGACTAATCTTCCCCAACTCCTTCTAACTTCCAGAGGAGAAGAGAGACGAATTTTGGCTATGGAGGACAGCTGAGGGAGTCAGCAGGTGTGGAGGGGACAGGAGGGGACAGCAGAGAGGAACAGGAACTGGAGAATCATTTAGGTTGGAAAAGGCCTCTGAGATCATCAAGTCGAACCTCTAACCCAAGCACAGCACTAAACCACGTCCCCAAGTGCCACATCTACACATCTTTTACATCCCTCCAGGGACGGTGACTCCACCACTTCCCTAGGCACCCAATGCTCCAACGTTTGGCCGCCCTTCCTGTGAATAAATTTTTCCCAATTTCCAGTCTAAACCTCCTCTGGTTCAGCCTGATGAATGATTAAAGGCTTGCCAAGACTGGGTCCATAGGATAACCCTATTCCAGCTCCCCATCCCTAAAGGAACCAGCATCCTCAGAGGATTTCCATCTCCATCCCATCTCCTGCCTGGCCATGGGCTGTCCCAGCCTGCAGAGAGAGGCTCCCTGCCTGCAGCTGCTACCTCCCTCGGGGCCCTCTCCTCCTCTCTCCCAGCTGGAAATCTCACTGGGGAGGGAGCTTGGGTTTGAAAACAGAAAGGAGGTTCTTAAGGCACCATTGTTCAGCGGGTAATTGCTTCCTTTCTTTCCCTCACTCCTGGTAAAGCCAGGGGCAATTCCTTCTAGCTGGAGGCAGCCCCCTCCAGGTTTCTGCTTAAGTCCTTAAGAGAGACTTTCCAAAGAAATAATTGCTGCCTTTCTACTTCACAGTCTTAACAAATATCTTTAGACCTAATTTCAACACTTAGTGGGTTTTATTCAGGTGATGAAGGGATTGTCTTTCTTTATTTTAGCTCCCGTAGTCTTTTCTCTTTTATCCTTTTATGATTCTTTTCCTTCTTTCAGCCCCCAAAAGGACACAGAAGTTTTAAGCTCAATTCAGAACTATTCTTAGGATTCAGTGTTGTGCAAATTTGAAATTATTTCCAGCAGGAATGTTTAACTCTGTAAAATAATGTGCTTTGGATCAAATTTAATAAGGCTTCTAAGTAAGAAATATTAGTCTATCCCCCCAATATCTCCTCAGTTAATAAAGGCTAAAATTTAAATCCTTGCCCTCAAAGGACAAAATTGTCCATCAGATTCTTTATTAAAACCTGTAAACATCTCAGGAAGTGAGAAGGTCTCATCAGCTCAACACATTCAACAAAGTGGGGGGAAAGCTCTGAGAAAAATGGATTTAATAAAGCAAATATGGTTTCAGTGGGTGGTTTCACTGTAGCAGCACTGACAGAGGCTTCTTTTTCATGCATGGAAGAGCTGCACCCTTGTACTCAGGGAGGTTTGCAGAGTGAAGATCAAGGAATATGTATTCCTTGTCTCCTCGGGAGCAGAGACAGGTGATGAGCTGTGAGGTAGGACTGGAGCTCATCCACCAAAGGCAGCCACAGGGGAGCTGGAGCCTTCTGTACTTCCAAGAAAACCCTTGCTCACTCTGTCTTTAGTCTCCTGAACAAAGTATGTATTCAATGCCTGGATTTTTCCCCAAGTTTCTCCTTTAGTCCCCAGGACGCCAGGACTTTCTGGAAGCCACTGAATGATCCCATTGGTGACACCATCTGCCTGCATGGTGGGCTGGAAACCCATGGGATGCTCTGCAGAGAAAGGAAGGCTGAGAGACAGCTCCTCCCTGGAGAGAGATGAGGAGGGAGAGATCCAGGGTGGGCTAAACCCAGAAGGAAGTGCAGTGCAAACATCCTGTGCCGTTTGGCTGCAGAGTGCTCTAAGCTGGGATCTGAGGGCACAGCTTGGATGGCTCCTTCACCAGAGGAAAGGAAATGATCACCAGGATACTTCAAAGAAAGACTGAGGTGACAGTCTCCAGCACGACCGGATTTTAGGGCTATCTTGCTCTGTGACAAATAAGACTGGCATAGTGACACCGGAAATTTCAGGTTTTTGGGAGACTCCATAGGACATGAATGTGAGAAAATGTTTATGACACATATTCCATACAGTTTAAATAACCTAAAATCACAGATGCCCTGAAGGCTGAGAGAGACCTGCTTGAGAGCTGACCCTTGACAACCGTAGCAATCCAGCAGGCTGGCCATCTGTCCCAACTTTTTTCCCAAAGCAGTCCTGAAGCGTTACATGCTGTCAAGGGCTGAGCAAGAGCACCTGGGGCTTAGGAGCCCTCGTGTTGTCTAAAACCCATGTGAAAAGCAGGAAAAAACCCATGAGGATTCCCTACAGAGTTCAAGGAAACATCTGAACCCGTTCCAGCCAATACACAAGTTCAGAGCCAAGCAAATATTTCCCAACACCTCGGTCTGTCACTTTGGTTTTGCCTCCTTATCGGCCGTGGATTGGCCAAGTTACATTCCTTCTGCTCTCCAAAAGGACAGGAATAAATCACACGTGAATGGTTTGAATGCCTGAGACTTAAGCTTTTGCTTAAAGTTAAGCATGTGTTTAAGTGATTTGCTGGTGAATTTAAGCTCGGGAGCATTTTGCTGAATTAAGCCTAATGGGATAGTCCTGGTGGAATAGTCATATTTGTAGAAAAGATAAAAGGAAAAAAAGTTTTTACATAAATCACAGTATTTCAGAAGTTCAAAAAGTACTAATTTTTTATGTTTCAGGTGTAGTTTTGCAGGGAGGGTGGTCTGATTTTATCAGGTGAACTGATTGTCCTTACATATATGGGCAATTTATACCTGTGAATTGGCCCTCTCTCTCCTCCCTCTCCAATACACAACCTCAGATAAGCTTCTTCTGAGGGAATGTATTGGCAGGACAAAAGATTCCTTGTGAACAATGCATTTATTGTTCCAGTTTTAAAAAATAAATATTTTCTTTACAAACAAAATTGAGCCAGAGGGTTGGAGGGAGGGAATGTAAAGGGATTTGTTTTCTTGCCATCACACCTTCTCAAATTAACATTATTGCTAAACAAAGACACAGCAGAAGACACTTTTAATTAAATTGATTTATGGGAGAAGTCAATGGATTTCTGCCAGTTTACACCAGCAGAGAATTTGACCCTAGGTGATTCTGTGTGTGGGAGATATTTGTACTTCTGAGTTGGGGGGCTTCAGGGGGATACATGAATTTTAGATAGTCAATCTCTATTTGTGCTTATCAGACAGCACAACCTTGAAATGCCTTTGCAGGTTTATCACAGATTGTGCTTATTCGAGATTATTCTCTCTCTAAATAACAAGAACCTGAAAAAAAGCCAAAACTTGTATATCTTTGGTTGATACGTGCAAGCTGTGGGGGCTGAGGGTGGGGCAGTGTACCACTAGCCCGAAAATAATTCTGATTGGGAGCAACGTTGAGAGGACAAACCAGTCTGCAAGCTCTGCACGGCAACACCCCTAAAAATCAGGTTCAGCCTTTGGAAGTTTTCCTTTGGCTGAGCATCCCTTCACATCTGGCAGCTTCTCCCTCCCACCCAACCCTCTCCCCAGGACCCTCCTGTGCTTTCAAAAGGAGAAGGAAGGGCGGATGATGCTCAGCAGCCCCTCCCTCCTCCCCGCTTGAAGCCACTTCAGAAACCTCTGCCAAGAGCCTGTCTCACACACTGCGGGCGACACCAGATGTCCTCTCATCTTTATCGGTGCATCTGCAGCCCTGGAACCTCCTCCTCCTCCCTGTGCCACCGAGAGGCAGATACTCATCTCGTCCCAGGGCTGAGAAAAGGGGCAGGAAAATGCAACCTGCCAGCACTGACTGGACTGACTGGTTAAGTCAATGTGGAAATCGGAGTGATTGCAGAAGGACACAGCAACTGGTGTGCTGGGGAAGTGGGTATTTTCCAGCTGCTGCCTCGTTTCTGGGTGGTAGTCCTGTCTAGCTTGGGGAGAACATTAAATAGCTCCCACAGAACTGTGTTTCAGCACAAGCAGCTCTCTTCACAGCCTTCTTCTCTCTATGAAATAGTATGGTCAGGAAAAATATTAAAACCAACCTCATCTTCCTCAGGCAGCTCAAAGTGCCTTTCAATTTCTCGGAGATTTACATATTAATTTATGATTACCAGTTACACAAAGCATTTTTTCCATTAAAGGAGGTCATCCAAGGCACCTTTTTATCATATCAAAATTGAGAAGCCAACATCTATAACCTGTATAAGTCTGGGCTGCTTATTTGATCATGAAGCAAGAAATCTGCAGGCTTTCTCCTAAATCCACTGAGCATAGTCTGGTACCTTGCATGCCCCTAAAAGCTTCAGGGAAATATTATATTTTTGTTAATTTCCAGTCCAGGAGAGTTTGGTGCTGAGCAGTGCCAGCATTGTTTGAACACTGTTCATCCTTCACCCCAGACATTACTGCATTTCCACATTTGTTCCTAAAGGATGATTTAGAGGTGATTTTTACTGAAGATACCAAAAAAAGAGTGAAGCATTGCTTTTGCTGAATGGAGTCAGGTTTAAATTATGCAGAGAGAACTTATCAGGGTCATTCTTGTCAAGTACTTAAGGATCACATCTCTTCTGAAAATAACATTCAGCCTTACTTTGAGGCTTACAAATTGTTTGGTAAGTTTTCTTTTTGTTTCCTTTAGACCCCAATAAGTAACTTATTGTTCTACAACAAAATATTATAATTTGTTTTAAATTTATATATATTTTAAATGAAGCATCAGACCATGAAACTCCGAATGCACCAAAGTACTGAGTTATTCAGTAATGCTGGAGCCTCTTCCCTCTGCTTCTCCTAATTAAGTGTTCAATGAGATGGGCACAGTCCTGGAGCACACTGAGCCCGGGACAGAAATGCTCTCTCCAACCAGACTTTTGGCAGAGGATGGTTCTGTCAAGGTGTTTCCATCCTCTTCACTCGCCAGAAACACTGCTGTAATCATCTTTTACATTAACACACACAGGCCCTTCATCTCCCAGGACCCCAGAGTATTTTTGAGATTGGAAATTAAGAGATAAGGTTGCCCTCCCCCGTGGAAAGCAGCCCTTCTTGCCCTGGGTTTCTGCAGCTCATTAAAAGCTGTCAGCACTGTGCAGCCCTCCCAGCAGGGCACCAGGGATGAAGGGACATGTGAAGCTGAGCCCACAGCCTGTATTTGTGGAGGAAGGGTGCAGTACCCCATAGGAATGCTGTGGGATCTCACAGAAAGCAGAACCTTAAGCTGAGCAGAAAGTTCAACTTTAAAACCAAGCTGTAGGTTAAAAAAGAGTTAAAGAGTATGAATTTTCATTTGGAGCAAATGTTGTTCTTGGAATATATGAAACATCTATTACCAGACATCAATGTCTACCATATGGCACATGCATTACTTCTCCTTCCAAGCAGACCTGCAGTTGCAGGCTTGTACCTCACATCCAGCGATCATACTGTGACAGAAAAGTCCACTTTGATGGAGTGCATCAGCCTGGGGAGCTGAAGGTGTTCACATGGTGCTGTGAAAGTTCCCTGAGCCTCTGTTCTTGTTAAGTCTGTGCCTAAGTAGTACAGCATGCAGCGTATCTGAGGGGAGTGAACACCTCCAGCCAAATTATCACTAGGATTAGGCAAACTAATTCAACTCAGATAAGTTCTTCAAATCTTTTCTAAAGCTCCAAGCAGACTCTCAATGAGGATTTACTTTGGCAGGTCTCAGTCTCTTCTATCTCATGAGTCCATGTTGCAATGGAAAAGAAAGATTTCAGGATTTTTTTTCCTGGCAGTTAAAATAGGAGGGAGGCCTCTCCTATTCGTTTGCGATTTGCAGGTTGAAAACATCTGATCTGTATGATTCAGTCATCTTATATTTCTTAACTTCTAAAAAAAATACCTTGCAACATTTCCAGTGCAGCTGGAAGCAAAGACTGGTGGAGTTTGTGTCTCAGGATATACCCAGTTTAACTTGTTTGCAGGGATAAATGAAGAAGAGCAGAAGTGAAGCAGAGCATGAGTCACAAAAATTCTGAAGAGTGAAATCCAGCTCTCAGCAGGTGCTTTTGCTAAGTGAAAATACCAATCCAAATCTGTCTTAGTGCCTCAGTTTGGCCCAAATATACAGAAAAAAAAATCTTGTCCATTTTTCTCTGGGTCATGCCCCTAAATACACTCAGTCCTGCCCAGCATCCCCAATACACTGAGAGCAGACTCAGTCTTGATGTGACCTCCTGAGGTTTAATTTCCTTCCTCTCTGACAAGAAGATCATAATTATTGAGGTTTTAGCTGACAGGCACTGACTGATTAAATCTAAAATAAATACTAATTGCAGACACATCATTAAAAAGGAGAGACAGTATCTGACTCTAGGTCAGATGCAAGCAAAGATCCACTCAGAGTTAAGGACAAACCCCAACTTGGTGATGAGCTTGATGTTCTTGCTAAAAGTGCCAGTCTGTAATAAGGAGGAGCCTGAAATTTAGCTGAGGGCATGAGCCTGGAAGTGTTCTGTCACCAAACCTGTCCACATTTACCACACAGCACAGCTGAATTAACTGCTCCAGTCCAAGGTGACACTAAACAAGTCCTCTGCTGCTCAACCCATCACCTGCTCCATCCCTCACACCCTGATACAGGTCTGGAAAGACAATTTCACTCTTCAAGCTCTGCCTCTGTGCCAGGGTGGGCACCAGCTGAAAGCTACAGGCATCATTTTGTGTCAATTTTTAGACCTGTTTCGTCACCTCAAGCCTTGCTGTATTCCTGTGACATTTTCAGTGCAAATGTCACAAGGGCCCAATCAGGAATGAAAAAAATCCCAGCACTTCTGACAGCTTGCATCTGGGTTTGGCTCATTTTCTTTCCTGAAGCTTTTTCTTGTCTTTCAGTGTGGAGCTCAAGTCCATGTTCCCTTTTCCCGAAAACTGATCCAGCCACTTACGGGATTCTCAGTGAGATCATTCAGGAAATATTTCCAGTTGGAGGTCTTTGCTTGGGGATTTTTTTTTTATTTATTTTGTCCTGTGCTTGGCATCAGTTACAGGTGCTTTTCCTATTTTGGATGGAAAGGATATTAAGGAGTATTCCTAACGGTCCTTTTGGCCTTTCTTTTTTTTTTTTTTTTTTTTTTAATTTGCCAAAAAAGCTTTTGATGGAACATCCTCCCCTGGCCCCCAGTCTGACAGGATTCCCTGACCTGCATAACGCTGTCCAGATTGAAGCATGAGAAACATTTTGAAAATGAACTATGCTGGAGTCTGGGAGTTATTAGCTGCCAAGAAATCCCAAAAGCTTTTAAACCTTGTTTGCAGCTGCAGAATAGGAAACCTAGGTGCTATTCATAGAGGAATTCAACAGGAACTGTAAATTCAAGGCAACGTGCTGCTAAAATACAAAGGTAAAGAATTAAAACAGACTTAAGAAAAGAGCAACCCAAGCCATAACGATGCCAAAGTGACTGATTGAAAAGGAAGTTTGAAAAATTTCAGTATGCCTGGCTGGGATATAAAACTCAGACTGAGGTAAAACAGCACATTCTCTAAAATCATGTGTCCTGTGCAGCTGGTTGTAGACCAGGGCTGAAAGAGGAGGTTGAGGAGCTTGTTAGCACTCCAGGATGGGAGATTTTTGTTCTGCAGCTGGAACAGGAGAAGTGGGGGTGGTTCTGGGAAAAGACCAGACTCAATCACTCAAAAATTGCCCAAACTGTCTCATCCCTGGAAATGTTCAAGGTTGGATGGGGCTTTGAGCAGCCTGGTCTAGTGGAAGGTGACCCTGCCCATGGCAGTGGGGTTGAAACAAAATTATCTTTAAGGTCTCTTCAGACCAAACCATTCCATAGTTCTATGAATAAACAGCTTTATCAATGAATAAAATACTTCTCCAGCCCCAGTCATGACACTTTATCTGCTGTACTATCAGAAAACTGCTCCTTCACCATTAATAAAAAGGAGATTAGGGTGAATATTTTAGGTGCTTTGAGAGCTAAGGGTTGTGAAGAGCATTGGCTGACAATCAAAAGTCACTGGAGTATGCTGGCTGAATAGAAGGTGTTCACCAGCCACAGGGTGGCCACTGCCTGGGTGTCTTCCCCAGTCTGGGCACAGCCACCACACCATGGGCAAGTGATTTTCATGTCCCAAACAGGCAGAGCAGGAGCAGGAAAATAGTGAGTTACAGCAAATCAGCTTTGCTTTTCCAACACAGCCCCAGGTTTTTCCCTGCCTGGTGAAAAACACCATCTTCCCTTGCCCTCCTGCCTGCAGAGCAGCCAGCAGCCCCAGCCAGCAAGGGAATAAACTGTGAACACCTTCTAGGGAATGATCTCATCCTGAACAAAAGTTAAATAAAACAACTTGATAAATCACCGTTCCCCTGTGAACACGAGCACACAAAAAAACAGAGTCCTCCTGCAAGCTGAAGTGAGCAGCTGCTTCAGGTTTTGAGGCATTTTTAGGGGGAGAGGAGCTTGGTTTTCAGTTAGATCCTTAAGTGCAGCCTCTAAAAAATCAGGTCCCATCAAGTTGCCTTCTGTTCAATCCCTTCAACAGAAGCATCCCAAATGAACTTGTCACTTGTCACCGTCTTTTCCAAGGACTCCAGAAGGAGAAACAAGACTCTTAAGGCAGGAGAATACTTTTGCACACCTGGCTTGTACTACTTTAAGGAAAATTGCTCTCAAGAGCTAATTAAAATGCATGATTTCCCCCCTCTAGCTGTATAGATTAATCTATTTCATTTTCAAAATCTCATTTTTTCCCATCACTTCAAGTATTCAGGAGAGATTACATTATTACAATCACAACTTGGCCTCAGTCCCAGAACATAGAGATGAAGAGAGAAAAGGCTTTTGTTGAGGACACGCACACACACTCACACACACACTTTAGACAAAATGAAAGCACATTAATCAGCTAATAGGGAAGGGGGGGAAATCTAAATTCTTATGACAGAAGCCACGAAAAGGAAAGATTTCTGGTGGAATGTATAGTCAATGCAAGAGAAAAAAAGGACTAGGGGATCTCATGGAAAACCATGAGGCTTTGAGGTTTGGGGGCATTTTGGGGGTCTTTTGGGGGGGGTGTTGTTGTTGGTTTTTTGTTTGTTTTTGTTGTTGTTGGTTTTGGTTTGGGGGTTTTTTTGACTAGGGAAAAACACAGATCTTCGTCTCTCAGAAGCAACCAAGCAGAAAGGACATTTTTCAAGAGCTCAGCATGGGCAGCTCAGGGCAATATTGTGTCCAGTTGAAATCAAGACCTTTAAGATAATATGAAGCCCAAAGAGGTTAAAAAACTACTGATACTATGGCTAAATAAAGCAGTTTTACTGCAGTCAGAGAGCTGTGAGGGGAAAGAAAAAAGAGAAAAACTACATGGTGTATTAAGATGCTTCATTAGAGAGCAGGTACTCAAACTTTCCCTGGAAGAAACAAATCCCCCGAGGTGAAAGGACGAGATTTTTTGTCAGCTATGCCAAAGTGCTTTCTTTAAAATTAATGTAAGCTCAGGGAAGTTCACACAGTTAAACGAGAGCAGAAGTGCTGTCCCTGCAGGATGCCTCCTCCCAGCACTGCCATCCCCCCTCTCTGCAGATGTTTGGGGAGGGGGAGAGGCTCAGGCTGCAGCTCCACATCTATTAATATCACATCTGCTGTACTCTGAGGTTTCGTGGCAGGACAGATTCGATCTGGATCAAGCACAAACACATTTTTGCTGAATTAGCCTGAGCACATGATGGGATGTGCTCCAGCTCTGAGCTAGCTGGCCACATTATGTCAGCCTGAAGCTGACACACAGCTCTGGACTTGGCTGAAAGGTTCCCAGGATCAAGGTATGTCACCATTGAATGCATTTAAACCAGGTGGGGAATTTGCACCAGATCAGGCGTTTCCATCACAGGGATCAAGCTCCTTTGATCCACTGCTGGGCACCTTATATCCACGTGTGTCAGCTTGTGAAGGCAGCCTCTAAATTCTAAACCCATGTGTGCAAGATAGTCCCCATTCCCCAAAACCCAGTGCCCAGAAATTATACAAAACAAGTTGGGGCTCGATCTAAGTTTTATAAGAGTTTTCCTTTTTCTTGCTGCAGCAGGGGCTGATTCCCTGTTGGCACAGGTTAAGGCAGGGATGCTGAGGCTTCACCATGCCCTGACTCCACAGCTCCCCATGTTTCTCTGGCTGAAAGGCTGGCTCAGGGTAGGAGCAGCACATCACAGCAGCGAGAAATAAATAAATATTATATTTTGTCGGAAGGATTTGGGGTTTTAAATTATATATTTAGCGAAAACACAAATAATTCATGAGTGTTTTCAGATCCATGAATAATTCAAGCTGGAACCGAAATAGCTAAATCATCAGGGCCATCATCCTCATAGAGGCATCTAGGATAGGTTATTTCAAGTACATTTCACTGCAGACTGGCACGTGCACAAATTCACTAATAAGCAGCTGCATCCATGCCTTCCAGCTCCCACAAACCCCAGCTAGTCACAAATCCCTGACTCAGGATGCCAGCCCTATAGCTGAGATGCATCTGAGCCCTAATTGAGCCATAGCTTTAAGAGCAGGGACAGAACCAGTTTGAAATCCCATTTTATAGCTGCTCAAACCACATCTGAACCATGTGGTACATGTGTGGCATTTAAGAACAAATTATCTGAGCGCCATACAAATGTTCACTAATAGCTAACTCCAAGCTCTAGCAACCAGCATTCTTGCCTGCATATTTGTGGCTGACATTGTGTAGACTTTGAGGCATGTGTATTTGTTCATTTGAATTCTGTGTATTTTGTGGGCATTGAGGGTGTAATACTGAAACCATAAGTTCATTGTGAAAAAGTTTGCACTCTTATGTATATATGGAAACCTGGTATGAGCTGGACAGCCAGATACGTTAGCAGGGATGCTCAGAACAAGAAAATCTCAGGGTTTCAAGTAATTTTGTGGCAATGAGGGACGTGGTTTAGTGGTGGACTTGGCAGTGCTGGGTTAACAGTGGGATTTGATGACCTTAGAGGTCTCTTCCAACCTTAATGACTCTATGAGTCTAAGTACCTTTTAATGACAGTTGCCTTTACCTCTATCTTGACACCAACAAATTTAACGTGTTTTATTACTGCTTCTCAAATTCTGTTTTCAAAATTAACATTTAACTTCGAATCCATTTCAATTAAAAACTGCACTTTAAATTTCATGCATCCTAGCCCATCCAACAGCATCACTTAAGGCCTCTCCTAATTTACTGATACAAATTGAAATCCTATGGTTGTTATCAGGTAATCAAGGAAGTGTTTAGCCTGCTGAAAGAACAGTAGTTTATCATTAAGGTTTTAAGCTTAAAATGTTTTCCAAAAAGCAGCCCCTGATTTGACATTTCACTTATTACTAATTAATTGCATAACGCCAAAAGTTTATTCCAAAGCATCCATCATCCCACCTCCAGCCTCTCTCTTGCTCTGGCCTTTACACCACACCTGGTCAGCCTCCTGCCAGGGAGAAATTCAAAACTCAGACCTACAGAATTGTGAATTCAGCATCAGGCTAAAAGCCAGTTGCCACCTCAAACCGCAAACACTAATCCCAGAGGAAAGCCCCACCCCATGGCAGGGGGTGGAACTAGATGATCTTAAAGGTCCTTTCCAACTCAAACCATTCTAGGAGTCTATGACTCTGTGAGAACTAGCCAAATTTCACCCAGAGCTCTGTGCAGGCCCATGGTGTTTGTTCACCCAAGGTGCTGAGGTAGGACGAGGACATTGTCAGCCATCACAGGGGATAAACCCAGCAGAGAGTCTCAGCCTGGGAAAAGGGAGTTGAGCATTCCTGGCTGTAAGCATTTTGACAAAGGACAGTATTCTTGAAGTCCCAGTGCATCATCCAGACCCCCCTGTCCCACTGGGGACATGGTCCCTGTGTCCTGCTGGCACAGGGTGGCCTTGGTGCAGCTGATGGGCAGCACCCCCAGCCACCCTTGTGGCTACAGCCAGAGCCTGAACAATTATGGAGGATATGCAGCTTTTAGAGAGCAATGATTAAGTAAACAGCTGTCCCATATGCCCTCCTGCATCCCACTGCAGAAGAAAGTTATCTGGGATGGGTTACACAGCTGCTCTTTGGCCAGAGACAACACTGAGAGCAACAAAAAGTTTTTGGAAGGAAGTTGTAAGTGTAATATTTCGTTAAGCGGAAATTAAGGAGCTGCATTGTGGTGTTGGCTGATACTGTTATATCTGATGGCATTTCACATTCTCTGCTTGCCACCCCACCTGCATCTCTGCTTTGGGAAAACCTGCAGTTCAGAACCACCAACAGAAAAATATTACATGGCAAATGCCTGACACTGAGGGTGCTGGAGGCACTTCTCTAACCCTCTGATCTCAGGACACATAACGGCTCATTCATTCTCTCTCTTTTTTTCAGTTTTGCAGGAATTCCCCCATTGTAGCAAGCCTTTGACCTAACCCCCATTTCTTCTAATACTGCCTGACATCTTCCCATCATATGTTAACAGTGTGTGTGTCTTCAGTGAAAAGCAAACCATTGCTGGTGCTCCCAGGCCCCAGAGAAAAGCAACGTGGAGGAAGAAAGAAAGTAAGAAAGAAAGAGAAACCTCAGCCTCGCTGGTTCTTCCCAGAGATGTGTTGCTCCAGCAACTGGAAGTCAAACAATGATGTCAAGAAGACAGAGCAGAGCACTTTAAGTGCAGCGTCCAGTTGCCACAGCAACTCGTTCTTAAAGTAAGTGATGCAGAGAGGTTTTCTTTTCTCAGTAGTAAAAGAATACGAGAGAGTAAATGAGGGTAAAGGATGTTTACCTGGGGCTGGGGGTGTTAATTTAGGGGGCTGGGATGCAGCACCCTGCCAAAGGGCCAGGGCAGGGAGGAGGAGGAGGAGGATGCTGTTCCCTCCCAGCAGAGCAGAGCAGCTGCTTGGAAAGGAATTGCTTTGCTCTTCCTTTCACCAAAGGAAATGCCAGAGAAGCAAACTCTGCTGCCAGATGCCACATGGACACCAAATGTTCCCCACTGGCTCACACCAGCCCGCGCAGCCGAGGCTCTGAGGGGAGGGCTCCTCGTCTCGCTTTCATCCCTCCTGCCCTGAGCTCCCTCAGCTGTTGCTGTCCCATCTGTCCCACGAGCTCTGGCCGGGCTGGGCAGCCCACAGCCTTCAGACAGGGAGGACAGGTGCTGGGGGGAGCAGGGGGACCCTCTGGCCACCCCTGAGTAAAGCCTTTTTCCAGCCCCTGCTCCCCTCTGGCCCTTTCCCCAGCCTCCTGCACAGCTCTTTTGTTTGGCACTGGCAGTTTGTGGCTTCCCAAGAACTGAAATCTGTGGTAAAAAGGCACAGCTTTGCAATTTCACTCCAAATAAAAAAGCCTCCCACAGCCCTCTGCTCCCAAAGGGCTGAGAGGGGAGATGGAGTGAGACCTGTTGGTGTTTCTGGAGGACAGGACATGGCTGCTTTTGGAGCTTACAGCCAAGCTTTTTGTTGACACACCATTTACTCACATGGTAACTCACATTTACTCACTTCTTGTACTTGGAGCATGTTGCTTCCCAGAGCAGCATCCATATGGAGCTGGGAGACAGGAGACACCTTCAGCTATGGTCCTTGCTTGAAAGACACCCCAGACCTCCTAAGGAGCTGCTTTATCCCCACGTGCCTGTAAGGAAAAACGTGATTAACTCTTGCACTGATTCATCCTTATCCATTTATCTAACACAAACCATTCCTTACTCCATTAGGCCCTTGCCCTCACTGAGTAATCCCCGGTTGTATCATGCTTTGGAATTAGTCTGTAAGGTCCTCAGGGCAGGGATCATGCCTTGGAAGGTGCCTCACAGACTTTAGGCCATTGCTAAATTAATAAGAATGTAATAAAAGTATCAGAGCTCCACCGAGGGAGACATTGTTATGCCCCAGAGGCAGCATATCTGGTTAACAACCCTGAAAAGAAATGCCAACAACATTAGCCTCTGCCCCTACATCCCTCCACCTAATGTAAAATTAAATAGCTACAAATTACCTATCTATTTTTCTATCTGCCTAGGCAATTAGCCCATGCTCATTACTGGACATATGGGGATACATCCAAGCTTGCAGGAGCTCACCAAGACGGGAGGCACAACACAAAACATGGCACGAGATGCTCAGAGGCTTCTGCTTCCTCGTAAAATACACCATGAAACCCACAACGCGTTGGACCATCAGCAGAGGTCAGGAAAAACCTGCAAAATCTGGCAAGAAAAGTGCCCAAAGAGCAAAGCAAGAGCCAAGGGCAGCAAGCAGGCTGTGAAAGTGTTCTCAAGGGTGTGTGCAGGGCAGAGAGGAGCGGCCAGGGATGTTTATTCATATGGGAAAGGCAAACACCAAGCTGTAAGCAAATGTGGCATTTATTTGCAATTAAACTCGTGCATACATCTCCATGAATACAAGGTGCACCCCACTGATGAGGGAGGCTGCTGCCAACAGGGCATTGTCAAGGAAAAATCCACAGAATTGCAGCGAGGGGATGTCTCAGCACCAAGTCAAACATCCTGGAGGGAAATTCTGAGGTTCTCCAGTCAGCAGCACGAATTGAACTCCCCCGTGCTCGAGCTGAATTTGGGAGCACAGGAGCCCCCACACCTCCCTCCATGAAGCCAAGAATGCTGCCTCAAATGTGCTTTAATCTAGTTAAGTTCGAGCCCTCTGCTCTGCAGTTTGACAGTAATGCTATATTTTTATTCAGAGCAGGATCACAGGTCTGATGAAACCTCATGTTGCCAACATAAAAGTGGAGGGAGCTTTAGCTAATCCCAAGGAAAATGAAGCCCACCTCTTTCACCCCACACCCCTCCTGAAAAGAAAGAAAATGCAAACCCCACATTTGACTCTCTTGGAAGAGAAAATTCCCTGCTGTCCTCAGATGGTTAAAACATGCAGCTTTAGTGGGCTGCAGAAGGAATAGCAATTACATACCCTTCACCTCTTGCCAGCTTGGGCTTTTTTTCTTTTTTTTTTTTTTTTTTTTGGTGGGGTTTTGTTCTAAATCTTTCAACTGCTTTTGGGGTTTTTTTTCCAGTTCTTCTTATGGGGGAAAACATTCTCACCCTCCAAGAGAGAGGGTGGTTTAGGGGGGAAGAAAACAGGAGAAGGGAGTTCACAGGCTGCTTCAATGTCATTAAAAAAAAAAAAAACCCAAAAAAAAGAAGAAAGAAAAATGAAAAAAAGAGAAAGAGAAAAAGGCCAGGTCTTCAGCAGAGTTAGCCTGGCCATATTAAAGGAGCAGGTGTTGTACTGAGTTAATTTATCTGGGAGGAGACCTGAGCAAATCCCAGCAGCCCTGCTGAGAAAAAAGCTTTGTATGCTGACACAAAGCCCTCCCTGCTGCAGCACTGCTCTTGCTGTCTTCCCTTCCCTCCTCCTCAGCTTCTCCTAATTGCAGGGCTAATGTCCTCTGACAAGTGCCTCAGATGGTCCAACAACAGCCCTATCACCCATTCCACATCCCTGATTATTATTATTTTCACAGCCCAAATCCCTGCCGAGCCCAGGCTGCTCTTGATTATCCTCCAGCACAACCGTGTCTGCTGAGGAGCTGCAAAATATTCCCTCCACCATGCTGAGGACCCAGTTGCTTGGCTGTTATGACATTGCTGCGATTTCTGGCACGAGGAGCAGCGCAAATGGGGCTCCAAAGATTCCTCTTTTGAGGCTGCAAGCCCAGGAGCCACATCAAAGCCAGATGCTTGTCTGATGTTTGCTTGGAATGATGGTGTCAGAGGGAGGGAGCCTATCTGCCTGCCATGCCTGGAATATGTGTGTTACTGGCACAGCCCCCAGCCACACCACAAGCTGTGTGTCAATTAAAATGGGGATCTGGAGAGCAGAAAGCCCAGGCAAGCAGAGATGGGGAGCAAGTTTGTTTATTGAGTTATTAAAATTGGTAGATGGGCTTCGTATGAGGTCAAGAGGAACAACCTGGCAAAGTCTTCTGTTGACAATGAAAAGAAGTTCAAGTTCAATGAGCATAGTCTTGGCATTTCTCACTCCCAAATACATGCCCAGAAACTAGCATTGCCCTGGGATCTCAGGTTTTTGTACAAAAATCACAATTTCCACCAGGGTCACACCATCTACCCTTGCTGCTGACCACTTCCACAAAGCCCAAAACATACAGCAAATATTTCCAGCAGCTGCACTGTGCCTTCAGGCTTTTCTTCTTCTACCAGGAGGACTTTCCTCTGGGAATAGAGGCAATCATGGTAGCAGAAGGGAAGCCAACACCTTCAAAAGCTGCTTTTCCCAGTGGCATTAAGATGTGCCACAGCTTCTCTGCTGCCAGGCACCACAGTGAAATGGATGCTCTGGGAAGAGAGGGGGAACTGGCTCTTGCCATTGCTCCCAATACCTTCAGAAAATGCATGGAATAACCTCATATCCACATCAGCCACACCAACTCATGCACAGGTCAAGCCACAGCAGCCACCACTGCCCACAGGAGGGGACAGACAGGGTGGGAACAGTGTCCCTTGTCCATCCCCTGCTGCACCCCTATCGCTACAGGGACAGGAGATTTATAACTGTCCTTTGGAGGGAGAGAAGGTGTCCATCAGGCAAGAGTTACCCTGCACCAAAGAGAGGGAATCTGGGCAGGAAAAGATTTCAGGACACCAGCAAGCAGCAAAGGGCATCTCATTCATGAACTGCTCGGAGGTTTCATCGCACAAAGCAAAAATAAAAGACACCCCTTTAAGATACAGTGAAAGGAAAAGCGTGTTGGGGAGGAAAGGGAGGGGCTGTGGAAAGGGATGAGAGCAGCTGGAGAGGAATTCCAGCGGGACAGATAGACAGGCAGTCACAAAGTCTGTTAATTATTTAAAAAATAAACTAACACAGAAAAGGACGTCCTGGAGAGGAGGGGGAGGCAGAACCTCAGGGTACCCATCAATTATGCACAAACCAGCTCAGGGACACTGCGAATAAGGGTCCTGTGGGCACTGTCACAGAAATGTCACCAGAAGCTGGCCCCAACCCACCGCCCGTGACACAGCACGGTACCTTCGTGACCCTTTGTTACCCCTGGCTTATTGTGTTTTGCAACTCGAGTTGGTATCCACAAGAGGAAACAAAGGAACACAAAGGCTTGGCAATGGTTTGTGTTTCTAATTGCATTGCAGCCGCGTTTTCACCTGGCACTCCCCTGGCACGCCAGGATCGGGACAGCCTGGAGCCTCCCTCCTGCTTTTTGAAACAGTGACCACAACAAACAATTGGGTGTCAAGCAGAAGCCAACTGCATCCAGGTTGCTGCCTCCAGATCAAGGTAAGCAAAGCTGCAAGGCGGGAGACGCAGGAAATAAATCTGTCCTTGACAATCACTTTTCCTGACTGGAGCTTGGGGTGATATGGAGCATCTCCTCCAGAGCTGCAGGTTCCAAGTTTTTAACAGGATCAGGTCACACACACTGCTCCTGGGGACTACACAACATGATTTTTCTTGGCTGAACAGCCACCTACACTGCTGGCTTTCAGATCTTTTTTTCCAAGAGCTCCATTTACAGAAAACCACCAAAACATGACAAAGTGGCAAAAGTATTTCTTCCCAGTTTTAATATTTTTCTTATAACTTGAGCCTTGAAATGATATCCCAGTATCTTTAATAAAGCTCTGGTCCAGAAACTCTGAAGCTTAAAAGGGGAAGAACTGTGTCAGGTTCAGAATGGTAATCCTGTATCCTGTGTACACTTCTATTGTTTCTTGCCATGATGAGAAAATATAAAATATTCCCTAGAAACCAAAAGCATTAACTTGCCTCATGCACACCATCAAATAGACATTGAACAATAAGAGGTTTGGCTTACAAATGGGTGGTGCTAGAATTCCAGTTCTCATCCCTGTCCTGGTTTTAAACCACAACAAGCTTGTAAATATGAAGACCCAAAACCTTACAAAATCTTAACCCACCCAGGTCGTCCTAATTCCTCCTATTACTCCAGTCTCAGTTTATCCATGGACAAAATGCCTTCTCTTTGCACTGAACTACTCCTTAAATCCTCCAGAAACATGCAGCTTGCAAGCAAGAGGGGTGATGTGCGTTTGATAGAAACCACCCATATAAATGAAACCGCAATTTTTACGATAAATCGGCAAATGGGCAAGCATACAGAAACTGTATCTGCCATAATGATTTATTTAAAATAAACAAATCCAGCTGTGGTAAAATAACGAGTTCTCTGCAAATACACACACAAATTCTGGCTATTTCATTATGAACATATTAAATCTAGTCCCTCAACTCCAGCTCTTGATGATAATTAAATACACATAGACGTACTGCAGTGGATTTGCTCTTGGTAATTTGCATAGCAGAAAATAATTACTCTGGCAATTAGATACAGTGCAATGTGCTGAATCTTTATGTGCACCACAAATTTCTTCTGATGCTTTGGCATCACCCTTTAAGAAATTAATGGTCCCCATCCTATTAATAGCATGACACAGTGGGTTCATGGTGGCTCTGCCTCATGTGGCTGGAAGCTCTGCTTCACACACATGTTTGGGATAACTTTTGTCCTTGTTGCTAGGGCTGCTGCTGCAAACCTCTTGCTGTCTTTAAACAGCCAGCTCCTTTGCTGGCAGTGGTGTTTTCCATTTGTTAGCTATTATATTGGTCGTTTGTCCAATTGTGCTGGTCTTGTCCAGTGATCAGCCACACAGTGCCAGGGCATCCCTCAGTTCAAGGGAAATAATCAGTTCGTTCCCCTCCTGTCCAGGCTATTTGTCCTGTCATACACGGGGATGATGCATCTGTGACCGAGGAGAAAAGGTGCAGACTTGAATCTATTTAGGTGAGACTGCTCATCCCAGGCTAAGCTTTAAACTCCCCAGGCTGAGAAAAGTAGTCCCCAGCCATCCTCAGGAGCAAAGGGAAGGATTAGCAGAAGAGGAGCATCAAGGAAAACAAAGCCACAGAACAGATTTGCAGCGCTGAGTTTTGTACAGCCAGAAAGCTCAGCCTTTTCTTCTCTCAAGGCATTTCCCTTTGAACATTGGTCATAAAAGCCTGTGAGAAAGCCTTCTCTCCCTCTTGAGGCTGCTGCCTGAGCTACAGCTGGCCCTGCCAGCAGCCTTCCCTTCCTTCAGCATTTCAACTCAGCCTGTGCTGAAAGGCAGGAGATGCTTCAGGTTACTCCCAGCACCTCTGGATCTCCAGAGGGAATCACAGCTTCAATGTTTAGAGAAGGGAGGCACATATAATAAATTTAGATTAATCAAGTAAAGAATTTTGATAAAAACTTGAGAAGCCATTTGTTGCCAGTGCACATCTAATAATAAAGGGAGAACAGGGAAACATCAAAGACAAAGCAGACAATGAGAAATGTGTGTGAGAGGTGAGACCATCACCATGGGGAACTTCTCTCCTCACCCAGAGAGCTCCTGGTCCTGTTTCCTTATGACCTCAGAGCATTTTTCACTGGTGCTGCCACCACTCTTGCCCTGCTGCCCCAGCTCCTCTCAGCTCTTGCCCAAAGATATTTCTCTCTCCCCTGAGCAGTGCCCCCCTCCCCTTTCTGTTGTCCTTCACACTTTGGTTTTGAGTGAATTTTAGTCTACTTGCACAAACTGCTGAGAGAAGAGATGGCCCAGAAGTGAAGGTGACAGCCTGGGCAGGGAGAGTCACATTCAATTCTCTCTGTCACTGACTTCTCACCTAACCCTGGGCATCCTATTTCACCTCCTCCTGTCCACCACTGCCTTCTTCAAAGTCCTGCTCAGAGATATCTATCAAAACACTTTGAACTTGATGTTGGCCACCAGCCACTTCAAAAAATCCTGTCAATTTTGGCTGGGTGTTTACCCTTAGGTGAAACTGCAATTCTGCAGTCATCCACAGCTGGACTCTGCTCTTCAGCAGACTCAGGCAGGTTTCACCCTCCCTTCCCAAGGGTCACAGCCAACACTGCAGCCTGACCCAGCTGCCAGGGTCACATGCTGTGAGAGGAACATGAAGAGATGCTGCAGTTGTCCTACAAAGAGCCCCAAACCCACCTGGAGGCCAGGCAGAGCCAGAAGAGTGGGGTATGGCCACCCAACACATTCTAGCACTGAGACCCACAGGCTGCTGCTGAGGCGTGAAAAGGAAGAGGAAAAATGCAACAAAAGACAAGAATAAAAAGATTTCCATTCCAAAGCACAATTAGGAAGAATGAACCCCTTTTTCTCAGGGTTAGGCTTTTTTTCTTTTTCTCTCTTTGGCCTGGCTCATGGCTGCCTGCAGATCCCTTTCCTGGTTGCCTAGCAGGGCTAGCATTCATGGCAAGCTGAGGTACACCATGGATGCTCCCTGGAAGCAGCCTGCTATTTCCTACCCAGATGTCTTTTATTTCAGTCAGTGTCATTGCTTGAAGAGCAACAATAGCACTTTATTTCCGTGGCTCTCGTCTTCGGGTAGTCTAGTGACAACCCTGCCTTACCTTCAGCTCTGTTGTACCCTGGATGAATAGCTCCTACAAAATAATTCAAAACAAATCAAGAAGGCTAAACCTGTAAATCCTCCCATTCTGCAAGGCCAAAGGGTTATTTTACAAAGCACAAGCACTCAGGCTACACAGTTCTGCTGAAGTGCCCTGTAACAGTCAAGAACAGCTGAAGCAATTAGCAATGCCCCATCTCCTCCAAAAGGCACAAACTCCAGGGAAGGAATCAATAGGAAAACTTTACAATACAGAGCCCTTAGCTCAAGACACGTTTCAGGGATAAAGCCTTTAAAAGGCAGGGGATAAGATGCTAGACTAGGACTTAGAAAAAGACTGAACTCTATCCTTGAATATCTGGCCCTGCCATGGATTTGTGGGCTCTCCCGTGTAAAATGTAAGATACTGATATTTGTTTCCTTCATCAAATAATTTGGAGTCCACTGACAGAACAGACTGAAGAAGAACTCAACCTCTGAGCTATTTATACCTTCCTATTATTTCCATTTCTATTCTATTATTTAACAGAGTAGTTTTAACTCTGAGATGCACCAGAGCAGACTCAGGGATAAAAGGTTCTGCAAACTTCTAACCCCAGGCACCACATTTGCAGGATATCTGACAGGAGATGATCCATCTCCCCCTGCTTAGGTTTTGAATGAGATTTGGGACACTTGTGGACATTTGTCCAAGCAGGAGATTCAATTTGCTGGTTCCTACACTCCCATGTCTCTAAAAACTGCACTTTTTACAAACAGGAAAGGGGAAATGTTCTCCTAGTCCTGCTGGCTAGGTGATGGATGGAGAGGCAGTTCAACACCTCAAAGACTTTGTGTGGATTCTCATGAGCAGAACTGGAGTGCAGGTTTCCAAAATACTGCCTGAAAGGTGAAGCCTACCCAGAGCTTTCAAATTTAGAAATTCCACCTTCACAAGCCTGTATTTCACCTGAGATGTTCATGATTTGTCTGTGCCTTTCATCATCACATAAGCACCTGACACCTCTGCCACATAAACTGCTAAGAACAGGACGTAGAGAAATATTGTGATTATAAAACTGATTTATTGTTTACTCTCACAGGCCCTAGTTGTTACTTCCACTGAATTCAATGGGAGTTTTGCCATCGACTTCAATAGGGTGGAGCAGAGCCAGGGACTTTTGTCTGCTAATTCCTTGTGGATCATTTACAGCTTTCCAAGCACCACTGCAAAAATAAACTTCAGATTTTTAAAAAACCACACGCACACACAACAAAAAACCAACTGGAGTTAAAATGTGTATAAAGACCCAAAGAGAACCACTGGCATAATATCCCTACAGTATTTCAGAATAACTCATTATTTACTCATGAAATCAGCAAACGACAGCTCAATTTCTCAGGATCAGCAGCGTGTGCATTTCTGATGCTGGAAATCAAATTACTCACAAGCCACATACATAATTTTGTCTTGAATATAGATATAAAAAGTTTAGATATGATGGCTTGGGCTCAGAGCACAGAGACATGGCCAAAAGTGAGCTGGATAAGTGACAGTGCTCTGGGATCACTTGCATCTTGGCATTCATGGCAACTCCTGCATGGATATCTTTGGACATTAAATAGATAAACAGGGAGCCAAAAAAAGGGAGAAAAGGTGAAAACTCATGTACAGCCTATTTCTTCCATCTTTAAGGTGCCTCTCCAATCTCAAGTGACAAGACCCAACATCAGGATTGACTTTGTGCATTTTTGCACACCATTGCCACGTGTTTTCATACAGAGCTCATCTGAAACTAAATATTTTCCCTGCAGAAACATGGGAAATGTCACTCTTTTCCAAATTTCTACCCAAGAGTCAAAAACTACAGCCCTGGATGAAAGTGGGGCAATGCTCCTGGATGAACCACCACCATCTTTCTGAACCAATTCTCATGTCAACTGCTTGGGAAAAGTAGGACTAAGACAAAGGGGAGCTGAAAGCCTGGGGCCTGAATGGAAACTATAAAAGGAACAAAAGTAGCAGCAACAAAACTCCAAGGACTCCTTGGCACCCAAGGAGGAAGCTTAAAATACAGCCAGCATCTCTCAGCTTTTTTTCCCTATCTTCGTCTAAAAAAAAAAAAACTAAAGAAAAGAGACAGCTCTTCGAAACAATCTCTTTCTGTGTAAGCTGTTGCCAGAGTCTGAGAGAATAAGCCAGGGTTTCTGTGCCAGCCCATTCACATGGCCAGGTGAAAAGAAACTCATTCCTTTACAGCCCGTGCTGCCCCACACAACATCTGCTGAGAAAGTGGGATGGGAAACACCAAAAAGGGGAGAAGAGAACAGCCGAGGCCTTCAGGTTAGAAGGGCAGGCTGTTCCCACCAGGGAGCCCCTCTTTCACTCGCAGACAACTGCTGCATTTGACATTTCAATGGGAACTGAGGCAGAGCAGGAGGGAGGGCGATGGAGGAGGGGGCGGCGGGAGAGCGCATAAAGGGACCGGAGTGAGAAAGGCGAGGAGACAAAAATTCTGCATCTCTTTCATTTCTGCTTTCAGGGGTTTTTGGGTTTTTTTTTTCCTTCCCATAATATGTCAGGAGAAAGAGGGGAGTTTCTTTTAAAATCACACAGATAGGCAGAGAGGGTTGGTTCTGCTAAAAACTGCTTCAAGATGAATCAATTTTATGGGGCTTACAGAGCAATTTTTTTTTTTTTTTGGCCACCCCTTTTTCTGTTTGTGTGTTCAATGAGAAGGAAAAAGGATTTACATAAAATAAACAAAAAGAATGAATAGCAGCAAACCGTGCCATGGGCACCAACAGTGGATGCTTTTAGAAGAGTTACATGAATATTGTTTCAGTGTTCAGCATTGTCTGAGGGTTCAACACAGACACATTCATCCTGGGAAGTAATTCTGGGGTCCTGATCACTCCATACAAACCCCTCAATGAGAGCTGCATGCTTTTTTAAATCTGCTTTATAGAAACTTTCATCCAAACACATCAGAGTAATTTTGTAAAGGCTTCAAAGCAGCCCTGTGCCATGAAAGGGTATTATCTCCATTTTACAGAACAGGAAACTGAGGCCCAGAGGGAATCATGCAGGCAGCATCCAGAAATGAATCACTGGCAAAGCCTGGAATAAAACTGGTTCCCTGGAGCACCACGCTCATCTGCAGTGAATGCAGAAATGGCCTTGGCTAAGTAAGAGTCTCTCTCCACTGGGTTTTATGTCAAGCCCAAATATGCAAACCAAAAATAATACGAACAAGGCTCAAACCAAAATAGCATTTTTGTATCCACAATCGGTGGATATGGATTCATAGAGAACACCAGTCCATGTGCTGGGAAGCATGGAGGAATATTTCAGTATTTGGTGAGGGGATAAGTGAATGGCCAAGGTGGGAAGATGACAGAGGAGAGCCCAGGAACAGCTCCTTTGGGGGGAAGCTCAGGGAGGTTAGGGGCATCCTCAGGAGACTGAGGTGAAACTGGGATTCTGCCTCCACAAATTAAAATGGGAAAAGAGGTATTACATCCACAGTTCATAGATCACAGAATGGTTAGGGTTGGAAGTGACCTTAAAGACCATCCTGTTCCAACCCCTCTGCCATGGGCCAGGACACTTTCCACTAGACCAGGTTGCTTCAAGCCCAATCAAACCCTATTTCTCAGTAAGAATTCCCATGAATTCCACTTATGGTCAGTAAGGAAGGCAAAAAAACCACAGAGCTTTCAGGATTAACAGCATGCTCAACACTCGACACACGCTGTGCAGCAGCCAGGGGTGTGTGTTATTTGCTTGGGACGAGGGTCACACACAGCAGAGAATCTCCAAAAAGCCACAAAGCCCTCAATGTCTGGGCTATAACTCAGAAGTGAGGATTAAGAGGTTAAAATGCTTTGTGTTCAGCTGGAATCAGTCTAGAGAGAGTTCAGCATCACTTACCCTTTTGTGTGTCAAAAATAGCCAATCTTTGATCCTTCTTGACTGCTGTGACTCAATATTACTTCCTTTCTGTCTCTGCTCCCCTCTCCACACACACACCCACCAGTGGGTTCCAGTTAAAGGGCCAGTTTGCACTGGGGCAGATTTAAGGGTGGTGATTCAGAGCCACAGGTGCTTCTCAGTCACCCTGGTCAGCGTGGGATGTGCCACATCACAATCAGCCAGGGCAACCTGGGTCTCCTTCCTACCAACCCATGGCTCTCAGGCTTTCCAACCTCTGCACTGACTACTTCCATGTTTAAACATCACAAGCATCTGAAAATCCAAAAGGTCCATCAGAAGGCATGGAGAGAACTTGTTGTTCTTATAACAATAACAAGAATAACAAGTTATTTTGAAGTGGTTTGAGGTTTTTGTTTCAAGTCAGAAGAGTCCTTACAAACACCTCTGAACTGTGTGTCTCTATTTTCCATCTGCAAAACAGGAAAAAAGAATAACCCGCATAACCTACCCACATTGAAACCTTGTGGGGAAGATAAAGCTGAAAAAGTACCAGTAAGAGGTTAAATCTCTCCCTGGTGCCTCACAATCAGCTGTCAGGGAGAAGACAGCAAGCGATAGGAAAAAATGAAAGTCCTTCTCTAACTATAAATAAAGTTGCCCATATTATTTTTGCAGTTATAAAGCAAGTTAGGGAATTTTCCTATATCACAGTGTATCCCCTCCCCATTCTTCAGTCCCCAGGAAAAGTAACTGAGTGACAACAGAGCAGAGCCACCGAGGCTCTCTCAGGTGGTGAGGACAAGTCCAGAGGACAAATCCATCCCCATTTTACCATCAGGGCTGGAGCCACCTCCCTGTGCCCAGCGCTGAGAGGTTTCACTGTTCTGGCTGCCACGGTTTGTAACACATACTCAGACACCAGATATCCACGGGGCAACAGTGAGTAATGTGCTGGCTGCTATCTGCCTCGCTGAAAGGGTGATAAGAGTCAGCCAGAGATAGTCCTGCTTCCCAAATTAGATAGCTAAATGATCAGGCCCTTGGAAAAATAACACCACAAGCCCTTCCCCACCATTACCTGTCTACTCACAGATAAGTACTGAGCATTGCTAAGGCAATGTTAACTGCAGCCTCAGCCCCCAGTCTTTAAAAAGTCATGACTCAGACAAGATCATGAAATTGGTTTAGATTTAATGTGACTTTTTCCTTTAAAAAGCTCATTTGAATGAGCTTTGGGTTTTCTCCTCACTGCTGGACTAGAAATGGGTTTTAAAACTGAAAACGTGATCAAGAGACAAGTTGCTGTTCCTGCAGCTGTTGGACTTCAGAGAAATATTTCCATTTGCAGGAAAGGTACAACTTATTCCCAGCCAAGAGATGTGGCGACAACATGTCTCTGTCAAAAGCATTCCTCAGGCTAAGTGAGGCGTCTTCTCTGCCCTCAACTCAAGCCAAATTTTTAAGCTCTAGTTCATATATATTTCCCCCAAAATAACTGTCTCAGAGTTACAGAAGTGGGTTAGCTCAAAGCACTGCTTGATGATAAATTTGCTTTGCTGCTGCAGTTGATCCACCTATTCACACTGACAGCACGTGGGTCCCTTCCAACTCAGGATATTCTATAATTTTTTTGAACAGGTTTTGGACAATAATTTCTGGCAGAGGCAGGGCAGGTGCCTATGTAGGTGCTTAGGAGAAGCAATGACACCTGGATCCATTACTGCTGTTTCCTTCAGGGCTACAGAACTGAGATGTTTGACCACTAGTTTGAAATCCCTCCCTGCAGTAGGGATTTGTCCTAGAAACAATCAGGGAGGGACCTCAGGTGGCTCAGGCTGTGTGAAGTCTTGTTTATGTCCAAGGTCCTGTCCCCAGTACCCTTCTCCACACAAAAGACTTAGACATACCTCAAGGAAGCACTGAAATAGGGTGGAAGGTTTGTTTGGGGACAAAAAGAAGAAAAATAAAAATATCACTCCCACATGTCCGAATATAAAATCATTAAGAATTTGATAATAAAAGGACTCTGGATTTGGAGTTTTGGTGACACTCATCAGCTTTATCTGCCTTGGATATAAAACACTGTAGACCCACTTCTCCCAAAAACAATGAGATAAAAGATCTGGGGTTCATCACTCACAAATTTGAGATCAAACTTGAGCCAAACCTTCCTGTGAGCACAGAAATGTGTATGCCCTACGCCAGTTCTGCTATCAGAAAGCTCCTGGAGCAAGGACCATTTTTGTACAGCTCTTAACACCAGCTTAGCACCATTTAATTTTCCATCCTAAAAGGAAAGCTCTGGTTTGCCAGGTTAATTCTGCACAGTACTGCACCATTGGGAGGCCTGGGAGCTGCAAGTACTGAATTTGGAGCCTTCTCTACCCTTGGCTCCTTAGTCACATCCTGAGAAACTGAGGGGGGAAAAAACAATCAGAGAAAAAAATTTAAATGAAAATGTAATGAGGTCACCTGTAAGATGTACATGGGTACTTTGCCTGCTGCTACAATTAGCAATATTTTCAACTGAATTTAAAGCAGATGAAAACCCTGAAGGGTAAAGCCTTCTAACTTTGCATCCCACCTACCCACCAGATCCAGAAATAAATTGTGTGGGTTTGGAAACAGCTCCTTCCCCACCTCTAACCACAGGCTTGACGATCCCCCCCGCCACAAGCCCCTCTGTTTCATTAGTTTCTGGATCTTTCACATACACACAAAACTATTCACACACACACACAGAGCTGCCCACTTCCAAACCTGACAGGTAAAATTATTCCCTCCTTCTGCAGCCCTCCTAATTGCCTCCCCTGGGTTCTTGTGGAGTGCAAACGTCACTGGCTAAATATGAAGTTCACGCGGTGTCACCGTGACGCCTTTGATTAGCGCCATCTCTGTATCCCAGCTCAGCCCCTACATTCCCTCTCATTTCCCTGCCACGACTCTGCAGCCCAACTTTAAATCATTATGCCAATTGCTCTCAGCTATTTGAAGATCATTTTCTCAGGGAACCATTTGAAAGTGGATGGTGGTGGTTTTTTTTTTAAAAAACGAAAACAGTGGGTTTTTTCTAAAGCGTGTTTTGTTTTTTTTCTGGAAGCACCTTTTTAGATGGGCTTTTCTCTTGACAGCTTTCTCAGAAATGATTGGCAATTCAACACCTAATTCATTTGACATCATTGGAGTTATGATATAAGGCTTATTAAAAGGTTTACAATATTTACCATCTTAAATCTTCACTGCTGGAGGCTGGTGATCGCACCAGAGTCTCTGCATTTCTACTCATTTTATTTTTTGGAACAAAAGTGAATTTCATGGTGAATTTTCAAAAGTGAATTTACCCTTCACAGAAGTGTCATCTTCACAAGCTGCAGTTGTTTATGTCTCCTGAAATCCAAATGAAGATCCATACCACCTGCAAGGAACAGCAATGATTTTAATTGGATTGTAGGAACTATCAAGACATAAATAAGCAACAAAAATAATTAGTATCAGCAGTTCCTTGTTTGCAAATTGGGACCTGCAACTCTTGCTCCTGAGTTCAGGATGCAAACCAGTTCTCCCCAAAGACCTTTGAACCTCATCCACAGAAGTGATGGGACCTTAAAAATTGAAGAATCAGGAGAGAGACACGAGAAACTGCATAAGAAATTGATTTAACCAAAGAGAAAATGGAAAAATGGAAAAAATTAATAAATCTGACTTCAGCTGGCTGTGGGTTACTCAGAAAACTGCAGTAACAAATTAAGATTTATTGTGTTAATGTACAGAAAATTTCTTTAGCCTGATATTTTGCAACAGAGTAAATTAGCAAACAGAATTAATTGACTGATTCATAACAAAATAAACTACCTTCAAATCACTTGGATTAATGATAGTAATGAGCAGCAATCGTAGTTCTTTTCTTCTTTTTAAAGGTGCAGATAATAAAAGTAAAGTATGCAAAGCCAGATGCTTAGACCTGGGCTCCTGAGGATATATTTGGGCATCCAACATCCTTACTCTTATTTTCAAAATGTTCTTAACAGCTCAGCAGCTTTGAAAACCAGACCACACTCTTCGTAGCCAACCAGGAATTTTTGAAGTTCATGATTTAAAAGGACATGACTAAAAACACTGAAAATGAACAGCTAAACTATCAAAGCACCCACTGACTTCCCAATTGATTTCTTTCAACAGCTGAATCTGTTGGTTGCAGATTGAACAGGGAGTCAAGAAATCCCACTTCTATTTCCAGCTCCATCAGTAATGATGTTTGGGAGTGTTTCTTCTAAGAAAGATCATCTTGAAATCCTTCCATATCAGATATCAATATGTCAATATTGGTTTATGACAGTGAAGCCTTTGCATTAATAATCATGGAAAATTTAGGTTGGAAAAACCATCTAGGATCATCAAGTCCGACCATTAACCCAGCACTGCCCAGTTCACCACTCACCCACATTCCCAAGCACCACATCTCTATATTTTTTGCACACTTCTAGGGATGGTGATTCCCCCAGTTCACTATAAGGTAAAGTCAGAACCCCCTGGAGCTCAGAGCACAGCCTGGGTGGCAGGACAGTAATTTTCCAGCACCCACCACCCCAGAGCTCAGCCATGGGGGATTCATCCAGCCCACTTGTGCTCCTGCTGCCCCAGACTGGACTGCAGCATCCTCTTTGAGACTAAACCAGCACCTTGGTGACTGCAACAGACCATTTAGGGTACAAGCAAATCTAATAAGACCAGCTGCTACTGCTGCAATGGGTAGCTATGAATTTATATTCCTCCTTTGCAGAAAATGCACGACCCCTATCCAAGAATATGGAAGCACTTTTGCTCCCCCCAAGAAATACCTAAAGCTAGTCAAAGCTGCAGGAATGCATACATTTATCCCAGCTGTGGGCTGCATCTGCAGATTAAACACCATTTGTTCTGGGTCTGACAGAAAAGTGAGCTGGAGAAAAATGTGTCAGAGACAAGAAAAAACCCAAACCAGTCAGGCAATGGCTAGTATCTAAAAGCTGATTCCCAGCACAGGTGTCTTATTTCCCCTCAGGGCTAACTCTTGCTGTTTGTGTCCTACTCTCCCCAGATGCTACAGCTCCAGAGGCAGTAGGATGGGTTAATGCACAGACTGGAGCATTAGCCTTCCTCTCCCCCTCCTCTTCCTCCTGCTAGCAGAAGCAGACCAGCCACAAAGCCACTTTCCTTCAGCACACCTCACTTATTTCCCCATCCCAGCTGTATAATGGTGCTTAGAATACCCCCAGATTATGCTTTTCACTGGACAATGGTGGACACTTGCAGGACACTGCAATTAGCAGCTGACCCCCCTCTGAGGATAACAAATGAAGGAGAAAAAGGGGAGGTGGAAGAGAGCAAATGATTTTCAGCCTCAGGTGTTCAGGCACTTCAGGGTCAAAAAAAAAATAAACCCACCCTTGTCCTGTGTTTCTGAAGGGTTGGAGAAGGTACAATTTGTACAAAGACAAAGGGAGAGACACAGCTGGATCCAACATGTCTGTACTCATCCCTTTCTTGTAAGCACCAGGGGAGCAGAAACCTTTCTGGCAAGCTGGTCCCCACCCCCAGCACAGGCTTTTCCTTCCCTTCTTGCAGCAGTCACACCTTGGTCACCCTATTAGGTGATGCCTAGCCCCACCAAACTGGGATGAGCTGCTGGCAATACCTCCATAGAGGCTGTGGAGCACATCCTTCCCTCTTCTAAAGGGAGAGACATAGCCATGCAGTGATTTGGAAAAGCAGAGACACCCAAAAAAACCATCTAACTGCTTTTGGTTAGTAATGTGGAAACAGGAGCCTGGCCAGCTCTTACAAAATACACTTTTGACACTGATCTCCCAAACAGGAACAGACTTGTTCTGGCTGTCTGTACGTGCACACACACCCACATGCACAGCTGTGAGAGGAGAACTTGGCTCCCCTGGGCTCCAGCCACCAGCACTAACCCAAACCCACCCCCAGAACCACCACTGCAACTGGCAGGGATCCCACTCTGCAAAATTCCTGGGACACCAACCTGCTGCTCCTGCCACCAGACCTGTCCCCATGGCTCACAAAGGCAGGTAGGACCTGGAAAAGTAAGGGGGAAGAGATGAGATCTACATCCATCAAGCAAGGCAGCTGAATGAATTGCCCTTTTTGAGAGCTGTGACTGCTCCAAGTGCAAATCTCTCCGAGTTTGTGACAATAAATTCCCCCTCCCCATTAATAAAATATAATAGCAACTCTGAGAATAATGGCCTATTATCTGAAGGCTTAAAATGACAGAGGCTTCAAAAGGAAAATGAAATATAGGGCTGGGGAATCAGTTTGGGTAGGGGGTTGCAACTTCTCTGCATGGCATGTGAGCAGAGCACGACAGATTTAGTGGTTTCTCAGGAAAACAGCACAAAACACGAGTGTCTTATTATTGAAAACCTATCAAATGCACATTTTTAAATTGTTCTCAGTGCACATATGTCAACTGTTTGCTCAGCTCAGAGAAATGCCCCTGACCAGGCATCCAAGCCTGCGGAATAAACAGGTTGGATGTATCCAACTCCTGCCCCTCCTACACTACAGCTGTCACGAGGTTTGCAGGTTCTGTCACCTGGAAGCAATGGGACAGGTGGCAGCAAGGACAGCAAGGATCACAGAGCACGTGCTAGTCTCTGCCACTGTTAGAGCACATGGAAAATGCTATTTTTAAATGATTTTTTGCCTCATAGAAAATGCTTAGGAAAAGTAAATTTAGCTTAAAAGGTTAACTTCACTTAAAGGCTTAAACTCAACCAAAATTTAAAAGTCTTTATAAAGTTTTGAGACCAAAAATTATGTCTGACCTTTTTTTTTTTTTTTCTCATTGAGGGGGTGGCAGTTTGGAATCAAATTACGGCTAGGTCTACATTTTATTTTCTTTTTTTTTTTTTTGCTACTTTTGCAAGATTTTGAAATTGAAGAAATGTTGTCCAAAAAGTTAATCCTGTTACCCTTTTCCTTTTAAGGATGTCATCATACTTTCTTCTCCCCTTATCTTTTGTTTGTCTCTCCTTTTCTCTCATCCTTATCCAAAGGTTCAATTCTCCAGAACAATCTCACTCAGTTACACAACCACTAACAAAAAACCCAAAAAAACACTCAGTGGTTCCCACCTTGCATGCAGTCTCTAATGCAAAAACTGCTTATGGCTTAATGATGCTCCTCCATGCTTCATTAGCTTTTATCAGTGTGGAAATCAGATTTCATTCTGAGTTTGCAGACCTGTCACTGGAATGGATATAGGAAAATGGGATATATTCCTGATTTTCTCAGTGTCGTTAGGCTTGTTGCCATTGATTTTGGAGGTGTCAGAAATGTCACCCACGGAGATTTCCAGCGATAGGAGGCTGCTGATTTTCTGATCCAGCCCCAATTAGCAGCTGCCTGATAATTGTTGACATTGGAGAGCTATGAAGTAAATTGGGGGCCTTGATCCAATGAACCATAAATAAAAATAATAACCATAAAACTACGTCAGTGCTATAAAACCTCCCACAGCGAGTGCCAGTAACGCCGCCTGGGATTTGAGACACTACCTGGAGGGGAGGGATCTGCACTTGGATATGGAACAGAACCTTTTTAGCCATCTCTGTGGAAGGGTGAAGGGTTGAGCAGGCAGGGAAACACCACTATTATCCTGCTTTGCCCCAAGTATAACCCAAATCAGGGCTGGGATGTTGTGGGTAGATCAGTCATTGTATCTCTGCCCATGGGGTCTTTCTAAAGGGCAGGTTTTAAGACCTTTTACAAAGTTCCAGGAATCCCCTCCTCGAGCCTGAAATGGCCTATTAAATGTGGTGGCAAATCCAGGGAATACCTTTAGATTTTCTTTGAGCACATCTCTGAAACAAAACATGACCCCACACAAAGAGACTTTTGCTTTGATTCACCTTTCCCATCACCTTATCTTCACTACTGCTTTTGCATGCATAAACTATTAAAAAAAGAGCATATCTGCCAAAATTATTTTCACATCAGAACTTCCTGAGTTATAATTGCCTTTTCCCAGAAAAGCAGACTGTGACAACTCACTTGAGTCAATCTCTGCTTGTAAAACTGATCTTGATCTTTGCCAACCCCTGGCTGTGGCCATTTCTTAATCAGCCACCAGGCAGGGAACAACTCAATACTCAGTTAAAAGCTTCAGTACTGAAAATCATGGAAATCTGTTCTTCTCTTTCCATCTCTTATGCCACTCTTGTGCAACTCAGTAGGGACAAGAAAGGTTCAGTGGTCTATTCAGGGTCCAGTCCTCCACACCTCTGTGGATCAAACTCTCATTGCCTTTAAACTGCAAAGGGAAAGCCTGAAAGTTTTCTTAGTGTTGCTCTAGCTTGCACAAAAGGGAAATTATAATGATTTCACTGCCTTTACCAAGCTTAACACACCAGTGTTTGCAAGGAGCTCTGAGCTCCTAGGCAGAAGCTAACAGAGTATGAAGTTATCATCCACAAACAGCCTATTGATGTTTTCTCCAGAGCAGCCAAATTAATACAATACCAAGTCCTTGCCTATGTTCTATGTAATTAATTCAACACTGAAATGACATTTCATTTAATCAAGACATATCATATCTTCTCTTTCAGCTGAAAGAAGAACTGAAGTTATAATGAAAACCGGTCAATATATCAACTACCAGCAATTTTTCTCTGTATTTCTGCAGGTCCCTGAAAGCCAAAAAAGAGCTGATGCTTTCCCTTCTTGATCTTCTTGCTCCTTATTTGATATTCCTATTGATACTGCAGTCAAAAACAGGCAGGGAGCTTCTCAGAACAGAGGAATTTTTCATTTTCATTACATTTCTTCACAGCAGAATTGGCTAAATTTTTTCCCCCCAACTAAAAATGTGTTTTTATGTAAATAAAAAATAGAATTGTCACAGGAGAGCTGACCATCTGGTCCTGCATTCTGATTCTGATGGGGATCAGCCCCAGCTGTTTCAGGGAAGGTTTGTTCCCCATCCTTTTCTGTAACAAGCCCATTTGCATCCCAGAACAGGAGGGCTTGCCTCTCCTTCCAGTTTTAAAAGGGAATTTTCAGCTTTCCAACTTTTTTTTTTTTTTTACATTTTATGAAAAATATTTTACACTGTGCTTCCAGAAGGGGACTGCAGTGAACAAGGGTTAGCCAACTTTTGTGTAGAGCAAAAGAAATTACTCTTGCACCCCCAAAGTATTTCCAGCCTTCTGTGACAAGTTTAACAGAGGCTTCCTGCTGTAGCAGATACACCAATATTTGCCATATCTTAGCCAAGATTTGATAAGTTCATCTGCCTTCATATCACACATTCAATATCCCAGCCCCTTTCCCAGGGGGTTGCTGGAATTGCCATTCTGGTCCCTGATGTGGGAAGGAACTGGAACACTGTAAACTTGCAGCTTTGTCCAGTTCATGTAAATCAAAGCACAGCTGCAAAATTTGGGAAGAGAAAAAAAGTGATGAAGGGGAAAAAAAAAAAAAAAAACCTCCCACCACACACATCCAAAATATAAATACTCCTGGCCTCCTCCCACTAGTAAATGTCACTTGACACTCTCACATCAAACCCATCATCAGCTTGAGCCTTTAAAGGAAAACCACTGCTGGGGTTGGCCTCACAAATCTGTCCCCAGTACCAATTTACAAGTAACCCCTCTATATTAATTATTGCTAAGTATGCCACAATGACACATTAAATTTGCATGCTAAAGCCTAGTTAAAGCCTGAACAAGCCAAGACCTCTGAGAAAGCGCTGCACAGAAGAGAAATGTATTGTTTTAAATAACTACCTACTGCTGAGCAGGGGCACAGAGCATATTTGGAAGCAGTAAAACTGCTGAAGAGAAGCAAGGATGTTTTGAAAACAATACATTTGGGTCCTGCTAACACTGGCACAAATGAACAAATGTATATTGAGGTTATTGTAAGGTGGTTGGTCTTGTTTAAATCAAATAAATGCAAGTGTATATTTGCCTAGTCTGGTGATCCCTGGAGGTGGGAGTTCTCCCTGCCTTGGTCTCAGCAAACATGTGGAAAATGCAGGTAGCAGAAACCATTGCAGTCCCCAGAGGCTGAGCAGTTGCAGGGAATATCCATAGCCCAGTCAAGCTCTAAATCAAGTGAGCAAGTGCTGTCCCTGTTGTGCTTTGCACAGACCTTCCCACAGTGCCCCAGGATGAATTTACCTCACAACAGAAACCATCAATGCTAAGCAAATCACTTGCATAATTACGAGTATTTGCACAGTGCCATCCATTGCAGCTGAGGTCACTTGCTCATTATCATTATCCCAATTTTTTCAATCAATGGAAGCTTCTATTTTCATTCGTGACTCATTCTGTAGCATTTGTTAAATGCAGTGCCATGCCAGGTATACTTTTAACACTTGCTCTATTGCCCCAACATGTTTCAGATGGGATGGGAAAGGTGTCTGGCTGCATTTACCCTTCCCATCACACGGGATGTTGCTATTAATTATGACTTCTGTGTCATATTAATCACATGATATTATTATTTATAAAGCAGTCCTCCACATGCCAGTTATAAAAGGATCAAATCTTATCATGCCCTGATGAATCAGAGTTCAGTATATTTTAGGTTCCCCATAATCAGCTGGCAAAGACTTGCTTGCAAGCAAGATGCTGTTTATTTTTAGGTTAGTAATGAACAAACAGCAGGAGTCCATAGGAGATAGAAAGGAAGAGCCACTTCTCTGGGAAACAGAGTGATCCTAGAGCTGCTGCTGGAAGCAGCAATGTGAGACAACACCTACTGCTCATTACATCACATCAACCAGCCAAAAAATGGCCTTTGACCTGTGGGTCACTGGCTCCAAACCCAGACAGATTTTATCAATGATCAAGAGTGATTCCCATCTGATTGTTTTTTGTGTCTTTAAGTAAAATAAATAGGAAAGTCTCACTCCAACTCTAACAACAGCCAGTTATTAGGTGCTTCAGTACTCAATAAGATTTCCAGCAGCAGCAGCCCTGCCCCTCAGAGAAGAACAAATCCTGCAGAGTCCAAGTGAGACATACTGAGGTCACCATACTCAGCTCTCTATCAGCAGCCACAGACATGAAATACTGTCTGGAATCAGCTCTAGCATCTACAGAAGTCTGAAATCCATCATTATAGTAATAATTGAAATAAATCCAGGGAAATACCCCATCTAGTCAAGCTGGAGCAAGACTGGGAAGATCCTTTCTCCCGGGAAGGAGATGTTTGAACAGTCCTAGCCCACAGCACATAAACCTTTATCCTGCAACATCATCAGGTTGGATCCTCCAGCACCCACCTAAACAGAATCACTGAAGTTGGAAAAGACCTTTAAATCCAATCTTTAATAAGGGAGGCAAGGTGATGGCTATGTCCCAGGAACCTGGCTCTTCCAATAACATCACAAATTATGGGCTTCTTGCAATAATCATGTCCATCTACTGCTCCAAGTTACTCAGGAACCTCTTGCTGCTCCCAGCAGCCCATGACTCATCCCTCAGAGAAAGGCACACACAATTAGGAGCATCTGTCAGTAAAGCCACTGACAAACGACTCTCACAGCTCTCAGCACACATACTTTGGTCCAGAGCTTTGGCAACTCTGGAGTGTTTGGGAAATATATGACCCCCAGCAGCCTCCCCCCCCAGCTTGTTTATCCAGAAAAACGTTTAATAAGGAGCTTGTTAAAAAGGCCACAGTTATAGAGCACTCCTTGTCTGTCGGGCAGTCAAGTTGGATTATGGTGCTGATCATTAATTGTTGGGGAGGAGGTGGAGGGAAGAAGGGCTGCCTTAAATTAAAAGCAGAACCAGAGCTCATTAGGCACCTAATAAACATGGAATAAAGACAAAGGCACTCAGCTCCTCCCTGTAACCATACCTGGGACCAAGGGATCAGGGCTCTCCTGCCAGTTCACAGTGCTGTTGTTCATGTTGTTCATATTTTAGATTCAATTGCAAACAAACTCACCAGCACTCACTTGTTGCCAGCCTGCACAGGTGCAGCACAGGAAATTCCCTGGTAACAAAAATAAACTTTTTTTCCCCCCAAAGCCTTCCAGGAGGAAGCACTGCAGAGTACAGCAAACTTCTGGCACGCCCAGGTCTTTCAGTGACCAGTCCAGCAAGGACATTTGGCTGAAGAGTGAGTTCAAGCTCACCTCTGGCCAACCCTTACACAGATGGAAACCTCTGACTCCAGCCCAGGTTTGCTGGCTGCTCTCCCCACCCAGCCAAGGAACCAGGCCTCTTTGTCATCCCCCTGGAGCCCTCAAGTACTCCTTTCAAGCTTCCCACCCTGTTTTCCAAACTAAGCTGGGATCCTCCTGGCTAATTCCAACAACAATAAATTCTTCAGCAGAAGTCCCAATATCTTAGTGTGTGGAGCCAAATCTCACTCAGTAAAGGGTGCACCCTCAGCTTCAAGAGCTCTCATGGGAGATCTTTGCTGCCAAACCCCAAGAGAAGCTGCAGCACTCCGCAGGTCAGTGCAGAGTGCCATTCCATCATACCACCTTTTCCCAGGGCTACAGGGAAGGGGGAAAAAAAAATTAAAAATCAACAAGAGAAAAATCGCTGACAGGTCTTTTGTCTCTGAGCTGCCTGTCACTGTGCAGCCAGAGGTGAACAGAGTTTAAAGGGAAGGATTTATATGACTGGCTTGCCAGACAAAGCTCAGATGCTTTTGCCAAGGTAAGACATAAGAAAAAGATCAGTTTCCCCTCTCTACTTTTACTCATGGAATGAAAAGCAGGTTGATTTTAATTAATTTTGCTCATGAATGAGCTGCACTCCCTGGGTAAAGCCCATAGAAACTTAACATAAGGTTAACAAAAGCAAACCTGTGAGTAGCTCAGGTAAAACAGAGCTGACACCACTGTTTCTTATGGGTTCTTACTTACAAAATAACCACAATTCACTGCACACCATCAGCTCACAGGGATCACTTTCCTCCTAGACACCACCACCTTGTGCCCTGCCCGTACACAAGTGTCAGCAGAGACAAATCTGAACCGAAATTTAATGAATCTGGCTAATTCATTATCTGAAAGACTCATGTGTTTCAGCTTTGTTTCATCCTGATTTTTTTTCCCTTCCAAGCTGAGCACACCAGATGGCCAATACCACTCTCATTGCTAGCTACTAATCAGCCACTTCCATATGATATTTGCCATGAAGAATTAATACAATTAGGTCAGGATGTAAAGACATCATATTATTCATGGCAACAAGCCCAGATTTACTTTTTATTCCTCCTGCAACTGCCTGCAGCCCGGGTGAGGTCAGAATCCAGGCCCATTTGCACTGCAGGGAGCTGAGCTGCTCCAGGTCTCACTGCACAGCTCTTCAACAGCTGCAGCTCTGGTTTCCCTTCCCTAAGAAATACAGTCACATTCAGTTTCAGAAGGAAACCTTGCTAATAAATCTCCAAGTACATGCTTAACCAAAGGATGATGCCCTTGTAACACTTCTCACCTGTATTTTTCAAGATTTATTTTCCCTTCTTTTTCAGACACTACAATGGATGCAAGAAATAGTGATAAAGAATTCCTGAAAAATGATGGACAGAGTTCTGCTGGCCAAACCCTCAGAGCTGGAAGCTCACAGAGCAGAGGAGGGAGAACTCTGCTATGCCCTTACAACCCATTGTGGTGCTCCTCCTGAACTGCTCACCCAGAAGGGAATAAGTGGATCTGCTATCTGTCACTGCTTTGTTATTTTTCTTTTTAAATAACTGTTGTTTCTTTCCTTCCTTTTGTTTTCCATATCTAAGTAACTGAAATATAAATTGTTTTTCCTGCAGCAGAGGTTAGCTCAGTGGCAAGACCCAGATTTGTCTGGGAAGGATAGATCCTCTCTGTTCCCCTCTCAGGGCACATTCCCAGTTCTCATCCACAATGCCTTTGATTTATTTTAAGGGTCCTGTTTCTCATGGTTTAAAACTGTGAGCAAAAGTGAGATTGCCCAGTGACACATGGGAGATCAAAGCTTGGCTCTTCACTCTCATAAAAACACCCAAGACATGACTTTGGCCAAGTTGAGGGTTTTTTTCCTGTTCCACAGATCCCCTGCCCCTACCAAAAACTCAAGCCCACTCGCAGGCAGCCCAGGAGCCAGGATACCTGGTGAGACCCACACAGGGCTGCTGTGCCTCTCCCAGAGCTCATTCCCCAGCAGGGATTTGCTGTCTCACCCTGCAGCCAGCATCCACCAGCCTGCCCCGAGGCAAACCCTCTCCAGCAAACCACCAGATCGCTCTGCTCCACTCCCTCCAGCTACTTGCAATTCCAGACATCTGTGTTTACTCCACGACCCATAACAGAGTTGTTTTCCCTGGAAGGGCTCCATCACTGCCTTTCTCCTGCTGCCTACCATGTGTCCCTTTCTTTATATATATATAATTTTTTTTTCTCCAAAGAAGATCTGCATGCTGCTATTTTCAGCACCCTCCCCATGTGCTGGAGGCAATTCATGCTTTGGGACACATGGCAAAGACTGTAGAAATATTTCCTGTTGGTCCTAGGAGAGGCTTCCCTAGCTAAAAAACATCACAGTGCTTCAAAGCCCTCATTCCCTATGCCCAACTCAGCACACAAGCTAGAGGCAGTCCCCAAAGTTTGCTTTTGACACAAACCAAAGGCACTATAGAGACCCTGAAAGCTGAACAAGGTCACCATATCCACTGCAACATGATTTCTAAGGCAAAATACTCTCCTTGTTACCACATTCCTGTTGTTACACAAAGGGTGTATGACCTTCCTGCCTGATCCCTTAGGGAGCAGACCAGCCAAAATTCACTGGACATGGATCTAAACCCCAAACCTATCTCTAAACAGGCAGTTCAGTCACAGCCTCCACAGCTGGCCCCATCTCCTGCTGTCGAGCAGTGTAGGGAAGGCATGGTCCCTCCCAGGAATGTCAGCCTTCACTCCTGCTCCAAACACACTCTAATTTTTCTCCTGTATGACAGCAGGATGGCCAAGTTGTCATCTCATCACCACCCAGTAGCAAGACACTAAGGGACACCAACTCACTGACCAGGACCAACCTCCTGAACTAACATCCTTCACATCCACATAAATCCTTTCTTGTGAGCTCCCATTTCACTTTGTGACCCTGGGGGAAAAAAATTAGTTTAAAGTGTTTGTCATTATTAATATCATTATTATACAGCAGGGTAGAGGAGAATGCTGAGGTAGTAGTGGGAGCTGAGTGGGACAACCCAGCTGGGTGGATGGGAGGTGGCAGGAAGGATTAGGGGTCTGCAGGGAGCCTGAGGGGGACAGTGACCCTTTCCATCATGGAAGCAGAAGCTTTATCCCTTCCTGAGGGATGAGATTCCTTCTGGCCTGCACTGAGATTTCCCCACTCCCTGGGTGAGCTGGGAGGTGCTGGGGCCAGGAATGGAGCCCATTCAGGCTCACAGGTCTGACCCCAGAGCAGCATGTGTGCACCACTCACTGCAGCATTAAACACAACCTCCACCATGGGATGGCGAAGACACTTCACTGCAAAAATCCAGGGTTCTTAAACTGTTAGTTTGTTGTGAGTTTACATACTTGAGAGGCACAACAAATGTGATTAACCAACACCACAGACCACGATAGGAACAGCATCAGGTGTGACCAACCATGAACCCCACAGTGTGAGCACTGATTGGTTCTAATAACTGTTTTACAATTATGCAACTTGTTTTTCACCTCTAGTTTAGCTGAGTAATTCCCAGAACGCTTTTCTAGTTATCCAAAGTAACAGAAGTGATCAAGGATTTTCCAAGGGCAGCAAGGCCCTCACTTTGCAAGGCCTTTCTGCTCCACAACAGCTCACCCTCCCTGTCCCAGCAGCAGGGAGAAGGTCAGCCTGGGAGAAGGGGCTTTGAAGGCTCACAGCCTCAGGTGTGAGCCTGTGACTGAGACATTCCTGCAAAACAGGAGCAAGAGATTTGTTACCTGGAGAGGGGTGATGCTTGACGAGTGATGTCTTCATCCAGCTGCCCAAAAACTGCCTGCAGGCAGCTTCTGCTTCGTCAGGGCCAAGAGGCTGAATGCAAGACTCGGGAAGGTCCTTAAGACATCTGTGAAAGAAGGAGAGGACTGAAGGGAAAAACACAAATCAGCTGGGGAAAGGGGGCCTCTCGTGTTTCGGTGTCAGCTGGCAGGAGCTGGGGAAGGCTTGCAGATCCCTCCTCGATGTGGGACCTGCAGGAACGTGTTCCCCTCCTCAGGAACTCTGCCACTAACCTGGCAGCCAGCCCTCGACAAGGGGATGGCCAAGCAGCCACAGCTCTGGAAAACACAGCCTAGGGGACCTATGGGGTCGCAGCATTTTTCTGATTTCCAGAACTTTGTTTTCCATCCAGTGGTCAGGCATTTCTGGACAGAGGATGCCAGGTTAACGACAAGCCTGTTTTTCTGAAAAACCTCGTCCAAGACAAGGCACAAGTACCCCATGTACTGCCAGAGAAAAACCAGATGGAGGATTTTGGAAGAGGATATTTAGGTGCACTGTGGCAAGGAGTAAGAGCCTGAAGGAAAACCCATTGTGCAGGAGAGAGGGGCTCCTGGGTGTCATCCCACTGCTGGAAGGTCCTGCAAGCGCAGGGAAATGAGAATATTACTCTGTGCCCTGCTCCCCTTATCTGCAAATCCAGGCTGGTTCATTACCACCACATTTTTAGAGTCAACACATGAGGTTTAATTTATTAGTGCCCATAAAATCCTTTGCATTCCAGGGTGGGAGTTCTCTGCAGCACAAACCTCACTGCTGCCAGAGCACGCCTGTCACTCCTTGGTGCTCACCAGACCACAGCAAGGCCCTTCCTGGGTAGCACCAAATCAGGATATTTTACTAGGGTGTACTTCACTTTTCCTTCCTCTCACATGGATTTTAGGCTTCATAAAATGCACCTCAGAGAAGCCCATCTCCCCACCATGCAACCACAGCAACAAGACTTGGCACTGTGCACATCCAGTTCTCACAGGGGATGCAGCCCAAATTGTGGCCTCTCTGCTCCAGGTGGGAACAAAACCAATCCCTAGTGCTGAGAGGTTACTTCTCCTCACAGTTGGCTGCTGGAGATAGCTGGGAACAGGATGGCAGCTACTGGTAATTCACATTGCCTGGCTATCAGATGGGAACAGTTTTCTAATTTGCTCCTTACCCAGCCTAGATCTCAGTCAGGGCATCACAGGCCAGAGCAGGAGCCCTGGAACATCAAAAAGAGCCAAGGAGAGAGGCCAGAGACAAGGTGAGAGACACAGGACAGGCACTCCCTGCCTGCTCTGTTCAGGTGGAGCTGTTCAGGAATACTTTCAGGTTTGGCTAATCCCCTTTCAGAAATGCATTTCAAGCCCTGTTTCTCAAGGTCCTCGAGGCAAGACAGCTTCAGCTATAAACCTTTGGCTACAGAGTGAAACTTAACCACGCTCAATTTACCTCCCCACCCGAGGGCACATCAGTCTTACACTGGCTTCTGGAGTTTCAGGTTTATGGCTCAGCAACACGAAGGACAGGAAAATGGGTGATCTTGCATCTTGTCTGAAGGATGCAAGGTCAGAGGGGTTTTCCTAGTCTACATCAGGAAGAGGGTGGTGTTATGGGAAAGGGTAATTCCACGCGTTTGCAGCACTAGAGATGTTGGGAATTTGCTTTCCAGTACATCCCAGCAGTCATTGTCACCATGTGGGGAGATGCAGAGGACTAGAGCAGGGTGAAGATGCATGAGGATCACAGGAAGATGAAAGGAATCAGATGCAGCCTTGTGCTCTACAGCTGGATGCCAGTTCCAGGTCTTCTACTCCCAGCACTCCCATTTCTTCCCCAGCAAACACATTTCCACTTGATGCAGACCCCTGAAAGCCATGTCTGGAGGCTCAAGCAACCCAGAGGACCCCAAGATTTGCACAATTCACCCCCAACCAGGCTCACCACAGGCCATAGCAGAGGGCTTAAAAGGCTCCACATATGTCTCTCATTGCTCTTCCTTTTATCCTGGTCATGCCCAGCAGGCAGAGAGCTGGAGAAGGTGGAGAGAAGGAAGAGGGTTGGGAGAGGGTTAAACCTGAGGGAGGCAGGGAACAGCCTGGCCATGGGTTTTTAGCACAGAAAGCTGCTCACCCACCCGCCTCAGGGGACTATTAGGGGACTATGGTGACTTTCATCTCCAGGTCAGTAGTTCAAATCTGGTCCAACTCAGGGACAACAAAGGTATTATGTGAAATTAATTGCTGGTCTCAAGTCCAATTCCTAGTACATGTGTGTCCACTTCAGTACAACTTGCACCAGCTAAAGGCCAGTTGAGCACAAGGGCAGAGAAGCGAGGGGTGGGGAAGCTCCTGCCTCATTCCCAGATGGAAACCCCCCTTTGGCAAGGGTCAGGGTGATCCAACAGTGCCTGTTCTGCTCTCTCCATTTCCAGAGCTATTGTTCTTACACCACATGTGCTTTAGCAGAGAAATAACTTTGAGATTTCTCCGCTTCACATACATCAACTCAATAATTCAGAGTCGAGAGCAATGCCTTTAACATGATGCTGGAATCTTGCTTTTTCAAGGAAAAACATCTGAGATAACAGGATGGAGTTAGGGAGATTTATAGGGCAGGGATAGACTTTTTGCTCCAATTTTTCACAGCCATTAGCACAACAGTCCCTCACCCAGGAGCACAGGAATAAGAACCCATCACTGTTCTGAAGCATGGCCAGGCAGCACTGCTCTGGCTCCCAGTGAGAACCAGTGCTCTCCTTTAAAGAAAGCAAATGAAAACTTCTGAGGGAAAGCCACTCACTGAGATGCTTAAAACAGAAAGTGACATATCAAAATACTTTTAAAATCACATTCATGGAAAAATGATTCAGCTTTTTTAACACAGCAGGAAACCATGGGATGCAAACAAGAACAAATTGTCCATATTGGCAAACCAACAGTTCACAGCAATTGTGCTCCAGATTGTAGCTCCACAGCACCACTTGGGACTAGGGGAAAACACACCAAAACCTGCCTTAGCTGTTCCTGGGGTGTCCTTAGGGCTGCCAGAAACAGCTGTACATACAAAAGGACATTTTTATTTTCTTCCTGGACGATGTGCTCCCAGCCAAAGGTTGAGCAATGACTTCAAGCACTCCCAGCATTTATTTTGCACCTTTAAACTGGACAACACACAGCTCTGTCCATGTCCCATTCCAAGGCAGGGCTGCTCTCCAGTCCCCAGGACAGACTCACCCCAACCCTGACACACACCAGCTCCCTCATGCTATCCAGAAGCATTGTCTCGTTTAATTCTTCTGTCAAAAATGACAGCAGATGGTCTCAGCTGGGAAATGTTCCTTGTCCCTGGAGTTACAGCCGTACCTCTCCTGACTGCTCGCCTCTCCCAATTAGGAGCAAATCTGCCTCCTGTCAGGCAGCAGTTCATTCTGCCCCTACAGCCCACCCCATACTGGCTCCCATTTAAAAATAAAAGATTGCCTTTTCTGAGCTGCTTATTGCTGCCTGCACTGACAATAATTCTGTGGAAATTGGTCGTTGCCACCGCTGATGGCCATTAGCATGCTGACCTGCTTTGACTTCGCCATCAGCTTTGAATATCAAATCAGTGATTAACGACTTCCAGTAATGACCCTGCCAGGAGCATCCCTGTGTTTCTCCAGGAAGGTACCCTCTGAACTAGATCATTACAGGAGCTTGTCATTCGTCAGCAATTTAAAAGCTGATAAGTCAGCAGCACCGCACTTGGCGACGGGGCTGTGCCGCTTTCCTTGATGTCTGTTGTGCTTTTCCTTTCTCACCAGCAGAGACAGATGAAATTCACGTGCTTATGGGCAGTATTGTTTGCTTAACAGCACCTGAGAGAATAAAATGAGGAGGATCACTCCTTACTTGCCCCCTTCTGAACCTCTTTCTGAAAGTCTCTAATATTGATCATCTAAGGCTAGGATTCAAAAACGCCACATTAAGTCCAAAATTCGTTGTGCAGTTACAGCTCAAAGACACAATTTTAAATATAGTGTCATGCACTATTTCAACAAAAATGCATTTTTCCAGCTCAAAAAAAATATTGGCAGATTAATTCTGACGGCTTAGGTGTCTATGTTGTGTAAAAAAGCGCAATTCCCTCTGTGCCTGCTTCCTCAGCATGCAAGTGTAAAACCAGAGCAAGTCCTGCACATGGCAGGGGTGATGCAGATCAGGTGCATCACTGACCAGTGCCATGCACAAAGCCAGCATTAATGAGTACAAAACACAGCCTCAGAGACAGAGACACTTTTGGTCTGCCCAGGTACCTTAGCTGCTCGTAGAAAAACAAAGCTTTAACAAAGCCTGGGCCAGAAAACCCAATCCAAGGGTTTAAAAACATCCCTTTGATACTTTTACAGGGCTTTCTAAAGAGCTCCCTGGAGCTGCATCAAGCCCAAGCCCTGCAAAGAGCAGGTGAGCCATGCTTGGAAGCTGCCTTCACATCTGCAAGTGCTTTATGGTCCTAGAGAGGAAGAAAGAGGAAGAGGGGATCCTCTAATGAGGTTATTACCAGTGTCTGGCACTGCAGCAAGGCTGTACAATGCCTGCTGCACTCCTTCCTCCTACAGGAAAGGAAAACCCTTTGTGGGGAGGATTTAAAGGGCTCTGACTGAGACTCAAAGGTACCATCTCTCAGTAGAGAGTCAGGGCCATGGAGCAGTTTGGCAGGTAAAGGAAAATTTCAGGTACTCCCAGCAAAGCAGCAGCAAAATAAACAGCAAAGAGTCTTCACCACCAGACGTGCTTGTGAGTTTACAATCTTGGCTTACCTGGCAGACTAGAGCTAATTTAGGCTTGTTAGGCTGCATTTTGTGCAGAGCCTCTCCATGCCTCAGTTTCCTTCTTATTTACAAAGGGTTAACTCTGCCTCCAAGACAAACAGAAGTTCCTATTTCCTCCTATTTCCATCTATTCCAACGGTAATAACCAGGTCCCAGGAGGAAGGAAACCATCAGGCAAAAGCCATCACTCACATCAGCACTGCCAGCAGGCCCTGAGACACAGAACAAAAAGCTGCTCCCCCTGACCCCTTTTCCCCACACAGCACTGACATGGAGTCTGATACAGCAGCGAGCACAGAGGCACCCTGAGCTCAAAGAGCATCCTCATCCTAGCACAGGGATGAGCCATATCCTACTGCAGACCCCAGAGACCCCATCTTCCATCACAGCAGCCCCTGAAATCTGTGCAGGCAGCTCTGCATCTCACAGCTGCCACTCAGCAAGGGGGAACCAGAGCCACAGCACCATCTTCTCACAGCCTGAGCCTCATTCACTTGTTGGGAAAGCACCACAGCAGAAGAAAGATGCAGCTCTGGTTTTTCGTTACAAGTAGTTGAACAAGCAGACACCCATCAGGAAGCCCTGTCAAGGCTTTCTTCTCCTACCTGCTGTTGGGAAGCTTTCTTCTGGGTATTTTTGCTTGTTTCATTGCATCCTCAACCCACAACACATCTCTCTCGGGTTTGTTTTTCAATTCTTCCACTTGCATCATAGCACATTTTTAAATCATGACCAAAAAAACCCAAACAAACAACAAAAAAAAAGAAATCAATAACCAAAACCTTCCCCCGTTCTAGCAACAGCTACTTCCTTTTCCAGCCTCCCTTTAGTAAGTTCGGTGATGAGGCAGCTTCCTCCAGGGCTCCCATCAGAGCTTCTTATCAATTAGGGTAATTGGCACCCAGCTGAGCCTATCTCCCAGTTGGGACCCATTAACACTCAATCAAGACAACCCCAGGCCCTACCCTCCTCCCCGTTAGAGCTCTCCTCTCTCTCAGAGCACAGGTCTGTGCACAAAATCCTCTCGAGGCCGTGGGGTTTTCCATCCACCCCATCTGGAAAGGCAGGGATGATGATAAAGAGTGTCACGAGCAGGCGCTGCTCTCGGGGAGCTTTGCCCATAGCTGTTCTCTAGTACTGTGCAATTAGCCTTGCCCCCGTGTCAGACAGGACAGCTCCAGCTTTTTGAGGGAAAGCTGGAGATCTGGGAATTGTAGGGAAGAGCTGCCTTGCTCTTGGTGGCATCAGGAGGGGAGTTAGTCCCTGGTGCCCTCTGCTAAGCACTAGATCCAGTATCTCATTCTTGTGAGAACAGCACCTCTGATTTTCATGGCCCTGGGTACACCTAAGTCACCTTTTCAAGGGCTTTTTCCCTTTTATCTAATCACAAGGGTCAGAAAGCAAATAGCAGTAACCCGACATGCAGGGAAACAAAAGAGCTCCATAATCCTCTTTAACCTTGTGCTTTCTTTAAAGTCTGGATTTACTTGGGTTGGCTGTTTGGAGCTGATGGCGTGGGACACTTTCAAGTGGTTGCATGAGGCAGAGGGCTGGCCCAGTTTCACAGTGTTATATTTCACAGTTTGCTGTGTCCTCTCCTCCACCACTTCCAAGGCTGCAGCCCTTCTTAAACCTTGTAGCCATGAAAACCAGAGAAACCAGCTTTCTTCTCCCCTCTCCTTGCCATGAACCCTCTCCCCACTTGAAGCTGTCAGCGTTGTGCTGAACCCCTCCAGCTACTCCCTAAACACATTTTAAATCCCCTGTCAAACCCACAGGCTCACATGGTTTGATCTACATCCACCTGTCTCCTCCAGAGCTGTGTGTTCCTCAGTTGTGCAGCCCTGAGCAAACCCAAGCTGCCAGGCAGCAGCAGCACATGTTCCTCCCTTGCTCTCCTCTGTGATTTATTTCCGTGCCACCCATCTCTCCAAACAGCACACCAAGGTTTGGTCTACTTTTAATATATACGTGAAAATACCCATGTTGGCATCTCCATGTGTGTATAAAAGCAGGGGGACAGGGAAAGGGAAATTTGTCACATGGCCTTGCAACTCAGAGCCAGCCAGAAAGCTTTTCTTCTCCCATGTTTCTGAAAATAACCGGCGCACATCTGACTTCAAAGTAATAAACAGTACAGACATTTTCCAGCCATATTTATATCACTGTAGGAGGACGCAGCAGGAGACTGGGTTAGTGAACTAGTTTTTGTCTCTGCTGCTCATGTTCTGGATGAATTGAAGCAGTACTTCCAGAAAAATTATCTGTTCCCAGGCGAAAATCGCTTTTCTTTGCCCTTTCCCTTCTGGGCTTTCCAGGAGGTTCAGGGAATTCACATCAGCCTCAAGCACTAGTCCAATCTCCCTGCTGCTCCCCTGCACACAGGAGAGGGAGGAACTGGCATTGCCCTGGGAGCTGGGCTCTCTGGCTCTGCCTGGAGCATGGATACCATCTGTCTTCAGTGTCTGAAGTAATTTACTTCCCATTTCTGAGGTGTTTGAGCTAATGATACTAATTTATGTCCAGCATATTAGACTCCTAGGGATCCTTGTCGGGACTGACCTTGTGATCACTCTCCTATTTAAGCCTGATTGTATTCTGCTCATGTTTCGAGATCAGCCATGTTCTGCCTGAAGCCCTTAATGACTGTTCTGCTGCTGTTATGGACAATCTCCTAATGGACTGTCCTGCAGCCCCACTTACAGCATCACCCCACGACTGGGCATCACGCACAGCCCACCCATGCCCACCATGCCTGGCATTCCTGGGGATGTCATGGAGGTGATGTGGGTGTGCTCAGGGTGTCCCAGACTTCCTAAACACAAACAGCAGTGAATCCTTACATCAGTGAGCTCATTCACAGGGAACAGACTCTCTCCTGTCAGCTGTCTCTCAGGAATTTTGCACCAAACTGTGGGTCAGGGAGTGTTAACTCAGTCGAGGAGAAATGCCTTGCACAACAGAGCTGGGACCTCATCTGGGCTGTGTGGGCTCCATTATTTCCATCTCATACAGTTAGTAATTTCTTGTTATTATGAAAATATTATTGTTATGTTATTACATTATTATTATTATTATTATTATTATTATTATTATTAGATTACTAAAGATATGGCCACACTGGCCTGGAATTAAGAACCTCCTAACATCTATGGCCATCCTCAACACTCACTCTTTCAGCAATCTCAGGAAAGATATTTTACCAGGCCCTCTCTGGTTTCCATCCTGCAGCACAGCTCATCTACCACACAAAAAATCATAGCAGTTCAGGTTGTCCCTCAGGTGACCATGAGCAATGCACCCCACTTTGATCCCTCCTGAGCTGCCCTATGTCAGTGTGGGAACCCAAATCTCCCCACATGGCACATCTGTGACTTAACCACTACTTATGGCAAAGCAGCAGCATTTTGTAAGATTTGTGTCCTAAAATTGAGCCAAATAGTTGTCTGACACATCCGTAAAAAACCACAGGTTCTACTTATGTTCTTTCATATGTGTATGGACCAGGGTGAAATAAGCCTACACTTTAGGATGGAAGATAAAAACTTATTTATATTCTCATTAGATATTTTGTTGCATTTTTTACCTACTGCTGAACTGCAGCGATTTTTAGGAAGAACTTAGCCAGACAGCTAGACAAAAATAGCTTTTTCCCGGTTCCTCCCAAGGAAGGGAACAGGTGAAGGGGCCATCCAGCACCACATCAAAGCAGAGCCTCCCCTCTTTGTAGTGCCATGAATGAGACCCGTTTTGTGCTCCTAACAAGTGGGTCCCGTGTGGAAGAGGCACACATTGATTCTCCGGGCTACTTTTAACGCTGCGGCAAAACCAATCAACTTGATGTCATCGACAGCTTTTGAGACGCTGCCTAAGGATCTCTGGAGGGCGGAGGGAACAATACAACCTGGAAAGCCCTCCTTCCTTTCAGCCTGCCCTGCACTTCCCCTCTCGCCTTGTTCTCCTTCTCCTCTTTATTAAGCCGCTTTTGTGGGGCTTTCACCCATTCTCTCCAGCAGTGAAAAAGTCCAAGCGAGCGAATCTCCTCCTCCTCTTTTTTTCTTTTTTTTCCCCCTTTTCTCTTATCCTTTCTCTAAGCGGTGCTCGCAGGGGCTGGCGATGCTTTCAGGGCGGTGGGGTCCCTGCCACGCCGCTTTGTTGGCTGTGCCGGCATTGTGCTTGCCGAGGCAGTGCAGGTGCAGCAGGGTTTTGTCTGGGTGTTAAACACGGGATAATTAGCCGCAGGGAGGGGAATGGGCATGGCGGCGGTGGCATTCATTTCACAGAGACATTCAGGTTCCGCAGGATCCGCGGTCTGCCCGTTTAGAGCAATAGTGGTTTCTTTCCACAGGAGAGATTTTGGGAGGCAGCATCACACCCGGCGTGGGTTCGCTCACCTCCTCTCCACTTGTGTTTGCCACAATCGGGGAAGGCATCTCTGGTGGGAAGAATAAATTGCCATCAGCGCTCCACATCACTTCCACACCCCGGGAATGGTGAAATGACATATTGGCTCAGGAAGGCAGGGAAAGACACAAAGTTCTGTAAAAGAAACACAAATAATCTGCACATAAAACACCACAGACAGCCCTGGCATGGAGGGTTAATGAGTGAGGGTCTGCCCTGACTTCAGCAGTTTTTCTTTGCGAGCTCTCATGAAAATAAATCTATAATCCACACCATATGCACTTTACGTGGCATTTGGTCTGGATATTTATTTTGAAAGACAAGAGTCTTCACTTGGTTTCATTTGTCACTAAAAAGGAGAAAGAAGAGGCATAAAATAAGCAAAAATGGGAAAAAAAGACTTTGACCCGAACCCAGAATATCTACAGCAGCAATTCCACAAAGCAATAGATATAAGTTTCATCACAGGTATTGCTGTGTGCTCGCTCTGAGGTGTTTGGCACCAGTTCTCTCCAGAGCAACACTTGAACACTCATGGAGTAAACCCCAGCGATGGCCCAAGCCCATGAGATGGACACGAACCCCCACGAGGTGTAGAAACAAAGAGGGAAGTTGTTGGGAGGTGAGAACTACACATTCCCTCGGGTCCTCCAACCTTGCATTTCCAGAGAGTGAGCTGCTCCTTATTCACATCTCCCGTTTGTAAGCCCAGCCAGGTCAGAGCAAATCCCGTGTTGATTTAGCAGCATTTTACATTTACTTTGGACTCACTTCGTGCTGGTGTGAATAACAGCATAAGTATCAGGCAATCAGGGGAGCAAAGATGTGCAAGTAAAGCAAAATAAACCATACAAAAATCTGGAAAGGAGCAGCTCCAAAAAGTCACTCAAATATTTTTGATCTGCAGAAATTAAGCATCTACATTAATTCTGGGTCTAGGTGCAAGTTGCAGATGACTCTCCTACAGTCCAGGTCAAAATTAAAAACCTCATCTTTTATTTCCCCCATGCAGCAAAAGATAGTTCAGCAGAGTCCGTGTTTGTGGGACTTTTCCACAAAGGGTTTCAGGCACCATAATATGTTCCTGGCACCATTTTCAGCTGTGTGTCCCAGAGACACTTAACTCTGTACTTAATTCAGGTTTAATAGGCTGCGATTATATTAAATAAATACCAGCTGAACTGATTATTTAATACGCAGTTATAACTGTTTAACAGCCATGCAATTGACTGTTACATCTCAATAAACGTATGTTTTTCATCGATCACCTAGTATTTTATTTCACATCCCATAATTTTCCCATATAACTCTTGGACTTTGAAAGCATCGCTGGGGGTTGCCCCAGCCCGCCGTGCTGATCCTGCCTGCAGCAAGAACATGCCCAAAATCTGCTGCCTTGCCAGGGACTCATCACAGGTCAGGTCACTCCCTTCCACCTCCTCCTTGCGTTTCCAGGTGATGCAAAATTCCTCTTTGCATCCCTTGCAGCCTTGTCCAGCTGTTCCACGCCGCTCACACAGCTGCATCCCTCCACCCTGGTGTTGGCCTCCCCGCAGGAAGTCAGAGATCATTCTGCTCTCAACAGGCTGTAAAGAGTTTAAACCTTCAAGAGCCTCTAGAACTGTTATAATCCGGATTTTATCCTTTAAAATTCATAGTTCCTCACCCACTGATGCTTCCCGACCGGTATTTGTGCTCTCCCCCTTCGATATCAGTTTGCCTGCAGCTCTTCCGAAGGCATTTAACTCCGCTAAGTGGCATCTTCATCCCGGCGCTGTCAGGCGTTTGGAATGATCATAAGATACATAAATAAGAAATTGTTTCTAAAAGCTGCATCTATTTGCAGCCCGGCGAGGGGAGTAACAAGCTGTTATAAAAGCACGTTTGCTGAGGTCTGACAACTGCACCACAGATACACAGGGGTTGTGTGCAGGGCTGGTTAACCCAACTAATCAGTGCACTTCTCCAAAGACAGAGTCAAAATAAAAATGATACATGGGAGGATTTCATTACCCTCTGGTGTTGCTGTAAACAAAATGGGGTTTTTAAGGGATATGTTTTACAAAGGCTTTTAGCCGAGCATCCGTGGAAACTGCAGGCAAAGCCATTTCCATGTATTATAGCAGTGAGATTTCCATGTTCCAACAGAAATTTCAGGGGTACACGGCAAATAGCAGGTTATTTGTCTGATTTGTGAATGTCAGGGTAAGGTCAGTGAGCCTGAAAATACAAATGTGATTCGAAAAGTGTCAGGGAAAAGAAAAAAAAAAAGATGGTTTGCACTATTTAGAGCTGCCTACTCTTTCAGAATAAAAAGACAAACCCCTCCACATTCCTGGCTGTCACAAGCTGCACTTTCCTATTCAGACCCCATCCCACCAAAGGCAGTAGTTATAAATGCTCAAGAGCCAATAAACACTCCTCAGGATTTAGCACTGGGGAAGCACATGATAAGGAATAGACAATTCTTTGTTATTACCATACGTAGCCCCCTCCTTAAAATGCCCTGACACGATTTCTCAGGCAATAAATCAGCTTTCTGTTGCTGATGTGCTAAAGCCCATCTACATACCATAAAAGCTTCTTTTTCCTCTCCATATTCCATATCCCTACGATGGCTTTAATCAAAAGCAAGAGCACGTGCATGAGAAATGGAAATGCAGATCTTGCATTTCTGAGAAATCATTCCTTTTGCAACTTAATACTCCTCTGAGCAAGTGGAAAAGTCCCATCCTCACCCAGCCAGCATGGTCTTTATTTGCTTTATATTTTCCTGACACAGTCACAGCTCTGCACCATTCCATCATATGGTAGAGGTATTAATTCACTATTTCCTGCATTATACAATCCCCACTTCCTTTCCAGTTTTCTCACTGTAATGATGCTATAATAAAAAACAGAGGTAATAATGAAATTGGAAAATAGTGTAATCTCTAGCTGGCTGGAATAGAGCACAGCTCTGGAAGCTGCCTTGCTACTAACTCATTAGATGAGGGTTTTGAGCAGTGTTTGAATGAGTACCCATGAACCGCCTCGAAAATCTGCCAACGCAGCATTACTGGATCTCCAGAGCAGCAGCCCAAGGACTGACTCACCGATGGACAGAGCCAGGTAGACCAAAGATTCAACAGCTGGGGGTTGTGTTCAGTACTGACAGCAAAATCCCCTCAGATGGGGTTGGTTCTGAGGCAGCATTAGAGCTCCAACACCGTAAGAAGTCCAAGGTGCAGGGATTGCCTTTGCTCCCAAATTCCTCCTGCTGCACTGGCCGGGTACTGCCACATCCCTGGCACAAGCTTTGCTCCTCCTGATTGCACTGGAATAAACAGGATCTGATTCAGGACAATAAAATGAAGATTGTAATGAGTAATTTGGAGATAACATTTCCTTTCAGCACACCCAGAGACACACCTTTCCCCATAAGCTCTGCCCCTCTTCTGATTTTCAACACTTCATTCATGCACCCATGGTAAGTCCTCACAGAGTTGCCTTTTCCCGAAAGAAGTCCTCATGATATGGTTAAAGATACTGATCTTCTGGCTGCCTCCAGCTTCCAGAACTCCTAATAGCAGGAGAAATGGCATTTCAAAAGCTGTGTGCTCCTGGAAAATGGAGTAATACCAAGGACACAGCCTGGATGCTTTTCTCGACCAAGCAGAAGAAATACCCTCCTGCTCCCAGTGCACAGCCACAGAAGCAAATGTGAGGAAGGGAATGCCATCTCCAGACATTGTGACAATGACAGCTAAATCAGGAATGGAGAAGTCCGACAGGTGCAAATGGAGAGCAGACCATGGAGAAGGCTGTCCTCAGTCCCAAGGACACTGATTTCAAGGTCTCAGCTCCATGGGCCCCTCAAGCTGAACCTCTGGGATCACTCTCATCTTGCATTACCCCCATCCAAATGCCTCATTTTATGCCTGACCTTCCACCATGGGAGAGCAGAATCAATCAGGACAGGTCTGGCCTCACCCTTCTCCAGCAGAACAATGGGTTTGCAGGGGAAAATTTGCATCTTCAGCTCTGCAGAGAACAGGAGAGAAACACAAAATGTGGGATCTCTTATGGACACCAGCTGGAGCATCCCTCCATTGCAAGGGTTACCCCTCCAGTACCTTTTCCATGAGGAAAAGGCAGGCACAGATGAAGCAGGGACAGGGGCTCTTGCCAAGCTTTGTGAGCTCACACTGAGCAGCCAGGCACAGAATCCTCGTGTGGAAGAAAGCATGAGAGAATAACTGCTGTGCTCATCTGCCTCCCATGAAACAGGAGCCTGCAGCCCAGCCCAGCCCTGCCCAGCAATTCCACAGAGCTTTGGGGGCCATAAACAGCACCCAGCTGGTTGTAGCAAAGCCCAGAGCACTTGGGTTTCCATGTCTGGAGCCTTTGCAAGCTTTGCAAACACAGATTTAATGGGGAAATGCATTTGCACAGGTGAGGCTGAAGTGCAGCTGGGAGGAAGTGGTGGCTGCCTGGGTGGATGGGGAGTGCTCAGGGTGGGATGGGTGCAGACAGCAGATCTCTCACTAGTCAGAAGATGATGCTGCCAACCCTGACTTCCAGCACAGGTGGAACTGAGCTCCTGGGGAGCAGGAGGGTTACAGTGCAGAGAAAAGTGGCATCCTGCAGTCTCCTCCCACAATAAGGGGACACTGGGTGTCCTGCGCCCCTCACCTGGCTGCCAGCACTCTCCACAGCTCTGTGCACCTGCAGAGACAATTCCCCACAGCAGAAGATCCCAGACTGCATCAGCTGCTCCATGCAGTGAATAGAAATGCACACCATCCATCTTCCCCCTGAAGGGAATTTCATGCCACTGCTCCTGCTTTTTGATCCAATAGCTGTCACCTGAAACAGCCAATGCTTCCAAGCACAACCACAGAGAGAGAGACAGTTGCTTGATGCAGCACTATTCCAAATCTGCCCACACACATGATGGATACAGTGTCTGAGTGTTTTGACCTCCAAACCTCTCCCTCAGCTTTTCCATAGTCTGCAGTCAGACACGATGGTTGTTTCATTTATTTGGGGTATGTGGGCAGAGATAGGTGTCTGTTGACTGATGGTATCAGGTTGCATAATTTGCTTTTAATTTATATCTGTCCTCCCAAAGTGTCTAGTGGGGGGAATAGAATAGATCTGAGGATAAAACAATGGCTTCAGGGCGGGAGGGATGTACAGAACATACAGTCCTCCGCTCAGCACACGTCAGCCTCTGCTGAACACCTGAACAGACATTAACAGCTCCTCTGGGCTTCAAACGATCATGTAAGCTAGAAAATTATGTCTAAGTGGTTAGAGCCCAACTAGAACTGGTTTTGGAGCAAATACCAGAAAACAAAAATGTGGGATTGTACTGAAGTGCAAGCCTGTGCTAAAGGGATGCCCAAGCAAGCCAAGAGTCAAGGAAGGACAGAGCAAGAAGGCGTAGCAAAGCAAGGGAGCTCAGAGACAGGCTCAGTCACACCACACCAGCCTGTGGCTTTTGGGAGGGAAGGACAGACCCTGAACAGTGAAGATCATCCTGGAATAGGACAGCAGGCTGGCTGGGAGCAGGGACAAGGACAGCCATGTCAGGAAGCAGAAATTGGCCATTAGGATGAAACAAGGAGGACCAAGAGCCAAAAGAACAGCTACAGCACAGGGCATGTTGGAAAGGTGAGAGCAGCTGGTGGGATTGCCCAGCACCTCTGCCAGCCACAGGGACTGGCAAGATTGGTTTGGAGCTCATTCACCAGACAATCTTTTTGAGGCTTTGATTAGGACAACAATCTCTTCACTTGTCAGTGCACAAGTTTGTTGTTTCCTTCACAGCTCCTCCTGCTCTGCAAACATGAGAGCAGCTTGTGTTTGCAAAGACTGGCAGATTGTGTTAATTAATCCTGAGATGCTGAGAATTTTCTCAGCCTTTATAGTCACACCTGACCTCTGCATCTGCAGAAAAACATTTTAATGCACTTATCACCAGATTTCATTGCAGTCATATTCAGCCATCCTGCCTCTGGCTTGGCCCTCTGGAAGCAGGCAGATGACATCTCTGTTCCTAAGCTACCCCCACACATCAGCAGCTCACTTTTCTCCACATGAGGGGGAGGCTACAGGCACTGCCTGGCACCTTCACTGTATGGCCATCCATTTGCATGGGCATTTGAGTAATATTAAATTCAAGCACAAGGGTAAAGGATCTCTGTTTGTCCCTGACAGCTCACAGGAAAAGGATCTGTGTCTTCTCCAGGCCAAGATCCTCTTCTATCACAATGATGATCAGCTGACTCTTTACTTTCTCTATAACTGCTTTTTAACACATAAAACATATTACCCAGATTTAAATTGTCTTTTTGCACAAAGCAGTGCATTTAACCCACCTGGATTCCCCTCTTTGACAATCAAGGCTTCTCTGGACTCAAGATTCAGTTTATGACAAGCAAGAACCTGCTTTGCACTGCAGTATTGTATCAGATAATCATTCACACACTGAATTAAGTTGTCTGAATCCCAGTAAAGATGGGGAGCCAGTATGTGAAAAGCCCCATGTAAGCCAAATATTCATCCAGTTTGATTTGTTTTTAATGCCTCAGCTCACAGCAAGTCTCAGCCAGGATCTAACAGCTTATTTCCACTAACTGGGGTAAACCCAAATATCTCAAAGAGTCAGAGAGAAATATTCAAAATAATTTTAATAAGAGTGCTGTTCATGCCCAGCTCCATCACTCACATTGGAAGGAAGGAGCTCTTTTCATTGCTTATCTCCCACTTTTTGCTGCTTGGTCCTGCAAGTAAAGCATGGCTAGCAAGGAAAAAATATCCATCCCAACATCTGGACCTCTCCATACCTTTGATAACTGATTTGATTCACTACCTCATTACAAAACACAGCAACACTACAGGCAAAACTGAAGGGGAGCCTGAGACCAGCAGAGAATCTGGGCTCCTGGAAGTAACAGCTGCTTAGAAATAAAGTGATTAAGAAGTAAAACAAAATGAAGTCATTTAGAAGTCAAACAACACAAAGAAAGAAACAGTAAGATCCAGAGTAGGAAACTTTTGAATGTCTGTCAGATTCTAAATCCTGATCCAGCAGGTGAATAAGGCATCCAAGGGCCATTGCTCTGGGAGAAGGTGAGCAGTCCCAGCAGCCAGGACAACACTCAGAGAAGAAAAGTGGAATTTCAGCAGAGCTAGCCAGGAGGTCAGATTGGGTTATATAAAAATAGTCCTTCTTACTCTTGCACTTGGTGAATATTGAATCCCAACAGTGGAGGAACCCCCAAGCTTTCAGGTTTGCTCCACACACGAGTGAGTCTCAGGAGGGGTGAGATGGGGTGAGCCATGCTCTGTGCCAAATTAACTTGATAGCCAGCATTTGGTTATTCAAAGCTGGCAACTGTGGGAAGCCCTTAGAAACTTCTCCCTGGGGTATCTCCACTAGTTACCTAGAAACCCAGGCTGAGTTTTATGAGCAGAAAGTATGTTGGGAGGCATGTTTGCCTCATCTGCTTTTAAAAAGAGCTATTTTCCCCTTTTCCCCACCCAGCAATTTCATTAGTTGAGAACTATTTATGGGCTTTAAGTACCCCTCTCTTCTTTGCAGCCTGGATTTCCCAGCCTTAAGGACATCCCAGCCCCTTCCACTTCCAGCATCGTGGCCTCACCAGGAGCAATCTGTGCAAGCTTCCGTGGCATCCACAGGACTTTGTGTGAATAAGAAACCCTTTATGAGCCTAATACCTCTGCATGCTGTGCTCAGACCTCAGAGAAAACAACTTGTAAGACAGACTTTGGTGGGGAGGGGGTGGGTGGGAATGGTTAGGGGTGAGGGCAGCCAGCCCATAATTGAACCCAGCAAGCTTTCCACTCGATTATCCTCTCCTTTTGTCCAGGATCTTGCTGAGCTTTCCTTGCAGGCTGTTTGCTGAGCATCACAGAGCAAAGTGCCCAGCAGCCAGCGTGGTATCCCTGTGCTCTCCCTTCAGCCATCGGCTGCAGGGTGATTTCCCAAAGTCAGAGCATTGCCTGAACAAAGCAAAAGGGGGCTCAGTGGCAGGGAGAGAGGCCAGGGCATTAGCCTTTCACCTCTGGAGGCCATGGCTCCAGTCCTGGCTCAGGTTACCAAAGAAAGCCAGTCTGATGCTCTCCTCCCTTGCCGAGCAGCCAGGCCAGCAGATGTGCTGCACACCACACCCAGCATCCCAAATCCCCTCATCCCTGTAGGATGGCCATGCTGGGGCTCCACTTCCCAGGGAACTTGACCAGAGTGACATTTTCATGGCTACAAATTGCCAGTGCAAAGGCCAGCAGCACCCGAGGCTGTGAAGGTGAAGGCAGGCTGGGAAATATTTCCCCATTTATTTGCTTTCCCTCGGGTTTGCTGATCTTTCTTCTCCAGTCCAACTGGGCCAGCTGAAAATTTACTGATCCTTTCTCTCTTTGTCATTTTGTAACTCTCTGTGAGAAATGAGGCAGCTAAAAATATAGAAAAATATAGTTTAACTACAAACTAGCTAGGATCATCACTTTTCTGTGGGGAAGTCTGCTTTACGTGGGCTGAGCTGCTGGGGGATTTATTTCTTTAATTACACTAGAAAGAAGCAAAAAGAATTGATTCTGGAAAAAAAACAACCCTGAACTCAAAAATCATCTCAAGCTCCTCAGACTGTTCCTGGAGATAAGGCTGAGCTTGGCACTCAGAAATGTACTTTTAGAGAGGAAAATTTTTGCTATTCTTCCTTATATTTAACCATAGCCACCAGCTGTGAATTTTTGCAACAGCCTTCTGGGAACAGTATCAAGGACGAAAATACAGCTTTAGAGATGAAGGTAGAGCAGTTTAATGAAAGTTTAAGAAGTGGCTGCCAAGAGGAGAGAAGGGGTTTTAATTTTATCTGAGATGTGGCCTACTTAGGGGTCTGACATAAGTTTAAATTATTTGCATCTATACAGTGCTCTGGTTTGGTTCAGCAAAAAGTGAAACTGAGGTGGTCTGATGGAACTTTTGAAAAGGACACCTTACAGTGGACTTTTCCAGCATCTCTAAATTTCCTGCTTCCTGGCTTAAAGAAAGGTGGGATCGCTGAGGTTTGATTTGTGGTGAGGTAAACACCCAGATGCTTTCCAGACCAGGCTGGATGAGCCTCTGAGCAACCTGGTCTAGTGAGAGGTGTCCCTGTCCATGGCAGGGGGTTGGAACTAGGTGAATTTTGAAGTCCCTTCCAGCAGAAACCATGCTGTGGTGTGATTTCCCTGCTCACATCACCCTTGTTCTGCAGGAAGCAGAGACCACCATGGCAGTCCAGCAGACACAACCCACTGGTGCTATTTTAACTTTAGGCATTTCTTTTCCCTTCACGGAGGGGGAAAAAACAAATACAGGACCTTTTGCACCTGGTGAGGAACGGCTGTTTGTTTAGACAGCCAAATGATGTCATCGTTGAGAAACGATGCCTTCACACCCCCTTGAATACTCACTTGCCAGAAACCAGAATGGAGTGAAATGACCCATCACCATCCGCAGCTGTCTGATACAGCCAGGAATGTTTCTGCCTCCTCCTCAGTCTCCTCTAACCATACAAAAGCCAAACTTATCATTGCCACTTTACACAAACAAAAAAAAACCAAAAAAGTCATCTCCCTAGAATGAAAAGGAGGTGGAAATTACCGCACAGCCAATATTTCCTGCAAATTGCACTGTGAATCTTCTAATGAAGGTTACAGCACCCAAGCCTGCCCTGCCCTGGGGTCTGGCCAGAGGATTACACCAACCCCCAGCCCAAGAAAAATTGCCCTAATGAAGCTCCAAGTTCTCACCCCACTCCTCAAGACAAATGGAAAACTGAGCATTTTTAATTTGCATTTTAAAACAAAGGCTTCTAATACCCAGACCATTAACTTGGCTACGAGGCTTTCACAGCAAAACTTGTTACCCACTGTGTGTTTTGTTGTCACTAAGATATATTAAACACTATTAATTGCGATGCCTTGCTATTATGCTATTTGGAGACTTGCCACAAGCCTGCTTCCGCCCAACCTGTATTATGCTGTGAACCTTGGAGGCATTTTAAACATCTCGTGCAAAATTCATGAACGTGAAAAGGAGCCTGTCTATGTTTCCAACATCTTGAGGGGCTGGGGAGCCTTCCTGAAACCCAGCTCAGTTCAGGGCTCACTCTTAGCAGCTACTACATCTCAATCCAACCAGCCAAGCCCCCTCTCAAGCCCTGATGATCACCAAGGCCTATATGCACCTTCCTTCTAATGAATATAGGCTTACGGACATCTCATGCATTATTTACCGAGGTGTGCTTATTATGATTGCAATGATTTAGGGCAGTTTGTTACAGGCACAGCTCTGAGTGATTGCGATCAATAGAAGAAACAAGAACAAGCCAATCTGCATAGAACAACAGCCTGGGTCCTCAGGGGCTGTGCTGCCCTGCTTAACCCTTCCCAGCCTGGTACAGAAGGGGTTTGCACTTGTTTGATAGGCACAAAGGGTTGGTTTCCCTCCCTCTTGATCTCCCCACTGTGGTCAGGTCTTCAGAGGGGTTCTGCAGCTCCTCCAGCTGCTTTTTGGGCAGGATCCTGGCAGAATCCCACAACATTCCTCACAGCATTCAATGTGCATTTTGGATGTGGCTATGGTCTGCTCATTAGTACATCATGCCCCTAGCTCCATACACAGAACCTCCATCTCTTCCCAGACACAAATTTGGAAACAGTGGCCTTTGCTGCCAGCTGGGGACATCCCAGGTCCAACCCCTGAGGATGGCTGAGGCAGCAGGCATGAAGCAATTGCTGCAGACAAGTAGCTGAACACTGATCCTGCCAGCCTGAAAGGCAGTGGGAGCTTCCCCAGCAAGAACTGGAAGGAGACAGGGAGAGGGATGGAGAGCAGTTTTGTGACTTTCCAAGTTTACAGACTGAGAGGTCAAAATTCTTTGCAGCTGACACCTCCTAATGTAGAGAATTACAGTTCAGCATTTGCCCTGTGCACCCTGGGAGCTGCAGCAGATCTCTGGGCCAGTCAGGATGACCCAGTGATGTTGCTGTAATGTCCCAGCACAACACTGTGAGCTCTCAAATGCCAGAAACTCCTCCCCTGTAGCACAGGGAGCAGGTAGTATGACCTCTGGGCAGGGCAGGAGTGTGGCTTAAGGGCAACCAATAAACACTGCTCTGTATTTATCCAAACTCCTCACACGAGGTGAGTCTGGGATGTTCTGCACCACTCAGTTCACACTGGAGCTTTGGATCGGACTCAGCACATGGGAAATATATTCATTACTTCAAAGGGGAAGCAAACAGGATGTCTGGACAAAGCACCAAATAAAAGGCTAATGACACAAATGGATATTTAATACAATGACTTCCTCTGATTATCCTATAAGGAAACACTTCAAATGCTGTCCATTTTCTACATCCTGCATCATTGCAACCTGCTTCAGAGGCTAGGAGGGCATTTTCCACACCACACACTGCTCAGGTGGGGCTGTGCCCTTACCCGCCTGCTGCAGACAGGATGGTACATCATGCACAGCCTGCATGAGTGGCTCAGGGCCCTGGGATGCTCTGCCAGCAGCAGGGTGGGAACATTCCTCCTCCTTCTCCTCACCATTAGTGCTCAGCATCCCCAGCACGGGGAGCAGGGTGACAAAGCATTGCTTTGGTGGCTGATCATCTTACAAAGTGATTCCCAGGGATATAGAGGAGATGAGAATTGCCTTTCCCCTCCACTCTGTCTCTGAGATAGCCAGCAAAGCCATTGCTCTCTACAGGACTGTGGGGTCACTGAACAAACAGAGTTTATCCCAAATCCCTGCCTAGATTAAACCAAGACAGAATTTCATTAGCATGGCACTTATTCTGCTGCTGCTGATCTCTCTGGAGAAAAGACAACTGAAGCCTTTTGCTTTGTGGCAACTGGAGGGAAGAGACAAGAACAAAGTAGTTCAGTTAAAAAAAAAAAATTGTTTCCAGAGTCACCATGACCTGATGATTGCTTTGGGTTAAACTAAATCCAACCCAATTGGCCAAGAGGCCAGAGACATCAATACGTAGGATTAAGATTAGATTTCTTTTTGCTGGTGAGAGAAGACTGAAAAACTTCTCTGTAGAAATTACCTTTCATTTCTCTTTAATTTTTGATGTGAAAAATTCAAGTGAGAGTTGAGCTCTATATGGTTTCTAAATAGCAAAATAATGACACCATTAGGAGCACAAAGCTGAAGGCAGAAAGTTCCTTTCCAGTTTAAACTCATAGGTTTTGTTAACAGTTATTTCATTCCAGTGCCTAGCCAGCACTTTGTTTAAAAGAGGTCTTTGTTAATATTTTGATTAAGTTAATAAACATTATTAGGCAAACTTGCCTCTACACAGCTAAGGAAGACCTCCTAGCAAAACCAGAAAAGAACATTTCACAGTCCTGAAAATTCCAAGATAAGGAAATACATAGGAAAAACAAAAAGGAAATTCCCTCAACATCAGTAGTCTTTAACCATTCCAGCAAAATTAAATACATAAATTAAATGAAGTCTAATTAAACAGCAAATTTTATTACAGGCTATTTTCAAGGCACTGTTCTTCCAATAAAGGAAATCTATAGTCTGGGGAGGAAGAGGAATACCTTCTAATGTCCTTTGAAGTCTGACTTTCTTCCAGCAATTTATACACTGTTTGCTTGGATGATTCTACTGGAAATAAAAAATAAAAAGAAAAGAAAACTAAAACCTCTTCTCCATTTCTCAGCATCATCCTTGGGATATAACATGCTTTCCTGATGCAATAAAGGGAGTTGTGACCAGTACAGCCATGGCTGGTAGTAATCAGACTCTGGTATCTCTGTACATGGTGTGAATTATAGTTATTTCTGTACCAGTGACGCAATAGCAGCTTTCTACCCATCATGAGTTGCTCCTAAGCTCAAGGGAAAGAGGTTCATTCAATCCCATCTTTGCTGTACAGCTGCTTTAGGAAAGAAGCCAGTTAATGTTCCATCCCAGGCCAAGAAAAATAATTTTTAGGGATGAGATAAGACAGAATTTGATCCTGTGTTTACAGCCCCCATTGCAACAAAGGCCAAGCTAACAGACCTGTGGGAAAGCCTCTCTGCCTCGCAGAGCATCAGTGGCAGCGAGAGGTGTTTGCCCCAAAAAGCTCCTCCCAAACACCTTTCCTGGAGCAACACAAGGGATTAACTGGTCTCATTATTTGATAGCTCAAAGCTCCCTATTGATTCCCAGCTGCTGCTGCTGACACTGAGGAATTACAATTAGTTGCAGCCAGTTTTCCCCAAGGATAGGGGCAGCAGGCAGAGCCTGAGGTCCCATTACCTGCTTACACAGCCCAACGCCAACAGAGGAACCAAGGCGCAAAATCAGGAAAACACCTTCATTCAGATTCAAGGTTGCCTCCTTCTTCTCCCACAGGAGCCCTAGGCTCCATCACCTCCTCCAGCCTGGGAAATAAACTCCTCTTCCCTCACAAAGGAGCTATTTCAACAGGCAGCAGCTGATGCTCGGCCACTTACTCGCACCCACCTCCAGCTGCTGGCGGATCGCGCAGCAGAGGAGGTTAAGTGTCACTGGGGCTTAGCAGCAAGATTGGACCTGCCCTTCTCCAGCTGCATCCGTTGTGCTCTTGGGGCTGGGCCAGCCTCGAGACAGAGGATCTGACGGGGTGGAAAAGGAAATTCTGTGCATTCCTCATCCGTAGCCTACATGCCAAGTGAAATGCAGCGATGAGCAGCCAGACCGGAGCGCTGGTCTGAGGCGTTGTGCAAACTGCAGAAATTGCAGAGTTTTGGAGGAGTGTTACTGAGCTGGGTCCAGAGAAACCAGGCTGCTGGGGGTATGAAATCATTCACCCTCCAGGAGTACTACTGCAACAGGTGAAATGTTAGGAGGAACATAAAATCCTGGGATACACCCTCCAAAGACTGAATTCTGGCTTAGGACAAACACCTGCCCCAAAAAATATTCTGAGCATGTGATTTTAATTTTCTATGACCTTTTTGTGTCTCTCCTTAGCCAGGCACAAAAATATCCTCCTCAGAAAAAATTCTGCCTGGAAATGATGGTCCTTTTTCCCCAAGTCCTTTCAAAGGGAAGAAAATTACTTGTCTTCCAGAAATATGCTGCTAATAAACAAGCAATACATGAACTGCCTGTTTGGGGTAAAGAAAAAAAAAACATGTTTTGCATGGGGAATTCTCTCAATGCTCATCCATGCCCATCCGAGCTATATCCTGAGCTACCTGATCTAGTGGAAGGTGGCCCTGCCCATGTGGTGGGGCTGGAACTGGATGGTCTTTAAGGTCCCTTCCAACCCAAATCACTCTGTGATTCTATCCTAACAAACACAACTGTAATGAAATTAAAACACGACAGCGCGAAAATCCAATATAAATGCAGTGTGACCTTGATAATTAACAGTTGACAAAGTCAGCCTTTTGTTCCTTTCTCCCTCCTACCAACACGTTATTAACTTTGTAAATGGAAATCTCCCAAAAGCACAGTCATGACTGCTAATCTCAGCATCCTGATAAATGCCCTTTAGTGCCCCATCTGCCTTCAGAGGGTTTTGGGGGGACTGTTCTCCACCCCCACAAAAACAACAGCTCCTTTTCATCCCCTAAAGTACTGTATGGTTTGCTGGGGTGTCCCAGATCCACTCACATCCCCTCAAGAATTATCCACCCCAGGTAATTTTGGTCCCATGGTGTAGCTGCGCTTCTGTGGGGATGCAGAACATAAAAGACACACAAAGTACGTCCTTTTTATAAGAAATGTTGGAGAAGGGTCTGTCGAATACCCATGCCCAGGGGTACCTGTCGAGTATCCTGTGTGCCAGGAGTGGGTCCCTTCCAACTCAGGATATTCTAATGTTCTGTGTGCAGTCAAACCTTTAAAACTCTCAGCATGAGGGAGCTGGAGCCAGCAACACTCATGTCTTGGGGAGAGAAGATTCATCCCTCCTAAAACATAACTTGTGCCTTCCCACTCCAGCCTGGCAGCCGAAATATAAGCCAATGCCACCACAGCATCTCACCCACTCCATCCATGGTTGCTGACTTTGATGGGACAATAGCTCTGGCCCAGGATGGCTTGGACAGAGCTCACAGTCAGGTTTGAGTCCAGGCATTTCTGGCAAACATACTTCTGATTCAACAATAACATTGGGTTTGGAGACCTGGCTTTTGAAAACACATCAGCTCAGCTAAAATCCCCAGGGAACAGAATGGAGAAGGGTGCCAACAGCCAAAAGGAAACAAATTGCTCAAAGACTCTTCCAGGAAGTTGGTCACGCAGTATTGGCATTGGCCACACAAAGTTTTCTTCACCACAAAAACAATGTTTCTGCCACTGCTACCACTAATTTCACTCCAGCGCTTGGAAAACAACTCCTGTCTTTGTAAATCTGTTTCCTGAAAGGATTCATAATCCTTCCACTTGTACCATTCAGTGTGGGACTCAGTCAAATCCATAAGGCAGGTCCACTCAGTGGTCACCTTGTGTTGTTGCTAATTGTCACATCTGCTTGCAGGAAGGTGCAAGCCTCTTTGGACACCTATCCCTTACTGTGATCCAGGAAGGAGAATGGACTTCAGGAGGGAGAAGCCAAGTAAAGCAATATGTGAGGCATCATTATAAGGGAATTCTCCAGAACCCTTGGTGCTATACCCACCAAACCAGAAGTACCCAGAAGTACAGATGAATACTTCTATACTTCTAGTGTACTAGGAGCATAAATCATCCCCAAGCAGTTGACCTAAAAACACTTCTGCTTCCACATGAGGAACAGTTTCAGGCTGAGATTGCTCTGACTCGAGCAGGTCAAGCTGGGGGCATTGGCCCCACAAGAGAAATGGGTCACAGATCAAGCATGCAGGACGGATGTGGCAGTGATGTCACACGGGACACTTTGTCCATCAAAGGGCTTGGTTAACAGCTGTACCTGATGCCAGTAGCAACATATCAGTGCTGCCTAAATGGCTTTTGGTGTTTAAAGTTGCTCACACCGATACTTCTTTCAGCTGGATTTGTTACTCTCAACAGCCTTCTAAACCATGCCATCAGTGTTCTCTGCAAACTGAAGTAAGTCTCATTTCAGGGCTAATTTCTGCTGAAACTGCTCAAACTCAAATTCACATTCCTCCAGCCAAAATGGCCAATGTAAAACTTTGGGACAAATATCAGCAACAACTTTTATTCCTTGGGTAGAGCAGAAAGCTCCCAAGGCAGAATAATGCCTGTGGGTGCAGCAGATGGAACTTGTGCTGAGTTGGCACAGGGTTTGCTCTCTTGTTGAAGGACAAGTGACACAAGATCCGCAGCTTTTCTTCCACATTTCTTCACAGAAAACAGTTGGGATCCAGGAACAGCCTTGCAGCACATGTGCTGGGGGTAAACAACTGCACTGCTTCTAAAACAGAGCAAACAGGGCTCCAATAACATGGACCAAAATCCTTGCCCTAAAAGGGTTTTTCCAGCCCTGTGTCCTGCAGTCCCGTTCCTTTGACCTTGCCTTTCTAACATTAACACATACCACACATTTTTCAAAAAGCAACCAGCAAAATGAGATATTTCATTGCATCTGATCCTCCCAGGGAGAGATGAGAACAAAACCTCCTAATGCACGTTAATCCCATCACCAGAGCACTGCTGAAAGATGGCTGATACTTGGGATAGGAGCACTGGCAAGGCATAGGAAAGCCTATATCAAGGCTCCTACATCCCACCCCAGCAGTGGCTGCCTATCAATGAAAATATTCGCAAATATAATTTTTTTTGGGGGGGTGCAGTTTTTGGGTGATGGGAAGCAAACACACACTGCCCTGCACGTGTTGAGTCAAACCCCCTCCTCAGCAGGAACCCTTGTGCCTCTGTCTCAGAAAACCCCAGAACTTGCATCCATGGGACCCTCAACCACGGATCTGGGAGAGAAGAAACCCTCTGGCAAATCCACTGAAATACAAACAGAGCCTGGGTGAAGGGTGACACCTTCAACAGGAGGAAGGGAGAGTCAAGCAGCAATTTCCATCCTGGGGCCGGGGCAGGTGGCAGCAGCAGCAGCCGGGCTGTGCACAGACTTGTTCTCATTTTTGTCCTCTGACCTTCACCCCCTCAGCAGCTGAGCCTTGTTTACTGGCATTTCGGCAGCCCATCTCCTGTTTCCATTAACCCTCAGAGAGGTGGGAGGCAGAGAAGGGAGAGGGTTTGCATGCTGGGTGGTTGGTGCTCTGCATGAGGGGCAGTGAGCTGCTCTCAGGACACACCACGGGGCAGATTTATCCATGGGGGAAGCATGGAGACAGCAGCCTGGCCTGGGCTTGCTGCTTTGCCTGGTGCACAGCACACCAGGAGAGGCAGAGCAGTTATGAGGACTCTGGACCCACCAGCTTTGCCTCTGATGCTGCACATCTGGGGGGCTTCTCTGTTCTGACAATTAGACAGACAGTGTCAAAACTAGCTGCTTTGCCCTCAGGCTGTGTTTATTCAGCACAGAGATGAGACATTTTCAGCATTCCTCCACTGAGCCTGACCTTCTAAGAGAATAAAATCTGAAGGATCTGTCCCCCCCGCCAATGACATCGTGGAGACTTCAATGCTCTTGAACAGCCGTGCCCCGTGGGTTAAATCCAAGAGTTTAACACAAAAACAAAGGGAAAATATTGCCCTGCTGACACTGAGAGCCACTGAATGCAACTGATCTGAGCCACTTTTGGCCAAACAAATCAGAGATGAAAGATACCTGCTACAGGCGAGAAGGCACATCACTCATTCTCCCTCTTGATAACACTGCAGTTACTACAGCATGGTTGGTATCTGGGTTACAGATCAGGATTGTTTGTGGGGACAATCCTGGGACAGTCCTAAGCCATCCTGGCTGTGAGCCAGGCCAGTTCTGCCCTGTGAATGCCCAATTAATTAATGCTTCAGGGAGCACGTGTCCAGGAAGAGCCCTCCCAAGCCTTCACATTTTCAATCCATAGTGATAAATAAGCTCTGCTTCCCTGCAAAATCATTGAGGTTTAGATTTGAGATAGTTATATTTATGAATTTTTGCTTATCTCTTCTCTTTTCCCTTTCTCCTTATGGAATCTATTGGTAGCAACAGAGAAGAAATTTCATCTGTGCACCACTGCCAACTGCAAGGCATCAGCCCTTGGTTTGGAGAAACCCCACAAGATAAATGCTGACCCTAATGAGAGATTGCTGTGCAGTTGTTCAGGATGGACAGACAGACAGGCAGAATCTCCTTCAGTCTGGTCACAGTCAGTCAGCCTGGCTTAGCTGTAGGTTTATTTGTCACACGGTGACCTGACGGTTAGCGAAGGGCACAGATTTATCATTATTCCTGCAAGTCCAGCCTCCCCACCCTGTGCCTGGGAATTAACAAACGGCACAAAGAACAAATTGAGGATTACAAGGATCCCTCAGTGCCTGCAATGTCCTGCTTTTCTGCTGGCCCTGGGGACTGAACGCTCCCCTTCTCTTTGTCTGCGCCTGACTTGGGCAGGTGGCAGCGCCTGGCTGGACCAGACACCCCACCAGCATCAGGGTGCTGATGAATATCCATCTAATTAGAATCACGGATTCTCCAGACCAGCCCGTCGACTGCAGAAATTAGCTAGTTTATTCCAATAAAGATGCTAATATGGGGGGCTTTGTGAAGGGCGAGAAATTCCCATTGTCATTCAGAAGCAATTTGTAGCGGATTTGAAGCCTTTGAAAAGGTGACGTGCTGGTGGCTGGGTTTGTATAATACCCATCCCCGAAATTCACAGCTGAGCATTCTTCCCCTCCATATGCTTCAGTGCTGCCCAATTTGTATTCCCCCGGAGAGGAGGCACTGGAGCAGAGCAGGGAGGGACAGCGAGTCACTGAGTCACTGGCAGCAGCCAGGGGAGGGTGGCTGTCCCAGGGAGGGGGGACACCAGCCCTCTTTATTTCATCATTACTCTTTATTTCTGGGGATTGATGCTGAAGTTAGCACCATCTTTTCAGAATAACCCTGAAATCCATAGCTGAACTTTCCAATTAAATTTAATTTTACCTCACCACTCACTCTCCAGATGCAGCCTCCTGAACTGAAGACTCCTCTGGTGGTGTCCTGTATGAGTCACCTGACAGGACTGAATTCTCTGGGGAGGCCTAAGCTCTCCAAATTGCTTGGCAGGTGACTTTTTACTCACCTTCTAGCCAGACTTGCCCCTAATGCACCAGTGTCTGCAGGAAACCTAATCAGCATTTTAGGAACAAAGCACTTTTGCAAACTGCAAGCTAAATTCATATAAAATCCAAATGTCTCCCTAAGCTACTCTGCATGGATCACTCTTGGAGACTTAATGGTGTAAAAATGTTCTCTAACAGATGCATGGAAATGGAAGTAGAGCTCCATAGCACAGCAAAGGGCTATTTTTGTGGAGAGGGCATCCTCTTGCCACTGACCTTCTATCCTTTGCTCTTTCCATCTTGTGATGTGAAGTCAAGGAATGACAGCAGAAGCCATGAGCAGCTGGGGCTGCTCTCCACAAGTCCAGATGCACTTGACTCCTGTCCATCTCTCTGTCTCTGCAGCTTTATCCGTGCACAGCCTGGCACTGAATTTCACATTCACTGTGGATTGTGTTGCTCTATTAAGTCCATTAAGCAACAGGGGTTGCTCTGCTGTAAATGTCACTCCAAGGCCCTCAGTCAGGTATTTAACTCATGCCTAAATTTAAACACAGAATGGCCACGCTGAACCCAAGGGACAACTCCCATGCCTGCTGCAAATACCTTGAGGTCAGATGGTTTAGAAGCATAGGTGAGGGAGGAGGAATATTTCCACCTGCTCAGGATCCTGCCTTTATCTATGGGCCTTGGCCCCACTTAGGACAGCACTGACCAGGTCAGAGCCCATAAATGCTCACTCTCAGCCACAGGGAAGAGCATCACATCTCTGGGAATGAGCCCACCAGCAGCTGCAGCTGAGCCAATATCAGGTTTTGATGCTTGCAGCAAGCATCAGTTTAAAACTAATAGATAGAAGAATATTAATAAATAGCTGCATAGGCAAAAAGGAGGTTTGGTCCCCAGCCAGGGCAGCTGAGGCATCTGTGAGATGTTGCTTGGCTGTGCAGCCTGGCTTGCCACAGGTCCCTTGTGTGACCAGAGCACAGATGAGGACCATACGGAGTAGGAGAGCAATCTTGGCTGAGCTTAACTTTGTACTCTGAAATAAGCTAAATTCAGCTCTGAAACCCCCTGAGTAGGGATTACAGAATCTGTTTGTGATCACAAAGCGCTACATAATTGTAACTGAACACTTCTTTTCTTATCTTATTTGCAATGTTAATATGAACTTTAATGAAAAGGAGGGGATAAAAATGTTTCTCAGACATTTTGGCCAGCACTGAAGCAATGCTTTGCATTATCTACCCAGAAGGAATAGCTTCATTAGCACAATAGCTTTTTTTTAACCTCTTGAAAAACTGAGTGAAGATAGTATTTTATTTTTGGTTTCCAACTAGCTTCATCTTCTCTGTGGGGCTCAGAACTGGGGAGTTTTCTCTGGTCCTTGATGAGGATGGGGCCATGGTACCTTCCTCCCAAATGCAACAGGGAATGGAGAAAGGTACCAATATCACCAAAATGTCCCAAATAGGTAGATTGGGCTCAAGCCAAGGAAAAGTGTAAAGATCAGAACAGAGACCTAGAAGCACATGGTCACAGCACCTCCAAACTGAGGCTTCCACTGGGAAGAGGGGAAAGGAAAGGCTACTGCACTCCAGGCAGCAAAAGCACGGCCTCCCTGTCCATCCCTCACTGATTCCCCGGTTCACTCCAGTCTGGTGATGTCCATATCCTTCCCAGAGTGAAGAAACCCCACAGTGCACCCCACAAAACACAGGCTCTGCCAACTCCCTGGGGATCAGGTCTCACCTGTGTTTGTAGGCATTGGTAGCTTTGTGGCGCTGGAAGGATGAACACATCCCCCTGCTCCCCAGCTCCTCCTCTCCTCAATGGCTCCACATCCTTCAGCTCTGCAGTTCAGGCTCTTTGGGACCCCATTTTAGTGCAGCCCATCATGCACTGAATGCAGGAAAGGGGCTGGAAGGAAGGATGTCCCTCCTTGGACACACAGTCCCCGTGGGAGGTTTCCCAGTGCCACCATCAGCCCTACCAACACAGCTGGGTTGTCACCTCCTGAATGGTGCCATTGTTACTGCCTCCAAAATAAAGCAGACACAGGAGGCGTTTCCACCCAAAGAAAACCAGTTTCCACTGGTGACTTCTCCCCCCTTTGCTCGAGAATCCTCCCTCCCTTTCAGGGCCCCCGTAGCTTTCCTTTGTGCCTCTTCCAGGATGAAAAGAGGTAGTCATTGATTGTATTAATAATTCAGGGCCTAATCTCACAGACGGGTGTTCACAGCCCGTGAGGTGGCAATCTTTCATCTTGAGATCAGGATCAGCTAGATCTTTTAGAGGTCAAGGAAGATAGCTGCAGCATGGAAAATGCCTTCAAAATAATAGGTTTAGGCAACCCTCATGCATGGATGAAAATGGCAGATGAAAAGCTCATGTGTCTCACACTTTCAGTTGCACCTGCATCTCAGCCCAGTGATGCCCACAAACCCTTGAAGATGATTTCCATCACTGTCAGTGAGCTGTGATCTTTGCCACATATCCCAAGGCAGCGGGGCTGGATGATCTTTAAGGTACCTTCCAGGCCAAACTATTCTATGATTTTACTGCATTTCCCAACCCATCAATACTTCCCAGGTCACCTGAGCCCTCGTGCTTCTCAGGACAGCCACCTGCCTCCTGATAATGGGTCTTGCACAGTTCCTCTTCTCCCATGGCCAAGCTCCTCCTTTAACTGCCTGTTCACTTGTGTTGTCTTAATCATTTCTGGAAGGACAAACTCTACTGGCACTATTTGCTTTGTTTGGTTTGTGGCCAAGAAGGTTCCTGCACAGGCAGAGTGGTGAATTCACCTCCAGGACAATAAACTGGTCACAGGCACTAAATTGGAGATTCACCAGACAAGCAAAGAAAAGGGCAATCTGAATGTGCTGGACTTAATTTTCACATGACTGTACTTTACACATGGGGATCAAATTTACATCAGTACTCTTAGAGTCTCCCTGCAAGGACAATAGTCCGCCCTCCATCGAGTCCTTCTCTTGTCCCAGAACCCTCAGTTATCCCAGCAATGCCCTGTTGGTTGGGTGTTGCTCTCCCCACAGGGGTGAAGCTCCTGCAGAAGGTGCCCATGAAGGGCTGTGGTTACACCTCCACCTCGCAGGGTGTTTATGGAGGAAATGGCAAGGTCAAAGACATGCACCTTGCACCTGGAACTGGAGGTGCCAACTCCTGTTGTGATGCCAAAGATTAACGGGCGCCCTGATAAGAACTAGGGGAAGTGGCCAGCGGAGACTTCTGAGAGTTCCCACGAATGCAGCTGTGCTTTGCTGGAGCCTGCTTGTGCTTTGGGGCTCCTGGTTCCCGACAGGAATCGGGCTCAGCACCAACTCTCCGCCGCCGCAATGCTCTGCTGCTGTTACCAAGGCACCTCAGCGCCCTGTGCATTAGCATTCTTCTGTCTTGTGCTTTGTCTTCTCAGGGCAGCCCTTCCCCAGCACAGCCAAAGCTGCTGTGGTTGCGGTGGCAATGCCCCCCAGCCAGCGGGGGCACAGTCCCCAAGAGCTGGGATTAGTAACGCTCCAGTGTACAGTATTTTACAGCCTGGGACTCATGCCCAACCCACTGTGCACACCTGCAGGAAGGCCTGGGCTTGCCATCCCTTCTCCCCCCTCCTCTTTGTCTGCTGCATGCACTTGGGCTCCTCTGAACAAGCAGTTTACCTTCTCCCAGGCAGGGTCTGTGCCTGGTTTCCTGTCTGTGCAGCATCCCAAGCCTGACAGAAGCTGCTCTGTCTCTGCTCTAGTGTCCAGACACCACAGTATCCAGAACTGTGGACTGATTTTCCAAATAATTATTACGGAAGGAAGCCGTTCCTTCTATAACTGATAACTTATCTGGTATACATCAGGCTTTCCCCAGTCTTGTCTCTGTTCCTGCTGTAACAACTCATCCCTAAACACATCATTCCTTTGTCAGGACTACACACTCGTTGTGTCCACATTTAAGAAAAAGCCCTCCTCAATGGCAGAGTTTCTGTAGCATGACTGTTTAGATTTGTTGTGATTAAATCACATCCATTTTCTAATTTGTACCTTGCACACACTCAAATCCCTCCTTAAGCCTGAGCTGTACAGGCACATTTTGTCTCCGCTGTTGACTTAATCAAGCAGTGGAGAGCTGCTGTGTGCTCTCTGCAGTCGCTGTCTCTTGCACACAGAGGAGAAAGGGCAGAAAGAAAGAAACACTTTGCAAAGGGCTGCTATTATCCATGCACTACAGCGACAGCATATTTAGTGTTTGTGGCTCTGGGGCTGCGGTAATTAATTGTGTGTCTGACATTTGGGTTGGCACAGCCTGGCACCCAGAGCTTTCCCATCACCCTGGTACCCGTGAATGCCAAAAGCAGCCCCCACAGGCCCTCTGGGAGATGGGTGCTCACCCCAGGGGTGGTGGGGAGAGCTGCCACACTGCCCAGCTCTTGGCAATGCTGGGTGCCGGGGCAGCTGGGCTAGGAGATTACACTGAGGGGCTCTTAGGGCAACCGGGGGTCTCCATCCCTTCCCCACCCTACAGTCCTGCTGAAGTGTCCTCCCTCCCTCCCCCAAGCCCAGTCCTTGTCACAATCCCCCGTCAATGTAAGGATGCTCTCAGCACCTACACACACCCCAGGGGCTGGAGAGAGGGTGCCTCCCAAACCCCTCTTCCCCTCCATTCCCTCCTGCTGCAGGTGGAGCATCCCCACCTCTCCGGGAAAACCCTGAAACCTCCTCCACGTCGCCCAGCCCCGGCTGCCAGCACAGGGAGAGGGGGTGCTGGGGGTCGGGGGTGTTGCAGCGGAGACCCCCAGCCCCCCCTCCGCGGGGCCGGGACTGCACCTCCCTCCCTCCATCCCTCCCTCCCTCCCTCCATCCCTCCCTCCCTCCGCCGCTCCTTGCGAACGACGCTACTCAGCGTGTGCGGAGGGAAGGAGGGAGGAGGGAGAAGGGAAGGAGGGAGGAGGGAGGGGACCTCCCTATCTGGCTCTATCTCCTCCGCTGCCTCTCACATGCTCCGAGAGGGCGATGCGGCTCCCCGCGTCCCGCTGAGCGAGGCCGCCTGCACCCCGCCGGGGCTGCCCGCAGGGCGGGGGGCTGCCCGCGCCCCTCGGCCTCCACCCCCCGGCCACCCCCACCTCGACCCCTGGGGGCTTTTACTATTTTATTTCGTTTGGGTTTTATTTTATTTAGATTTTTATTTTTGTTTTATTTGCCCCTCCTGGAAAAAAAAAATTTAAAAAGCCGCCGCTGCCTGCACCGACCCCCGCGGGGCTGGAGAGGCTGATGCGGCCGCCAAGGTAAGCGGGGCGGGGGGCTGGGGACACCCCCGGCCGCATGTCCCCCGGCTCCCTGCATGGCCCTTCCTCCTCCGGACCTGTTGAGGCTCTCGGTCCCCGCCTGCCTCCCCCCTTCCCGGCCGTTTTTATAAGGAACCTCGATTCTTCCCATTTTCCCTGCCCAGCGCTCCCTGCCCGGCTCGGCGCTAGCTGGCGTGCATGCGGTTATTCATTTATCCTCCCTTCTGATGGTTGCCACTAAAGCTGCTCCCCGCTGCGCTAAGTCAATCGAGTAATTCCTTGCAGACCACTGATGAGAACTGTAAACATCTTCCCCAATATTTCCCCCTTTCCCTTGGGCAGCTCATCCCGGGGCTATCGCGGTTCTCGGGAGCGGAGCGGGGAACCCAAAGCTCTCCCCGAACTCCCCTGGTTGCACAGAGCTGGGGGGCTCTGAGAGCTCCGAGGGGAGGAAGGTGGGGGTGACAGCTGGACAGATGTGGGACATGGCAGGGATGGGCACATCTGTGCGCAGGGAGAGGATGGGCAGCTGGAGAGTGCTGGGCAGGAGAGCGACTTTGTTCCTGATGTCCTGAGTCCGTAAATAGCCCCAAACCTCCTCCGGGAGACGAGGGTGACAGAATCCAGCCCGACAGGACAGTTCGGGCACACCAGCCCTTTCCAAGCTCGCTTCCACTCTGGGACATGCACGTTGCCCTTCCTAAAAATTATATATATTTATGGCAACCGGGCTGCGTTTGCAAGACAGGTGCTTTTTGTTGTGGTGGTGGTTGCGAGGCAGGAGATGAAAGTTTGGTGTTGTTTTGATGTGATTCTTGATTGCTGCCTGTTGGAGTAATTGCATCGCAATTGCTCAGAGGTAGAATCAATTTCCCCAAATTGAGATTTTAATGGGAGCTCGCAAGCTGCTGTTATGTCATGTGGTTTAAGGCGGCGTTGGATTGCATTTATTTTATAAACTGGATACTTTCGCAGGCGGCGCAGGGATAACAGCACCACCCAGTGGGGCCGCAGCCCCGGCCCAGCCCAGCCCCAGTCCAGCCCAGTTCCAGCCCAGCTCATCCCAGTCCCAGCTCAGCTCCAGCCCAGCTTTAGTCCCAGCTTCAGCCCCAGCCCCAGTCCCAGCATTAATCCCAGCCCAACCCAACCCAGCCCAGCCCAGGGCCAGGCACACCCGGGAGGACTCCCAGTGCCACCTCCAAGATGCTCCCTCTCCACAAAATCTCCCAGTTTCTTTTGCCAAAATACCCACTGAAGTGCTGGATTAAAGTTGTTTGGGTTTGGATTTTTTTTCCCCTCGTAAGAAGGAATGTCTCTTTCTCAGATACTCAGGGCAAAGTTTTAAATCAGCTGAGCACACTGTCACTGAGTGTTTCTCAACTGAGAACGCAGGAAAGGCATCCTGTGCTGGGTTGTATTTCTGGCCACTGCTGGCAGGAATTGACAGAAGGAGACCTGGGAAAGGTGATTGGGTTTCACAGAGCTTTTTCCAGAGGATCCTTCAAACAGCCCTTGCCCAAAGGGCTGCAGATGTAGGCTTGCAAACACTCGATGCCATCTCCCACCTTTAAATAGGATCGAGGAGATGTCCTTAGCTGACCTGTCAGTCACAGGGGGGGCATTAGCGAGCTATGTTTGCACTTTCTCGAGACGTCAGGAGCTTTTAAAAGCAGCAGAGAAAGACTGTCCCATGACACAGACTGGCTTCTGTCTCTGCTGATAAACACCCACTTCTCTGCAATTCTTGTGGTGTCCCTGCCCATGGCAGGAGGATCAGAACTAGATGATCTTTAAGGCCCCTTCCAACTCAAACTATTCTGTGATTCTATGATTCTCATCATTCTTTGGCAGCTCAGATTTATCCATCTTTTCTGCTGAGCTGACATTTGGCCATTTGAACTTGCTCTTGGGAACCTCCCAGCCCATCTTCTATTTTTGCTTAGAGGGGAGCCCAGATGTGAAGAAGATACACTAAAGAGATACTGCTTGATATTTACCCCAAAGAGGAGACTGGGCCAGGAAGACCAGCTCCCTGCAGAGAATTAAATATACAGATGGTGAATTCCAGCCAGCCCTCCAAACACTGCTGAACAAGGGATGGTTACATGCTCCCATGTGTAGGAATTAGGCCTCACACCCCCTGGGGGCTTTGCAAGCAAGGGAAGGAAGGGGAGAAACACGAATGATTGTTACCAGTAAAAAAAAAAAAAAAGTTTATGTGATGAACTCTATTTACCTTAAAATATCCCGGCTTGTTTTGCTTTCTGTCATGGGTGAGACTGGAAGTTTTCCACCAGCCCATTTTCCCTTCCCCTTGTCCAGCCTGGCTGTTTTTCAGCATTTAGAGGTGGTTTTTATGGCTGTGGGCTTGGAGCAGGCAATTTGAGGAGAGAGGGTTACCCACCATGACTTCAGTAGGGGCTGCTGATAACTAATCTGCAGATGCAAAAAGGCAGGTCAACAAAGAGTCCTTACATTTTATTTACTGGTGGCACAAAGCTGTATTTTTCCCCACTTTTCACAACTGGCATCTTCTTACACAGCCAAGTGGGTGAGGCTGATGTTCACAGGGGCAGCTGTGGGAAGGAGGATTTAGATAAACCAACGAACTCCTCTCTGCACTTCGCTCTGCAGCATTGGGTCAGTCTTCAAAGCCCAGCTCTGTGCCATCCCCTCTGCCTGTCCCGTTCAGCTACTGCCAAAGTTCAGTGCAGGGCACCAGGGAGATCTTGGAGGGACACTTTCCTGCTCTGCCTGCCAGAAAACAGCTTGGTAGGGAAGGGGGTTTAGATGAGTATTCGGCACCTTTGGGTGCACAGCTCAGGGACAGTGCCTGCTTGGTCAGCCAGGGAAATTGCAAAATTTTAAAAAATTGAATGATGAGTAAAAAGAAGGTGTTTAACTGCAGCATTTTTCACTATTGCAGACATCAGAGGTGACTGTTACTCCATAAATATGTTAGGCTTTTTTTGGTTCTCCTTATTCAGAGGTTTTTTTCCTTTAGTAAGGGAATTGTTCAGAGCAGAAGTGTTTGGTTTTATTTCCACAAGCATCTTGGGATCAGTTGTCAAACCTCTCTAGACAACAACTTGGGGGTTTCCACTCCAAACTTCCTTTCTTCCTCCTTTAAGGAGCAGCTTGCTTTTTGCAAGCTTGCCCCAAACACACACATATCCCTGCAGAGCATTTCAGGATTAGCTTCCTGCAGGAGTGATTATGGCTTATCCCAGACAGGCCACGAGTTGAACACCGTGTCCTGAGGCAGAGCAGCCAAAGGCACGAGTGTGGAGATAGTGGTGTGAAAAGTGGCCACAGAGAAAGTTCACAGGAGAGTCAGGAGCAGACCAGGAGCCCTGACATCCATTCCTCTAACTACTAGTTGCAGCCCTCAGAAATACCCATGTTTACTATTTCAGCCATGTAATTACAGGTAGTGAATAATTCCATTAGGAAGGCTGTAAGGGGAGCTGTCAGCTGCAAACCTTTGGGTTCCAATCAGCCACATTCACTCAGCCCCACTGAGTCCCACAGCCAAGCAGGGTGTGACACAGGGCAGAGAAAAGGAGAGTTCAGCCTAGTGATCCCAGCTGAGTGTCCCGTGAGAGCTGTGACTCCTCCAGCTCATGCTGCAAATAAATACCTCGGAGAAGGCTGTGATTTGCATGTCAGCCCTCCACAATGACCCCAAACATGGGAATCAACGTGCAGATGACCACGGAGGTGCCTGTGCCCCAAGCTGAGCTGCTGCAGTGGTTGCATTTCAGTGGTGGGTGGTGTCCCACATTTCTGTTTGCAAGGAGCATCGGGCTCCATGCTGCCTAAACAGGGAGTCCTGGATGGGCTCTGAGAAGGAAAGAAGTTGGGGAAAACGCAGCCACTCCACATTTCCAAGCCTAGATATCCCCATTAAGCAAGGCAGAGATCCGAATTTCGCACAGCCTCTGATTCAGTAGGTGATTTAAAGCCCAGCTCTTTGATTCAGCTTAGCAGAAAGGTGAAGGTTATTTCAGAAATGTATGAGGGGGAGCAGGATTCAGAAACACACCTTATTTGGGGCCTTTTTCCTCCCTGAAGTTACGGTTTGGACACATCTGTTGTTTTCTCCAGCGAAATCCGCTGCTTTGATCGGTGCCAAGAACAGCAATCCCATTTGCAATGCATGATGCAACGGAGCAAAATCAAGGAGAAATTTTTACAAACTGGAGCCAGGGGCATCCGACCGTTGCTTTATGGCAGCACAGTTTTCCCTACACCAAAGGCAGAATTTCCATCAAGGGTCTTATTTTAACTAGAATGCCTCAAACTGGATTCCAGGCTATCGTTGCAATGTGTCAGCCTGCCCCAAAACGGCAATACCAAAGTGGTGCTTTAGGTCAAACCATCAAAGCAGCCTCGCAGCAGCTATTTAACAGCTGGGCTTTAAAAGTTCGTAATTCAGACGGGGTTTTTTTTCAGTTAAACAGATCATGTTAGATGTCATCAGTCAGGATAACAGCACAAACGATGTTTTTCGTTTTGAAATAAAAGCAAAAGTCGCATTGCAAGAGGAGAGGGTGAGAGCAAGAGGAAGGGATTTGAGGTCTGAAACCCCATCCCCTGCATCTCCCCCCCTTTCCTGGGCTCTCCCCAGCTCACAGACCCTCTGTCTCCTCCCCCCAGGCCCCTTCCAGCTCCAGCTGCCTACACATCCCATCAGCAGGCATTTCTTCTTGGGTGGTAGGAGCAGCTGGCAGGGTTTGGACATACTTGCCCCTGTTTGACATCCCCCACAAAGAGGTGCTTCGAGTCGGCGTTCCTCCCACACTGCTCTGCTACAGGTCTGGATCCGGCCTGCCAGCTTTCATCTCCTGCCCAGCTCTGCCCACTCTGGCAGCTCCTCGGCACACAGAGCTCCTTCTGACTTTAGTGGACACTGTCTGAGTGCAGCTCTAGGACCAGCAGGACCAAGACAGATATTGCATTAGGCAGGCAAGGCCACAGGATTTTTGGATCCCATCTGGGTCCCAGATGGAAAAGCTTCAGTGTTTTAATTCCTGTTGCAGCCTGGATAGAGCCCCAGAGAAGCTCCTCCTTTGTTTGGAGGCATGGGGGCTCACTCCCCTCATGGAGAAATTGATAGGTGTTCATAGATATCTTTGATTCTTGGATATTCATTCCCATCTCCTCTTCCTCTTTCCATGGGGTATTTGTTGTACTGAATCACAGATTCAATCCATGACAGGGAAGAGATCACAAACTCTTGTTAGAGACCTTAAGCCACTGTCACTTCAAAATGCACCCTTAAGGATGTTTATGAGGTAAAAGAGGAGGTTTCCAAGAATAACTAGAAAAAAAATCAAGGAGTATCCCAGGCCTATACCAAACTGCAGAAGGAAAGCCCCATGGTTTTACAGAGTTGGGAGAAGAGTGGTGTAAAACAACCAGCATCCTTTTATTCTTTGTATAAGAACCCCAAAAGAAAGCAGATGAAACATCAGGATGGCAAGGGGACATGCCATCAAAGGAGAGCTAATGATCCAAAACAGGGAAGTTATTAAAGCCTACACCCGTGGGCACCCTCATTCAGAAGTGGTCTTAGTTCACTGTGGCTAAAACATCCCTCAAGGGAAATTCTAAAGAGATCCAAGCTAAGTGGATGCCTTCCTCCTGGCCTAGCCCTCTCCTGGGTGGAGCAGACCCCTGGGATGGTGGGGATGCAGATCCAATCTGCTCACCTCCCCACGCTGTGGCATTGCAGGAGGTGGAAAAGAGCAGCATCTTGAAACCCAGCAGGCAAACGCCTGTGTGCTCCAAGCTGCTGCTCTGTGTGATGGTCCATGAGCAGGGAGAGTTCTCCCAGGGCTGCTGCCTGCCTGGGACTGGCCAGAGGGTATTTAGGGGGGCTTACAAAGTGAGAGCCAAGGACAACCCTACCAACATCACTGGTGAGACTCTTCCCCAGTGAAAGGTGAACATCCAGGTCTGGACATGGGCTGGTGGTGCAGAAGAGGCAGTGGTGGAGGTCCTGAGAGTGTAGGTATTGTTTAGTCATCTCCATCAGTCCTTGGCGGGCTGGCAGCTGGATTTAGGGTACCTAACAGTACCCCCTATCTAAGGAGTGCCAGTCTGACGATAAGGATCTATGAAACTTGCCGTTTCTGAGTCACCTGGGGTTACTTCACCACTGCCAGTGCCAGCACAGGTGCGGGTGAATGACCTGGAACTCTTGTGAAACTCCCATCATGGTGCCAGGGCTGGAAGGACGTGGAGGAGCCCCATGTGCTGGCGGCGATGCTATCCCCCAGCGGGCTGGACACCTCAGTGTCGCTGTCACAACCCCTGCCCCACACCAGCCACTTAAAGCCTCTCTGCCTCAGTTTCCCCTCTCTGCTGTATGACGGGCCCTTTACCCCAAACTGCTTAATTTTTGGGCGATCCAAAGCGCTCTCGGTAGACCCATGGGAGAGGGGCAGGGAGCGCACAGTGGGTGTTGAGACCCAGTGGGGTGCGAGGAAGCCCCTCTCCCAAATTGCCACCGAGCCGCGATGAGCGCCGGGGGACACACGGCGCGACATCCAACACCCTTCCCGCTGCCCATCCTGCCTGGAACCACCTCCACCCCCTTCCCACGGGGCACGGGAGAACTTGGTGGCTCCATCCACCGCAATAACCCCCTTGCCCGGCTCTCCCCGGCTCTTTTTCTCCGCTCCCTCCCTCCGCGGCTCCCATGGCCGCGGCCGCTCCCGCCCCTTCCCGCAGCATGGCCGGGGAGGCGGGCGCGCTCGGAGGAGGAGGCGCGGAGCAGGATGCAGGCATTGGGAGGCAGCGGGATGATTGATGGTTGGGGCTGGTTCGTAATGGGAGGGGACGGGGAGGAGGAGGAGAAGAAGGAGAAAAAGTCTCTGTAATCTTTCAGTGCAGAGCCCGGAGCTGGGGCCGCCCGTCCCTGCCGCGCTCCGCGGAGCCATGTGGGGCTTTTGATTTTATTTTTTTCCCCCCCAGTTCTTTCTTTCGATTGATTTATTTTTCCCCTTTTTCTCCCCCTCCCCTCTTCCTCTACTCCCTTCCCTTCTCCTTTTTTTTTTTTTTTTCCTTTTTAAACTCTTCTTCCAGGGAGAGGATAGTGGTTAAAGCTCGAGCTGGATGGATGGGTATGGGGAGAGGGGCAGGATCCACAGCCCTGGGACTTTTCCAAATCCTCCCTGTCTTTCTCTGCATCTTCCCTTCAGGTAAGGAACAGCCTCTTTATTTTGCGGACTTTTTCCCTGTGTTTCTGGCAGCCCTTGGATCGCCGCCCCCGTTCCCCTATCCCTGGGCCTCTTTCCCTCTCCCTTTCCTCTCAGCAGTTTGCCACATGTTTAAAATAAGCAAGTGGGGCTCAGTTTTGCTGCGTGCCCCCCACTTCCCCGCTCCCCACCCAGCTGCGGTGGGTGTTTTTTCCCTGACCTCATCTTCTTTGTCTCCCCGCTCCTCATCCCACAAGGAAGGAGATGGTGGAAATCAAAGCGGCCAAGGCAGCGGGGAGGTGTTCCTGACAGCGCCAGGTTACCTTCTCCTCCCCTCCCCGGGTGCCGCCGAAGGAAGGGGGAACGCCGGGGGGGCACCGCATATGAACACCCCGCTGCCAGATCTCTGCCGTGCTAGCTCTGCGGGGCGGGCAGAGGCGGGGAGCGGTCGGAGGGGCTCGGTGGGGTGTTGGCGGTGAGATTTGGGGCGCGGGGGGCGCAGGGCAGCGCGGCTGCGGGGCGCACCTGGGCGGGCGCGGCGGGCGGGCGCTGCGCTCCGCGCCTCGGGGGGCTCGGCATCCCCGCTCGGCTGCAAACCTCGCTCGGCCCGGCCGGGAGCTCTTGTGCTGTCCGAGGGAGGGATGGCAACCAAATGGTCCCGCCAGCATCGGCACCCCCGGGCCGGCCCGGGGCTCGGCCCCCCCGCCGCCCCCGGCCTCGCTGTTTGTATTGTGTCAGAAAAGGGGAGAATTTCAGAATTACAGCTGAAAACGCCATCTGTTTCCAATGAATCCCCCATAGTTTTTCACAATGTTTTTGGCAGATCTCTGCCTGCAAATTCCTTCAAGCCCTGAGTGCTTGTTTTTGTTGGGGGAGGGGAAACCCAGTCCACAGAGGCGGATTTGTTCCTTCCAAAACTCTCCAGTTTCTTTACCTCTTTTTTTTTTTTTTTTCACTTGCAAGGAGTGGGGGAAAAAAGGAGAGAAAGCAGGAGGGAGAAAGAAAAGCTCTAAGGCTTAAATCTCCCTATCTCTCCTTTTAGTTTAGTAAAACTTCTTTTTTTTAATTTATTAATTTTTAAATCGCCTCTGCCTTTCTTTTGCATAACCGTAGGTGAAGTAGTCTTGCACACACATGTAGGAAATAAATAAATAACTGCTTTACGCCCTTCCTCCCATCTTTGCCCTCTTCGCCCTCTTCCAGGAAAACCTTTTCAGCGCTGCCCTTAGCACTGAGGTGGCTCTCTAGACCCCACTTTTCCCATTAAATTTCCCAGCAGGCTGGAAGCCGAACCCCCTGGTTTTGTTTTTTTACTGGAAACTCTGGAGCTGCTCCCATATGTGTTGCTTAACGCCCTTTTCGGAGCGGTTGAGTTGCAAAGCGTCGAGGCTGTGAGATTTACGGTGCAAGAAAGAACTTGATAGGAGATCTGGCTGGCTGCTTTGTTTGATTCTCCCTTCAGCAGTCAAATAAGGTGCAAAGAACTGGCAGAACGAGGCGATCCAGAGCCCGCGGGAGCGGGGCGCAGGCGGAGACGGGGCTCCCCGTGCCCAGGGCTGGGAGCAGGCTGGGGGCTTTATTTGAAAGCTTTTTGGGTGGGAAGGGAGGAAAAAGGAGGGGGTTATTCCCTGGCATATCCTTTTGCCCCTTTTTCCCCTGTGCTTGCTGGGAATTTGTGGGTTCCCAGCAGGTTCCCAGCGCTCAGGAGGCTTTGCACCCCTCCTGGGAGCCCCAGGTGAGCAGGGCTGCTGGAGGCTGCCCAAGCGGGCGCTTGGCGTGTCAGATCAGTGCCTCGCCGAGTCCTGCCCTATTTATTTATTTGCTTAACCCCCCCTACGCTCACAGCCCGGGCTGGGTTCCCGCTTGTGCTGCTCTCACACCGATGGCTTCGCCCTGCTGCCTCCTGGGCAGCCCCCACCGTCCAGTGCCCTGAGGTTCCCTGGCCGTGGGTCAGGGTGACCGTGGGGAATGAGGTCTGGGTAGAGTTGACAGTTTCCTTGGCAGAAATTCTCCCTGGAGCTTGTGCCAAGTCCCAGTGTTGGATGCTCACGGGTGCTCTTCCCTCCCAGCTGAGACCCTGATTTCCTGGGTGACCCACGCCTGTGCCTCCCGGTACAGTCTGTGCTGAGTTTTCTTGCAAATTCTTTTGTACTTCCAAAATCTGGCCCTGGGTGGTTTTGCCCCAGGTGTGGCAGACTCAGGTTTGCTTTGGCATTCCCTGTTTGTTTCCAGCTTGGCTGTTTTGGCTGCAATACACTCCTGCCTCCATAAAAATTTGGAATTTTCTCTTGGTCCATCCAGGAAGCACAGTGGATTCCAGATAAGGATCCAACACCACTGGAGGTGTATCAGAGTAGTCAATAAATGGTTTTTTATCTCAGCAGCAGGGAGGTGATGGCAGCATTAAGCCAAAATTATGGCTTATGAGATGAGGGGCTTAGAGGCTGCTAAAATACCCCCCAGTGCTGTGAGCAGGGAGCTCATCCTGGGAGAAACACGCCTGTGCGGGATGTTGTCAGGGCAGAGAAGAAGGGAGGGATTCAAACGTAAACCTGGAAATATTTTGGCTTCCCTGTTTTGTTGCAAGCTTGGAGCTGGTCTCGTACTTGGAACAGGGAGTTCTCTGCCATTGCCAGCAAGGCACGTTGCGGGGCTGGAAGGAGGTGCCTTGTTTTTAATGTAGATGGGGTGGATGCATTGCTTTTTTCCACAGAAAATTGTGAAATTCCTGGTCCTTGGTTACTGGGAACAAGGTGGTATTAAGAGTGGCTTTGGGTTTATCATGGGAACAGCTGAGGTTTCTTTCTCTGTGGCCTGTACAGCTGTGCTGAGTCGGATGTGCACATGAAAGTGCTCACAGGGCTGGGCAACCATAAAAACTTCCTGACCTGGGGGCTCTTCTCGGGCTCTGCACTGACCTGCTGTCCCTGGAGAGCCAGGCTGCGGCCCCAGTGACAATGAGTTTTGTGGTCTCTCTTCTGGCTCCCTGATGAGCACATCCCATAAAGCATCCGTAGGCGCTGGCAGGGCAGTGTGTGGCCCAAACAAGCCCCTCCTCAGCCCAGCAGTCCTTCAGGGGATCCCAAAGCCAAGCCCTACTGCTCCCAAGGGATAAGTGTTGGTGAGACAGCAAAAAAAGGTCAAAGATGAGGGCTTTTGATCCATCTGGATGAGTTTGATTTGGTTTGATTTGCTTTTGCTGTTGGAGCAGTCACCAAACTTGGAGGAAGGGGGAGTGTAGGACCAAAAGAGCCTCAGGGTCCCAGGTGGTTTGAAGGGGGTTGAGGTGAGCTCAGGACTGCTGCAGTCCAGGAGTCCAGCTGGGGTGATGGGGAAGAGGTTTTGGGGACGATGGAGGTTGCTTGGGGCAGGTGAGGGGGTGCCCTGGCCTCTTTCTGGCCATCCTAGCAAATCCCATTCTGATTCCACAAATCAGGAGTGACCATGCGCAGCATCCAGAGTGCACTTGTTGGAGGAGAGCTCCTAAATGCTTTTAAAAAGCTCTGTAGCTTGCACTTGGCAGCTACTGGGTTGAAAAGAAGAGGATATTTATTCCCTTGTCCGTGAGCTCTCAAAATAACAGTGCGTTCGATTGTAGCCTCAAGATTGCTTTGCACTCAAGTGCAGCCCGGCTGAGTAAATCACTGCTCCACCAGCTGAAATTCCTGCAGCAAGGGGGAGAATTGAATTATAGCCAACTGCAAAACCAGATGCCATCCCCTTGATGAAGTCATCGGGCTCTCACTGCGGAGAACAAGCTGGCTCCGACACACATGCAGCCCTGGTAGGCGCAGACTGAGCCGCTCTGTCTGCTGGCCTGGCTGGGGTGTGTGGGGTGGCCAGGGTCTCTTGTCCCCACAGCTGCAGGGACAGCAGGTCCTTCAGAAGGGTGTCAAGTCCCACTTTGTGCTGCATGAGCATCCTGAAGTGTTTGGCTGCTCAATTCCCAGCAAGCAGAGCTGTCCCTGATGTACAGGTTTTATGGGTCAGGCAGAGAGCAAGCTTTACTTGAGGCCAAAGAATTTTCTCCTCCCTTGGTTTCCTCTCCTTCCTGGACAGCTGTTGACTTCGGTCCCCAAAGCCCTAGTAATGATCTATGGCATTTTGGGTTTTGGACAAGCTACCTTTTTTTCTCTTGCTGTATGACACACTCCAGCTGGCCCTTTCTGAGATGACAAGGGCATGTGGCAGGACATGACTCTGAACTTTGCCAGCCCACAGTGATGAGAAAGCATCACTGTGCTGGTGTAGGAGTAGGGAAGCAGTGGGACTGGAGGGAGTGGGTTCCAGTTAGAAAGTTACTTTTTCCTCATAAAATTAAAACCTGAGTCCAGGAGAGGCAGCATTTAAAAATAAATAAACTTCTGAAGGTCTGTGGCTATGAAGGCTGAACAGATGCTGTGGCTTCCTTGGGGTATGAGCAGTGAGGAGGGAGTCTGGTGCTGGGTGGGAGCCCAGCCTGTGGAAGGGATGCTCAAGGTCCCGTGTGTCCCTAAGTGGGCTCCAGCATCAGTCAGGTGTCTTGATGGGCTTGTGGGGCTGCTGCCTTCCAGCCGGGCAGCTGCCACTCCTCACCCTGCGTGAGCCAGCGCCTCCGATTGAGATGCCGCAATTTTTTGGCAGACATTTAATTGTATAAATTTGCCTCATCCAGATTTACGTGCTCCGGGCTTTTCTCCATCTCCTCGTTTTGTATCTCATTTACCTCTGCGTTTGAAGGGTTGAAATTTCACAAGAGCACAGCGGGGATGATTATTCCTAGAGGGAATCCACACCTGTGAGCAGAAAGCGTTTCCCTGCCAGCCCTGCCGCGGCCCGGGCGAGGGGGAGGAGGGCGAGGGACCCGCTGCCACACCTGGGGGGCCCCCGGGCACTGGTGGGTGGCAGCCGTGCCTTCAAAGGCACCCTGGGAAAACAGCTTTGGCGTGGGGAGAGTGATGTCTGCTGGAAACCTGAAACGCTCGGCGGTGGGGGTGGCTGGCTGGCAGAGGTGACCTTATCTGGGGACTGCTGCTCCAGAGGGATGGGGACATGGATGGTGTTGGCCAGGGAGGAAGCTGAGGGGTTCATGTGGGGGATGAGAGTGCAAATTCACCTCACTTCCCACGGGGTTTGTCTTGGGTGAAAGCCTTCACAGTGTCCTCATCTCTAAAGTTGACCATTTGCCTGAGGAGATTTACCAGCTCTCGGGAACTGTTGGTGAAACCATCTAGGTGTGCTCCCAATGGAGAAAGTCAGGTTTGCAGCTCCAGAACGGCTTCCGAGCCCGTGGCACACTGTGCTGGAGAGCCAGCTTTGTTAGTGCCCTCCTGCAGATGAGGAATCAGAGGACATCACTGCCTTATCACTTCCCTCCCTCCTCATCCTCCATCCACCAGCTCGTGGAGGAGCAAAACCTGCATCTTCTGAACCACCCGCTGGCACGAGTTCCTCTGAGCAGGCAAAAGTTCAACAGCTGCAGCCAAGGCAGCACTGAGGCCCAAATTCCAGGAGGAAAATTCAAGAACAAAATCTGTGACTGTTGCTGCATGGTCTGTGCTGCTGGTTGCCCCTCTGAGCCCATCACGCCTGCTGAGCTCGCCAAGGTTGGCCTCTGGCTGTCAGAGCAGCGTGGCCCTGGCTGGCAGCTCCATGGCTGTTGCCCTCTCCGATGGTGTCTGCTCCCCTTCTCCCTGCTCAGGGGTGCCGAGGTGAGCCTGGAGGAGCAGTGCTGGCTGGGGGCTGGGAAGAGCTGCCGTGGCTGGCGCGGAGCATGCCGGGTCAGCCGTAAGCCGAGCGTGGAGCCAAAAGAGCTGACTAAGTGACAGGAGCGATCAAGAGCTCCTCGGCAGCGTGCAGCAGTTTGTGCTGTGCTGCTGAAGACACTGACTCTGCTGCTTTCCTGCCTGTACTTGCCCCGTGTCTCTGCAACGCCTGCAGAGGAGACATGGGGGGCCGTGAACTCGGCGCTGAGGACAAAAAGGAGTTGGCCGTGGCAGGTCCTCCGGATGCTTTAGCGACTGACACGGGCTGAAATGAGAAAAATCCTTCTGTGTTCCTCTTCTGACTTCGAGGAGTTGGTTTCTCCTTCTCCCAGCATCCTCTTGAGCGAGACGAGGATGGGGTTAAAGGAAGCTGCGTGGTTTGAGGTGTGCTCTGGGGTACATCTAGAGTCACTTTGTCGTACAAAAGTAGGGCCTTTGCCTGGATTTAATGCATCTGCTGCTTTAGCCGGTGGAAATGAGCACTAAACCCCGACCTCAGCGTGGAAGGTGGCCCCTCCGAGCCGGCCTCCCCATGCACACCCTAGCAAAATATGAGCCCCAGCTCTTTAAGAGAGTCAGGTTTATTTTTCTCCTTCAGTTCCCTCCTCCCGGTCCTCCCCCCACTTCAGTGCAACTGAAACCTGATCTAATCCCTTTGCACATGGGTAATTTATTGGTCTATTGGGCTTTTCTTGATGGCAAATTGCATTGTCTTTCTTCCTGGGTTGAGGCTTTGGAGCAGTTTGCTGCATTCCTGCAGCTCTTTTCTCAGGGCTGATCTTTCACACCCCCTCTGAGCACAGTCAAATCAGTTTTATTGGGCCTCTTTGTTATGCAAACAAGGCAATAATAACCAGGCTATTATTCTGCAAGATTGTGCTTGATTAACAGTTCAAAGGAGGTCGCTGGAAGAGCCTTCCCGCACAAATCCTTTCACCAAGCTTGGGTCAGGTGGCCCTTGGGTCTTGCTCACCCCACGGTGCCCCATGGGGCTGCGGGAGAGCTGTCCCTACCCATGACATCCCATCCATCAGGGCTGCTCCTTTCTCTCCCTGGTGTGACAAGGCGCCGGCTGATCCGTGTCATAAAATAGAGCCACAGAATGATTTGGGATGGAAGGGACCTTTAAAGGTCACCTCGTCCAATGCTCCCTCTGTGGACAGGGACCTCTTGAATGTCTCCAAGGATGGGGCACCCACCACCTCTCTGGGCAACCTGTGCCAGTGTTTCAGCCCCCTAATTGTAAAAAAAATTCCTTTTTTATATCTAATCTCATTAACCTCATGGGCAACAAGATGTGGGTCCAGCATGGCCACCGTGTGGGATGGCTCATGTAGACACCCCCCGAGACAGGGACAGCATGAGGGGCTGAATGCAAAGCACAGTGTTCATTCCTTCTGGTTTTGCTTGGCTGGAAGTGATCCCTTGTGCCATGTTTTTAAGGAGGAATGTAATTTTTTTTTTTTTTAACTCATTTGGGGTCATTTTCATGCTGGTGGTGACTGCTGTCCGCCTGTGAGCAGAGCAGCCCACATCTCCTTGAGGCTGGCAGATGTTGCTGGTATTTAGCACCTTGAAGAATTGTGCCTTTCCTATAGAGGTGTCAGCATAAATATGTTTATTTAGATTACTTAAATAAATATGTGTTTAGGAGCCTAAGTCTGGGTGCTCAGATCTGAGGCCAAAGGTAATTAGGTTTTACTGTGTTCTCCAAAAAAAGCCCTTTACTGCATGTGTGAGGCTTGCACATCTACACTTCAATCCATGTATTTGGAAAAACGCGGGATGATGTATTTGCATCACATGTGGGTGATGAAATACTTTCCAGCCCGTTAGGAACCAAGAGGATATTAAAATACATTGCTTAGCAGTGAACACTTTAAAATTAACAGGTCTGGCAAACGTGCATTCAAGAGTCTTAAAAGAACTGTCTTTTGCTTACTGAAATTAATTTCCAGCAGTTCTCTTTGTTACAGGAATTACAGGAGAATAGATGAAATGTTGATTTTTGTGCTAGTTTTCTTAAAGTGCGTGGTTTGGTTACTTGACAACAGCTGAAGCGAAATTAGGGGGGCATCAATAATTAAATGCTGTTAAAGTTAGATGTGTGCCTGTGTTTGAGCACTTAATTTGCCACCGAGTAATGCAGAGTGCCTATGACAAGTGCAGAGCAGTGGGACTGGGGTTGTGTGATACCCCAGAACCCTGAGTGTGTGTGTTTGGTAGTCTGTGGGATGCTTATTGAATGGAGGACCAATGCTTTCCAAACCAGGAGCTCAGGAAAAGGTCACACCTGGTTGGCTGCTCAGTGCAATGTCCCCTCGAAAGTTTTGAGCATGTCCTTTATCCCTGTTGCCTCTCGCGGTGGTAGGTTGTGCAGGAAACGAGGAGGAGGGAGGTCTGATGCTGGGGCTGGGCAAACACCTTCCAGCGAGAACTTAAAAGTGCAAACCGTTTAGCTTATCTGGAGGATTGACAAGGGACTTGATTGCAGTGTGTAAATATCTTTGTGGGAAACACACTCGTTACTAACGGACCTTTTACTGCTTTGGAGAAAATCGCTGGTTCTTTTTTATGTCCTTACAATGAAGTCAGATAAAATCCACTTAAAACCAAGACTCGTGTTTTGTAAAGGTGATAAATTCCTGAAACAGCCACCGAGGAATGGGGTGGCTTTTCAGTCCTCACAGACCTCAGGAGTCCTCATGGGAAGTGTCCTGAACAACGGGAGATGGAGGGGGGCCTGTCCTAGTCCAGGTGGTTTTCTGATTTTTTTCTGGCTTTAACTTCCTGAAACCACTGGTTTCAAGGTAACAAAGGAAATTTTGTTCCCTGGTTTGCGTGGCACCAATGCCTTGAAAAAAGATGACGGGGAGGTTGGGAGGTGGCTTGGAGAGGTTGAATTCACCTGTCTGTGAGATGAAGGCTGTTCTGCCATGGACGAGAAATCACCCAGACCTGGGGATGTCTCACAGATCCCAGGAGAGCCTTGCTGGGTTCCTGCTTGAGAGCGATTTGTTTCCATGCTAAGTCATCTGTGGTTAAAAAACAGTACCATTGTGAGTGGATGGAAAATAGATTATGCGACATTGAATAAACATCGTTTCTTGGCCGGGGTACAAATGAGCCTGCACCACTGTGCCAAAGCTGCTGCCAGAGGGGACAAGGCAGGGCTGCTTGGGAGGGGTAAGGGTCGTGTTTGCTCTCCTCCACAGCCTTTGTCAGCTGTGGAGGAGACAAATCCCTCCCCAGCAGCAGGAGAGATTTGCTGTGAGGGTGGCTGGGGAAATGTCCATGAGAAGGGCTAGTCCAGGGAGGGCTCTGCTCACACAGCGCCGGGGCACCTGGATTTGGAGATGTGGCCTTATATGGGGCCCTGAGCGAAACAGCGAGAAGGGGAAGGATGCCAAAAGCGGAGCGATAACATCTTAGAGCAGAACGCTCCCCCTTCAGGCCCAGGGAGGAAAGAGATGGGCTTCCCTGCCCGCCGTTTGGTCGGGATTTTTTAATTCAGTGCCTTATAAAGTCATGCGTGACCCCGGGCAGGGCGGCAGTGAGGATGTTCAGCTGCAGGATGTGTCCAGCACTAGGTGTTGGGGGGTTGTTCAGCAGGGTCCACTCTGACCCTGGGCTGACGCCTGAATCTCCTCACCCACGTGAATAAAGCAAGTCCTTAAAGAGCAAGAGGCTGTGGGTTTATTCCTACTAAAAAAATTGTCTCAATGCAGCAGCTGAAGGGCTGGAGCAGCCAAAGTGCTGCAGCCAGGATTCTGCAAGCTGCTCACTGCATGGGATGCTTTGTGTAGTTCATCCTGATGCCTTGCTGAGCTGTGGGGTGTGTGGCTCCTGCGTGTCCAGGGATGTGTCCTCCAGCTTCTCCTGGGGCTGTGCAGGCAGGTCTGGCTGCAGTGACAGCACCTTCTGCCACATGCAACCCCAAGGCATCCTCAAGCTGTACATTAGCATAACTACTAGGAAAGCAATGACTTTAATTGCCTGATGCCACAAGGGTTTGGGATAACCAGCAGTGGTGGCACTGGTCACACTCCATTGTGGCAGTCCTGGAAAACCACACTCCTGGGATGAACAAGAGAGGGATGTGAAATAATAAGTACCTTTAAATTTGACCCATATATGCAGGAGACATAGCAGAAACATGCACCCCATGTCCCAGGTCAGAATCTTGTTTTTGAGTCACCTCTGGTCAATGATGAGTTAAAGGCTTTCCACAGAGCTTCTTGCAGGTTTAGGTGGGATGCTGCCAAGACCAAACAGCTCCCAGGTTTTCAGTGCTGTTGCTAGCATCTGAGTTTATTAAACATGAATTTTAAAACTGTGAGGAACCTGTCACCATTTCCTATTTGCACTTCACTCTTCTTGGAAACAGAGAGGCGACAGGCTTGTTTCTCACAGCTGAACTGCTCAGTGTTTTATAGTCTCAGTCTCCCTTTCTGATTTTCCAGCACCAACTCTGTTTAGGTTTCCAGCACAGTGATGTTTAAAAGTCAAACATACTGTTTTCCCTGAAACAATACTGGGTTTTGTAACTTTCTTTCTAAACAAATCTGAGATGCTTTTGGCACAGATGCCTTGCCAGGCTCCTTCTGAGCAAGCCCTGAGACAGGGATATATGGGTATGCCTGCAAGAGGCACCAGGGAAAGCATCTGGAAATGGTGGGGCTTGTCTTCTCCTCCTCCTGCTGCCTTTTGTGCCTGAACCCATCCTGTTTCCAAGCACTCCGAGGGGGTCGATTAAGAGGAGAGGAAGGAAAACGCCATGAATTTTAAGTAGTGTGAGCCTGGGTTCACCCAGCAAGACTCCAAATTGGCAGGGGCAGAGCAGTGTCTGCGACGTTCAGCGATGGCCATGTGCTTTTTGCACAGCTGCTTTCAAGTCTGCTCCGGGGAAGCCACACCGCCCCCGGGGAGCAGACGTTGTGTGTGGGGGGGGGGAAAAAACAGGATCTGAATTTTCTTTGCCTTCCTCCGCCTTGCCAGGAAGCAGCAGGGCTGCGGCTGAGCCCGGCAAAGGCCCTGCAGCCTCTAGCTTCGCCTCCGCCTGGGCAACACACGGCGGGTGGGAAGGGGAGGCGGGGGCTCGCTGGCATCCCCACACCTGCTGTGCCGGTTTTTCTCCTCCACCTCTTGTTCTCTCTCAGCGGGCCGTGGTGGGGAACGGGCTCCCAGGGCTGAGCAGAGCCGCACAGGCGTCAAGAAAGAGGATTTTTGACTTCTTTCTGGAGGCACAGGAATAGAAGCGAATGCTGCAGCCGTCACTGCTGTGGTGCTGGGGATGGTGGCGTGGCCTCTGGCTGTGCTGCAGGGTGGGTCATGGCACTGGTCCTGCTCTGACCTGGGCACAGCAGTCATGCCGGTGCAAGAGTTTTGTGCTGGTAGAGCTCAGCCTGGACACAGCACCCAGTACCTCTTGCAGCACAGAACTTAGAATGTCAAACCCCAAAAAGGCATTAAAAACCCCATCGCATCTCCCCCCACATTAATGACCCTCACTGCTTATGAATATGTCCCATTCTTCCACACCATGGTTTCCCCCCATGACCATGCGTCTAAAGGCTGGGTGCTCTCTGCCTTTTTGGCCTAAATTGGGGCAGATCCTGTTGGTTTCTTTGGCTTTGATGCATGAGGCTTGGGTCATGTGAGAGGGTCACGTCTGGCGAGCGAGGCCCCGTCACGCGGCCAGCCGCCGTCATGGGTTTGGGCCGTGGGAGGAAAGTTGGGGGTAGAGTTGGGCAATCCAGCGCTGACCCCCTTGCGTTCTCTCCCCTACCACAGTGACATCTCCATGCAAGATCCTCAAGTGCAACTCTGAGTTCTGGGCGGCCACGTCGGGCTCGCACCACCCGGGCGCGGAGGAGGCGCCGGAGTTCTGCACGGCGCTGCGGGCCTACGCGCACTGCACCCGCCGCACCGCCCGCACCTGCAGGGGCGACCTGGCCTACCACTCGGCCGTGCATGGCATAGACGATCTCATGGTGCAGCACAACTGCTCCAAGGATGGCCCCACGTCCCAGCCCCGCCTCAGGACATTGCCCCCCGGGGACAGCCAGGAGCGCTCCGACAGCCCCGAGATCTGCCACTACGAGAAGAGCTTTCACAAGCACTCGGCCGCCCCCAACTACACCCACTGCGGGCTCTTTGGGGATCCTCACCTCAGGACTTTCACGGACACTTTCCAGACCTGCAAGGTGCAGGGGGCTTGGCCACTCATAGACAATAACTACCTGAACGTGCAGGTCACCAACACGCCGGTGCTGCCTGGCTCCTCGGCCACCGCCACCAGCAAGGTGAGCCTTGTCCCCCTGGACGGAGGTGGGCGAGGGCAGAGGGGCTTCAGAACAGCCTTTCTTTCCTCCATGTCTTCCCCCATTTGCACATCTCCATGGGGAGGGTAAGATGGAGAGTGAGCTCCTCTGAATTTGGATGTTTGGCTCTAAATATCAGCGTCCATCCTTCTTTTGTCCCCAGCCTTAGGTGCTGCACCTCAGGGGCCTTCATGGCCGAGCCAGGGATTGCAAATTAAGAGGGCTCCCCGCTTGGCACCCCAGATTGGTGTGAGCAGCCAGATCAGGAATGATGCTGGCACCTTTGGGGGACCCCCAAGGCCTGAGCAAACCCAGGACTGCCCTCCAGGGAGGCTCCAGCTTGCAGGAAAAAGCCTGGAGGAAGCTGAGCTCCTCACAATTGCCTTCCCTTCTACCCAGGCTTTTAATTGTCTCTGTGGTTTGCAGCCAAGTTGACATTTTGTGGGGAACAGTCTGTTCTGGAGGTGCTTTGACGGACTAAATAAACATCCTGAAGGTACAAGGCAAACACAGAAAACCTAAGTGAGAATGTGCTGCTGTGATACAGCAGGACTTGTGTGTCACAGCCTCAGCTTCAGGAGGGACCTGGACCTGAGGAACTGGTGTGCTACCCTTGGTGCACAAGCTCTAAAGCTAACAGGGCACCTTTTGTGCCAGAGAAAAAGGGAGGCTCAGCAGGAGGCAGCTGCTTGCTTTTGGAAAATATCCTGTCCCACCATGTTGAGGAGTTCTGCACCTCCCTGTGTGTGGGGAGAGAAGCATGTCTAGGGCAGGGGCTGCTTCTCTGCTCTGGATGTCACCCCTTTATCCTGAGCTGGAACTGGCCGAGGTTCTGACCTGTGCCTGGTAAACCCCCTAAAAGATACTTCATGATGCTCTAAAGTCCTTACCCACTAAAAGACGTCAAAACCTGCTGAAGCTTGCAAGGAGGTCTGGCTTGAGGACAGTGGTCCTTAAGGATCGCAGGACCTGCTGGGATCGCAGGATCACCATCTTAATTGAGCCTTTTCACTCCTTATCTGCCTCACGGGCTTGTGGTGAGGAGGGATTAGTCATGAGATGTGCAGCATGAGCTGTGGGAATCGCTGCTGTGTCACGGCTGGAGCACTGTGTGCCTCTGGAAAGGATGGCAGCGCTCAGTCCTCAGGGCTCTTTGTGTTCTCTGCTTTGCTCTCCAGCCCTGCCCCACTCTGGCCACATCTCAGCCTCCCCCTTCATGGGGGCCATGTGGTGGGAGGTCCCCTTTGCCACTTCTCCCTCATGGGCAGAAACTGCAAGAGCTGAAAGAGGAAACATAGTTTGTATTGTTTGTACATGCAAATTCTGCTCATCTTCCTCCTCAAGTCTTCCCTCCAAAAGCCAGGTCAGCAAGGGAAGAGCAGCCCTGTGAGGTCCTTCCTCTGGCAAGGGACCTGTGTTTGAGCCCAGCCAGGGAGAGGAGGCGTGTTGGGCTCTGTTTGTGTCACAGAACCACAGAATCATTAGGGTTGGAAAAGACTTCTTAAGATCATCAAGTCCAACCATTAACCCAGCACTGCCAAGGCCACCATGAGGTCGCCCCTAGCAGGGCCATCCTAGTGGAACATGCTGAACATGTGTGCCTGTGGGGTTGAGACATGGAGCAGGACATGTCTGAGGGCCCGTGGGAGAAATCCCTGTTGGTCTGCAATTTGTTAGGGAGACAAATTGGTCCAGCCCTTGGGATGTAAATGTCATGGGAGTCAGAGGAGAAGCTCCACCGCCTCCAGGGGAGTCAGGGCTCATCCCCTCAGCCATCTGCTAGCCCTGGAGGCAAGGCAGTGCTGCGTGCACAGGCATGCTGCCACAGGCCTGAGAGGAGGGATGCTCCACCCAGCTCCAGCTGCAAGGCAGCTCCTGTGCTGGGCCTGGAGATAACAGGCAGATCCAGGTGGTGCATTCAGTCAAGCCTCTGGGTCTTGGCTCTGCACACAGTGTCCTCACCCATTTGCTGGAGCAGGATGACCATGTCTGGGTGGCTAAAAGCCAGGGCCACTTCTTAGGATGAAGGACCTGCTCCTGTCTGGCTTGAGCATCCAGCTCTTGCACCTCCCACCCCACTGCTGGTGGTGGCTGTGTGCTCTCAGGTGGTCATCACCGGCTGTAACCATGCTCCTTTCCTCCCCCACAGCTCACCATCATCTTCAAGAGCTTCCAGGAGTGTGTGGATCAGAAAGTGTACCAGGCAGAGATGGACGAGCTGCCCGCCGCCTTCGTGGACGGCTCCAAGAACGGAGGGGACAAGCACGGGGCCAACAGCCTGAAGATCACAGAGAAGGTGTCGGGCCAGCACATCGAGATCCAGGCCAAGTACATCGGCACCACCATCGTGGTGAGGCAGGTGGGGCGCTACCTCACCTTCGCCGTGCGCATGCCAGAGGAGGTGGTCAACGCCGTGGAGGACCGGGACAGTCAGGGCCTCTACCTGTGCCTCCGGGGTTGTCCACTCAACCAGCAGATTGACTTCCAGACCATCCGCTCGGCTCAGGCCACGGAGGGTCGCGCCCGGAGGAAGGGGCCCAGCCTGCCAGCCCCTCCAGAGGCCTTCACCTATGAAACAGCCACGGCCAAGTGCAGGGAGAAGCTGCCCGTGGAGGACCTCTACTTCCAGTCCTGTGTCTTCGACCTCCTCACCACGGGGGATGTCAACTTCATGCTGGCTGCTTACTATGCCTTTGAGGACGTGAAGATGCTTCACTCCAACAAAGACAAGCTGCACCTCTATGAAAGGACACGGGACCTGACCCCGGGCAACACGGCTCCCACGGGAACACATCCCACCCTCTGGGTAGCACTGCTGTGTTTGTGTTGGTTGTGCTTGTTATAGAGGTTTGCTCCTTCACACCGTGGAGAGCGGGGAAAGGGCAGCAGGAGGGAACCAGGGATGAGATGCAGGAGGTTGGATATCAGAGCCACATGGGTTGTCCTCAAACCTCAGTCTCTCTCTTGGGTGCAAGTCCTCCACGTTCCCAGCTCTTGCCTGGGAGGAACGTGCTGCCAGTGGGACCAGTCAGGAGATTTTGCTGGACTGTTCTTGTCTGGACCTTCCTCACCTGCCCCTCCTCCTGCTCCCAGTCAAGTGGGTGCTGGGGAACCCTTGTAGCTACTCTCCTTGTAGCACTCCCCCGGTCCCAGAAATGCTCGTGGTGACTGTGACACTGGCGTGTGTGAACGTGGCTTTGTCTTCAGAGAGCAGAGCCCACGAGGAGGACACGGGGCAGTGAGACAGAACCAAGCCTGGCCAGCACAGCAGGGCAGGATGTCCTGCTCACCAGGGCTGGGCTCTGTTTCTGGGGCATGTCCTGCTCTGCCCACAGCCCTGTTGGTGGTGCAAGGGGCCGAAATGGTGGGCAATGATCCCACACTTGCTTGGCTGCCGCTGCCAGGCACCTTCTGAGTGGAAGGAGGACACGTTCCTCAAGCCTTGGCCTGCATTTGCTGTGGTTCAAAGGCGTCCCCTGTTTAGCCAGTGCACCTGGCTGATTCACTCAGTAGTTTTATTCCTGTCTCCCTTGTCTCTGCCTGGACCCACCGTGGACTCTTGATGGCAACGGGAGAAACCTGGCCAGTATTCAAGCGGTTTCTGCAACTTCTGCCCAGCATTGGATGAGTTCCTCACACCATTCGCTCTCTGGTCCCCTAAAACTGGCAGCAGGGTGGCTGCTCAGTGGGAGACCTGACCTGCACCTCCCTCCAGCCCCTCCCTGCCTGTGGCCCAGCCCTGGGATGGAGCAGGAGCATGGTGCTCTTTTTTTGCTGCTAGGTCTCTGCTCTGCTACCCATCCTGGGGCCGCGACTTGCAACCCCATTGCAGACCAGTTGCACCTTAAGCCCTTCTGGGCTTGAATCAGAAATGGGGCAATGTCAGAAATTCAGCCAGGAGATGGGATGCAGCAGAGGACCCCCCCAGCTGCCTCCAAATGTCTGTTCCCTGCCTCGAAACCATCAATAATCTCCTTCCCCCACCATGTAGTGCTGCCCATCTCCTCCTCTCCATGTTCCTCTGTGGTTCACCCCCCTGCTCACTGAACAAACATCAAGACCACCTTTGGTCTGCGCCTTCAGGACCTCCTGGTGGGTTTTCCCCACCTTTCCTCAGGGGGAAGTTCCCAGAAAAAAAAGCCCCAAAACACGTGTCACACTTGGGGGCACCTCCTGCTCTCAAGGGAGGTCTCTGGGCGTGATGAGACAAGCTAGCACCAAAAGAGGTGGGAACAGGCTAGGTTTGGCAGTCTGAACTGGTGCCAAGAGGCAGCCTGGTGTAAATACTGAACATGACTATTCATTGTGTCCTTACAGCTCTAGAGCTCCATTTGTAAAGCAGCAGAGAAATGCAAACTTGTGTCAATGGATGTAATTTATATTGTCTCTTTAATATATAGAGCCCTGGCATTGATCTCGTGTGACTGTACAGATGAAAAGATGTAATTGGTTTTTAAATGTTTAAGGAAAGAAAAGAAACAAAAAGATGTGTTTACTACTTTGCTCCTTGCTTTGTTTGCTGGTGCCCCAGATACTCTGTTTTAGGGAGATTTTGAAATAAGGATATCACAGTTTGGAGGTGCTGAGAGGAGCAGCCACTGGACCATGGCATGGGACAGTTTCATTTCCCAGTGCACTAATGCTCAGCCAGGCTGATTTGGACTTTTGTTTCCTTTGTTCTAGAGAAAACAAATTTTTATCTTCCCTAGAAATCAAAACACACCTTTTAAAAGCCAAAATCTGTCTCGGGGTAAAGAGGAAACTTTTGTTTCTTGCTGTTACCCACAGCTAAATGCAGCTGTGCACAGCCTCCCTCTGAGCACACAGTGCTGCTTGAAAACTGCCTGAGCTGGCCCAGCCACAGTGTGCCAACAGGTCAATAATTCCCTCAAAAAACAATCACCCCACGGCACGACACGCTGTGGTTTAGGGGTAGTTTCCACCCAAGGAAAGTCTGGTTATGGTGTGGCTTGTTCCCTCTGCCCAGGTGGATGCTCCAGTGGTGGCTGATGGTGTGAGGTGGTTGGGGTATCCCTATTTTAGAAGCAAACAGTGAAGCACTTTATTTAGGTTGTGTTTGACCCGGTTCTGGTTAAAGGTGAAGTGTGGCCAAGAAGGACCCGAAACTTGGAAACAAACAAAAAAAAACCCATAGGTAAAGGGGGGGCATTCTGTAAAGGCCCCCCCCAGCTCCTCCCTGCGCTGAGACCCACGGGAGTGTCACCGCGTGTAAATACTGTAAATTATTTATTGAGAGAAACGCAAGTAAAGTTTGAGGGTTTTTTGACAATAAATGCGTGGGTCTTGGTTTGTTTCCCCGTGTGTTGCCTGGTGCTGTTTCCCACTCAGGATGCAAGTGCTGCCCCATTTCTGCACTCACTCCAAAGCAGCTTTCTTCCACCTGAAGGACCCTTGGAGAGCTCATTTCTGTCCTGAATTCTCCTGAGAATCTCAGTCTGGAGTTCAATTTACCTGCAGCTAAATGAGAAAATTAAAAAAGGGGATGGGGGTAAAATACAGATAATAACCATTAGAGCCTTGCCTTGCTGGGAAAGGAGATGTGCAGCAATGGAGTCCAAGTGGGTGTCATCACCCTTTTTCTACTCATCCTAGCAGATTGGGATGTAAATCCCAGTAATGGTAATTCCTCTTTTCCTTGATCTCCCTTTTGTTGGGCACCTCTCCTGTCCCAGCTGGGTTTGTTGCTGCCCTCTAATGAGAAAAAACAAAATTGCATTTTTTTCTGTTAAATTTTCCATTTTTGAAATCTGAAGGGACTCCTTGTCACAGCAGCTGGGGAAGGGAGATACTGGGAGGGGGTGGGGGGGGGGGTGGGACACCAGCACTGACTCAAAACACACATTATTTGGGTGAATCCAGGCAATGATGCCCAGCACCAGAAATGGTCACATCACCTGAACTTCCCCTCCTTCAGAGCACAGAGAATTGGCAGCTCTTGGAAAGAGCCAAACCCACTCCCTCTGCCACTCCTTGCACCAGAGCTCAGGTTTAGCTACCTCAAACAGCTAAACCTGAAATGGCTAAACCTGAAAACTCATCTACAAAGTGCCCAGTGTGCAGGGGCCAGGGGTGTCCCTCACTCACTGCTCTGCCAGGAGGTCTGCAATGGTCCCTGCTTTCCAGCCTGAGACAGCAGAGGCAGCACCTGCATGTTCCAGTGGGACAAAGTGCTGATGGGAGGGCATGGTGACCCCCGAGGGACAAGGATGCCCTGTCCCCATTAACCACACAAGGCACCAAAGCATCCCCAGGAAGTGAGTGGGGAGGGCACAGGCTGTGCAAGGACATGGCTGGTGGCAGTGGTGGCCCTGTGGCACCTCGGAGAGGTTCAAATTGGTCTCCAGACCATGCTCAGGGCTGGTGAGAGTGCAACCCCTGAGGGATCCGGGGTCCCATCCCATCGCTCAGTGATGGACAGCAGCTCAAGTGCCACCACCTGGGGCCTGGGGTGAGTTTCCAGCCCTTCTTTGGCTGTGTCTGCCCATCCCCTGGCCTTGGGCACTGCCTTGGGCTCTGAACTTCACATCTGGGTGCTCGAGATGAGCCAGGAGTGAGCAGCCAGCGGCTATCCCAGAACAGCAACTGCTGAACGATTTTCACCAAACTGGCTTTTTGCTGGGAACTGGCTGCCCTCTAGAGGGTCTGCTCAGTGTGAAGCACAGCCCTGTCCCCTCACCGGGGTGGTGGAGGTCCTGCTCCCTGTGCCAGCACAGTGGCTTTGCATGGACCATGTCCTTATGGATGACACATTGCAGTGGGACTGACCAGAGCTGCCTGGCATGGGCAGGTGGGAAGAGGTCATCTCCCCGTGGGATTTGAAAATGCCTTAGGATTAAACTGTTCTCAGTGGTGCAGTGGACATGGGTGGGCAGGGAGATGCCAGGCTGAGCTGTACTGAGGAGACACCCAGCATTGGGGTGCCCATATATCCTTACCTGCCTGCTTAAATTAAAAAAATAAAGATAAATCACTGGTCTCAAGTAGATTCACCCCACTGAGCCCCAGGCACGTACAGCCAGCCCAGCTCCCTGCAGCCCCTGTGCCTCCTGCAGCCAAACCCTTCTCCCTGCCGAGCCCCATGGCTAACAGCCAGTCACTCTTTCCATTAGGAAATCCATTTTTCAGGAGCATATAACTCAGCTGTGAAATTTCACTCTTGGCTGAAACTTGGCTCAGCAGCAGAGAGACTGGGAAGGGCTGGACCCAGTGGCTACAGGTGTGAAAAGTACCTTTTACAATGAGCTTTTATAACTTGGGAGGAATGGCTCCAATCCCTGCTCCGTGTGGGCCTCAGTGGGAGCTGTGGAGGGTAAAGACCAAACCAAAGCAGCCACTGGATGCCATCACATCCCACCTGGGGAGAGGCAGATCCTGCCCAGGAAGGGCTGGGGACAGAGGAGAACTCACTGATGCAGCAGGAGCAGCACTTCTCCTAGAGAAAGGGGAATTCTTCCTAGAAGGGGTCAAAAAGGATTTTACACATCTTCAGAGATCCATAACACATGCAGGTGGGATAAACACATAAATACCAGTATCATCCCAGTGCAGTCCTGGTGGATCTGGGTGAGAGAATGTACAGCTCCTTCTGCTCAGGTGGAAATTCCCATCTGAAGAGGCTTCCAAGTCTCTATCACCACAGACTATGAAACTATGTAAAAACAGCCAAGCAGAACGTGCTTATTCTGCACGGTGAAAATATCCATGGTGGCTGTAAGGAAAAGGCCCTGTCACCCCAAAACAGCCCCCAGACCTGCCACAGAACCCCCCAGAGACACCATGCTGGGGCCCTTCTGAAAATCTCAGTAACACTTTTTAATATACAAGAATCAAAAGTACAGCAGTTTTACAATGTAGGAAAATTTCATACATACTATATAAACAACATATTTACATCAGAAATCACTAGGACAGTGGCATTTCTTTCACAAATATAAATTAATATTAATTACTGTTTTTAGTCAACAGGTTTAAAAGTCCGTATTTTTACAGTAAAAGTCCTTCTCTCCCCGGAGGGGAGGCAGAGGTGGGGAGGAAAAGGGTGAAAGCAGAATAGTATTTTTGTGTGGATCACAAACCATTCATGCAAGGACTTCAGCACTTGGTTCCATGTCCATTTTGGTTGGGACCACATTGCCTGTCCTATAGCAGGTTTTGGTCTTCAGGACTTCCACCATGTGAACTCATAACTTTACACCATTTCCAAAGAGGTCAGGCTGAAAAACTCTTTTTTTTTTTTTCTTTTTTTTTTTTTAATTAAAGAAAACCCCAGCAAGTTACTGCTTTTTCCTTCGAAGAGGCTGGAGAGAATCCTGCAGCCAGTTCAGAAGGAAAAGCTGTACCAGATGTTGACACAAACACCACAGGGAGGTTTATGGCTGTGGATGTGTCCCCTCTGATCCCACCCACATCCCCGTGATGGTGTCTGGTTATGGTCCCTATGCTGAGGGGACATAAATGCATGAGTGTGTGTGTGTGTGTGTGTGTGTGTGTGTGTTTGTGCTCAGGGAACAGTTTCTCCCAAATCGTGTTCTCCAGCTTCACTAAAGCCAAACCCAGCAAAGACCCACCCACCACGAGTGGACAACGTGATGTGACTTCAACACCAGGTTAAAGTGACAGTGGGGACAGCTCTCCAGTGGATATGGGTAAAGCTTTTGCTGTTGCACAAGAAGGAAATCCCAACCAACCTCATGCCTGGAACCTGGGATAAGCAGAAACCCCCACATCTCAACACAGAAAATGCCTCTTGCTGGGATACAAAATATTTCTGCATCAACCCTAACACTGGCTGGCCAGTTTTGTCTTTGCTACATGATTATGGCACAAACTTCCCACCACGACAGCACCACGTAGTGACAAAAAGAGCAATTCTCTTTGCCCCTCCGAGGCTTCTTCCATTTTCACATTAAAAGCTAATACCTCTGAAAAGAAAGGACCTCTTTGTTGAATACCACAGCCTGCAATCACAGCTTAGTGGGAAATGCCACAGAAACGTGCTCTCTCCACACCTCCCACCCCTCTGAGGAGGACTGTGGAAGACTTGCCTTCACCTCGCCCTGCACAGGTAAACACAAGTGTAACACTTTATCAGGGCAGCAAGTGCCCCTAAGGAAACAAAACTGCCCTGAATTCGGTGGGAATCTTGCAATATAAAAACAAAAGGGGAACAAAACACTTCCCGTGTGTCCCGTTAGAGCAGCGGGATCAGGAGGAGTGATGGCAGCAGATTTCCAGGGATACACTGCAAGGAGGAGTTTTAGTGTCAGTTTGCATGCGCCTTCCAAGGCACTGGCTGGAGTCAGGAAGCCAGCCCTGAACACCCATCTGCCCTCAGTCTTTTGGGGAAAGGACATCACAGCTTATTAGGGTCAATACTGGCACCTTAATAGGAGGCCCAGCTTTGTGCCCCACCAAAGGGGAGCCTGGAACAGCCTCGTCTTTAATACTGAGCTCTGGGAGGTGACACAGCCCCAGACACCACACTCGGGGCAGCCTGGCTCTTGGGAGAGCTTTGTGGTCTCCAGGGAGCTCCAACCTGAAAAATAATCACCCAGGGTACTTCTGGCCAGCAGTATGTGCACAACCAGCCCCTCTCACCACACCAGTGTCCAGGCTGGACGCTGGTTTGCATCAAATGCTGTGGTTTGGATACTTGGAGTGTTTGCCCTGAAGTCCACTGAGCTGGGCTGCACATTCCTCTTTTCCTTCTACCATGCTGAGCTCTAAGACATTTGCTCCAAGGATTTTTACAGATCAGTCCTGAATTCCTCATTCTCTCCCTGCTCACTGAGGTGCTAAGTCCTCAGGCTCATTTCCAATTTAGACAGACAGAAGGTCTGTAAGTGCAAGTACTTTTAGTAATTCAGAGTAACTGCCAACTGCTGGAAAGGTGGCAGGAAGGTGACTATTCCCTCAACAGTGATCACTCCACTGGATTCCTATTTCACTTTGTTCTACCATCCTTTATCCTTCAGCTATAATAAAGGTTTGTGATCACTGCTTCATGAAGCACAGGGAGAAATTATTTGCCCAAAGACCAGAGCCTTTAGTGGAAGGAAGATTAGGAGTTCCAGGATCCCCAGAGCAATCTTTTGATCTTGCACCTCCCAGCCAGCATCTGTTAGTTCCTGGACCACCCAAGCTGCCCATACCAGAAGAGAAGAGTTTTGTTATGAATTCCTGAGCCCTGTCCACTGGGAAATACTGTTCTCACCCCAATTTCTTTACTACTGGTCAGAACTGAGCTAACCCTTCGCTAAGGAAGTCGGCCCTTTTTTCCCATATCCCAGCTCCTGCTTATCCCTGGAGTCAAGGTTTGCCAGTTCCAGCTCTGGAGACTGAAGGAAGATCCCCCCACCTCTTCTGTTGCAAGGGACACAACAGCAATCAAAGCAGAGCCAGTTTCTTGAAATGGATAAAGACATGGAAATGATAACATGGCCAGGATAGTGATGGATTGTCACCAGCATGGCTCCAGCTCCTTTGGAGTCATCCTGCAGGGACATCAAGTCCCTCTTTCAACCAAGCTTGGCTGCTGAGGGACTTTCCTGTCCCTCCTTGAAGATATCCTTCCACTGCCCCATGCTGGTGACACACAAATCCCAGCCCAACCAGTTTATCCCCAACCCCAAAGCAGCATCTGTCACGTAACATCAAGTCAGAGCAGCCTTCTGCACCATCCTAAGCAGCATCCATCTGCCTTCTCCTTCTGAGGAAACACTGGCTGGGGAAAATTCCCTTGGGTCCATCGGACTGAGGAAAACAAAAAACAAAGAACGAGGCAGCAAGGCTGGTTCCATGACAGAACAGTTCAATGGTAAAAAAGGGGAAAGGAAATGGGAATCTAAACCAGAATCAAGAGCTAGGGAAAATCTTCCTCCACCCACTCCCTCAAAATCCTCCTTGACCCAGCCAGATGATAGCAGCATGTTCAGAGTTTCTCGTTGCTGGCTTGGAGAAAGCAGCCACCGTCACATCAATCCACGTATTTCAGACGTGAGCTTCCCCCTCTCAGTCACTTTACGCTTTCCGAATGTTCCAGTTATAATCTGGATTGTTTTTCTGTTCCAATGACCTATCCAGAGGTGACCTGTGATCAAGGGGTGACTTGGAATCGTGGGGGGATTTCTGAGAGGGGGGCGAGCGAGGGTCCGACACGGCAGGGTGAGATGGAGGGAGGGGCTGTTTGTAATCTCCCAGTTTGTCTGTGTGGAAGGACCTGTAGTGGTCCGAAGGTCCTTGGCCATGGTATCCCATGGGCGGCCTGTGGTCAGACATCCTCCTGAAATCCTGCTGGTGGTAGTTCTGAGGCCTGAAGTCGTCGGACCGCCGGCGTTTGGAATCGTGGTGGTGCCTGCGGGGAGAAACAAACGAATGGATATCAGCTCTCCAAGCCTGGATTTGGTGCATCCCTGCAAGCTCCCCCAGCCTGAGGGGAGGGCAATTCCTCACCTGTCATAGTAGTCGCGGTGGCCCCGGTGGTCTCGGTCGCTGTTGTACTGCTCGTAGGGCCTCTTGCGGGACAGGTTGTTTGGTCTGTAGTTCCCGGAGCTCCGGTGAGGTTCCCCCCGCGATCGCCGCTCCCCGTAGTGGTGGTCCTTGTACCAGTGCTGCTCGTACTGGTGGTGCCGCTCCCCACCCCACATCTGGTTGCTGTTGCCGCCGTAGTTGAACTTTCGATCCCTCTGCCAGTCTCCTCGGTCTGCCAAGGGGAAAGAGCATCTCTTTCTTACTTTGCTTTAAGTCCATTTATTTCCCTGAATTCTCCGAGAAATTGTAACTATTGATGACCCCTTAACTTTCTCCTCTCTAAACTATGTGGGCTCAATTTTATTCTTTGAATTTCTTTATCATTATTTATCATCTTCACAAATTTCACTCTGTCTCATTCTTAAATTCTTTTCCTCACTACATCACCATGTTTTTTAGCCCAGCAGGAACTACAGTGGTAATGTGCTGCAGAGCAGAAAGGCCTTGCAAAGTGAGGGCCTTGCTGCCCTTGTAAAATCCTTGCTCACTTCTATTACTTTGAATAACTAGAAAAGCATTCTGAGAGTGACTCAGCTAAACTGGAGGTGAAAAACAAGTTATATAATTGTAAAACAATTATTAGAACGAATCAGTGCTCACACTGTGGGGTTTATGGTTGGTTACACCTGATGCTGTTCCTATCATGGTCTGTGGTGTTGGTTGTGCCTCACAGGTATGTAAACTCACAACAAACTAACAGTTTAAGAACCCTGGATTTTTGCAATAAAGTGTCTTTGCCATACCATCATAGATATAATGTGTTTTAACACCACAGTAATGTATGTTCAATCCCATCACCTTTAAACCTGACCAGCCACAAATCCCAGAACAATTTGTGTCCAGGAGCATTCGTTCAGAAGGGAAGGTTCCTCCCAGCTTGCCAGCGCTCACCTGTGTTGCTGAAATGCCTCTTGTTTGGATGGCCATAGTTGTCCCGTGGGTGCCCATGCATCTGCTGCTGGGTGTGGGAAGGGGGCATGTGGATCTTCTGGGAATGAGGGTTGTGAGGCACGTGAGACTGGGACATCACGGAATCGCGGCTGGAGCCTGAGGGCTCTGGGCGGAACGGCTTCTTCATGCTGGACATGTCCTCCTTCTTCTTCTGCTCCTGCAAGGTGGAACACAGGGATACAGCTCAGCTGCTCTCCCACCCAAAGATCTGGACTATGTGAGCAATGGTCTTGTCTGCCAGGCTCTGGATTTTGCTGCCTCTTTGAGGACTTGGTGAGCCAACTGTGTGCCCAACAATGGCACAAATGTGGTTTTTGAGGACAGGCAAAGCTCTGCTTCTGCACCTGAGCTCTACAGGGCAGCATGCCCAGGCTTTTCACTCTAAAGGGCAACTGAACATCATGTGCCACACCAAACAATGCTTTTGCTTGGTCAGAACAGCCAGGACAAAGTGACCAGAAATGACACATGAAAAAGAAGGCAAATGCAACCAGACTGTTTGGATGTTGAGAAAATCACAGGCTGCCAACAACAACAAAGAGCACCCACAGTGAGAGGCAGAAAATACTGACACTTCCAGTGCAGCACCTTTTAAGGAGAGATTACAAAGGGAAAGCACTTCAGCTCTCACCTCCTCTTCCTGTGATCGTTTCTTATGAGCCATCTTGTAGAGTTTGTGTAGTTTTCTGGCGTCAAATTCTGTGAATTTTGACACAAATATCCATAGGTTCCTAGAAGGACATGAACATTTTCTGTTAAGTGCTACAGCAGCAGTTGAACTGCCAACTGCTTCCAAATCAACACCAAATTCATTCTACCCTCTCTAGAAAACAGTCTCAGCACAGGACAGGATGATCAGGAGAGCTGGAACCAAATTCTTCAAAATAAAATAAAGAGGTTTGCAGTGGTTTATCCGATCTAGCTTTGAAATAAATTTTAATGAAACCAGGACAACTTGAAGATAAAACCCTTGCCTTGGACTGGTCATTGAAGACCATCCCTGGAATTGTCCAAGGCCAGGTTGGATGGGGCTCTGAGCAACCTGGTCTAGTGAACTGTGCCCCTGCCCACAGCAGGGGGTTGGAACTGGGTGATTTTTAAGGTCCCTCCCAACCCAAACCATTCCATGACTCTGTAGACTGCGTGGACCAGAAAACACACTATTTCACAGGTTAAATAAGAGGCAAATGGCACTCTCATGCACAAAAAACACCAGCAGCCTCTGCCTACTATTTCAAAATATCGTAGACCAGCCAAGGAAAGCAAAATGATCCCTCACCTTCTCCACAGCTTGATGTGATCCTGGTCTGTGTAGGCTTTAAGGCACTCAGAGATGCGATCACCGATTTTCAGGAGGCAGTTGCGCGTGTGCTCCAGCTGCTCTTGAACTGTCAGGCCCTTATCAGGCTTATCAAGTTGCTTCAGTGCTTTTTTGACTGGTCTCATCCTTTCCTTGCACTTGAAAGAGCAATAGAGAGGAGAAAGTGATTAATTTGGCAGAGGGCTCTACCTCATTGCCCTGTTAATTGGACAGAGCTGAAAGAAGCTCGTTTAGCTTTATCTGGCCATTAGGCAAGGAGAAATCAGCTATAAAATAGCAAATTGTTAGACAAGCTGCAGACAACAATCAGGAAAAGACAAGAGTCTCCCCACCTTCGCTGCCCCTGACTTTTAGGGGGGAACAATTTGCTTTGCAACCTGTAACCCCACATGGTCTGCCCCTGCATGGATCCCATGGCAGGCAGGGAAGCATATCCAAGCCACCACACACTGAATCAGCAACCCCAGCTGAAGGACTGCTCAACTCAATCCTGTCCAATCCCATCTTTGGGCACTTTAATGCTTGCTTTTATCAAAACTGGCAGACATGAGATGAAAGCATCATGGCTTTAGGCCCAGGTGCATCAACACAGTGCGCAGATAGGAAATCAGACAGGTTTTTAGACTGTCTGCCTGGACTTTTTGTGCATCACAGAAGGAAAGTTAAAGACAAAAAAAACCACAGGACCTGCAGCAAATGCACAGATTTGCATTGAGAGAACTGTTTTCAAGAAGTGGTATTTCAGCCAAGGAGAGTCTGCCATGACAACTTTTACTGAAAAGCAATTTTTACAACAAGCCTTGCAGGCATGTTTGTTGTGAGAGCATTTACACAGCTCCACACCTCCTACAAGGTCACCCCCAAAACTCTCCTGCATTTCCCTGCCTGAAGGAGCTCCAGTGGCTCCTTGGCTTCTACAGGAGAGGGAATGTTAGGCTGCAGGATCTTCTGGAACCCAACACTGCCAGCTGAGCAGAGGGAAGTCACTAGATGAAGCAGAGAGCCCTTGTGCATGCTCTGCTGACATGCCACCAGCACTGGTGGGCAGCTCTTGTCCAGGGCTGTCCTGCCCTGCTCTCAGGTCAGCCAGAGGAAATCCCTGAGGGGCACCAGCAGGGTTCACACCTCAACACCTAAAACACTTGGATGACATCTGGGCAAAGCCTGGCTGCCTTTCTGGGCTCTCAGCACTGCTCTCCCATCTCCAGAGGAAAATACTCACTATGCTGAATGTTTCTTGGTCCAGATCATCATCCTCATCTTCTCCAATGGGGATTGGCTCACTCCCTGCAGTGATGTGGACAGGACCCTGTGATCTCTTCCCTTTACTTCCAGATTTGGCCTCACCACCTTTAGGCTTTACAAGGAAAAATTACACACATCACACGATGAGCCAGAATGGAGGATCCCAAGTGACCCAACTAACAACCTCCACACTATTGTTACTGGCAGCTGCTAAACCTGGGCACTGTTCCTACAACTTTTCCTCCCAGAATCTCAAACTGTTGAGCTGCAATGGCTCTGTTTAGCTTTACATCATCCCTGAGGGAGCAGAGAGGAGTCAGGGCCAACAGTTTGGACATGAATACGATACTCACACTCACGGAGAGAAACCAATGTTGAAGACTTGGAAGAGAGGTTAAAATAGAGAATATCTCTCTCTTGCAAAGACAGAACTCAGGGTAGTCTCACATTCACGAGAATCTGCAACTTTATGTGATGTCACTAGTTCTCTAATTATAGCCTGTTCATGTAAATTTTTACTTCTATGACTTATCTGCAGTCAAAGCCATACCAAAATCACTGGAAAGCAAACTTTCCCCTATATAGGCAACAAAACTTCTCACTTTGCACTTATGACCTCAGTGTCAAAACACACTGGGCATGCAGTACATACCTGTTCCTCAGACAGGTACTCCAGGTCATTATTATGGAAGCTTTTACCCCTCTTCCAATTTGCACCCAGCCTCAGGGCAATTGTACCCAAAATTCAAGAGACATTTTAGTCTCCAACATACCACTGATGTTGAAACACTCATTCTGGTGAGTCCTGAGAAGTGACAATGACAACTTACAGTCTTGACAGTGTGGACACTTGGGTCATTTGGGTGAGCTTAAATTAAAGGGGAATACAGACACGGAGCTGCCAACCCTGTGATAAATCACAGCTGGACAGAACTTTGATCTGAGTGCTCCAGGCTCTTTCCCTGCTCCTCCTGAACATCAGCTCTGTGGCCATATTGATGTCACAGGGACAGCTGTACTTTAAAGGCAGTCTGACAAAATCTCTTCCGTTTTGATTACATTCCCTGAGGCTGTAGGACGTATTGCCTTTTCTACTCTTTATGGCAATTCAGAAGGGCTGAAAAAGGGATACCCCCTTACCCCACAGTGCTTCACTGATGTCTCTTCACATAGGGCCTTTACTGAATCTTAAGTCTCACAGTTTGTCCTGCTCAGGGACTTCCCTATCAAGCTGCTTCTGAAAGTACCACATACCTTCTCTTTCTTGTCTTTTGTCTTCTTTTTCTCTTTATCACTTTCCTTTTCTTTCTTAGAGGATGTCTGTTTTTCCTTGTTCTCTTTGTTCTCTTTCTTCTTCTGTTTCTTTTTCACTGGGCTCTTGTCCAAGCCATCCTCCTAGAAAATCAGTCACAGCACAAAGCTGGAGTCTCTCACCTCCTGTACATTTTCTTCCATAAAACTTACATCCTTGAAACACAGGCGACTTTTGAGGTCCATCCAGATTTACCCTCACACCTCTTTAAGCAGACAGCAAGACCTGCTCAAGCAGCTGCCATCCCCCAAACTTGACAAAAGGGTATGAAAACCAGACCAGCCCCACTCTGTGAGAAGCTGGCAAGCTGCAGAGCGGTGCTGCTCTCCTGTGCCAGCTGTGCTCCAGAACACTCAGCCCCTGAGGTAGATACTGATCAGCACACGAACAAAAAGCCTCACACTACAAGCCAAACCACTCAAAGACTGAACGTTTTCTAAGCAACAGCATGACCTTGGTAAACTCCAGCTTCACCACGGGCTGACGTGCCCAAAAGGAGAGGGAAACAATTCTTCTTTCTCTCCTTTATAAGGGCAACAGGCTTTATCCTGAGACAACCTTTCCTCCATGTCAATATGTGGATGTTTGTGGCCATTCTGGGGTCTTAAAGCACTGATCTAAAAGAATAGGTGGGAAAGGTCCTTCTTTCACACAGATAGCTGTATGTGTGGTTTTGTGAGTTTGCCAATCCTGTGGGAATTCCCTCTCAGTGCCCCTGACTCCCCAGGGCTTTGCTGGGGGTGCTTGGGCTGGGCAGTAACAGCCCAAGGAAAAGTCACTATTCACCAGGCTGACTCACCTTGACTTCACCTTCTTCTGACTGGTTGTCTGAGTGCCGAGGAGAGGAGAGTTCATTCCCATGCTCATCTTTGACTTTGGGAGCTTTGTTCTCTTTCTTTACTCGTGGTTTCCTCTTCTTTAGCTTGCCCTGGTGAAACCACAGAACAAGTCAGGGAAAGCAAATAGCCACAGCTACTTCCTGGGGACATATCCCATCTGCTGAACATCCTGCAAACAGCTGCAGGTCCTGCAGGATGGCAGGAAGCCTGAGGAGCCTGAGTCCTTCAGCAAGTGCAGTAATAACCTGCTCCTTATCAATTATCATTTAAATGATAAATATCACAATGCAATCAGACAATAGACAAGTCCATATGCCTTCACAGAATGATGTTCACTGTGGGAACACAGGGTGTCTCCTGCCATCAGCCAACCACTCCTCCCAAAACCCCCAGAATCAAGCAGCCACGTCTCACCTCTTCCCCATCTTTCATGTTTTCTTTCTTGTCCAGATCTTTTTTCAGCAGTTTCAGTAGATAATCCACTCGGGTCTGGAGCTGTTTTCCCTGAGGTTTCTTATCTGTCTCAACAGGTAGGATCTTTGACAAAGCAGAAAAAAAAATTTATATATACCCACATGCACAAAGCTTGACAAAAAACATACACCTTAGCAGCAGCCCTTCCAGGCCCAGCAAAGGGCTGCACAGGCTGCACCTTCTGGAGGAACAAGAAGGCTCAAGCCTTCCTTTCCCCTCTCACTCACACAGACTCTCCCTGTCTGGCCAAAGGAAAGCTCCAGCAACCAAGCATCCCTCCCCTTGAAATTCCACAGAAATTAAAGGATCCCAAGGCAGCTCACTAAGTTCTCCTGAAGGAAAAAAACCCTTTACAAACTATATTTGGGATCTTGAGTTGCAAAACTGAGTCCACTCCCCCTGACACTTCAGATTTGTTTGTGGCAGCTTGGTCACAGCAGCCCAGTCACTCTGGTAACCTGAGACATTCCTACAGCAGGGGCACAGATGCACGACTTCCAGGGGAAAACAAGGCTGAAAGGTGACACTTTGTGGAGGAAATATCTCAGCTTGTCAACTAGGTTTGCTTCACACTTCCCTGGAAAATGGGTGGCGTGTTTCAGGCAGCTGTTTCCATTGCAAAATGCCTTTCTGAGCTCCACACAGGGAGAGCTCTCAGGCACAGCCTGATCTTTGCTAGAAGCAGCAGCAGGGATGTCACAGAATGCTGCACGTGGGCAGAAAAGCTGGTGTGGAGATCCCTGGTGCTCCTCAGCCCTGTGCTGCAGTTTCCATGCCCTTTCCACCACACTGACACAACGAATGGTGGCTTATTTTTAACCCAGATCACTTCAGCATGGTCTCTGTAAACTGTTCTTGTGGGGCTGACTGAGGAACAGAGGAACTAGATGGAGGCTTTCCAGCTGGCTGTGCTGCCATTCCCAGTCATGTAACCATACCCTCCGAGCTAACACAGACCAGCCTTGACATGAGCAGTGTCAAATCTGTGAAAAATTACTTCCACTCAGAAATTCACACTCAGCTTCTTATGAGATGCTCAAGGAAACATCAAGTCACGGCTGTGCAATGCAGCCTCTTCTGTCCTGTGGGTGGAACCAGCATTGCCATTTTCTCCCTGCATCATTTCAGAGTGGTTCACCTGGTACTGCCCACCAAATGACACAACCCTGCTTTCCATCAGGCATGCAACATGCCATGAAGGTCACTGTTTTCCTCATTCTTATTTTATCATGACTTTTGGAGCAGTTACAACCCTAAAACATCTGTTTGTGGACTAAATGAGGCATGTTCTCAATGAACACTGCAATGGACCCAATGGAAGCACCAAGCAAAGCGACCTACCTTATCAGACAACTTCAATTCCGGGTCTGTTTTAATTAGCTCCCAGTTTCCATAACCATGCTCGTAAATTCCCACTAACAAGCGAGAATCCTCCTCCACTCCCCAGTCTACATCAAAATGAGCAGCTTTGACACGGCACGTCAGGCGGTACCTAAAGGCATTTCAAACACGAGCTACTTTTAATGCTGTGGAGGATAAAGCAAATCCACACATCCAGGCTATTCTCTTTCCACTACAAAATCCAAATTCCCTGAGTTTGTTTCTGCATTGCCTGCTTAGCCAAACTCACTTCTTCCTTTCCTCTGGGTCCGAGGGAATGGATTTGTGCAGCATTTCAAACTCCTCTTCATGCTGGATGATGGATTTCACATTGACTTGGACACCAGAAATCTTGATAGTAGGACCTCTTCTCTTCCCAGGTCCTTTCCCTGTTCAACAATAAAACACAGCAATTTAGAGAACTCTTACAGAAAGGAGTGTTTGTAAAATGGCTTCACAGACAGTAATCAAGACCTTGCCTGCAACCTCTTATTTAAACATAAGACCCAAAATGTAAGTTTTCTTCCACTAACTCGCTTAGATCTGCAATTTAAACACCTCCCAGTATCATTTTCTTAAAAATACTTCTAAGTACACTGGAGCTGTTGCTCCAGCAGTTTTGTCCAGCTGCAACAGGCAGACACACAGCAGAAAATCTATCCCTGACCCTGTATCTCCTAACCAACAGCACAGAACAGCCATACAGAGAGTGGGTAGTGATTCCAGCTCTGGGAATTGCTAACTGTTGATCCAGTTTTACCAAGGAGTACACAGCACCAGTTTGATTTCCAGTCCCAGGAGCAGTTAAAATATCATCTGCTTTGCTTTGTAGCCCAGCATTAAATAAGCTGATCATTTCAGCCTCTCCCCACCAAAACTCAGGTCCAGCAGAAGCTGACAGACCAGACTGGCACTTTCCAGTCTGAGCAGAAAGCTCAGGGGTTTCTCTCTGCTGGTGAGAGCTGCCTGACAGAGATGGGGGGGTTTAAATGTGTTCTGGTTCACTGCTTCTAAGGCACAGTGTGGCCTCCCTGTCCAGCATGGGAATGGTTTCCTCACCAGCTCCATGGAATACTCCCAGAACCATCATAACAGCAGAAACAGCCCTCTTGCCTACCTTCCCCTGGATTTTCCTTCAGCTGCTCCTCATACTCCTGCATTGCTGACACACAGCTGTTGTGGATGAGCTCCCCTAACCGCTTCAGGTCAGCCACAGACTTATCCACCAGCTCAGCATCCCGGGCAATGCACTCCAACCTGGCAAAGGGAAGAGTTTTGTGTTTGATTCAGCATATCACCTTTCAGTCACTTCCTAATCAATTGTTTCACAGCCCAGTGATGTACAGATATGAATGTATGGAACATGCATGAGTTGAGCTGGTGCAGGAAACAACCCAATTTTTGTCTCTTTTTTTTTTGGTCTAATAGCTGCGGTACTGATGTAGAAAAAATGATCGAATCCTTTGGAATTTTTACTACTAAAGCAAAGGGGAGAATTTTCTATCTTGGGGACAACAGGGACCCTCAGTGACTCTCCAGTGCTTCCTCAGGCTTTTCCTGAGGTTCCATATTATCTCCATTTGATGGTCCAAAGCTGCCATCTGCTGTCCCTTTTGCCTGCCTGAAGTCAGTAACATCAGGACTCACACGCAAGCCTTGTGTTTCACAACACAAGAGTACAACCAGCTGAAAAAACACTGCTTTTCTCCTAGAATACATTCAGGGAACTCTGCCTCAGCCCTGAGACCTTTCCAGACCCAGCACAGGGTTTTGCAGATCCATGTTCAAGGACAGTGCCTCTCCTTGTTTCCCTTCAGGAGGGATAGAGTAGGGAAAGATGCTCTAAATTCAGTCCTGAGGCTAACATGCACAGAGAAGCTTGGCAAGTGTTTTGGGTAGCATTTGCTGTTCCAACAGCTGCTCCCTCTCCTTTCTGGGCAGAGTGGGAATGCCCCAAGGGCTGGACTCTGCCAGCAGGACACTGCTGGGTTACAGCCCGGTGCCACCACTGCTCCAGCTGGTTTTTGGCCAGCATTTGGCCATCAGCAGAGACACCAGGGACTGTACAGCACAGCTTGGGGTCCTTATGGCATGACAGAATGGCTTGTGCTGTCTGTGGAGCTGTATCAAACACCCAGAGCAATGTGTGTCTGGCTGTGCTCAGAAGTACAGTGTGCCTCCATGTTTCCCCTCTGGAGCAGAGCCAGCTTGGGACTCACCGTTCAAGAGGCAATCCAAACTTCTTGTAAGCCTTGATAAACCTAAGGAGAAAAAAAAATTAGTAAAAAACTGAAATAACTGCCATAAAAAGTAGGTCCAATATCACAAATATGCTTGCATGTATTAATTACAGCCTGTCACATTATCACCCTTGCATTCCCCACTGATCAGCTCAGCACCCCTCAGCACTGGGAAGCCTCATCTATTAGCCCCCACAAAGAGTTTTGTGACCTTGGCTGGAGAAGAACACAACATTATTATGCATGTTGAGTATTTGACAGATGAGGAACAAAAATGAGTGGTAACTGTAGTGAAAAGAAAAAAAAAAGAAGAAAAAAGCATTGGCTCACATCATGTTGGTAATTATTAATTCCATTTTTCCAGGAAGAAAAGGGGTATTAAATCAATGTCGTCAGTAATTTTAAAGCTCAGGCTGTAAATGTAGCAACCCATCACAGAAGAGCCAAATGTGGTTCCATCCATCACAGAGGTTTGCAGACAAGGTTTGCCATTTATTTTCATGTCTTATTTTCATTGTGAAAATCCCTGCTGTGGCTGACACAACTTTAGGGCAAGAGTTGCTGCAATCAAACATTGCCTTAAGCTGGGAGTAGACAGAATGGCTACAACTACAGATTATTTTTAAAATTAGTTAATTTTTTGCCTTCTATTTTTCATGTTGCATTCTTTCAGCCTCTTTCTGCTACATCACAATAACATAAATGGCTATTATATTGCATATTGCAATATGTCCTTCCTGCTCCATGGTTTCAAGATGGTTATGGGGCAGCAACCACAGCCAAAGAACTGTGACATCTCCTGCTTTAAAATACACCAGCTCAGAGATAGAGAGAGTTAAGGAAAACTCATAAAGTCCTCTTTTCCATCTTTGGTTGAACATCTGGGCAGAGCTGTAAGACAAAGATCTCTAGGAGAAACTCAAAAATTAGAAGACAGGAAAAGAAAATAATGTTCTGAGATTCAGCCCCCAGGTGACATCAGGGACTGACACACAACTACTCAGATCAGCAGGACCAGTGCTTCTCAAGGGGTCATTTTGCCAGAGCCTGCCTTTCACTTTGAGCTTAAATCAGCAGGATGACTGCCAGAAAAATGTCAGGAAGGCCAGAGCCCTTGGCTTCTCCAGCTCTGCAGTTCATGGCACCTAAGACCTCACATGTTATACAGCATTAGCTCAATCCACTTGGCCCATGAAGGGCAGTTACAACATGGATTAATTTTAGGAAGGTACCAGCTTCACTGTTGCCTGACTTAAGGCAACCCAGTCCATTTTGCACTGACCTGGATGTTAAGGTCATCAGCTGGGAGTAGACTGAATTATATAAAGGTGCAGAAGCTGCCCCAGTGAACCAGCTCCAGCAAACCACTGACGTGCTTACAGGTGAATGCTCCCTGGATTAATCCAGGATTTTCTCCACCTCCATGAGATTTCTATATTTGTTTTCTGAACTGCCTCTTGTGCTCAGCACTGACCTCCTAATTTCAGCATCAGTAAAGCCTTCCACAGTGTCTTTTCTAACACTCCGAGGACGTCCCCTGCGCTTGGGTCTCTTCTCGTCATCGGTATCGTCAGTCTCGCTTTCTGATCCAGATGATCTCTGCAGCCTTCTCTTGGTCTCTGCATCGGATTCACTGTCATTTGTCTGAGCCTGCACGTACCAGAGAAACAGTAGGACAGTTAACATCTGCTAATCTAACCAGATAACCACCTTTTCTGTCCCTCCACACACTGGCACTATTTAATGGACTGCAGAACACCTCGGCGTCCTTTCCTGAAGATGCAGGAGGAGCCCATGTAACCAACCCAGAGAGGCTGCACACCCTTGCAGCTCCCAGCTGGCTGAGGCTCTGGTGGTCATCCTCCCTTTACAGCCACCAGTTTCACAATTGTATTTTGATCTACTAAGAGATATTAAAATATTGATTTCTGTGGGTTTGGGCCACAGTCCCTTAGACTATTTTGAAAGCCAGGACATCTCAGAAATGAATCTGGATTCATCCAGCATGAATTATCCTTCTCTGTATTTTTCACTTTGATGTTTTTCCCCAGCTCCTCCCAGAGAACAGTTCTAACCCCTTAAAGTCCCATGTCCCAGCAGAGCATCCTTGCACAGTCAGCTTCCTTTGGGATTGGGTAGATCCCATTACCTACAGAAGAACTTGGGAAGGCACCATCTCCTTTGGCCCTCAGGATCCACATTTAGGCAAGAGCCACCCAGGGAGCTAGGGAGCCCACAGAAAAGAAACAGCCAGAAAGTTGCATAATCTGCAGCAAAATCCAGTACAATTGGATACTCTGCTTTGTGGTCACTACAGGTTCTTTTCATTTTGTCTGCTAAAATGAGATGAGTCACACCAAACCCAGTCTGGGCCCTCCCACTGCATCCCTAACCATTGGTCCAATGCACGATGCCAACAAGAGGTCAATGTGCTACCTCTGTGCTTTATTGCCAACCAATTTTGGAGGAGGAAAAAAAGCTCAGATGGCAAGGAGGCTTCCCTTGAGCATTCCCTTTGCCAGCTCTCACCTCCTGCCTCTCACCCCCTCAAGATGGGCTGTACCTTTTTAGTTGAGCTCCGGATTCGAGGCAGCATGTAGATTTCCTCCAATTCCTTCTGCCTTTCTTCCTCCTCCACCTTTTTCCTCTGCTCTTCTGGAATGATGTCGTCCCAGTCCTTCTGGGACCGCTCATCCAGCTCTGTCTCTTCCTCCTCCATGGTTGCAAAGTTGGCAACCTTTTACAAGCAAAGGAGAAGTTTTAGCAATTCCCTCCCCTGGCAGGAACACCCCAGAGCTGTCTGCTGAGCTTCAGCTCCTTCTCCATAGGAATTCTGCCAACACTTCCATAACTACTCCATAATTGATCCCTATGTCACTACATTCCTGGCCCCTTGCCATGTCTTTGGACTAACAGCTTTTGAGGAAGTACGTGCAGTTTAAGAAGTACTGCTGAGTATTTGTAAATTATTGGGTTTGTTTCCAAATTTGGTAAATTCTGCATTTTATTCACAGCCTTCAAAACCACTTACTTGAAATTAAATTAATATCTACATTGGGGGAGGGGGAGGGTTGGAACTGGATGATCTTTAAAGTCCCTTGAAATCCAAACTTGTGATTTTTCCAAGGTGTTCCTGCCTCTTACTGACCTCACCAGCATGGCAGGATGTGTGGAGCCACATTCCCACACCCCACTCCAGAGCTTGGGGGTTCATACCTTGAACTGGGAGAGCAGCTCGTCAGTGGCACTGGTGGACACTTCATTCTCCCGTGTTTCAGCCAGACGCAGAATCTCATCAATGTCCATCTCCTGCCAGTCAGGGAGAAGGAGGGATAAAGCGGAGGGTGCCGAGCACAGCGGGGAGTAAGAGGCTTTGAGAACAGACTCGTGTGCTGATATTAGCTAAATAAAGTGCAAATATCTGCAGGGGGTCACCCCCCAGGGCAGGGATGAACTGTCTTCAAGTGGTACAACGAAGTACAAATAAGGTGGCAGAACAGAGGGAAATGACCATCAAGACTTTTCCCAACAGTGGGGAAAATTTCCAGGCAGGGAGATGTAGGAACTGTGGACTGTTTTCCTGGGGGGAAGCTCTGCTGCTTGGGCCATTAGGAGAGTTGGTCAAAACACTCAGTGCTAAACTCAAACAATACTGCACTGAGGCAGGAGAGAGCGACCTGTTCACTGCACTGTGCTGACTCCTGCCTTGCTCAGAACCACCAAAAAAGGATGCTGAGCAAGTGCTCAGAAGAGGCAAGGAGAGGAGCCTGCAGCAGGCTGTGCTGTCACTAGCTAATGAATCCTCAGGAGCCAAGGGATTCCCTTGGTGAGCATTACTATTTAATCCCCAACAACAAGGCTCTCCTCAACCCTCCAACCCCAGATTCTGCCTTCAGCTTCTCCAGACTCCCACATGTCCTATTCACCAACCTGCTCTCGTGCACAGGGCAAGAACAAAGCAGGAGCAACCACACACAGTCCCTCTTGCAGACCTGCAGAGCACTACAAACTGCTATGTGATTTCAATTTCAAACTACCTGAGGCTCTGACTCTTCCCCTTCAAGCTCCTTGAAAAGATCTTCAGCTCCAAACTTCAAAATAGCTGTCAGCTCCTCTTTGTTGAAAGGATTTGAGCTGCAAGAACAAAAGAGAAGAAAAAGGTGTTTTGAGCTGTTCAGTCAGAACTGCTACAGCACAAAACCATACCAAAGTTTTTCCTAAGTGAAACAAGGAGTAGGTTTTCTACCCAGTACTATAAAAAGCTTTGTTATTAATCTCTTTCCTGCTCTAGCACAGACAAAGACTGCAATGGGAACCACCTCCATCTGCTGGGGGGAAATTAAGAGAATTTGACATCACTGCCAAAATACAGCTGTTCCACAACCAGGTTCCTTCAGACCAGGATGATCTCTGGGTGGAAGGCAGAAGAAAAAACTAGAAATGCGCTAAAACTAGATTTTCATTTCTGATCATCTTTATCCTATGTGTCCAAATCAATGGCTGCAGAAGCCAAATCAGTGGAAGCTCCCATAATTCATTAGCCTTCTGCCCTGTATCCTATCAAATAAATATCAGGAAATGCCAGCAGGTGAAGGTGGTTACGCCACATGATCCAGACATTCCTGCCTCTTGACACAGCCACGTACTTGGATCTCCCAGAGTTGTTGTCCAGAACAGTCCGGCCAGTGGTGTCCATACGCTGGATAACCAAATGGTCCAGCACCATTTTCTTCTTGGCTCTCTCAATGATCTCCTCCTCCACTGTCCCCTTTGTGACCAGGCGGTAAATATTCACCTGAGTGGCAAAAAGACAACACAGCTATTTCCTGGACATGCTCTGCTGATACAGCAATGCATCCCTCAGCTGTTTTCACTGGGCTGCTGACATGGTCTTTTCATGTACAGATGTGCTTTTCCAGAAGAAAAACAAGCACATTCTCTTTGTATCTCAGGAGATCCAGATAAAATCAGGATGGTTAACACAGATCTTGTAGTGTGCCTAGGCACAGAGTAAAAATCTTCAGAAACAATCACTCTAGATTCAAACTAGCACCAAGCTTTTCACACATCTAATAACCCCTAGCAAAGGTGGATGCTCTACTTTTTAAGTTTTTCTGAGCAAAAAAGAAAAGAGTCCACTAGAACTAGGCTGAGAAGTGCAATGCCACAGGTTGGGGTTCTGATTTGTTCAAAGCCAACAGAAAGACTTGGCACCTGGCAAATTTGGGCTGATTTTTTGTCTCCTAGTTTTTAAATGAGATTCCCTTGGGCAGCACTCTCTGGAGCAAGGACTGGGACAAAAAGCCCATGTTTTCAGAAGCTCTGGTGAGCTGAGAGCCTGTTGCACACACTGAAGGCACAGGGAAAACAACCCAGGCAGCTCTCCTGACCTGCTTCTTTTGTCCAATCCGGTGAGCTCGGGCTTGAGCCTGAAGATCATTTTGAGGGTTCCAGTCCGAGTCAAAGATAACAACAGTATCAGCAGAGGCCAAATTAATTCCAAGCCCCCCAGCTCGTGTTGACAACAAGAAACAGAAGTCCTGGGAAGGGAAAGGAAAAAAAAGCATCCATGAGTTAACCAGCTTGTAATTGTGGGCATAAAATAGCAATGGTGACTCAAAAGCTGTAGAAGGAAAATGGAGAGAAGGCTCTGTTGCACTCATGCTTCTTAAAGCAGAAGAAGGATTTCCTTCCTATACACCCTGCTAGTGCAGGCTGAGCACCACCAGTCTTTAAGCTCAGACCCAGGGTGAGGAAGTGCTGGCAGGGGTGAAGGGTGTGCTACTCCAGGCATGAATCCATATGGGAGAGCAACACAAGCAGCTCAAGGCAAGGGCACCCTGGAGCCACTTTTGAAGGTCAGACCATGTTGCCCACCAGACTCCCACCAAGGCAGCAGGCAAACACCTGCTATTTGTTGTCTGAACCCTGTTAGGAGTGAGAGCAGCAAGGAACAGACTGTACCAGGTTAGAGCCAAGATGCCTGAGCCCCCATGGGTGCCCTCAGGAGTGGGGAAAGGGCAGGTTCTATGGGCATTCTTGCTCCTTCCCCACTCAAACTTCCTTTTGTTAACTTTCCCACAACCACGATCTTTCACAAGTCCTGGGTGAGCCAAGAATTCCAGCCCAGGCTTCTGGGGTGAGGAAAGGTATTTCACAGCTGGGCTGACTGACACAAAAACAAGTGCCTTGCACCAGTCACTGTGAGTCAGCAAGCCCAGACGAGGTTTGAGATGCCCTCTCCTATTACACTGGAGACTGTCACCTCCAACACCAGACTCCACTGCCTGCCAACACTTAAAATCATCCTTTTGCCTCTGCCATTTCATATCCAAAACCAGCTTCAGACTGGAATCACTCAGAAACCATCTCATTCTCCAGACCATAGGGAGAGAATTTCTAAATTCTGGCTCTTTCCAGCCTCTTCAGGACTTTCTGGAGATGTGACTTGCAGCCCTGTTCCTTGGACGTGGGAGATTTAAAACAAGCAATATGGCTAGCTGCAAAACCTGCCATATCCATGTCTTTAAAAGTACCTGGGGTCCTGTAAAAAGAACTGAACTGAACTAATCCCCTCTTGTCAGTCACAACCTGTGGCTCAGCCACAAACCCTCTGCCCAGGACTGCAGTACCTCGGAGCCGTCGGCGTTGAAGTGATCCAGCGCCTGCTTTCGGATCTCCCCCTTGATCGAGCCGTCCAAGCGCTGCAAAAATCAGCAATAATGAGAAAAGAAAGAAGGTAAAGGAGCCCTGAGGGACTGCTGCAGCCAGTGCTGTGAGCCCTACAGCCCCCTTTGCTGCCTGCAGCGTTTAATTGTTAAAAATAGCCACCAATTAAAAATAACTGCACTGCCTCAGCTGTGTCACAAGGGCTGGGGGATGCTCAGGGAACAGGCACAGCGGGTGACACCGCAGCTCCCGTTACAGGCTCCCAGCCAGGCTCCCTGTGCTCACTGTCCTCTCCTCAGGGCTTATCACACCACACAGCCCAAAGCAGGGGCCTGTCAGAGGGGTTTTGCAGAGATGGGGCCACACTGAAATGAAGGGACATCCCAGCTCCCTCCAGTAAGCACCACCTGTAATCCCAGCCACCAACCTCTGGAAGCTCAGTGGCTCCCATTGCTCAGCCTCCCTATACATCTTCCTACACTTTCAAGAGGACCCCACTGTTTCCCATGCTGATGTTTCTCACCTGAAAAGGGTAGTGTTTGATAGTCAGGTACTCTGCCAAGATGTCCAGCATCCTCACCATCTGGGAGAAGATCAGTACTCTGTTGCCTCTCTCTCGCAGCCTGGTCAGCAGCTTGTCCAAGAGAATTAGCTTTCCACTGCTCCTGATCAGAGACTGAAGAAATAACCATCATTTCCAACCTTACCCTTTTGTACATTACACAGAGACCAGCATAGACATGCTCCCTTTGGGGTCATGCATTTCTTGTACATCTTTAATCTAATCATCTGGATTTACACAGCAGAGCCCACACACAATGAATCACACAAGATAGATCTTTACTGCCTGCAGCTCCTGCTCTAGAAGGTCACAAAATGTTGCCTACAGTGGAAGTGGAGGGCTGAGGGTTCAAGTAGCTCAGCTGTGAGCACTCTTTTTAAAGGAGAAGCCACAGAAGGTAAAGCTTCACCAGATATTATCTTGCTGGGAGGACAAAAGGGAGATTAAACTTAAGGAAAAAAGGTGGTGACCAAGGACACCACTCACCTGCAGGGTCTCAATGCCATTCTCTCTCTCGTTTTCCTCAGGAGGTTTGATAAGGTAGCAATGGTTGCAACACTTTTTCAATTCCATCACAATGTTCAGGAAGCCAGATGTGCTTCCTCTCGTTCCCTTTGAAAGAGCCTTGTAGTTTCTTGTCAAAATCCACCTGCAGGTAGGAAAATGAAGGTCCAGATCATTTCTCAGTGCAGAGCAGAGTCTTGGAGGAACAAAATCTTCAGCAACAGCTCATTCATGCATCAGTCTACTTTCCTCCCTCCATCTCTCCTCACTTCTCTTACAGGATACTGCTTTTTCCTCTCTAAAAACCCTGACCATACTTTCCTATCAATATTATCACAGTTTAATATTGAACAGCATCACAATTTTGTGCATATTTTTGCTCCCCAAGAAAAGACATAACCTCTGTCTTGCAAAGCTGGCCAGTTGAACTGTATCACTCTACAAAAACATCTCCCAGAAGGAAAGATACCAACTACCCCACCTCAAGTTCCTCCTGGGAAGCTCCCAGTACTACAGGTGATGGCACTCTGAAGGCCACAGTATCCACATTCCCAAGGCCCACAGAAAGATGTTCCCATTTCTACTGGCACTCCCAGTAACTTATTCAGTGACTCACTTGTAATACTGTTTCTGCAGAGCAGACATTTCCACCCGGAGGATCTGCTCCACTTTGGCTGGCAAAGATTTCTCCACATCTTTCTTCACTCTGCGCAGGAGAAATGGCTCCAGGACTTTGTGAAGGCTCTGGTAACCATTCTCTCTACCCTTCCCGTGGTCCTCTTCAAAATCCTCCCAGAACTCAAACCTGGCAACAGAAAGGAGGAGAAGGGAAGGGTCAGAATATCTCTTATGGCACCAAACAGCATCAATTGGATACATACCTGCTGCACAACAAGACAGGAGACCACCAGTTTAAGGGAAACACAGTGGAAGACAACAGGTTCACTCTGCTCTGGTTAACTAAACATGGGTGGTAAAGCTAGAAGCTCTCTGGGCTTAGATGCCTCCCTAACATCTTATATTTGAGCTCCATACTGACTCCCAGGACCCAAAATCCCAAGTTTTCCACTCTTTTGCTCTGTTGTCATTTACCTGGCAGCAGTTTCTGAACTTTCCACGGTGCCTCCCCCAGGCTGGGCTTTGACAACTGGACTGCTCTACCCTGCTCTGAAGGCTCTTTTGGGATTGTTGCTTCCTCTGACAGCTCCTTTGAAATGTAGACATCTGCTCTCCTTCACTTGGGAGACCTCAAACCTCTCCTTCACTCCTTCTGTGATCCAACAAAAAGAATTTGGGGGACAGCTCTTCTTGCACTCAAACATAATTTCAGTGACCTTTGGGGCATGGTTGCCTTAGCCTCAGAGATGCCCACAATTCAATTTATTTTAAAGAAAACAAAACATTTGTTACACTGTGGACACACAATCAACCAGACAGCACCCCCAGAGCTGTCATGAAATGGTTGGCAGAGGTGCCTGAACCACAGTGTACTGGAAACATCAGAAATGGCTGAGATGATTGCTTAAAACAAGTTTAGCCTTTTAGAGATGGCTGGAAGACAGCAGACATGTTTGAAAGGCATGTATCAGGTTTCCCTGTTCAGTTTGCTACCAGAAATACTCCTAGTGTTAGTTATTTAACCTTTGATTTTCCCCACTAATGTCTGTTCTGCTATCATTGCTGTGACACCAGTGAGTTCAATTCAGAGATTTAATTCAGGGATTGCTGCCATTCTGCATTCCTTGAGCGACTTAACAGATGAGAATGGATCAAGATATTTCTTGAAAGGCCCAAAAGGAGACTCACTTCTCTGGCATGATGAAGTGCAGCAGGGACCAGAGCTCTTTGAGCGAGTTTTGAAGAGGGGTGCCAGTGATCAGCAGCCTGTGGTTGGACTTGAAATCAATCAACGTTTTGTACAGCAAGGAGTCATCGTTTTTCAACCGATGGGCTTCGTCCACGCCGAGAAACGCCCAGTTAATGCTTCCCAAAACAGTCTGGAGGAAGAGAAGGAGAAAAACACAGGCACTGAGGAGATGCTGGGTCAGACAGGCCCCACACCTTGCACATGTGTCTCTCTCTCCAAGGCCAGAAAGCCCTGCAGTGTGTGCTGTCTGGGGTGTCCTGCCCAGCCCTGTGGCTGGACCCTCACAGGATTTTCTTGCTAACAAAATTTGGGGACCAAGGTGCCTTCCCAGGAAGGAAAAGGTGAAAATCATGCCGTACAATACTCCTGCTGTATCTCAGTATTCTTGCAGCAAGTGCCCCTATTTAATCCTCCTCTGCTTTACCCAGAAAGCACAGTCCTTCCCCAGCTTTTTACTCCCCTCTTTCTCCATGCCCTTGGGGCCCTGGGTAGCACTAATACCTCTGGAGCAACAACAGGAGAGCAGATGAACAAGCCTAAAAAGTTGAGGTAATCCAAGAGTTTTGATTTTAGTTTTTTTGTTTGGTGGGGTTTTTTTGGTTTTTTGGTTTTTCTTTTTTTTTTTTTTTTCAGCTTTCTGTTTTCTGCTAGGACTCAGTGATGCACTGACAGGGCTGATGAGTATTTCCTAAGCAGACAGATTTCTCCTAGATGTAAAAATGTAGATACTGTTAATGTTGTGGCCAGAGGTTCAGTGTAATGGCTTGTTCTCTTAGCAAACCTAAACTAAACTAATCCAGGTAAAAATCCAGCTACTCCTGGATACTGCCAGATGTCTTGTATGTAAAAAGAATAGCACAGGGGTGCAGTAGAAGAGTGAAGACACTGTAACATGTCACACATTCCCTGTGCATTACTGACAAGCAAAAGCAAATACTAACTGTAGTTCTCCATCACCAGAGGGAAGAGGTGCAACCCACTAGCTGAGGACTAGCTTTCCCCTTTCAAAATGAGAGGAAGTCTAAGTAAAAACAGTCTTGGACCATTACTCACCTTATCCTTGAGGAGGATCTCATATGTTGTGATAAGTGCATTGAATTTCAGTCTTTTAGACTGAGAATGGATCCACTCATATTCACGTATCTGTGAGGGGAGACAAAAGTTCAACCAATGTCATCAAAAGGAAAGAGGTAACAATTGTTATTTTAGTGTAGCTGTAGCCAGACACTCCAGCCACATCCAAAACCCTGTTGTTTCAAGGTGCCCTTTGATGAGCTCAAGGTGCCAAAGGAACAACTTGTTTTAGTGCACAAAGGATTCAACAGTTAACAAAATAAGGCCAGCTTGGTGTTGTGACATTAAAGAACACATTAGCTCACTGTGGACACCACTAGAGTCCCAACACCTGTGTGCTCCATTGTCTGAATAGTTCCAGACACTGAAGACAAGCATTTGTACACTCTTGGACTCCTCAAAGCACTTTTACACTGCTGGATTCCTCACTGCATATTTCAGCCCAGAGCAGTACTGGCTTCCAGACTCAGAGAAGCCAATACTCCTGCACTCACTCCAAGAAGGAAAATAAGGCAGAAAATTCCCTGCAGCAGTGAATTACACACCCACATGCTCAGTTCCACCAGCTCCAGCAGCCTGCAGTGCTGCCAGCACTATCCCCCAGCCTCTCCAGCTGCGTGCCACAAACATCACACACAAGCTACTGCTTTGCACCCAGTGCTCTCTGATTACACACCATGTTCCTGCTCATGAGGTCTCCAATGTAAACCACCACGTTTATCTCAGGTGCCCACACTTCAAACTCCCTCTGCCAGGAGGTGAGGGTGGACAAGGGCACAACCACCAGGAAAGGGCCATACAGCTGGTGTTGATGGAACAGGTAGGACAGGAATGATATTGTCTGAATCGTCTTGCCCAGGCCCATTTCATCAGCCAGGATCACGCTGTTGTTCCTGAGAGAGAGGAGAACACACAAAAATGCTGTCTGAGTGCATGATTCTGCCACTACTCATTTACTGTGCTCCACATGAACAGCAATCCATGACAAGGACAGAGAGGGGCAGTGCAAAAACAGTTATTTGAACACTTCCAAGTGGATCCCAATGAAAGCCACACTGAACATGGCACAATAACATGCAAAAATTAACAGTGATGACTCCAACTGAAGGAAAAAAGGCAAAGGGAGAGGGGAATCAGTGGCTTAAATTTAGGACATTTCCCAAAGATGTCAATGAATATATAAGCACACTGAGCCAGAAACCCTTTTTTTCCCATTAAATCAATGGAAATCTCGGGCTGATATGTACCAGGCTCATGCAACAGCCCCGTTCAGCACATGAACAGGCCCAGACAGAGAAAATGCTTTTTGTTTTTACACAAGGTTTTTTAAGTTCATGCTTTAGGTAGCTCCTGCTTGCAGTGCCTGTAGTGCAGCTGGGCGTGACAACATTTTAATTCCTTCAGGCTGCAGAAGGAGCACAGGTAAAAACCTCACTTGAAAACAGGAGTGCCAAATCCTCCTGGGACAAAAACCAGGAGTTCCAGAATGAACATCACAGCCTCTGTACATACTTGCACCAGGAGTGAGCCAGCCAGTTGAGGCCCTCCAGCTGGTAATCGCGCAGCTCCAGGTTCTCCCCGCCGATGTAGGAGGGCTGCTTCTTCAAGGCAACAAACCTTGGCCTCTGCTTCAACACCTGGAAAAGATGCTGCCATAAGTTCATTGAAGAGAAAGACAAACCAGCCAGTAGCTGAAAGGATGAAAATTCAGCAATGAAATCTATGAATTCAGTAAAGAGTGCATATCTCTTCACTGATCCAAATCATCCATGTTTCCTTAGCCAGTGCTTGTGTCTGCATTTCTTGTGATTTGCCTGCTGCTCTCTGGTTCTATGATCAGGGCTCTGAGTCCCCCAGGAGTGCAGTAAGCTGCACAAAATACACATGAGTTGGAACCAGCTCCACTTCCTTCTTTGTTCTCTTTTGTTTTTTCTCCCATTATTTCTGTCTCTCACCTTCACTGTATCAGCATCTTGCAGGCTTCCTCTTTTCCCAGGTGTGCTGTTTTTTTCATCCAACTGATATTAAAACTGCTGCAGCTCCTTCTTAGGAGGAAGCATTTTGCAAGGATTAATTAAGCCTCCCACTCCCCAGGGGGACATAACGTTCTCACTGTGCACAGAGTAAATGAAACTCGAAGGGGCTCACATCTCTGCCTGAAGTACAATATGAGAACAGCAAACAACCCTTCAAACACAGGTGGGAGGATGGGAAAATGTTCTCTGACATTTATCCTGACAAAATTTCGTGTTCCCACTGCTTGCATCTTCCCCCAGCTTGGAGGAACCCAGCAAAGGAGAGAAGAGAAGGCAGCAAACCTTGCAGTCCCGCGTGGGAATCGTCTTGGAGTTGTTACGACTGTTGAAGCTGTCGATGCAGTGCTGAAATTTCTTGCTGATCAGAGCCTCATCTTCCCAGCTGCACTCGGCATAGGGCAGCCCCATCCACTTGCACAGGTATTCAGGGTCATTTGAGGATGTTTTGCGACTGTTTGCTGTAAAATATGCAAAAAAGCCCAAATCTCAGCACCTATGGTTGGCTGAACCACAAGCGCAGTTCACAGGCTGAACTCCCCAGGCAGCCACAAGACAGGTCTTAGCTCGTGGAGAAAGTGTAGAGAGACAAAAAAAAAAAGTTCTTTTACCTGGGAAATCTGAATGTCCCGTGGCAGACTTGCTGGTCTTCACAGCTGTGTTTGGAGAGAGAAGGGAAGGGAAAGGAGGGTTGAAATGCTGGCAGCCAGCAGAGGGAGCAGGGCAGGCGATCAGTGACACACACCCACGTTTTTGTAGAAATTCTACTGGAAATAGGTTAAACACCACCCCAAGCCAATTCACAAAGCAACTGAGTGCTGGCACGTCTGACTGACAGGACTGTGATATTATCAAAGTGCTCACTACGTTCTGGTTTTATTTTTATTAATTAATCATGAAAATCTCACTCCTGAGCTGCCTTGCATTCTAACCACATCCTCAACTACACCACAGAAAGTGGTCCTCACAAAAGTCAGGCCTGTACTGCTGCTTTGGACACCTTACACCCAAAGGGTTGAAGCCAAAGAATTTCAGCAGCAACAATTTCAGCAACCCCTTGGAAAACAGTGTGTCATCCCACACTCCAGGCAAGGATAGTGCCTGATTTGTATTGCTTGTAAATACAAATCTGTGAACCTAGATTTCTACTGTCCAAATTCATAAATTTCAGACAATGAAATACACTAAACTCCAGAGTTTTTCTTCAGGGATACTGGAGGACAAGGAAGAGGAGAGACTCATTCTGCTGTCACACGGAGTTTAAAGCTCCCACTCCTACTTCACCCCTTTACCAAAGCCTTGGCTCCACTTACCAATTACTCTCTCCACTATTTGATACTGTTTGTTCAGCTCTGAAGCCAGCTCTTGTTGGCAGTTGAAATATTCTACATCTTCAGGTGATACCTTGCCCAGCCTAGATGTAAAATAATCCAAAAAGAAAACCAAACAAAAAAACCCATTATAATGCTTCTATCGTAGTGCTCATGGATACCAGAAAATCTATTTTCCTCTATGGTTCTGTCATTCTGGCAAGTAATTGGAGCAAACTACTGTTTATAGGACATGTTTCCTAAATTTCCTATAATTATAAATTATTGCTGAGAAGCAAATGTTACAGATATTCAGACTATCTGCCTGATAAATGCTGCCTCATTCTGACTCAAGAATCAGTCTCAAAACCAGAATCAAATAGAGATGGAAGTTGATCCTCCAGCTTTAGCACTCTGGAAACACAACACAGCTTCCCGTATAGCTCCTGGGGAAGTTGGACAATAACTGATGCAAAAACTTGCACATAGAGAAGCCCATAATTAACAAGGGTTAATAAGGCTGCAAGCCCTCACAGCACCTCCTGGGCCATGCAAATCTGTGCACCATTTATTTTTTGTCAGCTCTCCCAATTCTTAAGCCTAGGAAGTGGCAATAGTGTGGATTTCATGCCTTGTCCTTTCCATTTTACAACTTTTCACACCACAGACATCATTTCTGTGAGGGGAGGATGTTCCTCAGCAGGCAAAGAAAAAACAGACTGTGTGCACATGAAACACACTTTGCAAGAAGAAATCAAACATTTTCAGTAATGACTCTACAAACTTCTGGCTAAAAACTATTTGCCCAAGGCCAAATCGCTGGTTGCAGTGAAGCCTACCATTGCTTGATCTCCTCCTCTTTTTTCTTGAAGTTTTCCAGCTTTTTCAGGCCCTTCACTTTCTGCTGCTGCAAGGACTCCTCGCTCTCCCAAGTGCTGTGGATGTATGACCAGCCTTTCCATTTGATCAGGTACTGAACTTCCCCTTCATCCTTCTCCGGGTCGAAGTCGGCGCTGGGGTTGCCGTTGGCCTCGGTTGCATACACTGTGGTGGAAGCACCAATGGCTGCAAGAAAAACCAGCCTGCATTTGGTACTCTCGTTATCAAAAACTGGACATGAACTGCATTAGAGCAGAAAGTTACTCTGCTAATACATCTTTTGTGGCAGCACAAAGAACATCGGACAGATTCTGCAACACTATCAGCCAGGCAAAGTTTTCCATACAACAGGATCTTTTGAAATCTGTCATAAGTAGCTTTTCTTTAAGTATAATTCGAAGGTCTCTTGAAAATGTTCACAACCATTCAGTCTTACAAAAACACTTTTTTGTAAGGCTTTGAGAACAAAACATAGGCTTTGTCAATGGGACTATGAAAACTGACTCTCCTAGAAGATCTGTTTTATACTTCAAAGCAGAGAAAAGCAGGAATTGTTGAACAATGGCTGCATCTTTAAAAAGTGTGCAGGCTAAATGAAAGCTGCTGAGCACAAAAACTATAGAGATTTTAGGATTTTAAGTATTATATTTTACAAAAGCTATTACGTACTACAAGACATAAATAAGAGGCATAGAGGAAAAGATGAAAAGAACTGAAACAACCCTTGGCTCCACTTTGAAGTTGCAAAAGCATTGCACCAGCTCAAGAGAAACCGTGAGCGCGCGCGATTGCCATCAGAAATAAAGGCTTCTTCCAGAACCACACACCTCCCTTTTTTCCAAGCCTGATGTCCAGGACTTTCTCAATAGTTTCACTGTTGTCTTGTTGTTCATCAGCTCCTTCCCCAGTCATCTCTATCAGGTCATCAGAATCCGTCTCAAAATCATCATCCTCTTTGTAGCTGAATAAGATCAAAACCAAACTGATATCAAACGCTTGAGTCTTCCCAGCCCACCAACACAAAGAATGGCTCAGACTGGAGCACCTTCTCCAGCATTTATCCTGTGGTTTAATGCACATTCAGCACACACATGCCTTAAGTCATCCAGTCAGTATTTTTCCCCAAGACAGATAGATACACTTTATCAGACAAATCCTCTGTTTTGCCCATAGTTTTTCTGACCAGCATCAGATGAATTCATAAGGTGGAACAATCTCTGCAGAAGAAGCAAGGGCATAACAGAGAAAGTCTCCACTGTTGAGGGAATTATTCTATGGAGGTTGCAGAACATTGAAAGGCTGCATGGGTGCCTGCACTTCCCTAGGAACTGCACTTCTCATCTTTGATGAATGTTTAAGCACCACAAAACATCATTTGGATGGCTCTTTGCAAGTCCCATATTAGGACTGCCCAAAAGGTGACAAGGGAATGGATAAAACTTTACCTTCACCATGTCTCAACACTCTGCCCCAAGGCATTACCTATCAGCCACTCTCAGACAACTGGTCCAATCCAGCACAGCTGCTCCCCCCTTTGCTCATTTCCATCTACTATTTGCAATTATTAACCTCATCTGAGAGTGCTTTAGAAACATTATGCAAACCTCCTCACGTTTCTCTAAGAGGGACTGGTAAACACTCCCTCCTTCACAGATGGCAAAACGAGGTAAACCCGGATGTTCCCAGCATGAACCTGTCAAAAGAGCCACACCTCAGCCACAGGGCTCTGCAGGACCACACAGGGGACCCAGTAGCCCCTCTTTCCCAACCAGCTCCCACCCCCAAGCAACCCCACACTTCTTCACACCTGACATTTTTGGCTGCTCTTCGCCGAGTTTGTCTCTTGGGGGTCTCATCGTCTTCGTCGTCATCGTCATCTTCAGATGAGTCTGGTTTCTTTCTCTTCCCACGCTGGATTTTGTGGGGCTTTTTAACACCAGTTTTGGCCACTGTTCTAAAATAAAAATTAATAAAGCCATAATACAGGATGGTTTATGTAAACATCCGCTTTAGTAAGTCTTTAAGGAAGCATGAATCTCAAATATTAAACTCCTAAGGGTTTTAGTTTGCTCTGTCATGGAAACAACTCTATTTATTGCTCACTGGAGCATGAGATGGGAAGATGAGGGAGTAACTAGTCCCTAGGTTTACTAGGTCATAAACAAGGATAATATTGCAGGGAAAATCCACATTCATTAGTGACAAATAGAGATTTCCTCTCCACACAGCACAGGCAGAAATATAGACTGAACCAACCATTCCTTACCTCCTTTGGACAGGTCTTCTTGCTTTAATTTTCTTCGGTTCAGGCTCACTCTCTCCACTGGTGCCTTGCTCCCCTCCATCTTCATCCTCTTCTCCAGCAGAGACCTCTCTTTTCCACTTAATTCTGCAGTCAGAAATGTAGGTCATGAAGGGCAATGATATTTCCACTCAAATACTTGGCTGAACAAACCATGAGGGCCATAATTGCAGGGAAAAATTTCAAAACTGCACCCTTGGCTGTTCAGTGCAATGCACGGGGGATGTTATGGTGTGATTCTCTGCTTTTAGGAGGGCATCTCAGTCACCTGGGTTTTTGTTCACACAGTGGCAGGATTGCCTGGACTGACAGCAGCTCTTACCACATACAACCATGTGCTGGTGGCATAGCTGTACTTCTTGAACCTGGGTGGGCAAGGGCTTTGATTGATGATTTTTTTTTCTCTATTTCTGCATTTTTGAGATGGACTGGAGGGATCTGAAGAGAAGTGCTCACTGTCACAGGGCATGATCCCCAACATGCACAGTTACATGAGCTCCTTGGAGCCCAGAAAATGGAATAACCAGTCTCCTGCCATCTAAATTCTCCTGCCAAGTTTCCAAGTGTGAAGCCAAGTCACATTGTACCATTAGAGGAAGGAAGCATGTTCTCTGTGGGCAACTCAGAACAAAGCTGCAGCTCCAAAATGCCTTTTGGAGGATCCCCTCCTCTCTCCAAGGGGATATGGAGAGTCCACAAGGATCATTCCCTTGCCCAGGAGAGATCCATACTACCACAGTCCTCCCTGTGCTTTATCATCTTCCCTCCTGCACTGATGGAAGGAACTAAATGAAGAGTTAAAAGATAAGATGCAGGAGACAGAAAGCAGGATCATGTGGCAGTGTTTAGATTTTCTCCATCAGGCAGCTCATAGCTCCCTACTCTACTTTAGTGTTTGGAAAAACTAAAGGGTACTTCTTAGATGGCAAAAGGCAGTAAAATATGACTGTAAGTGAACCCAGTTATGGTGCTCAGACATCCAAAGCATTCTTTATGGAAGTTCTTTTGTTTTAACAGAGGGTTGTAAAAGATAAAAGAGGATAATAATTTGGCATTTTATTCTCAGTTAATCAAAAAGGTGGGAGGAGAAGGGATTAAACTTTTTAAAGTATCTCTGAAGGAGAATCAGTAACCTGATGGAAAAGTGAAAGACTGACAACAGAAAGTGAACCTGACTCATTCAGATTCCATGACAGGCACAGTAGGAAAACACAAACAAAAGTTGGAAACCTGCATCCATCTATAGATCCATATTCATACTTCAATTTCAGTAATCCAAATTATGATTACTGGAAATAATAAAGTATTTATTTTACAAGCTCTCCATGTTGACAACTCCTATCAAACAATCCAGTGTGCTACCGTTCTGAAAAAGAAACCAAAGCATCACCACTCAAAACCCTTTCCTTAGAAACTTACTTTCTTTTCAACTGCTTCTGGCGTCTTCTTTTTGGGCTCTCATTTTCAGATTCGCTACTTGCCTTCAATTGAAAAGAAAGAAAATCAGGTTGTAGGCTTCACTCTGGACTGGCTCCTCAAGGATGCAAGTGAAACACGTGCCCATGGGTCCTTTCCCTGCAGCCTGAAGGACACTTGGGTGCAGAGCAGCCACCTCCTGGCACTGTCACCTCAGCAGCAGCCAGGCAGACCTGAAGTGTGTGCAACAGCCCAGGGATTGCAAACCCACAGGTGAATTTATCCCAAAAAAATGCATTTTGATCTCTGCCTTCATAACACAAACCTCCCACAAGGAATGAAATAAAAATACTGTCATAGAAAGGCAATATTCTCATCAAAATAGTGTCCTTGCCTTGCTGTTGTTCTTTTTCTCCCACAGCAAAAGTCACCAAGGACCTGATTGGGTCAGAGCCACGTCCTGCTGCTTTCCTTCCTCCTAATCCTAATGGTCTCCACCAGTGAAGTGTCTCTAGCTAAATATATCTAGAGCTATTCTAACTACTTGCTGTACTATTTTAAAAGTGGGTGTCACTAATTCCCACAGACCACGATAGCTAAAATAATCTCTTTATGCCAGTTATACACAACCCCATTTTCATAAAAACTAGTCAACCATGAAAACAAATCACCACACAGATAACATGACTTCTCCTTAGTGTTTTCTCCTTGTGTTTTCTCCCCCAAAAAACACAAATAGGCAGGGACAAAACTGAAGGTTTCTAAAGAAGTATTAAAATGACAGAAGTAGCCTCCAAGATTGCTTGCTCCACACGCTTACTGGAAATCTTCCACTTCTAGCTGCTTTTTGCCACAATATTCAGCTGTGGCTCCAGGCACTGTCTGTCTATCACCATGGGTACCACAGTTTGCAGCCCCTGACACCCCCAGTGCCCTCCTGGACAGAGCTCACACAGCTGTGCACACAAGGACCTTGTGAAATGGTGTGATCTGCAACATTCATCCTTCATTCCCATTTTCCAGCTTTCCTTCCATCAGCAGATATTTCCTTCTGGCTTGCATCAGTGTATCCATTAAAACACACTAAAATACTGGATGCCATGTCAGACCACAAGCTTTCCTGGATTTGGTGTCAGATTTGCATGTGACACAATAACACCTTTTGCACCATATCTTACTACAAACACATGTTCATCCACCTGTTTCACGGCCCTGCATGAAATCCATGTCTCATTTACCAAGCATGAAGCAAGTGCCTGGCAAACACCATGGACAGCCCTACCTACCCTTGCAGCACAAGCCAAGCATTCTACAGATTTCAGTTTTGACACACAAAATTTAAGTCTTCAGTCTTCCTTTTCTCTTTTAATCCCTTACCCACTTTCTGAAGCTTTTCCATTCCAATTGGGCATGATTTTAATAGCTGTCTCTCAGTGCACATTTACTTTTGCTGTCTTTTGGCAAGCCACAAGTAAAGAGAGGTGGATTTCTCTTTTTCTCTGCGTCAGAGAAAATCACATTGGGAGAAAACCAAATACAACCTTTAGCTCTTTGAAATTAACTCCACTTCTGTGCCAAAACCCCATTCTCCAAGTTTCTAGTGTCCATTTTCCTAATGCCTGTACTCTCCCCCGCTCTGTCGCTATGTCTACAAAGCTGATGACAATCTCTTAATGACTCGACTTTTCCTCCCCTCTTCCACCTTGAAAAATGTAACTTGTGACTGCAGCTCAGCCGCCTTCTCTTACATTTTTCAAAGACACCATTGTCTGTTTTGGATGAGTGTCAAGCCCAGCTCTATCTCCTCTGACACAGCCAGTCCCCAGCCTGAGTCATCTGCCTGCCTTGTGCTCCCACATCCTCCCCACCCCAGTGTGGAGTGCTGGGAGTGCTGCAGCTCCTCAGCCTCTCCTCCCCACTCCCTCACGTCTCCTAGTGATAAATTCCTCATTTAGGGAAGCTCAGAGGATATCCAAAGAGCCAGGGGCATGTCAGGTCCAGAGTGTGCACCTGAGGCCCTGTCTGCCCAACATCACCATCAGGAACAGACTGGTTGGGAAATCACATGCAACTTGAATTTTAATAATGATAAATTACCTCCCTGAATGACACAAGCTAGGCTGGCAAAATCCATCCCCAGTCCCCCGTGGGATTTTTGTCAGCCCAGCAGGAGATGCTGGGGTCACACTGCTTGCTCCAGAGCCTGAGTGCCAGTGCTGGGCTTAGGCTGCCCTGCTGGGGTTCTGCTGCAGCGGCCAAGTGGAAAGACAACGTGTCTTCCCTAGCTCTCCCTTAACAAACACTACAAATATGCCCAACTTATTCCTGCACCACTGCTTCCAGCTGGACTAGGATCTGGCCTCTTACAATTTCCCCATCCCTAGCTGAAGGGATCAGCCTTCCCTCTCCATGCCTCACTGACTTTTCACATCAATTCTTTCCGTCTCCCAGCACATAAAGTGCACACACTTTTCCTACATTAATTACACTGTATTTTGCTGTGGAGCAATGCTGAACAGACATAATGATGCTGTACATGGAGCACCAAGTGGACCAAGGCAGAGCAATTCAAAGTTCTGCTCCCATTGATTATCCCTGTGTATCCTTTGCCACTAGCCCAGGGCAGGAGACATGAAGACTCCAAGGCCATTGGAGACGAGGTCCAGGTGAGCCTCTGGAGCTCACATTAGGAGAGATAATGACTTGCTTAAACAGAGCAAAAAGTATTTCAGACTAAAGTCAAAGTGAGGATTTGCTCATTTCAGGCTTAACAGAGGCCAAGCTCTAGTGCTTCAGAAAAGCTGGAGAATCTCAGATCACTAGGTTAGTTTTAGGAACTTCTCTTTCCCAGTGAGACCAGTACAGGAAATACATGAAGCAAAGAATTTATCAAAATGCAAATAAGCAGATTTTTTTTCCAATAATAAAACCAACTGTATTTTGAGAACACACTGGTGCGTGACTTCTGGCCTCTCTCTGACAGAAAAAAATGCACTCACATTTGTCACCAACTTCAATCTGAAACTATTCTTTTTATAGTAAAAAGATTGTGTCTGGTTGGGGCACATTTATCTCTCAATTACCTCAGAATAAGAGAATAATTGATAAAATGGTTTGGGTTGGAATGGACCTTAAATATCATCCAGTTCCAACCCCCTGCCATGGGCAGGGACACCTTCCACTATCCCAGGTTGATCAGAGCCCCATCCAACGTGGCCTTGAACATCTCCAGGGATGGGGCAGCTACAGGTGCTCTGGGATACCTGTGCCAGGGTCTCACCACCCTCACAGGGAAGAATTTCTTTCATGTATCTAACCTCAACTTCCCCTCTTCCAATTTGAATACTCTGAAAGGCACCTGGCCCTGCACGCCTCACATCCCCTGGCTGAAACCTAAAGTGATTTATTAACTGCAAAGAAAATGCCTAGGGAAGTAGTGTTTTTACTAAAAAACTCACACCTTCTCTTGTTCCTGGACACAGCTCTGAGCCTCTGAGCAGCTCTGTGCTCCTATGCAAAGCTGCACTTTCGCTTCCCTGATGGCTCAGCCCACGCCTGGGTATTGATCACGAGTTATCACCCTCCCTGATCGCAGCTCGGACACCTACACAATGAGCCCAGAAATCCCCAGAAGGCAACCATTTCTAGCACACAAATAACCCTACCCAGAGTGCTGCTCTCAGAGGACACAATGATTGAGCAGGTCCCAAAACCTGAACCACCTCCACCTCTGCGCCATCTCCCCCGTGCAGGTGAGTCACAGGGCAGCGCAGGGAGCTGTGATGGCTCATCCTTGCTCTGGTCTCTGAGCACGCTGCCTGCATGATGCTCTTTGCTAATCTGCAGAGAAGCATTAGGGAAGAAGGCAATTACAAGCCCCCAGACACTGTGCTGGAAGTTCCAAGCAGCAAGAGATAGGTGCAGGTCACTGGTGACAGGATTAACCCTGCAAAGGCAAAAAGCTTCTTCAGAGGTGCTTTGGGCTTCTGCTAGTTCCAGCAGCAACAAGGAGTGCTCAGCACCATGCAGGCTTGAGCTATGCTATTTCCTCTCTCTTGGTGTCTTCCAAAAGCAAGACTTTCCATCTCCTGCTCTCAGCGAGGCCCCAGCACTGTGCTCCTGCCAGGTCACACCCTCCATCAGACTCTGCTGCAGATGGGAGTTGCCCTGTGGGGACCAGTCAGTGTTGCTCTGGGGAAAGGGGGCTGACAGGGTGCTCCAATTCATTTCAGCTTTCTGTTTCACATTAGTTGCAGTGGAATCATTTGGAGGACCTTTGGGATTTTTTTGTTTTTTACAATATTTTGTGGTATAGCAAAGTTTTTGCATCTCAGTTCTTTTTAACTTTATCATACCTTAGGTAGTAGGAAATAAAGATATCGAAAAAGAAAACAACATTTGCAAAACCACGTAATATTGTAAAACAAAAAAAGAAGGGACTTACCTGGGCCCCTAAGAGGGCAGGGGGGTGTGCAGCGGAGCTCTGGGGTGGGTGTGAGGTCGCCGGCACAGTGCATGCCGGGGCATCGCACAGAGGGGCGGCCGGCCAGCCCGGCCTCTGCCAACTTGAAAAGGAAAACAAAAGCTATGTCAATGGTGTGCCCAGAGCCCCTTCCTGACTCTGCTCTGCGGGACAGCCAGCACAGGAGCTGGGGGGGTAGCTGTTGGCACTGGGGTGCCACAAGGCTCAGCAATGACGCACCAGAGCAAGGAGCTGGAGACCTGCACGTGAACCCTCGAGCATCCGAACGCACATCTTGGTGGCGAAGCACAAACAGCCCGAGTCAGAGAGCACCACTTGGCTCCTGCTCTGCTTAAAGTCTGCTGCTTTTCTTCAGATTCCCAGCCCTAAGCCCCAAGCTCTCCATGGAAGACTCTTTCTGGTTCTCTTTCCCCTCTGCTATAGCTACTCGACTTCCCTGAAGACCTGCAGATGAAACGCTCCATGCAGAAAACCTGTCAGATGCAAATGAAGGTGGCACCTAATTCCTACATCTTCAGAAAAAAACCCAAGAGTGTTCTGAAAAAGGAACAATTAGATGGTTTGGCTGCCAGGCTCTGACCACTGTCACCTTCAGCTGAGGCATAAAAGACTCCCCAATATTCAACCAAAGAAAAGTGATGGGTCATGAAGCTGCACACACACAAATGCATTTATTAGTGGGATCCATTCCAGGATGGGCAACAATGACTGTTTTGTTGCTTTGAGGTGTTTCTGGGAACTTTCCTTTATTCCTGGTTGGATTTGTGTTGCGGTTTTGGTTTTGTTCTGTTTTTTTCATTACACAGACTCCTCTCCAGGATGTTCCTACAGCAGAGCATGACTTGCATTATGCGCCATTGCAGCAATCAGATCAGTGCATGCAGATCTCAGCCCACGCAGTGTCCCACTCATTCCACAGGTCTCAGGCCAAGCGGATCCAACTGCAGGACTGGGACCTCAACCGTGAGCTCCAACATCCATGCACCAAGCTGGGATTCAGTGTTTACAAGGCAATGCAGATGAGACCTCCCTTTGCTCTTTGGATTTGGTTGGTTTTATATGTTCAGTAATCCCTCATCCTTTTTTTGTTTCCTTACCTCATCTTTTATATTAAATCGTGACGGTTCTTGTCTGCTTCGGTTTGACCTCCTAACCCCATAAACATCAGGATATTCTTCCCACATCTGCAAAATAAACAGACCATCAGAAGGCCTGCTTCACCCCAATTATTTCTGACAGTTTAGAGAAGTTTGATGGTGTTTTTTAAAAAATTCAACAGAAAACCATTAGGGAATTAGCAACCAGTAAATGCACATTTTAAAAAACTGGCTGAAAAATATTATTGTTATTTTGGGGTATTTGGCAACACTCTAAAGCAGCATGTGTTTATCTCAGTGTCATCTTTACAGTGGTCCACCTTTCCACCGAGGTACAATCACTCTCCAGCTCACTCAGGCTGAAGGACAGAGTGTTGAGGTAACCAGCCCTCTGCAGCACTGGTGCCAAAGGTATGTAGGCAACACCTTGGACATGGAATGAACAGACCCATCCCCTCAACAGGGCAATTCTCTGTCACTAACAGCTTCCAGCACAATTCCTTTCCATAGGGAAAGTCCCACCAGCTGCCTGGAGACACTGCCAGCTGCAGCTTCAAAGGTGAATTCTGTGGATGGCAAATGGAGCAAGATACCTTGTCCTATGGCAAGGCAAGGCGGTGGCCACTGGTTCCTTTCCCAAATGCACTGATAGGAACGTGGTTTGGCAGCACAGGACACATGGATGTGCAAAGGTGACTGCTAGGAATGGTTGTGCTCTTTGCTGTAAAATGAGGCCTTCACCAGTTTAATTCACTGTGTATAAGAGCATGCAATTGTTCTTGTGGATGGACAGGAGAAGGGGGAGACAAGAATGGATGCCCTGAGTGGGATGAACGCAGAGTTGTGTTGGTGACACACGACACAAGAGTAACGTGGCAGACACAAACCACCACCATGCCCCTCAAACTCCTACATCAGCAATTCCTCTCTCCCTCAGCAGAGCTTACCCTCTCAGTTCTCCTCATCTATTAATTTCCTTTTGATTCTCCCTCCTTCCAATCCTCAACTATCTCTGCAAGCCACTAGCAGGAAAAGAAAATCAAAATACACTGCCAGATGCAGCAGTGATTGGGATTGAGAGTGTGATGGACACAAGGCTGCAGCCCAGCAATTTTTCTGCCTCTGCTAAAAGAGTAATGGGATAAGGGACAGACTGTGATGGTGTATATCTTTTGGGTATGCACATACAGAGGTACATTCACATGAAAAAGTACATCAAAATGTTCCCCAAACCATTTGAAGAACTTGCCTATTCGTCTATTAAATGGCATAGGTTTTGAATATGGGAGCAACTTCCATGACAAATCTTAATAGCACCTAACAAAGATTAACCTCACCTTCATGGGTGTATCTAGACAAATACCAAATAAACAATAATATAATAATTAATTGCATTGGTTATTCAAGGGGAACAGGTATCAACACGCCTAGGTTAGACCTAGCTAAGGAAGACACCCATTAACAGAGAAATTAAGGAAGGGAGAGGCTTTCTTATTAGAGGGTGCCCTGACCTTTTCATGTTTCATCCATGCTAATTATCACCCTGTGTATGGATGCACTTCCTCACAGGATAATGTTAACATTTATTGTTGGGGATGTGCTCTTAGAATCTTTCAGAAGGAGAGAAAACTTCCTTTGGTGCCCACTTACCAACAATAAACCAGAAATTTTAATATGGTGTTACCACAACTGCCTTATCAACTCATCCTCCCTTGCCAGTCCGAACACTGGAGGATTTAGCCGCAACCTGAGCCAGCAGCCTGGAGCTTTTGTGAGAGGGAGAAGCTGGTAACAAAATACTTCACTTCGCCCTGGCAGGTCCATGGGGAGAGCAGGCTCAAAGCACTGTCCTTCCTCCTTATCCTTTACACACATAGCAACTTTCTCCAAAAAATCACTCTCAGGAGCAAGCTGTGCCCAGTGCAACCCACGGCTAAGAACAACAGGATGGTTACACACCACAAACAAACAAACAAACAAGCTGGCCTAACCAGAATTTTCTCTTTCCAAGTGAACTCAGTTCACTGAGTTCATGTCTCCAAATGTAATGTGGGCTCCTCTTTCTCACCTCACACTGCCCTGTGTTACTCAGGTGCCTCTATCACTCAGGTAAAGCAGGTACCTGAGGTGCAGCTTCTGCCCTGGGGGGTGCAGAGGGACACCATGTGCAGTAACACCCACAATCCCCTTTCCTGCTGGGCAGCAAGTGCAAGAGAATCCTGGCTATCTGAGAGGTATTGCTAGAGAGTAGCCCACTGTTCTGGACTTAATAAATAATTGAAGTTAAATAGCTTTTTCATTCTTCCTCTTTTCTTTCCCCTATACCTTTTTCAGAGGAAGAGTGATGTAAAAAAGCACAGAGTGGTTCAGACTTCAAGCCCTACACAAACCTTCTCCTGATTATTTATCACATGCAGAGGTTTTACTACTTCTGAGGGAGAGGAGAGGGAGGACACAGGAGTGGAAAGACAAAGGGAGAGGATGAAATGACAGGATCATGTGCTGATGACAGGCACCTGCCCCTCATTCACACCAGTCAGCCCCGTCACCTAGTGTCCCAAGGGTTGTTCCACAAACACAGCAGCTCCTGCTCACAAGGCTGACACCAGCAGGGCTCCAGCACACAAATCAAACAGCCTCTGGCAACACTGGAGGCCAGAGACTGTTTGATCCATGTGTAAAGTGGCCGGGAAGTTGGACACAGCTTCACTGAGGTCCTGCTGTCTGACCTTCCGTGGTGGGTACAGGAGTAAAGTGTCTGTGCAGAGCAGCAGGGCAATACCTTTTTAACATCTGCTATCCTTTCCTTCTTAGAGGCTGGTTTTTCTTTGGTTTCAGGAGGGGTCTGCTGGGATTTGGAACCCGTTGATTCACTTTCGGATTCAGACTGACTCTCAGAGGACTCGGAGCTGCTGTTTGACTCGCTGCCCTGCTCACTTTCAGACTGGCTTGCAGAGTCAGAGCCAGAGGCTTCTTCGGATGCCGAGTGACTAATGGTAGAGAAAGAAGAGGTTACATTTTAACTGCACTGACACAGCTTTGAAATACGCAGCGAGCAAACCTGAGACACATCCAAGCCACAACAGGCTTGGAAAAGCCTGAATGCAAGTGCGGACCCTGGAGTGGCATTTTGCAGCAGAGGCAATTCCTTCCCAGGACTGGCAATGAACACGGCTGAGAGTGCAGCCCCAAAAATCCCTGTCCAGGATCTCCTGCTCATCACCAGAACAAAAACAGTGGTGGAAGGTGAAGGGAAGCAGTAGTAGTATCAGCAGCACAGGTACTGCTGGGAGGATCTGGCTGTCTTGGAATGAGGAGGAGTAAGGTAGAGTGGGAGCTGGAGCATCCGGAGACATTCCTGCTGTATTAAATATAAGCAGTTGACTAGCATGGCTCTCCACTGCATCCTAGCGTGGCCAGTGGTTCAAAATAAATCTGACATCCATTTTCTGGCAGAGGCCAGCATCAAACACTATACCCCTAACACCATGAATGATATTAAACATAATGTTTCTTGCAAAAAGGATAAATTCAGCAACAGAGCAGAAGAAAGAAGCTTATTTGGGCTTGTGGCTGGGCAGCTCCTGTTTAAAGGATTACACCAGTGCCGTGCAGACTGCATTTCTCAAGCCAATAATGGGAGAGCAGAACACCAAATAGGTGTGTTTCCCTCTTTTTGTTTTTAGTATCTTTATATTCAAATGGATTAACACAGAGAACACCCCCTTAAATAAAGGCTCCTCAACAAAACAATGAGGGCCAAACTATTTTAGGTGGCCAAAACATCCAAATACCTTTGCCCGATCACTCCCAACGTCTGTTTTTTTCATTTAAAATCCAAAAAAGCAAACTGAAATCTCAGTACACCATATCATACATGTACAGGCAAGGCAGCATTCAAACCCCATCGTCACAAACAAAAATGCAGTGACAATGATGCTACGAACTTCTTGAACAAGGAGCATCCCTTTCCCAGTCAGCCAGTGTTTGTGATATTTAAGGCTTCACTTAGAACACTATGAAAGAAGAGTCAGGAAAACTTTGATGAGGGAACACAGATTTTTATTTTTTTTCCTACTGCTTGTACAAAAGTAAGAAAGTACATCACAGGTTTTGCTCTCAGGTTACACGATTCAATGAAGAAATAATAAAAAGTTAAAAAAAAAAAAAAAAAAAAGGAAATTAAAAAACCCAAAGCATGAGCACGTGTACATTTGCAGATTTACATCCGACTCCAGCAGAGGGATTGGCAGCCGGGGAGGCCCGGATGGAGCTGCGGCCTGTCCCGCTCCCGGCCAGGACAAGCCCCGGGCTGAGGGCGGGAAGCGGGCAGGGGGCAGCAGCACCCGCGCGCCCTCAGCCGCCGCCGCCATTTCGCAGCCGCCCCTCCGCCGCCATCTTGCGACCGCGGGGCTGTGCGCGGTGCGGGATGGAGGCGCCTGGCACCGCCCCGGGGAACGGGACGGCAGGGAGCCTGTGGGGACACTACGGAGCCCCTTCCGCAGGGAGCGGGGCAGCCATCAGCCGTGGCTGCTGTTTCACTGTCCCAGCCCGGTTTTGAGGGAATGGGGTCATTACATTGCTTCCTACAAGCAGGGCTGGAAATTCAAGTTGAACAACAGCCATTCCAGGCTGCCCAGTGCCTCCCGCCTGTCCTGTCCATGGATGGAGGTTATCCACGATAAACAAAGGTGCAGCTGCATGCACCGTGTCCCATGACACCCCTTGTTCTGCAGGCTCTACAACTGTACCCCCTTGTCCACCGCAGCCCTGTGCTGCCACAGCCATAACCTGTGGTGCTGCCACAGCCATAACCTGTGGTGGTGCCACACACCTAATCTGCGGTGTCACACCCGTAACCTCTGGTGGTGCCACATGGCTCCCGGCAATGGCACTCCAGCAGTTTAGGGGACAGATGGTGTCCGTGGGCAGGGCTCAGCAGGACACCATTTCCCTGGGCCTCCCCAAAGAGCGGGATCTGGAGGCATCCAAAGCTCTGCTGTCACGACAGAAAGTGGCAACATCAGGTTCTGCTTGAGGCATGTTGGCATCCTGTGTCCCACAGGGATGCACAGAAGAGGAAGACAGCTTTTCCTTCAATCAGATTTCTTAGCAATTGCTGGAAGGAATTTTAACAGCCCAAGCAAGACTGAGGCCAGACAGCTCTGACAGTATTTGTTTAGAGGCAGAACAGTAATTAGTGTCCTCCTCCCTCTCTGGAGCTCTTTGTTCCTCAAAGCCCTAAGCTTTATTTCAAGGACACAGGGACACAGGCTCTCTGCACATCAATAGCCATAATTCATGTGCTTTATCCACAACATAATCTGAACACTGTAATTCTTTTTTTCAGGCTGTGAACTGTGTCATCTGAAAAGAGGGTGACTTCTCTGGTGACAGGTATTTGCCTGCACACCTGCTTGCCCTACTAAGGAAAGAAACACAGATGCGAAGTGGTTATGTCCTTCTGAAGGCTGTTGCAATTAATTTATTTGTTTTTTTTAAATAAACAACCTGTTATTGAGGCAAAATATGTGTTTGTCTTCATATCTATGTTGATCAAATTAAAAATATAACTTAAAGGGATATTTCATTAAATAATCATTTCTAACTGTCACTGGAATAATCAGCATTTCTACCTGCCAACAGAGTATAATGTATTAGCAAGATTCGATGTCAAGTTAGGCCTGTACATACCTGGAGACCTAAGTCCTCTTTTCAGAAGTTATTTTTGGAATTTGTCCTGGTTTAATGCCTAATGCCTAAGTTAGCATCCAAACAAGACCTACTTTCAATTAAACTATAAGTGAGGGATAAGCTATAATTAATTGTCACAAAAATCACAATTCAACCAGACCACCCTCCTCCAAAAACACCCATGAACATCAAAGAAAGCAACAGATGGACCATTGGTAACTTCCTTGATGTGAGAAACTCCTAAAAAAAGTTGATATCTGCAAAGACTCAGCCAAATATATTCCTCTGGCTTCTAAGAAATACTTCAGGCTGTAAGTCTGTTTTAATTAAGAGCCTACTCCTGACTTCAGGGGCAATAAAACTAAATCATTCCTTACCGAGAAGGACATGTTCCTTCCAAGAAATAAGTAGCTGTACAGCAGCGATAAGACCTTTTACAGTCAGGCATCTGAGTTTAAAAGGCAATTACCACATGCCTGAAGCCTCCAGACTTTGCATTTAATATTTCACATGACTTCATTCTATAGAAGATCATCTTTGCAACCAGCAAATAATTTTATAAGCTCTCAGTAAGAACAAACAGTAGATATGTTTCCAGAAGGTGTAAGACAGCTGAAAAAATGACTCAAATACACATTTGTGAAACCAAGAACTGACCAGGGAATGGCTCTAACTGGGACCATTTTCCCCAGTGTTTAAAATGTGGCTTTCGAGGGACAGAACTTGAATTCAGACAGGGGAATAAAGGAGGATTAATAACTCAAGACCCTCCCACAAGCAATGCTCCTCCCAGCTTTAAGAACTGTTGTGAATGTTTTGAATCTAAACAAGTTTGAATCCGAATAGCAACATTCCACTGGGCTTCACAAGCTCTGCAGGGATTTGGCACCAGCTAAACCACCCTGTGACGGCTGGAGAAGGCCCTTGGCAGATTGTCCCATGGCTGGATAACATCAGGGGCTGGATAACATCAGGAACCGTTATATTTAGCCGTTGTGCATTGTTGGCCACAGCATCACGTGCGCTGTGGATAACTGACATCCAGGTGCACATCCACAGCTCACTGACACCGAAATGCCACAGGGAGGTGGCTGGGACACAGCCCCTCCCCACTGCCATCCCTCCTCACCCTGCAGCCCATGTTCCCAGCACTGATAACACACCTGAAAACCCAGAGAAACAGCAGGTCTCCACCAGCTTAAGCCAAGTCTGGACCAAGCCTTTACACTAACCAGAAGGACTGGAAAATAAACTGCACTTGGCAGTGCAGGCAAGTTGCAGAGTGGAAAAGTAATAGATCAGACTCAACGATCTCAGGGGTCTTTTCCAACCTAACAGATCCTGAGAAAGGGGTGAGCAGCCTGGCGGCAGCCACTGGGTTATTCCAGCCCCACACCCTGTCCCCACAGCCCCACAGGCCACAGCAGGATCCCAGACCAGGGGTGTCTGGCAGAGCCAACTCTACCTGAGAGAGGCTCCTGGACCCCCACAGCTCTTCAGCTCAGGCTGCCAGCTGCTCCCATCCATCAGCAGAACCAGCCTGAGATTTACTCCACAGCACAGAGCAGTGCAGTGGCTAGTGGCCAGTGCAGGCCACCAACTTAAAACAATTTAACAGGTCTGTCTTCCTGAAGTGACCTGCACAAACTGTGGGACACACAGGCATGGTGATAAACCACAGAAGGGGCAAACACACCAACTGAGATGAGGACTGTGCTGCTGTTAAACATTTCCTTTGGATAGCTGATCTACAAATGTGATGTTCCCTATAATGGAAAAACTATTTACAAAAGCATATAGTGACAGGACAAGGGGGAATGGTTTCAAACGGAAAGAGAATAGGTTTAGATTAGATATCAGGAAAAAATTCCTTAGTGTAAGGGTGCTGAGGGACTACCCAACTGTCACAGGTTGCCCAGAGAGGTTGTGAATGCTCCATTCCTCCCTTGGAAGTGTTCAAGAGCAGGTTGGATGGGACTCTGAGCAATCTGGTCTAGTTGAAGGTGTCCCTGCCTACAGCAGGCAAATTCAAATGAGGTGATCTTTGAGGTCCCTTCCAACCCAAATGGTTCTGTGTTTCTATATAAACTTATACGAAATGTCTACATGTATTGCAAATACAAACAAGTACCATCAGTGTTGATGTGTGCACTCATGTCACAGGGTAGCTGTAAAAAGGCACTAAAGCATGTTAAATTTAACCTTTAGGCTAAACAAGCCAGGGAGAGGAACACAAGATAGATACTAGCTATAGATCATTGGATAAAGAGGAGATAATATGGTACCACAGAACTTCACGGGATCTTATCCTTTGTTTTGGGTGGGGGAAAAAATGAGCAAATACCACAGTAATCATAGATAAGACCATACAGACAAAGCACATGGAGTGTGCAGGAGAGCCAAGTGAAGGACAGATTGTGACACTGAAAATAAACAAATTCATTCCTAGCTTTTTGAGTTTCCTTGATTTTATTCTGAAAGTCTACTAAAAAGTGATTGGTGCTTGCCTGTCTCCCAAGGCAAAGATTTTCTGAGTGAGAAGCCTTGAGAAGGGTCATTCAGTGAAAGAGCTTCTCCTAGTTTATTTCCTGCAGGGAAAAATAGAAATGGGGGAAAGGGAAGGAAGAAATATACTCCTGCTCCTCTATTCCCCATACCCCATGCATGGTTCTTTTAAACCCTGATCTGTCTCCGAGCAGAAACTTAAACTAGAATATCCTAAACACGACCAGGCTCCTCATACTGTTCAGGAGTCTCAAACAACTCTGAATACTCAAAATATGAGTATTTTGAGTACTGGACCAGCTTTCAAGGGGCACAAAAAAAACCCACTGTGTTTTTCCAGGTTGCTAACACATCCTTCAAAAAACAGAAAAATATTTCCCCAACCTCACTTTGTGAACAGCAACTTTTTTTTTCCCCCTTAAACTAGGCACGTGAGAAGTTCCAATTGAAAATCCACACTTCTCCCACCTGTGCCTGCAAACTTGGCTTGCAGGGCTGGGTGTTTATTACATTTACACAGCACTAAGCACAACTGGGCCATGGTGCTGCTGTACCAGCTGAGGGATTATGCATCCAGCAGGTATCTATCCAAAATACCCATCTGAACTAGGCTGTGAGGCTTTCCAGCCTATTCTAGCCACTGCTACTTACCCCAGCACAGGACTCCCAAATGCCAAAGGCAGAGCTAAATATATCCCTCGCTGCTCTGCTGCAGCTCAGCGAAGCACATTAGGCTATCCTGAATGATAAAGAGTTTCCAAAAGCTGGTGGGGTTTTTTTCTCCACTACAAAGACACTATGTTGTGCTTGCATAAGCAAGCAAAAGGAGCAATTCATTCATGATGGGGAGAGCTGGCTCTCTCACTCTCTGATCTTTAAGCCAGAGGCTGAAAATGCTTGGGATGTTTAGTGGGAAAAGAGGGAAAAAAAGAAAAAAACCAGTCAGAGGGACAAAAGGAGTCAAAACCTGTCTGCTTGATTAAGGAGCGCCATTGATAATCTCCAAGGCAGCATCCTTCCCTTGCCCTGCACAGAAAGGAGAGAACAATTGCAGTTCTCAAGGTTTGAAAAGGCCCGTCTCTCCCTCCCCGGGAGGCAGCGAAGCGTTTCCGGGCTCCGCATCCCACATCAGGGGGAGGACCCCGGCAGGCTCCTGGCAGCTCCCAGCACCTCCTCACCCCCAGGCAATGAGGAGCTGGAGGCCGGGGGTGCACACCTTCCTCAGGTGAGACAGCGGGCAGGGCTGTCCCTGTGCCCTCTGCTGTGCCGTGTCCTGCTGGGGACAGCCAGGCTGAAGCTCAGCATAAAGGGGACTCTGCACACAGGTGCATCCCACTGGCAAAGGATGTGAATGCACGAAGGGGACTGGAGCGTGCACACACAATTAGTGCAGAAAAGGTGGATGCTTTTTCTCCCTTAACATTTGCAAACTTCCTTTAAACCTCTCAGATTAAGGACATGCAGTGTATATGGAAATTTAGGGCCCAAACCCTATTAACAGGAACATGATGGTGCAAAAATTCTTTTCTGGTTCCATGTGACCTGCAGTTCAGAAAAATGGAGCCTGAACTGGCCTGAGGGGGTTATTCCAAGTGGCTCTTCAAAGCTGTTTTTAAACAAGAGATTTAAGGCTCATCAGTAAGCCTAAGTTTTACAGATAGCACATGGCTTTCCAAGCTCAACTGGTGACAACTCTGTAGTGAAGCACTGAGATTCCTCCCCATGAGAGAGATGCAAACGACTCCTATAATTAACGTATTAGCAATTCTATTAAGTCATTTATACCCAACAATAACACTTGCAAGAAACATAAATAGTTACAACACAGTTTTTTCCTAAGGAGCTGGGTGTTCTGAAGTCAGTGGATTTTTGACATTGCAACACCCTTGTTCATAGCTGGGGTAAAGGTTGGTGAGCAATGAAGTGTTCAGCATCCCACCCCATCCCGTCTGTGGAGCTTGGCAGACACTGCACTGAGCCCTGCCAAGATCAAACACCATGCCAGCACTTCCAGCACAATACCAGAAAGGAATCTGAGATCACTCTTACAAACTTTTTAATTTTTAACCCCTATTACTCAAGGCCAGAAAAGCACATGTAGTAAAGTGTAGGTTGTTTCAGCCCACAGGTAAATAAAAAGCAAGGTGGAGATCGAAAATTATAATTTAGCACCAGTGCTGCACAAGCCATAATGTAAAATGAGCCGCTGCACATTTGGAAAAACTCAGCACCATTTGTCTCTTTATATTTGAAAGATACTCCCTGCTCTAAGAAAAGGAGGCATTAACAGTGTGACAGACTTACAAAAACTTCACTGCAAGTCACTGGGGGTAAACTTTTCCTCTGGGCTTTTTTGCTTTCAAGGCTGCTTTACAGGATGTGAAGGTGGTTTACACACACACCAGCACCTACTGACATGGCATTTCAGCACATCTTTTAATAAAAGCACACCAGAAAGATTGATGCAAGACACCATGTCAGTAGAACAGCACATCCTTTGCTAGAAGGCTGCTTCTATCTAATTATGGTAATCCAGGCCATTCCCCTCCCCCCAGTGCTGTGCTGTTTGTATTTATTTTCCTTGAAGGAAAGTTGAGATAAAGCAGAACAGAAGCTTTCTCCAGCCATTATCAGCTCCTTCCTGCGCTGGATTTCAGCTAGGGGCAAGAAGAGATTTAGAACCCTTCTCCATCTCCAGAATTTAGCAGCCTAATTTAACGTTTCAATTTCTGCTGGGACCATTGTGTGCAACAAGAAACAAGATACAGTGGATACACACACCTCCAGGTTATGAATCAGGAGATGCAATTTCAGCATAAGCTGCCAAACCCAACCAAAGTAGGTCTACTTTGGCTGTCTTGAGTTCAAAAGCAGCCAGTCCACAGCATCAGAAGCTTCAGTTCAGTCCCTACACTCCTGCTCACAGTCCCAGGTACTTCACCTCATGGCCAGTCTGCATCTGCCACTGGTACCCTCACCTGCTCCTCTCAAAACCAGCACTGATAAACCTGATTTAAGAGACATGCCAATATGAAAAATCCTCAGAGATAAATTTGGCAGCTCAGTAACCTGCTAATGGTATGAGCAACTTCATGAGGGGTGAAACATGCAAACAAAGACAGGAACTGGTTAATCCCTACACTGAGTTGGAGAGATTAAAAGGAAACACTGGTGCCCTCCTGGCCCTCCTAAGCTACCAGTGGAGGTGCTTGTTTGAACACAGAAGCGAATGTGGTTATGGCAGGCACAGCCGGGATCTGCATTCTCAGAAATGCCACTGCTGAACCACTGAGGAAGTGGGGGAAGGTGCAGATAAGGGCAACTGTTGCCCTCAGAGTCCCACAGGTGAAACATCAACCCGACAGAAAAGGGAACAGGCTCTAATCTGCCATCCGAGCCACGTCACCTTCCCTTGGCTGAAGGCACTCCTGGAGCTGGGAACACACCTGAACACACGTGCACTCAGCCATGGCAACACCCCTGCCCCAGCACAGGCTGTGCCACACCAACAGGGGTACGGAATTACCCAGGTGAATAATGGGCTCTTCGTTCCCATTTCCAAATTTTTTATTCAGCAAAAGTCATGCATTTTAAAGGATCTATAAAATTTGATTAATTAGCTCAAGATGTTTAACTAAAAAAAGAACAATCCAGAAGACAATGAATTCCAGCTAAATGTAGCTTCTTGCAGTTGGTGAGCCCTTTTTATAGCACTGTATATACTGTATCCATCTCTGGCAGCAATCACAAAACACGGAACAGAGGAGTTGAAAGCCTCAGGATTGTGCATGCGTAATTAGATGAGACACTTCCTTCACGAGGGTAATGTGAAACAGAAGTAACAAAGCAAAACAAGAACAATCTCCTTTGTGCTGCACACAGATTACATCACGATTCATATGAACTCCTTGCACATTATTCCTTTTGTGTCCTGCACTGATCAAGCATTCTTCCTTTTCAATAAAAGGCTCCGGACAGTTTCACAAAGGGTTAAAGCTTAAAAAGGGAGGGGGGGGAAATTCTTATTGAAGAATGCAGCAGTGCAAATGAAACTGAAAGCCTCGGCACATGCACATGGCCACAACAGCTAAAAAAGAACCCGTCAGCTGGGTAAAATCTTGAAACCCATAGATTGAGGATTTTAACAAATGTGTTCAATGTTTCTACGAAGTGAAAAAAAATAAGAAAATCAATTGCAAAATGCACATTGAAAGCAAACAGTGAGTTTTGTTGATTTAAGGATACTGAAGGCTGTAACCCTACTTAAAAGCAGAAAAAAAGATAAATGTTTCAGGAGTACTGTGGCGTTCTACAATTCCTTTTGAAGTAACAAAAAGAAAAAAAAAAAAAAAAAAGAAAAAGAAAAAATCCGCATCAAAAATAGCCGTGGTTCTTTTCAAGTCCCGTCTCAAAATAGCTTGCACTATTAAAATAAAAAGCCCTTAAAATGCAAGAGCGGCGAGCCCACGCCCGGCAGCTGAGCGGAAGCGGGGGGAGGCAGCGGCAGCCGCTCGCTCCCGCTGCCGCTCCCGGGGGCCCGCGCGGCGCGCGCAGCCCGAGCGCAGCCAATGGCGGCGCGGCCGGCGCAGGGCGGCCTTTGAACCCCGCAGCCGCTTCCCGCGGCGCCCGAGCGGTGCGGCACAAAGAACAGCCATTTTGTGACAGCGCCGGCCGCCGCGGCCCTCCCGAGCCGCCCGCGCCCGCCCCACCGCTGCCCCACCGACAGCGAGGTGCCCCCTGCTCCCGGCGCCGGGCACGGCTGGCGGTTTGTGCTGAACGGGATCGCTTCCCTCCTCTCCCCCCCTCGCCAAACGCTGGTTCGTGTGTACCGACATCTCCATAAAATGGCTGCCACGTCAGGCGAGGGTGTTGTGCTGTGCAAAGCCCTGCGCTGGGAGGTGGCTGCTGAGCAAAAACACGCCATTTCAGAACTCGGAGCTCCAGCTCTGCACAGAGAACGGCCTGGAAGCCAACCCACCGCAACCCTTTTTACCCCAAAAAAAAGATGTTTTTTAATGCAGAGAAGCCCAAAGCTGGATACAGACACAACGGCTTGTCCAGCCCTGCAGGGTCTGCAGCTCAAACCGTTCCCATGCTGGTTATTTCAGAGGTGGGAGAGCAATGGCAACAGACACAGGCCAAAGGAAAGAAAAACAACGTATCCCACGCCTGATACTTGCTATCCCTGCAAAAGTCACTCCTGGGCTTCATGGGGGGCCCAGCACTTCCTACGAGGGCTGTACCTTCACACCACCTGCCCTTCAGACACGCAGCACAGAAGATGCTAGAAAACACACCAGATTGCATTCAATTATTCATGCAAGTACCAAACACACAGGTGGGGGTCAGCTGGAGCTGCAGCAGACCCAGAGCAAGTTGGGGAAAGTTGCATGAAATCACTCAGCTCCAAGTTCAATTTACTGCCAAAGCACAAAGGACAGGTGTTGCTGGGCACCTGGAAAGGCAGGAGTACAATCCTCAGCTTACTAACTGTGAAGAGTTAACACCATCACTCTCCCCAAGAATAATCACCTGCTTTGGGACAATCCTCAAGCACTTTTGTTTATTCAGCACAGGCCTTTGTACTTCCTTAGTAATGCAAAGGTGGGAGTCAATCCCTCAGTTAGGACACTACAGTGGTGTGCAAGAACTGTATTTTCTTCCACTCTAACACCCTTGTCCAGCACAGGTGGATGGCACTGGCCATATCCACCACCCAGAGCTCCCACCAGGACTGTGGAACTTCCATGTTCAGTTCCTTCCACGGATGGCAAGGTGGTTTCAGCAGCACGTGAAGTGCAGACACTGGTGCATTTCTGGGTTACAGTACAGCAACGTGGTGGCTTTACTTCCTAGAAATCATTTCCCCTACTTCAGGTCAACCTCAGGAAGTAAAGCCCATTTTATGACATTGAGCTGACTCACAGCTCACGAATAAGCTCAACAGGGTTCACTTACAAATATCCTGTGCTTGACTGTTCCCACACTTCAGGTGTGTTGGTGTCACACACAGCAGGTTTGAGAATAAAAAAAGATGTGAAGGAGGAGAAGGGTAACCTCACACAACAGGTGTTAAATGTAAATGGATCAATTATGATAAATAAGCTTTCAATGAAAACCCCAAACGCACAGGAGACACTATGCAAATCACATACCCCTAAGGACAAAACCCCCTGTGGGACTCCTGCTACATGGCTCAAATTTTAACTCCTATTCCTTTCCAGCACTGATAAAATACTTTCAATCTCCTCAACAAATTATGCCTATTGCTGCTCTTGTTAATAATCTCCATTTAAAAAAGCGTAAAAATGTATACAGACTGAATAATAAATAAATTTTATAAATGGTGACTTTTTACACAATATTTTGTGTGCAGCATTTACAGTAAAGAAAGCACAATACGAAAATCTGATGTATTTCTAAACTGCATTATTAGAAAAGCTCTGTGTAAATGCTACATGTAATGCCTCAACAATCCCTGAGGCTAATTTAGTTATTAATAATTTCAAATTATACAAACGTACCCATATCCATTTTAGAATTTAAAATCTGACTGCAATTTTAATATACCCAGAACACCATCCAAGTTTAAGCTAAAAGGTTACAGTAATTTGATAATATATATATTCCCACACTATTTCAAGTCATGTGCTTAAGGAAGGTTAAATACTGGACATTAAAAATACTATTCAAACACCTGAACATCACATAGAGCACATGTGATACAACAGACAGTTCAGAGTTCTTTTTTTATTAATGTTGGTTAAAAATGCAGGAAGACAACACCAGAGAAAAAGAAACAGGCCAAGATTCAATTGAAATTAACAAAATGCAAAACTCAATAATATTTACAATCTAGAAAACAAAAATGCATATAGTTTAATTTCCAATTTTTGGAAGAGCCGACCCTTTAAATACAAAATGAGCGATTTGGTAATTATACTTCTGTATTCCCAGCAAACAAACATTTTTAGTATTTCATGCTTTTCCCACATCAAGGTTAAGTTTATAAAAATCTGTAAAGAATCTCATTACTCGACAGAAGTAAATAAAAATACTCTGAGCAAAAATACATTAAACAAAACAAGCAAAGCATTTCGTGCCTCTTGTTCACAGTCCCAGTGTATATTTTATAATACAAAATGCCATCACCAGCAGGACAAAGTCTGGTTAAATTGTATAAAAATATTCTAAAATACCTCAACAGAATCAAAGTTCCCCAAGCTCAAATAAAAATTTGAAGTAAGAGGTATCTGACAAACAGGCACTTTCCAGTTTATATTTTAAAATAAGCTTTTTTTCATTCATGTAACTTTTTCTTGTGCCTATTTACTATAATTTACTACTACACCAGGCTTCTGTATGGCCCTCAGTTAAAGTTTAGACTTCTGAGATTCTTCAAAGAAAAATTTGCCTTGTATGTAAAATGGTGCAATGCAGCAATGGCTAAACCGACAAGGTCATTTTTCACAGCACAAAAAACCTAAAAACTGAAATTCAAAAGCTGGAAAAACATCATACAGGGGCAAGGGCTGCCCTGAATAAAGGTACAGTACCTTTTGCCTAGGACATGGGCCCTTAAGTCACAACACAACTTTCAGAAATTGCTACCAAAAAAAATTAGGGTGTGGCATGCTAACAATCTCAAGGTCATTTCTTAAAAAGGAAGCAAAATCAGTAAAATGTTTTCTATTAAGCACTGACAGTAACCCAAGGCTGTCAAAGTAAACAGGGTATTCACAGGTTTTACAAAAAAAAAAAAAAAAAGAAAGTTGATAGGTCATACCTCGATGCATTGCTGTGGACTGAACCCTCCTCTCCTTGGCTTTTGTCCTTATTTCTCATCATCTTTTTATTCTTAAATATTAAAAGGGGGTCAGGGGTGTCTGTTTGCTTTGAAGTCCTGTGCCCAGGTATTTACTGTCAAAAGTTGAAAGAAAGGTAAGGTCCCAGTTCGTTTCACTGCCTTTCATTATCAGGAACAAAGTCCTGACGCTGCAATGATATTGTTATAACAATACACAACACTGATCAACACGGCAAACCGGAGATTTAAAACAAATTATCATTTTTACAAGAAAAATCCGAGAATAAACACAGGAGAGGAGCATCCTGCAAACTTTCCCAAAGTAACGCTGGATGCAAATAATCTCTGTATCTTATTGCGTCATCCCAATACAGCACAAATCGGTCGAAAATCAAAGTACTCAAAACGGCAGAAATCTAAAAAATATTATTATTAATTGCTCACCTACCTGATCCATGCACCGCCGCCAGGACCAAGTCGATATTAGTTTCGGGTAGTGGAAAAACATTAGATCCAAAATATTTAGAATTATACCGATAAAATACAAATTTCAGAAAATAAAAAACAAAAGATATATTCTAATCCCAAAAATATGCTGCCGATAAAGCAAAAGAAGCGGTAATTAGTATAAAAATGTCCGGGGGAAAAAGCTCATTAGGAGAGCGCACAAAAATGGAGGTACGCCATGGCTTCTAAGCTGGAAAAACAACGACCTGGGCTCTCTCCACGGCTTCTTCTTTCCAGCAAGGCACGAAAAGGGAGCCCTCAAAAGCTGCTTTTCTGCCCGAAAAAGGTCCGCTCGGCCCCCGATTAGTGCCTAGGAGAGGCAAGGGGCTGTGGGGGCCCCCTGAGGCTGCCCGAAAGTTAGGGAAAGTTGCGTAAAGTGTTGGGGAAGGCACGGAGCTGAGCGCGCTCTCTCTAAGGCACAGCCGCCATCTAGAGCTCCTTCCCAGCTCTGAGCTCTGCCTTTGATTGACACTCTCTACATTTACCCCACAACTCAGGTGATGTACCATAGACCCACCCCTTCATTTCTACCAAAAAAAGAGAGAGCCTCCACCTAAAGGGTGCCTGCTACCCCACAGCCCTGGCTCCTTCCAACTACCCCAGCTCAAGGGGCACCTTAACCCCATGTGGCTCAGGCACCCTTTGGAAGCCAGAAAGAAATGGAATTTGTGCCTTTTGTTTTAAAGATTTGCTAAATATTTCAGTGCCTGGGCTAAAATTACTTCCTCCCTGGACAGGAAGTGGTGCTGTTACAAGCCATTTTGAAGGCATGGAAGTGGAGCTCACAGCCATGCAGGCAGCAACAGCCCACCCTGGGGGTCACCCCACCCAAGGGGCAGCTTCCCCCCAGTTCGGTGGCAGAATCCCCAGACAACAGCTCTCCCCTATGCCCCCCGGTGCTGGCACTGGCAGGGGGGAACAGGAGCATCACCAGTTCCCAAGCTAACCCCACAGAGCTGAGATTGCCCTCCAGCTCCACAGCGCCTCCCTAGTGGTTTTCCCCAACAACTCAAATCCAACAGCCACACCATTTCCATCAGCTACACCAAGGCACTACGGTCGAGTCAGTCCAACACCATCCAAGTGCTTCTTTCTAACGCATTTTCTTAACCCATTCATGGTCATTAACAGATTTTAACACAACAAATTAATCTTAAAACCGCAGAACAGCCAAGCTACAGAACTTCAAATCAATCAATGAACATCTCCAACACAACATCCCGGAATTGTCAGGATGTATCACCAAGGGAATGGAGGCGATCCAAGCATCCCCAACCGCTTGATTCTAACTACCAGTTGTCTTCCACGAGCAAAACCAAATCCTTTAAGCACAAGGACATCTTGCATATTCATAAGCATCACAACAAGACAGAGCCATCAGCCACTGGGGGACCACTGGGGGACAAAAGGGCAATGGGCGAGTTTTGGGTTCTATGGGAACACCCACAGCACAGCATCCCAACAGCTCAAAACCATTGGCTTCAACCAGTAGAACCAACACAGTCCCCTTTAATTCCTCCACAGACCTGCCAATCATCACCTACAACCATCTATCCTCTCTCCAAAAGGGATTTCATAAGGAGCTCTCCAATGCCACAAGCCATCTTTAAAAATTCTATTTTGCCAATTATTCACAGAGGACTCCTTGCACCTCGACTGCAAGAACAAAAAAAACCACAATGCAACACCATTCCAAGCATTTTTGGGTAACACTAAGGAAATCCACCCATTTGAATGAGAAACCCTTCAGGTTAGTCTCAGTATCCAACTTCACCATAAAAACACATGGCAAAACCAAACTGGAGCAAGGATGTAGCATCAAAATGGCTGGATGGAACAGGTATGAGCAACTCATCATGGCAAAAATGGATATTTCCAAAAACATCTGAGCAAGGCAAATGGTTAAACACAGACAATGAATGGGATTTTGTTTGGGTTTTCAAAGATAATATCAAGGTTATCTCAGCACCAGGTTTATCATCTTGGCCCACCAGCACAAAACAAAGACAACTTTGAGTTTCAGGTGAAACATATGGAGAAGAAATGGCTACAGTTAAATTATTACATCCACCAAAAACCTGCAAGGAAATCACGACTTTGAACATTAGAACCATTTTAAAATTAATTTGCAAAGGTTAACATGTCATCTGTAGCAATATCAAAAATAACTCAGTTTTTTCTCATCAAACACATGGTACAGCATGGCGACACTAAGGCAACATGCAAGAGCAGTGAAGCAGATTGGACACTTGCACAGTACAATTTTAAGACCAAAGAGACTGTTCAGGAAGTCTGTAGTCCAGGAAATCTGTTGAAAAGTTTCTGTACCCACACACAACCAAAGAACATACCTAAAAAAGTTACACAAAACATTCAAGCATTCCTTTATTGTCATATTTTCTCAGCCTTCAACTGGTATCAATTCCATCTTAAAATAACTTCACAAAGTTCAGCAGCAGTGCCCTGACAATAGGCCAAGTACTCAAAACCCCTCACATTAAGCACCTGAATGAACAAGCCAGCGAATAAAAATTCATTGGAAGTCATGGCAAAGTGAACATAATTTGCAAATGAAAACCACATTTAAAATCAAGTATAGCACAAAATTTTACCTTGCCTTCAGTACTTAGCTAAAGAATTTCTCAGTTTAATAGCAACCAAAAATGTAACCCACTTCAATATCAACACAACAAAAAAAATTCAGCCAGAAAGGACAAACACGAAGTGTGAAATAAACCAAAACCTTTTATTTAAAGTCACTTTAAAAAGTACATTTTCTCGAAAGGGGTAGCAACAGATCTTTTAGCAAATTAATTTGCTTGTTATGCATACAGAACCCCAAAAGGAAAATGTTGCCACCCAGTCCTCAAACAGATCCATCATTGGATAGTCATTCATTAATTCAAATGCAAAGTCCATTTTGACAGGATGATCACAACCCAAATCTTCTCTGGTTTAATAACATGAGAGTCCACGTTTTAACATCCTTTTCTTGGACAGACATCCCAGCACTCATGCATTAGTCCATTTCCTCAACCTCTCAATCCCCAGTGGAACTGCCATCTTGGTGTCTCATTCGTAGACTCCTTTTGACACTCTTCATCTGAACGGATTCTTTATGAAAAATTAGAAGAAAAATGCTGTTGGAATACACATCATAGCTTTGAACTAAGACATTCAACTACCGTACCTTGAAGATAATTTAAACATGTAACTGATGCTTCATTCCATGTTACACAGTCCATAATATCTACTTTTATCAGAAGCAATGTCAAATAATCAATTCAAGAATCAAAAATATGAAGTTTAACCAAAACTATTAAAAAGGGAGAAATTATTAAAAGTCCAAGAACCCTTTCAGGATCCATTAATTCCATTTGAAATTTCTTCCCAGTGTTAAACCACCAGAAAAATCTGTGGTAGGAAATCTGAGTAATTTGCTCTTACAACCATTTTCACTACACTGGCCCACCTCCTGAAGCTGACATTGCTTAGAACACCAAGGTTCTTGTAACAAGCCAAAATTTGTAAGTTCTATTCATGCTCCTTTCTTCCAAGACACAGATCCATCAACACCAATGAAAACTGTTTTTTTACAGACAGATGGTGACTGGAAACAAGACATTCCACCATCTTAATCCAGTTTTCCAGCTCATGAAAGATGTACAGTGCGACAGCAAACACACAAGCAAATGGAATGATTGGTTTAGTTATTGGGGAAAGACACATCAGAAATCAAATGAAAATGGTCACAAGTCACACTGGCTGCCTTTAGCAAGACTCCTGATCCATATTCCAACTATACCCACCATGTAACAGCAACCAAGCCAACAGGTGAATGACAAACCAAACTGAGCAAACATCCACATGGATAAATACAAACCCAATGTGCCCATCTTCCTATCTTCTTCCAAGAAATATAAGTTCAATTGACTTAAAGAAAAACCCTACTCCTCCTCATATGCAAAACTTAAGTACAGAAGTTACTAAGTGTTAAGAACATCATTTTGAAACCAATGCTGACTGTAGAGCTGACATGCAAAAAGGGTTTTAAAATGTCTTCATGATTTTAAGTATCTGCGCTCCGACGTCAATTTATTCTTTTAAATATGTACAGGTTTAACCTCATTTTAGTCTAAAAGCCAACTTCACCACCCCTCTGCTCCCTGATAATCCTGGGCAGATTCTGACAAGGGATGCAGAAATTACCCACAACCCAGCAAAAACCAGTGGGGCCATCTAGTGGTCTCTGCCTCGGCATCCCAGCTTGCCCAGTCTCATCCCCAAATAACAGCTACACCAAAGCAAAGAGCACTGGAAGCAGTGCATCAAGCCCCACTGACTGTCACAACTACCCATGGGTTCTGTTTCATGTTGTTCTACAGACCTCCTTGTTTTAAATACAATAGGAAAGCACAGCACAAAGAAGTGGAATATGGGACCTGGTAATTCACCTTGCACTGTGAAACGTGTGTAGCTGCAGGAATATTCAACCCCAGGACATTCATGTTTTCAGAAGCTGAATTTTCAACTTTAAAGAAATGCTTTGTTTCAAACATTCAACTCATCCTCAGTTAAGACAAGGTACTAAATATTTTGAAAGGTATTTTTCCTTCACATTAAGCTGGTTTTGGGGTTGCTTTGGATTTGGTTTGGTTTTTTTTCCTCCAGTTCCCACTAATCTAATTTCAAATCTATTCATGCATTTGAAGGTGAATTAAAATCTTGAACATTTTTTCATGTTAATGCCTTGACCAAGGTATCAAAACATGAAAAAAAATAACCACCACAAAGTTCTCCATTAAAGTCACAAACACTCAGAAGTACTAACATGCGTAGAGTGGAAACCCCATAAATTAGACCATTAAAATAATGTTTAGTTATTTTTAACAAGTTTAACATATTGAAATTCAATTACTGGCATCAATTTTCCCCACCTCTAAAAAAGATAATTTAGTTACATATTAGTCACTCTTGAAAGGCTCTTTCCAGTTGGGTCAGCCCTCTGCCTTAGACAATCACAGAACCTGACAAAAGCAATTTCAGGGCAAATTCCCCTACTAGGTTCACCTACGTTGGGCTGGACCAAGAACTTTGCAAGTAACCCCATGACATTCATCTTAAACTCTTCTTTAAACCTTGTAAATTAATTAGCAGTAAACAGAACTGATGAAGTATCATAATTTAAGAACACACTCTTGTTCTTTAAGTTATTCATACATCAAAAAGATGCCGTAGGAATGGTGAAAACATTAATAGCAGCTTCTACACTAGTGAAATCTACGTTTGCTTAAAAAGATTTCACAGCATTTGTTTACTTATGAATTAAGGCACATTTTACTAAGAAATTTCGATAATGTTACAAAAATACACTCCTCCAAGAATACATATGCAGTAATCCTACACTTGAGGTAGGTACTGAAAAATCCCTTTTTTTTTCTCTAGATTACATGAGTCTTTCATTCCTTCTTGTAAAATCAATTAGGCATCCACCCATTTTCTAAGATTTTGTTATATACTAGTTACTGGTTTGGTTTCCAAGCGCTGTATTTTGGTCACGATAAATGAGGGACCTGAGTAGTTATGTAATATTGACGAAGTTTCCTTCAAACTACTGGTAACATGTTAACACTCCATACCATCCATTCCCAACCTGACTAAAGGTTGGCAACAATTACAAAACATCTCAGTTTACAAAGTTTTTCTCTTCAGCTTTGTTTCAATTATTTGTTGCTCTATTAAAAGATCACAGCAATTTTAAAAGACATCCCTTATGGCCAAACCCATGGCTTCAGCCATTTCAGGTCCATTGTAACCCTGCATTCCTCAAGGATGAGACTGAAGCCCAACACGTACAACACTCATGCATAAGACATCAATACATTTACAAACTTTTCCAGAATGAAATGTGAGGCCTCAACTTTTAACCAAGGTGACCTGCTTGGGAAAGAGAGTTCACTCCAACAGAGGGAGCTGAATGGACAGAATAAGGTTCTGAGCAAACCCCACCTCAAGTTCTACATTTCAGAGTTCATTCAAGCAATTAAAGCAGTTTTATTCTCATAGACTCATCCCTGGTAACTTTTACACTGGAGGAAGGAACAGAGGGTTCCTTTATTGACAGCTAAGTCCATTATGTTATTCTGTACAGTCTTTAGCAGGAACTAAGTGCTCTGGACAGCCCTAAATCTGCTTTTACCACCATCAGATGTTCCTTAAGCACAGCAGTAAAAGCACAACTCACATAGGTTTGGGTATTCTTAGCAAAGGAAGGCTATTTGGCAGGTTTGTCAGATTTCAAATTTAATTCCAGATAAGATGTGACTTTATTCACAAGTGCCCTCTTTTGCAGGTATTAAGTAATAAATTTTATTGCATTAAGCAAAGTATGCCAACTTTAATAAAGCTCCTGGTGTTTTCAAGTATTTTCTCTCTTCTCTTAGAAAAGAGAATTAAAAATAAAAATCAGTGCTTCAACTAAACACAATGTTAACCAGAGAAGGCAATACCAGATCCCTCAAGATCCACCCATCTGAATGCTTTCACAACTGCTTTTTGAAGCAACTTCTTTTGTAGACAACTGTTTCAATTAAGTCACTCAAGGGTTTCACATTCACACCTTCCTTTAGGTAAGGATTATAAACCAGAGAAGGATGAAGAATTACTCTGTGCACAACTGAAAAGCCAAAGTTCTACTCAAGAAGTCAAATCTGACAATAGCTAATTTAAAGCCCAATGAAAAAACAAAAATGCACATAGAAAGATGTAGGAATCACATGAAGAGTGATATTAAAATGAAACATGAGTCACATGTTTAGATATTCTAGCAGGTCACTGGGGCTAGGAAGGCATCAGTGGAGAGCACAGGAAGTTTTGAGGGATAGCTGGAGAAGAAACATATCAAGAAATATGCTGTTCTGCAGTGAGAAAAATAGCTTAAGACTTCTGAAAGAACAAAGTAATAAAATTTACAGACCACAGTAGTAGAAGAAATTGAAAATTTATCAAAACTGAGCTCATGTACACACATTAAAAACTTAGTTCCTCAACTCTTTTGCTACTTCTTTTGCTTCAGGACTGAAAACTCAAGTGATAAAATTGGTCCAAAATGAAATGGACCCAGAAGCAGCAGCAGGCCAGACTAACAAAGCCCAGCAAGGTTTGCAGCTTACCCCCACATCCCTCTTTTCCTTTTCAGAAGAGCTCTACATTAGTCTCCACACCATGGAGTGGATGAGAAGCACAGGACTTTGGAGCACAAAACCAGCTTCTCTCCCAGCACCTGAGGCAGTGCAGAAGGCAAGTGGCTGCTGGAGGGTTCTGCTAACAAACACAGCCACAAGACAGCTAGAATCCACTGTCTTCTATCCATTAAAATGAGTGGATTTGCATCTTGGAACAACGTTTTCCCAAGCTATCCGAAGCCTATGAAGGCCTTTCTCAATCAGGTAGCACGCCAGAATGAAGGAAGTGGCTCCAAGAATCTGTCTCTTAAAGAAAAGCATATATTCCCAAGCACAGTGCTACAGGAGTAGAGCTTCCCACAAAAAAAGTTAATCCATGTACACAAAATGCAATGGATGCCCTAATTAAATATGCAGAATCAAGGAGTCTGAATTTTAAGCAGATAGGAAGACAAAAGGACTTATGTCTTTCCAAAGGCAACTCCCAAGAAAGTCACAAAATGTGCCAGAGACAACAAAAGGTCAAGACCAAATTCCTTTTAGTTAAGGAAATGGGAAAAAATTCTGTCCCTATATTTATCCAGTATAGAACTGAATTAATTTATCTACTCAAGCCTGCCAATTTTGTGTTTTGACTATATGAGGAATGATTTCAAGTCTATCAGCTAGCAGTTCAAATTAAAAAAAATACAGGAAGCTGTACTGGCATTTATCATTTTGTGCAAAGCCAGAGCTTCATGAATGAAGAACAGAAACAGAACAATTGTAGAGCAGGAGACAGTAACTGTCTGCTCAAAGGATCTCACTGATCCTGACAGAAGCATAAGGACAACACAAGATGCTTGTAAGGCAAGTTCTTCCTGCTATACTTTCCACACCATTTGTTATCCAAATTGTGTGTAGTACCTCTCTAGAGACAGACATCTGCATACCAAAAACCCTTCTGAACAAGCAAAACTACAATATAAAAGTTCTCAGTGAAATCTGGAGTCAAATCACGGAAGCCCCCAGAACCCCAGTCAGATCTCAAAGCTGTTCTGCAGCCAGAAACAGAGAGAGCACTATCCAAGTATTGCTCATTTCCTGAGAGCCCAGCAGGAATGATCCCGGGGTCCTTTTAACTAAGCTTTTCTGAAACACACATGCACACGTGGCCATACACTAATGAACTTCAGAATGTACTCAGCCAAAAACTTCAGCCACTTCAACATTACAGCCATGTGTGATGCTGGGGTTTTTTAAAGCTAAAAAGTAAATGTTATTAGGAATAACAACTTACCAGTGCTTCAACCAAGAGCAGCTATTTTGCTTACAGTGAGTAAATCAATTCCTCAACACATCTGTAGGGAAAATGGGATATTAAAACACTTGAATTAAAATAAATTAAAAAATAAAAGAGATCTAGACCTTAAGGTCCACAAAACCAAGAATTAGATTTTATTACAAAAGCCCTCATTCAAAAAAGAAAACAAAAAACCCCAAGTATTCCCATATCACAGCATGTGCTACAAAAGTTATTTTTATAAAAAAAAATTAAAATACCACTAAGAAACCTGTTATGAAAGAACCTGCAAACACCCAAAGAAATTCAGACCCAGTCCTGCTCACAAATCCATTATGAAACAACAACAACAAAATATATTCTTTGAAATTTTGGAAAGGTCAATCAGGAATCAAGTGGAAGCATGTTTAAGCAAACTGATTGCCCTTCACAATAGAAAGTAAAAGGCTCCTTTTATTGAGAGGAGATATCAGCTGGATGCAGGGCAATTATGTAACAAATTTATGTGGAACAAATTATCTACTCTGTATCTCAAAGTTACTCATGTATGGGCAAAGTCCAAATGTGAAAATTTGACTTTGCCTAATGGCAATCTGTATCAATAAATTTTTAATCAAAGTTACCTTACGTAAAGGTAGCAAAATTAAGGTAAGACCTAAAACTCTAAACAACTTATGAACTCCATTTTTACTGTAAATTTAAACTACGTTAAATGAGCCATTCAAGTCCATTCTCCCAACACACACATGCAAACGACTTCTCTCGTGATCTCTCAGAATCTACTTATATTGAAATACAGCCTCAAATACATAAAAATTAATGAACCTATCCAGTGACAGCATACTGTGCAATCCTCTAAACTCTTCCAGTTGATAGCTACACTCAGACGTGTAGGAAAAAAGACTAGATGAACAGGATTGTAATTTCTTTGTTGATGTAATTTACCTGAAACTGTTATTACAGAAAAAACCTTTAAAAAAGTGAAACGACAAAAAAAAATATAGCAGTAGACTGGCACAAGCATGTAGAATATCCTAATAAAATGTGAAATTTGGAGGTTTAAAAATATGTTGCTGATGTTTTAAAATGTATTTGAATGTGCACAAGCAGCTGCTATTAAATGGAAGCACAGAACTTCTATGAAGTGCCCATCCACCATTTTAGAAGAAACACAACATGGCTGCTGGACTCTGATCATCCATGAGGCATCCACCAGTCATCCAAAGCATGAAAAATGAACCAAGTAAACAGAGTTACTTAGGCCCTTTAAATAATTTCAATGAAAAAAGGCCACTTAAAAACTATATGAAGACAGGTGAAGTTAATGACTGGAAGATTCTCAATTTACAGCTCTCAGCTGTTTTTAATAATTCACTGCACAGCTACACATCCATCACTGCTTTCAAGTTGATTCTTGTTTTCTTTAGTTTTAAAGCAAGCACACAGCTATGGTAGTTTGACAGAAACTTTAATGAGGGTATTTAATATGGCTGTCACCACAAAGCATCTTCCTCTAATGACAGTGCTACAAAGACTCCACCAGAGTTGTGCTCTTCCGACCTCAGCACACTTGTGCAAAAGGAATCTTACATTTGTGAGTGGTATCATGGAGTAGTAGTGACACTTTTCTTCTTGGAACGGAGTGGATGAATCAAACAATGAATTTTGTAAAAACAGCACCAGGATATTGATAATGCATTACATTTCATTCACATTAGTTATTTTTCCACTATTATAGAATATACCACTGTATTTTGAGTTTTTAATTTTAACATCCAAAACACATTCACTCCCAAACTACAGAATAAATCACCAAAGCTACAGGTTTATGCCACAAGCTAGAAACCAGAGCTTGGAAATACAAGTTGGTTGAAAAAAAATTAACCTTTCATGTTAACAGCTGTATTTCCTGTATCTAATGTCAAAATCTTTTAATCAGACTACTTGCCGTAATTGTTGCAGCCTGGGTAATTACAAAAAAAAAATCCATGTTTATTTTTAAATAGGGATTTAAAAATAAACATGACTTTACTTTTTTTAAGTAGTCTAATAGCTGTGGCTTGTTTTTGTTTTAAAATTACAGACACTTGAGGTACAGTACAGCCTATACCACACAAAACATGCCCTGCATCAAAAGTCCATGGCTCCTTCACCCCAAGACTGCCATTAACCATCACACAGTGCATCTCCTTTCACAGCAAGAGGTGAGGCCAGACACCCAAAAGTTACCACCTGATATCACGTTTTCTCTTGTATTTATTAATTAACAAAGTATTTTGGCAAAGATGATGTGTATCACCACACCTATGTTCTTCCATGTATGCTGTCAATGCTACAAAAATCAAGTCTATGTGAGTATTTATAATACAGACTCGTATCCCCACAGAGGAACAGCTTCCTCTACTGAAAAGGTTAGGACTCAACCTGAGAGATTCTCCTGCCCTCCTCGACCCTCATGAGCACACTTGTAGGGTAGCCATGAACTTAGAACTTCCCTCAAATCCCATTAGCATCTAACCCACTGAGGTCTACTTAACCTAGAGGTGAAGCCACCATTTGCTAGATGAAAACAAGTTGCTCTTGCAAGAAAAGGCAGCTCAAAGAGCTCACAAAAGGGACAGTGAAAGCTGTTTTTATTGTAATGTCTATTCAGCACAATCAGCATCAGGACAATACTTGAAAGATGCAAGACTGTTAAGATCAAAGTGCTCAGTTTCATAGTTACCCTAAAATACTCCAGCTGGCCAAGATCTGCTTTTGAGCACTGTGTTTTTTAATTTTTATTGTTCTACTTTTTTTTTTTAAGAGCAGGTCAGTTAAAAATTGCAGATTCAGACATTTCAGCATTTAGTATTAGGAATATAAGCTGAGTCTGACAGTTTCAGTCCCATCAGCATTATCAGACTTCTGTGTGACTCAGGCTGGTCTTGCCTTCATCGTAATAGACAGGGCAGTATCTGTGATTTTTGACCCTCCAAATTGAAAACTCATGGGATTTTAGATATGCCCTCTCATTCCTAAGGTATGAGATAATTTCTAACATAAACTTCTAGTTCTCACACTTCCCATCAGACAGTTACACGATGTAGTTGCAGGAACATACTGACGTATCACCTTGCTCCTTAGCTGTGTTTGCTACAGGACATCCATGATAGTGGCACATGTCCCATATCTATAAATATTATTTGAACTCTACCTTGCACATCAGCAGTGACTTGCTGCAAACAAAGGTTTATTACAACCTGAAGAGACATTTTTGAAAACTTATGGAAAATTGTGTACTATTTCTTTTATATGAACACGCTGAAGGTTTCATCCAAGCTAAAAAGAACAGCTGCACTCAGGTGGGGGTTCACAACTGTATTCTTTAGTTATGATGAATTATGTAATTTTAAAAAGCAAATCATCAAGAGTATTTTTGAGAATCCTGGTACATGTGTCTTCATGAAGACACCTTATTCTTTGAGGTCCTGAGTATGCACTGAAGTACATGAGCACGGGAAGCTACAAAAAGGAACCAGTTAAGACAGGCAAACAGGATCCCCAACTTTTAATTACAGACTGGTGAAAGCCTGACTCAAAGGCATGTTACTCTGATCCTAAATACAGAATCTTAAGTGTAAAAACAAATAAACATTAAAAAGTTGTTTTATTTATACTGTAAGGAGGAGACCCAGGTACCTCGTAACAACTGGGTGCCGCTTTAGGCTTTTAGAGTAAAATCTACATCAAAAAGAGAATTTAAGTTTACTGGATAAACAATTTCTTGAAAATGAAAAGCTTATGAGTGTCCCTTGCTAATGAACCAATACCTTGAACTAAGGAAAAGCATTTCTGAAGTTTGATTAGACAATGTTCTTAGGAGATGACAGTCCTTTGGCTTTACCACGTGTCAACATGGTCATGGGTAGATTGTTAAAAAGTTGTATTTGTGAGTGACCATAAAAGTCTTCAAAGATGCAGGAGACGTTGACATTGCTGTAGTATTTGCACACTAAGTTTCCAAATATGCTAAGCTCGAAAGAAAATAAATTCAACAAGGTAAAACACTGAAGCTTAAATGTTTAATGTTTATTTTGAAAAAATATTATTTCCAAGGTAATTAAAACACAAAAAACATAAAACAAAAACCCACAACACAGTGTAACATACCTGGCACGCACAGTACAGAATTTTGCCCAAGGTCTTTTGCCCAGCCAGTCATCTGAATCTTTGGAAGAACAATATCCAGTAAAAGCCTTTAAAGGAAAAAAAAAAACAACAAAACCAGGTTTGTCTGAAAACAAGGCACAGACATTTCCATAAGTCCTAATATTCTTGACTGACAAACTTTCTGAAAACACCTATGAAAGTGTCTTTGAATAATCCAAGTTTTCCCGACAGTACAAAACCAATATTCTGTCGTTGTTAAGCATTAGCCTTTGTGTCCCCAAAAACAAGAAACAGGCCCCAAAAATTGCCTTCTCTATGAATCCCTGAAGTTTCAGATTACTATCTTTACATATGAATTCTAAAATATCCCCAAACATTAATACTACAAACTCATTAAGTACATTTTTAAAGTTTAATGCACGTTTTGACTGGTGAAACGGGACAGAAATTCCGTTTATATGCAAATACTGTCCTTCTCCATCAAATACAATGTATATATAAGTGTATTCATATATTATAAAAATAAAAAACTCCACTCATTAAATAGCCTTAGTAAACTAAAATTTATACCCAAGCAGCACATAAACACGACATTATTTGAAGACAGTCTACCTGTAATTGCAAAAAAACCTTTTTAGGTTTTTATAAACCAGACAATTTATAAAGTGTGTCCCCTCCATATAAGAGGGTTTTTTTTCTTCTTCCCATCTGTACAGTACCAAAAAGGTAAATTCCAGTTTCAAAAAAACAAGGAAATGAACATATTAACACAAGGTACAAACCACACTTACCTAAGAAATATACAGCATGAACGAATCCTCTGGAAGCCAGTCAGGAAATAAGGTTTGTCTCATGAAATTCTGCCTGAAAAAACAAAGTATGGAATTTTTCAGTATTTTGCCTTAGAAAAGCAGAACAAATAATTTGCCTCAAATTTATCGATCTTTAGGTAATTATTAAGTTGGGGAAAACTTATGATAGCAGTAACTGTATCTTTAGAACTGAACTCTAAAAATAAAAGTACGGGTGGCTGTACATTCTTAGCTGAAGAAAAACCCACTGGAAATGAGTGACTGACATACATCATGCATGATATGTGTTTTTCATGAATAACTGCAGTCTGCTCTTCTGTCTCCCATGACTTTAATTCTGAGAGACTTAAAGCTCAAATGCCAATTTAAGATTTTTTAACTGAGTAATTTATCATACAATATCCCTCAGCCCTTTTACTTTTTTTTTCCACATTAAAGTCTTCAGAAGTAGGCTATGCAAAATTAAATAAAACCTCTAGTGATAGCAAAGTTATTTTAAAATGGCTTCTGTCATCAGCTTCTCTGAATTTTAAGTCCTAAGTTACTTCACCTCCCAAAAAATGCTTTTTGCCCTTCAGAAAACAGTTTTAAAGCCTTCAGCTTCTTTAACCTTTAATTAGATCTCAAACTATGCTCTTTAACACAAGGAACACCATATTTGCACTACCTCTAGCCAACTTTTCTTGCCTTTTGTGAAAAGCCATAACATTTTTTTTTTTACACCAGTTAAATTTATCACCACAACTACTTTATACTCTAGAAGTGTGGAATCACTCTGTAAATACACAATTATACAAAACGTTTTAAGGCTAGATTAGAATGATATATAAATTCAAACCCCTACACCTTAAATATAAAAAAACGCCGCAAAACTATTAAATAAAACACGTTGTGAATTACAAGCAATTTATTTTCTGGACCATTACCTGCTATTTTATTTTCAGCTGTCGAAAGACACCAGTCAAAGCTATTAAAAAAATTATCATCTAATATACTTAAGAAAAGAGAAATCCAGCAGACACCCACCTAAAGCTAGAACTTTCTTTAGGGCAAAGTGTGTATGCCAGAACCTGTTCTACACTGCAGAACTGTTGCTGGGGTTATAAAACCACCATAATCCAAATCTAAAATAAAGATACCGAACACTTTGCATAAATGTGACAGAAGTCCAGTGGTTGCTGAAACTTGAATTTCTATTTCTAAAAAAAAAAGAAAAGGCTAACTTCAATTGTTGCAATGACAGATTCATATTTGCAGGGGAAGTACCGAAAAATGTAGAATTGCTCCAACTGCAGAATTTAAAACCTGCATGGAGTTTTATAACCTTGCACAAGCGCACACCATTAAAATCCAACAAATATGGCCATACACAGCCTCCAATTAAAACTGAAGTTTTCAGTATTTACCTCTTGCTCTGCCACAGAGGCTTTTTATAACATTTAGAATTACAATTTTACCCTTAAATTGGTAATTGCCGAATGCGAGCCAACCCAAAACAAACGTCAGACATTCCATTTTAACTTGCATTTTTATAAAGTCTTGCAATAGGTGTTGTACAACTTCTAAATTACCAGAACACTGAAACGACGATTAAAATGTTTCGTAAAGAGTAACTGTGAGGTCTCTGAAAAACCTATCAACTGAATACTAAAAACAAACCTGACACCCAATAAATGTTTTTGAAAAGCTTTCCATGTCAGACACAAACTCATCCGTTTCCTTATCGTGTAATTCATATTTAAGTAACTCTCTTTCCGTTTTGTAGTGTTGTCTAAATCACAACTGTAGTATTTTGCCAACTTTAAACTGTAGACTTGGCATGACCGAGCTTTGTTTTTCTCAAGCTTTTAAGTTTCTATATTGCCGTTTTAACTGCAAAACCAAATTTGCACGTAATTTCTAAGAGTTTTCCTTTAAAGTTCTGCACCTGAATTGCTGTTTCTCCAGTGAAGTCAATTTCTCTCTATTGTTTCATAAAGTACCGATCTGTCTCATCCGCAGCCTGTTTCTCTCTTACTGGTTTACAAAGAGTTAAAAGCCAACACCCCACAAAAAAACCACTCCAAGTTTTATTTTTAAGAGAAAAGGACATGGCGTCTTTGTTCTTAAAAACTACGAAAACATATCCCCATCCGAGCAGCGACGGGCAACAAACGCTCTTTACACAGACACGGGGCTAAACATTTCAATGATGATGTCGTACAGTCTTCACCTCTCCCCCCTCCCTGCACTGCTGCATTGGAGTTCCAGGCTGGTTTGCAGATACCCCCCCTTGCACGCTGCGCTGGGGGGAACCGGTCTGCAGGCACCCCTGAGCTCGGTGCTGCACAGGGGAGCCAAAACCCACCGCTGCTCCCCCCGGTGCTGCAGCGGGGACGGGGCGTGTGGAGCCCCCCGGGTGCTGCAGGAGAAGGAGGGGAGCGCCCGCAGCCACCGAGGGTCACCGGGGCTCCCCTGGTCCCGCCGCTCCCCCTCAGCCCAGCCCGGTCTCGGGCACGGGTGGGGGTCCCCGAGGGTCCCCGCAAGTCCCCTCAGCGAGCGGCGCGGGGGAGGGGGGGCAGGGAGAGGCAGCGCCCCCTCCCCCTCCCGGCTCCAAGGACATTTTGTTTTTCCTCCCAAGGACAAAGGACAATGAGGAGCACGGAGACTCCGGCACTTACCCGGCGAAGAGCAGCCCGCTGGCAGGCACCCGGGGCCCCGAGGTCGGGGCGCTGCTCCCGGCTCACCCTGCCCGCGGTCAAGGGCGGCCCCGCGCCCGCCCGGCGAGGGAGCGGCGCGGGCAGCGCTCCGCAGCCCGGCGCCATTACTGCCCGACCGTCGGCAGCCCCGCTCGGCAGCCCGGCTCGCCGCCCTCCGGAGCCCCGGAGCCCACAGAGCGCCGGGCCCGATTTGGCGCCCGGGAGCGGCACCCAGGGCGCTCGCCGGGTGTCCCCGGTGCGAGCGGCGGGAAGAGCGCCGGGAGACGGGCGGGAGCTGCGGCTGCTCCCCGGCCATCTTGTGCCGTGTGTGTGAGGGAGCCTCCGCCGTCTCCTCTCAACTCCTTGCTCCCCTCCCCCCGCACAACATGGCCGCCCGGTCGCTCCTCACTGCGGCGGGGAAGGGGCGGCACCGCGCGCGCGCCCCGCCCCTCAGCGCCCCGCCCCTCCCGGCCCTCGGCTGCGCGCGCGCCGCGCGCCGCTCCCCATTGGCCTCTCCCCGCCCCGGGCCCCGCGCGCTCCGCCGCCGCGGCCTCCCATTGGCCCGCCCGCCCCGCCTCGGCCGCTCCCCATTGGCTCCCGCCGCCTCCTCGCGCGCCGGCCGCAGCAGCCGCCCCTCAGGGGGAGGCGGGAGGCAGAGCGGGAGCGGCCGCCGCCCCCTCCGGCCCCACCTGGCCGGGCCGTCCTACCTGTGCTGCCCCAGCGCGGACCCGACCCCGCTGGGCGCTGCCAGACCCCACCCCAGAGACCTCATGCCTCCGCCTGCCTGCACTGATACGCAGCGGGGTGCAGCCCCCGGAGTTGGCTGCTGGCACCCCGCGTCTCACGGCCCCGTTTGCCGCCATTCCACAAACACCACCTCTGTTATCAGCCCTTGACGTGCGCCGGGCCCAGGGGCAGCTCACCCGCCAGACTCCCCACGGAGAGTGGCGCCGCGGACCTCTCTGTTCCGATCAGATACACTCCGCTGTGTTGCACACCCTCAGCTCCAGAGCCCAGCGGGAGCATAGAGCCAGCACAACCCCATCACCTGCCTGTCTGCCACATCAATCCCTCCTTACTGCTGCTCAGAAACAGCACAGACACCCAAATAAAACCAGGTACCCTGCTTTTTTTAGCCAACACCGTAGAAACTGCCTGGTGTGCCAACCTCACCAGGACACCTTCCTATTTTGATTACAGCCGTGGAAGCCACTTCAGGTATCAGCAAGATGGAAGGGCATCCCTCACATTCCTGTCACTGCCATGAATGCTGTCCCCACCTCCAGCTATGGTGTTCCTCTGCGAGAAGCACACGCAGCAAACATGACAGAATTACACACTTCAGCAGTCAGTTTAAACAATATGCACACCTTTCACCTTTCATTTGCCCAGGTGACTCCATTAAAAGCTGAAAGAAATTGTCTAGGTCTTCCTTTTTCATAATAATAATTAACCTGGGTAATTTTGACAGAATTAAACAAACAATACTTCAAATTATTATGGAAGGCCTCAGGATCCAGTCTGGCACCTGAAATCATGCAGTTGGACTTTGGCAGCTGAGTCCTGGAAAAGCCACAAGGAAGTGGCCAGCTGAAAAGAATCAATCCCTACGGTTTTGAGCCAAGAGATGTATTTCCTTTCAAAATAAAGAGAAAAGCTGACCTCATGTATAGGATAGTAGCAGATATCTACTACTTGTAGACAGTGGGATGAGGTGTTACCATCTTCAGAGAAGGGATGGTGGTGACCCACATAAAGGTGCCACAGCATGGGAGCCTCCAGTCAAGGAATCAGTAGTAGTACAAAAGAGCTGATGCAGCTTTTCACTGAAGAAGGGCAAAAGGCCTTTTTTTTCCCTGTCACAAGAAGAATTATTGAAGTTCTGGTCTATGGAGACTATGGATAGCAGAAAGACTGTTTTGCAACTTCAGTCCCATTCAGATTCCTGCAAAGGCCAATCCTCTTGCTCTCAGTGGAACTACTCACATGTAACTGTACGTAGAGGTGCTTGTATGGACAGAACCCAGATGCTATTCTCCTTGGGAAACCACCAGCAGTGAAAAAAGGGGGAAGGATGAGGCAGAATCTAGATGAAAGCAGAGTGCAGCAACAGCACTTCTACTTATGTCAGCATTTTCAGCTGATCCTGTATGGTAAAACTTCACAGCAAGGACCAAGTTTAGATATTCCATGCACAATTTCCAGCCTTTCTATTGTTTCTTCCAGAACACAAGTACGCTTCTAGAAAAATATATGTGTGATCACTTGCAATAACCACGTGAAAGGGAGAAAAGCAATCAAACATAATTGTGCTTTGTAAGAGTAGTGTGATTCCAGCCAGGAGAGCTTAAGTCTGTAACTGAACAAGACCTAACCTGTGTGCTCAGACTGTTACCTGATTTTCTCTGACTATACCAGACTGTCTAGTGTAATAGACTGTTCCTCTTTTAAAAATTACCTATGTACATTTGCAGACAAATGGTTCTGGAAGTCCCTTACTCTATTGCTGCTACATGTAACTAAAAAATTACTCATAGTCTAATATCCTCATTAAATATATATAGTGTTGCTCTTCTGCTTCCTGGGCACCAAGATCTGAAGCAGCTCCAAAAAACCTTACACGAGTATCCACATCCTCTGTTCCTTGGCCCCAAGCAAGTTGTCTGGAGGTGAGCACAAGTACAGTCACTCTCTGCAGAGCTGTGGCTCCCCTCACACAGCTTTGCTGTTCCTTACCAGGATCAGTCTGTTTGCATTCTTCTTCCTAATGAAAGAGTGGAACAAAATTCCTACTGCCTCTGCAGTTACCCCATTTTTTTCCTTCTAAATTCAGCATTTCTACTCTGCAGTTTCCTCTATAAAGTTCATTCCTTCTCTTTCAGATGACACACTTTTTTCCTTTGTGTATCGTTAAACTAAGTATTTCAGCCATGTTTTATGAACCACACGTCTGATAATAATGGGCCAAGTTAATGTTTCCATTACTAAGTTGAGAACTATTTTCTGAGATTGTGTCTGTGGCTGAAATTCCAGATGGAGGCACAGAATCTGACTTTCTGGTACTTCATTTTCTTCTAAAACCTTTCTTCCTTCCCCCAGCCCCACGTTATTATCCCTTAGGGACAATATAAAAACACACACTGTGATCTCACAGGCCAGTGTCCCTTCCCCACCTGCCCTCTGTACCAGAGGACAGCAGAAGATTGATGAAGCAGTTTATTCTTTGTTATACAGTGTAGCCCACAGATCTTTGGAGACACAAATATAATGGAAAGGCAAATATTGGACAAAATGGTTAAGTATTGTATCTGCCTTTTGAAGCAAAAAACAGGAGTCTGAACAAGACTGAGACGTACACCATCACCAAACTTTTCTTCAACCAAAATTCTCACTTTTCAGAAGAAATCAATGCCAATTTTCTAGGCCCTAAGCCAAACACAATAGTTTGGCTTACTTGGACAGAGCATATGCAAACAGGATATCAAATGCCCTTTGAGCACAGCGAGCTGTTTGTGGGAGGCATTTAACTTCCTGTAAACTGGGTGATTATAGAAGTTGTCACTTTGTTCTGAATCAAGCAGGGGTTCTATTTTCAGGTTTTGTATGTAACCTGTAACATGTTGGTCAAACAATCTGCTTTTTTCCCCCCCCCGTTCTGTTTCCTTCCTCAGTAATTCACTATTTAAATCACAGTAACTGCTCAAGTAGATACAAATTCACCTTCTAAGCATGGAAGCAGGTTCCCTGTGTGACTGGTGAAGATGGTTACAGTGTATTGATCCCAGCTAAAGCATCTTGATACTGTCACAAGACAAGCAATAAACCCAGCAGCAGCAAGGATAAAACTCAGTTCTAGCAATGAACTCGTGCTGTACATTCTGCTCCGAGTCTGGAACTGGAATTGAAATCCACACTTTTGCTCCAGCCAGTAATGAATAATTGCAAACACATCTACACACATAGAGAGAACTTTCACATATGCCCTTTTTGTTCCTAGGATTTAACACTGAAAACTGAGATTATGTTAATATGGGGGGTTTGCTGGCTCTTTTATGGGGCTCATATTCAGAATGATGAACCTTGTGAGCAGCAAGAAAAAGATTTATTACCATGAATAATTAGAAACAAATTCTTATCAGTGTCATAAACATATGGTAAAGAAAAAAATCTTTCAGTCTAAGCCAAACCCCACTGTTTTTTCAATTTATTCAAAATGAAGCAAATTCAACCAAGATTCAGCTCTTTCTATTCCTGCTTTCAAAGAAAAATAAGTTGTTAACAAAAAGTATAAAGATGAAATGGAAGTCAGAAATGGATTCAACTTATTTTGAGGAATCTAACTGGTCTCTCCTAAGCAAATTTTTAACTTGTTGGTCACAATGTATCAAAGAATCAGTACTGTTACTGTACACGTGATCTTGTGGCCTGAGCTCAAATTTTAGATCTAAGAGCTCTTTTACAACTGTCACACCTCGCTGTTTCAGTTTTGCATGAGTTCCTATATACAATAAAGCAAATAACAGACCAGTAACTATTGTCTAGTGAGAGGATTAATTATTATGCTTTTTATTAACTTCACTAGGGAATATACATGCATTTTTCTTGGGAAATCAAATCCACTTTTCTTAAGGAGGTTTGAAACTTGAAGTTCTTCGTTATTATTACAGATCATCTTCAAACTATCCCTTGTTGCCATCTTAACTGGATGTAAGAAATAGAGACCATCTCAGTCAAGGTATTTATGCTGTATTTGGTCAATGTCTAACACAGCTATTGCCTTAAATGGCAGCCGTAGAGCTACACGAAAAGTCAAAAAGACACAGTAGTCCTTATTTTGATGAAATCTTATGAGAGTTTAAATCTCCAGACTGTTTCAAACTTAAATAATGTGGGTGATGGGATAATAATACGTTTAATTGCTTCTTAAACCACTGGAGCTTGGAACAACGAATCTGTTTCTTTACCCCCTTTTTTAGACCCTGCTTCTTATATGCAACGATCTGTTTTTTCAAGGTCACCTTTTAGGTAACAAACAGTTCAACTTGGCTTGGAAAACATTTATAAGAGGACTTGGATGTGGTAGAAAAAATAGTGACAATTTTGCCTGTGCCTGCTTAGACACTGGAATTTCTAAAAGTGTTAACAAGGTATTACGAGTCTCCTTAGATAAAAAACGATGATGCAACTTTGCTTACTGCTGAAATCACTTTTGAAAGCAAATAAGAAACTAAAGTGCACCTTCCCAGGGACTGTAGAGTCAGAGGTACAGCATGCCAAGGCGGGTGCTGTGACCTGGCTTACACAGTCGAACTGCTCTGCACTGATGAAGTTCCCTGCTTGGAAACTTGCAGGACTGGAACCATACAAGGATTAGACATTGTGATAGGGCTTAAAATCACTTTAAAAGGTAGGAGCTGCAAGCAGTGTTCTTTATGTCACCATTCTGGCTGTAAATGCAATCTGCAGAGTGACAGGAGCATTTTGTGGTCATTGTGTTATCAAGAGTATGCTAAAAAAAAAGTATTGGCACAATTAACGGAGCCTTACCCAATCTCAGGTTCCAAAATATATACTGTTCTCCCATCTTCCAGTATGTTATGGAATTGTTACATAAAGAGTCAGAACATTTTATAACTTCTAAGCCAAATCTTCAGAATATTTGGATTTTAAATGCAGCTGCAAAACTATATTTTTAGAAGATATAGACAATGAAATTAATATTTTTTGTGAGTTCTGATAATTTGAAATTCTAGCATGATTACTTCCATGTGCACATGTAAAGCTCATTTTCTAAAGGCATTTACCTGTCCATCCTTGAAACTTATTTGCTGCAAACATAATCCAGTAAAGCTTGATTGTTTAAGTGCTTGAGGAATACGATCAGAAAAGGGAAAACAGGCTTACCACAGATAGTTGTTTGCACATCAAAATCGAGGACCAAAAAAAATTCACTACTATAAGCTCTAATTTTTATTTCTACAAACTCTTCATTTGAGTTCTAGTGGAGACTTTGGAAAGTTTAGATGATGAGTATAACAACAACTATATTTTCTTGGTAAATCTCCTTGGAGTTTTGGTGGCAAAGGGTTACATACTGGCCTTGCAAACATGAGGAATTTCACTCACATTGAACAAGATAAATTACAGCTACTCTAGAATGAAAAGAAAAACAGCCCAGGCCTCCAAAACCGCAAATATAGAGTTGGGATTTTTATTTCAAGCAAGTTTCAGGCCTGTTTCCGTAACGATCTTCATTCTTGTCTCCCGTGTGCAGGTAGCACCGTAGGGCATTTATTGATTGCTATATAAAAGTTGACAAAATGATGCATTATTCAGTAAATTGCCACATGCAGGGAAAAGAAATGGTACCTTTTTTTTTTCTGAAATCTTACAAGCATATACTTATTTTATAGACAGTCTGACAAAGCACTGAATCACCCTGTTGTAATGCACCACAGATATAAAAGACCCCTTATGTTAGTAGCTCAAAACAAACTTCATATTTGTCAATACTTGCTAGACGTGAAGTCAAATCAATTTTTGCTGTAGTGATGCACTGACACACTTGGATTAGAATGTCACCTGAACAGAAATAGCTCCTGTGTCAGGTTGATGTTTCCCCTGAGCTTTTATATTTTCTTCCTACAGTTAATTCATTATAAAGTGGCTCCTGCCAGAGCTTTACCCAGCTCAGAGAGCTCAGCAGTCCAGGGACTAGAGCAGCTCTGGGCATATCAGGCACCTAAACTCCAGAACTACCAGCTTTAACCATTGCAGACAAGAGATTTTCAGGCTGAAACAAATCTCCCCCTCTCTCTGACCTAGCCATTGAGGGTGACAATCTTGTCTCAGCTTAAAACCATTCACAGTGCACATTTTTTTAATAGTCAAAGTTTTGTGTTAGGTGATGAGCTGTGATAAAACATAAGCAGCCCTAGAAAACACTGTTGGTACAGTCCTGTCACAAAATTAGGTCAACGGTTTTTCGTGCAATTAAAGCAGCACATGAAACAGAAGATGTCCTGGCTGAGACAAGCACAGTGCTTGATCACCACCTGAAAAATCTGACTGCCACCTTCATTGCCATTTCACCCAGAGGAAGATCCCAACAAGGTTCTGTGTGCCCAAAATAAGACTTATTTTCTTCAAGATTTAACCATGCATCTAACAAGAATCTATCACCTCTCTAGACACGTGTCTTAAGTCTAGAAACATTTACTTTAATGACAAAAGCTGAGATTTTGATCTCTTCTTGTTACTCCAAACACATGGGATGCAAGTTATGTGCCTGTGCCTTTAATTCATGGCTGAGTAATTACATCTAAGCCCATGGAATCACTCCAGGTTTTTCTGGGTGTCTAAACCGAATGTTGTCCTAAGGATTTGGAAGCATTTGAAGTGAATTTAGGAATGAGCATGTATGTCAGTACTTGGAAAATGCAACTGAAATGAACTAATCCAGTCTGTAGAAGGGAAAGAGAACCTGAAGCAGAGGTCTAAATTTCAAGAGTAAGAGCAAGCATGTTGTAGCTTTGCACATACAGGTATAATTGCATCACCATTCCTTGTATTTTCCCCAACATTTCTTTTTCTTTCATATTCTCATTAATAATGGCAAAAGAAATAATATAAATTGTGCTAGGTACTTCACCTCTTATTCCTCTCCTTCAGTACACCTTTAAAACGTTTCCATAAAACAGAATATTGACTATGAAGAGAGCAAATGTAAGACATAAGTAGAAGCAAATAGGTCAAAATAAAATGCTTTTAACTGAGAAACTATCTCAGATTTTCTTGTAACAAGCCACACATGCTACTGGTATTAAACAGTACATTTGAATACTTCAACCTAGTGTGTAAGACAAAGGAAACCATACAGCACTTTGGGGGAAAAAAATGTGTGGGGAGCATAAGTTCATACGTGTAGGAGCTAAAGGCAAATGCTTGAATAATTTAAAACCGTAACATGCACGAAAATGAAACACTGTGACTTTAATAACTGGATTTTTTTTTTCTCCCTTAAACTCCAATTATTAGGCTATTGTGCTCCAGGCTAGCATATCAGGTGCTGATAATGAACATTCAGGAACAGGACTTTTGCTACACAAACGAAAACTGTTCTGCTCAAAAGATTAATAAAGGATTATCTTCTTGTATATACATATATATACACACACACACACTGAACAGAATGAAAATTGCAACTAATATTGGAATGTTGAAGTTTACTCAAGTGTTGTTAATAATATGGAATTAAGTTTAGTAGAAAACATAGCCTAATTAAGAGGTTCCAAAAGGCACATTAGTATATGCTGGAAAAGTAATTTTCATAAATGGAAACTATTTTATACTTTATATTATCATTATAAAATGCACAGTCTTAGACAAACAAACCAAGGATGTGCATGAATGTCACACTAGAACCCTCTTCACTACATCTAATTGCTGGTGATTGGTGCACTGCACCCAGGTTATATTTGAACTGCAGATGGAATGTAACCTTAGCAGAGTAAAAAAAGGCAATCGAGAGAAGAATGGTCTTGGGTTGCAAAGAGGCTTTTCTGTAATGAAGGAGTCATCGTCTCAGAGAAATCTTTGCAGGTGACAAGCTTGAAAAGGAGCCTTTTCAAGCTAGAGCCAGACCCAGAGCCAGGAGATCAAAGGCCTTGCAAAAAAATGCACAGAACGTGGAGGAGTCTTAAATATGACTAATACTTCTGCATACCTAGCTGGTATTTGAATACTGTGGCTGAAACTGTTCAGGTCTTCTGTGAGCAGCTGAAATAAGGATGGCTGCTTTTCTGGGAGTCAGCAGCCCCACACCCAAGTGCACTGCACTGCTGCAGCATTCCCAATCCCGTGCCATATTCTGGCAGAGGCTGTGACATTTCTGAGATACACTTTATGGACTGGTCAGCTGGCAACGAGATGCTGATAGCTGAGTCAGCAAGGAAAGTGAACAGAGATCCTCTACGCTCATTTTGTAGCTCTTCCTTTAGCAGATACACTGATTTATCTCTATAACCTGCCGTCTCCCCTAAAGTGCAGAACCTCTAGAACAGAAATTTGTTGAAACTGAACATCAGATCAAAAGCTCCAGGCCTCTAACAGCATGATTTCATGAGCTCTGCCTCCTTAAGAAGCTAGGGGAAAAAAAAAAAAACAGCTACATGAAATATAAATGAGCAGCTTTTCCTGACTCTGAAACCAGAAAATAATTACATGAAACCAAAATCAAATGCAGCACTATCACTTGTATTCCCAAATGCCAGCATTAATTCTCCCTCTTCCAGCTCGCAGAGACTTGTTAAACAAATGAGCCTTATAATGCATTTTGCAAGTGAAAGGTCCCAGAGTGGTAAAAAGTCAGCTCCCATACCGAAGGCCCTTAACAAAAACGCTGCAGCTTGCTCCAGGAGTTTTGCACTGAAGAGGATCAGCCTGAGCGCAACTCCTGCCACAATCCCTATTTTCTCCTTTGATCAAAAGAGCAGTTCTGCAGCACTAGCAAAAGTCTGGGCTTTTAGATCAAAACTAGTATCTCAATACCTGGAAGTCAAGTCAGCTCGTGTAAATCACAAAGGGTTTCGTGCGTGCACAGACCAGACCTTTTTTCATAGCAGAAAAAGATCCTTTATTTAAAACACACTTGGTGTACATTTTTCCTGCACACCTGGGCTGTCATCCTGGTTATCCTCCCTATGCCCTTTGTAGCATTTTTGGAACCATGTTACACCTCTAAGACTTTTTGTCTCCCAGAAAGAGACCTCATTTTGCTTGCACACTGTGATCCCCTCAGGAGAACTTTTCCCCTTTTCCCTGGTTTTCCCTACTTGTGATTACTATTTTCCCCTCAAGTTAAAAAAAAAAAAAAAAGAAAAAAAAGAAAGCCTTTGAACTGAAGGAGGGTGAAGGCAGGATGAATAAGCCTGTTGCTTTAAACCGAGGAGAAAAACCTTGAAACCCAAACTGCACGAACACAACATGTCTCCTCCCGCTGCACCAATGCCGCCTCACGAAATGGCGTCTGCCTCTGCAGACAGCTGCCTCAAAACGCCCACGGCTCCTCGGGAAAACACTAATGCAACTTCTTTTTTTGTTTTTCCCTAAAGCTTTCATTTGTCTATCTTTACATTCAGCCCCTCGGTGAGTCCCGAGAGCTCTCCGCAAAGCCGAAACCTGACGGGGAGCGTTCTCCTTTCCCCTCCCCTTTCGGAGCCCCCCCCGGCACTGTGGCTGTGTGGGGCTGTGGGCTCCAGCCCCTGCACACTGCAAATAAATGTGGCGATTCAGCCGCTATCCCCACGATCTTGCCTTTCCAGAATTTTCTCCCTCCGCTTCCCAAATATAAAAGGACTTTTTGTGCTGAACACGGAGCGGGAGCGGTGACGGGCTCGGCGCAGGGCGCCATGTGGTATTTGGTTTCTCTACAGTACATGTTTTTATAATGAAGGGGGAAGGGAAGGAAGGGAGCTGCTCCTACCAGCATGCCAATAATCTGTTGTAAAGGACTGGAGCGCTCAGAGCCAATTAGTGCTCCGTTTAACCATTTAACTGCTGAAACAAAGCCAGGCCCGGGCACGGAATCCGCGGGTTTCGGGACAGCTTTACAAAAGGAATGGCAGAGCCTGTCTTCCTCTAAATGTGATGTCTCTATTATTCAGACTTTGCTACCCTGCACCAGTCTTGTTTCTTCAACTCTTAACCACATCAGAACAAGACAAAAAAATAGGGGGCTTTTTATGTTCTGCAGTTTAATTGGTCATAAACCTTTAAGGCCTGAGGGTGGCCAGCTCGTGGCTTGTTGTGTGTGACACTGAAGAAGCCAGGCAAGAAGACACCCAGGGAATTCTCAGCCTCTATCTCTTTCTCTGGGGGCAAGCCTGAACATGGCCAGAGAGCACAGACAGACCAATCAGTCCTAATGCACAGCAACAGTAACCTGCTCCCGCTTGACCCAGAGGGTCAGTAAACCTATTTTTGTCCTCCTTTTTTTATCCCATGACGTCCCAGCGAATATTGGATCAGACTCCCAGGGATGCCAGGAGGACCAGCAGAGTTTGTACAGCTCAATGAAGTGCCCAGGGCGCCAAAAGCAGGTTCTGCACCCCAGCTCAGCAGCCCTGGCAAGAAATAGAATTTATTTGCTTGAGAGGGGCTGCACCAGAGCTGCAGGTCTGCTCCAAGCCAAAGCAAGCTCTGCAGTGCATATGAAAAGCATATTCGAGCATCACCACCCTCCCAAAAAGATGAAGTCAAATTTCCGTACTCGCCATGGACAAAGTCCAGTGCCTGTGAAAGTTGCTGGTTGCCCCGCCTGAAGGGCTGTAGCAAGGCTGACACTGTAACACATCTCACATTTAAACTCCTGGAAGGATTCCGACTAAATTAAAGTATAACTTTACATTCGAACTTAAAACACTGGGGACCGGGGGGAGGAAACATATGGGTAAGGAACCAGGAGATTATTTAGGCATGTGAGCTGTCAGAGCACAGGCAATACAAGAGCTCTCTTGTTCCTGCTGCCTCCCACAGCTGCATTCACTAAATATATCCTGGGCTGAGAGCTGCATTTCTCCACCCCTTCTTCAGCCCAATCGCTTTTGCACAAAAACCACCCAGGTCCCTTGGGACAGGCAGTGAGGCAGCAGCGATGCCCTAGTTACAGACGGCATGAAGGACACGAGTGACTAATCATGTCTGCAACAGGCTGAAATTGTCACATCCACACCCTTTTTGGAGAGAGAGTCTATGAGCTGATCCATATTTAACTTAAAGCCAGGGTAGTTGGTTCTCTCTAAGGATACACCCTATTTGTATGACAGAATAAGTTACTAGAAGGTATTTACATCAGATGATTTTCAATGGTTTACGGGGGGAAAAAAAACCACATAAGAATGGCCACCTATATTAAAAAAAAAAAAAAAATTCACTGAATTCACCTCCTGGCAGATGTGGAGGAGGGCAATGGTATTGGGGATTGGCTGTCCCCCAGAAAGTTTAACCCAGTTTTACTTTCCATCGAGTCTCTGTGGTGTATTGCCTGATCTTACATATATCATGGGAAGGAGGCAGGAGGGAAAAGATACGACTGAATTTCTGTAGGACTGAGGTGCTCCCCCCGTGACCTCCATTCTGTTCCTCACATTTCTCCCATCCTTATTTTGAATCCTTCACTTGCAAGGACACATTCTGTGGCCCAGACAGCATAGCCTTGGTCTCAACCACAGCCTTGAGACACTGCTGCAGTCACAGCAACAGAGGGAAGAGCTGCCCCTTCTGATATAGCAAATTCTACAGTGGATTAAATTGTGGCAGAAAAATAAAGTCATCTTGGTGTGTTTCCTCACTTCCAAGCTGTGAGCCAGCAGGGATTTTGACCCTCCTGGTCTCTGCTTCTTTCTTTCCTCACAGTTCCCCATTTCTTCAACACCTCCAGCTCCTCTAGCAGCAAAGCAAATTTGACAGAATCTGGTCAATTTTTTCAAGCTTTCTCATTTTAAGAAGTCAGTGGGAGCAGACTATCTTGCAATCAAACCTCACAGGAGGGAGAATTAAATATCTCATGCATGACCTTAATCCGTAGGATTTTGCAGATAGTTTGTCTTGTAATCTCAATACCCGAAGCTTATTACGCATTCAAAACGTATCAGTAACCCTGGAACATTTTGCAACAAAAGGAACTCAAATTCATTTTGATATAATTATGCAGTCACGACAGTCACATGCTTGCTACGGAATAAATATAAATACTGGGCTTTGGGGAATAACTGGCAGACTTAAAGTGAAAAAAAAACCAAACCAAACCAGAAAAAAACAACCCAAGAATGAAACCATCTATTATATATGGAAAAAAAGATGAAGTTTAGATGTCAAATTGCAGTCAAGCAAAATGGCACAATTATGTATGAAGAGTCTTTCTTATAATTTTTTTTTCAATCTGCAAAACATAAAAGAAAGAACTGAAACTCAAGCATCCCCATAAAGTAAGGAGTTCATTTGCTAAAGTAGGAATATAATTTAAGGCATTTAAAAACCTCTGAAATCAGATAATTCATTCACAAAATGGCCACAAGTCCCTAAGCTTAAATCGCTGAAAGCTAGAAAAGTTAGAAAACTCTGCTCTGCGTTTTGTGTCCTTCTAGCACATTTTTTCTTTCTCTGCTTTTCTTGCCTTCCTGAAACAAAATGACCTCAAAGCCTCTTCTAATTTTGTCGTCGGAAATTGCCTCTTTTAATTAGGGACGTTGCTGTTCAAGAGCCACACCCCACTGCACTGGTTGTGCTGGAAACCAGCCTGGCTCACTCGGGACCGACTGGGGGGTTGTTTGCTCTGATCCCCTAAGATCTTCAGGAGTCTATGGATTTGGGAAGATGTAGTCCCGTCTCTGTGCTTTTAAGAAGTGAATACAAAACGTGAAACCAGATGTTAAACCTGAGCCCCAGAGAAGCCACAGGAGCGTGAGTTACCTTCAACAACGCTGCAGTTCTAAAAGCAAACAAAAGCAGAAGGCGCTGGGATGGAAGGTTTCGTTCCTGAACCAAGGCAGTGACTCACCCACATTCCTAGCTGCGCAAACAAGGGAGGCAAACCCTCCTCCTGGCAGTTAGGATCCTCCGCATTTGCCTGTGTGGAGCAAACCCCAAGCAAAGGCGGCTGTGGTGCTGTGTTACAGCAGACACTGCACAGAGCAGATGTATTTTGGAGAGGGACCCTCTTTTGCACACTTCTCTGTTTATGTGCCTTCTTGAAAAATAAAGAGTTCCCAAGTACTGCTTTTTGCTTCTGGAAACACACTGAAAAGGAAAAGGGCTACTACTAACAACCAGTTCTCAAGAGCCAAACCCATCTTTTCTTAGACATCACTTTTTTTTTTTAAATACTAAGAGGCAGTAGTTTACTTTAAAAAACCCAAACAAACAAAAACCAATCCAAGGACAGATAAAACAAGTAAAAAAGTTCACTGAGCAGAGAGCCGAGCAGTGTGTAGTGTGGACAAGGTGCTGTTTCTAACCATCAAGTTACCCATATGGGAAAATTTGACCTAGGGATGTGGAAACTCACCCTCGTACACGTCTGCTCAGTCGTTCCCATCAGACAAGGCACACTTCACTGATGGAGGACAGGCATATTCCAGGTGAGGGATGGCATGTAGCCAAGCTGCTGAACATGCCCTTCCTGCGTGGCTTCCCCAGAGATGAGGAACGCTGTGCAGGTCCCCGGATGGTCGGGGCATCAACTGAGGTGCTGGGTGGTACCAACGGAGCCCTCAGCAGCAGGGATGAGGAGGAGGTGGTGGAAAGGCTGGGTGTGAGGAAACAGGACCAAAAAGGAGCTCAGAAAGCAGAGAACATTGCTAGTTTGGGAGAGAAACTGCAGGAAACCAACATCGCTTAACTGTAAACCTCAGAGAGGTTGTGGTTAGGAGACACGAGTATCAGGGTGACAGGGCTGCAGGGCAGGCTATGCCTGTGCCCAGGAGAGATGCCTCAAAGCCATGATCTATGTAGAGCTCCCCAAGGAATGGGGCTGAGTATGTGGTCCCCTGTGTAGCTGTGCCAGAGCTCTGCTGGGTGAGGTTTGTTCATCTGTGAAATGCAGCATGCCAGAGCGCCAGCACAAAATTCCCCTTTGGCTTCATACTCCGTGAAGCAGAATTAAGGCTGATGCTCAGTGTGTTCCACTTTATATCAAATGTTTCAATTCTCAGCTTTCCAGTGGTAGGCAGACACCCCGAAATGACATGTTCATTCATTTCTCGTGGGGAGCAACCTCTGAGGGTTCCTGGAGCTGCTGCAGAAGGGAAGTGGCACCATTACCTAAATGGGGGGGACGGACATGGAGGGTGGGACACTTTGTGTGACATTACCAGTGTAGGTTTGGGTGCTGATGATGGGAGAGGCCTTGGCAGCATGGGCTGCTAGCAGGAACACAGAACTCTTGTTGATGACAGTATCAAGCGTCACCCAGATAAAATAAGCTGTCCTGGAGCTGAAGCCATACTCCAGACATCATGGAAATGCCTGTTGCACTAACATTGCTGCCACACTTAAAGTTGAGCCCCAGCAAGCAGGGACAGCACACAGACCTGCTCCTCCTGCTGCTGCAGATTCTGCTGGCGGCATTTGAAATATTTTAGGCATTTCAGACAACTCTCCTGTCAGAACTCCAGAGCTTACATTAAAAAAAAATAATCTGCTTATCAAGTTGCAGGACAACAGCGATCCGTCTGGTTTATTAGATGGAAAGTACAAGAGTGGGGGAGGATTTTGCTGACAGTATTTCTGCCTTGATTAAGTGGGTGTTATGATCAGTGCAACAGCAAACAAACATCACGAGCTCATTACAAGATATTTCCTTGTGCAAGGGAAGAGAAACCTTCGCAAGAAATGGACTCCACACATATTATTATTATTACTTCTGAGCATTTTGGCCGCCTCGTGCTGCTTGGAAAGCCCAGTTCTGCCAGGCTGCTTGAGAAAAGCAGCGTTTGTCCCCAGCTTTCGGCATGAAAACACAACTCAAATCCCTTCTCGGGAACAAAGGTGCTTCCCAGGAGCCTGGCGTGCCGCCGGCATGCCGAGCGCGTAGCCAAGCAACGGCAGCCGGATTGGAGCTTGCGCCTCACCCGTGATGCTCCAGCCTCCACAAACAATTCTTGCCACGTAGACAGGACCGTGCAGGGTAATGGAAAATTACTGCAGGCTTTTTCTTAAAGGGCGAGAACCTCCGCTGGCGGAGAAGGTTGATCCGCATCCCACTTGCCGGCGAGCCCCAGGGTCGGGCTGTGTTTCCTGCGAGGAGGCTGCAGTGCGTCACCGCGCGCCGGGGCATTAATACAATGAAATATCATTTACATGCGATTCCAGCCGGCTGCGGGGAGCAGGAGTGGAGAGCAGCGAGCTGAGCTGCGAGGGAAGCGGGGAGCAGAGCAGCCGGAGCTGAACAACCGCGGCTGCCGCTCTCGAACTGCTCCCGGCGCGGCTCGAACATGGCAAGCTTAGCGCCGCGCAGTTCGTACGGGATGAGAGCTGATGCCAAAATAACCCTCCTGCGCTTGGCAGGCTCAGTGTTTTAACAACTGCCTGGCGCATTCCTGCCTGCGAGGCTGCAGGAGTTAAAAAAAATACCTTTAAAGAAAGAGCAAACTTTGCCAGTTTAACCTGTCTTGTTAAACTGCTACCAGGGCAACAGCAGTTTTGAAAAAATTATGGCCATGTTTACCTCCAGTTTCTGGTGTAAAAGAGAATTTAGTTGTTAAGGCAGCATTGTGCTTACTTAGCTTTTAATACCAAGCCAAAGAGCGATACAAATAGCTACAGGAGCACCAGACAGCCTGTTCAAGCCACTGCACCTCTGAAAATCAGAGATATGCAGACTTACTGGTTGGGCAGGGCAGGATCTGCCCGCAGGACACATAGCAGCTGCTCAGCAAGAGGGCACAGCACCAAACGGAGCTTCCCAGTCTTCAAAAGTAGCTCCTGTATCCCGTACAATTTTAATTTCATCTCCTGCTGGAGCAGACCACACTGCCTGTTCCGTGGGGCACCTAAACTGTGTCCAGCCTGCAGCAAAAAGAGAATGGCAGACCTGCTCCTCTTGCTTTTACCTTTCTGCTCACTGCATGCAGCTCCCGGTGGCCCTGGTGTGGCTCAGGGATCACAAATGTTGCATGCCAGACTTGTTCTAGGTCAGCTCCTGCAGCAACAGCTCTTTTGTTGTTCCCTATCTTCATGTATTAACTCGCCTGTTTTTTCTCAGATAAGCACCGGTTAAAGCCTCAACCCAAATCTTTTCACTTTGTTGTAGCTAGCAAATGAAAACGAAGCCCCTGCACTCAAGTTAGGGGACTACTTTGTAATAGAAGCTTCCTCTCCCTTAAATAGAAACCTTTGTTGTGAAGCTGTTTTCATTGCAAGCTCCACAGGGAAAGTCATTATATTTAATAGAGGGTGACCTCATTTTGTAGTCCTCGATATTAAACCTCATAAGGGGGAAACGTAATTAGAAGCGGTGAGTTCTCAACACAGATACACAGTACTTGTTGCTGTTTCCTTCTTACCTACGGATTCATTTAATATGGCTCGGAAAGAGTAACTTGAAACAGCTTTTGGCAGATAAGTAAACTCAAGTAAAATGCAAAGATCTGGTTTCCAAGAAGCCTTTTACAAGCTGTACAGAGAAATGAAATGCAACCCTCCAGCAGCACACAAGGCTTCCTGCAGAGCCTCCCTGGAATAGCTGCAAACCTGCATTCCGGTGAAAGCTAATCTTGGTCTGAGGCTGGGGTTACATAAAGACATCTGGTGGCACAGAGGAACCCAACCTGAACTGGTGGTCAGGCATGGACCTGCCCATGTGGCAGCCTCTGCTTGGCTGGAGGGAATCGAGGGAATTTTCTACTGCATTTCCAAGGTTGTGCTTTGAGACAAAGAAAGCAAAATGGTTTCATCTCAGTCAACACAGAAAGGGAGGGAATGCAAAGATGCCTCGGCTTTGTTAGCTTTGCTAATGCAACCTGGGTTTCCACACAGTGGACACTGTTGTCACAGGGCAATGGGTAACCACAGAACTGGCCACCACTAAATAAACACACCTTCCACAGAAAGGGAGGGCAAGGCAGGGAGGGATGTGCTGCACCATGCCAGGGCCTTGCTGGGCACAGCCCTGTGTTGGGGCTTTTCACCTTAACATGGTTTGAGTTTGAAACATCTCTTCACAGCCTGCTTTTGAATTAAAGCCTACGCCGTTCCAAACTATGGAAGTCGTTTGAAATACACATTTTGAATTCATTTTTCCAGCTCTTGTGATAACTTCACTGCTGTCCCACCTCCTGAGCATCCCTTGCATTCCCAGTGCTCTGAGTCCTGCTGGCAAAGTGTCACCTCCCTGCTGAAACACTCATTATTTAAAAAGAACAATTTCTTGTTGAAAGGCTCAGGATCCCTTAAATTTCCCTTTTGATTCTGTGGCTTGAACAAGCGTTTCTGCTTCAGCAACCCTGAGAACTTCCTGATTTTTGCACAGTTCTCCCCTCTGCAAATAGCTGACTGCTTTAAACTCAGTTTTGGAGTTGGTTTCTTGAAAAATTAGATAAATGGTGGTGTCCCCAGCTGAAAACCTTTCACATTGTGTTAAACAGCAACCTCTTTTCCATGCACCAGCTCTCCTGGGTCTGTGCCATGTGGAGCAGGGTGGTTGCTGCCCACACCTGCAGTGGATTTACTCTGCACTGTGGTTTGTGGCACAGCGTGCATTCCAACGGGAGAAAAGAAAAAGGCAGTTCAACGGGAGAAAAGAGAAAGGCAGCTCCTCCAAGAACATCACCAGAAACTCCCCAAAGCCCACAGCATGGTGGCTTAAAGCATCCAACCTTTGTTTCTCTTCCCTGGGAACAGATTTGCACTCTACACACGCAAAAGGGATCACAGTCATGAAAAATGTGTGAGGAAGCCAAGAGTGGGACTACAGCAGCCTAGGATTGTCCTGGATGGGTGGGCTCTGGGAGGACATTTGGTGGCCAGTGGCTTCTCCTTGGGGACAGAAGAACACAGCGTAGATAAGACACCTTTACCCTTGCACCCTACTCAGCCTCCACCCTCAGCAAGGCCAGGGCTGTTCCGGCTTAGCTAGTTTTTCCTCCCTCCTTTTTTAGATGTAGAGTGTTATTAAATCACACCCAACAATTCCCACCACACCTCAAGCAATTAACCCCATACCATGGCAGTGCTGGCTGGGGAAGCCCTGGACAATGTCCTGGGACTCCCATAAAGCTGAGAGCAATTTTGCTACCCATTCAGTGTGAAGAAGGTTGGGCTTTTTTCGTTTATTTTTGGAGCAGTAAGTTATTTTCAAAGAGTCTTTCTGTCAGGCTAAGCCTCCTATGAGCTGCCAAGTGAGCTCCTCCAGCTCTGTGGGCACCATTAGCAGGGCTGCCCTGCACTGAAGTGGTGTCAGCACTTCCAGTACAGCACCCTTCCCCTGCTCCAGTCCCCTTAAAAGTGAGACATAAAAATCCAGTTCTGGCAGAAACACTCAAGCCAATAAGGAAAACAGTCACTTTAACCTGATCCTTGCTAAACTTATCTGGCTGGGCGGAGAAAGCAAGGATTTAAAATACATTTTCTCCCTCCCACGCCTAAATCATGAATTTTAAAATCCAGCTGTATTGCACTCGAATTACTCACGGGGAATTCTTTTTTAGGTTGGGTTTTTTTATCGTAACTTATCCGTGGTAAATGGAGAAGTGATTCTTTCCCTCCTCCGCCTCTTCCGCAAGCCAAACGCTTGATTAAAAGTTTCCATTGTCAGTCCTACTAATGAAGGCCACGCTTAATAGTCATTTTAATTGGGCACAAATCCATTGTAGTGTTAAGGAAAGAGACAAATGTCCTTCTCACCACCCTTGGGGACACACAGCCACCCAGGGTGCTGGGGCAGGAAAGCAGGAGTGCCTATGGAATATTTTTTTTTAATAGCTGCTGCTCAAGAAGAAAGCAGCCCCTTCTCTTGAGAAGACACTTGCTATCAGGTGGCCATGCTGCCAGCCAGACTGATGGATTCATCCAGGCTTAAACTCCATATTTTTCCATTTTTCTTGATTTTTACCCAGATCAGTTCCCTGAGCACAAGAGCCAGCACACACAGAGTGGAGATAGGGGACTGGGATAGAGGAGTGCAAGATGCCTCCAGCCAGCAGCACCAACAACTCAGGGAGGTTTGTCTCTCCAAATTCAGCACACAGCATGTGCACCATGAAATCAGCAGGGGAGGAGAAAGAGCCCATGGCCTTCTCTGCATTGCCTTAATGCCAGGGTGAATGACCATGCCAGGGTATGTTAGAGGAACTGCAGGAAGATGAACTGTAAAAGGGAGCCTACCAACTCTTTCACTATTACAAAGAAATTACCCCACTTCTTGTTTCAATATTTACACATTTTCTAAGCCCAGCATGTATTCCTGTGTTACCCCAGGAAAAGGCAAAGCCTGGAAACAGGTTAGGCTCCAGGTGACAGGAGCTTGTTCTGGCGTGAGGAAATCTGCAACTCCAGACTTGCTGAGGATGTTTAGGAGATGCAGAAGGTAGAGGTTCTGTGGAGTCAGGTGAGACAGCAGCCCAGCCCATGGGAATGGGAATTCCCATTTCTATGGGAATGCTGTGCTGCACGTTCTGCCAGCACCTCCTACAACACTTTAAGCTCCGATGCCACATCCACCCACCCCTGAATGATGTGTTTTAGAGCTGAAGAGAAGTTTCTCTGTGTCTCCTGAAAACTCCTTCTCCCACTTGACCTCCAGACAGTCGGGGTAGGAAGCCTGTGAGTGTGGCCATCTGCCATCCCACTCGGCAGCTGCCTTTCAGCCTGCTCATTAGTGTGCATGTCATCACATCACACACTCCCTGCTCGCTGTTGGGAGCAGATTTTTTTTTTTTCCAGTGGAGTCTAGTAATACAGGACACAGATTTACAGGAAATGAGGCTTTACTTCCTGCTCATGGAGAGTCATATCCCAGTTGTCTGATTAATTCTGGAAGAATATGCTAACAGGGGCACATTCCATTGCAGGACACACATAATGCCAAACTAGCACTCCTGAGAACATTTGAAAGGGGGAAACTGGTATTTCGGCTGCTGTGCTCCATTTTAAGCCCTCAGCAGGCTGGTCAAACATCAGCACCCCAATCTTACCCTGCTGTGAGCATGGCTGTGCTGAAGAATGCCAGCACCATGACTTATCCTCTCCCACCCAAAGCTGCAGTTTTCCCTGTGCCACCCAGTGCAGTGCAGTGGGGCATTTGGCAAAGCTCTGCTATGACTTGCACCTGGATAAAATTCCAGCTCCCCAGGGAAGAATGACACATTATCCCAGATAAACAAAAACCCTTTCATGGGGAAATGAATGTCAATAGCAAAGACGGGTTAGTGATTAATATAGTGCTCAGAGGACACTGGGTTTCCCTGGGGACTTTGATTTCACCTCTGAGGCTGTGGTTTGGCTCAGCACTGGAATTTATTCCTGTTAAATATGTACCTAATGAGACCACTGACCTCCTGGTGCATCAGTTTTCAACCCAGCTGTTCCAGCTTCTGTTAGAGCTTCCATTAAAGAACTGGTTCATCTGTGGTCCCATTTCCTTCTTCTGCCTGGATCTGGGACTGCTCCAGCCCCTAAACCTTCACGTGCTGTTGCCTGGGCAGATTTGCACAGGCAGGTCCACAACTCGGTCCTGTTGCCACTGTGAAATGCTGAGGTCCCCTGTGTGCCTCGTGGAAGTGACTATGAAATACAGAGAGATTAAATCAGTCCTGAAATGCCACTTCTCTGCCACGAACTTTGTGCCCAAAGCTGAGAAGTGAATATGGCTCTCCTGTGCTGAGAAACAAAACAAACCCAATGGTTTCTCCCATCTGTTTATGAGATTGAAACATAAGTCATGGCTTCAAGGTATGTATTGTAGGCTTTCTTCTTTAAACACATAAATATTCTATCAGTGAGTATTCTATTTCAGTAGGCAGGCATGAGCTCACTCCAAAGGCTGTTGCAATTGCGAGCTGTTGCAATTTTAAGTTAAGCAGTCATTCAGATTGTGCAATTTCCTAGTGTTTGAGAATATCCCAACAGAGAAAAAAACAACACAAAATGAAATGTGTTTTCTTAATCAAATCGATAACTGTAGACTTAAATCCCTCCTGTTCTGAGCCAAGGATAAGGATTTTTTTCAAGGATTTTCCCCTTGAAAAGGAAAAAAAGAAGATCTGCTTGTCCAGCACCAACTACAACAGGGGCACAAACATCTGGTGTATAGGGAGAGGTCAGACCTGAAACCCAGCCAAAACCAACACAGAGTGTGAAAAGGAAATACATCTTTGCCATGTACTGCTTTGTTCACAGCAGTAAATAGGAAATGAGACTTTCCTATTGCCAAGAAAAAGAACAACAAAAAAAGAGAAAAATAAAGTAATGAAGGGGCTGCTAAAATCTGCCTTACTCAATGTGTTAACAGCTAGGATAATTGAGCTTCATCAGATATTAAAATGAAATATTCAGGATGAAATCAAGCGAAAAATACGAGAGAAAGTACAACCAAACTCCCACAGATCCATTTGGGGATCCCAGAGGACAGAGGTAGCAGAGACCTATTTTACCACCCAGCAGGAGCAGCATGGAGTCCTTAAATCTGGGACCTGCTACATCATACCCTAATCTACTTTAACGCCCCTAAATCAAACCCTAATCCACTCTAACACCCCTAAATGAAACCCTAATCCACCATAACACCCTGCCAGTCGTACACAGCACTGCCCTTATCAGTGACTGGAGCTAAATCCCACCCTCACTCACATTCCCAGCCAAGCACAGCCAAAAGCCCCCATGGAGCAATGGAGTGATAAAAGGGAAACCTCAGAGCTCCTTCCAGTTCCTAAAGGGGGCTCACTAAAAAGGTGGGACCAACCTTTCAGCAGGGCCTGTAGAGATAGAACAGTTTGAAACTGTAGGAAGGTCGATTTAGATTAGATATAAGGAAAGGTTTTTTTTTATACCGAGGGTGGAGAAACTGGCACATGTTGCCCGGAGAGGTGGTGGATGCCCCATCCCTGGAAGCATTACAGGCCAGGTTGGATGGGGTTTTGAGCTCCCTGGTCTAGCGGGAGGTGTCCCAGCCCGTGCAAAGTTCCTTCCAACGCGACCCATTCCGTGCTTCTGTGATTCAGAGCAGGGGCAGCTCCGCCGGAGCCGCGGCATTCCCGCTGGGAAGGGCTGGGAACGGCCGGGAATGGCCGGGAAGGGCTGGGAACGGCTGGGAACGGCTGGGAACGGCTGCTGCTGCCCTCGCGCGGCGGGAGAGGCCGGGCCGGGCCGGGGCAGCGGGACAGAGGGAACGGGAACATGGAAACAGCCCTGCTCCCCTCCGGGACCGCAGCGCCGAGCCGAGCCGCAGTGCAGGGCGGCTTCCCTTCCCTTCCCTTCCCTTCCCTTCCCTTCCCTTCCCTTCCCTTCCCTTCCCTTCCCTTCCCTTCCCTTCCCTTCCCTTCCCTTCCCTTCCCTTCCCTTCCTTCCTTCCCTTCCCTTCCTTCCTTCCTTCCTTCCTTCTTCCCTTCCCTTCCCTTCCCTTCCCTTCCCTTCCCTTCCCTTCCCTTCCCTTCCCTTCCCTTCCCTTCCCTTCCCTTCCCTTCCCTTCCCTTCCCTTCCCTTCCCTTCCCTTCCCTTCCCTTCCCTTCCCTTCCCTTCCCTTCCCTTTAAAAAAAATGTATTTATATCAAAAAGGCAACAGTACTTCCCTCTGATCTATTTTTTTTTAATAGGAAATTCGGTATCTGTGTGGCTGTGTCTTGCATAGCTTTTAGCATTCTGTAAACTTATTGAAAAATAGGAGTTTCCCACCTGCAGATCCCTAAGGGATGTGACAATGCCAAACTCCTCTAAAAGCTGTTGCATTTAAGCATGTGTGTTGTTTCTTTTTGGCCCAAATGAATGCACACCCCACAAGGAAGCTCGTTTTACTAGTAGATTTATAGAGCGTCACTAGATATATAACCCCAAATCACTGCAGTTAAACAGCCTGTGAAATTCCTGCAAACATATGAGAGAACACATGAGGACAAAATGGTGAGCACAGCTTTTCCCTGGCATTTTTAATGCCTGCAGCAAGCATTGGTTCCCCAGCAGTCGGTGCAGAGAGAGCTCCCTCTCCTGCTGAAAACCCTCTTTAGCCCCTGTCCACCCATGGGAGATGTTCCATCACCTGGCATTTACAGGGATCAGGCCCGTGGCAATGTGAGATGCCATAAACAGAAACCTTTAAATGGATATAGATACACAGCACTGATAATATTGTTCATCTCCTGTATTATTTGCAAAAGAAAAGGTCATTTTTTGATTCTTTTTCCTACCGCAGCAAGATTATCCCTGTCAACAGAAATCATCCAGCACGCAAACAATTCATCTGAGAGCCTGTCACTTCACTAAAAAAGCCAAAACACCCTGGAATAATCATTTTGTCTGCTGTGAGGGATCAGTAATCTGACAGTTTTAAGCAGGTGAGATGCTCCTGTCTGCAGGCAGGTGACCCCGTGCAGTGCTGAGGCACCAGGTTTGCACTGCGAACTGCAGCTGATGCAGGAAGGATTTTCCAGGAGCATCCACATCCAATCTCATCCAGAGTTTGCACTGTGTACAAATGTCTCCTATAAATAGGGTAAATGCTTGAAATAGGTAGCAAAGTGAGTGGGATTTCAGAGCAGCTGGAGAAATAACTGTGCCTGCATGGGATGGCTGTGTGATACCAGGCTGCACCAGCTATTTCAGCTGGCTATTTATACTCCTCAGAGGACTTTCCTATTTCCCACTTTTTTTCTTTTCATTTGACCTGATTTGTAATGAATAGTCCTGGTTTTATAAAATGGAAGGTGTTGACGTATGGAACATTTTAAAAAGCTCTTTTTTCCAAGTGTCAGAAACCTCTCCAGCTTGCCAAAATGTGACCATGGTTATAAATCCTCCTCGATAAAGAGGAGGAGTTCCAGAACAGCAAATTGGGGGTAGCAACAGACCTGACTGTAACACAAGATTTTCACCTCCTAGGGACTTAAAAAGGAAAAAAAGGAGCCAGTGACAGTAACTGAATCAGGCTGGAAGGAAAATTGGTTGATTTTTGGTGTGAATCAGCAATCCAAGAAGAGGATGCTCCAGGGCAGAGCTGGCAGCAGCCCTCTGCCTCCAGGCTGCAGCTCAACCCTCCGGGCTGTCTGTGCTGCAATGTACAACAAAACAGGGAGATTTGGGAGTCCCTGGGCAGGCCTGAATGCTCATGGTGTGCAAACAATGAGGGTCCTGTTGCTGTAGTGCAGAGTGAGATGCAATCCCCCACATCCCACCAGGGCTTGTACCCTGCTCATCTGAACCTCATCCAAAAAATCCAAAGCTCTCAGCTCCCTCAAGGCCTCTGTGCACTGCTCCGTGGCCATAGCTAGCTTGCCCTCTGGGCAAATCCACGCTGTAGGAAGTATTTTCCGTGGATTTAACAGATGGGTGAGCTGGGACACGGGATGGAGTGTGTCATTTGGGGCAGAAGTGGAAGGGGAGGTTTGTCATCCCACTCCTCCTCCATTGTGACCACCCACTCCATCTGTTGACACTTCAGCACACGATGCCAATTCCAGTGTGACTCCGATTAGTCTGCAAAGTGCTGCATGTTGATGTTGTGGTTTGATACTTCGAGAGCTCTGTGAAGATATTTAATTAGACAAAATTAATTCCTTTGAGAGCAACCTTCTGGCATCACTTTGGAAAGTGCTAGGAAGCTCCTGTTGTTCTGACACTTGTTAGAAATTGGCATTAGCCATTTCCTAATTTATTTTTGAAAGGACAATCAAGCCACATTGCTCCCCAGGTCAGATGGGAGCTGTGACTTGCCTGCCAGCAGTGCTATGAGAACATGAGGTGCCAGACCTCCTCACCAGAAGTTATTTCCTACAGCTATTGTCACCCTGAAAGGTTTCCCTTCTGCCTGAGCTGTCAAGTTGTTTGGCCCCATTGTTCCTGTCCCTTTTTTGCCACCTTCACAGTGACTGTGGGGTCTGATGAGACAAGACAGGCATGGTAGGAAGGGGAAGCATCAGTGGTGACCTTGCTGGTCAGCTCTGCAAGGTGACATCCCTTTCAGCCACCCAGTGGGTAGTGGGAGGTGGATGGGTGAGTCTCTCCCTGCCTGCCTTCTCCTGCAGTCACACAGGAATTTCTTGTGGGACTATCTGCTGCTAATTCTGCAAACATCCTACACATAAAGGCGCAGAAGGGCAAAGTCTTAATACGATCAAACATCTGGAGCTGCACAGGTCTGTGGCTGCACCTGGTTTGGTGCGAGGAAGGAAATGCAAAGGCTGGAACCACACCCACTTAAACCTGGAAGAATCCCTGTAAGTCTCTTCTTTTTCACACTACACCCATGGGGCTCTGGTTGCTTGGGCCCAGTTACATCATGGAAGAGCACTTTGGGGTCAGTGGTTGGCAGAAGTGCCACGTGAAACTGTGTTTCCTCCTACCAGAGACAACTTCTTGGATATCCATTTTCTGTCCCAGCTTTCACTCCCCTCTTCTTCTCCCTCCAGGCTTCCACATGGGTTTCTCGGTATCTTGTCCATCAACCCCAGTGCTAAATAAAATTCCCATTTTGAGTGTTTGCCGTGGGTCTGTGTGCTAACACTGGGACAGAACATTCCATGGCTGCCTTGTAAGAGGAGAAGGCTTGCAGCAGCACCAAAAGGGATGAGGTTTAGCCCTCTCCTGGCATAGCCTGAGCAATGCAGCAGTACAAAGGGATGCACAGCATGATGTCCATTTTAGTCCCTCTGCTCACTTCCTTTAAATTGCCTCCTTAAAAAATCCACTCCTATCACACTATAAAGGAGGAAGGAATCTATACTTAAACGCTTAATTAGGGTATGTCTGCAGAGTGCTCTGCAAATGGGATGGTACCAGAATGTGCTGTGCATTTGCCATTTAAATATAGCTGTATACACACCCTTGGCCTCCTGAATGGCTGAAACCCTCCTAGCAGGTGATCACAAGCCTTTCTATAATTGAAATGAACTTAATCCTGACAAAAACGTAGCAGCAGCTGCTGCCAAAGCTGTGTCTGCTCTCCCAGTATTTCTTACATTCCCCTGATCTGTATATTAAAGCGAGACTGATCGCTGTGCTGCAGAATCCTGCCACAGAGTGTCTCTTACAAGAGAGCTGCTGTGGCTTAGATTTAGGGGCTTTGTTGTATTTTTCATAAGAATGCTTTTCTCTTGTGTGATGATTGTCACGAAAACATCTGAGCTGCTCAGATATTAATTACTTAGGGCCTTCAACAATACTCTAAAGTAAAAGGTAAATACAGATATTGCCTCTCTTTCTCACACACACACTACACTGATATGGGTGTTGCCTGTGCAGTGGGATGAAGAAGCAGAGCTGGTTTTGGAGGTACAGTGAGCTGCCAGCCCAGAGGATGTGTGCAGGATGCTGAGAGGAGACAGCAGCCAGCTGGAACATATGAGAAATGACTGTAGCTGCCCTCCTAATTTAACCTTCATGCCACAAATCTCTGCCTGAATCCCAATGTGCTGTGGAGGAGTGGGACACGGAGCAGCTCTTTCTGTAATTCCTGACTTTTCAGCGTTGTTGATTTTTCTCTGTCTGCCTTGGCTCCTTTGAGTCCTTCCTCCTCTGCTGTCCCTGGATCTCCCTGTGATGTGGGCTGTGCCGAGTGGGACTTGGCATTTATGCAGCACCAGCAAAGAGCAGCCATGGAGCAACTTTTCTGGCAAGCAGGAATGTCATGACCTCAAAGCCGAGCAAACGCAACAGCAGAAATCCAGGGAAAGCGTGGCTCAGCGAGCGTGCAAGACGGATTGTGCAGAGCAGCACCGAGCTCCTTCCTGCTCCCTCCCTGCCTCTGCAGCAGCGAAGGGGTCACAGCCCTTGAGAAATCCTCTGAGCAGGAGCACAACCACCAGAGTGAAGGTGCCTCACCTGGGAAAGCCCTTGACTGGGAGCAATTTGCCGGTGGATTCCCGGGCTCGCTGGTCCCTGCAGAGCTGGACTCGGGCTTCCCATCTGTTGTGCTATCGCTGCTTTATGGCTCCGACTCCCAGCACGGAAAACATTAACTCAATCTTATTCAAACTGTTCCTTCGCCCCGAGCTAGCCAAGGCACACGCTGCCGCTCGCAGTGTGACATCCCAGGCTGTTTGAAGGGCAGGACAGAAGATGGTGCTGCCGAGCCAACATATTTTAACAAGAAAACTTCCCGGAGCTGCTGGGGTTTTTTTTGACAGCTCCTGTTCCAAAATAATCTTTGTTTAAACCAAAGAGTTGTCAAGGAGATAAGTTTAAGCAGCACATGAGCTACAGAGAAACATCCCACAGCCAGATCAGGAGCAGATGTGGTGAAATATTGATGGACCAGGGTCCCTAATTATATCTCCTACTGAGGAGCTGGCTTGAAATCCGGAGCTTTCCTGCTTTGTATGCGGCAGCGTTGGGATAAAGCGATGGGATCCCTTGCAGAGCTACATGGGCAATTGGGTTGGGATGTCTGTGGCTAATGAACAGGCGTCAGCCTTGTGGGAGCTAATGAAATGTTCAGTACAAAACGTGTCACCTCCAGGTACCGTCTGTGCCTCACTCCTGGAGTTTAATCCTCTTCCCTGCCGCTGCCTGGGCAGCTGTGCTCCCTGTTTACTGAATCTTCTCCGTGTAAAACAACAGGGGCAGCAGAAAGAACAAAAAGCACCTTTGATCATCAAACTTGGTGAAATGGTGTGAAGCTCCTAGGCTGTGAGCTTTTTTTTTATTATTTAGACTTATGTTACCCAAAAGAAGGCAAATAATTTCCATCCATAGTGCTGGCTACATATTTTTAATGAAGGAAATACGTAGAAACACTATGGAAGCTAAAGTTTAAGGAAACTGTAGTTCAAACTGAGAACAGGTGTAGGAAACTGGTTGATGTTTCACATCCAGGGTACACTCATGCTCCACAGTTCACCTGCCTGGGAATTTCAGTGGTTTGGTGGAAAGAAACATCCTAAATTCAGATGCCTTTTCTAAATCTGATTTACTTGGCAGCTGTAAATAAATTGGTTGTGAAAGAAGGGGCTGTCTCACAATATTTAACTTCTAACTCACATTAATCTTTGTAAATGCAACTGAGCACAGGGTGCTGAGCATCTAATGCAGAACATGGGACCATGTTCTGTTTTGTCCCTTTTAGCAACCCCATGGGGAGAGCACACACATCCTCACATGTACCCTGCACCCCTCTCCAAACATCCTCACTGCTCCTGCAGCAGGATGAGGGAAATGCTCATACTGCCTTCTGCTACACAGATAAATCCTAAAGCAACAGCAGTTCTCCCAGAGCAGGGAAGGGGCTCATCTGGCTGTTCATGACCTGAAGCTCTCTGGGCTTGCAGGGGGTGGTGGATCACTCCAGGAGCCCAAGCTAGCTCATGGTTTTTTCCTGCCTTAAGCAGTTTTTCCTTTCCAGGTAGTGGATGCAGCATGGAGCAGTGGGAAAAGTTTGAGTAGGCACAACAGAAAGAGAGAGAAGTAAATGTCTCAGGCTCCTGGGAGGCAGCTGGAGGATTAAGAATCATTCCCATTCACTGCTAAAATAAAGATTCAAGGCAGTTTCAAAAGGTTCCCAGTGAAGAAATATAAAGATTAAGAGGAATGAAATCCTCATGCATGTTTCTTCAATGAATGCTTACATGCCATTTTTCTACATCTTCTATCAATCCAAACTGTGGCACTCTGAATATAGAATGGTCTGGAATTGCCTCAGTTTCCCCATTGTGTCTCCAGAACAGCATTAACTGGGATGATCACTGGCTTTTACTTATTATTTTGTCCCAGCATTCCTGAACAGCACAGGAATGGCTGTATTCAGATCAAACACAGAGACACCAGGCTTGGGGACTGGCCCTTGAGCCTGTAATCCAAAACCACTTAACAGGAACAGGAACCTACATTTGTTAAATGAGACCATCAGTCTTCAGCCATTCCTAGAAATGCTGAAAGGAGAGGAAAAGGCAGTGAATCTTTCTAAACATGACAGCGTTAGAGGCCATCTTTTCCTAAAGCTCCTGTGTTTCTCTCACCGTTTTCTGTGCAGCAGGTCATTATGAATTGCTAATTACCAGAGCAGGCCAGGCAGGTCCGTCGCTGACCTGCTGTGTAAGCTGGGCAAAAAAATGGGTCTGTCCCCTCTGTGTAAAATATGTGCTCTGAAGAGGCTTGAAGCTTAATATAGGTCTTGTTAAGTGTTCATAAAGGATAGTGAAACCCTTAGATTAAGAGGTACACCAGAGGAGAATGATAGGGTTATAAAATCTGTTTCTGCACATAACTCATATTTATATAGGGCCTTTCAATCTAACAGATCCCAAAGCTTTTTTTCAGCATAACACCCTGATATACTGTGTTCACTTCACCTACCAGTTCAAGGCAACCTCCTCTGAAGTGAAATGTGGCAGCTGTTTAAAAGCCCCGAGCAGTAGTAAGTTTAATAATAGGAAGGCATTTATATGGTCTTACAAACTTCAAAGAGTTAATTCTCTGCCCCTTCAGGAGGCAGACAAGGTTTATTATTCCCATTTCACAAAGGCAATATAACAAGAGTGGACAAGAGTGAAGAAAATCTGCACTCCCACAGATTTATAAAGCAAAATTCTGTGCATGAGCCTGAAGTGCTTTTAATCCCACATAGAGAAAACATATCAACACGTCTTATTTTAAAAAATCCTTTTCTAAAAATAATGATGTGGAGAGAGCTCTGATCTGGATTCTAACACCTGCCACTTCTGGTGAAAAAAAAAATACCTCCTCAAGCACGTGTTGACATAGAAACATCATGGTCCACAAATGCTTCTGCGCCATGAAACAAATTGGGCGCTCAAAATATACTGCCAAGCATCAGACAATCTGTTTTAAGAGGTCCCAAGAGTTACTAAAACCCTCTTGAAATACAGCAGGAGAGAAAGCTGCAGCAGCCCCAGTCCCGGAGGCAGGCTGGCATTGTTCTTCCATCACATGCAGCTCCATGGTTCTTCCCAGCTGGCCTGCACCACACGGCGATGGTGCTTCCAACCAGGAGGAAAAATTCCTTCTGTTATCCCCAGAGGTTCTGCAAGATGGTCCTGAACTTGGGAAAAGAAGATGACAAAACTGCTTGTATTTAACTATTTGCTCATTGGGAACTGGAGTCCTGTCCCCAGGCGGTATCACTGGTCTCATATTGTTTGTTGGCTGCACCCTGATGCAGGATGAAGTAGGAGCTTAAAAGGAACATCTGATCCCTGAGGTCCCAAAAACCTTTTCACTTGGTAGCACAGAATTCTCCAGCTTTTATTCATCCTACTGTTTCCCTGTAAGGATTTGCCCTATTGCAACTTCCACTTTTTTTTGCAGGCCAAACTGAGAAACACCCTCTTTTAGACCCCTTTGATCCCTCAAGATCTGCTTATCTCTCACAGACTGCACAGCCTGTGTCAAAGTCCCTGCAGCCTCCCTGCAGCCACGGGCAGCTTTCAGTTGGGGCTGTAGAGCTGTTTTCAGCTATGCTGCCCAAGCTCGCAACAAATGGATCTGAAAAATTTCCATCCAAAAAGCCAATCCCTTGCAGATGCCTTGAGTCACTCCTACAACCTGAGTGATGCTCAGGGCTGGTGGAGGGTGAGCTGTGGTCTCTGTGTCTGGCAGGATCTAGGACAGGGAACTGGGAGAGATGAACTGACCTATGCCGAGCATCATCAATTCTCCAGCAAAGTGATTTCCATCACGGGAGAGCATTTGCGGCACGAATCACATCCCATTCATCACTGCAACTGTCTGGATGTAACTCTGCCAGCCAGGGCTTGGCCTCTCTCTCCAAAAAGCTCCTGATGTGCTGTACAGCAGCTTCACTGTGCAGGATGTGGATCAGTGCTGCCACCTGACTCATTGTCCCTTCCTCACTTCTCAGGAGCTGCTCACTCTGGCTCCACAATCCCTGGATAAACCTGTGCTTCCACAGGGAAGGAAGGAAGGAAGGAAGGAAGGAAGGAAGGAAGGAAGGAAGGAAGGAAGGCAGGCAGGCAGGCCAGGGAAGACAGGATGTGTTTAGCACTGCTGGCACTATGCTACAGGCAGGTCCTGTGCCCTCCATCACCTCCCTGGAGCCATGCAGCTGAGGAAGGTGGTCTGAGAACAACGTTATGAAAAGCTGCTGCAGGGCCCTGCCAAACCACCTGACTTGAATTCACAGCCTGAGGCCAACACTGCTTTAGGCACACAAATGAGGATGGAGAAGTCTGGTGCTCAGACATAAAGTGTGGGCCTTTCTGACACTGTAAACTCAAACACAAGAACAAAATCATTTCCTACTGCTGTGACACTGAGCTCACAGCACAGAGCTTCTCACCTTCACTATCATGCAAGTCAAACACACCACCAATCTAGATGATGGCCCAGGGGAGAAATGTCCTTGACATATTTAATGCCTTATGAGACAATGCAGATGTCATGGAGGAGATCCTGTGACTTTGCTTCCTTGGCAACCTCCATGCAGGAACCTGAACATGCCACTGGCTCTGTAGGGCATCCAGCCACGTTCATCCAGTGCTCCAGCCTTGGAGAGGAAGCAGCCCAGCCCTGCTGGTGGCCTTGGTGATGACAGCAGCTCTGCATGGGTCTGTGCTCTCCCTGTTTCGTGTGCTCTGTGATGCCCCAGCTCCGCAGGCAGTGCTGGCTTTGCTCTCAGCCCTGAGGAATGAGGGTTATGAAATGTGTTCTGCCGGGTCTGCCTGACGACATCAGTTGATTTCTCAGGCTGGCAGGGAGATTTGCAAGCTTAGGATGGCTTACAGGTCCTTATTTACAGCTCACAAGATGAAGCCCAGACCCAGACACCAGTATCTCTGCGCTCAGAGGTTGAGCAAGTAAAGGAAATGTTTAAATATCTCTCCCTCCTCTCGATTGCCTGCCAGTGGGATGACTATCCATCACAGGTACGAGTGTGAGGATGGGCTGCCTGTCTCTCCTCCACTGATGGCTCTGGGGAATCCCTGAATCCACATCGTGGTGGGTGAGTCACTGTCCTTCTCATGGAGAAAGGCATGGCACAGCCCTCGTTGGCTGGAGTGAAGGGACAGAGTGAAGCCTTGGTCATTCTGGCTACAATTTACGGGGTGAGACAGTGGAGCACAGGCACAGGGATGCTCCCAGTCTTCAACTGGTGTTAAGTCAGCACAACTGCCCCCACCTGAGAAGTAGGATTTTTCCAACAAATAAATCCTGCAGCTCTTTCTTTCTTTCTTTTTCCCCCTTCCCTCTTCAACTCTGAAAGAATCCTATTTAATCTGTAGGGAGCTTTTCCTGAACAAAAATCCCCACCAGGCTTGACCCTGACCTTTGCAAATGGAAATATGATGTAGTGAGAATTGAGAGCTGAGAGTCAACTGGCATCTTTGCTTTTGCTGCTGAAATAGAGCAGGTCGTTTCACATTTCTATTATGGGCCTCAGATAATGGGGAAGAAAATTAGGTAATTCCATTTTTTGGATTAGTTGGTTTTCTTGTCAGCTGGGAGATGGGATCTGATGTATGTGGAGAATGACTGGAGGCACAGGATGAACAGAAAAGCTGGTCACAGATATTGTTTGGGATTCTATTTCTGCATGACCTGCTCCAGAGATATCAAAAGAGATTGTGGCTCTTTCCCCTGACATTCATACCTGTTTTCCAACGCTGACTTCAAAGCAGTTGCTCTGTGTTTGCCCACATTTGAATGAGTTGAGAATCTGGACCATTGTTTAAAGATAGTCTTGAAACTTACCTAGGCTTTGTAGTGATGGAAAATGAGTTATGTATGGAGACATGAAAATTAAAGTGCATCAGGGAACCCACAGGCAATAGCAAGATGTGCAGGACAGGGAGCCTTGACAGGTATTTGTTTATGGGGAGAATTAGAAGCTCTAGTTCAAAGTCTGCAAATTGCCCCATGAAAGCAGAGCCTCCTCATCACAGAGACTGAATTCTACACACAGGCACATGTGAAAAGAAGAGTTTGTAAAATCAAGAGCAGTGTTAGCAAAAAAAACCAGGAAAAAACTCCCAAAGATCACTGCATGAAACATCAATAAGCACAGTGAGAAACAACAGGATACCAGGCAATCTTTAATCTGAGAAAAAAAGACACAAACCCAATGTCTAGAAAGCAAAGCCTGATTAGATTTAACAATATGTATTTTAAAACAAATGAAAAAAAAAAGCAGTATGTGTGAATAATGAAGCAAAATGTTTGATTTTTTCATCTCATGGGGTTTTCAAATCTGGACATTCTGGAGGAATGTCTGAAAGGAGCAGGCTTGATGTTCTCATTCTTCTTTCTGATCTTAAAAATCTGTGAACCTGTTTGGATTTGGTAAAGCACTTGATAACATAACATAAAATTTAGCTCTTTGGATGATCTGAATGTAATAATCCATGGACCAAATCACAGCTGAGTGGCTGCAGACAAAGAGGAATACTAAAGAGGGAGTGATTCTGTTACAGAATTATGTTTATTAGAGCATCACAGAGATCAGGTCTTTGGTCTTTACTGACATTTTTATTGATGACTCTAAGGAAGGATTAAACAAAAGGATGACAGGCATTCACACAGTGACACAAAGTTGAAAGGGATCACAAACACCAGGGTAAGCTGAAAGATAATGCAAAAGAACCTGCATAGACTCGAAACTCAGGGCAAAAATACCCCAGGGCAGTGAATCTGAGACCTGAGCAGATTAAAAGTTTCATCTCTTCGGATGCCTATGGGCTTTAAAGGTGGTGCTCATTAGGATCATGCCATAGGGTGAAAAGCCTAAAAAGTGCAGTGTGTGGGGAGATGCTCCATCTGAAGCCCTAGAGATGTGATACAGCGAGCCAGAAGGAAAACAACAGAGAGTCCTTTAGCACTTCTGGCAGGCAGGTCATTTGATAAACATGTCTACTGAGAATCTTCTCTAATAAAACTCGATGTATCATTTCCGTTCACCGAGCTGGTGTCATGTCTGCAAACTGCACACGGCTTTGTCTCCTCGATGCATTAATTTCCATCCAAATGCCCAGGCAGAGCCTCTATTAGCAAGCCCTGTTGACAACAGTGGATTATTCAGGGAAGCGTAACTAACTCTCTCTTATTTCCCTGAAATCTACACTCACTCCTCTGCTGGCAGATGAAAATTTAGAAGTGAAAAAGTCTACTGCCTTTCCTATCATTCAGGCATTTGGGGTTGCATTTAAGGAGGGATTCTAGAGATTCCAAACAAGGTTTAGGCCTTGGAATCTGCCACAGCATGCAGGCAGTTGTGAGCTCCCTTAAACCATCTCCCAGCACCTCTTGGTTGGAAGAGAAGAGCGCTAGGGCAGGGAGAGGACACCTAGGGACACTCTCAACTGCAAATGAATCATTGATCTGTAAGCCCTGGGGAAACTGGGCAAATTTAGCCTGTTAGAGCAGCTCTTCTGTGCATGTTTCCCTGCCATGCTGTGCCATCCCTCCCTCCAGGAAACTATTCCAGCAGCCAGGGAAGGCTATTCTGAAGGAGAAATAGGATGGAGCAGTGCAGCCAGGGAACTGGGAGCAGAGAGAACCTGATGCCAGATTGCTTTAGGTGGCTCCAGAGCACCCAGTGCTAAAGGATTTGCACAAGGTGGGAGCAGAGGAATGATGTTTGCCTGTAGGTTCACCCTACCCTGCCTGGCATTAGCTAAAGCCCACTTGCCTGTGGAGCTGCTGCCTGCATGATTTCACTGTTCTGTGACCTACAGGTCCTTCCCACTTCTCCACTGACTGAAGCTGATATGAAACCACGTGCAGAACCTCCCGTGCCATCACTCCATCCTCCCCTGGCTGGCACTGCTGCCCAGCGTGGCTTTATCTCTCTGTGAAATAAAGGTCATTTTGGTGTTGTGCAGGTAGCGAAGGCTTTGAAGAGAGGCTTTGAAGTACACTATAGAAGTAGACATTATTACCCACTGCCCAGGGATTTGGAGAATGTTTAGTCTGATTAAAAAGGCTTTGCATTCAGCTGGCAGGAAGCATGACATAAAGTGGAAAATTTTTCTGAGCTGAATTCAAATGAGTTGATTTTTCTATCAGCCCTTCTCCTAGAGAATGGATATGCTGTTCCCTGCACTGGGTGAGGCTTCATGCTCTAACAAGGCTCACTCTACCAGTAAGGATTTGAATTTAGGACTGAAATTTTAAGAGGCTTGATTTTAAATGAATTTTATGGTACACTGGAAGATAGTAAGTACATCTGGCTCAGGAGAAGGACTCGTAGGGTTTTTGGTGCTCAGGATTTAGAGGCATGGCAGATTTGGCAGGGACAGGAGTTGGAGTAGGGACTAAATTAGCAAATCTTCATAGCTAGAACCCCAGACATCCTTAGGGAGGATTGTATGTTATGTTTGGCTCCAAATAGTGTTATCAGGCTCCAACTTCATAAACACCACATTCTTTCACAGGTGTTTAGGTTGGGGAAAGAAAATTGGGAGAAACAGGATAGGCTTATGGACTAGACATCTTTCACCTGAACTGCAGTAAACCTATTAGCATCCCACAGGTGAGGAAGGGTTTGTGGCACTCTGCTGATAACAGCACTGACAGGTGATGTTTAGTGCCAGGCAAATTCTTCACAGCCAACCTCATTCGAAGGGCTGCTTCCAAAAATCATCAGCTGTATTTGGGGTGATGCTGAAAATATTTTAAATGGTGTTTTAGAAAGCAAAAACAAGACATGGGTGGAAACTGCAGCTCACAAAGGCTAGCTTAAGTGACAATTTGTGTGGTAGGAAGTGACATTTATTTAGTTGGTTTGAAAGGAAACAAATATATTTTACACCCACTCCTCTTGTGTCAAAATTTAGTTGAAAAAAACAGGTTTGCTACTGGAAAACAATCAAGACATTTTCTTTTTTTCTGCTTTCCTTTTTAAACGGAGTGGAAAGTAGGTGTGAGGTTTTCTCACAGTGATGAGATACCTGAATCTTCTGAGCAGCTCGATTCCTACCCCAGGTGTCTTTCTGGTATTTGAATTAAATAGATGATAACAAGCAACAGTGAATTTTTAGCAATTTAAGAAATAATCCTTCCTTTCCTGATTACTTATCTTTTATCTTTAGGCATCAAATCTAGTAAGGTCATAATCCTACTATTTCTCCACTCATCCATAGAGACCTTCCAGCTGTACAAAGATAAGTCTTCATGATGCTAAAGTAAAACCAGAAAAATCCTTCTCTGGGAATCGCAACAAAACCAACCAAACAAAAATTCAAACAAACCACAGGGTTCAGCCCTTTTAGAAAGCAACAAACCGCAGTGAGAGCTCACAGATTTCCTGCTGTCAGCACACCTTTTGGGATGCCCTCCCCCTGATATCCATCTTGCCACAAAACAGTCTCAGGTCTGGTTCACACCGGGGATTTGGAAGGCTGGCTGCAGATGTTAACAGATGTTTCCCTACTTTCCCCAGAGAGTGGGTGCCACTTGTGCATCTATAATCCCCTGAGAGCTGATCCCTGTAACAAGATGCCACAAGGATTTAATCTCACAGCTTCCAGGGGAGCTGCTTCACACAGAGAATTATTCCAGGCAACTCAAGATCACTGTCATTCCAGGGAGAAGGCTGGTGCTGGGATGACAGTTACAGGCAGTGCTCAGTTAAACCAGAATTACAGCCTGCTGCTGCTTAGAGGGGATGTGTTGGAAAGCCAGGAGGCAATTTGCCTCATCTCTGCTCCCTGCTCTGCTGGGTGGTGGGATTCCTGGGAGCTGCAAACAGGCATTTGGCCAGGAGTGTGGCTCCCAACAACTTGCTGTTCTGTAGCCCTTTGGGTGGTTCATGATTTACAGAGGAGCAGCAGCTCCAAATCACAGGCACAATGTGGGACAGGAGAGGGCATCACCTCTCCAGAGGCACTGCCAGGGTGAGGTGCTCCACACGGGATGGACAGGTGAGGGATAGAGCTCCTCTGGGCCCTGCAGCTGCTCTGGAGACTGGCTGCACACTGCAGAGGGATGTCTGCTGCTGAGGGCTGTGCACAGCTGCTTTCACAGTGGCAATGACCACAATGTGTTAGAGCAGCATCCTACTAGAGCTCAGGTGGATTCTCTGCTGCTTCTGCCTGTGCAGGACTTCTAGGACACGGGTAAGTAGGTGTTGATGGATGAGAAACACTATCACAGCACAGATATTTCCCCTTTGAGCTGGTCTGACTTATTTTCCTGCAATGACAAAATAAATGCCATGTCTGACGATGGTTCAGCTGGACCAGGAGATAGTGTAGAGGTTAAATCCAATTCTGTTTATTTCATATCCCGGTCACTTGCAATTCTGGATGGAGTTCTGCTACTTGGCAATCACTTTAACATCATCAATAAACTTCTAAAACCATCTGAGGCTGCAAGATTGGCCACTACCACCCTGATGAGTTTATTTCATGCAGCACAGATGAAGAAAACCACTCTAAGGACACCATTTGCAAATTATCTTAAAAGAAAAAAAACCAAAAACAAAAAAACCCCTTGAATTATTTGTCAGCTTCCTTCAGGTTGCTTAGCAGGCCAGCCAGGACAGACTGCATGAATAGGCAGTGAAGCAGTGGGAGGCAAAGTCATAATCGGCTTTTGTGTTCTTTGATTATTGTTATCCAAACTAAACAAAGATTTGTGGTTTACTGCTGTCCTTCCTTTCCCTGTTTTTTTCCGATTAACTGCTGCACTGCAACGTTGTGTGTATTAGCGATATTGTAGAACCTGCTCAAGAGATAATCTCTGCACCCCAGCTTAATGACTGCACCAACCTCGTTTAAAAGGAATCTGCTGCTTATCATAGACTTAAATTACAAGCCTTTTTCAGCAGTAACACTGGCTTTTAATGTCTGCAAAAAGCCATAAATGCTTTAGAGGTTTATAGGAATAACAGGCTAATGTAATGTGCTAACTAGGAATGTGCAAAGACTTGTCCAAGTATATCTGAAGCTCCTGCTTGCTCTACATCACTGGTCTTTAATTAGCAATAGGACATCTTTGCAGCCCTTGGACCACTTGTGACAGACGAGGCATTGCAGTTTTACTGCACTGCTGGTTGAGGTTATCTATCGATAGTCACTGGAAGAATGATTAAATCTTGCAATTACCTTGTCCTCTCTTGTCTGACATCCAAGCTCAAACACCCTCTGATGGAGAGGTGATTGCTCCTTGAATTTATATCTCTGCTAGTAGTCCGGCTTTTTGGTTTTGAGATGTCAGAGGTGTGTGCAAATGGAGAACTGATATCTTACCAGTTCCATTTTATTTCCTTCCTTACTGGACCCTGGTCTTTTCCAGAAGGTGTATTACTTCTGCAGCAAATCCTTGTGAATGTAGTTTGCCTCATTTTGTACACATTTCATTTCTCTCACAGAAATGCTTATTTATTCCTGCAAACCCAGCCTGCCCAAATCTGACGACTGAGCCAGCTTCAACTCCTTTGCTTATTCCTTCTCTGCACAATTTCTTGCAATTTTTTCCCTATTCTGAGAGCTAAAAATACATCTGGGTGCTGCCTGGAGGCCATCTGAGAGCACAAAGGAAGGGGCAGCCCGAGCTTCATATGCATTGCTAAGCAGTGCATGAAGAGCCTTCCCCACAAACAGGGTTGCTCCTGTAACAGGCATCCATAAATACAGAAATCTGCCATTCCCAGAAGCAATTTCATACAGAAACTCGCTTGCTCCTTCTATTTAGCCAGCACAGACTCTCCTACAGAAAGTGCAATTGCTACCGAGAGCTCCAACTTGTAATGACACCGAGCAGGTGTAGACGGGAAGAAAACTCAGCAGGGAGAAAAGCTACACCAAGTTCCACCCCTGCAACCTGCAGAGCTTTCTCCTCCAGGAGTGTGTTTGTGTCAGGAATGAAACACAAGCTTCATCGGAGGGGACACCAAATACTTTCTGCATTTTTCCCTGACTGAATTTCCTCTCGACTTCTCAAAGTCGTGTTCTTCTACCAAAGCTCTTGGGAGTGCTGGCTTTCAGGGCTGCCACTGCTAAGGGAGAGATGAAACCAAGATGTAGCTTTCTTGTTATCCAAGTGGGACTCTTTGTCCTATATACATGGAAAACATGACTTACTAGGTAAAATCTAAACCCCACAAATTAGTTCAGATCCCCAAAAGATGACTGGTCGGATAAAATGTTTGTTATAAGAGGGCTGGTAAACTCCCCTCACTCTCATTTATTACTGCTGTGTTCAGAACAAACCACATGATGTCATTGAAGAACAGAGTTGCGAAATCCCACATTCCTGACCAGGACCCAGGAATGATTCCCAAATTAGGCAAATGACATGTGAAATATCAGTAAAGCATCTGAGGAGAAAAAAATAAACCTACAAAAAAAGCCAAACCAAAGCAAACAAAAAAAAAAAATCCTGAAGCCACTTGAAACAAATTATGCTCTCCAAAACTGTTGTGTTAATGGCTCTTCACCTTCGATATAGTCACTCAAACTGCAGGAGGTGGTTCTTGTTTTGGAATTCCTTTCCACGTCTTCCCTCACCGTATGGGGAAGCACTGCTCTGCCAGAGGGATCTGCCAGAGGCTGGGCAGCAGCTGGCAAACATCTCAGAACAGGCAGGGCCAGCAACAGGGTCAGTGTTTACAAATAATAACTCATGTGAGCAGCGCTCACACCAGTGTTTGGGAAATAGCCTGCACCACCGATCTGACCTCCTGCCCAGATGGAATTTTTACTGATTTATTTATTTTTTTTTCTGAACAGAAATAAACCGAGGCCCCACGTTGGAAACTGGGAAACTGCACAAAAGTCAGCAGTGAAATAAAGCTGGAACAATGCCCAATTCAGATGGTCTAGGGGGCCTTCTGCACAGTGTCCACGTCAAAATTTCCTCATCTTCCTGCAAAACACACAGGATGCTTTTATTACTGAGTGGGTGGCATTTGATACAGCATCCCAATTGGCCGGGGAGGCAAAAGAACTAGGCACTATTTCACTGCCACCTCTCCAGAATACACTTCTGTCATCTCCTGCACACCTCAGTCACCCATTCCTACAGATACCCTGCCATGCCAGCCCTGAAGTAGAGAGTTTAACAGGATGGAAATCAGCTTTCATCTTTCCCCTCTTTGTTTCACATGATTTCAGTGCCAATGTGTCTCTCTCCCCAGTGATGAAACTCTTGGTAATACTGAACACAGAAAGCAAAAGTAAGTTGTATTTGCCATTATCTTGGCACAGGCACTTTTCCCCCTCATTTACTCCTCACCTCGAACACAGTGTGCAGTTTTGGGTGCTACAATATGAAAAGGATATAAAGCTATTGAGAGTGTTCAAAGGAGGGCTGTGAAGATAGTGGAGGATCCAGAGGAGGGTGGTTGGTCACTGGAACAGAGCAGTGGTCACAGCACCGAGCCTGACAGAGCAGTGTTTGGACAATGCTCTCAGGCACAGGGTGGGATTCTGGGGGCTGTCCTCTGCAGGGCCAGGAGTTGGATGACCCTTGTGATTCCCTTCCAGCACAGGATGTTGTAGGATTCCTATAATTCTATGATTTATGCTCCCTGTCTGGCTTGCCCACTCACACTGCTCAGGATGGTTTGCAGAACCATGGCTGTGATTTCCATGCATCTCACATTTTTAAAGATGTGAAACATCTGTAAATACATTAACCTGGAAGCAGAGTCCTGGTGACCTGCAGAAAGTCAAAAAGTCATAAATCTGCTGCAGGAATTGTTGATGTAGCAGCTGGGCCGTGCTGACCCAGCAGCTCGGGAGATGTGTGCGCTGTTTGATGGCAGTGTGAACCCTGTGATTGTTCTGCAGCTGGGCTGATGTTGTGTATTGCAGCTAAAAGTGGCCACAGGATTACAGAAAAGGAGAATTTTGTGGAGGAGACACACTAAGATCATCAAAGTCCGACTCCTGGCCTTGCAGAGGACACCCCAACCATCCCACCCTGTGTTGTCCAAACGCTGCTTCAACTCTGTCAGGCTCAGTGCTGTCACCACTTCTCTGGGGAGCTGTTCCAGTGCCCAACCACCCTCTGGGTGAAGAACTTTTTCCTAATATCCATCCTAATCCTAAGACAGCAGAGACCGGAGCTGCAGCCCGCGGCGAGCTCTGCCCCCGCTCTCCTCCAGCTGACCAACCAAGTGCCCTCAGCCGTTCCTCGTATGGCCCCTCCAGACCCTTCCCCACCTTCGTAGTGCCCTGTGGACCTCTCTAATAAGAGCTGGTCGTGCTGAGCGAGGCAGCAGCGCCGGCCCTGGCAGCGGCGGGGCCTGAGGAACCCGGCGGGGCCGCGGGCAGCTCCGGCGGCGGAGGCTGCGGAGGGCCCGGCCGCGGCTGTGCCCCGGTTGTGCCCCGGCCCTGGCTGTGCCCCGGTTGTGCCCCGGGCCCGGCTGTGTCCCGGTTGTGCCAGGCTGTGCCTTGGCCCCGGCTGTGCCTTGGCCCCAGCTGTGCCAGGCTGTGTCCCGGCTGTGCCAGGCTGTGTCCCGGCTGTGCCCCGGCTGTAGCGCGGCTGTGCCCGGCCCCGGTTGTGGCCCGACTCTGGCAGGCTGTGCCCGGCTGTGGCTCGGCCCCGGCTCTGCCCGGTTGTGGCCCGACTCTGGCAGGCTGTGCCCGGCTGTGGCTCGGCCCCGGCTCTGCCCGGCTGTGCCATGCTGTGGCCCGGCTGTGGCCCGGCGGCGGCGGCGGCGGAGGCGGTGCCTCTCGGGGGGCGGGGGCCGGGCCGGGCCGGCCGGCGCTGCCTTCCGGGGCTCGGCTCGGCACGGCCGGAGCCGGAGCAGCCGGAGCGGGCAGGATGCGCCCCGCCGCCGCCCCGCTGCCGCTGCTGGCGGCCTCGCTGCTGCTGCCGCTGCTGCTGCCCGCCGCGCCCGCCGCCCGCGGTAGCCTGGAGCCGCCGCCGGGCAACGGCAGCCGCCCGCCCGCCGCGCCGGGCCCCGGCAACCACAGCGGGGCCCGGCTCAGCCCCGTGCCCGCGATGCTCCGCGACCTCTCCGCGCTCAAAGCCGCCGTCATCGGGGCCTGCGCGCTCACGGCCGCGCTCATCGCCTGCCTCCTGCTCCGCGTCTTCAGGTGGGAGCGCCCGCGGCAGCCCGGCGGGGCAGGGGGACACCGGCATCGGGCACCGGCCCAGGGCCAGGAGGGGGGGAGCCATGCTGTTTTGTAATTTTATTATTTATACATACAATATGTGTCTTACATATAATCGTATATTATATAATAACAGCGTGGCCTGCCCGTTAATGATGTGTTCAGAGCGCGGCCTCAAGCACGCCGTGTGTGTTTGGCCCTGCAGCCCTTGGCGAGCCGAGCGGGGCTGCCGGCCTGGCAAACCCGCGCCTTCCTCCGCTCCTGCAGGAAATCAGGGCAGCGTTTGGGCTCCAAGGGGGATTTTCCAGCTTGGGGTCCACCCGCTGCGAGTGGGCGCTGGGGGCTGGAGTGGGCACGGAGCGAAACGCGTGGTGCTCCATTGGAACATCTGGAAAGGCGGGGGTTGTGGCAGTGCAGGCGGTGGGTCGCTGGGATGGAGCCATGGGGTGCCCATCCGTGAGACACACACAGTGCAGCCGGAGATGCAGGCCCGGATGGCGAGGTGTCACAGCTCCTGCTGGGCAGGGCCAGCCGCGAAGAGCCGGGAGATGGAACAGCTGGCGCTCCTGAGGAGGCGAAGCCATGGCTCAGGTGACACAAGCAGTTAAACAAGTGGAGTTGGCAAATTCTTCCTTCTCTGTCTTCAGGCAGCATGCCTGAATGCTCTGCTTCTCCTGCTTTGAGCTGATTCCATGTAGGGAGGGCACCGTTCACAATGGTAGTATTCCAAAGTGTGGTCTATAAACTGAAATGGTCGGGGCTGATACTTTCTGAGGAAATTGACATTTAACTGTATTCAACTTAAGTGTTTGCAGCAGCTGGCAAAGGCAATGCAAATAAATGTGCTCATAAAGTGAGGTGGTTTGGGAGAGCCCAATAAAGTATTGAAGAGGTGTTTTTTTTTTTTTAAATCAATATATCCGCTTTGCAGCTGTACAAAGGTGTCACAGACAAACAGCAGAATTGGTAGAGCTTATATGAACTAGAATTAGGAAGTCTTTTCATTCTGCACTAAGTTTCTGCTCCTTCTGTGTGATCTTGGAGAGTTTATTTCCTATGCCACAGTTTCTCCTGGGTTTAAAGCGATTTTGTGTCAAGAAGTCCTGGCATAAGGCTTAATGTTAGTTGCCAAAGAAAGCAAACTGATAACCTTTAAAGACCTTCTGTATACCATTATCAGCAAAACCAGGTCCAGGTTAAAGTCATCTTGGGAAAGATGAGCTAATTCTCCCTTGCCAAAGTCATTATACAGCTGATCAGAGGTAATGGAGTATTAAAGATATGTTAAAATAAACACCCTCTGAGATGTCTTGTATATCTTTGGTGGAACCTGCTGGGGAAGTGGAAAATGAAGCTATTGGCTTTTGAGTATATTTCTTTATCTGAGAGAGCACTTGTTTGTAAGCAGTTATCCCAGTTGCAAACGAGACAAGAATACCAACAGGTATGTTTGTACAGTGTCACACTTGTAGCTGACAACACAGATCAGAAGAGATTCTGTTGCAGAAGAGATAAGGGATTTACCCTCAGTAAATGTAAAGCTTTTCTCCATGAGAATAAGGGCTTTGTTCACACTTAGTCAAAAACATTGCGATTTTTTTTTTCCTGAAGAGTCATGTATTCCTATTAAAGAGATTTTGCTGAAATCCAATCTTTGATTAAACCTTCACTGTGAAATTGTTCTGGGTGGCTGGAAATAAATTATCCTTTTATATATGGGTTGTAGAGATGAAATAAACCAGGGAGTGGCCACATACTCTTGTTACAGGCATTGGATTAATTTTTTTATACTTTTTTTTAATATATACATCTCATTTTCACATATTTTCCTGTTTATATTATTTTTCTCTTTTTGAGCAGGAATAGATATATTTCTCCAGTTTTCAGCTCTCTTCTTAAGACAACACTCAAGACAGAGATTCATCTTCATTCCTTTTGGGAATGTTATGCTCTGAATTCATCTGAAGGTCCTGTGGTTCAGAATGTGGTCTCACCCAAAGTGGTCTGAATTTCCTTTCTCTTTGTGGCTACTGGGGTCTGTGAAGGCCAGCCAAGACTTTGCTATTTGTCTGCATGTGGCAAGGTCTAATTTGCTATAGTATTTATTTATTTATTCCTTTTTGCACTCTCAGTTCTGGGTTTGCTTTCTTTCCTATACCCATGGGCTCTGCATGCTCCCAACCCAAAACCATGTCCACAACAATCCAAATTCCATGTTATTCTCAATGAAATAGTTGGGTAGTTTGCATTACCAAGAAACAACACAGTGTCTTGGAACAGATTGTGTGTGGCTAAATTCACCCTTTGATCTGTGTTTTGGATTTTGCCTTTTTACCTCCGTATTCTGCCCTGTTCTGGTGCAGCTTGGTTCATTCCACTGCAGTGCAATTCTTGGGACCAGCTCACAGGAAACACAATTTTTCAGATGTGGCCAATGTTACTGGTAGGCCATGTGCCTTCTAGGGAAACTGGATATGTTAGTTTTGCTCCAGTGGGCCATCTGAGAGCAACCCAAAGCTTTAGTTGCAGAAAACTGTGCTCTATTAATGTTTTCTTCATGTCTTGACCTGCCCTTGAACAAACAGAATCCAGGCTGGAAAGGCTGGTGTATATCTAGCTTTTTAGAGAGAAGCTGTCTGCTTATTTTGTGTCTCATTGCTTTGTTAATTTGCTTCTTATTCAATTTTGATTTTTTCCTCAAATACCACTTTAAGCTTAGTTTTCCAATAATAGCAAAACTGTTATAAATGACTGAGACTGAGGAGAGAGGTTCAAGCATATGATCATAGGATACAAGACCCTTTGTTCTGTGAGCTGGACAAATGCTCCAGGCCATCCAAGGCTTAACCCCAGAGAGTTGTACTGATTTGAAATTAATTGTATTATAACCAGTTAGAGTTCACCAGCAAAGACAAGACTTCTGCCAGGAGCAGAAAAGAAAAACTCAGATTAAGTTACTTTAAATGGAGAAAAAAAGAAGTAAAAGCAACCAAATATCCAACCCCAAAACAATCATTTGTGATTAATGTTCAAAGCCATGGGCAGGCAGCAGCACTGGTCATGGAATCATAGAATAGTTGGGGTTGGAAGGGACCTCAAATATCACCTCATTTCAACCCCCTGCCATAGGCAGGGACACCTTCCAATATCCCAGGTTGCTCCAAACCCCATCCAACCTGGCCTTGGACACTTCCAGGGATGGGGCAGCCACAGCTTTTCTTGGCAGCCTTGTGCCAGGGCCTCACCACCCTCACTGTAAAGAATTTCTTCCTAATACCTAATTTAAACTTGCTGTCTTTTAGTTGGAAGTTATTCCCCTTTGTCCTGTCCCTACAGATGCCCCATCTCCAGAAAACACATGAGGACTTGGCTTAGGGCTTCAACTTTGTTCTATACAGCACCATCCAGACAGCAGAGATACCCTGACAGATCAACAGTAATGAAGTATTGCTGATCTAATTCATCAGCTGGTAGGAAGCCTGGAGTTTCCTGAGGTTTATAGTTCCGTAATTTTTTTTTTTTAATCTGCTGAGGGAGTCCATTAACAGGAAATAAACTGGTCCTAATTCCATCCTGGATATAATGTTGTTGCAGCTCTAGGAGGGGCTGGCCTAATCAGACTTCCAGTAAGCATTGTACTAAGAAGGGATAAGGTTTTTTTGAGTTTTCTTTTTTTTCCAGGGGATGGTCCCCTCCTTCTGCATCTCTGAGCTGGAGGTAAGAAATGCAGAGACCTCTCTCTCTGAGTCAGGAAAAGAATTATCTTTGAATGTCAGGGTTGTGGACTAAAATAGATTAGGGGTATAAATAATACAATGAACCAGTGAGTTGATTTGAGTACTTACCCCACCACATGATGCCTCAGAAAGGAGGATGAAGTGCTGCATATGACTGGTGCTTGATCAAAATAGCCCCTGGTCAAAACACAGACACAAAGTCAGCGTTCTGCTCTCTGTGTATTGTCCTTCCCTGCGGTCTGGAGAGGGACATACATCTGATTTTGGGTGGACAAGGCAGAACCTGGTGTGATGTGTGGTGCCTCAGCACTGGGTCTGCAGTGAAAGGTTAATATCCCTGCCAGCAGTTAACTTGGGTTTTCTTTTCACCTCAGAATTCTGGGCAAGACCTGTAGCATCCCCTCCTAATTACAGAAGGTGGCTGAATCAGCAGAAGCAACAGGATTTTTTAAAGATGGTTTTCTGTGCTAAACTACCCAGCACCACTTTTACCCCAGTTAAACCACTTGGGGAGTGCATTGTCATTGTGCAAGGGCCACACTCTGACCACAGCTTGCAACATGCTGCTTCTTTGCTTTAAAAAAAACCACACAAAATGAATGTGTCTGGAAAGAGATCCTCTGTTTGCCCATGAGGTTTAATGTGTCCTGATCCTATCCTGGAGGTCTCCAAAGTTCATGAAACATTTGTATTCTGTAGTTCCTGCCCTGTGCTGCTCTGCAGACTCTGCTGCCTGTCCCAGCCGCTGAATAAAGTGCTTTTCCTTTTCGTACTGTTGTTGCTGATGGTTACAGGGATCCCACTGAGGTTCAGGAGTTTAAATGTGAAACAGTTTCCTGACAGGCAACCTTATTCTGTGTACATGTAGGGAAACTCCCAAGGCTTTCCTGCAAAGTTAGCTCAGGTAATTCTCGTATTTATGAAGCCTGGGGGAGTTGTTCAAATGAGCACATGTGAGAAAACAGACCACTGGAAAGTACATTAATGACAAATTAGCTGGATAATCTGGGGAGGAATGGATTGAGAAAGGGGTGGCAAGGAAAGACCTATTTGCCTTATCAGTGGCAAACAACTGGTTTGTAGCAGCTTAGCCAAAAACCAGCAGCAAAATGAGCTTCCTCCCTATCCTAGATGAGCACCATCATTAAGTGAGGTTGTGGGGATTAATAGATCACTGTGCAGCAAGTTCTGCTCCAGGTCCTCTTGTAAGTGTAGCCCAAATAGACTAATTAATGACTGGAGGCAAAAGGATTCTAGTTTCCCATTTCTAAAAATATCTGTTCTGCAGTAATTTCTTCAACCACTCCATTATTAACGGTTTTAAGATGAACTCTGTGGAATAAGTTATGTTTTCTAATGGAGAAAATGAGGGAGGATGGGTCTCAGTAAAGTGGGCCTGATATTTGGGTAGGATCTTAAATGGAACCCGTGGAAACCCCTGTAGGCTGTATGTAGTGCAAAGTGGTAAGGCTGTGCTTGGTTAGTTCTGACAGGTAGACACAGGTTAGACTTGGTCTATGTTTAGGATTCCCAGCATGACCAAATATTTCTTGTAAAAACAATGCATTACTTACAAGGGGAGACCTCCCTGCATCACTTTGCTGCTAGGTTTTAGCAGGCAGGCAGAGGAACAGAGAAGTGGTTTCAAAAAGATTTTCAAGTGTTTGGGTTAAGTGCTACTGTACTGGATATAAAATTGCTTATTTCAACAACAGTAGTAAAAGAACAAACCACCCTGTGCTCTGTGTGACACAGCAGCTCAGATCTCTCTAAAGATTAGACCAGGAGGTGACTTTCTCCTCTCTTCTGATGCAACCTTAGCCTTCAGAACAGGGAGGAAATGCAAACTGCTTCATCCCTAGGGCTGGGACCTGTTTGTTCAGCCTTGGACTACTGCCTAAAAGCAGTACTTGGCAGAGGCACTGAGATTTCCACATCAGAGCTGGTCACTGATTTAAATTTCCTTAACTTTAAGCTTGGAAGGGACCATTGTGCTACACACTGTGATACACACCCAGGGCTGGAGTCTCAGTCATTCTGCAGTGCTCACACCTCAGTTCCTGTTGCTGTGTAACTCTTTTAAAGACATCTTTAGGCAAAAGCTGTGCTGTTGAATCCAGCACACCTCGCATGACCTGCCAGGGCAAAGCTTCTTGATGGTAAAAGTGCATTTGTGACGTGCTGACTGCTCAAAGCACTAGCTGTGATTGCTGAAAATTAGGGCTGCTTGCTTGTGCAAGCACCAGCAAGCTTCACCAGCTCCCTTCTCATGCTTGGCAGGTGCCAGTTTTGTTTTCTAAAAGGTGAAGGGGAAAGTTCTGCAGTTTGTTAAGCAAAACCATCCACTTTTCTCCCCGAAAGCTGGCTGTACACATCAACACCTTCCTGAATGTATAATCACAAAAATGCATTCATGCATGAGCAGTGTGACCTTCCTAGTATGCATGAAAACAGTAGGTGAAATTAAAAAAAAAAGACCCACGCAATTCAAGCTAGAGGCAGAGAATTAAGTTGAAAAGCCACACACCAAGTGTTTGTTAATTGAAAGCAAGTGTTAGAAAATAGATCTCTCAAAACCGTGGGATGTGCAGGTGTGTGAGCATCTCCATTTCAAAAGGAAGGTAAAGCTGGCATCTGTGGGAGGAGAGGTGATAGGTACAGTTAGCTTTGAACGATGGTTGATTATTTTTCATAGCACCTGCACAGCATGGAGCCTAAAACTGCTCAGATGAGACTCTGGGTTGTTGCTGTGGGAGTCCTGAGCTTGGCCTGACTGCAAGGAAAAAGAACAGGCTATTTGTACCCAGACAGCATCACCTCCTTGCTCCTAATCCTGCCTAGAACATTCCTGTGGCTCAGCCGGGCTTAACCTGTGCTTTCTCATCTAAACATGCTCACTAAACCAGTGGCTGCTTCAGCTGATTAAGCCCACGTCTCACTTATTGAGTGTGGCAGCAGGAGGACGTGGTGGCTGCGGCGTTTGTGTGCCTGCCCTGGGTGCCAGAGCTTCTCTGGTTTGTCAGCAGTGGTGCTGACATTGATCTGGATTGCAGCTGACGAGAAACTGCTCCACAGAAAGGCACAAACAGTGGCCTTGGAAAGGCAGCAGGAGGGGATGGAGGCAGTAGGGTGGTTCTGCAGCACCCCTGAATCAAACAGTCAGAGTTGGTGGGAACAGCTTCAGGCTCTCCAAGGAATGCTGTGTAAAGACAGTCTTTGCCACCTCTGTGTTTCAGGTCTGGCAAGAGGATTAAGAAGACCAGGAAGTATGACATAATCACCACCCCAGCTGAACGTGTAGAAATGGCTCCTCTGAATGAAGAAGACGACGAGGATGAAGACTCAACAGTGTTTGATGTGAAATACAGGTACTGCTGCCATCCCTCTGGTTAGACTTCCTCACTGAGCTCTTGTTAGTGAAGACAGCTCTTTTATTTCTCTGCTGGGCTAACTTGGCAGGGATGAGGCAGTCACAGTCTCCCTCTTCCCCCAAGCATTATCCCTTTCCTTTACAGCCCCTCGGCCTGCTCCCAGCACACACAGCTCTGTCCTCCCCTGCCCCTGCAATAACCCTGTCACCACCCCCAGGCTGTCTGCCCTCCTCTTTCCCCTGCAGAGCAGCACAACGGGATACACGTGTTCCAAATAGCTGACAGGCTTTGACAGACTGAACTTCCCCTCTTGGGCAGCTGCTGGCAGTCATTCCTGTGTGATCACACTGGATGGAGGGCTGTGGATCAAGGGTCGTGGATCCAGGGCTGCTTTCCCAGGCACTGCTGTTGCTGTGAGCCTGGAAGGGAAATGATAATGAATCTCTACAATATTTGTACCAGAGTGCTCCCGTGTTGGTCTGTGACACAGAGAGAGGACTGTGGTCCCTCACTGATGCTGTTAGCAGTTATCCCTTAGCAACAAACTTTGCTTAAATATGTTTGTGAGATGGAAGTGGTGTGACAACCTAAAACTTCTGGTGCCTATTCTGGGCCTGAAGATTTATGGCAACAACTCAACACATAAAGATGCTGCTTGTTGATTTATGGCATCAGGGTATCTGCATCTCTTATTTTTATTTGCATCAAGCCATCCACACTATTCGAGTTGTGTTCTCATCCAAATAAGGCCTACTCTAAAATCTGTCCTACTTTGGCTGAAATAAGCACTCCTAGTTATAAAAATGCAGATCTTGACAACTTCTAACTGGAGATTTTGCAGACTTTACTTACACTGCCCATCTCCTAACTTTGGAAAAGGGGGAACACCACATCTGCTCTGAGCACATGTGTGCCAACATCTGAACCACACACCACCGTATGCTCCACTGGTTGTTTCCAAAAATCACTGCATTAGTTCTCCATAAAAATCAGGAAATAATGAAACAATGAAGGGTGTGAGTCAAGCCTTTATGTGTAAACAATTGGTTCTTGATTTAGAAGACTCCTATCAGTCCTGACCTGACTTTTACTGTTCCCTGTAGCTGCCCTGTGTTTGCTCTAATAATTTCAGCTTGTGCAGTTTGTACTTTGGGATCGAGCTTTGTTAACCCCAGAGTGCAGAGATCTGACTTGCCATGGCCTGTTTATACAGCCCACACCTCCTGCCCTTTTCCTTTTAACTCCATACTTTCTCTGTGAACTTTCGGAAATGGGATCAGAGTTTTTTTCCCCCCCAAACAGTGAGAACAGAAGGATCTCAATCATGGCAGTGCTTCAGGATAAGATGTCTAATAGTAAAATCCTGGGTGAACAAAGGGAGCTTGCTGGAAACCATTTGTCTCATTGAGAGCTGTGTTGGTGTAAGCTGATGTTGCTTCCCTGGAGCAGGCACTGTGCTCTTGCTTTCACCAAAGGTATCAGCTCATCCTGGGCTCCTGTTCTTGGCCAACCAGTCCTTTTTTCAGCTGTGGGAATTCCTCCTTTCTGCCACAGTGCAATAGGTATTTAATTTCATGTTTTCTGCAGTCCTTGCTGTTTCAGACATACTTTTGTTTAGCTCAAACAGAGCTACTCAGTTTAGAGGGGGAGATCATCTTACAGACAGTCCCTTAGCAGTACTGATTTTGGGAAAGCTTCTTGGAGGATACATTTGCTGTAGAAAGTATCGAGCTCTCTGGTTCCTTTGTGCAGCTTGGAGAGTATATCCCAAATAGTCCTGTCTCCAGTAAAGAGGCTACTTTGCAGATTTGAATTGCTGAATTTGACCATTGACAACCCTATTAAACCAGTCAGGAGGTTCTTCTTAGCTGCATATTCAGATGGGAAGAGAGGGATATAGCTGAAGAAAGGGCAGCTCAGACTTGCCCTCAGTGAGTCTGGGAGCAAACTTTTACCAGGTCTTCTGTTGGGGTACCTGGCCCCAGTCCTCCCCTAGCCCCCAAACTGGCATTCACGGTGTGGGGAGGCTCTGGGCTGGTTTGTTTGAGATCCTCTCCCATCACTGACAGATCTGTGCTGGCACTGGCATCTGTGTTTGGGGGAGTAATTGAGATTCTGTACTCTCTCCCCGTGTAATGCAAACAGCTCTCTAATTAAAAGGCAGTTGGTGTGGAGCAGCAACAGGGGAGAAGCGACATTTACCTCTCCAATTGTTCTCGTGCAGTTAATTTTCTTTCCTTTAATGCTTTGTCCTTGTGCGGATTTGTTTCCAGTCTTACATGAGGCATCAAAGAACAGCAGACAGTGTAAATTGGGCTACTGGATGAAGGTCGTTGCTATTTTTTTCCTTTTTTTTTTTCAGGAGGCTTTAAGGTTTTAGGCTCCCAGTAGGTCCCCCCCTGGCTTCCCTTGGGCAGTGGAGCAACAAGAAATAACCACCTTCCTCCAGCAAGGCAGACTAATGAGACCACTTCAAAATCTTACCCAAACATAGCCCTTTCTGTGGATGAAAAAGTCACCCACGGCTGCCTCTGTCGAATTTGTGCTGGATCAGATCCCCTCTTTGCAACCTCATTCCAGTAGCAGGAAAGCAGCTCTGTCCATGGCCTCTCTAATCCTGCAGGCACAATTTCTGTGTGACAAGAGGTGGAAAGTATAAATTAGAGATTGTCACAGAGTAAAGGTGCCAGACCACTTGGACACTGACACCTCCTTAAAAAGCTTAATGGAAACCACTGGTTTAATATGTATGTTTTTGTATGTATTTTCTCTGGTTTTGAGAGAGGCATTTGGCTAAAAAGTTCAGGAATTGTTCTGAAATAATTATACAGTAACACAAAGAAAGCAAACCGAACAATGGAAAGAGTGTTTCTTGATCACCAATTCAGTCTGTGCTGAAGGCCAAAAAGCATCCCAGTCCAGTTGATTCGTGAACCATATGAACTGTATTGGTCATCATTTCCCAAATGTCAGATGTTCTTTCAAGTTTTATGATGGGATTATACTTGCTGCACATCTTCAAAAATGAGTTAGTGGAAAGCTAAATCCCATCCTTCAAATATGCTCTTTCTCATCCAACAAATAGATCTTGATTTGAAGATTTCCCTCTCCACTTTGCTCCTTTAGCACTTTCTTTCAGGAAGGCAAGGGAAATTTGCACAGGTTCTGTGATCTCTGTGATGGAGCTAAGCCCTGCTTCATCAGGCATTTGGCACTGAGTGATACTCGAGCAGAGAGCTGTGAAGTAAAGTAGGTTACAGGCAAACATCCCCAACAAACTGGTGTCCATCCCCCACCACAAAGCACTCTGCTTGTTTGGTGTAATAAGAGGAAAGAGATTAAAACAGCTGCAAAAAGAACCAGTTTCTGAAAAGGTAAATAAAATTGTTAGCTTGTTAAGCTTATTAACTCTAGCGTAGCTCATTGGGGGATTTCTTGTCAGCTTCAATAGGAAACTGAAAACAAGTTCTGAATAAATTCTGTGGCGCCTTGCACATGAAAGGCTTTGAAAGCACTTCAGTAATCTGGGATATCAGCAGTGACTCCTCTCCCTGCTGACTTGCAGCTGTTGGAGGCAGCGAGTTCTGCTCTGGCTTCACTTGCTGAGCCCAGCTGGGGGAATTTCACAACTGTCCAGGGCGATATGTGCCATGTGACAGCCCAGAGCTGGGGAAAGAACTTGGAATTTAAATGCCAGTCCTGATGTCAGGCTCCTAAATAAATACTGATAGAAAGTTTTTCTTGGGGCAGATTGAAGCCTCTGTCCTTCCTGTGGGCTGAGTAAAATTCCTCCGTTTGTTTTCCCTATGGATTGTCATTTTTCCCTCTAACAGCAGCAGCACCAGCAAAACGCAGAAGCAGTTTAGGAATGCATCTTCCAAAGTGCTCTTGAAAGGAGAAAGATTTATGGTTAAGGAGCAGTGGCAGGCTGAGGGAAGAGGACAGGAATATTTATTCAACCCTTGTGGGTCTAAAGGGCTTTTGAGAGCTTGCAGGATGTTTTAGAGGAAAGATGCACTACGTGTAAGGGCTGGCTTCTGGATTCATCCCTTTTTCAGGCACTGATAGCATTGAACTGTATAGAAACATCTTCAGCACAGTTACAGGGCTCAGCCTTTGATGTACTTGAGTCTTGGGAGCCTCTGTAAAATATGGGTTACACTACTGGTGCCTTCTCTAGGACTACATCCTTTCCAGATCCTGACTGCATGTGCAGCTCTGAGTGGAGCATGGAATTGTTCCGTTTGTTACTGCGAGGTGTTCACTCTCAAGGGAGCAGCTCTAATGGATTTTTTTTCCAGTGAAAGCTGCAGGCAATTCTGGATGATGCCAGGTGAATTGTACTGGGGTTTATAGCAGCTCACTTTTTTTTCCCCAGCAGGCAGCAGTGACAAGTTGTGTATAAATGGAGGGGTATCATTTATCCTCATCTGAAGGTGGTGCAAATCACCAACACAGGCAACAGCTCACTAAAAATACAACAAATTGCCAAAGCTTTGGTGCTGCTGTTAAGGATTTCCCATAGGACCACGGCAGGGGAGGAAAGAGACAGTCAAAAAGCAATTTTTGCTGGGTTTTGAAGGCCAGTTCTTTCCTGATGCTGTAATAACAGTTGTTGCAGAGCACACCCTGTTCTCCTAGCTCCTGCAGCCCTATGGGAAGGCTCTCACGTCCTTCCTGGAATGGAACAAGTTCCTATTAAGATTTTTTTTGAACCCTGAAGCAGTTAAGGCAATAGGGTGTCAGGAGGAGCATCCATAGCAAGGAGGATGGTCTATGTGTGTTGATGGGTCAGAGGTGCACTGATGTGAAAAAAGCTATGAGGTCCAGAATGTGGTTTCATGTGCCTCCCTGTCCTTCTCTGCTCTGCACAGTGACTGGCCACAGGATCTTCCAGCATCTGGGCTTGGTCTCATCTCACTGTTTTTGTCTTCCCTTGGTATCTCTTCTCCTGGCATGGCATTAACATTCCATCAATGCCACCAGATGCGCTGACTGCTGGAGGGGACTGATGGGAATCCCAGTGAATGACGCTGCCTTTTCCTTTGTGGCCACTGGGATTTTTTTTTCCCACTTCACACGTGGGTTCTCATCTCTGCCTGTGAGCTGTTTTAATTGCAAATCTACAGCTGTACTAATTCTCCCTGCTTTCCAGGTAAAGCAGCTCCGTGGAGCATCAGTGCCCTGCAAGATGTCGTTCTACTGTCGAGGGACCTGCTGAACCCATAACTGTGAAAGGGGAGGCTTTCATCTCTGCAGCATTACAACCAAACCAAGCCTCACCTCCTCGAGGTGCTGTTTGTACAGCAGGCTGTGGATCTTCTGACTAAAACAGCACCATTTGGTTCCCTGGTGTCCTGACTGCTGCGTTGGAATGACCAGAGTTCCTCTTTGCAAACTCAGCTCTCTTGCTTTGGGAGGGCTGCAGTGTCACCAAAGCATGACAAGATGCAGCTCCTTACAGTCTAAATAAGTTCTGCAGGAGGAGGAAGACAAGGAAGATTAAACTGAGCTGCCCCAAGGACTTATTTTCAAAAATCCTAATTCAACATTTCAGTCACTGTTAAACTTTGGTCATTGTTAAACAGATCATGTGTTTAAAAAAAATCAAGAAGTATTTTTGGGCCTTACAGAGGTGACTTAGGACTTAAGATGGTAAAAATGTAAGCCATGCTGAAATGCCACACAATGTTTGGTGTAGGGTTTTGGGTGGGAAGGGGTTGGGAGGTTGACTCACGTAGGAAATTTTCTTGACTTGCTACTGATTTTTTTTTAAACAACAATTGCACTAAGTTTTCATGATGACACTCTCATTGTCCCAAGGAGCTCTGATCAGACCAACTTCAGTAAGTGAGACCACAGGGAAACAGGAAGAATCAGGCATGCTCTAAACTACAACAATCGTGGATTAAAGAAGATATATTTTTGTAATTTTCTGCCCTTCCACTGGGAGTAAAACCAGTGTTTTGTACTGTCCTGTGCTGACTGTAACTTGTCTACAATTCATGTATATTACCTTTTTCTAAGCAAAGTAAGTCCTCATGTGGAATGATTGGATTGCAGAGAGAATGTCTTATTTTTCATGGAAACTTCATGTAAGTAATCTTTCTATCAAACTGGAAGTTTTCCCTTACTACCTGCTTGACAAAGCTCATTTAACTCAAGGACACATTTTTAGCTGTTGCTCCCTGCCGTGCTTTGTGCTGCAGAGGTCAGAGCTGTGGGATGACACTTGTGGGAATTGGATTGCTGCATCTGGAAGGGATGGGTTTGGGAGACCACAGGCATCCAGGCATTCCAGGCCAGCGGTGGAAAGGGCAAACCTAACTGGGTTAGTTTCTTTACTTTGTGGTTTTCCTTTAGAGTAACCACAGATGCAATTCAGACTTTACTGTTTACCGCACTCCTTAACACCTTCTATTTTTGGGTTTTTTAAGCTGGCTGGAGCCTTGCTTTTCTTGGGGAACACATCTTTTCCAATTGTTTTAGGATTGTCCCACTGTTTGCTTGACCCTCTCCCAGCCTTGCAATTGCAATCCCTCAAGGAGACTGCAGTTTCTGGCAAAGCACCAGCCTTGCAGCAGGCTGTCACTTTTGGGATTTTTATCTTTTTTTTAAAGCACTGTTGAGATTTGAGGCTTGTTGAGAGCACCAAACTGCTCTGTCATCATACCACAACCTGCGCCAGTTCTTAGTGGCTCCCCTTGGCCCTTCAGTCAGTAAAAGGAGGTGAAGGGGAATTTTTTTTCCCTTTCTAGCAGCCTTGTGCATTCATCCCAGCAGCTGCCATACCGCAGCTTGCTTTCCCTAGCCGTGACTCAGCAAAGGCTTTGCAGACAGCCAACTCAGCCTGGATGGAAAAATCCCAAAGCAGACTGTTGTGTTAATATTAGTCATCAAGGCAATATAAAATGCTCTGTTATTTTCATTCATGGAACAGTTTGAGTCATTCTGTGCCACTGTTACCAAGCAATATTTGACATGTCAGATAGGCTGGGCAAGTTGTTCTGGCTGGTGGGAACCACAGGGAGCAGAGAGTGGAACGATGCTGCATGTTGAGGTAAGGTCTGGAGCTCTTTCCCTGCCTTGGTAAAATAGTTTTCAGGCTCTAGGCTGGATGCTTCAGAAGGAAATACTGTGATTCTTCAGGGCTGCAAGATTTTGAAGGCTGGGAGTTGAACTTCTTGGGCAGACCTAGCCCTTTTGAAGACAGAGAAGTGGTGATGCTGAGAGGAGAGAGGGAGGTTAAAAGCTGCTGTTGGCATTTGTGGAAGAAGGGGACAGGGTGAGGTGGCTTCTCTGTGTGCAGGAACCATGGCAACGTGTTCATGTCCACTCTCCTGCCACACTCATTAAACTGAGCATCAGGCAGTCAGAGTGGGGGACAGGGAATGAAACCATCTCTTTGCACAAAAGATAGGCAAGACCAAGTTATGTAGGAGAGAGATGAGAAGAAAAGATGCATGAAGGGCACTTCTCCCTTCTGAGGGCAAGCCGGTTCTTGAAATCAGTTTTTCCAGCAACTTCAGGTCATTTGCTGAGTTAGGCTGACAAAGGCCATCTGCTCCCCTTGCTTGTAGCTAAAAAATAAAAAAATTCCACTATTTTACAACATGGCCAAATCTCAATGGTGGACAGGGACCAGGTATTTCAGATGTTGAAGATGGAGGTGCTCAACAGCTGCTGGGATTTCCTGGCTTCTCGGGGAAGTCCCAAACTCTGTGCCATAAGCTGAAAAGTGCTTATAGGGAAGCAGCAGCTGCTTGGTGGAAATAAAAGGTCAACCTGACCAGTTGCTCGTGGTCATGAAAATATTCTGAATGCTCTGTCTGATACTCAGTTGCTGTTGCAAATGTGAGGCAATGTTTACCTCTACAAAACTTGCTGTATGTGATTTAAAGTGTCTGGTTAAATATTCTATAGCTATATTTAGTTAAGATTTTAAGAGCACTTGACGTGACTCATCTAATAGTATATATATATGAATATTTTTTTAATAGTAGAAATCAGTTTAAAACATAGTTTTAATAATTTGAACTGTTTGGTTCAGGTAGTTCTAGGAGTTCATCAGAGAAGAAATAGCCATTAACCACTACATGAGTTTTTTACCTTAATGTTCTGTGTATCTTACACTGCAGATTTAATCTGATTGTGACTGTAACGTGTCTTAGTATCTGCTGCTATTTTGTGTTGCATAGTCAGACGTGCTTTGTTCAAGAGCATTTTTAAAGGCATATTTTTTGTTACAGAAAATGAAAACAGAAATGTTATTACAGCTGTCTGCCTGTAGCTCACTCACTGCTTACAGAATCCACCGACTCCTAGCAGAGGCAAACAGAGTGAGTCAGAGGTTTTTCCCTTTGTGCATGTGGAGGGAAAACCCTGCAGAGAACTGCAGCTGCATTACTCCAGCCACAGCCCTGTCACCAGAGATTACACTTGAGAAGCCAGAAGTCAGTGTGCCATACTTACCTGCAGAACTAAGTACACAGATAACTTTCTATTTGTATTTTTCCCCCCTTTTGTTCCATGGAAGTTGCAGAGATGACTGCAAACACTTGTTTAGCATACTAACCTTGTGATACCCTAATGTTTATCTTAAGGCCAAACTTAATTGCAGGAGTCTACAGGCACTAATGAAGCTTGAACACACAGACACTAATTAATTCAAACATGTTCATAACTGTTCCCTCTAATTCCATCTATGTGGTATAATCTCTGCAGGGTGGTGGTGGGCTGTGGTTTTTGTTGAAGATTTTTCCTTGTTAGATGAGTTTCTGATGCTGCAGTTTGTGTGTGAGGAGGTATCAGGATTGTGTGTTCAGTTTTGTGCAATTGCTTTGAACTTTTTTTTAAAAAAGAATTTGTCATTGTGACCAAAGCTTCTTTCTAAGGAAAAATTGGTTGCGTTTGAATGGACTTCATGTGTTTCAGTAGAAACTGCCATCATTAAACATGTTCTTGAAAATCCCTGTGCTGTGTTTTATGTTTAAGGCAGGAATGGGAAAGGGGTGTTGGTTTTTGGAGAGTGGTGGATGAGAGAGCACCTGTGTGATCCATTGTTGGAGAGCTGCAAGTCCCTTTGTCTTGTGACTGAACTAGAGCCTGACAAGGAGGAAAACTGGTTTTAGCAGCATGGTAGAGGAATATGTTTAGTCACACAAAGTCCCCATCAACCATCAAGAAAGCTGGGCTTACTTCTGGGATCAAAAGGTAAAATCCTGTGCAATAGGAAGGGGATCTCAGTGCCCTTGGCTACCACTGTGTTTGGTACCTCAGCCCACAAACTGTAGCTCTGTTGTTCCAGCCTCTGAGCACAGCTGAGCCAAGCCCTGTGCCCTCCCTGGGCTGGCCAGGTCACACCATAGCTGTTCAGAAGGCTTCCTTCCCTTCAGTCGTGCTTGATGAAGTTCCCCACCTCTGAAGCAATTTTGCCTTGCGGCTTTCAGGCCATGCCAAAATGCTGAAGTGCTGGAGGTAAGGATCAGGGCAGGCTGAGGCTGCTTGTTCCACACTTTTAGCAGTTCTCAGAGGACTGTTTTCCTCCTGCATTATGGAGAACAGACATTCCTGGGCTCTGCAGCAGCTACAGGACAGACTTACCATGTACCACATGATTTCTCTGCCTTGATGTCTTCATCTCTTCAGGAATAGTCTAAGAGTAATTCAGTGCTGCAGACAAGAGGCAGCTGCTGTCCCGCCTCTGCCTTTTAAATTATGTCCTGCCAGCAAAGTAAAGCTCAATCTAATTCAAACTACCCAACAAAATGCTGTCAGCCTTGAGCCAGCTGTTGAGCAGCAAAACTGGTTTATGTAGGAAGCTGTAAGACCCCTCAAGGTGAGCCCTGATGTCTCTGGCTAAGCAGGACAGGCTGCTCTCAGCACAGGCTGCAAAGTGAGGATGTCACAGAACAAAAGGCAGAGGCTGCAATCGCTGGTGCACTTACCTTTCTGATGAGGTCTCAAGTGGAAGATGAGCAAATGACCAAAAATCTGGTGCAAATTATTATCTAAGTAAGAGCTGAAGAGCTGAGTTTGATGAAGGTGATTGCAGCTGAGGCTGTGTGAGGAAAGGGCAAGGCTCAGCTTAACCCTTTCTGAATGGGGAAGCCCAAAGCTGCAACAAAGGCGTTCTCAGGCAAGCCTTCATATATTTTTTTTCTAAATGGATCCCACTAAAGAGTTACTTCTCAATATCTAGAAGAGTTCTGCATGGGCCAGAGTACAACACAGCTTCCCCTCTCCCGTGGGTGGCTGTTACCACCCTCGTACAAGCTGCTGCTCTTATCAGCGAGTCTGTGCCAAAGTGTGAGGTTAAGTGAACAGAGCTAATTCACATTTATAACTCTGGAAAAGGGAGGAGGGGTGTCCTCCTTGTGTCTCAGTGTCAGTGATCTTTGGATGCCTTGATACTGATAACTGCAAAATTGTCAGTGATGTGTGGCAAATGCTCTCGGAGATGGGAACTGAACACCGAGATGATTGGAATCATGCCTGACAACGAGCTCTGTTAAGAGTAGGAAACAGGAATAGCTCTAATTGCCTAAGACCGAATAGTCTGTAACTAGGCTGCACAGAAACACTGAGGATAGTTAATCTCCCTATCAGCTGGCAATTACCAGCTCTGAAGAGGCCAGAAACTCTTCTAGCTCTGGTTTCAAACAGACACCCACTCCAGGCTGGCTCGCTTCTTCCGTCACCATTTGCTCACAGCATGGTAGATGAGCCAAATATATTTCAAAACAGCACTTCTAATTCATGGAAAACAACTCTTCAGCTCAAGAAAGCAGCATGGAAGGCGTGGCCATTGCTTTTAAAGCTAAGAAGCAAAGGGTGTTAAAAATCCAGATGCAGTTTTTGATGGCTCGGGAGGCACAGAGCTGGTTTTTAGACTTTTTAAATCTAGGATTTTCTCTCCACTCATGCTGGTATCTCCAGCCATCTTGTTCACTCACTTTTCTTCACCTTGGGTGACCAGCACAGGGGAGCCCAGCTCCCCGTGCTCCATGGGGAGAAACCCACTTAGGCTGCATATGGACAAGGAAGGGGAAGGCAGCTCCTGAGGAGCTTGAGCAGCTGCTTCAAAGCTTTGACCAGCATGTTTCATCTCTATCTTGGAAGATGTTACAGTCCTAATTGCCAGCCTTCAAAGGCTGCCAGCTCTGGCTTGAGAGCACACTCCTTGTTGTTGCTTGTTGCTGCCCAATCCATCCCTCCCAGAGATGGAGGGAACCCACTGATGTGAGTGGGAAACAAGAACTCAGATTCCCTGGCCAAGCTTTCAGCTCTGTCATGTGCAGATGGGGAAATGTTGGTTTGAAGGATGAGGAGGGATAAGGATTAGGTGACCTACTGCACCACCTCAGAAAAGGCTTTTCTGTGAAGGGTAACACATCATCTGCCTAAAGCTCATCCTGACTCCTCTGGCCTTCTTGCAGTGGCTCTTCCTAGATAATTTAATTCAATGTACATGTTATTATTCCGGCCTAGCAACAGCCTAGCACCAGATACCTGCCCAGGACCTTTGAAATAGCTGTGGCACAATTCCCTCTTACATACAGGTTGGAAGGAGACTCTCTGGGCTTTGGGATCACAGAAGCCAACCTCCCCTCCAGGCTTGCTGGCCCTGCTTACAGTGAATCCCCAGCTGTGAGTTTCAGAAGTGCATTACTTGCCAGGGAACAAGTCTGTTAAAGGGACCTGGGTTGATGTGGCTGATTCTTATCAGCTCTGATGCCAGCCCAGAATAACCACTGCTGAGCAAAAATAAACTCTTGGTCATCAATTCCTTGAAGTATCACTTCCAAATCCTTTCCCTTCCCCAGCTGTTACCTCTCCACGGATTTCCAGGCTGTCTGTGCCTCGATACAAACATATTTATCTGAAGAGAAGCTCTTCTTTACAGACACACTTCTCTCCCTCTGCCCTCAATTCAAAAGGTTTAAGCTCAGGTCAAGAACATTTGACATTTCCCCACTTCATTTTTGCCTGGCTGTCAGCAGAGTTGTCTCAGTTGTCTTTTGGACAGTATCTGAAATTACCTGGCTCTCTCCAGCTCCTTGCATAAGGACTCCACAGCACAGATCCCAGTGGCATTAAGATGATTCTCAGGTAAACAGAAAAACCCCAGTCTATTTAGGCAATTTCTCCTGTTTCCTTTACTGTGTGTAATAACATTTTTTTGAGGTCAGACCAGTTCTTCTTGCTGATGGTGCAGCAATGCTTTCAGAGCTCAGCAGTGGATACAGTGGTCCCTGCCCTTCTTCCCCTCCTGCCCCTTTTGCCATCCATCTTCCTGTGGTATTTCTGCCCCCAAATTCCATATTCCAGTTTCCTGACTCCCATCCCCAGCTGCTGTGTGGTACAGATTAACAATGCCCTTGTGGATAAAGCTGTGGTGAAGAAGAAATAAATCTGTTTATTTTGGACTAACAAGGCAAAACATTGCTGCAACAACATACTGATGAATTTAGGTCTTGCTAGAAAGACAGGTATTATCCAGAGCAATGCTGAGATCTCAGGAACTGCCATTTCCCATGTCTGACTCAATGAGCAAGCACACACACCCATGGAAATGGATGATCTTTAAAGTCCCTTTCAATCCAAACCACTCTGTGACTTTGTGATTCAAGGCTCCAGTCTGAGCTCCTCTTGTGGAGGCAGGAATATTTAGGCACTCTTAGCACTCCTGAAGCTTGCTAAGCTTAAATAAAATAATAGTCCTACTCAGGATGCTCACAGACAGGGCAAGGCTCTTGCTGAAGAATTTCTTTTTAATGAGCTGTTCAAATGAAGGACTTACTCTGTCCCTCTGCATATACATAATATTTTTAAAATCACATATTTGCAGTGCACTGTTCACCACTGTTCGAGGAAACAAATGATTTGCTTTTAACATAATCACAATCAGAAATAAGTTATTCAGCGTTTACTGCTTGGAAGTTAAAAAGGGAATCTGAATTTCTTTTTAGTTCCTTCCCCTTTTTTATAATAGATATACAAGCTTCAGGGCACACTTTTATGCTCCTGTAGCCAAGATTTTGTAGAATTGACTAATAATCTATTTTGCATATTTATAAACACTTTATTATTTATTAATGGTGCATTGCAGGAGTAAATTTATAATCCTGCCATGTGATCTCAGCCTTTTAGAGAAAAATGGTTGCTCGTGTCAAAGAGCTGGAAATTAGAGCTGGCATAACAAAGAAATGAGTGAGAATATCTCATTAGTGTGAGAGCAAACAGGCAGGAGCCTCTGCAAGGATGAATACACTCACAGGAGATGTCAAACGCAGAACACAGCACTCGAGATGTATCAATTGCTGCTCTGTTTGCTCTAAACCCACGAGAGCACAGCACAGCCCTTCAGTCATGGAAAAGTATTGGCTCAATACACTCAGAGCTCACCCTCCAAGCTGGCATTACTGCCCTTGGCCACTCCACCTCCAGGTGTTTTAAGCTTCAGGATTTTGAAGAGAATCCTGATGTTCACCTTGTGGGTTCAAGCCTGAAGATCAGATACAGGTGATCAATCAGCTCCCTACTGCTGGAAGTCAGATCCCTCACCCATTTCCAGTCTCACATCTGGATGTCTCAGGCTTCCCCTCTCCACCCTGAGCATTATCAAACCACTTGGAGAGATGTGTCAGGAGTAAACAAGCATGAGTACAAACGTGGTTTCTGATACCACCATTATTTCATTGAAAACCAAAACACCCTCTGTGTACTCAGAACAAATCCTCTGAGCTACTTTTTCAACCTTACCTGTCCCTAGGAAGCCCCTGGAGATCTCTCTGGTGAGGTGGGGAGCTCTGCTGGTCTCCATGAGCTCTTAGCTAACAAAACATCTCCCAACCACCTTGTACCAGTTGCAGTGATTGCTCCACTTGTGTCCTTTATCATTTTCTGGTCTTGACCCTTCCTCCCTCCCATCCCATCAAAGGACCAAACACCTGCCAAATGCTGTCCTTTCTAAAGCTGCTTCTCCCACCCCAGTCATTGTCCATGAGACCCAGATGGAGGAGGAATCCTGATGAAGAAGGTGTGCGTTCCTTACCCCTTGAAGATGCTTTCTCCTGGCTCCTTCCAGCCATAAAATGAATGATTCTTCCTTCCCCCATGCCAGGGCAGAGTTATTCAGCCATTTAACTGCATGGCTGGGCTTGGAATCACTGCATGGCTGGCTGGCTTTCCATCAGGCTGGGCTTGCAGCTTCTGCCAACCTGGGCAGTCTGAGCCACAGGAAAGACCTCTCAGAGCTCCATCCCTTCACCAGGGCTTCCCAAGTCAGCCAGGGCATCACCACCCTGCACAGAGGGCTGCAAACCTGCAGCTCCCACAAACTCAGGTCAAAAGCCTGGGAACTGCATCTGTCTCTTTTCGCTCCAAAGCCAGCAAGCAGGGAGTGTGCAGCGAGGTCTCTCCTGGTAAGGGAGAGGTGATTAATGAGTCTGGCTCATAAAAGCTTGGAAGGAGAACTGAGGGGACCTGCCAGGCTCTTCATCAGCAGAACAGGCAGCTGGGCACAAGGTGGGTCTGCTCCCATCACGGGGAGCTGCTGTGCAGTTTGCCCTGCACTGGAGGCATCAAGGTGCTGCTGCTGCTCTGGGGCAAAAGCCTCCAAAAGGTGACGTTTCCTCTGCTCATTTTTTTATTTTATTTTATTTTTCTGAAAGGAACTCGGAGCATTTGGAGTTTTCTTTGATGGGGTGTTCAGAGGAAGCAGAGCAAACTGGCTGTGCCTCTCCTTCTGACGGGGAGCAGGTGGGGAAGAACAGAAGTGGAGGGGAGAAGGTGAATGGAGCCACAGTTTGGCGGCAGATCTGAGTGTAGCAACATGTCATTAATGTCATGTAATTGTTCCCTGCACCTCGAATAATGTGAAAAGCATTAGCAGTAATAGCAGCTTCGTTATGTTCCTATTTTGATGTGCTGTCTAAAAAGGTGAAATCTGAGCAAGGGCACGGGGAACAAGGAATTTTAGGCTTCCTTTGTCATTTTGTTTTTGTGCAGAAGCTGAAAATACTCCATTGAAGCCTATTAAGGGCCAATAAAAATGTGTGCAAACAGAGGAAACCTTTATGCAGCTCCCAAATATCAAGTGTTCAGCAGGTGTGGGGTTAGTCAGTGCTGCACTGAGCTTTTGTACACCATGTCTGTGACCCTCCCAAAAAACCATGAGCTGCTAGGTCAGAGACCAAGAGCCCTTGTTAGGAGCTACCTTTATTCACAGAATGAATTCTGCTGGCTTGCAAGCCTTGTTGGGATGGAGGTGGAAGGTGCAGGGGACACAGCCTGGCTTGAAGCACTGGGGGAAGAATCTTTTGCTGCTGTGGAGGTCAGCTCAGCCCTGGTGAGGCGTGTTTAACGTGGCCAACACATCAAATCATCTGGCTCAATGGCTCCAGCTCTCTCCCCATCACACTCCACTGGCTGGCTCTCGTCACTGGGGTGTCTGGAGATGTGGTGTGGCACCTCCAAGCACCCGGGGAATGTCACTGCTTGGTGTCATTCAGCCTGCATTAGGCTTCTGTGTAGCACATAGTGACCACGAGTGAGGGAAGGAGGAAGGGTTGCTGCCAAAAATGCTGTGGCTCTGCTGAGGCAACACAAAGGTGGATTTCCTGTGCTGTCAGTGCCCAGGCAACAAGCCCTTATTTTGTTCTCAGTACATGGATGTGTTGTTTTGGTTTTTTGACTCTGCCCAGCCAGCAGTAAAAAGCCAGAAGGATGGATCCTGCTCCAGCTGCCACCAACACCAATGTGGAGCTTCCCACAATGCTTGCAAGAATTCAGTGCCTCCAAAACAATCTGATTTCCCTTTCACTCCAGTGCACAGAGGGAGACAAGCCTAGGAGAGCTCTCAGCAGCAGTGGAGGTGCTGGGTGGTTGCACAGGAGATATTCAGGTGAGATGCAGGAGTTTGTCACAACTCAACCCCTTGTCCTGCCCGAGGCAGCCTGCAGCCTGCAATGTTCACCCTGTCACAGGGCATTTGCCATCACTGCTGCCAGATTTCCTGAGGCTGGCTGGGGAGCAGAGACCCGCTGAGAAGGAAGAGCTCAGTGCAGCAGCAGCCTGGGGCGATGGGAGGTGAGAAAATCCTCTTGCAAATAAGGCAAGAGGCCAAGCTGAGATTTCACAGTTTGCTGAGACATGGTCTTTGCAATGACCTACATTCGTGTGTGATATATGGGATGCAAACACACACAGGACGTGATGGAAGAGCTGGGGAAGGGCAGGAGTGGTGTGAGGATCCCAGGAAGGCTCTGGGAGGCTCAGTGTTGGGATCAGTGCTGCACCAAGTGTGCTGGCCCTGAATCAAGCTGGGGTGCCTGACCTGTTTTCCATCAGCTGATAACAGGATGAAACCAGTGACAGATATCTGCTCTCCCTGAGCAGCCTCTGAAAGCTGATGGAGGCAGGAGGAGAAGAGGGGCATCAATAGTGATTTGTCCTCAGTGCATCCCAGTCTTGAAATAAACAGTTCAGGAGAGAATTTGGGCTATTTCTGTTCCCCCAGCTGTTCAGGCCATGCTGTGTCCCTGATGCCAGGCTATCCAGGATTTGGAGACATTCCCAGGGTGAACATCATTGTCCTTTCAGATGTTATTGTGTCACTGAAAGGCCACCAAGCCCAGCTAGGTGACCTGGCTGGCTGCTGTGAGCTATCACATGCCTTCTCCAGGGCATGCAGGTACCAGGAATGATGGTTTTTTCCATGCTTTTTCTCCAGAGCATACCAGGATGCTGCTTCTTCTTTTTTTCCCCCTTTTCTCATGCCATTCCTCCTCCTTCGGATTTTTTTTGTCTTTTCATCCATCTTTAGCTTGTGAAATGAATTGCTAATAATAATCTAGGCCCATTTAAAATAACCTCCCAAACTTAGGGAAGGCAGCAGGCATTCAAGAGCTTTTCCTTTCTCCCTGTGCACAAAATCCAGTCAGTCTGACTCATGTTTTCTAGATATCCTAGGTGCTGAGGTGATGTGATGGATGGAGTGGTGACGAGGTCTGCAAGGATCAGTGAAAATGACACTTTTGTAAAAGACAGATGAAGCATACAAAGAATTCCCTTATGCACAAAAAAGCACCTGACAGGTTTTTTTCCTCACCTAGGTGAAGAAAGAAGAAACCTGGAGTGAAAAACTTGCCTCCAGTGAAGACAGCAGCAGGAGGGCTGCCAGTGGCAACCAAGGCAGGACATTTTTTGGGCACAAAGATGATCCAAGGGCTGGAGCAACTCTCCTACAAAAACACTCAGAGAGAGCTGGGGTTGTTCAGCCTGGAGAAAAGAAGGCTCCATGGAGACCTCAGGGTCTCATACCTCACAGGGGCTTCTAAAAAGGAGGAGACTGACTTTTTACAGAAGCAGATAGTGATAGGACGAGGGGGAACAGTTTTAAACTTAAAGAGGAGAGATATAAATTAGGTATTAGGAACAAATTCTTTATTATCAGTGTGCTGAGGCCATGGCACAGGGGTTTCCCATCCCTGGAAGTGCTCAAGGCCAGGTTAGATGGGGCTTTGAGCAATCTGGTGTAGTGGGAGGTGTCCCTGCCCATGGCAACACACTAGAAGGACAACAGGAGTGCTAAAATTCTTTTTGTTGTCCATCCTCCTCCTGCAGGGCATCAGTACAGCCAGCCCTGAGTGAGGAGATGCTTTCACAGACACCTGAGTTGCTGTTGGCTCAGGCAGGGCTGGCTGCAGCCATGTGTGCAGGACATGCATGGTCTGGGCAGCATCTGCTTGGGCACAGCAGTAACTTCCCTCCTTGGACACTCAGGCCAAGCAGGTCACTCATGTGTGTATTCCAGATCCAACTTGAGGCTAGAAAGCATCAACATTGGCAAAAGGGGCTTATTTGGAGCTGGGAATGTAGGTCATGCTGAAGAACAGTGACCTACATTTGCCAGGTTTGAAACTGCAGGATGAAGGAAGTCACAGTCATTGAGCCCCATGATGATGTCCTGCTGCTGTCCCTGCCATGGGGGAAACCAGCCTCAAAGGTCCAGATTGGGAGGGAGATGGAGTTTTAGTGAAAACTGAGGTGCACTGGGCTGGTTTGAAAGAATTACAGTTTGTAAGGCAGTGTTGTGTTTGTGCTGAAAGGGCTGTGAGCAGCCTGGAGCAGCCATGGGGTGAGGAACCAAGGGTGTTGGTGGGAATTGTCCATCTCATCCCTGCAGCAACAATCAAGGCTCCTACTATGGGAAAAGTTAAAAGTCTCTAGGCAAAGCTGGTTGTCTTTATCACAGCAAAGAAGTGGACCAGGGTCTCTCCCCAGGGAGCATGAAATGCTGAGTCCTGCTCCTCTCTCTGAATCACAGCTCTGCTTTTCCTTCCCACCTATTTCTTCCAGGTCCATTCTCTGCCCTGCTGCTGCTTCTGCCACTCCTCAGGCTCCCAAGCATCCAAAAGTCAAAACTCTGGCTTGAAAGGGCTTGGAAAGGTCCCAAATGAAGCTTGTTTGTTTATTCATTAATGCTTTATTGTGCTTTATATAATGCTGTCTCCTAATTAACTTGAGCATCTCAGTGGACAGCTATTTACACACTCCTCTCCACACTCTGCCACCTGCAAGGCCTTCTGGTTTGGGGTTTGGAAGTGAAAAATGAGCATGGACTCAGACTCAGGAGCTGGAGCTGCAGAAAAAGCACTCTTTGAAGGCATATGAGGCTCAGAAGAGGATCACAGTCTTCTGAAGAGGTGTGCTCAGGTTGTAAGGGCATCACATGAGAGCCAGAGCTATCCTGCCTGCTCCAAATACATCCTCCTGGGGTGTGTTTGATGCTGCAGAGCTGGAGCACGCTGGATTTCAGGCTGTGTGGAGGTCAGGAGCCAGGGCACAAACAGTTTTCTGGCAGGTTTGGGCAATTAGCAGCCCCTTTTGAGTCCCCAGCAGCATGTGCTGCTCCCTCTGTGCAACCTGTGTAGTCTTACCAGGCTTTTCAGCATTTGCCATTGCCAAAGCCTTAGCAGGGGATCAAGTGTTACATCCCCTGTTCACCTGCCTTGACATTAACTGAAGAATTATTAGTATAATAAACATTAAGCTTGTTTTTTAAGCCTTTGGTGCAGAACATTTTTGTAGAATTTGACTGCAAATCCCAACCCTGTGGCTCTTGTCAAAATACTAAATACTGAATTCTCTGCTTGCCTCCCTTCTGACATCATTAATGATAATAATCATCCCCCACAGCTGCTAATCCTCTTTGCAAAACGCTCTGCTGAGAGCCGAGCTGAGTCTCTTCTGCCCTGCATATTCTGCAGTCATTTTTATCAATTGGATATGACCATGGAAACGACCTGGTGGGACTTGAAACTGATGGGAATGACCATGGGAGATGGAGAGCAGCAGAGATGAGCACACACACTGCTCAGCTTAACCAGCTAGGGAAGCTTAGTGGCCTTGGAGTGGCTGCTGTCCTTCAGTGTGGGGATGGCACAGCATCCCTCCTGCTCTTCATGTGAGGAAAATCACAGCAGAAAGTGCTTAACAGAGCAAGGATTTCCCCTGAATCCTCTCTCAAAGTTTCAGACATCCTAACTCCCCTTTATTTTTAACACGGGCAAAAATTGAGACTGGTTGCTGTGCTGGAAGCACACCCAAGCAAACAGAACCTGCAGGTGATCAGCCTGACCCCCTGCCTGAAAAACCCATTTATTTTTTACATCTATCTCCTCTTGATGTGTGGGTGTTAAGTCTCAGCTCATTTCATGTTCCCCTCTAAAATCACCTCTCAAGTGATGGGTCCTGTCAGACTAACACTGAAGTGGTGATTGCAGTTTCTCTGGGACAGCCTTTGCCAAGGGCTCACATTCATCAAGCACCAGTTATGGTGCAAATTCAGCCTCACAAAAGCATGGCAAGACCTCAGATACTGCCTTGTATAACAGTAACAGGGAGCTTTTATTTAATGTTCTCCAGCAATCTGTCTCCAAGAGCTTTAACAAGGTGGGCTACTGTTTCTCTCTTCCTTTGGAAAATCAAGAGCTGCAGCTGATATACTAAATTATGTCCTCGAGTTCACACATTTGAAGGGCTGCCTAGCACCACTGGGGAAATAATTCCCATTAAATGTACTTCTGATGAAATTTTCAATTCTGAGTGCCTGAAGTTTTCCATGGGAATGACATGATTTTTGCAGATCTTGACTAAGAAACAACAAGGTGACCCAACCTGCAGATTTCAAGCTTGTTTATCCAATCTGTGAGCTGTCTTGTTAACCCCACAGCCCCATGGAGAAGGAGAGGAGTACCAGGGTATTCTGGATGCAAACTGGGATGCCACTGGGGCTTTTCTCCAGCAGTGGGTGGATGTTGGACAGGCTGGAACCTTTTTAGTCATCCCAAATTCCCCCTCCCTCGTGTGCATTTGTGTCACTTTCTTTTCTGTGAAATGTGTGGCTTTTGTCTCCATTCCCCCAAAAGGCAAACGCTGAGGCACTGCAGTGGAAATGCTCTTCTGCCTGGTGGATGGGATGAGATGGGATGGGATTAAAGTGGCAGAGGGATAGAGCACATGGATTTTCCTGCTCACAGGTCCCCTGCCCTCTGCAACAAGTCTGTGCTTTAAAAAAAGAGCAAATTTGTGCCCCATCTCGAAGTTTTGAACTGCCCACTTGCTCAGCTTTATGATAACTACTGAGGTGTCCAGAGGGAAATAGCTTTTCCTTGTGGTCTCTAGAAGATTCCCAGTCTGATTCCTTTGGCACAGCCTTTCCCCATTTCTCCCTCCTGGTTTATCACAGTCCTTAGACAAGGTCTACAAGGCTCATTCTTTCTTCCTTTTTTTCTTTGTGAAATGCCTCATGGTCCTTTTACCAGCACACTGTGAAACCCAATCATAAATAATTGAAACTACAGCTGTCAAAATAAACGGCTGAAGTCCATTTTGGCAATACTATCAAATATTATCCTACCAGGCTTTGCGGGGGCAGTTGGATTTTTGTGTGCTGGCAGCCAGAGCCTGGCAGTGCCCTGTAATCAGCAATGAGTTTCCCAGTCATTAGTTCAAATTAGAGCAGCTCTGATGACAAGTCGATGGCAACTCCAAAGGCTGAGCAAGGTGCAGGCTGACCCTCCTCGTGAGCGGAGCAGAATGGTTTATTTTGTCCCAATTTCTGAGCAGAGGAAGGGCACAAAGCACTTGTGGAACGCTGTGTTCAGATGGGTTGGCAGCAGGCAGGGCTGGGGCCAGCAGTGAGCACGTGGCTTTGGTCAGAGAAGCAGAAATTTCAGCAGGAGCCAGCAAACCCCTGGGATCTGGAGAGGCTGGAAGCGCCACGTGTTCTGCACACCATGGTCCCCCAGTGCCCTTTCTCTGGGCTTCATTTCAGATCCACCTTTTCTTCATCTCCTCCCTCCAAAACAAAGCTAGGGAGACATTTTTTCCTGCAAGGAAATGCACGTTGATTTGGACAGGTCCAGTGATGCAATGTGTGCAGCAGGATTTGCAATGTGAGCATCGAATTTAGAGACCACGGGACAGGGTGGGGCAGAACTTTCCATTTGGGTAAAGTAAAATTTTTCTTTGCTTAAAACTGCTGTGGGAGGCTCTGGCTCTCAGGATCTCTGCTCCCACCAGCACAGCAGCAAGAAAAGCTCTTAAGATCTCCTGAAACTCTGGTTTCTCTCCCAGCCAGCAGGCTTACCCCAAGGAGATTTTCCTACCTGACTTCTAAGTGAAGGTCCTGACCCAGGAGCTTCAGCCATGGAGGAAAGTAAGATATGGGTAAGAATGGGATGTGAGCTCCAGGTAAAAGCTGAACTTTGCAGGAATGGGTAAAAGAAGTGCTGTGAGCTTGCATTACTCTTTTTCACAGGGCATGTGATTTGTGGGCTTTTTGAAGGCACAGCTCTTGAACCTGAGATTGTTTGGGATGCTCAGCTTTCATTAATACAACAAAAGCAGTGAGTTTCTAGACCTCACGGTTACAGAGGGAAAAACTTGAAAAGAGACCCTGAGAACCAGAAAACACATGGTGAAATTAGAAATAGATGGTATACAGGAAGATTCCCAGAGGTATTACTCAAAAAGAATTCCCTGCACTACCTTGCTGCCCGATCTGTGTTGGGTCACTCAGACCAAGCCACCCCAATACTGCAATGCTCAAAATGAGCACCTACCATCCCTGAACACCCAGCTGTGTTTTTAAATGCTTGGATTTAGCTATGGAGATGCAGCATCCCCTCCATGCCTCTGTTTTCCTTCTCTGAGGAGTGAGGATAATGGCATTGGCTCATTGTCACAAATCACATTGAGCCCTTTGTCTGAGGTGGGAGGGGATGTTTCTCGAAGAACCTCAGGCATTTTGGAAGCATATGTCCTGGTGAAAATCAGTTTGCAATTAGTCTTAGGTGATTTTTGAAATTATTATTCCTCTGCTGGAGGGTGAGGTCTCATCCTTTACACGGAGTTATTGCTCTCTCTCCAAAATGGGAGCTTTTGCTGGCAAAGGTTTTCCCCAATTCCTACCCAGCTGCTAAACAAGCTCTTCTCCATGTCCTGGAGACCTGGGGCTGGACACACATTTCATGGGAATGACCCATGGGCACTGCTGATGCTGCTGCCTTCTCAGCCAGGAGCTTTCCAAATCACTGCTGCTCTTGGATTTCTCTCCCTTCACGGATCTGGCTGAGCCCTTTGAGTGGCTTTTAAATGCCACCTCCCCTGGGACTTGTTAAAGTGCTTTATCAGTGCCCATCTTCCACTGCAGGGATGACCTTTAACTCATCCCTGCTGTTGCTACCTGACTCAGATCACCTTGGAAGAAAGGTTGCCATGGCGATTTCATATTCAGCTCAGCCAAAAAAAACCAGCTTCTGTATCTTATTAAATGCTGCCTTTTGAGGACCCTGTGGATGGAGAGCCAAAGCCAGGAGTTGCCTGCATTCACTACAGCCAGGAGTTTGGCCACCAGGAGTTTCCCTGCCAGCCAGCCTGGCTGTTCCTTACCCCTTTGCCAAGCCAAATGGGTTGTTTTGGGTTTGTTTTTTTTTTTTTCCACGTTAGGTTATAAGCTGGGGGTTTGAAGCCATTAGTATTACTATGAAAACACTCCTCAGCAAAATGTCAATCTGCCTTTTCAAGGGGATTTTTCACTTCTCTAATCTAAACCGCGCTGTCAAATGTCAGGAACGGATGTTTAATGAGGATCAGTTGGAAGCCTTAATTGGATGGGTATTCAATGGGCTTCCTTTTTTTGGTTGTTGTTTTATCCTTGGGATGCTGTTTTCACAGAGATCCTCGTTAAATTTTAGAAGCTAATCTCCATTTAAACCACAAGCTCAGGGAACTGTGGTCCTCAGGGGCTGCTGGGAGCCACGGCTGTTGTGAGCTTTCATGGAGTTCATCTGGAAGGCAGAGAGAAAACCCATCCAGAATTCTTCTCTGGGAGCACTGAGGACCATCTGGGGGCACAGGCAGCTCTTTTGTTGCAAAATACCAAGTAACACACATGCAGAAAACAGTCAAGGCATCAAGGTCATGGAAGGGATGAAAGAGCCTCCCATGGAAGGGAGAAAGAGCCCAGGAGTGATGTGGTGGCTGGCCCAGGGTTCCCTTCTCCACTGAGAATGTGAACAGAGACATGAGGAAGGGAAGTCCACTGCATTCATCTCCAGATGGATTGGGCACCCCAGCATTAGGCAGCAAACCCCTGATCCTTTCCAAGCCCATGAACAACCCCAAACCCTCATAATGCATTAAAACCAGCCAGAGATGATGCCTGCATGCCCTGCAGCTGCCTCTCTGGGCCTCATTAACTCCCTTCCATCCTGTTCCAGTGTTTCCCTGCTGTCACCTCAGTCAGAGGCAACAGGTGCTGCACAAAATGATTTCAGTGTGACTGTCACCAAGCACAAAATGCATTGTGCTCTGTCATCTCAGAAACTACAGCTGAAAGCCCTCCAAGCCATCCAGAGATCATCCCAGCCCACGACCAACATCCTCACTCCACCTCCTGGCATGTGATGCCTCTCCCAGTCCTCTGGCATGTACCATGTTTCTGGCAGACAGATGTACCTGATGGGGAAACAGACATTTGGCAGATCCCCACAGCAGCATGGAATCCCCCCTGCATTTTATTGTCTGTGCAGCACGTGCTTCCTGACAGAAAAACCTTTCCCAAAGGGTTTATTTCTCCACGTGAACTCAGCGTCCCGAGCTCCTTTACACGAACAATTGTTCTTTGATTTTCTTTCCCCCGCTACAAAACAATTTATAGCAGATGATTGTTAAAACATCCTGGTTTCCTCTCGTCGTGCTTTTATTGCGTTTTTAATTAAAACCTTGGGAAGACCATAAAAGACACATCACAGATGCGAGTGTTTCCATGCCCTGTTTCACATTAAACACCCATAAATACCCAAACATCCCTTCAGCACCTCCCTGCCCCCTCTGGCCTGTGGCAAACTCAGGGCTCCACGTTTTCAGCAGACCCTTCAGCTCAAAACTCTCCTATTCCAACACACATGCAACACCTTCCCTCCATCCCTAATTGCCTTTCATTTAACACATGCAATTACCAAAATTACTTCTCCCAAAAATAAACCACAGAATGTTCAGAGCTGCCTGGCTTCTCGGACAGTTTCCAGCCAAGAAACCTGTGCCCTCCTGCTCTCTCCTGGGAAGCTCAGGAGGAAGCTGGCATGCTTGTAAATCTGCTCCTTCCATAAAATCCCCAGAAATGGTACCATGAAACCCATGCTGGAGGCAGGTGAGACGCACAGGTTACAAATCACAACGCCTGCCCGGTCATTTCTAGCCATTTGTTATGGTGTCTTAAGTCAGCAACCTCAACAACTCCCCTGGTCTCCCGCCAGGAATAAAAGTGCTGAAGGAAATCAGGCCACGGTAATTTCCCCAAACCCCAGAGCTAACATGCATGGCAATTAATTAATTTAGTGGAGAGAGTTTTTTTCCCTGCTATGAGCTCTCCCAGGGGCTGCCACAATAGCCCATCTCCTTGGCGGTCATCCCATGGCTTTAATCATGTGTCCCACACAGCCCTGCAGGAAAATTCAGCAGAAATGTTTCCAGCATGGTGCCTGAAATTCAGCCTCTGGGGCTCATCTTTCAAAGCAGAAATGTGACCTGAAGAAGCAGATGAAGTTGTGGTGCTGCTGGGCTGCAAGTTTCTGTTGATTTCGGCGAGGTCAGGACAAGTCCCACCACATGCTGCCTTCTTGATGCAAGAAACAACACAGCATGCTAGGGCTTGGAGTCTTTTGGGGCTAATTATTTGTTTTAAAAGAAAACAAAACATCCAAGTCTGGGGCTTGTGGTTAATAAAGAGCTTGTAGGAGCAAAGTTCATTTTCCCTAGAGTTGTTTTAGTCATGGAAGAACTTCAAGAGCTCTTTCTCCAGCTTCCTTGAATTTGTCATTGAAAGTTGCCTGAATTATGCCTGAAAACATCTTTAAATCTGATCACAGATGGAGCATAAATGCCATGTTATTGAAGTTGAAGGACACAGCTTACTTTCTGGGGAATAATACCGTTGGAGGAAGCTGATACAGAATCGCTAGGATGATTCTTGTTTTGTTTTCTTTTAACCATGTTTCCTTCAAAGCTTCCATCCACAGCACAATACTCACCCACCCCCGTAACTAATTCATTATTTTACAGCAAGTAAAATCAAACAGGAGACAAATGATTGTTGTTTAGTGCCATTAGTTTCAATGGCTTTGCACAATATTTGAGTCATTGGCTCTCGTCTTGCTTTGGAGGAATCCCAAATCTGGATGAATCTACGCGCATTATAAACCATCCATGGGGCCAGGCCAGGCCTGCCTAACAGATGGAGGTCCATATGCTTTGGCTCTGCACCCATATGGAACACTAATATGCAGTCCAGGAATAGAGCATGCCTCTTCTCCTCTTCCTAGCAATCTCCAATCCAAAGTCATTCCCAGACACAAGCCGAGTTAAGCAAATTCATCTGGAAGCAGTGCAGGAAGACACCACAAGACTGATGGTCCAAGCATAATATTTTCCTTGCTCTGTGGTTCCTGCTGAAGCCTGAATTGCAACATTTTCTAGAAAGCAGCGTGTCAGGCTTTCCAGAGCACTGGTTAAAAACCTCATTATGCTGCTATAATGTGCTTTAACCTTTGCTGCCTGGGTCGTGCGAGAACACCGAGCTCTCCATCAGCCCTTGCCGGAGAAGCTTCTCCAGGCAACCAAGCCAGCAAATAGCTGAGGTTATTTTGCAATGCCTGGGAGGTTTTGTTTGCTGGAGGCACAGGATTAGTGTCAGATGGCTTGCCACCATCTCAGCACAGGAGGACTTAACTTTTATTGCTGGCAGCGTTCCTCCGGCAGCGCTGCGGGTTTGCTCTGGCCGGGCGCTTTGAGAGGGGACAATGCTCCTGGCTGCTTTTTGGTGTCCAACAACAGTATTTATTTCTGATCTATGCTCAAAATCTCTGCTTTTCTCGTGGATACAACACAACACATACAGCTCACTTCTGTTTTGAGCACATGAGCAGTAAATTCAGTGCCTTCCCTGTGCGACCTTCAAGGAGTTTGTAATCTCCTTTAGGATGGCATCTCCCCAACCATCCCTGGTGCATGTTCTCCTCCTGCCTGTGCCTTCTTTAGGGAGTTAGACATGGCTGAAGATTCCTTCATTAACCAAGCAGGAGATATTTCCATCCAGGCTGTTTCTTCATGCACAAATTCTCAGCTCATGCACAAAGTCATCCCAGTGGGAAGGGTCAGTGAGTTCTGATCCTGGTTCTTGTAGAAACACTGCTAGATTGGCTTGGAGATGATGTGAAGCAGCCAAATGAATCCTTTCAGCTAGGCTGTGAATGGAACCAGCCAGTCATGGCTTTGCTCGTGCATTGGGTTAGATTTGATGAGCAGGAGTTCATCAAACAGGAGTTATTCCAGCTGGAAAAGGAGCTTAATGCTGAATACCCTGATGGTGCTAATACTGGGAGAGAGCTCCATCCTGTTAGGTGGATGATGATTTTTTTGGTTATCATTCAGGCCTCTATCCAAGGCCTTTCTCAGTAATTTCTTTGCATACATGGGTGATGTGCAACTACCTGGGAGGCAGAAATGAGACATGGAGTCCATTCCCTGCTGCTGGTGGCTTCTCCAACCTGCAGCTTGAGCTGGGAGTGGTGTGGTACCCATGCTGAGGATATGACCCAGTGTGGACATCTGGACATCTTGGACATGAGCAGTACTGGAGCAGCAGAGATTTGCCAACTTGTAGGTGCTCAGTTGTTTTCATAGAGACATATATGATTAAGTGATAGTGAAGAAGAAGAAGGCTAGGAAGTGTTTGATGTGGTTAAAAGGGGGACCCCAAAATGAAATTCTGCTGTCTCGTGCTGAGGGGGATAGAGTAGCATTAAGAGATGAAAATACATCCTAATAAACCATTCATAAATGTGAGAAAATTAAAAACTAAAGCAATCGAAACACAAAAAGAGCTGAAAAATATATGGTTTAACAAAACATTACATTGGAGACCATGGTTATGTGCCTGCTTTTACTTCCTGACATTGAGGGACACTCTGGAGGAAACCAAACCACTTCCCTGCCATCCCCTGTGGGTCTCTCAAAGCTTTAAGCTTTAATCTCCATAGTTTTAAGCCTCTCTAGCATGAAATTGGATTGTTTAAATTTTGAGAAGGAGTGGTGGATAAAAAACCAATATCTATGTCATGATTTGTAGATGATGGAACCTTTTTGGGACTATTTTGCATAAAATTAAAAACTGTATTTGAATTTGTATTGGGATCAGTTGAAATAATTTGTATCCTTTAAGTCAGACTGACTGAAGTGCTCAGTGTTATTCCCAAGAAGTAACCAAAATGCAATGTAAAAATGCAAACAGCTTTCATTACACCTTGAATACAAAATATTGTGTCTTTCTGGTTTGCAAGACCGGTGTCTCAAAAACCAAAAAAAAAAATTCAGTTTTTTCACAGGACTGAAAAACCCCCTCGGGCAGCTTGAAAAGAAATTAAAAGGTAATTTGAATCACAGTGACTATTTGCACTTTGCTCACTAATTATCTGGGCTGTGACTGAAGCAGAGGGTTGGTTATTGACCTGCAGCAAGCCCTGGCTGGTGGGGAGTTTGGGGGAAGGTGATTGTACCTCCTTCATTCCTCTCCTGTGGGGCTGGGAGGGAAGTGGTGTCTCTGGCAACCCTGCCTGGGCAGTGTGGGGAGCAGCTGGGATCCTGTGCCACAGTTCAGAGGAGCTGCTGCCACTCAAATCACCCCATCAGCTTCAAACGAGGCAGTGCAGGTATTAATGATAAAGCATCTTGGCAGTGCAGCCTGTGGGCTCTGCAGTTTGACCAGAGATGTGCTGGGTGACAGGGCTAGAGATGGGCAGGATCTCCCCCAGGAGAGCAACAGCCATGTCATTACATCCATATCCTTATCTATCTATATCTATATCTATATCTATATCTATATCTATATCTATATCTATATCTATATCTATCTATCTATCTATCTATATCTATATCCATATCCATATCCATATCCATATATATGTCTATCTATATATCTATATCTATCTGTCTATGTCTATGTCTATGTCTATGTCTATGTCTAGCTATATCTGTATCTGTATCTATATCTATATATATCTATATCATCTACATCTACATCTATATATATGTATAACATCTATAACATCTATCTCTATATATCTATATATATCTATATCTATATCTATCTATATCTATACCTAATCTATATATAATCTAATATATCTATACTATATCTACACCTAAATATATATATATATATATGCCAAAGCTGTGTCAGACTCCAAGGCTGGGATGTAACCCAGCAAACCATGGCTAAAATAAAAAGCCATTCAGACAGCTGGGCTTCTCACTGCGGGTTGGGGAACTTGCAACACACAAGCCTTATCCCCAAGCTGTTGCACATGGAAAATGCCCCAGGGGCACACGGTGAGAATGCTGTGTTTAGCCAGAAGCAGCTGTTGGAGAATTGCCCCCAAAAGCCACACTGGGAAAAAGCCCCAAACTCTGCGCTTAGCCAGTTGGAGATTCAAGTTTACCTCTATTTTGCAAGTTTAGGTCATTCTTACCATCCAGAGACTGGCCTCACTGCTGGAGGGAGTGGTGGGATGGAGGAGGGAAGGGCAAGGGGAGCTGCTGCTGCTGTTTAGGGCAGCTAACCACATCCACGGTGCAACAGTGCACCTGCACCTCTGCCTAAGCAGCATCAAGACTCTCTTTTGTTTCACTCTTGATGACAGAAGAGCCTTAATTGGGCATGAAGAAATCCATCAAGCAGCAGCCTGGTGCAGCCTCCGGGTCCCCACAGCATCTGGCAGCTGCCGTGCTGCTCCATGGCTGGGAGCTGCCCCAAAATAGCCCAAATATCATCCACCCACCCCAAGCACGGCTGCAGGAGGTGAATCTGAATCTCTGCTCCTGCTGCTCATGGGCAGCACAAGGGGTTTATGCCCTGCTGGGACTTGCTGGAGCCAGGTCCCAGCTATTTGCTGGTAACTGAGATTATAAATTGTATTTCCAACCTGAGGAGCTGCTCAGAGAACCAGACCAGAGGGCTTGACACAACCCACGAAAGCAAGGGGAAATTTCTTGTTGTTTTTGTGCATATAAACACAGCAGAGACCAGCCTGCATGGCAGCAAGGTGAAATGGGAGCTCAGACAGGGATTTCAATAGCTGCAGGGTCTTGCTCATGGTTTAATGCATTTTTACAACAGGGGTGAACAGACTCATTCTGGGAACAGAAACATCACCAGCAATTTCATCCCCCTAAATAATTTGCTTATAACTTGCCTATGCTTTGATGCAGCAGCTGCTTCAAGGGCACCAGAAAAAAACCCTTTTCCCATCCCCTTTTCAGCCCCCAGCACATCCCTGTTGTGCTGCTGTAGCTTCAGCTCAGTAATCTCTGTAGGCACAGCAAGGACATCCTGATGGCTCTGGATGTCTCCCTGGCACAGCACTGACATCCACCCAAGGTGGGCAAACAAGCCCAGCCTTCCCCTCTCCCTCACCAGCAAAGGGGGTCTTGGGCTCTCCCCATCTAATCCCAATGGTCTTGCCTCCCCTCTCCCCCTTCTGTTTGATGAAAATAAATAGGGAATAAAAATAAAACCCCTGCACGTTTATTTTGTTTCTTCTATTTTTATTGAAAAAGAAGGTTTGCTAACAGCAATCAGTACCATGGCCCAGGCCCCTCGATACAACAGTTGGCTTTAGCAGTCCCTGCAGCTCTATCCCTGCTCTGTTCCTCCCCCGTGCTGGGGACAAACCTGGGAATTACCCAGCTTTAAGAACCACCCCTGAATCACTGGAAGCTCCTCGGGATTGCTGATTACTTCCATCCTGCAGTTTTACTCTGTCTCTTTCTGTCTCAGCTTAAGCTGAGGTAGACAGCCAGGTTTAGCTTTATGGTGAAATTAGTCAAGTAAAAATAACACCCGGGAAAAAAAAAAAGAAAAAAAAAGGACCAGGTTAAAAAAAAGACATGAAAGAAATAATTTTCTGGTGCTAGAAAGAAACATCCCCTCAGTGGCAGATTAGCCCACATTTATCCACTATAATGTTGCTTATACCTTAATCTTAGCCATCTTCATCTGACACTAATTAGCAGGCTGGAGGCTCCTATGGGTACAGTAGCTTCTATGGCCCAAAACATGAAAGTGAGCTCTTCCTTTTACCACTTGAAGCACTCAGCTTTTAAAGAGACAATGTCAAGTATTTCAGCCCCAAACTGTACACATTTTAACTTAAAAAACACAGCAGCAGGAGGAGGCCCAAAGGTGATGATACCCAGCCATGGCAGCAGTGAAGTGCTGTCTGAGGTCTGCGTGTGCAATGTTATTTACTCTCCCACAAATTTAACCTAAACAGCTCTCACTGAACCCTGGATTCACCTGCATTCTGGCACTGAGTGCTAATTAGGAGACAAACAGAATAGGCAGAAAATGAAACAGAATCATCAGATCAATCTGATTGCTTCCCTCTAAACCCCCAAAAATCAGAGAAAAGCAAATGTGGTTATAAAAAATTCTTTATATTTTGGGTTCTGTCTGGGGGAAAAAAAAAAAGGAAAAGATTATTTCTGTGATGTTCATCACTAGGCAAGCATCCCATCAAGATCCATCTGACATCCTATTTAACTGTTGAGAGATAATTAGGGCTTGAAAGGACTGGCAGAGCAGGACTCCAGGAATTCAGTGCTGTGTGCTGATTCTTCAGGGAGAAACTGAAAATAAATTATTTAGACTTGAAAAAGTCCCTTGAAGTCCTATGGTCTTTCTGCTTGGCTGGGTCTAGGGCTACCACCCATATTTTGGCAGCTATTTTTGGAGGGGGAGAGAAGGCAGGCTGCTTAGCAGGTAGCAGTTGGGAATTAGAGGAACTAGAGCTGTATATATCTATGGTTTTCATGAGCCCTGACAGATGTTGAATGTCTTTGTGGCACAGTGAGACACTCAACACTAACGGTGCTGCTTTGTGGCAGCAAACCTCCTTCCTGCCACCTTCCAGCATCTCTGCTCCTTCCCACATCGCTCCTTAGAAAAGTGAAATAAACGTTCAGCACCCCCCTCACCATCCCCCTGGCTCAACGCTGATGCTCTCGTTCTCTGGAGGCCCTCAGGTGTGAGTGTCACTGAGATCAGCTCAGCTCTGCTTCCTGCCACCTCCTGGAGTCCAGCTGCAGCCCCGGAGGATTCTCCCCCACCGCTCTGCAGGCTGTGCCCAGCCCAGCTCCATGTTTGGACGGATCTGGGCGCTGGTCCCTGCGGGCAGGACGTGGATCCTGCTCAGTGCCACGGGCAGCCCTGGGCTGTGAGAGCCACCAACAAACCTTCCCTGCCCACCCCACCCCTGCCCCTTCCCTCCCCGCCACGAGCACGGGGCCAAGGACACACCTCGCTGCCCTTGGCCAAACAAACTAACTACCAACCTCGGACCACTCACGACAAACGGCTCACGTTTACCCATCACCTAACAAACCCTCAAAAACCAAGGCCACCTTCACACCTTTCCGATGCAAGGCAAACACCCTTCGAGTCCAGCAAGCCCCACGGCAAGGGGGTCTTGCCCAGGCCAGTCTTGCCAGATGCTCCTGCATCTCTCCTGCCCCTCCCTTGGTGAAACACCGAACAGTTATAATACTCAGGTCAATATATATAGGTACCACGTAGATATATTTGTGTCGCCGTCCTGCGCGGTAACAAAGACAACCAACCCCACCAGGCACCACTCGTCCTTTCTGCCCCCTCCCCTTCCTCCCGTGGCTGTGCAGGAACATGGCCAGGGACCACCCTACGTGGCCCCATCACATTCCCCCACAGTCAGCTTCAAGGCTCCTTGCTGGTGCAGCGTCTTTAAGGCTTTGAACTCCAAGGGCATGGTGTGCGGGCTGGCCTGCGAGGTGTAGCCGTACTTGAGGCTGTCGTAGTAGTGGTACTTGACTGGGTTCTGGTTCTGGTCCAGGGGAAAGGGCCAGAAGCCATAGAGATAGATCTGGTTGCAGAAGCGTGTGGCCAGGGTGTACATGAGGAGGCCGGTGGTGGGTCGCTTGATGTGCACCTTGTTGGTCAGCCAGTACCTGCAAAGGGACAGCAGAGCCTGTTATTCACCTGTTATTCACCTGTGATTCACCTGTTATTCATCTGCACACTGAGCTCGTGTCCCACACGCTTCCTCTCTCCAGCCTCTGACTGAAGTGTATTGGTGATTCAAAGTGAGAGGTTTCTGACTAGCAGAGTTGTCCAAGCCAAGAAAAAGCCTCTCTAGGGACTGCATCCTCCTGCTCTCTGTCTGTTGGTTACATCACACTTGTTGCCATGACACTGAAGCATCTCATGCCTTGACAATCCTTCATGAAAAACAAATTGCTTGCAACAGTGGCCTTCGGTACTTCAACCTACAATTATTTTCCAATCAACCCCGGAGATCAATACCACAGACCAAACCATCCACATGTCAAGTAGACTCCAACAAACCCTCGAAGCAGACAGCCAAACACATGCTGATGACTTTCATTGATGAATGAAGATTTTTACTCTGACAGCAAACACGACAGGGCTGGAAAAACATTTGCCTTGGAACAAAGGGTCACCAGGCTGAAAGAGCTAAAATGCACTGCTGAGTTCCCATTACACCCAGCGACTGCTGCTGTGATCCTGGACCAAGATACATCAGCACACTCGGCAGCATGAGTCCATCAGACACACAATATGGCACATTGCAGTATAAAATATGAGATACGGAGGTCAGCTGTGCTCGCTGCTGGGAAGCACGTTAGTTTTTATGAGGGATGGCAAAAAGAACAGGGCAAGGATGTAGTGATGCAACAGCAGAAATGGTATCAGCTGTGGTATTTTGGGCTGCTGATAAAAGTTATTGCAGCACCAACATCCTGTAAGAAGATGTTTCCAGCGCCTAGTATTTATTGCAAAGGCAATTTATCTGCTTTGCTTAGCAGGAAAACACTGTCAGGGGAGGAAAATGAGAAAGGAAAAGGTTTGGGGAGGTAGAAGATGCCCCCATCAGGCACACTCCCTCCTCCACCAGCATGCCAGCACTGCCCCAGAGCAGGCAGGGCTGGTGCAGGCAGCACATCGAGCTGTACTGCAGCCTGTCAGAGCCCTTGGATTATTGTTAACAGATATTTCCAAGGGCCTGAGCTCAGGTGAGTGACTGGCAGCACCTTGGATAACAGGCATGAGGAAGCAGAGCAGAGCACGTGGCATTTCTGTGCTCTCACCAGACATCTGGGATCCTGAGCTGGGTCCTGCTGTGGCAGTGGAGCCCCAGGAAGTGTCTTGCTCCTCATTTGCACTTTCTGCTGGGCTCCTGAGGGTCTGGTGCTCAGACAGCAGGAACCCTTGGGAGAGCTGAGCCTTAATCCTGCAAATTAGCTTTTCACGAAAGCCATTAAAATTTAGCAACCAAGGCACAAAACGTGCTTGCTTGTTCTCAGCCAGATAAGAGAAGAAATTGACTTTTCTGGTGAATCAAATTCTGTAAGTAGAGTGACTGCCTCAGCACGTGCAGGAAGGGCACAGGGACAGTTTTTTGGGGTGCCACATCCAGGGGTCTTCAAGCACATTGGGGCTTTAGCAAAGGATGAAATTATGTTTTGGGAAGGAGATCTTTGCCTGGCTCATGCTGGCATCCAGCACGAAAAGGGAGCAAGAAACTGGGGGAAAAGCAGCAGGAAAAGCTGCAGTGCCATGGCAAGCTGCTCCCACAGGTAGCCATAAAGCAGCCTCTTTGATGAGTTTATGGGTAAGCACATTAGACCCCCTGTGTGCAGAGGGAAATGGGAGATTATCACAACCATTTAACACTGTGAATTAGGTATCCTCATGCAGCAGGGAAGCCACCTGGGAAGAACTGTCAAGCCATATTAACCAGCTGGCTTTGGGGGAGGACAACTGCCTGAGTTTGTCCTGCAGCTGCTTTAGCCTTATAACTCCCCTTTTTATCAATTCACCAGCTGGAGCACACAAAAAAATATTGGCGACCTTTTGCCCTTCCAAAATATTAATGTTCATGTTTTGTTGAGAGGCTGTAAAAGCTCTGTGAATGTCCAAGGACACTGACAGCATGATGAAGTGACTCTTGCACACAGGCACAGGACATTCATGTGACCACGTTTCATGCATATTAACAGTGAGGAAAACGACCTGGGTCAGACACTGAAGCACCCGACAGACACACGCTGCCCTCTGCAACCCAGCACACACAGAAATCTTAGCAAGACCAACAAGTGTGCACAACTTAGCACCCAAAAGCAGCCCTACCAAAACCAGCCTAGAGCATCCACCTCAGCACATGCAGCTAGTAAGCATTCAGTTCGTAATACTGAGGAAGGGAGCATGGACAATTCATTTTTTTATAATGAAAACTGAAACCTGGCTCTTTTGTATTTCCCCCTGTATTTCCCCCTGTTGCAGGCAGGCTATTGCAAAAGCCTCACTCATGCAGCATTATAAATTCTTGAAGAAGAAGAAACATCTTCTTACAGGATGTTGGTGCTGCAATAACTTTTATCAGCAGCCCAAAATACCACGGCTGATACCATTTCTGCTGTTGCATTACTACATTATAAATTCTTATGCAACACATAATGCCCAATCCATGACACAGGCCATGCCACAGCTCCTGCAATTTGTTTCCCGGACGGTGAAGGTGGGAAATCCTCTGGTGAGGTCTGGGAAATACTTTTTAATGACTGGTTTGTGATGAGAGTGTCGGAGCTATGCAAGATCTTCCTCTTGTCTCTCCCACCACTGTCCACCTGAGACAGCAACCACAATCCTGGTGCAGGAGAGAACAGCTGGGGATGGAAATAAAACCTAATTAATTCTGTAAATCCAAATGAGGTTGTCTGGGCGCACATGGGATGCTGTGTCAACAGCACACCTTTAATATGCGAGGTCCAGGATTTTAATTAGGAGGAAAGATAATCTCGAAGCAGACAGTAATTATTTTTCGAATTGGCTACACCAATCACCATAACTATTAACTGCAACATTTTATGGAAAGAGACAGCAATTAAAAGAGAAGAGCAAAGAGCAGTCCTGAAACCCAATACCTCTGTTCTCAGAGCTGTTCTCCCAGCGAGGACCTCCTTCAGAAGCTGGTGCTGAGTCTGTAAATAAACCCTCAGGGGTGGATGCAGGGATGTGCCTCAGAACAGGGACCATGATGTTGTCAGGGAAAAATTGCCTGAGACAGCTCTGGTTTCAGATCAGGACAGTGACAGATGGAAAATGCCATCAGATCTTCAAGGCCATCTTTTGTAAGGAGGCAGCCTAGACACAAGGCCTAACACCTTTGTGAACTGACATTTAAGAAGAGCAGCTCAGAGAGTCTCATCCTACAGCTGGTAGGTGGTTCTGGTTGCTCCTCATCTCCTGATCACCAACTGGAGAAGATTAGAAGTCTCCTAAGCAGAACTGCTGCTGAACTGGGACCTAAAAGCCCAGTGGGAAGGAATCTTTCAGAAGGCAAAACTCTGAAACTGCCCCTTGGAAGCCACTGCTGCCACCCGAGCCAGGGAAGGTGGCATTTCCCATTGCACACCTGGAGCACACACTCCACTACTCTGACAGTGCTCATCCTCCCCCTGCATCACTGAATTTGGGGAGCAGAGCCTGGTCTGGATTTGGGCTGGAATGCTGAGTGCAAAACTCCTTCCTGCAGACAGCATTCAAGGACTGCTAGAGAGGGCAGGCTGCTGCTCTCTGCTTACCAACCACCTCCTGGCATGTCTGAGAAAAACCTGAAACAACTTGGACCCTCCAGGTAAGGGTTAACCCACAGGATAAAATTAACAGAAAATCCATTGCCCTGATGAAATGAATAAAAGACTTAGGTCAATGAAGAAATCAAATTTCAGCAGTATCAGCTGCATTATTTCATGATACAAATCAGAATAGCTGAAATAATGCAATTTCAGACTCTTTTAAAAGAGCTAATTCATAGAAGTGTGATATAAACACAAGCTGTTGTGGAGGTGCTAGTCCTTGACTGGCAGCAGTGTATTATCAGTCTGCCACACACATCCTGCTCCCAGTAATACCCAGGAAAAACCAGACACAGATAACCAGAGCGAGTGCCTCGACTGACACTGGTGCAGGTAGGGACAGGACCTGCTGGTGCTGGCAGGGGACACAACACATCCCAGTGCTGGGGGGATGGAGATGAAGTGCTGGAGCCCAGAGAGCAACTGCTATCCCTCACTCGCCTTTTTCCAGCCCTTTTCAGTCCAGGTATCAAGTCTTCTCTGTCACCTCGACCCAAAGAGCCATGTACAGTGATGAGAGCTGTGCTGGACAAGTAGGAATGGGCATGTCACCTTCCAGATGCTAACACTGACTCCAAAAACTGGATCTGGTGTCAGTCAGGCTTTATCCACAGGCTGGGCAAAGCCCAGACACCAAAGCCAGCCTCCGTGTCCAGACTGGATCCACACTGTGTGGCCTGGCTCTGGTTTTGGTGACTTGGCACAAGCAGATCAGTTCTGAGCCACAGATAAATAACTCTCCTCTCCTCCACGTCTTGAGCTCTGCAATGCTCTTTCAAACCCTCAAGTTAAAGCATTTCCAAACAGACAGAAAAGGAAAATAATTGAGAACAAGCTTATTTCTCCCGCCTTTCCTTTCCATGCTCTTAGCTTCTTTTAATAAAGACTAAATCTTCCTGATTAACAGGAACAAATTAACTCTCTTGGGGCCCCAGTGCAGACACCACAGCTCGGGTTCAATCTGCCTCAAGTGCAGAAGGAGAGAGGATAATGGCTCACACTAGGAGTTTTTTGCAGGATATCCACTGATGTAACCCACACATGCCTCTATGGGGTGTCCACAGTTCCCCCTCACACCAGTCACACACACACACACTTGTGAATGACTCTGGACATCTTCCCTCAACTGAGTGCAGGACCACAATCCTTAAACCATTTGTTTAATGTTCAGGGGAAGGGCTTTAAGGCATAAGACCCCAGGGCAGAGGAAACATTTCAGAGGAAACATGAAACACCATAAGGGAGGAAGCATGAATTAGCTGGTTTAGATAACCCACAAGTGGGTGATGCTGGCCAGACACTGGCAGATACATCAGAACTGATTTCAAGGAGGGTGAGAAAAGCTGAGCTGGGAGGGCTGGGAAAAGGGAAAGCAGGAGCTTAGGTTTGATGTGTTAGAAAAAGGCAAGGCTGCAGAGGGATGAAAAAGTGCAGTCAGAGCAACAGGTCAGGCGAATCATCTGCACACACATCCTGTGTGGCTGCAAGTGAGGCAGAGGATGCTGGAATGGATGTGGCATAATGGGGACACAAGGCGAGGAGGGACCAGGTGAGGGTTCCCACCATGAAGGTTTCCACCACAGCTGACGGATGGGAAAGGGCATTGAGCTCTGAAAACCCAGCGAAGGCTCAGCCCCTGTTTGGGTGTGAGGACCCAGGCAGACATCCAAGGCAAAGATGAATGCACCCTGTGGTCTGTCAGGCTGCAATTCTGAGAGGCTCCCTGAACTCTGGGCAAGGCAATCGCTGTCCTGGAGAGCGCATGCCAACTGTCACAGCTATTTGGATGTTAAATCTAACAGGGGCCCGAGCCAAGGAGCTGGAGGGTTTATTGATTTTTAATTTTGTTTTTCTTTCAAGAAGCCCTTAACAAAATCTTAAGGGATTGGAATTGGTTACTGCCAAGAAACCCTCGTGATGGACACAGTGAGAAATGCTAGACCAGATTAGACAAAGTGAAACGTGTCCACGAATTCGCTGCAAGCAGTGACAGACAAACCTCCAGACACAATTATTTTCCCTCTCTTCCTGCACTTCATGTTATTTCTCTCACAAAAGCTGCTTGGCAATAGGGATTACAAGGCTTTTTGGAGACACCAACAGACGACTTGTAAGGGGCTTGCTTGCTCCCCAGCCAGGTGAGGAGCATGGGGCTCGACAGATGAATTGCTCAGGAGACAACTTATGGAATTGCTGTGCAGTGAGGCACGCACACACCCTGAAACACACAGCACTGGCCCCAGGAGCTGGCTCCCTGCCACCAAACTCCTTCCCTCTTCAGCCCAGGGGGTTGAAGGAGCTCCTCCATCGGAATGCTGAAGGCTCTCTCCCCTCCTGGTGTGAGCTGAACCGTGAGAGAAGAACCGCCGTCCTATTGCACCGATTATCCGGAATCAACAACACAAAAAGCTATCAGCAAACATTTAAGGCACCCTCACAGCTAGAAAGGTGATGTCTCAAATGATGCTGTTAAGGACAACAAAACCAAATGCTTTTTACTTATCTCAGCAATGCACACTCTACAAATGCCCCAAAATGCACTGAAAATTATAGGAAAAACGCTCAATTGCCACTGAAATGTGTTTTGGTTTGAGGGAAAGCAGAGCAGGACAATAAATACTGTGGTTCAAGGAGGAGTCAAGGGCTCACTAATCTGTTTCGCTGGTAGTGGAGGAAGAAAAGGCAACGCTTTTGTGGCCAAATTGAAGTTGGCTGAGATGTCAGCCTTTGTAGAAAGTGCTATTCCTTGGGAAAAAAAATACATAATGGGGTGCCTTGGCTGAAAAACTTCCCCCATTTCTCATTTCTTTGTGAATTCCAAATCAACTCAGGGTAGATGATAAAGGGGAGTTTTACCCAGAAAGGGAGAAGATGGGACATCTCTGCAACAGCAGCCCACTGCAGCACAGAGGGATGTGCTGTGGGTTTGTGGATTATCGATTCTCTGCTGCACACCACATGCCACAAAATGTATTTGTTTCACAAATCTCAGATCTGTCAAACACAAGGGTAGTGTTGTGAACCAGCACAGTCCACAGTGAGAGCTGGAGAGATGGGATGTTGTTGGAGGCCATATTCCTCAGAAGCAAAAATATGGGATGGTCACAGGAATTGGACAGTGTCACAGAAGATGAATAAGTAAACTCCCAGTGATTCTGGTCAGTTTGAGCCGAGGAAGGACTTCTTCACCCCACACCACATTGTATCCATTACCCTGAGCAGATAATCAAGACAACCCCACTGGTACCTGAGAGATTTCCTGTACAGCACCAAGAGCATCAGCCACATCCCTCAGCTGTGCCCAGTTCATTCAGTTCTGCCTGAACCACTCTTAAATCCACCCAAGTCCAAATTTGAGGAGGCTGCACCAAGGAAAAGGTGAACACTGACTCCAGCCTTGCCCCAGAACTGCACTGCCCTTTGCCCCCCAGCCCTGAGTGACTCCTCTGAGAGCTCCTGGGCCAGGCCACAACACACTGGGTCAGTGCTGAAACGCTTCCATCAGTTCTGGCTTTCTGAGGGGGCTGCAGTTCTCATCAGATTAATTGCTAATCACTAGGCATCCTTGTTTTCCTGCTGATAAGTGTGAGAGCAGGAGGGCAGGTCAGGCAGCAGCTCCTTTGGCTTAGAGGGCAATCCTTGATGAGGATTAACACTGGTCTCTGTGGTTATAATTGAATTAGTGCTGTCAGGAGCCACCTTCTCCACTGCCCCCAGCACTGTGAGCAGCCCAAAGGACAGGACTGAGGTCTTGGATGTATTTCCAACCAGGACCTTGGAGCTTGCCATCAGCATCAGCCACTGTCCAGCCACATGCTGGTGCCTCATCCATCCCTGACACCACCAGCTCACTTAACCTGCTTGCTGCTCTGACTGGCTACATCCCTCTGAGCCCCAGGAGGGATCCCCCAAACCCACATTCCTTGCACAGGACCCCAGTGAAGTCCATGGTTACACTAAAAAGTGCAAAAGGAAGACACTACTCCAAGCCATGGGGGAGAGAGGGTGCATTGCACCATGCACAAGACAGCACTGAACCCCTGGGCTTCTCCCAAAATTCCTGCACCTCCTCCAGCCACACAGGTCCTGCCAGTTACAGGTTGTGGCTCCAACACTGCTCTGCTGGAGCTGCCCAGGGACAACCAGCCATGCCAGCCAGACCAGCTGGACTGCAGGGCTGTGGCACAGGAAGGCCAGGAAGATGCTGTGAGTTGGAAGATAAGCTCCAGCAGCTGAGCTTGCGGAGGCATCCTCCTCTCCTGTGGGAAAGTGATGCCTAACCCTTGCCAACTCCTCTGCAAAGCTTCCTATGGGAAGTTTCTGGCACTGGGAATGGTTGCCAGCACAGGATTAGCAGCCTGTTGATTTAAAGGGCTTATTACAGGAGCTTAATTCTATTTTGACAGATGAAAGTAAGTCAATTACAGCTAGAAATAGCTCCGAATTTGGGTTGTGGGATTTTTTCTCTTCCTGTCTTCCCTTTCCATGAGTTGTGATATCATTTCCTTCCCTTTCTTTACCTCAAAGCCAGTGTTTTTTGTAGGATGCCTCTCTGGCCCAGGGAAGCCTCCAGCACAGGCATTTGGGCCACATGTGGTACTTACCTGTTATTGCTGCCTGTGAGACACTGTGGCACCAGAGCCTCCATTCCTCCCAGCACCCCAGGCTGCCCTAGAGCACCTCCCTGGGCTCAGTCCTGCAGGAAATGCCCCCCAAACCTGTCACCTACCCACCCTCAGCACTGACACACAACCTGAGAGGGGACAGGCAATACCCAGCAGGGACCAAGTGACCAGCAGAGCTCAGGCTCACAGGTGTGGCAGGGGGGAGAAGTGCTCAAGGAAATCAAGGAACATTAATGCCAACGCTCAGAAGCACTGAAGTTGGGAGCACCAACTACACAAAGAAAATTCCCATCTTGTGAGATTAACAGTGTCTAGTCATGGTCAGAGGACAACTGCTGCCATAAGTCATCTCCAGCAAAAGTCGCTGTCTGCCTGAACTCCCTAAATGCCTAAGGAATCATGAGGAATCAATCTCTCTTCCTAGAGAAATAAGGCAAAAAAGCAAGAGCCTACCCCATCCCCAAATCATTTACATGGAAGTTTCACCCCTGGAGCTCTCTTTTACAACCTCCACATCCCCACCACACCTGTGTCTCCTGTACACCTGAAGATGCAAGCGGAGAGCAGAAAGACCCTTTTCTTCCCCCACAGTATGCCCATTCCCCACAACTTGGCCCTATTTATCTGATGAGCAGGACCACACCATGTCACTCCCCTCCCAGCCAGGCTGGCACACAAACTCCCTGACTTGAGGACCTGTGTGAGACTTGTACATGTCAAGCACAAGGTGACAAATCTCATTGCTAGCTCAGTGCACACATTTCTCCAAGGAAAGCCCTGACCAAAGGCTTGGGAGTTATGGTGACATCCCTGAAAAGCACTGGAAGACTGAGGACTGGATTTTGCTAAAAGCCCTCACACTCCTCAACGAGCACAGTGGGGAGCCTCTGCCTCTCAAGGTGGTCTCCAGTTCTTATCTAGGGACCATCCACCACCCCAAGACACAACTTGCACTGTTTTCCTCCAGCACAAACCCACGGATTGCTCCCCAACTCAGGAAATCCTGGCTGGCACCACAGCAGAAAGGCTCTCACCCTCGGACAGCGTGCAGCAGGCGCAGCGAGGGGTAGGCAGTCCTGACATTGATGTGGTGCTTGAGGATGAGCTCGTTCACCCACTCCACTCGCTCCTTGCCCCCCTTGGCCATGAAGGCTGGGATCCAGAGGATGCTGCCGTTGAGGCTGTGCAGGCGCTGCAGCAGCTTCTCCCGCCAGGTCTCGTTGACCAGGTCCTCGAAGGCGCGTTGGATCACCGACGGGTTCATGGTCACCAGGTCTGTCTTCATGCCCACGTCCTGGGAGTACTCCTGCACAGGGGCCAGGTTGCACCTGCGAGGGGAAACACCCAACAACCCTGTTCAGTGCACTGAGAGAGGGCAGTGACAGGCACGAGAGGGTGTGATGCCACAAGCCAGTGACAATGTGCCCATTCACCCCAGCTGTTGGGAGGAAGAGGAGGGAGAATGACTCTCTCTGCAATAAATCAGTGATGATGAGCCATCTCCATCTCAGGCCACCATCCCTCACCATGATGGCACGTGCACACGTGTCCCTCTGGGACAATGCCAGTGTCAGCCACGACAGTGGTGTCTGGTGGATGGTTTGTAGGGAGCGGCGGCTCTTCTGGTGCTGGTCAAAAATAACATCAGCAACAAACCTCCACACTTTGCTCCCACGGCAGATTTGAGACAAAACAGCCTTGCCCATTCAAGGAAAGTGCTTGCCTCTTAATTCCAGCCCTGCTGGAGTAACATTATCCCAAATGCCTTTTCTCCTCCTGGTGAGTCTCTGCAAGCAGCAGACCTGGTGGCACCAGTGGTGATACTGACACCAGCAGGAGGGGGATGCCAGGACATGGCCTCCACAGGGCCTGGCTGTCTGCAGGCTGTGACCCTCAAAAACACCTCTTTCTGTAGAGTTCATTGGTGTCTCCTCTCAAGTTGTACATGTGGGCACAGGTCACATGCCATGAGCTCCTGTGTCACACCAGCAGGAGGGCTGAGGACCTGTGGGACAAACTGATAACAAATCACCCTTGTTTTGCAGTGGTTTCCTCCAGCTCCTACAGGGGGGAATCTGTGTCTGTGCCATGCACGTGGCACAAGGCAAATGGCACCAAGAACCAGCTGATGGGGGAATGCAGAGAGATGCTCCCCCAGCATTGTAAAAACCAGAGGGTACCCATGTGTTTGCACACTGAGTGCTCTGCTGTGGTGTCTGACAGTGAGGTTACAGTATTTAATGAGCAGGAATGGCATCCTAACCATCTGCCTCGATAATCAGCCATTATTACTGCTTTCCCTATGTTACAGATGGGGAAACTAAGGGAATGGTGGAAAGGAAATCCAGCTACTGGCATGGGGGCCCTTTGATTGACTCGTCATGGGAGCGAATTCACTGAAAATAAACATTGGACCTGTATCCTGACACAGACCCAGCCACTGGGCCCTGCCAATCCTGCTGAAAAGGCTGCCTGGATGGAGCAAACCTTCTGCAGGAAGATGCAGGTTCCAGTAGTGGCTCAGACAACCTATGGTGGGAAGTGTGTCTGTGCCAGACCTGCATTAGCACATGGCTGGGGAGAAGTCACTCAAAATCCCTATCCTCACATCCAGAAAAGCTTTTCTCCTGCTATCTTGCTGCCTGATGTGAATGCTCCTCACTGAACTTTGCCAGAACCATAATAAGCAGTTTTCCTCTTTGCTCACTTGGGTTCCAGTTAAGGATAATGCTCTATCCCCTGTGGACAAGCTGGAGCTGCCAGCAGCCAGGCAGCTGGAGCAGCAGGGGTTGAGTGGGGGACAGAGGTGACATTATCCTCGTTCCCACATCACACCAGCACCGCCTCTGTGAGCTGCTGATGGATTGGGCTGTCCTCGTAATAGACTCACCAGAAAACAAATGTCTGCATGGACATAAATCATCTGTGGATTCCACAGCCTCTCAGCTAACAGGGGCATCAGGCTGCGAGGGCAGGAGCACCTCCTCTCCACTTCAGACACCTCCAGCAGAGAATTTGGTGTGTCCCAGTGGGGCTCAGGATGTGCTGGGGCACTGCAACTGCAGGGACAACAGCACTGAGGACAGAGGGGACACAGGGGAGTGTCAGACCTGGGCATGCACAAGTGTGGTGCCAGGGCAGCATGTGGTGCAACCTGTTCTCCAGGGCAGAAGTGATTTGGGGAAGAACAGGGTTTGTGAGAGCCCACGATGGGGTTTGCTTGCAAGAGGGCAAATGTGGGAGAAGAGAAGGGAGCACTTTGGAGGGTTGATGGTGCACCATGAGAAGAGGCAAGGTGCACTTGCAAGACCACTGGGGAGCACTCTGAGATGGGTGGAAGGGTTTGCAGCAGGAAATTTGCATCTGTGAACTCTCTGTGCATGTGGGGCTGCAAGGCTGCGCTGCCCCAGGTGACCAGGATTCCAGCCCCTTGCACTGCTCCAAAGGCCCCTGAGGTCCCCAGAGGCAGATCCCCCACACAGGAAACAGCCCCCTTACCTTATGACAAAGCTGTGAGCGTCGATCTCAGGGCCACAGCCACTGCTGAGCAGGACCCCCGAGTTGCCCACAATGGCACAGGTGGGGAACTGCTTGCCCTTGAGGGGAGAGGTGCGGGGCAGCAGCTCATACAGGTTCTGTGAGACGTTCATGGTGCTGTCCCTGTCAAAGACATAGTGGATGATATCCCCCGGCTTCAGTGTCCCCTTCAGCACTGAAATGTCCTTCTCTGCATCCAGGAACTTCAAGATCTGTTTCCTGAGGACAGGGGAGAAAACAGCCCTATCAGGTGAGGTACAGAGATAACTTGAGTCAGACACAGGATGAGCTCTTGCCTCCTGGCTGCCCTCACTCTCTGGCCAGTCCATCTGACCAATGCTCTCCAGGAACAGCTTACAAAAGGATATCTCCATCTCAAAGCCTGCTCCCTCCCCACTCATCCCTGCCCGGGGCAGGCTACCATAGTCAACCCACCATTCAGCGTGAATTCCTGAGTTTACCCTGGGAAGAAGGTCTCCTTCCCTCTGTGACCCATCACCTGCACACAAATTCCACTTGGCCCGAAAATCAGGGGCTCAAGTGCCCCTCCTTTTGTTGTTGCCAGGCCAGCTGGTTCAGCTGGGAATTCATTTCCAAGCGATCGCTTACAGATATGAAGCCTAGCTCAGCAGGAGATAAGTCTTTTTATTTCTTCCTGACTTCTTTAGATGATACACGGAGGCAATTTGCCAGCTTGCACTGGAGAGGACCAGATCTGTCTCTCGTCCTATAGGTAATTACCAGTACCTGATCTTCAAAGAGAGTGTCTGGTTGTGTCTCCATTTGGATGAGGCTGGTTTAATGTTGTGCTTAATGCTTTCATTACTTCTGTCAACAACAGCTGGAGACGAGGAGTCATTTATTACTACTTCAGCTCTAGAGAAAAGAAAGTCAGGGAGAGGGAGACAGAATCCGTTAGCATCCCAATGGCACTTCTAATCACTGTCTTCAGCTCTGGCTGCTGGAATTCAAACTTCATCAGAGGAACAAAATTGTAGTTATTAGCTAAACAAGAACTGAAAGCCTTTTCGTATTCTGCTACACTCAAGCAGACAGACAGAAATCCTTAAATACCCACTCACTTCCATGAACACAGACTGACAGCCAGACACAGCTCCACAGAAAACACACTATTACACAACAAGCTGCAGAAAGGCTGCACAAAAGAACACACAGTGACAGGCTGGCAGATGGCCACCTGCAGACAAGACCCCAAAATTCACTTAGAAACTTCATAGCCAAGGCTGCTGGCCCTCATGGTTGCACATGAGCATCACAAAGCAGAGACAGCTCAGCTCCTGGAGATTAAAATCCTCATCAGAGAGAAGCAACTCTCTCTTCACCTAACAGAGAAATTAATTCAGCTGCGCTGCTGGGAGCTGCTTGTGAGGCTGGGCTGTGAGCATCCTGTACTAAAGAAGGGCAGGCTGGCTCACTGGAAACTTTCTCCCTGCTTAGAATTGAGCAAAAGGATTTCAGCATCCCTATCACCTGTTCCAGACCACGAAATGAGCAGCAGCCAGATGCTGGAGATGATCTCTGGGAGACCCCAGTGTTTAATCCCTGCTCTAAGAAGCAAATCAGCCCCAGCACTTCTGTGCCATTTAAATCAAATCGCATGAATTGAAGGAGCCTCCAAATATTTGGTTCCAGCCAGCTGCCCTCCAAAAAGAAAAGCCAAGCATCTCATCAAGAAGCTGTGTGTGTATCTGCAGCCCGAAAAAGCCTTCACACTTCAGAGCACTCTGAAAAATACACAGCCAAAGCACTTGCTATCAGCTAAAGGGAATCTCCCTCTCCACTGCAAAGGGCTTTTTTCCAGCTGGGAAATGCTTTGTAAATAAAGGCATTTATATAAAGCATGTAAACCCCAAGGAGGGAGCAGAGTGAGAGATGGGGCAGAGGTGGTGGCCCAGGCTCATGGACAAACATCCAGCTCCTGGGGACACATCTTCAGCCCAGGGAAAGAGCTTCTCAGGACACAAAGTGGCTCACACTGTATAATGTTTCAAAAAGGCAAGGAAATGTGCTTAAAAATGCTGTCTGCCAGTGTCCTGGTGTGTGTGTGTACAGTACCTCTCCAGAGGCTGCCAGTCTGTTAGATTTGTTTGCTTCTTGCATTTTGCTGCATCACTCATGTCTTGGAAAGCTTACCTAGAAGGTGTCAAAAATTGTAATGGAATTGTAAAGCAATCCTGGGAATTACTACGATTTTTCTGGTTTTGCCCGTTTTCTGTGTTTTGATCACGGGTGGTGACATCATCACAGAATGGTATCACTCTTTCTTGCACGGTGTGACTAAGCTTTCCAAACGTGCCACTTGGCAATGCTGGGCTGACAGGGAATCATTGTAAAAATAACACAGAGAGACACTGAATGGGGCTGGGATGCCAGGGAATGACTCTGCCACAGAGGGATGTTCCTGGAGTGCACTGCAATAAAACTGAATGGAGTTCTGATCCCAAACACAGTGATCTCTCTTCTAATAGCACTTAAAACTATGGAAAATAGCAACTCTATCACTGACTTATTTTCACAATAAGTAACTCTTTCTCATTCTCTCAATCACCGCAACTTTCGGATCCTTGGTTATTTTCAGATGATTATTGCACTGAGCTGGAAGAAGGAGGGGGAGAACCGATTAAGAAAATGCAAAGCAGAAGTGAAAAGAAACAGATACATTTGCTAAATAAGAACAGCACTATCCAGCGAAGAGGAGAGGCAGATTAATAGCTGCCTTACAGCAAAAACAAATGAACACAAAATCTAATTTACAAACCTATTAGATTTGCTATGTAAGCTGTTCACAGCTGATCTGATTGTACCTCTGCCTCCAGAACTCCTGCAAGACAAAGGAAATGCATTATTTATAAATCCAGCTCCTTTTTGCCAAGCATTGTTCAAAAGTCAAGAGATCCTGCTCCGAAGGGCTCCGAGCAGAGACACTGCCATGCCACCTGTGTCCCACCCCATCCAGAAGGGAGATGTCCTGGTGCCTCTGAAGGGCTTTTCATCCATTGTCACTGCTGCCCTGCTGTGACCGTGAAACCATTCCGGCAAAAAACGCTCCGAGCCACCCCAATTAATAATACCTGCGTGATCTAACCAGCCATCAAAGACATCTGCTCTCGCTGCCTCAGCAGCGTGCACCCTACAGCTGCATTTAACACATCCCTACTTCTCTTTATGAGCCAGGTGTTAGCAGGGCACAGAGAAGGTCTCCTCCAACTCCAGACTGCCAAGGCACTTTCCCTGTTGTTTTCAGTTAGGGACTGAACTGAATGATCTGGACAGGATTTCCCCCACTGTCTTCACCTAGGCTTTTCATTCAGAACACCCATTATCTCTTTTTTATCCAGACTGAATAACCAGCCTCCTTGACTTGTGGAGACCTCATCCTCATGGTGTACCTTCTCCCAGCTCCCAGGGACCCAGTGCAGACCCAGAGCTCCATGCCAGCCCGCTCGAATCCTGTGAGTGACTTCAAGCCCCTCATCCCCACCTTTGGTCTAAGTCGGCTGAAGCTACAAGGCCAACTCACCACAGTCATTCACCGGCTGGAGCTGAGACCTGAAGTGACAGCAGTGTCACTCCCACAGCCTGACACCACCACACAAGGACAGATGCCAGACCAAGACCTGTGGGAATGAACAGCCAAAGTTTCCAGCACCTACATGGTACTATGTTGAAGAACTTGGACCAAGCTCCTTCAAAAAACCACACCATTCACACAAGCTGTGGATCCTCACTTAAAAATAAATACATACAAGTATTGATCTGCATCTATTTGGCTGCTGTGTCCCTTCTTGCTTTAACCTGCTGTTCTCAAAGGGGTCACAAAGAACAAGCCACCCACCTTGTGACGCTCAAGGGAGCTGGGCTCCCAGTCAGACACATTTTAACGGCCATGTGCTCATTGCTCTGTTTTATTGTTCCCATTGCACAGATATCCCAATGAGCACACTCATAAAGAGAACCAAATTCTCTTCCAGCAGAAATATTGTTACCCAGAAATATATACCTAAATGAAAATGTATCTCAGGAGAATGTATTTCTACCAGTTCTGAAAAAAAAATCCCAAATGCGTTAGACAAAAATGAAAAAGAAATTGCATGTGTGAACGCATTTGGTGCCATTAAAAAGGATTTTCAGACTCGTGGGATGCGACACAAATCCCCTCATTAGGCTGAGCACAGCCCTCAGCACCACGTAACATCAAACCCTTGCAAATGCCACCATGGTTTTCCCTTTCCTCCCTCCTGCCAGAGACCATCCATGGCCAAGCTGGAGTGATTCCTGCTCCGGCGCTCTCCTCTCTCCTTTGACAGACCTGAGAGCTGTTTCATTTTTTGGTGCATCAAGGGAACAGCAGGGCTGGCTCATTCCTGGAGCCTACTGGCATTTAACAAGCCTCCACATTAATGGGGTTCACTGCAGGGTGTGGGAGCAGACTGGATCAGTGTGCAAACCATGCTCAGAGACGTCTCCTCTGAAGGAGCCTTCCAAATGGGATTCACATTCCTTCACACTTGCTGTAGGACAGACAAAGCTCAGAGAAAAAAATTTTTCCCCTGAATACATGCTGGTTCACAGTCTCTGTGAAAGGAAAAAAAATGGAAATTAGGGAGTAGAGAAGACTACTCCCTAGGTGTTAGTTCCCACCTCATCCACATTTTGTGGCTACAGCAGGAAGGATTCAGAGCATCACAATGTGTTATTCAAATGCATTCATCCAGCCTGGCTTTACATGCCCTCAGTGACAGGTCTGTGTGTCTCCTCCTGGGATTGAGGCACGTGTTGGGGCTGGAGATGCTGGATGTGAGGAAGACAAGTTGAGAGCACCTCTCCCAGCTGCCTGTGTGCAGCCTGGTGGGGAAGCAGACTGCCTGGAGGTTCCCAGCTCAGAAACCCCTCAAGGACAGTGGCAGGGGTAACTCTTTTGCCCTCACACACTGTGAAAAGCAAAAATATTGCAATGCCAACAGCAGCATGAAGCATTCTGCTGTCATAAATGAATATGGAGAGGGCAGCTTAGTGGTGGAGGAGAGCAGGGCTCTGCAAACCATCTCTCCATGGCACTGGGATCACTGCCCTGCTGGCCAGCAGCACACACGATGCTCTTGTGGACACCTGAGATGCTGGCAAAGACACTGCTCCCTGTGCCAGCCTTGGTTTCCCTCTCCAAGACAAGGAGACTGCTCAAAGTTGGGACATGATACTTGGCTGAAGGTCTGAGCTGGTTTAGTGAGTCTTAAAATGCTCAAAACTGTCAGTCTTTTGGTGCTTTGTGTGCTACACTACAACTCCAGCATGTTTTCCATACAGTCTCCCTCTGTGCAGTGGAAGGTGATGTGTGCTGCATGCAGGATGCCCTGTCCAGCCATCCTGCTCAGCTCAGCCCACTGGTGGGTCCCAGCCAGACAAACCAGCTCAAAACACCCAGAACTGAGCCAAGAACAGTATTTTCCAAGGTCTGCCATACTTCTTTACCAACACAGGCAAGCCAGCACCCCTGTGTGCCTTCACTTCCCCCACCTGGGAAGAGGAAAACATTTAGAAATGGAGGGTACTAATGAAGAAGCACGTGCTAAAAAACAAACCAAAACAATCAGTCCATTTTATTATAGCTTCCTGGGCTGGAGTTTCAAATCTCTTTGCTTCAAAAGGCGAAGACCAACCTCGATTAAAATAGCACAGATAGCATTGATTTTGAAAAGCTTTCTAGTGCTACACTGTGTTTGGGTTGAATTGCCTTATTAATCTAGTTGTTATCAGTTTGATTGTATAGCCAGCTCCACAAAGTCCCAACCTGTTTCCTAATCCTATTATTTATAAAACATTTTTCTTTGAGCTTCTGTTGGGATGTTTTCCAGTGATAAGTTGCATCTATATGTGCTAATGCCATCTTACTGACTTATGCCATCTTTTCTCATTTTTGCTGGGATTTTCAAGCTGCATTGCCACTATCTAAGATATTATATAGGTCAAAACATTCAGTGCTCAGATGTAAAGTGACACTGATTCATATATATCAGAGGATATAAAACAAAACTTGTCTTATGGTTCAGACCCAAATGCTCTTGGATGAATAATTTCTGACAAATCAGGTATGCAAAGACTCTTCTATTCACCCACTGTGAATGGGCCTGTTTAGGGTTTTTGCTTCCCTTTTCATCGTTTCTTGCTTCTTAAATGCTTCTCTTAATTGTTGCTAGGTAAGTTTGGTCTCGCTTCGAGCCATTCTGATACGTGAAATCAAAGCTGCTTTGACTGAACAAGTAGGTCACAGAGCCTCGTCGGGCTAAGAGCAGACTTCATGTGTCCATGTTCCCAGGCTCACCAATTAGAAAATGTGTTTTCCATGGGTATTTTACAATGGCCACCCCCAAGTCCTGCTTCCCCCAGCATGTGTGGCAGGCGATACACATGGGAAATGGGCAAGAGAAATGTAAGCTAACTGGAAATTTCAGCCATACCCAACCACCCATTTCATAAATCAGAGAATGATTTAGGTTGAAAAGAACCTTAAAGATCATCTCATTCCAACCCTCCTGCATTTAACCACGTTTGTGAAGCTCATCCCTGGTGGAACAAAACCTCTGCCTCTTCCTGACCTTGGGCAACCCAAGTCCTCCTCCCTCCTTCCCATAAAAGATAGATAACAGTCCCTTGGGGATTATTAAGCAGAATTTATCCACCTGAATTCCTCAGGAAGAGAGTTCAGAGCGCCACAATTTTTACCTGAGGGGTTCAAAAGACTAACACCTACTAATTAGGTTTTCACAACCTGCTTTTATGTTAGGTGCATTTTATGATCCTTGTTTTACAGCTGGGACAGTGGGGGTGAAGTGGCTGGGCCCTTAACACCAAAAAATGAGTTCCACAAGCCAGGAGCAGGCATTGTGAGCTGCCAGCAGACCTGTCCTCTTGAAAATTCTGTTTTACTTGCTGAGAACAGGTATGGCTCTTGCTGGGTGAGAATGCCCAGAGCACCACAGGAATTGATCTAAAAAGGTTTTGGTTTTGGCCCAAAAAGCAGAGGCAGCCAAGAGTCTCTTGAGATGGCTGCAGACTGTGCACATTAAGGCAGTATATTAAAAAAAAAAATAAATCACCACCTATATTTACTTTGCTTTTTAAGGACTGCTCCAGTGTTGTCCTCGAGACCAGAACTACTTTATATATTTGCTCCTGCTGATGCTCACAATGCTGTGAAATGTGGATCAGGACACAGGTTTCAACCCTCCCTTCCCCTTCCCTGAAATTCAGGTTTTATGTTGAGAACAGCAGAACAGCCAACACGACTCTAGGGCTTTTAGGGAAAAATTGTCACATTTCCAAGTTGTCTGTGAAAGAGAAATAATTGGCTTACAAACGCCAACCTGTCCAGCCCTACCCTGCAGGGTGGACCAACAAAGGTGTCTCAGGACCCCAAAGTGAGAAGAAACTGAGCCCAGAATCTGAGCCAGGATTCCTTGGAGATTGTGTCCTGGCTTTCCATCAGCACATCAGGGTGTGGCTGAAAAGATGGAAAAAGGACACATTAATCAGAAAGGCCCCTTGTGGGCTGCTCTACAGACACTCCTGTGGTTACTGTGGGGTTTAGGTCAAAATCCACCCATATCCATCAAATGCTCTGCTGTCCCAGGAGAGGCAAATTCAAAGAGTAAGGGCTGGTTAGCCCCACGTGTAAATCAACTTGCAAATCAGAAACAAAAGCCAGAGCTAGACAAGAAGTGATGGGATCAGAGCTGCATTTCTGAACCTTGAGATCCTGTACTCAAACAGTCCATTGTGCATTCTCCTGGTACCACTCCCCCCTCCAGGAATGCTGCTCTTGCAGGCTGCAGCATCATCTCACCTTCCTGCATCCCATCTCATAACACACTGGGGGAGCCAGGACTTCAGACCCTTGCAGGTCCATCCTGTGACATTTCACCAAGTGTTTTGGAGGCTCTCATCCTGGGATGTGGAGGAGACTGTGATGAAGAGAAGTGGTGGTTGCTGGGTGGTAGCTGCACTCCCCAGGCGAGCAAGGGATTAATTGGGAAGACATTTCTAAAGCAGTTGTCTGCTCGGACAGAAGATCCTGCCATACATCTTGATGAGATGTTCGAAATTGCACTTCAATGTGTTTAAAAAATCTCACTTGATTATATTGTCACAGCTTGGCAGCCCAAGTGTCAAAAACTTCCTAAACATCAGGTGCTATTTTTAGTGTTCCAAGCATAATTCTTTCTATCGAGTCAAACAATTGCATTTGGGGAAGTGTGCCCATATTATGGCTTTCAGAAACATCACCTGGTCCAGCTGGGGTTCCAGTGCAGTGCTCAATCACCTCAAGATGATCTTGTTTTATCACTGCTCTAAAATACTCACATGCTCACAAGGCTCAAATGTCAGACATTTCCCCTCTCCACATCCTGTGCTCTGGCAGGACCTTATTCCCACCTTCATCTCAAGTCTTCCATTAAAACTTTATGTCTGGCATCAGCTCTTTTTCTCTGGCTGTGTTCATGAAATAGCCAGCAAAGAAACAGACACTGAAGCAGGCAAAAAGGGTCCAGTGAGGGGCTTGGGACTGGGCAGTGTGTGTTTGTGTATTTTATGCATTTATTTTCTTTCTCTTTCCCTTCTGGAAGGGAGAGGGTAAAAACCCCAAGAGCCTAGGGAAGACGTAGGAAGTAGCTGAGACAAAAGCCTCACTGCTTACAAAACATGTCTACACTATACATTATTCTGAGATAATTTTTTCTCCCAACAGAGCAGAGCTCTCAGGGAACACAAACAGCAGAACATCAGTCTTGCAGAAGAACCTGTCACCATGAGCATCCGTGTCCCAGAAGCCAGAAATCCCAGTGGCTCCTGCAGCATCTTGGATGCCACATACTTTGGGAAATGATACAAGATGAAACATTATCATATGGGGCTGTGGGCCCTTGGGCTCATCCTCCTACACCCCTCTCATTTCTTTTCCCACTGCACTGTGAAGCAACTGGAATACAGAAGGTCTCATGTGGTTTCTTCTTTCACTGTTGATGTAGATGCTGAGGACCTCTCCTGGGCAGGGACATCCTCCTGGGGCACTTCTTCTGTATAAGCATCCTCAAAATAACATCTGGTGCCTCCTCAAAGAGGGCTGGAAGTGCTTGGGTGAGAGCTACACCCCACAGCCAGCACCAGAGCCATCCCAGGACCTTCACAGGGATATAGATCCTAGATCACAATGTCAAGTTGCCAAATATTGAAAAGCCCATAGTGGTTTCAGAGCTCGACCTCCTCTCTCCTTCCCTGCTCACAAAGCTACACTGTGGAAATCCAGGCAGCAGCAAGAAGTTTAATTACCCATTGAGCAGCTGCTGGTTGCCAGTTGAGTGTGCTTTGGGTGTCTGCAAAAGCACTGGAGATGCCTCACGATGATGCTTAACCTTTGCAGGGGAAGCATGGTCCCTGCTGTAGCTGCTGGCTGAGAGCTGAGTGATATTCCTGAAGGTGTTGACAAAGCCTGGGCTGGAGGTGGCAGGTCACAGAGTAAGAACCACCCTTGGATTCAGAGCTGCCAGCCACATGGGTGATACCTGGAGCCCACTGCAGTGCTGTTGGACTGAGGATGACTTCAGAGAACACTTCAAAACTGGGACAAAATGTGCTTTTCAAAGCAGCCTTGCCTGTGGAGAGCGCTGGATGGGAAGGGACAGCGTGCTCAGCATGAGCGTGGGGTGGGTTTTGTTTGTTTGGGCTTTTCCCAGGGAATTTCTGCATGCAATAGCAAGGATTTGGTTTGCAGTAGCAAGAAGTATTCAGCAGTTAAATCTCTCACCCCACACCACGGCCACTGCTCCGGCAGGTTTCAGCAGTGCCATCGCCCTGGATCAACCCTTTTGCTTCTCAATCAGAGCCAGTGCTGCTGCTGGTGATGAAGATGCATCTCCCAAGGCTGCTGCCAGCCAAGACAAGGATTTACAGTGGAAACGAGAAGAAATAGGAGCTGTAAAGATACTCTTCTTTTTTCTTTTCCTTTTTTTTCTTTCTTTTGCTATTGCATTGCAAGGGACTAAGCAGCTGACACCAGGCTGCTCTGCAGTGGTGTTTGCTGAAGGACACCTGAAAGTCTGCACCTCCAGTGAATTCACTTTGCCAGGGAACTTCCTTGTTTCCTGAGGCAAATGGGGATGGGAGCAAGAGAAATGGCAAAATAATTATTGTCTAATGTTGCACTTTGGGCTCATTTCTTGCTGCTGAGGATGACCCAGGCCCAGGGAAAACAAATGAGGGAGGCAATTAGAAGAAGTCTGGTTTGGAACAACTGATTTTTATAGCAACCATGCCTGTGGATGTATTTAAGTAGTTCTGTTCTCAGGGATTCAAAAGCAAAATACCTGCAGAATCTCAGAATTATAGAATCCTATAGATTGAAAATATCCTTTAAGATTGAGTCCAACAGTCAACCCAACACTGCCAAGTCCAGAACAAAACCAGGAACATCCTAAGTGCCAAATCTACACGTTTTAACTACCCCCAGGATTCACAACTCAACCACTTCCCTGAGCAGCCTGTGCCAATGCTTGTCAGATCTCTCAGTTAAGAACTTTTTCCTACTATCCAATCTAAACTTCCTCTGGCGCAACTTGAGGCCATTTCCTCTGGTCTTATCATTAGGGCAGCCTGAAAGGCCAAGGAAAGATAAAGGCACTCCTGTTAAACACTTTCCTGGAAGATCAAAAGCACATCTGCCACGCGATCTACGAACCCCTTCAGTTCATCCATGGCTGGGAAAGGCTGGGGGGGTGGTGATGCCTGGGAAGGGCTGGGAGGGCTGGTGACAGTGTCAGGATCTGCTGTGTCACTGCTGGCCCTGGTCCCAGGGCTTTGCTGGCGTTGCACGGAGGAGCAGGCACGGCACTGCTGAGGCTGAATCACTTAACTCACCGTTAGCTGCTCAACAAGCCTTCGCTAAATGAGCCAAAGCTCTCAACTCCTTGTTCTCTGCTGGGACAGAAAGGTTTCCTCTGCCTTCCCCGACTGGGATTGTGCACTTGCAGGGTTAGAGGTGGGAAAGAAAAAGCACTCCTGGGCAAAAAGGAAACTTGAAGCCCTTCTGGGAACTGCTTTGCTGTCTTCATTGCTCTGGTTGTGTGGACTGGCCTGGCTACAGCAATGCTTCATCCAAGAAGGGCTCGCTGGTGGTTTGCATCCTCCTACCAGAGCTCTCCTCACCAGCAAGCTCAGAAATTTCCTCCTTGGGGATCCTGCAAGCTGCTGACAACCAGAACTGGACTGAGGAGTAACTTTTCAACAGATGTACCTGAAATCCCCTAGTTATGTTCCAAGCACTGGGTTTTCTTTCTGTTCCACTGCTTGCTTGGGGGTCTGTGAGTGCTTCCCAGCCCACCCTGCAGGTACCACTGCTGCTGACATTTCCTCACAGTTCAGGTTAAGGAAACAAGCTGTGGACACTCACGTCCTTCAGCCTGCTCCAGGCAGGAGCACAGGGATTTGGATATGTCTTTGTGGCAGTGCACCCTGCCCCTGAAGGGCTGCAGGAGGTGAGGTAGTGTTTCATGGGGAGGAGGGGGAGCACTGCAGCCAACCTGAAATTGGCTGCTTGAGTCAGAAGAGTTGCAATCAAAGCCTACCCTGAGTATTTTCTTACTCAAATCAGTGCTACAACACTGCTTTTATTCCCCAGCCTGATGTGTCACGGAGCTTTTATTAGACCCCTGCCATAGCCAAGCAGTACAAAGGTCTCCTTTGGCTCCATTTACATGAATACTTCCAGGGTGTCCGTGGGCTTTGGTCCTGCTGAGAACTATTCCTCCTCCAGCCCAACCTGGATAATTGTTGGCTTGTGCACACCCACTGTGTGAGTGCACAAAAGCGGCTGCTGGTAGAACACAGCATTTTCTCCAGCAAAACTTTCTGGTAGAGAGCAAGTCTTAGACTAACTCTGGGCTAGGCACAGTAAATCACAGCCTGGAAGACATAAGCAGGACATTTATACCCCATGGACCAACCCTGACAAGGAGCATTACGACTATAGCCCACTACAGGCTGCTTGTAGCAAGTGCTGCAGCCTCCATAAAGGACACAAAATCTCTCTTCCCGAGCCTTTGAAAGGCAGGCGTTAGAAAAGGGCACATGAGGAAAAAGTGGCAATTTACTGACAAGCTCCCAGGCAGGCCAGCAATATCGGAGACTCCAATTCGTCACTTAGAGAGAGCAGAATATAATTCCTCTTGTAATCGAGATGGAAAGGCATGTGGTCTGGGCTAGCAGGGAAAAGGTTGACTCATATTAAGACCAACCCATTACCAAGTGTCAAGTGCTCCCTAAGATGGCTCAGACGCTAATTCAAGAAGTCACCTGGTGGCAGCAGGTCACCAGCTCCCTCTACAGACAATCAGGACACAGCCGGACCCCTGCAGAACCGCTGTAGCAAGCGCAGAATAACAAAGAGAGTCCCCTTAAACCCGAGCAGCATGATTTTCCTCCTCATCACCGGCAATAATCATCCCGCTCGATGCCAAGTCCTTTGTTCTCCTCCGCGGGGAGAAGTCTGTTCCGCTCCCCTATCCCAGGGTGGATGAAGAAATGGCTGCGATGGCATCAGCGCTCCCCAAGACAGACGGGAGCGTGTCTTTTGTTTCCTCCCAGCGAAACAAAGAGCGGGAGCGCTGCATGGAAACACAGGCGCCACCGGGCTGCAGGAAAAGTTCAGCAGCCCGGAACCAGGTGGCTGCTCGGAAACAAAGTGCCAAGACCACTCACAGCAGCAATACTGCACAGTGCAGCACACGCTGACCGTGTCCCTGCCCGCCGGCATCCCACCGGCATCCCACCGCTCCGCCAGGCACACGACCCAAGCCACACATCCGTAGGTGACACGTCCATACGGCGACAAGGATGGAGCAGGGGGAAAACCTGCGCACAGGGGTGGCTGCAGGGTGGGAGGAAAGGGCTAAGCATGAGAGACGCAGCATCAGGAGCGAGAAACTGCTGGATTTTCATCCCTGCCCAAACACCTCTTTGTTTCAGCATCTCCTGGCTGTGGGAGGTGGGATAAGGATGTTTAGAGGAGGGTGATGGGACTGTTTAAGGCACAAACATCTTTCTCAGAAGCCACTGGCAGGCAGAGCAGCTCCAGCCGCCCTCGGCTCCTACCTCCCTTCACCTGCGATTCGGGGAACTTATTGTCGTGAGAAACAGCATGGGTTTGGGTTTTTCTGTCCTTTTGCCAGGAGTATTATAGTCTCTCTCACTTTTTACCTAATGAACATTTCGTGTTTTCTTTCTGAAATTTCTCAGTATTTTTAAGTGAGAGAAATCTGTTTCCCCCCGCTCCCACCCGTACGAGGTACATTCTTCCAAAGACAATCCAAATCACAGGCAGGGGGCAGGGTATGTGTAAAAGTGGGCAAGCTGTTCGCTCCTCACAATAATTAGAGAGTGTTTCGATGCCAAGGAAAAAGAAGAAAAGAGTTGCACCTGCCTGTGTTTCCCAGCCCCCCTCAGTGCCACAAGCCTGCCAGGGCACAGCTGGGCAGCTCCTTCCTTCCCTGCTGCACTGACCAACGTGATGGTGGTCTGTGGGGGTGTGAAGGAGGATGCTGAGCCACACAATCCAACAGCCAGATATTCCTGATGTCAGGGAAAGCTGCACAGATACACATTATCTCCCAAACCTCTCACAGAGAGGAGCTGTTCCCTCCTGGACACACAGAGCAGCTCCTGGAAAACTTTGGCAGGGTCTCTTCTCTATATTGTTGTGCACTTTTGCTGTCACACAGTTCCTTTTACCTACAGGACGTGTTAACAAAAAATACTACTATGTGGCTCCCAAAGCTGAAAGCCCTCTATCATGCCCTGACCTGCTGCAGACCAGGCACTCTGCTTTTCCATGTCACCCTGGCAATACACTTCAGCCAGGTCACAGCATTGTGTTCACCATTCCTGGCAGCAGGCAGGGATGAAGTGCCCTTTGTGCCAGGCTTCTGTGCAAGGTGACCAGTGTTTGGCCCCTTACTGAGTTTGGGATACAGGAGCTCATCAAACCCGAAGCACTCCAGAGATGCAACAGGGAAAAGTGTGTGGGAGAAGACAAAGTGAGAGAAAGGCTCAGTTTTCCCAACTTCATGATTAAATAATCTATAATTAATACAGCAGGGTCCCACCTTTGCTCTGTTCATGCCCGTATGGGAAGCAGAGCTGACATGGGCAGTGATCTGTGAAAGGTCTGGTGCTCACGTGTATCAGAGGGCAAGGGATGCAGGACCATCCTTCACCCCCAGGTGCAGGGGGCTCCTCTCCTCTGCCAGTTCCCTCCTGCACTACCATTTCTGAATGCTGTGTGGAACAAGCCGCTTGCTGTTCCTACAGAACTCATCTGACCCTGTTGCCGACTCTGCCGCCGCACCGCTTGGCAGTACTTCCTTGGAGGAACTACAGCAACAAACTCAGATGCCAGGGTTTGGAGATAAGCAGCCAGCAAACAGCCAATTTCCATACAATGCACAGAAAAGAGAAGAGAAAAAAGACACAATACTGGGAATCCCTAATGAACCAGGGTGAGAAACAGGACAAGTAAGTAACAAAACAGAATAGATTTTCAATAAGGGCACAGCAAGTTCTAGTGGGTAGATCTAGCAGATAGGTGAGGAGAGAGAAGAAAGAACAGAAGCCAGAAGAGGAGATGGGAAGAAAGCAAGGGGATCAGAGCAGCCTGTCCAATGGGGAGGATGCATCAGAAGCTTTTAATTTCCTTTATTATTATATAGCTAGTGCCAGCTCATTGCAGAGCAACAATTCATCTACCCTGGTAACCCACAGTCTGGTGCTGGATGTTTCTGGATAAGGCTACTGACCTTTAAGCACTTCTTGTCTGTGGCACCCAAAATAATATAACAATGAAACAATAAACAAACATCACTGCATTTCATTTTTCACTTCATCAAGGTGTTTTTGTTTTGGTGTAACACAGTGGACAAAGCCACCTGGTCCCAAACAGAAAAACCTTTGTATCATTTGGGCACATTGAGTGCACACCTCATTACTAGAATAATTTGGTTTTCCACATTGCTGTAGCAAGTTCCTCAAGTTAATGCAAACCCTCCTCTCTGCATTTGTTCCTCTCATTCCCTAAGTTTCCAAGCAGACCTCAGAGATGGGGTTTATGGGGTGGGTAGGGTGTTGATCCTCAGACTGAGGGGCTGCTTTAGCCCCTGCCATAGGTGGCACCTGCAGGTAAACACCAACCATGACAGTGATCAGTAGGCTGTGGTCACGAAGCCCCTAATGCATCCCACGGGGACACATCAGTGGGTTAAGCTCTCCCACCCTGCTCCATCATCCCTACCCAACTGGTCCCTGCTCAATCTCTCTCATCCCACAGACTGGTCCCTTATCCACCGGCAGACTGGTCCATTATCCATCACTCCCACTAGCTGGACCTCTCCACCACACCCATCTGGACCACCAGTGGCACCTAAGTCTCCTGGGCTGCAACTTGCCCCAGCATCCCTGTCCAGCAGACCACTTGCACCAATATCCTCCTCAGGGAACTGCTCCATCCATCCATCAGCACTGCCCGTGCCAAAATCCCTCTCTCCAGACCACGATCTGCTCCAACATTTCTAATCAGACTGGTACCCACTCCAGCATCGCTACCCAGACCTGTACCTGATCAAATATCCCTGGACTGGTACCTCAGCATCTCTAAAAGGACTAGGACCTCCACGTCTCTAATGGGAGTGGTACCTGCTCCAGCATCCCTGCCCGGACCGGTACTCCAGTGTCTGTAAAGGGAGTGGTATCTGCTCCAGCATCCCTGCCCGGACCGGTACCTCAGTGTCTGTAAAGGGAGTGGTACCTGCTCCAGCATCCCTATCCGGACAGGTATCTCAGCATCCCTAAAGGGATCGGTACCTGCTCCAGCATCCTTCCTCGGACCGGTACCTCCGCGTCTCTAACGGGAGCAGTACCCGCTCCCGCACCCCTGTCCGGCCCGGCGTGGCTGCCCCCCGTGCCCCATCCTGCCCGGCGGCGGGGCGGTCCCGCCCGGGGCTGCCACCGGCCCCGCGGAGCCGCGCGGGAGCGCAGCGCGCTCCCTTCCCACTCGGGCACGGCAGAAACCGGGAGAGCCGGAGACAAAGAAACTGTCCGGGCGCCCGCCCCCTCCTCCGCCGCCGCCGCCTCCTCCCCGGTCCCCAGCACCGCTCCGCTCCGCGCCCCTTCCTCCGCGCGGGGACGGGGGATTTACCCGCTCTCCTCCTCGATCTCCGAGATATCGGCGAAGATGAGGAAACCGACGAGCAGCGTGAGCAGCGCCAGCGTCCAGCCCCGGCACGGCAGCGGCATGGCTCCGGGGCTGGGCCGGGCTGGGCCGCTCCGCGCCGCTCCGCGGGGTGCGGAGCCCGGCGCCGCGTCCCGGCTCGGCGCCGCCGCCGCCCGGCGGGGCCGCTCCGCCCCTCGGCGCCCCCGGCCCGCCCCGCCGGCGCGGGGAGGCTGCGGAGGGGGCGGGCGGGGCGGGGAGGGGTTGCTCGGGGCGGGCTCGGCTCCGCCGCCCCCCGCCGCTAAAGTTTGCGCCGCGGCCCGCGCGTCCCTCAGCGCCCGCCTCGAGGCCCGGGGGGCAGCGCGGGGGGCAGCGCGGGGGGCCGGGAGCTGCCGCGTCCCCCTCGCCCTGCCTCCCCCTCAGAGCCTCCTTTGAGCCCTCTTGAGCTCCCCGAGAGCCCCCTTTGAGCCCCTGTCAGCCGGCTGCGCTCCTGGCCGCGCTGCCGCCTCCTCCCCTGCGCCCACCGCGCGGTGCGGCGGGGTCGCTCCTGGCCGGGGAAGGGGTGGGCACGGCGCAGGCGGGGCGGCTGCTCCCCGAAAGGACAGAAACTGTGATAAAATCACACCACGCGAACTCCAGCGCGCGGTGCGGCGGCTGTGCCTTCTCCTCCCCTGCGAGGGACGGGCAATAACAGAGCTTTTGGCAAGGAAAACACTCTTTAAAAAAAAAGAGAAAATAAAGCTGAATAACTCATCACACCCAGTTCTATTACTATCAATTGCTATTTTAGCAGCAATGATCCCTTGCACTCCTATAAATACTGACCGTCATAACCACACTGGTCCTGCCACGGCTCTAAATCCCGTTGGAGTTGGAGGAGGCAGAATTTATTTAAGCACAAACCGTGCAGGGAAGGTGTTCTGCTTCTGAGGTGCTTGGCTGCATCTCAGCCACATTGCAACCTCTGCAAGCATCCTCCTGCAGGCTACAGGCACCCTTGGGTTTTGTTACGGAGAGAAAAAGCTGCAGTTTCTACACAGAAAGTGTGTGAAAGCTGGGAGAAACAAAAAAGTACTGGCTGGACCAAAGAACCACCAAAAACCCACCAAGAGGTGCTTCCCTATATCCCTGTTATCTATTAGTCCAGACACAGACCTGGAGAAGAGAGGCTGGCTGTGTCAGGGTTTAGGCAAGGCCAGCCTGGCAGAGCATCACCAAATCCAAGCACAACTCTTTCAGACCAGAAAGTTGCTGAAAATCAGAATATCTGGTGATATATGCACTGCCGAGCTGGAGAGGGGCGCGATGGATTTATAATGCAGCAGAGAGAAGCAGCACAGATGTGTTGAGAGCGAGAGATACTAATTGCTTACATATTTAAAACAGCATCTTTAGTCTGAATGGGAGGCACCATTAAGCAAAACAGAGCTATTAACTGGGGCCACTTGGAAAGCTGCCATTTTCCCTTCTGTGCACGGCTTTTTGCATCAATTCAGAAGTACAGTGTGATATACTGTCAATGTTGTGTGATTCCTGCCGAGGTGCCTTGCACCAGGGTAAACCTGTCCATATGTAGAGGGATGCTTAACACCAGCGTTGTGGATGGCAAAACACACTCAGCACAAGACTTTTTAGCTGGATTAAATGGTGGAAGGAGCATGTTATGGTCGATGTGCTTTCCTGGGGGTTCTGAAACTCTTGTAAAAAGAGGAGACAAACAAATCACCATTACATTTATAGGTAAAAAATACAACACAGGTGAGTCTGGTACAATTAGACTGTAGTATATATGGCAAATTTACACTCCAGTATACAGCTTTCATAATAGAGCTTATTCAGGGCCCTGGGGGGAAAGTGATTTTAGGTGCTGTAAGTAGCCCCATAATTTACCTTCTGCATAAATCTGAGAAAAGCCTCATTTTCCTTCTGTTTTATTCATCTTGGACTCCTTTCGCCCACCCTGTTCTGGAGTTTCACAGCAGTGTGACTGGCCTGAGGATGAGGAAACAGGCTTTGAGGTGACCTTGCTGGTGCAGGGACTGACATTGGGGTTTCCCGAGATGCAGCGGGGCAGAGCACCAGTCCCCTGTGATTCGGGAGCACCACACCGCAGCTGGCTTCTCCTCATACACGTCCTCGAGCATACAGATGGAGATATCTGCTCCTGCATCTTTTTCAGCTCCATCCCAGGTGGTGTTTCAGCCTCTTTTGTCTGATCTTTGTGTTTCGGTTGCCAATCACAGAGGCGATGTGCAAGAGCAGAGATCTCGATGGAGGCTGAGCAATAAGTGGGGGGATAATTCGGTGTGTGGTGGGAGTTAGTTAGGCTGGACAAGGACTCTGAGAGGCAGGGGCATCCTATCTGCTGAGATGCTTCTTCTGCTGAGGAGTAGCTTGTCCTAAAAGGCATGCTGGGATTTGGCTCTGCTCCTGTGTAAGTCAATGGAAATGCTGCTCTTAACTGAAATTGAAAAAAAAAAATCCTCCTTGCAGGGCAAGCTGAGAGTTAAGCTTGATGCCCTTCACTGGAGAGCTCCATTGCTAGGGGCTCACACAAAGAGCTCTGTGAATCCTCTACTTGGTGTCATCTGTTGCTTTATTCCTCTGAAAGATGTAGGTCAAAAAGAAAGGTCATTCTTCGGCTGATTGGGCTTCAGGCATGGGGACCAGGACCTTGAAGTGCAGCTGATTTGAGGTGAGAAGGCAGCAAGCTGGATAGAAGATGCAGGAACAGTGCAGCTTGTGGAATTATTTTGTAATCAATTAACGAGGCTGTATAACACCACCAAGTGTGACTCTGCGATGAAAACCTCGAGATCCTGTTGCACTGCTGAGGGCTAAGTTCTGCACGGTCAGGAGTCTTACTGCAGTGATAAAAGGAAATTAATATAATAAGACTGACTACAGAGAGGGCAGTTTACTCTGCATTCACTCCAAGTGCATCCTTTACAGCATCCTGGCCAGATTTGGGGGAGGAGCAGATAATCCACCCTGATAATGCACCAGTTTCATGCATTGCTCATTATCCTGAAGAACTGCAGACTGCTTTGGAGCAATTGCCATAGTTCCTCAAGTGTTAGTCATTCTGCACATTCAATTCACCATGGATCTTTACATGATTCAGCTTAAACAGGTGCATAAATGTTGCAGGATTGGGTCCATAAGCATCCACAGCCTCAATTTTATGTCTCATTTGTAAGATGGGTTGCAGGAAGATGAGAGCAAACTGTCGCAAATAGACTGTTGTGGTAGAGTAATATGTTCTAAAACAGAATAAAAGCTGATTATATCTCCTAGTTCCTAATAATTTGAGGAAGTAATTCTGTATCCAGAACATTTGCAGTAAATACAATAAGGTCTACTTAAAAAAAAATAAAATCTTAGCATAACAGCTAAAGTAACTGCACCAGAACAATATTGCATTTTCTGTTTTGTAAGGAGAAGAGAAAAGAAATGGCATTTTTACATTTTCTTTTGACCTTTGAGAAATATTAGGAATATGTAATAGCCGCACTCACCAGCAATAGCTCAGAGGATTCAGAGGATAAGAGTTAAACACCTGGGGACATTTACAAACAACTGGCAGAGAGGCGATGAATTTAAGATGTGGGTATAAAAGGCACAGATACACAGAGACTGCAAAAATAATACATATTTAAAATGCTTTTAATCTATGTGAAAAGCATCACTGAGGTGGGTAGTGGCTCCTGGGCAGGCAAAGGAGGGGCAGGGAGGATGACCCATGAGGTCCCTGCTACGCCTTGCTAAATGCTAAGACCTGGTGCAGCGAGAGGTCTCAGGGGACATTTCCCCATCAAATTCGTAATGCTGTAAAGCACACATAACCTTTATCATATCTGTCAGCCAAAATGAGCAAAGTTTACAGCCCGTTTTATACAGCTGAGCACTGCTGTGATGTGATGAACGGGCACGGGAGCAGGAGCCTGTGTCACCCAGGGTTGTCATGTTCCATTGCGTCACTGCTGACACACAACCTGCCTCCCGCTGCTTCCCACAGCCAAACCTTCCCACGGAACAGAGGTAACTCCCAGGGCCGTGGAGTGTCTTTTCCTCCCCAGTAGGTTCACTGGCAGGGAGGAAGGGTGCTGATTCAGGAGGTTTGATGCCCTTCATCTTCTCCGGAATGCTCTTGCTGGTGTCCGTGCTGAGCAAGGGATTGGAGAGTACCACCCCAGCAGCTCTGCTTGTGGATGGAGGATGCTGGTAGCAACCCAGCAGCTTCCAGAGCCTCCAGTCTCCTCACCTGGCTTCATCTGCCCTTGGGGAAGTGTTTTCCAGCTGGATCCTGAATGATGCTAGGTTCACTACTGAAGTGCATTCAGCTGGCTCCTGGAGGAGCTCCCAGACACTGGACAGGCAGTTTGTCCCAGGCTGGGGAATATGAATAGGGTTGGTTTTTTTATCAGCACAGAGCACTGAGATGCAGTCCAAGCTGAGGAATTTAGACCTCTCCTAAAGTCAGTGAGTCTGAATTTTGCCACATCACAGGGGTGCATAACTTTCTGTGGTCCATTCCCTATTGAGATGGGTAAAGAAGCATCCCATGTCCTCATCTTCTAGACAAGAAGGTAGAGCCTTTACTTCCTTGGAGAAAGAGCCACAACCCTCCTGATTTTCTGTTTTCAAGGATTTTTGCCATTGGAAGGAGGATGCCAAGACTGTTATCTTCTTTGTACTCAGAGTGGTGAAGCAGCAATAAGAAAGCTTTGTTGGTTCACAAGAAAGGGAGAAGAAAATTAAACTGTATTAATTTCAAGCTCTATTAGGATTTTAAGAAAGTAAAATCAATAGAAAAGGATGGACTCGGTAGGGAATGTGACCTTATTTTTCCAGTGTCTGAAGGGGAAGTGCACACAATAGAGAGATAAAAATACATCTATAAAACCAGATCAGTTTCTTTGATGTTGAAGAAAAGAAGTTAAAATGCTTACGTGAACTTGCACCACTTGACTGGCATTTAGGAGAAATGTCTTAAAAAGAGCAAAACCAAAAAAACCAAACCCCAAATCAGTCAAAAAATCCCCAAACCCCACCCCATCCATTAGCCCTTTATATTTCTTTCTCTCCTGCACTAAATTATAAAAATGGTGTGATCCATGCAATATTTCATCAAATATGACTTACCGTTGTCAGAGCAAAATGTTTGATAAAAAACAAGAATGATCTTTCTTTTCTTTTTGGTCAGATAAGCTGGTTTGGATTAATAAAAATGCCACATTCACAATGATATCGACAATTTGCATGTGAAAAGCCTTCCACCTGGTAATGAAAACAATTTTTCAGTTTTGCCACCACTAGTCAGGAGAGATAAGGTCTTCCGTCCTCCCCCTTGCAATTAACCACAGACACACAAAAAAAGGGAAAAGGGAGAAAAAAGGGAAAAGGCAGAATATGTGTCACAATTGCAAATTGTTACCTGAACCTGATGCCAAGGAATTGATATTTCCACCTGCAGCTGCACAGCTGGCTCGTTCCTACAGCCTGGCCCTGTGTGCCTGCCAAGCTGGGCACCTCCAGGTTGGGAAGGCAGAGCTGGGTATGGGTTTGTATTAAATCTGTGCACCATATTAATGGCATTTAGGGGTGAAAAAACCCACCCTAAAGCGAGTTTGCACCCCACCTTTGTGGTTAGCAAGCCACTGGGTGGCAGTGCTGTGTGTACACAGGTGTTTAAATACACACCTAATGGGGTGTCCCATTTTTGGGGGGGTGTTGTGAACCTGGGGATGTTTGCTCATTCTGTGAAGCCACTGTGATGCCCAGGGTGGAAGGCAGGAGAAAGGACTGAAAGATATTTCAGCTTTGGAGAGTGAGGGCAATTGCTGCATCTCCATGGAGCTGGGTGAAGCTCTGCAGCCAAGGAGGTTTGAGTGCCCAAATGTCACTCCTGGGTTGGCATTCCAGACAAGCCAAGCTGTCCCAGCCTTTCCTTCAAACGTGCCCTTGCAGTGTTAGTCTTGCACAGTGACCAGAGGAACAAAGGAGCCTTTTGCTGATATTCCTGAAACAGAAATGGCACAAGACTCCTCCCTGCTCCATGCTTCTACCCTAACCCACATGCTTCACCCTTTTTTCCCACCTCATGGAGAAATAATTAACCAGCAAGGCTGTGTTTTCAGTGACTCAGAAGATGTCCATGTTCTCGGTGTGTATGAAGGATATGCACATTTCCTGCACACAGCCAGCAATAATTTGAATTTAACAACACATCCCCCTGAGATAAATCCAAACTGATACGTAATTCTCACTTATAATTGTGGATTTGAAGTGGCTGATAAACAGATATAGGGTTCATATGCCAAACTGAGACCTGAATGAGTTTTGAATTTTGTCTTTTATCTCCGATTAAAGCTGTTAAGCTGTGGCATTTCTTTCAGGTTTGTTTCTGCAGCACCTCCAGCACAGCATTGCTACATTTCATGGCCCTCGAAGCACAGGTCATCTTCGACTCTAGTTCTGACCTGTTTCAGGCTGGCAGGTTTGATCAGTCTTGTCCTATACTTGACAGAAAACCGATTACTCTCTACAGCCATGTTGAGGAGGTAAATCTACCTAGTTTGGGTAAACAATCTTACATGTAGGATGAAGGAATGAGCTGTGAATGGGCACTGCAAGGTGTGGGAAGGGGGTTTTTGCAAGAATAATTTGAGATTTCAGATTGTTCCCACCCGTGCAAAGTCAGAGTGAAAAAGAGGGCTGGAGATGACAACACAGCAATAGATAAAGAAGGGGAAATCTTTATAAGTCTCCTTTGGGCCATCCAAGACAGCATTGTTAACCACTCAAAAATCCATCATCGTAGTGATGAGCACACCTGAAAAAAACTGCAAGAAGGCTCTCTTGCTTTTTCCTGACCTTCTTAGAGTGCTTTGGAAATTTTTGATTGAAATATTTGCAAAATGTGCAGGTTACAACAGCAATTAAAACAACCAGAAAAAGAAAAGAAAAAAAAAATTCACATGCACACATGGTCCTTTGCAAATGAGAACTTTTCTGCCAGGAAAACACGAGATCTGACAATATGTTCCATTTAGAAAAGATGACAAAAGCTAAAAGGGTAACATTAAGAATGTAACTTTTTCTTCTCTCCACCTCTTGCTAACAGCTAAAAAACTGCTGTGCAAAAGGCCTTTAATGTGAAGCCTCATTTCAGCTCTAGAAAGGCACTTGATTTCTGTAACTACAGTGACTGTCGTTCTGCCCCCCATCAATAATAAATGCTTTCTTTTCTGCTCTTTTCTGCTAATATTTCTCATCCTTCATGTCCTTTGTGGTGGGCAGAGCTGCAGAGGGAATTGCTTAGGCTTTGGAATAAAGGGAATTTTGAAGGAGTAAAGTAGGGTGAAAGGAGTTCTCCTGAAGAGCTCTAGCCAGAAGGTGCAGGGAGAGCATGACCCCCAGGTTAGGTCCTCGTGTGAAGGCAGAATGGAATTTTTTGGCTAGAGCTCACCTCTTGGTGGCCAGCACCAAGGAAAAAACACCTGTATTGTGAGCCACAAGACTCTTAAGGAATTGCAAACACCCCAATCACATTAGGAGCACCAGGACAGGATATTTTCAAGATCGTGTTTCCCTTCTGGATTTAAAAATTGGATTTTTGAATACCTGATCCTGGCCGTGCAGCACTGCACGCTCAGAAAACCACCTCTTTGGGAATCTGATTTGTCAGCTCGGCGAGCACGTTCCCTGGGAGGGAAAACTTTAGTGCAGCTCGTGCCAAAATGTGATTTTTGCTCTGATCTGGGATCATTAGTGTCCTCTGTGGTGAGGAATATGAATGATCTGCTGCCAGATCACACCTAGCACAGAACACCCGCAGGAGGGGGGGCTGCCTCTAACACTCCTTGCAGGTTTAAGTGCTCTGTACAAATGTAGGAGAGAGAAAAAGAGGCAGTGTGGGGGAGAGAGACCACAGGCATGTAACAGCCTCCCTGACCTAGTGATTTATTTATGGCAGTCCTAGAGGGGAAGAAGCCATGCAAAGATCATGAGCCTGCATGCTGCAATAAGTGGTGTATATGTGCTGGCATATATTTAGCAAGGAAAAGTACAAGGCACAAAATCTACAGAGGATGGGGAAATGCTTCCACTCCTTGCAGGGTTTTTAATGATTCGAGTCAAGCAAAAGGAGAGGTTTATCTGGAGGAACATGAAAGATTTCCCTTGCCTCTTTCTATGAATAAATTACAGGGAGATTCTTGGGTTTGCTTCCTTGAAAGCCAGGGTGTTTCCTCTCCCAGCACACACCTCACCGTGCCTCACTCTTGGGCTGGCCAGCAACTTCAAGGGCCTCTGCAGGGAGTTTTGGATGCTGATAGCCCTCTCCGGTCTGCAAGAGAAAAGGCTCTGTCTGGGATGAGATGCCTGACAGAGGTATTTCATGGTGAGCTGCTGTGTCCCAGGGTAGGTGAACAACAAAAGGAGCATTGCAGGGAATTGTTCTCCAATACAGCACAAAAAATGCAGAATCTGTGTCAGCTGAAACCAGTTGCCATGTTCACTGGCCTGACAAATACCTGCTCTGGCAGATGGGAAGGTTTCTAATGTACAGGATCACACCAGGGAATGCACAAAGGTTTGCTCTGCTCTCACTGATGCTGCCTGGTGCTGAGGCCCTGCAACCCTGGGGAAAAGCCCTTCACTGTGGCCACCATAAATAGATATTATCAAGGTGTTTCTCCTTCACTTCCCACTGGTGTGGACCCTGATTCCACCAGGATGGTGCAGTCACTGGTGGGACTGGAGCGGCAGAGCAGGGGCTGCACTGTGCATGGGGACAGCACGGGGTGTTTGGTGGCACTCATCAGACCTTGCACATCACAAAGTAGTAAACCCTAAATGAGAACACAGTGTCACTTCAGAGCTGTTGACTCTGTTGTCTAAATTAAACCTCATCAGAAACAGGATCTTAAAAGCCTGTGACACTCCCTTTGGTTTCTGAATTTAGCTCCTGCTTCAGCTTTGGAGATTTCAGAACCCTGGTGGCTTGAGCTCCTGGAGATCCGTGGGGAAACAGAACAGCAAGTGTCCCAGCTGCCTCTCCTGCTGTGTAAAGCTGAGGGTCAGACAACTTGGGGAAGGCTCAGAACCATCATTGGGTTTAACCTGTGCAGGGCAAGAAGCTGGACTTTGATGATCCCTGTGGGTTCCTCCCAGCTCAGCATATTCTATGATTCCATCAGCATTGACTTGATTTGAGGAGCTGGATTTGATTACTCCAGGAGTGGACTTAATGCAGGTGGACTTGCATCTCAATCAAACTTGTCTGTCATTCATGGATTCTAGTGGAAAAAAATAATCTCTGTTTATATATGGGAATATAACAATCAATCAAACTTTATAGCTCCTGTTTCCATTCTAGCAGCTTATAACCACATAATAAAAGCATATAATGAAAACATCATAAAAACACACACTAAAAACACATTCACCATGCAAGTATTGCCATCTTAGCACATCCTGGATAGAAATGCTGGAGAGTTCTTGAGGCTTCTGGTAGGTACTAATAGCCTCCATAACACTACATCACACTCACCTTTCCCACTTGAGGAGTGCTATTTAAACAACAGTGGTTATGGAAAATGCACGTAAATGTTTGGATTCAGCAAATTAAGAACATGAAAGATCTCCAGAAGAGTTTTGCCTTCCTGGCTTTACGAAGTTAGTTAGAAAATTCTATGAGGAAAGCTTCTTCAGCTGCTATTGTTGTATTATAGCCCTCATTGGAAAAGCTGCATGAGGTGGGTGTTGCATTAACACCCTTCTTCCCTGTGGTTTAAATTAAAGATCATCTTCACAGGCAGTCCTCTGCTTCACTTGAAGGATGCAAACAGCTTGTTCTGCCTCCCTGCTCTTGCTTCATTTGCCTGACACTTTTCCATAAATCCTTGTTCTAGCAGAGCATGGTTTGCTCACTGTGGAGGAACCAACACCCTGATCCTCTAACAGGGGGATGATTCTGCACCCTGATTAAAGGTATTGCTCCCTGCTAACTCTGCTTTGCACCCAAACTGTGGTGATTCATCTCAGCTGGTTCTCAGTTCATGGCATTGAGATACCAGTGGCAGGGCAGCAGCACTCTTGGAGTTCTTTCCCCACCCCATGCAGCTTTATCTGGGGAAAGTTGCTGAGGTCAAAGCCTTGTGTAGCTGGCCACTGAACTTGCCCACTTGTCCCTTCACATATTTTCCAAGTTTCTCACATGGTTATTTCAGTGAGCAAGTGAATAAACCAGAAATTAGTCATCAGTCCTATCAGTGACTTTTTCCTTCACTTCAGTAGTGCCAGAATAGTCACCTCTCACTTTAATAAGAGCCTCTTGAAGTCTTCTCACTTTCAAAGATTTTCATTTTGGTTTGAAGCCAGCATTATGGTGACACTGTGGACCTAATGGCTCAGCTACAGGTTGATTTTTGTATTTCATTTTTTTAAAGCCACAGATGTTACCGTAATATCTGAGATGGCTGAACCTGTTTATCTTGGAGATTAAAGGCAATATAGTTCCCAGTTTTTCGCAGCTGGTGATTTTGTGTCTTTGGGAAGCACTTTGTACTCACATGGCTTTGCTTTTTTCCTCCATTACTTTCCTCTCCTTTGTTTGCTTGACACTTTCATGCAGAGAAAGGGGAGAAACCTAAGCTGGGCAAATGTGATTTGATCACAGAGCTGGTGGGGGGCAGGTGGAGTCAATCACACTGCCATGAGCTCTCTTGTGTGCAATCAGCTGGAGCTTGTTTGGGGAGAGCCCCCTGAAATGATGCTGAGCAAAGATGCCAATCCAAAGCCTGTCATCCAGGGATACCTTTGCATGGACCCTGGATCTGGTGCAGTGTGTCAATATTCCCCCCTACAGCCTGCAGATGTGTTAAAGCTGGAGCTTGGTTTACCAAAAACTGCACATTGATTCAGGTGCAGAGCAGAAATTCCTGACCCCAGTCCTCCAGTTCCTCTCATGAAACACAAAACCACCATCAGAGGTATTTTTTTTTTTAAGTTCTCAGCCTCTTCAGAGACACACTAAATTAACCTGAACTCCCTTGGCTTCCCTTAATCTTCCAAAAACGCGAGACGCAAAGTAACTGCATTACAGATGAAGGCAGCAAAGCTGCCCCCCTTACCCCAGCTCAGAAGTTGGTCCCTGGGATTTTAACTGTTCCTTTATCTACTGAAAAGGAATGTTGAAAAGTTTAATTGGCATGTAATGAGATAACTATAACAAGTTAATTAGTTCTCAATTAAATTGCGTTTACCATACGTTCTGAATATGTTGTTAGCAATTAACGACACCTAATGAACTTGCAATAGCGACTGAGTTTACAGTGATAAGGGAAATAATAATAATAATGCTCACACGTGGTTTCATAGAGCATTGGAAGCAACAAATGGCTTAATAAGTATGTGGTTAAATCATCATATCTTGTGCAGCCACTGGAAGGGAAACATCCAGGAAATTTATTCTGGCACATCTAGCAGGGTCTGGGAGGAAACGATTGGCTTTCAGGATAGGTCATCTTGATGAAAAATTCTCTTAGAGCTGTGGGAGAACTGCAGAGGAAAAGGAGAAGCAAAGCTGCAGAATGAGGTGATTCAGTTTAGACATAAGAAAGCATGACAACAAGTCCAGGTTGGACAGGGCTTGGGGCAACCTGCTCTGGTGAAAGGTGTCCCTGACCATGGCAGGGCAGCTGGAACAACATAATCCTTAAGGTCCTTTCCAAACCAAACCATTCAGGGATTCTGTGATGATTTGATAACAAAGAAAGATCATAGCAAACAGTTGGGATAAGATGGAAACCCCTGTGGTTGAGAGAAAAGGGTTAAATTCTTTTCTAAGATCTCTTAAGCAGGTGAGTATATGGAGAGCAATTTGTCTCTGTGCTGCCAGTTAACCTCCCCTTAATGCTTTGTGCCATTAGAGTGTCACACTGAACAGGCATTAGAAGGAAAAAACCTTACAAAGTAATTTACATTTTAATGAATTTTTAATTGAACCAAAATCTGTTGTTTCTGTTTAAAGATGCAGTGTTGACTTTGTGGTCTGTGCTGCTGAGAGCCAAGTGGGATCTTAATGTGATAAAAACAATGATAACGCTAAGCTTAATTAGGTTTGAAAGCATCCCTGGTAAAGTGGGGAATAAAAACGTTACCTTTCCACATGGAAGCCTTGCAGCCACGCTAGGGAGAGCCTGGACCACTTGGCTAGCCTGGCTGCCATGAAGCAAGAACCAGAGCTGCTCTTCTTGCTTGTGAAAAGCTCAGCCTATGGCCCGAGTGGGTTCAGAGACACAAACCTGACACAGCTTTAGCTCCATCTTCTCCTGCCATTAGATCAGCTTTAATGACTGGCAGGACCTGCTGGGGTTTCTCTAATCACTTTCCCCTTCATAACAGGGTCTATCAAAATGCCAAAGCCTGGCAATCACACTTCCCATGGCTGGGACTTGGACGCATGGACTCTCATGCCCTTCTCCATCCTGGAGCATAACAAAATAAACACATCCTCCTCTCTGCATCCAGCCTACCTAGAGCTTGGAGACAAGAGAACTCACTGCACTTGGGTTGAACTGAAAATGCTCCCTGGTGTTGAGGTGCACACATTTGCTCTCTCTCTGGGGTACCTATAATCCTGATTCAGACGTTATAAGGCATTTTGTTGTGTTTTTAGTGTCTTGTACGGGGTGATTTGCCAAGCTGACCGTGGCACACACATACCCAAGGAAATACTCAATGAAATGGCAGCAAAGCAGCTTTGTAACACTAGTTGCACATCCTCTAATTTCATCTTTCCTCTGGCTGCATCTGCTCCTGGGAGGATTGCTCTGTTCATAACATGCTCGCAGTTTCACATAATTAAACCTGGGTTTTTTATTAGTTACCATTTATTAGGTTATTGTTGATTTGGTTGTAGCATGAGCATAAGCTGAAAACACCCCTCACCTCCACAGAGAGCCTGAGCATCTGACACTCTAACGAGCCCAAATAAAATCACAGCAATTGAAAACAAGCTATGGCAGCAGGTTTCAAAACCAGTTAAAATCACTTTGTGAGCTTTGTCTTCAATACCCTGCTGCTACCTCCCAGGTCCTGCATTTTGTAGCAATTTGCTCCACTCTTGCTCTGTTATGGCACTGAATTTATACTGCACAGGAGTCCCTAGCCTCAATGCTCAACTTTGACCTTTACATTATATACCATGTTATTTTTGGCTTTTAAAACTAAGGGTTCCCTTGACCAATTTATTTCATACCTCCTCCTGCTACCCTGGGCAGTAATTTGGTTCCCTGTTAGCATGGGCTGGGAGTATATTCCTTTCTGAAGCAAGCAAGCTTGTCAGTAAAAATGTCTTTGCATGCCTAGTGGGTGCAGAACAGTTAAGACAGAGACCTTGCACCTCATCACATGCCTGAAACTCTCCTTATTTCTAGTTGGAAGCAAGGAACTTTTCACTGCTCCATCAATTTTTTAACTGCTGCTGTTTTCGCCTTCAGAGGCACTAAACTCCAAACTCACTTTCCCTGCTTTGCTTCTGTATCTGAGCTGCTTCTCTCTGGAGCTACATCATCTGAACAGAGAGAGCCACAGCACTCCTCACATTGCCTTGGCTTGGGAAATTATTCCTGCCTGCCCTTCTGTGCTTTGGAACAGCAGGAGCTGTCAGCACAGGCTGCCGTTGCTGGGTGTGAGCAGCAGTATGGTCCAAGAATAGCCCTTGGTCCTGACAGGGCATAATCCCAGAATAGCTGGGATGTTAGGAAGTTAGCAGAAGGGGAAAGAAGTCACTGATGATTTTGACTTTCAAGCAGGGACAGCAGGACTCCCAAAGCCACACGTACTGAGAGAGGTGAGGAACTGAGCACAGGACGCAGCAGCTCTTGCCTTCACACATCCCAGTGGGGATTCACCTGCCTCAGGAGGGTATCAGGACCCCTCTGGGCAGGTGGGGTGCTGATACCTGTTACCTCCCCAAGAGCAGGTCTGGAAGGGGTCAGAGTGTTTCCAATGTATTGTGGTCTTTTTAAACTCTGTTTCCATCTTGGCCACTGAGCATGAGCAGTCCCAGAGCTGGAAGGCTGGGTGCAAACCCAGTTAGCAAGGCTGGGAAGCTCTCAGGGACAGAGACAGATGGAGGAGAGGCCTTTTTACTTGTCTTTTTGCTGTACTTGTACATGAACTGTCACTCTCTAGCCCATAGGAACAAACTGTCTTGAAATCCAGGAAACAGCTGCTAAATGACAGAGATGTCTTTGCATTTATATGATGATCATTACAGGAGTGTGTGAACTCAGCTCCTGCAGATAAGCTCAAAGTGTGGGAGGGTGCCACATCATTTTGCTTCTCCCTTCAGAAAGGGTCTTTCAACAAACTCTGCTTCTCTCTTCTCTCTTTCTCTCTTCTCTCTTCTCTCTTCTCTCTTCTCTTTTCTCTTCTCTTCTCTTCTCTTCTCTTCTCTTCTCTTCTCTTCTCTTCTCTTCTCTTCTCTTCTCTTCTCTTCTCTTCTCTTTCTTCTCTTCTCCCTTGCTGTTGCTATGGGAAATTAAATGTCGATTCAATTAAACCATTTTCCATTTTGCCCTGACAGTTGCAGGCACTGGAGGCCATCTGGAGATCCTGTGGCCCCAGGTGATGGACCAGGCCAAGGGACCAATGTCTCCCTCTCAGATGAGCCTCAGTGTGTGCCTGGCAGGTCCTGGTGAGTGCCACAGCAGTCTTTGCCTTTGTGATGAGCTGAAAAATAAAAAAAAAAATCCAATCCTGGCTAATTGCCTTTTTTGCATATTTAGGTGACTATGGCCCAGCTCTACAGAAAAGGCTTTTCTGAAGTGAAACATCTCTTGGAGATTATTTTTTTACCACAGCTTTATGTAAAATCTGTCTGCTTCTCCCCTACAGTTGAATCAGATCATTGATCTTACACTCAAGCTTTGCCTCTCCCTTTTCACTTGCTCCTGCCTCTGTTCCACATAGCCTGGTAATGATTCCGAGATACAAAAGCTCACTGCCTTCCTCATAATGAGTCCACTTCTGTCACAAAGCCTAATTTTGGGTACCTGGATGGAAAATATTGTCCAGATCCCATTTATGAAAATGTCTTTACTTCTGAAAGAAGGATAATTTTGCAGTTCTATTTAGGAAAAATGAGGACAACAAAAGGAATTTAGTGCAGAGGGGCCTAGAAAAGATCTATTCCACTTGCTGCAGGCCACAAAACACTTTCCATCTTCTTTATCTAACTGAATGTCTACGGGAAAGAATAAGCTCACAATGTATTCTGCTGCAGGAGCTCTCCCACCCTCCTCAGTCAGCATGTTTGGGAGAGAAATATACCTGAAAGATGGGTTTATGTGAACGTTGCTGTGGTGGTTTAGGGTGTCGCCTCCTCCTCAGAAGGGCACAAGGACCTGGACCTCAGTTACACCCAGGCATCCTTCTCCAAAGCCACTGTGGCCATGTGTGAGAGACAGACCTGCTGCAGAAGAGGCTGAGGTGCTGAGCTTTGGCAGATGGGCAGCAAAACAGCGAAAGGCTGTAATTTTTTAAGCTGCTGCAGCAGGAATTCACCTGGCAATGCTCTGTAACCAGAGGTCCTGGTGAGTGTGTGGCTGTACACCCATTTCCAGCAAGACTTAGGTCAATTGTGATAATTTTGTTCCCCAGCTCTGTAATGTGGTTAGACAGAGAAAAGCTGTCTTTCTAAGTGGATTGATATAATTGACACAAGCAGACATCAAAAATTCCTAGGAGACTATGAGTATGATCTTCTTTGAATGCAAATAGTTCCTAGCAAAACAGCACTGACTCTGGTTAGGCCTAATGCAAATTAATAAGCAAAATAAATTATATAATGGATGGAAGATCTTGAAAAAAACACTTCACCCAAGAAAGCAGAAGTGATTTTTCAATAGCACACTTTCCAGGTTTTCACCAAGCTTTGGCTGATTTTTCAATAATGAAAGAGATGAACAAGTGAAATACATATGCTTAAACTGCAATCCTAATTGAAATACATTATGGTCAAACAGGGCATGTTCTACAGAGGTGGAGATCAGTGTGATAAAACCAGGAACAAGATGGAATAGTCCTTCAGAAGTGTTTAAAAGCTCTTCCCATTCCGCAGGAGTGGCTCACATTTGCAAAACATTTATTCAAGTCTCAGTTGAAAATAAATCCTTGAACGTAGCTGTGCTACTGAGAGGTTGCAGAGTGGCAGTGGCCTCTTTAATCATTGTCCCATTCAAGCCCTAATCAGGGCAGCATATGCAGGAATGAGTCGTAGGAGCAGAGAATTCACCTCCTCAGCAGGGTGAGATTGTCTCTGTGTCTTCTTTCTAATTAGAAGCTCTATTCAAATGTTAATCAGCAACACCATGATTAAGGAGGATTAAAGAGAACACTTGGCCATCACTCCACTGATGTGGCTAAAGAGGTTTTTTTTCTTTCTTCTAACAAATAAGCGTGTTCTGCTCCTGGTGAAAGTCAGTGTTGTTTGACTTCACCTTAGCATCGAGGATGCCACCTCTGCTCCAGGATGCTGCCGTGATGGAGGGCAATTGTTTTACTTCCAAGACTTTCTGCCAACCATCTGAGCCACACTGGTCCTTGGTGAACACTGCTGATGTGTGAGGGGTGATGAGGGACTCACCCAGCACGGCTGAGAGGAATTTGGGAAGACAAAGACGGCCTGAGAGAAGGTCACAGGAATAATCTCTCTGCTCCCCTGACATTAGCTTTGAGCTCTCTGCTTGGTTATTCCGGTGCTGTAGTACCTTTCTTATCCCACCTTCTCTGCCAATATAGGCTCCTAAATGGTTCTGTTTGGATTTTTCTTTAGAGAAAGGAAGAAAAAAATCACTGTCAGGGTAAGATGAAATCAAATGGATCTGAGACAAATGGGAGAAGTCAGTGAGGGAATCACACATTATAACTGATGGGAATGGACATAACCCTGCAACTAGAAGGGACAAAACCACTGGAGATCATACCAGGATAACTCCAGAATAAAGATGGACCACAGAACCAATGGCATTTTTCCACCCAGAATTTCTCTGCTCTCCTCTATTCAAAAAGGGTCCTACATGGTCAGAGACCATGTCCTTCTCCAGCATCCTCTCCTGAGCTGCCTGCCTCACATGCCATGCCATGCCCAGTGATGCCACGTCATCCCCATTGCCTTCCCATGCCCATAATTAGGAGAAACAAAAAGCTCTCTTGTGTTTGTTTCTTCTGAGGAATAAGCTCAGCTGGCATAAAATGAAACCATTTGTCTAATGGTCTCGTATTTGGAAAAAATCCCTTCAAAGAGACTGTACTGGAACTGGCTATTCCTCCAAATACATGAAATGACTTAATTAAAGGTGACAATTTAAACAGAAATTTTAGTGCATAGTGAGCTCATTGTAAGTCTGTATTTTGCCTTTAGAAAAAGTTAGCAGGTGAGGCTGCCCTCCCAAATCAAATATCATAACATAACCAAGGTCCCAACACAAAAACATTCCTCTGAACGCTGAGGCCAAGGGAAACTCCCTTCATTTCCATTTTTCAAAGAAAAAAAAAAAACAAAACCGAAAACAAGAAAGAAAAATTGAAAGCAATCAGCTCGTTTCTGGTGGAGAATTTGGATGCTGCCTCCTGCATCCATGCATAATCCTCAGCACAGCATTCATTAAGCCCTGATGATTCATGACTGGCTTCTCCAGCTGAGACACAGGATGGGTTCAGCCCTGAATTGCCCTCACTGTCTGGAGGCATTTAACTCCAGGGGTGACAACACAGATTGCTGTGAGTATTTTGAGGCTGGCTCTGCTCTGCAAAGTTAACTGTTGACTTCAGCTGTGTTTCTGACAATATCAAAACAGGCAAGCAGAAATTCATTCCTGCACTATATATTACATATGATATGTGATTGTTTGGGGCAAAAAAACTGGAAGGGATTTTAATAATTCTTGGTATTGTAGAGGAGAGAAAAGTGGTGGCAACAATAGGCTTTGTGCTTGCAGAGTCCTTCCAGGCTGGATTCATTTTTAAAGTCAGCCAGAGGTTAGCTCAGAGTCATCAGGGACTTCTGAAAATTAGAGGTTTTCAAAGCATCCAATTCCCATGCTGTTTGCAGTCAATAGCCAGAAAATTTCTTCAAATGTCAGCTGGGCCTTCAGCACACCTTTGTATCACCCTAATAGACATTCACATCCCAGACACCACCCCTGAAAGGGTGACTCCTTGAGCTGGAATCCCATCCTATCTAATGGAGATGGGCTGTAATCTTGGGGAGTACATCCATGCCAGATTTGAGGTTTCCAGCAAGGACAACAGCAATAGTGATGATCCCGTGGAATAGACAGCTGTGTGAGCTACACAAACTCACAGTCTATTGACCCATGGCAACACCCACATCCCTGCCCTGTCACAGCTCACTGCTACCTGCTCCAGGTAGATTAAGCACTGCTAAATCAACTTGCCCACATGACAGCACAGCCACACAGAAAAACCTGGGGAGAACTGGAATTGTAGCAAAGTGTGCCAGAGGGAAGGTAAGTAGGAAACAATTATTCGCTGTTCTTGCAGCAGAAGAACAAGGGATCATCAAGTGAAACTCTGAAATTGCAGAGTCAAGCAAATGAGCATTTTGCACACATAGTTAAACTGGAATATACTGCCACAGGATTACACGGGGGCCAAAAATATTCATGGCCAGGAAAACCTGTCAAGAGTCATTAAAAAGAAAGATTTAAACATTGCCTGAAGAAGTGCATACAGTACTACAGCCTGAAGGTGAAAGGACAAAGAGAGATGTTTCCTATACAAAAAGCTTCTCCTGCTGTTCACTGTTACAGAGAGAAACCAGAGCAAAGCTGATGTTTGGTTCAGACAAGTACAGCCATTCTTACATCCTTATAAAGAAAAAAAAAGTTCTGTTCATGGATTTGTCCTCTCTGGGGAAAGTCAGGATCTCCAGATATAATTTTGACAAATTTTGGAAACTAATCAGATAATCAAATGTGCCTTTGACTGATGCTGGACAAGGACCATGTTTTTGGCTGATGGCAATTAATCCAAGAGTTCCTCCATAGCCTAATGGATTACCAGGACCCCTAAAGGTCATGTCCTACCAGCAGAGCACTCCCAGGATAGTTAGCAATGCCATCCATGTCCTGATGCAGCCAGGGTAGCAGTGCCTGCTTCTCCTCACCCTCAGGGTCCCTCAGTGGGAGCCAGCAGACTGAGAGGAGCCTGTCTGAGCCTCACAGCTGCCCAGGTCCCTGACATTTTACTGCTGTCACCGTGGCTGTGTCTGGGCAGCATAATTCAGCACTCTGCAGAGCTGTCTGAGCCAGCTTGGCCAGGCAGTATCTGCACTGTTGGCACCTGAGCTGCAGGCACATGGAGCTTCCTGGCACTTCCCACCATTATTTCTACCCACAGGGCTGCTTTGGTGTCTCTTGCAACTTTGCTTAACTTTAATCTCATGGTGATGACGTCTAACATCCTCTTTGCTCAGTGCATTTGGTGGTCCAGCCAGCACTTTCTGGCCACATCCAAAGCCCATCCTTGGAGACACTGTGTCTGCAGTGTCTCCAAGGATGTGTCTTCAGGTCAGTCACAGCTTGGGGCAGCCTCAGGGCTCTCCTGATGTTCACTGTGGGCAAGGGTGGCTCTCCTTACTGAGACTGAGATCACCTGGTGCTATTTAGATGGGACACCCAGTAGATAACACTGGCACTTTTCATAGGAAAGAGACTGGGAAAAGTTGGATTTCCCGTCTCCATATCTTTTACTTAAAACATGGCTTTGCATCAGAGTCTTTCCAGTGTTGGAAACTTTCATCCGGCAATAAAACTCTCTTAAAGCATTTAAAATAAAAACATCACTGAGTTACAAAACACCGAGGTTTTGATCTGAAATCATTACATTCCCACATGCTTAGTAACGTATTCATATTTCTTTTGCTTGCTTCTTTCAGCTAATAGTATCTCCAGAGGGGTTCTTCCAACATCACCTATTTCTTGGCTCGCAAAGCAATAAAAATCCTGATTGATGATCGCAGGCAGACGTGATGAAAGCATTCCAGTCAGAGGCACAACACTGGTGCCTGAGTAATGGGTTTCCCACGCCCACAGGAGGCAGCACGTACCAAGTGATGAGGTTGCTCTTCTAGCAGGCAAAATTCTGCACCATCAGATGTACATAAACAGCCGTGGGTACACGTCACTGGGCTAAAGAAAGCAAGTAGATAAACTCAAAATACCCCCCCTGCACTTGTCTGTCTTCTTGTTAACATCCAGGCGTGAGCAGTAGCCTGTTGCAGCAGGTCATTTGTTTTAAGATTGTATTTGGCTTGACAGGGAGTCTAGACAGAGGAGAACTCAGTTAATCTGTCAAATTCCCATTGCTCTTCCATGCATCGAGCAAATCTTGGATGAGCTGTTGCCTCGAAGGTGAAGCAGGGAGGCTGAGGAAGAAGCTTTACTGCCCAGAGGAAATGTCCTGGCAGACCATGCTAGGACTCTTCTGGAAGCAGGGGAGGAAGGAGCTCGTTTTCCTCTGGAGCAGAGCACACCTTTCAGGGTACCATGACTACAAAACCCTTCTCCAAATCATGAGTTAAAGGACTGGTGAAGGTAAAGCTGCTCAGGCTGGTGTGAATGGATAGGTTGATGTTTAGGGCAGCAGAGCTTTGATTTACATACAATATAAAGGACATTTCTGTGTAAGGCACTGGGTCCTACCATAGCCCAGGCTGGGTCCCTTTGCTGCTTGCAAAAATCAACAGTGAGAGAAAAACAGCTTCATCTTATTGTGGTGACCTCCATGATGCTGGAGGCTGATCTTTGCCACCCTCCTAGTGTGTAATTTTTTTGAATGTTAGGTAACCTCTGCCATGAAGGGTTCACCACATGGCTGTTTTCTTTTAGAAATATCCATTGTCATAGTCCCAAACAGCTCTGACCAGCCAACACCAACCCTTTTGGGGGTCACCAGGGAATCTGGACCCCCATTCTGCATGTGTGGTAAAGAAACAGGCAGCCCACCAGGCAGAGTGGTCCCATTTTCATGTCAGACTCCTAACTCTGAATCTGTAGTTCTCACAGCAGCAATAATCAGCCACAGAGCCTTGGAAAAGACAGGCAGGCCAGGTTCATTTTAGATAAGGGAACTGTGAAAAATGACAGCGTGACAGACAACTGCACGAGGGAGAACTCTTTACACAGTTAAGGCTTTACTGACAAAATGCTCCAACTTCCCAGCAAGAGCTGCTCAGTCAGCTCCAGAGCTTCTTCTGCTGGTGTTCTTCAGCTGACATCTTCCAGGTGGGATTCCTCTCCAAGGAAAAGGAGGCAGGGAGTGGAAGTTAGGAGAGATGTGGCTATTTTGGAGTAGTGAGCTCTGGAGGTCCTGGAATTAATGATGAACATGCTCATGGCAATGTGAAATCTGGTTAGGATTTGTATTTTGTTTTGTTGGAAGATCAGGACCTTCAACAAGGTCAGGAACAGGGTGTGCATCTACAAACACCCATCCTGTTTTCTCACCCCATTTATGCCCACTATGTATAAAAATGCACAAAATTTTCTAAAAATTGCCAAAACCTGCTTCTGAGGGACAGTATTAAGCCCAAACCCCTGGAGGTTCGACAGGGCAGGGGTGAGCCAGCTTTGTCCAGCTGCTCCAACTAAAAGGCAGCCTGCAAAAACTGCTGAGCACTGGGTGGGGCATGGTGCTGGGTGAGAAGCTCACACCTCTGTCCTGCATCATCCTGGCCATCCCTTCTTGGTGTGGGATCCAGAGCTGGTGTGTGCTGCTGCACCCCTGGGGGGATGTGAGCAGAAGAGACCACAGAGGCAGCTCCAGACAAAGATTTTTGGCTGCATCTCTGAACACTCCTCTGCCGATGAAATATTTATGATGACATGTTGCCTAGCAATGACCAGATTGCCCTGAATGGGCTGGAGATAAAATATACTATGGGATGTGGGAACCAAGGAGAGATTGGGAAGGGTGGGGGAGAAAAGAATCAAAATAAAACCGACTCCAAATGGGCACTGATTTTGCTGGGCTTAGAACATTTTACTAGTAAGAGATGAAAAAATAGGTTTTTTTCAATAAAGAATTGGATTGGTCAGACCGATTTCACCAGCTAGGTAGAAGCTTACAGGGATAAAAGCAGGCAGTCAGGAAGCACTTAGCTGTTATGTAGCAAAATGGTTTATTTTTGTCACTGCTTGGCGATGTGTGTCCAGACAGCACTGTCCTGCGGTGTTTTCTTTCCTCTCCTTGTCAATGTGCCAAAGCTAATTAAAGTGAGCTGGGCCTATCTGTGAAGTGGGATTTACTGAAACAAAATAATCAGGAAGGCAAAAATAGCATGTATTTTTGTCGTTTGGAGGGAATTGGTTGGCTCGGAAAGAGGATGGATGGGAGAGCCGAGAGCTACCGGATGTCGTCTGTTTTGCCATCTGATTCTCCTCATTCATCCTGGTGTAAATGGCACTCTCAGGTTGTTTTTTTCCTTTTTCACCTCGTAGATTTAACCCCATTTACAGCAAGGTGGAGAGGCAACAGGTGGGCCAATAGTATTTCTGAAAAACAACCACTTAAAAAAGCTGGTGGTGCATTTGTTTTTTGGTGGTTCTTGATAGAAAGAGGGGAAAAAGAGAAAGAGAGTTCTTTTCCTGTGAAAAGGGATCATCTCAGAGCAGCATTTGTTTGTTAGAGCCCTTGCAAAGGCCAGCTGTTAATAGATGAGCTGCAGGATCCTTTTCATTCACTTTATCACCAGTCTTGCACAGAATGATTCTGCTGTTTTCATGAGGACAGTCAATCCAACTATCTCACATACCCAGAGCAGCCCTGACTGCTTTGCCATCCATTGCCTGGCAGTCTTTATTCTTCCCATAGCCCTGTGGGGAAGGGATGCTTGCTTGCTCCATTTTGCAGATTCACAGAGAAGTAGTGCTTAAAGCCAGACAGAAACTTTGCATCATCCAGCCTAATACAGAGCAGGATATTTCATTGCTCACCTCAGTTCTTTGTGCATGACTGATGTCATCCTTCCTCACAGCGTCCCCTCCCACCTCCAAAATATGCCAGAGAAAACTATGGGCTCACAGGCAGAATTACCCTGTCATCAGGGAGGTTGTGGTGTGCTGAGAAATGTGTCCAGAGGGGTCAGAAGAGCCAACATGTGAATGGAAGCACATCACAAAAAAAGCCCCAAACTTATAGGAGTGACTTCTCTGGCCAGACCAGGCAAAGTGCTGTTGGTGGGACCAATGTTTTCCTTGCCTGGGCTTTGGAGCACTCATGGGCTTTGGTTCCAGCAATCCCCTTCAAGCATTTTGTCAGCAGCTTGAATTTCTGCAGTGCTCTGGCTTAGTGAAGCTTTTCCAGCTTTGTCATTTTGACATTTCTCCCTTGCAGGGTTTGCCAGGCAGAGGTGACACAACATGCTCTAGTCGAGCTCCCAGCACTGTCTCTGCACAAAGCAACCCCCAGGCACCTGCCTGGGCTGCAGCAGTGTTTGCCAAACTTGCAATTTTTCCCCTCAGCTTTTATCCAAAGCAGCTGTTTAGCTGGGCCTTTGGGGATGTTCACTGCTTGCACTTTGGGGAAAAATTCCCTTTCTCCAAGGTGGGTGATCATTGGGGTGTTTGTGGCATCCTCTTGCAGCAGTTTTGGGGACAAGGTTACCTCACTCCCTCCAGCTCTCACTGAGAATCAGCATGGGGGAACTAATTGCTGCCACCTTTAATGGATAAACCAAGGGCTGTTTAACCTTTAATGACTGAGCAGATCTGGGAAATAAATTGAACAATCTTAAACACAACAAATTACATGGTCTGGAAGAAGCAGAATGCGATGGCAGGTCCACTGAGCTGCTGAAATTGAGGGGCGAGGGGCCAGAATGTGAGCCTCTCTCCTCCATCCAGATAAAAGGCTGTCCATCAGAATGGGAGTTCAGGGCTGTGGCGATCACAGATGGCCACAGATGTGTCAGGAGCCAGCCTCATCAATCCCCATTGCTGGGCTGTCACTGGTGAGATATTCCCCTTGACACAGAATCAGATAACGCTGAGTCAAAACCACGTCCTTCAGGAGACTTCAAAGGCCTCTTTCTGCCCATTGCTATTGCTGGTATGAGCAGCTGGAAGTGTGAGATGCACTGAGGAAGCACCAGCTCCCCTGGGTTCAGTGGCTGGCTTGGCCAGTGATTTGCTGGATGCCCTTGGAAAAGCCAATTAAGTTTTGTTGCTTTGGATTTCTCAGTTGTACAATCCGGAGCTGTACTCGAGCATAATTAACTCATGATCTGACCGCAGTTTCGGGTGTGTGGTTTGTAAGAGGGAGGCATGATGGCTAAAAAAAATCAGGAATTGAAAGTATTAATAGATTTTTAGGGCCTGAAGCAACGACTGTGCTAATTTATTTATACAGCATTTGTTAACCAGACCACAGAACCTCTTCCAGAAGTGTCTACACTGCAGGCATGCCTGTAAGTCCTGCCTGTGCATTTAAAGAGATGCTAACTCTTAGAGATCTCCAGCGACTGAGGCTTCATCACATCTGCAGGTCTGCTGCTGAAAGCCTTATTTACCTGCCCCTCTAACACACACCACATTGCCAGTCTGAGCATAGCCAGGATCAGCTCCCACTGCGATGGGATTAAAGAGCTGTAAATGTGAGCAATCTAACCCAAGTGGAAGGCTGCAGACGGTGACTGAGTGAGCCTTTTGCATTCTGGTGGATAAACTGAACAGATTAGGGTTTAAGCCTCTCGCAATAAAGAAGGTTTTCAAGGTCTTAAATCATTCTGGGAACCGTCTCCAATTTTCCCAGCATTGTTCCTTGGGTTTTAGATGCCCAAGCTGAAGAAAGAACCAAACTCATCTCACTGACATTTCATTTAGGTGTAACATCTCTGCACTGCTTTTAATCTCTTCCCTTATTCATTCATGGCTCATATTTGTCCCTTTAGCTACAGCTTTGTGCTGAGAGTTCCTGTTTGAATGGTTTTCTACTGTGATGCCCTATTTCTATTCCAACAGAGTTTTTGAACACTCTCAGAATATCTGTTTTACAACCTGAGCAATGTTTAGACATAAGGATAGGATGGATAACTTGATATTTTGATCTAAGATAATGTAACAAGTGCCCCAAAGCCAGTCTGAGTTGGAGAGAGGGAGTCAAATTCACAGCTGGAGTTGCTCAGCCAAGACTTGAAAGGATACCCTGGATGGAGACTGGAATAAAATTAGAAGGTGGGGTTTGTTGTTGGAGCACATCAAGTCTGTCATTAAGCTTATGAAATGCACTTTTTCTTTTTCCTTCACCGTGGCTTTGAGCAAGAACCAGCTCAGGGAATTACAGGGGAAATGCTCAGACATTTACTCTAAACTTTTATTGCTGAAATGGGAATGTAAGGAGGATCCCTGACCTGAGAGAGTAAACCAAAATATAGCCAGAGGCAGATGAGTTTGGGATACCCATACAGGAGAGAAGATGAACAGGGAGAACTGAGTTTCACTGGTATATGTGCTACATCTGCTCTTTAAATACAAATAATAATTTGTATTTAAATACAAAGTCTTTGTAAGTTGCTGTGGGACCACAAATCACCTCCTGTACATCCAATAAAGACCTATTTCAAGTGCATGGCTGTGGGGCCACAACATAAGGAATTACCAAAATTCTCTGAGTCACCAGGCTTTAGAGGTAAGTTAGAAATCAAATGTGTCCATTAAAAATTAATTTAAAAAACCCTGCTGCTTCAACATGATAAAGAAATTATGGCTCTAAGGAGCATCCATCAACAAAACTGTTGTCCATGGAGGAAGACTGAAATCAGGAGAAAGAATACAAGAAAAATGCAAGACAGTGGAAGAACAGATAGAGGAATGGATGCTCTCTGGGAAAAAATTCTGTAGGAAGTAAAGAATATTGGCAGGTAGAAAATGGGGGTTTCACTAAATAGAATGTAAATAGGAAGAAACTAAAATGCCAGGACTTTCTCTAATTAAAAAAGAAAGAAAAAGAGAGAGGTAGAGATGCTTGCAGAGAAATCTGGAGCTGAAAACTGCTTGCTTACATGAATGGCTAATGCCAATTAATAAATCCAAGGGAAGAATTCCATTTGCTTGTCAAGTGAATATATCATAGTTAAGTAGGATGGACAGTGAGGAAAGAGAATGGGCAGAACAAAAAAAAAAAGAAAGAGGTGTCAGAAGGATAGACTAAAGGCTACACCAAAGAAACAACAGATCTGAGTGTTTGCTTTTGGAGTGAATAAATGGGAAACTGAGGGAATGCAGACACAGAGATGAGAGTTGTCCAAATGAAATGATGGCTGAAAATCAGGAACTGTGAAACCAGTGGAAATGGAAGCTGAAGGGAATAGGGACAAAATCCTATTTGACAAACAGGGAAAGAAAGACAGAGTGCTGGCAGATGTGGAAGGCAGAATTGTTGGCAAGGGTGAAAGGGAAGTTCCTCTGCAAAACCTTGTACTCAAAAATCATGATCAAAGACAAAATGAAATGTTTCAACCTCTGGGAAGGTCCCTGAGGAGCTTCATACTGAGTTTCAGCTGCTGTGTTCAGATAAACAAACATCTTCTGGGAGGTTTTGTATTGTGTGTTTGTATCAGCTGGGACAGAGCTGGATGGAGCAGGAGGCAGGGCCATGATTTACTGTGTCATACATTAATAGTATCAAATTATGGCTCTGTGGTTATTGGGGTATATGGTGGAGTGTGTTTTACTCCTGGCAATAAATGTAGTGTTTGCCTTGGGATGTCAATCAATAAACTATCTGCCTTAATTGGTATTGATTTATTCATTCATTATAACAGTGTACAATGAAAACCAACACTCCTGCATTGTCACAGGCCCTGCAGCAACAGAGCTCTGGCCAAATCCATTTTGCACAGCCAAACTCAGGGCTTCAGAGGGGACAAACCTCTGTGAAACTCACAGTGACTCCAGCCCTCCCCTGGGACACCAAGGGCTGCTCTCCATCACTTCTGATTGCTACAGATGAGGGACTCATGTTCAATTTTTTCTCTTCCATGACCTGCTGCTGAATGGGAAGAGAAAACCTCTCTCTCCTTTCTTTCTGCCTCAATTCAGCAGTGGAGAACAAAGCTTTCCCTAAGTGGAGGTGTAAACGTGGGTACCCTGTGGGTTCACAGCCTGCAGAGATACTCAGCAGTGCAGTGATTTGCTTTGCTTAATAATGGTGACAAAAGCTCCTAATCCTGCCAAAGCAGCATTAACACCTGCCCTGCACACAGGGCTGGGTGACAGGGGCAGTGCTGGGGGCTCAAACAGACACCTGGAGTCTGCTGTGCCATCTGTACAAGGCGAGTGGGTTTCATGCTACTTCTGGCTCAGTGGGATGCTGCCACTGTGACAATATCTCCTCTCTTTCACCTGGGAGGAGGCAAAGTGCTCGAGTCAAAAGATTAACTCTGATGTGGCTTAGAAGCTGCTCCAGAGGGGCAGAAGGGATGCAGCAGTGCATGCAGCCTGGGGAGCAGGGGCTCAGGATGGGGTGAGGGCTGCTTGCTCCCCTGATGGCTCACTTTCTTTTGACTTGAAAAAATAATGACTGAAAAGCAGGAACTGTGAAATCAGGGGAAAGGGAACAGGGACAATACCCTGTATGATGACAATGAAAGAAAAGGGGGGGGGAGGAATTAAAACATTTCCAAATGTTTTAATTAAAACAAACAAACAAATAAATAAATAAATCTGGTTTTTACTATTCCCACACTTTCCACAGTCCCAGATACCAGGCAGTCCCAGAACTTATGGCGTGACACAGACAGAGGAACCTCTTTTCCTGCCTCTCTGGTACCCTCAGTCATGGCTTTGTGCTTTGTTCTGGGGATGCCTCTCCCAGACAGCAGTGTACGTGCTGGCAATTAGAGTTAGCACAGGCAATTACACTTCTGGGGTTTCTCTTTTCGTCTCACCTCATCTGAGCAAGTCAATTAATCTCGCTGCATCGCAGTTTCTCTGCCTGTAAAACAGATAATCATGTGGGCACCACCCAGCATGGCTTAATCGAAGTGCTGGCATCCCCCCTGGCCGCAGAGGTACCATGGATTCTGTACGTGAAGCCAAGTAAAATGCTGCTGTCTGATGGGTCATTATCCCTGCCAAACCACCAGCAGCCTCTGCCCACCCCTGGGATTTGCAGGGTCACCTCCCAGGACCTCCTTCCTGCTGTGGCTCTGAGCCATGGGAGACCCTGCTAAAAATAGCAGTGCTGGCACTGCTGCTCTGGATGCTGCAGTTCATCCATTTTTCTTTTTTAAAGAGCTGATTTTACTGACATTTCTTTTGGGAAAATAAAAATGAGGAAGGAAGAGAAAGAAATCATTCAATTAGAGATGAAAATAATGGCCCCATTAGGTGGCTGCTGCTGGATCAGGCAGGAGGGAGGTGAACTGCAAAGTTCTCGTGTTGGGGGTGAGAGTGTGTGAGGTGTGAGGGGAACCCCTGAAAAAGTGCCAGTGTCATGTGGGAAGAGCAAAGCCACAAGGGGAAACAGCCCTGGAGTGATGATGGAGCTTGCCCAGGGTTGTGCATCACAGATGGGAACAATGTCCACCCCTCCTGAGAGGACAGACCTGATCCCAAAACCTCTCCACAGCTCCCCCATCCCCTCTGTTATTCCCCACAGCACTACAGAGCATCACTCTGAGCCTCTCGTGCAGTGAAAAGCGACCCAATTCAGTACCAGGATGAAAATTTACCAATTAAACAACTTTTCTACAGAAGAAATTGCTGCAGACATGCCAGATGTCCTCAGGAGGAGATGTCCATTAGTGCTACACGTGCTGGTGGCCCTGGGAATGGAGGCACTGCTCTGTTTGGAGCAGGATGGACAAGCTTAATCCGATTTCACTTACCCTACCAAACAGATAGTGGCTGTTAATTACTTTAGTCACTAATTCTCTGTATCACAGCATAACCCACGACCCAGAGGGGAGAAGTTTTGTATCCCATTATCATATCCCTTGCATCAACTAATGACTCCAAAGATAAACATGTTTAAATTAATAGGAATTTCTGTGTGCTCTGTGACAACTCTCTTTCCCAACATACTGTCTTTAAACACTCCCTATTTTTATGCATAAAATGTATTGTATTAAGGCTGGGAAAGCTTTTTATTGGGTGTTTTTGGTATGCAATGAGTGCTTTTCTGGCATTAGTCCATCTTATGCCCACTTGGATTTTAAGGAGACACTAAGTGGCTCTGACATGAGCAGAGGAGGGTGAGCAAATGGAAGAAAGCATAATTGGAGTAGATGAACATTTCAAGACTCAAAGCAGACTGTAAGAAGAACCACTCTGGAGTCTAGAGAATATCTACATTTCCCAACAAAGTTGTACATCAAGAAAAAGGCTGTAGGTCTGCAGTTAGTTGGGTACACAAGTAAGACATGGGAGTTGTGTCAGGCTGGAAAACCCTTTGTGCTCTCAGCAAACATCCCCTTCCACACAATACATCCTCCCAAGATTTCAAATTTTCATTGGGAAGCCATAGATTTGTCTATGGAAATCAATTTCTTCTCATAATTGGTGGTTTAGTGGTGGGGAAACATTGGTTTACTACGAAATAATAATAAAAAATTCCCAATTTCCCACCTCTTCTCATTTTCTCATCCAGTTCCTGTTAATCTGTGCTCATCCACCCTAAAGCACAATAGGAGGGGGTCTTTAGGGTGGGGTTTGGCTTTTTATAATGCAACCCTGAAACAACATTTGGAAATTAGGCGCTGAGTCGTCTGAAAGAGTGTGCTGAGCCTTCAGAACAATTTTTGTAACAGGCAGACAGGTGAAAGGGAGAAATCACAGGAGGATTCAAACGTCTCATAAAACGCAAGAACCAACCTGAGAGCTCACACAGTGCTGAAACAGATGGCTTTCTGAGAGGTAATCTGTTTTCTCAATTTGGTGCTGTGGAAGGCACATAAACATTTCCTAAGGAGAAGATGACTCCTTGTCTTTTGATAAAAGGCACCTGCCCTCCATGCAGCCGCTACCTGAACAAGGACAAAGAGAGAGAAAACTGGGGGGAATAAAAAATTATATAAAAATCATGTTGTGTTTTTCAAGTCTTTGTTGGGAAAAGGATGTAGAGAGGGTGAATATACCTAATTATTATCTGAGAAGCATTCACAGACAGGAGCTTTGGGGAAGCCTGTGGCAGGTTAAGAGAGCACATCAGCAAGCACACACAAATGAGAAGGTACCTGCTGAAAGAAAAACAATGCATAAAACATCCTGCTTATGCAAATGTATGATGATGACATTACCAGGCACTGATTAGAAAATAAATCTGATTTGCTTAGGGGCTTTTTTATCAACAACCCACTGTTTTTTTAAAGGTGTCTGGTGGCTGTAACCTTGGCTCATTCCTCCATATTTGGCTGTCCCCTGAGGTGAGGTTCAGTGCTTTGGAAATTAGCAGAGGAGGGAAGGCTGCTGCTTGCAGGGTGTCCTGCAAGTGAGGCTCCAGGCATGGCTGATGAACAGGCCAGGGTGGTTTTTGTGCTCTCCACGGGGAAAATGTCTCTTTATGCATCCTATAATCTGTGCTCCTGCTCCTAGGGATGCTCACAGGTACATCAATTCCCCTCCAGCGTCCCCCTGTGCACCTAGTCAGGCAGCAGAGGGATAAATACTGAATCCACTTATAGAGTAAGTTGGTTAGAAGTTCACTTCTTGCTGTGTTTGCAAAGGTTTGGAACTTTTCTGTTTTCACTGCAGGGGCAGAGACATCAGGAAAAGGCAGGAACACTCCACCCATATCAGCTGCTGTGATCCCAGATACCAAAGAGAAGCACTGACTCCTTTGATGGCATTTACTGCTAGGAAGATTTTTCTGATAAACACTGGCAGTTAGCACATCCTGCAAGTGCCTTTTCTAAGCCCATCTCTTCTTGGCATCCATGACCTGCAGAGACTGGTTCCTAGCTCCACAAATTGGCACCAGATCACGTTAACAGATGGCCCTGAGTACATGCGTGCCAGGACTCATTATGCACCTCTTTTTTTCTCTTTTCTAAGAGCTGTGTCTGGACTCTGTCCAAGTATGTGGCAACATCTCTCACATCTGGGATCGTGGTGATAGCTCCTTTCTTGTCTAACAAAGGTGTGTCTCATCTGTGATGTGCTCCACAGTCCTCACTCACACTCGAAGGCAGAGCAGCATCTGTCTGGTTGGAGTAAACAGCTGTGCATTCCTTTTGGGTAGGCTGGAGTGAGCTGCTGGCAGCCCACACGAAATGCAGCTGCTGGGATCCATCCAGTCCTCAGTACACTTCCAGCCTCGGTAGATCTTCCCAGCCAAAGACAACCTCAAATGCTCCCTCAGCTGATATTCCTGTGGCAGCCACAGCACAGGGAAAACAGGGCATGGAGTGGGAATTTTCAGGCAAACAGCAGCAGGTTGCTGACGAAGCCTAAGGAAGGGGCAGATGGAGCTTGGAGGCTCCTTGCCTGGTGATGCTCAAAAGCTGTGGGGACACAATCCTGAATAAGGTGCTCTTGGGGATCCTGCTTGAGCAGGGAGGTTGGACCAGATGGCATCCAGGTCCTTTCCAACCTCACCCATCCTGTGAATTTGTGATTTTACTGCTCCCACTGCAGAGCTGGGCAGGGAACTTCTTAGAGGTGGCAGCTAAAGGACACAGGCATCACAGCCATGTCCTGATCCAACAAACACCAGTTTCGAAGCTTTTAGTTTAATTTGCATAACTTCAGGTCTGTGTTATTTACCTGATGGAGAAAGACTCATCCCTTTGTCTTCCTGAAGATCATCGTGACTCTGCTGCCTCCCCTTTGCGTCAGCCTCGATTTTTTTTTCCTTGGGAAAAATATGTCGTGCACTGATCTGTCAGTCACTTCTTCAGGGATATGGAATCTATAAAAAAGAAAAGCCTGGTTTTAAATGACATGTCACACTAAACTGCCTCATTACCTCCAAAGTGAGATGAAATGCATTCTCTCTACGTATTATTTTTTCCCCTATTTCTCAGTATTATTCTTCATTCATGGGAATGGTGTTTAGCCTGGAAGATTATAGACTGGTCATAACCAAAGAAAAGGAGAGAAAGATTTACTCCAATCATGTCAAAGGGACCTCAGTGAGTATTAACTGATAAAGCATACACAGGTCTCAGCACCCCCTCACAGCCCGCCTGTGAATTTATCCGGCTTGATAAATGGGAGCAGTTTACAGAGCAGGCAGAAATTGATACGGGAGAGGTTTCTATCTGGAATGCTCTGTATAAATTACTGGATGCTTATCTGTGAGTAATTCCCTTGCATATGCTAACTGTCCAGACACTTACAGCCTATGGCAAAGACATTAGATAACCTTCGATTCACAATTGCTGGGGGCAATCTTCAAGCTAAATAAATAGTTCATCTCTTTCAGACCCAAATGATATATCTGTTTGCAAGCACCACAAGTACTGGGCTAGAAATGGATACTTCAGCTATAATTTTTGAGCTATCCTTCCCTTTTTTTGTGTGCCTGCAATTCGTGTCTGCACTTTATGTAATTTAGCAGCCTGCTGCTCCTGCTATGCCTATTTTATCCATCAGGTTTCTAATATCTCAATCCTGGTGTCTGTCAGGTAGATGGACAGTTAAAAATACGATTTTTTAATCTTTCTGTTTCTTGCCATACATGCTCTATTGAGGCTACAAACTACTCCAAGCACCTTCCTTTATTTGCCTGCTTGGCAATTTTGCCCACAGCTCTTCCTTGCTACAAACTTATGCGCTGAGCTGAAAAGGAAATATTTTTGTACTGAGCTTTGGACTCTTGAGATCAGAATTCATCTGAGCAAAAAAGTGAGGCCAGGATGCAGGCAGAGTGAAAATCAAGCAGTCAGTACAGAAAGACAAGAGCATTTTCAGCACTCAGACAGGTGAGTGACAAATATCATCCTTTTCTGATATAACTCCCCCACCCCACCTTAATACAGACATTCCATAGTGTTTGTTTGGCATCAGCTGAATTTATAGCTCTATTTTCTAGAAATAGAATCACTATCTCTGCCTGAAAGCCAAAGCAGCTTTTTTTTTCCCCTAAAGGAATTTCACTGGCACTCTCAGCCCACCTTGCAGCCCAGTGCCAACCAGGTGTAAATGAACCAGGAGGAGGAAGTTCATCGCACCAGGAAATAAATGGGAAATCATGAAAACCTCAAGACACACTTCACCCAGCAATATCCTTTGCTCTAACTTTTGCTGCCTAACAAGCTGTGCTGGTGAGTGCAGTTTGGCACTTCCCCATGAAGCTGGCTGTGTTTGTGTGCTGGATTTGTGTATCTCAGCTCTGGAAGAGGTGCTGATCCCATGTCTCATTCCTGGCATCGCCAGGGTGCCTGGCAGAAAGCTGTGCACAGATCCTTCCACAGGGGAATGCTTCATTAATCAAGTGCTGTCAGGCCTTCTCACTGGGTTTCTTTTCCCCCATGATGGTCAAACATGTCATTTTTGTTCCCAAAAGATGCTGCCTGCAATCCTGCACAGCACAACTGCATCACACAGCAGTGCAGAGGGTCTGGAGCTCAGCCTGCACCTTTGGGGAAGGGAGCAGTGCAGCCAGGATCTCGAACAGATGCAAACACAGAGCTTGTCTTTTGACAGGCTTTCTCCACCTTCTGTGTTTAAAGCTGGTGACAGCCCCTCTCTGCTGGTCAGAGCCCTGGAGAATGCTGTGAGCTGTGGCACCATCTCAGGCCTGGCTGCTCTCTTTCTCAAAGCCAAAATGAACCCATCCTTTTGTGAAAGCAGAGCTCAGCAGCTGTCCAGAGCTGCCAGGAACAGCTAAATATCTGGAGTCCATACCCCCAACCAGGAGTATCCCACCCTGAGCATGGGGGTATCCCAAGGTTTTATATGGAGGCAAAACAACTCTCTCATTTTCCATGGCATCCCTGATATTTTGCAAGCTTTTTTTGGCTGTCACTGCACATTGAGCTAATGATCTTGGAGGACTGTCAGAACTGAATCCAGCCATGCCCAGTCCAAGCTCAGCACGTGCAGAGATGGCTCAGATTGTTTCTCCCCACATTCATCATGGTCAGTTATACTGATGCTCAGATTTCTGAGATCCACACAGATTTCTGAAATCCTTCAGAGGTTCCCCATTATTCTGATGGCATTTGACTGCCCAGAAGAGCTGAGCTCTTCCCCCTCTCTCCAGCTGTGCTGTGAGCAAAGGCACAGCTGGAGGGATGCCCAGCTGGGATGGTTTTTGGAGGAGCTCAGCCCTCCTTGGGCCTCTTGCCCACCAATTCTTGTTCCAAAAGAACCTGAAGGCAGATTTTACACCACAATTACCTTTTTTTTCATAAAAGCTGAAATCATTGATTATTAAAGGTCAGTGAGAGGAAGAAATATCTTTGCATTTGTCTCTTGAGCTGAAATCTGGGAGCTACTGCCCATCTGCCAGGGTAGTGCTGGAGAAAAGCCCAAAGCCCAAACTCAGCAGCAAGCTACAGCTCCTCTAGATCTGGCCAGAGCAAATAACATCTCTTGCCACTGCTACATGCCTGTGATTTGGGTCGAATAAACCTTTTGCTGCATGCTTGCAACAATTTGCACAAATTTCTGTAGAGCCAGGGTCCAACAAGTGCTCTGTGCAGAAGGGAGTTGGGCACAAGCTTCTTTCTCTAGCTCAGCAGAAACATTTATGTTTCCATCTCACAGGAGAGACAATCTAGATGCTATTTTTTCCCTCCTCACGGCTTGTTGCAACAAGGACTCTCCCTACTACCTTTCCCAGAGGGGAGAAGAGTTGCCTTCGTTTCTAAATTTAGATTTAATGAGTGCAAAATGAATAAGGCAGCAGGGGAACCTAATCTGGTTAGCAGAGCAGCAGCAGAAAGCACAAGATGCTCGTGTGCAGCGTGGGGTTGTGATTTCCTGTGCTGAACCCACAGGAGCACTGGTTTTGTGGATAAACAGTTGGGTAGGAATTCTGCAGGTAGTCCTTACTGCTGGTGATGAGAGCAGAGCTGAATTTGGCCCTGGGCAAACAAACCTCCCTGCTGATCTTGCTGCTTGGATGCTGATTATGAAGGGAGAAATAGCACAGGCTGGAATATAGAAAGGTCTGTGTAAAATCACCCCCTTGACACAGCTTGCAGGTGTACTTGGCTCCCAACAGGCACCCTCTGGCTGTCCCTGCCATCATCCTGCCCTGGGGTCTGGGAGGGCTTGGGGAGCCTCTCCCCCAGTCCTGGAGCACTGCAGAGCTCTGGTCATTCATTCATTTAAAGCAAAATTATTTGCTGCATTCATTCAACTCCAAGATCCCAAAACAAACTCTATCAACACACAGTTTTGCTCCAGACCTGACTCTCCAAGCCTCTACTGATACCTTTCACTCCTGACTTGCATTATCCTTATTATCCTTCACAGCCCAAAAGGAGACTGCTGCTGAGCTCAGCTCTCCTGCATGGCTGTACTGATCTGCAGAATATCTAAAGGCATAGGATGCCCTGACTTCTGCAGCTGGGGTTTAGGAGGTACAGAAAATGTTTCCTCCAAGAACTCAGACTTTACAACCCCAAATTCCTTGGGTTGTTGTTGGGGAGTAGCTCCATGGGAAAAAGAAAAAATGCTACCACTGTAACCAAAGTAGCTTCACTGCCCAAAAGTACAAAGAAGAATGTGTACACAGAAATAAAATATTCAGATTCCACTGCAGGGCATTTTAAGGCAGAATTAGCACCTGGCACTTGTCAGAAATGGCAGAGGATGGCTCATGATGTTGAATGATCAAGGCACTTGCTTTGGTGTCCTATGAAAGCCAAAACCATCTCCAGAAACCATAAATTCTGCTAATCCTGTGCTGATGCTGCCACTTTCTGCAGTGTCCTGGGGCTTCCTTGGAGGTCTGTGGACCAGAGACACACAAAGGATGCACAGATTGAATTTCAAAAGCATCTCTGCTCCCACAGTTTCTAGTGAAGTCATCTGAGGAGGCTGCAGTGTTCCAATCCTTTCCTAATTAGATCAGCAGTCTCATCACCTCCTGAGAGGGCTTGGTATATCCTCTGGCTTATAAAGGAATTCTGTATCAAAAGCAGAGATCCAACAAATTGGAACCTCCTCAAATACAGAAAGAGATGGAAAGACAATAATGATCTTCCCCCATCACAATTCTGAATAATGACAGCTGGAGAAATAACACTTATTTGTAAATAACCTGCGACCCTTTTTGTCCAAAGGGATCTTAGTAGCAAATTGATCAATGCTTTTCTCAAGATATGGAGGGCATTAATAACATGCTTGGTCAGTTTTCTCACTTGAATTTTAACTTTTTCATGGCTGTGACCACACATTTCCAGAAGAAGAAACAGACAGTGTTATCTTTAATTTCTCACTAATTTACAATGGGCTTGTTTTCAGGGGATGGAGCAGATATAATTTATTTTTATACACACTCTATTCCAGAGGATGAATGTAAACAGAAAGCACCATCAATTACTCAATCAAGCACAGAGTTATCAAATCAGCTGGGTATGAGCAAACTGCTCATATGAGCACGGGGGTCAATTATCCTCCTCTGTAAGATATTTCTGCAGTGTATAAATTAATACAAAAGGATGGATTTATGTTTCAGTGCTCTCACATTGCATGTTTATTTGTCATTGTTGGGATGAGGGCTCCTTTGTACAAATGGGTGTGAAGATGACCCTGGATCTGTGTCTTGCAGAATTTGCAGGGTGAGCTGACAGGACAAGGGAAGGGTACCTGGGAAGGAGGAGTTGTTTTTACTCCCATTTTGTGGGTGAATAATGAAGGTCTAAGGAAACAAGGCCAAGTGGAAGGGTTTAAAGGACTGAGAGGTGACTCCTGCATGTCCCCCCAAAAGGATCCTCACCTCAGAAATTCAGTGAGCAGCTGGGAAACTGCAGCTTTGTCCTCTCCATCTCCAACGAAATGAACAGGATTAGAGATGCTCAGAGATAACAGGTGGCCCAGAGGTCACCAGGGAGCCAAACCCTCACATCTCTAAACCCATGGGTGAGATCTGCACAAGCCAAAATGAGCAAACAACACTGAAGTGTTTGTGAAGATTTATAGAGATGAGGATTGAGTGTTTTCCTTGGGGGCATTCCTGCCCTTTGCCATGAATCTTCATACAAATGATATTTTTGTGTGCAAGACCGATGTACAAAGGAAAATGCTCAGAAATATGCATTTGAGTGGGGTTTCACTACAAAGAAATCTTTGTGGTGTATAAAAGTTTCAGTCCCTCGGAGAGCAAATTGAAGAAATACAATCTAGGTAATACATTTTGCAAACCAGAAAACAGCAACAAAAGGCTGGCATACAGCCAGATGCCACAGAAATGAACTCGAGGAGTGAGATACATCACAGACTGTGTTTGAATAAGGAACACTGTCACAAAAACCAAGCCTGTTCATTCATGAATAATACAGGACCAAGGGACAGGTCTGAATTTGTCATGTAAATTATTTACTGTAACTATGAAATGGCCACCTGTCTGGACTTGTGGCAGCATTTGAAACACAGCCCATTAAATAAAAAAAAGGAAAAGGTAAAGTTGATTAAGCTGGAGAGGAACTTTGCAGAGTAGCTCACTCCTGCCCTGCTGCACTGAGGTGGGACTGGGGTTGGGACCTCCACTGGGCTGAGATCTCCTGGTTATGAAGCTGGGGAGCATCTTCAGGAGCACTTCTCACTTTGTTCTGCTGGTGAGGTCAGTGATAAGTTTGTCCATGGGGCCCAAGCTTGGGACCAGGCCACCAAAGGGACCCCAAGGGATCCCGGACCCCAAGGGTTCCCAGACCCCCAAACCCAGCAGCAGGATGGTGCCAGGAGGCAGTGGCATGATCCACCCTCAGACAGGAGCTTGGGTTTAAGCTTGGAGGGATTGTAACACTTAATCTAGAACAGTTATGAACTCAGGGCAGAGATGTTTTGATTAACAGAGGCACATCCTCTATGGGATGGAGACCCTTCTGCCAAAGCCACTCTGCCCTAAGGCTGATGGGACAGCAGCTCTTAGAAACACAGCCCCTTCAAGCCCAGCATCAGCAGTTGTTAAAGACGAAATAAAACCTGCAAGGTAAGAAGCCTAAAAGAGATTTCTAAGGGTTCTGGATACACCCTTGCCTCCCCCAGTCTGTTCCCACCATCTCACCTTAGTCAGCTCCTCCATGGTGACTTGCAGCTCTGTGCAACCTGAGCTGCTCAGGACTTCAGAGTAGTCTCTTGTTTCTTGGTTTCCTTTCATTTTTATTTTTTTCAAACCTGTTGCTCTATAAAATGCTCACAAAAAATTCTCAGCAGATCAATAATGAACGAGAGTTACTTCAGAAAGCCACTCGGCATACTTGTTTAAATAACCTCTTTTACTCCTCAATTGCCTTGTTTTTCTCAGGGTTGTCATAGAGAGGAAGGTATTGATGAGTTAGTGGCGTGTGAGGGAGAACAGAGAAGAGCAAAGTCATTTACTCTGTTCTCAAAAGCATTTATTTTTGACCTATTTATCTAGTGTGTGCATCAACACTGTCCCTCTGCTCCTTTGTGTCAGTTTGGTCACTGGGAAGAGCATCCTGCAGCAGAGGAAATGCACACACAGGGTTAATTCTGCCCTGCCTGGGACTAGAGGAGTGTCTGTCACATTTAATACATCTTGAGAAAGCAGACACCTCGGTAGCTGGCAAGTCAATAGGTTGTTTAGTTATACAGAGCTTCCCAAAGGCAAAACCTCACTGTCACCTCTCTAAAGAAAGGAAAGGTCTTGAGTGTCTGTGCATTAGATCTTTAGAATGTCCCATCAAAACACAGCCTGCTGTAAAGGTTGTTACCTTTCAAGAGAAATGTCTTCCCAAAATCAGCAAGGTCTCTGCTCTCTGCTATGAGAAAGGAGATAAATGAAAGCAGACAGTAGGTTCCAAGACTGCCTCCCCCAGAAATGACCCAAAACTTTTCTTCCTGGTGCATTGCAGCCTTGTTTGCACTTAGCTAGAAAACTGGAAAAGTGCTAAAAGGGGAATGATGCCAGGCCAGGCTGTTCTCTGAGTTTTAACCATCAAAAGGCTTCTTCAGCAGCAGTAGCATTATGAATAGTGCAAGCCAGAATGACTGATGTGGATCAAGAGCTACCTACAAACTCCAGCCCTTCTGGAAGCTACACACTGCTGAGGATTTTACTCTGGATATTTTTTCCTGCCCTTGCTGAAACACTGTTTTATTTCCAACCCACACAACACACTTGTCCTCTTCAGGTCTCACAGTTCCTCTGCTCACACTGGAAAGCAGCACTGCCAGCAGAAGAGTTTTGACTGTAGCAGTATATTAACTAAACATCCTCATTAACTGATTCACCCTTTTATTGCCTCACATCTCCACTGTCACTGGGCCTGCTGTGCTCTAACAATGCTTTAAAATTCTAACTTGTTTTGCCTCTCCTGGCTTTTAAACACCCTGGCATTCCCATCTGCAGCTTTATGTAGGGATACACATGCAAAACCAAATAAACATGCTTCTTACAGCCTCCTTCTTCTGAACATAGCCCCAAAAGGTGGCTCCCCTACATCTTTCTAAAGCTTTAAGCAAGCTGTGACCACATAAATACAGCCACAGGTAGCTGACACCAGTAATGGCAATAAGAGCAGGGAAAGGAGGGGTGGGAAAGGGGAACAGCTCAAATAATATTTTCTGAAAGACAATCCTAAATGTTATTAACCTGATTCTCCCCTGCCATCAAAATTACACCAAGGGATCTCTGGTTCAATGAGATTCAGACCATGAAAGACCAACAAAATCCTTTCTGTTAACAAGCCCATAAACTAATGGCACTTGAAAAACTCAGCACACCAGGCTTTATGACCCGCAGTGAAACAGATTAGAAGTAATACAAGGGCAAAGAGAGTGCCCTAAAACCTCAGCTTTAGCTACAAAGAGTGTTCCTGAGCTGAGCAGGTTTTGGTTTTCAGCTCAGCACCCTCTTTGCATCTCCAGAGGCATTTGTGGTCCAGGAGCATGTTTCCATAATATTGGAAAGAAATAAAATAAATCAAACACCTTTTTGTCATTTCACCAAAGGCTTGGTTATGTTCTGGCTTCATCCAGAAATCTAGATGTTTCTCAAGCTGCTCTGCTCCTTTCCAGAGAATTTTGGAAGTTGTGTGGGTGTTAGCACTGGATGAGTGCTGTTTTCAGTGGGGAATTCATACATGTCCTGAATGGAGAAGATATGCTTTGTGTTACCCAAGGCTTGCAGGAAAAGGTCTCCAGGATTTCAGGTTATTCCTAGTTAATCTAAGGGGAAGGGTAGCATTCAGCATCCTCTAAGGGCTGCCACAAAAACATCATCATATCAATCATTCATATCAGTGGCTCAGCAGTCCCTTCCCTCCTGCATGCAAAGGAAGGGTTGGAGAGATAAGTTTAATTCCAGAAACCACCTCGAAGACAGAAAATCAGGATGAGGCTCCACCCCATCTCAAACATTTCTGAGACTCATGGATTTCTTCTTGCTGAATTCCTGCACTCCTCTTCTGGCAGCAGCTTGAGGACCTCTCTTCACTTTCCAAAGGCCACACTGCAGCCTCTTGGGGCACATTCACTCCTCACTGCCATCCTCAGTCCACCCTAGAATAAGACAAAAATTTCCCTCCCCTTTGCTCTCCCACCTCTCAGCAGAAATTTTCCTAACTTGCTGTATAATGAGACCATTTTTATTCTTCCTGACTATCTCCCAAAGGTGAAAATGGGACCTCTGCTGAGCATCTGCTTCCCAGGCTCCAGGCTTTTAATGAAAACCTCAAATTCCTTTATTTAAGGCCAGCGAGGTGACTAATGGACTAAACAGGCTGAGAGATGGAGGAATGGCTCTGCAGAAAAGCACTGTGGCAGCCAGCAAGGTCCTTGTGCTGAGCTAATGCTCACAGCAGCCTGGCAGCCCCATGGACCTCAGGCAGGGAGCAAACTCCCCCAAACTGCACTTTGTTCTCCTCAAGCAGCTCTTTCACACCTGCAAGGCCAGTAAAAACACTCTATTTCTACAGCTGCCCTTCAGCTCTATGGATTTGCACTCCTAAAATGAGGATTCTCCTACAGAGAACTGTGCATTCTGGAAAACCCAGGCTGGGGCTCTGCAGGCTGTGCTCAAAGGCAGTGGGACAGGAGCAAGGTGCTCCCAGCCTGAGGATGAGCCCAGCTTCTTCCCATCCCCTCCTGGGAGGGCCAGGGAGGGAAGATGCAAATTTACAAAAGAGCAGACACAAAGCCAATTTTAAAACCAATCCTGGCCTCGAGCTAACAGGAAAAAACGCACCATTAGCTTTGATTTTTAAATACATTAGTTATTCTCTCAAAGGCTGGATCAATGGAAAAAGGAAACAGAGCAATGGATAAACCTTTAATTGCTCAGAAGTAGGATTCATCTTCCCACTGCCTGGCCAGAGCGTGGCCTTTTGCTGGGTGACTGCATGCTCCAGGATTCCCTCCCAGCAGCTGAGTCTGCTCCCATGTCCCAGCTGACCACCAGGCACTCAAAATATTTTTCTGGTGGGGTCTGGATTGGCAAGAGGCATCTGTGAAAAGTTCCAGAAGGTTTATGTGCGCTTGTGTTTTAAAATAGAACAGAATACTGAATTTTCAGAATTTCCACAGAAGTGTAATGTTAAGCAGAAAATATTGCTTGAAGGCAATCAAAACATTTCATTTTTATAAAAGCCCAAATACTGCAATTTATTTTATATGCTGAAAGAATTCAAGCTACAGTTTCCCAAAGAAAACTCTAAATGCTCCAATTTCAACAAGATACTGCGAGCTCATCAGCTTTTGTTTGAATGAAACAGCACTGAAATTGAAGAATTCCCACAAAAAGTCATAATTTGGAGGAAATTACATTTTTTCCCCTCACAGGGAATATTCTGACTGTCTGCATGCAGCAGTTTGGATTTACATTTTGCCTGCACAGCCAAAGGCATTTGTGTGGAAGGACACATATTTGTCACAGGAGTGACAGGAAAACAGAAACAAGGGATAAACACCTAACTTTGCCATGCCATGAACAACATGGCATCTCTCCCTCTTCTCTGGCTGGCTGAGCAAGGCTCTTCAAAGAAGGTTTGTGGTACAGAGGTTCACAGTTTTAACATGTGCTTTATCCTTCCAACATTCTCCACTCCAGAGCACCAGACTGCTCTTTGCAGTCACATAGAGAGCCCAGGGCTGCTGCCAGCACAGGGAACACCACAAAACAACACCAAAATATCCTCCCAAGCCCTCACAACCCCTCCAGGCCACTCAGCCAGCTCAGGAGCACACAAGTGATTTAAAGCTTCAGGAGCAGAGCTAAGACCTGCTGAGTGCATTGCCTGGAACATCACAACCTTCTCCACTTGGAGCTCCTCAGACTTTATCACCAGGAACTGCCTCAGACCCAGCTCAGGATAGCTTTGGGAAAGCTTCCAGCATTTTGCTCTGGGCTGGGCAAAATAACATCAAAACTTATCCAAGGTGCTGGGACAGCAAGGAAGAGAAGGATCAGAGAAGGCTGAAGGAAGCCTGAGGTACACTGATGCCATTGATGTGACCCATCTGAGTCCTTTCTGATTAAAGCAGGGCTCACAGCACAGCCACACACAGCCCTCTTGCTAATTGGGGAGGGCTGAGCACTGACACATTAACCTCCCAGCCTCAAAACATTAACTCTACCAGGTGTAATATCTTCTAGGTGACATAAAGGTTAATAATCTGCATCCAGAACAGAATTCAGCTCGGTAAATAACCAATTAACCGGATTCTGTCAGAGGTGGCAGCAAAAATGGAAGGTTTGGGATGGCTGAAGGGAAATAGTGAAATGTGTGATGTGTGTTCACCCACTGTGGGGGACAGAGGGGACCTGCCAGGAATGGCCAGCAGAGCAAGCAGGAACAATGCTTTCAGAATGAACTTGCACAGACTGCAAGACCACCAGGAGCTGGGCTGAGGGAAAGCAACCAAGTGAAATAAATAAAAAGATTCTTAGCTGTCAACATTTAACAAAACATTTTTTTCCTCAGCTTTCCTCCCTCATTCCTGCCGAACTATTCTCCAAAGCTCCTGTTGTTAGAAAGTGAATTCAAAGCAACGCTGGTTGGATTCAACTCGTGTGCAATAAAATAGTGGTTTTTTTTGTTTTTCTGACTTTTAATCTTTGTTTTGCTCACTGCCTTTCAGAAGAGGGAATTGGAACAGCGAAGGATAAAAAATGGAACAAACAAGGAATAAATGAATATTCAACTCAGTTGGAATGCAATTGCCTCATTTAGAATCGTTTTGTAGAAGCTCAGGAGAAAACTACTCTTTTCATACAGCAGATTTGAAACATTTAAAAATAATGGGCCAAAGAAGTGCTTACTTTTATTCTGACCAGTACAGCAGCTGGAACAGGTGGAAGTGTGTGTCACCAAATCCTGAGGAATGTGTCACCCTCTGGGCCTGATCCCATGGCAGTGGGAGTGTTGATGGAGATGGAGAAGCTTCTGCAGCTGCAGGGGCTCAAGGTGCATGGCAGGGCTCAGCCACTTCACTGAGCTGTTGCTATTTCAGCTAAAAGCTTTTTTTTTCTTCCTCCACAGCTGAACTGACACAGAGAGTGTGAGACACATTCATCACCACCGACACATCCAGCATTTTCCTGCTCAAATCATGTTCCCTCTGAGCTCCTCCTCATTTTAGTGTCTTCCAGCTGTTCAAGTTCCTGCGTTCTGCAAGAATCTAGGATGCCCTTGTTCTCCCTTTCCTTTCCCCATTAATTAAACTTCATCTTGCCCTTCCCCAAAACCTGCCTTACTTTCTCTGTCACAACCACTGCTTCCCTGCTCCTCCCCTCTGCACTGCACATGCACAGAACACATTCACCCCACGGTCATTTCTAGAGAATTTTCAACATCAGAACTTCCAACCTGAACTCTCAACCCTGATTTTACTGAGGCTGAAAACTTTCTGGGACAGTTCAGAGCACCAGCCCAGCCAGCCAACCTGGGAGAACCAAAGAGATCATGCAGTGAGACAGGAGAAGAATGAAAATAGTGTTTTTAATATCATTTACAGCAAACTTACAGTATGTATTTCACATCACATATTTCTAAACTGCTCATCTGGAAAATATAAGCTGCAAAAATACAGAACACCATACTCAAAATATATCGAGCATGTGGCTTCTCTTTTTTCTTTTTTTAAAGTCAATTGTACAATGAAACATTTCCAAACCAGGTTTTGGTTTATTTTGGAAGTGCTGCTAAACATCTGAAAAATTACCAGCAGTCAAACCAGCACAGTTCAAAGACCTTTCTGAGGACTACTTTGCCTTGGGCACTGCAGGAAAACAACAACTCCCAGCCCTAGGCAGGGGCAGTGACATGTGGGTTAATCCAGGTGCCACACCCTGCTACAGACTATTTGTGGAGGTGTTCTGTGCAGGAGAAACCTTCTCCACAATCCACAGATGCTGCTCTGCCCAGGTGCCTGTGAAGGACAGCAATGGCATGAAGGACAAACAGCATGGACTGGTGTGGCACAGAGGCAGGGAAATGCTCCCCCAGGGCTGTGGACTCTGCACAGAGCTCTGCAGGTGACTTTTGAGCCCCAGGTGTGACAAACTGCCTGGAGTGGTCTTGTTCTCCACCAAGACAGTGTGGAAGCAACCTCCATGCACAGATGGAAGGTCACAGCCACACACCAGCTGCAAACACTTGCTGGAGAAATCCTGAGTTTCTGAAGCCTAGAGAAAATCTGACCAGCAACCCAGTGAAGAGATGCATGAGGACTTGGAGGACACATGGCAGACCTGCCTTGTGAAAATGTGTTATTTTCTTTATTTACACTATGGAGAAAGAGAAGGATGGATAAGGGAATGGGTTAAGGAACAAATTAAGTTCCTAATATTCTGATTAGCCAAAACTCCAAGCTCCTCAATCTCTGCCAGAGACAGAGATGAGCCAGCTGGTTAAGAACAGAACTTCTTTCTCAATCTGCTTTGAATTTTAAGCTCTTGAGTTTGCTCATCTGCAGCTGCCACCAAGGGCTGTCAGGGGTGGGGGATAACCAGGTTACACAGGCAGGGCATGTGCTGCTGGTCAACCTCTGCAGCAGGAAAACAAAGAGAGATCAGCCAGACTGAAATTGCTGTTTCTCCACCATGAATGAGGCATGGCCCAGGGCTGGCTGGGCAGCAGTCATTGCTGCTCACAAACCACAAGAGCTGCTCTCCTCCTGCCTGTGCAAACTGCCCCAATCCCTCCCCTCTGATTTCAGATGGTGCTCGTGTCTCCTCTGCACAGGGCAAAAGGAATTTTAAAACAGCCTTACTGCAAACACACCCCATCTAATGCCATTTATGCATTGTTCCAAATGTCCCCGTGCCTGGAATGTGATATAAGTACATACAGCAGGGAAAAAAAACAACATTTCTGCAGACTGCATTTGACTTGTATCAAAATCCTAACGAACACCACATTTATTGTACTTTATTTACATGGTAGTCACGTATAATATAATACAATACAGCGTTCCATTTGCAGTGGTAGGCACTATGGGTTTTAAAAGGTCACAGCTCTTCCCCTGCTCCATCCCACCCCCTCCTCCCTATGGATGTGGCACCAAAGTGAACCAAGAGCTCCCTGTTGTGCAGTGCCAAACTGCTCCAGTTTCCCTCTGAACCTGCTCTGGGACTGCTCCTTCCCAAAAGCAGGTGAGGGAAGCTGTTTTCATGTGCTACCACGGAGACTCCACAACTTTGGTGGTCACAGACAACCCTTAGCACTGTCAGGGGCAGTCATGGGCAGCCTCCTCACCATGCTTTGCACCAAAAACACCGTGAAGGCAACGTGGGGCTGTAGCCAAGCCACAGAGCCCTAGCACAGGGAATAGGCCACCCGTGATCACAGAGCACCGTTTGGTCCTGCTGCAGTAAGACTTTAGGAAAACGGCTGTGAGTCTCCAGGAGGGATCCTCCTCCTCCTCTGACCAGGCAGGAAGTGTTCACAGGTGTAGAACAGGGGTCATTTCTTCCTTTCAAGTTCACAGTTAAGAGTTGTGAGGCACCAAAAACATAGCACTGTTTGCACTGAGGGGTAAATGCACTGGTGTTTGTGCGATGCTGTACTGCAAGGGAAAAGGGGTTTTGGGGGCTGAGATGCCCGAGGCAGGGAAAGATGCCTTCTGCTGTCCCACCAAGAGTTCTTCAAGCTGGGAAGAACCAAGATATGTTAGGCCATATGCAACTCTCTTGATGCCCGAGAGGTTTCTGCTTCTGATCCAAGAGCTGTGCAAACATTGCAAATAAAATTTACACCACCTGCTTCACCTCAGTACCAATTTGTCTGGGTTCATACCCTTCTGGTGTTTGCTCTCAGTAATTACTCAAATGAGTGAGTTAGCTGGTAGGAACACTGGGAGAGGCTGAGAATTTCAAGCATCTGTGAGAGAATATTCCTGGAAAGTGGGCTGTGAGTTGGGAGCCAGCACTTTGGCTGTCCTGGAGCACTGTGTGTCCAGTGGCACTCAGCCCACTGGCACTGAGCAAGGATCCTCTTACTCAACTCCTAATCACTTATTTTTTAACTAAATATTTTTACTGATGAGAAAATTCCAGCCTAGGGAGCTCAGGGAGCAGAAACATCCCCTGTGAGTTTTATGTCCATCAAGAACAAACCCCTGGGTATGAATTACAAGAAAGCTTTTCCAACTCCTCCAGACCACAGATGATATGCAGAAAAGACCTTGCAAATACACTGGAGGCATTGTCTTGGTTTTCTCAGCGATTTGCAAGGAAGAAATAAAAGGAAAAATTCATTTATGAAGTTGCTATAAATTGCTGAGTTGGAGCTACAAGTTTCTTATTGCTTGCCGCCTTATGCAGACACCAACCTTGTGTAGAACAAGTCCAGCACTACAAACTATTCAGGGTATGACAAATCTTTTCCTTCCTAGGATTGGACACCCTGCTCTGCCATGCTTAATCTGAATAAAGTGGGGGAAACATCACAAACACATCCCATCCCAAAAACCCCATCCCTGGGGTCACTCCATTCATCAAACAAATACAGACTGAAGCAAAGCTTTGACAAGCAAAACAACACAAACACTATGAGCATCCTAAAGTCCTACTCTTGCTGCCATCTAAATGGATTGCTCTATCCACATGGCTTCTCCTGAATTTCCTGTGTCTTTCTGGGACCAAGAGATGCTCAGAGCCAAGCAGCTGTGGCAAGACTGAAGCTGAAAGAAAAGCAGTCCATGCTCACACTGCCACAGGAAACACCAGTATTGCTTCTTCTGCTGCCCTGGATTCAGCAACAGACAATGGCCAAAGATTTTATTTGGCATCACTAGTTAATAAAGAAGTACTTCATGTCTAAGAACTGCTGAAAGGCCATTTTTCAGCAAAGCAATCGTATTAAGACTCAGATTGGCTAGAAATGTCAATGGAATGATAGAAAACATCATTTGCAGCCTCGAAGTTACAGATTTAGGGTATATAAGCAGAACAAACGATAATATTTTGAACATGTGTAAAACTAAGTGAGACCTGCTGGCATGCCAGGCAAATTTAAATGCTGCTCAGTAACTCTGGATACCTGGTATTGACTTGGTATAGCCAAGCTGTGCTTTGCCACCAGGGGAAGGAAGAACTGTGGCGGCAGAAAGGAAGCTGATGGTCAGTTTGGAAGAAACACCCACAAACCATGGGTCTGGTGGAGCTAGGGCTATCCAGTAGCACAGAAGGGTGGATAATCCTTCCAGGGACACTGAGTGCCTCAGTTACAACGTCCTTTCCTCCTTGGATCAATTTCAACCATCAGATAACTGTGCCTGACCCTGGTTCACACCAAAGGTTCCCATCTTAATAAACTGCAGCCTACATTCCTACAATCTTGGCTCCCAACAAAACAGGAGAGACCCAGCAGCAGTGTGGGATGCTGGGAGAGGTGAACCCAGGTTCAGGTAAGAAAAGGCAGAACCCCTAATGCAAATGGGAGCAGGTCAGTACCATTGCTTGTAATCAGAGGTGCTCTGCCTGTGCACAGCAAGCTTGGGAGCTTTGCACACATTAATCAGATCTAGAGAGAGAACAACAACAAACCTGCTCCTGTCTGCAAACACAGTTCACATGAAATTAGGGGGAGAGATGAGCATGGCTGAGTTTAAAGGCAGAGCAGGAGTAAGTCTGGAAACTCTTGTGAATAAAGGAACAAAGCTGTTCTCACGTCAGTCCAGTGAAGCATTTGCATGTGTCTTTTATACTGACAATTCCCCACATCACCTGCCAGGAATAAAGCAAACATCACACTGAGAAAGCCCAAGTCTGAAGAAAAAACCAAAACCAAGCCCAACACACCCAGCAGTGACAAACTCTAACATGACAGCAGCAGCCATGGCAGATTTGGGGGGCTAAAGCTTCACAGTGCTGGTAGGCTTCAGGTTGTTGTGGGTTGGCTGTGGAGTGAAACTGCTGGTTGTAAGACAGAGCTGCCTTTCCGTGTCCCAGGACCTCATTTACTGGGAAAAAAGTGTGTCTGTCTGAGACACAAAGGTGAACCTTAAGCACACTGCAATGTGATGAACATAAAACTCTGATGGGGATAGGAGGGGGTCCAAATCACATTCATTCCCTTAATTTTAATTTTTTTTTTCAAGTAAAAAGAAGTCAATGCATCTCAGCCATTTGGTAATACTCCAGTCACTTTCCAAATGTCTGCAGACCATCAGTCCAATTTGGAAGCATTCTGAAGTGTAGCTAACTCAGATAATGGAAGCTAATTCCTCTTTGCATCTTTCCCTTCTCACCTTCTGAACAAGGTGAGAGCCAAGCAAGGTTAACAGCAGCAGCACTGAGGAGTTCAGTGCATCCCACAGGGGAATGGCAGAGGGAGGCCACTGTTAGCTGAATTGCCAAGAATGGAAGGTTTGTGATATTCAAGTGATAATTCAAGTGATAATTCTCGGTCCCACTCTACATCCAAGATGTGCTGGGCAAAGTCAGAAAAATGAATGATTTCTACATGCATTCTGGAAATGCATCACCTTGTTAACAAGGATGCAAAGAAACAGATTCCAGTGTCATCTGCACCAGTTTTAGATTGGGGTCCCCTTTGGATTCCACTAGGGCTATGCCAAAGTGGGGTCTGTGCACAGGAAAGGAAACCCCAACCTGAAGTCATGCAAGGCAACTGGTCAATCCCAAAAAGGCTGCTGAATCTCAAGTAGTTTATTTTTCCAAACATCCCATTCCTTAGCAGACAGCCACGAGGGGAGCACAGTGCTTGGAAATGCCAGAATAACATTTCTGCTGAGACTGAGGCCTCAAGAAACCCTTGAATTTCAATGCCCTTGAATATGAAGAAACAATTTCCACCACTGGATCTGGACTGCACAGCTCAGACCATTCCCCTGTTTCTATTCTTGGGAATGGGCATTTTTCCAACTCCATCCTTGTTTTTAAGTTTCCTGCATGGTTAAGGCAGTTGTGGGATGGAGGGGAAGTGCTGACAGGTGAATGCCCATAATGCAGTTTGGGAAGCAGGAGGATGTCTGACACTCTTCATTTGTTATTCTCTAACAAAACTTGGGTTGCAGGCAAAAATGGCTCGTGGTTCTGAAATCAGAAAAAACCCAAAATGCCTGCTAGTGTGTATTTTCTTTAAACTAAAGCTCTGTTCTCTAAATCTGTAGCAAAGCACTGACAGCAAAGCCCTTCACGATGCAGGCATCAGATCTAACCTTGGGGGGGGACAAAAAAAAAGAGTGGGATGGGGGGAAAGCTTTTCAAAAGTTCCATTGTCAAAAGAAATAAAATAACAATCATGCAGGAATTTCAAGTTACAGCTTAAAAAAAAAAGAAAAAAAAAAGAAAAAGAAAAATTAACATGTTATATGCCCTAGAATCCTGTTTCTATAGCTCCGGTCAAGGGGGACTTTTGACTGTACCAAATATCCACAGCTCATGAACACTGTGAGTTCGTTTCACATCATGTCAGCATGCTATTCTCCTTCACCTTGGACTTTCAGAGGGGAAAACCATGAAATTGTGAAAAGGGTTATGAAATTTCAAGCAATCAGGCTTTCAGAAAGGTTCTATTCTGTGACATTTGTGTTCGAGTCTGAAAAGTGTGTGTACAGTATAAAATTATGAGTTAACATTTGAAAAGACAGCAGTCTAAGTAATAAATCTGCAGAATGGAAAGAACTGTACAGAATGATTTCAAAGGTTTATACTTGACAATTATATATATTTTATGAGACAGTTATGCACCCTGTGCCTTTTGTGAATTCATTGTTTTATGGATGCAGTATCTATTTTAGCAGACAGGATATACTAAACCAATGTAATGGTCTAAAAAGCATCATTTACCACCCGATGTAACAATGGCACTGCATAGCTTAGTATTTTTTTTTTCCTTAAACTCCTTCATCAGTTGATTCTTAACATGGCTGAAACCCAAGAATCAAATATCTGCAGTTACAATATTTGTTGATTATTTGGCACAGTGGAGTTTATTTGACACACCCTTTTTTCCTGCCCTTATTGTCGCTGAACATGTAATTCTGTGCATAAATTACAAACACACATGTAAAATCAGTCAAGTGGAAGCAGTCTGATACCCAACACCCACGTTGCAAAGCCTGGATAAGAGCAAAGTCTGCTAAAAAGGTGCTGAACATGGCAAGTTATCAACCCTCTGTAATTGTGCCAGCTCTCAGTGTCCACTGCCAGCAGTGGACAAGGACTTGGGGCAGATCAGCCTCTCTGCCACCTGCATGGAAGTGACATCCAGCATTTGACTCAACACGCCAGGTTACTTCTCTAAACATCCTCAAGTTCACAACAGCTTCAAAATTCAAACAAAAAAAGCAACTTTAAGTTATGATGCTAACCCTTAAAACCCTTCTGACATTTAGTCCATTGGAAACAAGTCTGATTCCTGGGGAAAAACTCATCAAATGCTGCCAATTTGTATTGCTTCCCAGCAGGAATGTTTTGGAAAAAAAAAACCCCAAAAAACATGCAAAATAAATCTGAGCCCCACGCTTCTTGTAATCAGATGAAATTCTCCCTATGGTTTTTGCAGGTTTAGGTAAGACTGCACTGCAAGAGCCAAGCCAATCTGCTCCTGCATGGATGTTTTGTGGGAGCTGAATGGAAGTTTGAGTTGCTCAATGCTGGCCAGCCTCTGCTCCCATAGCCCAGCCTTCCAGAGGAACACTTTTCCCACACTTAAGAGCAAAATGTGGCATCCAGGAGAGGAGATTATTCCATCTTCCTCACATGGCTCCCACTGAAAGTCAGTGGAATTTCTCATGTGAAAAATAAAATACCCATTGTGAGGGTTGAAGGATTAAGGTCAGTATTTCTCTCATCTCATACACACACACACACACGCACTTTAAAGAAAACATCCACCACACAATTTCTAGATTGCAAATTATATATATATATATATCTTTAAAAACTGGAGAGAACATAAACAGCCTCTCCACATATATATGTATTCACTGAGTCACATAGAATATGAAAAAACTATATTATGTAAATCATCATATTATCTATAATTCTCCAACTGACAATTGTTTTTATAGAGACACAGTGCATTCATTCTCTTTTTTAAAAACATATTATGTGTCTTCATTGGCTTGGTAGCATATTAGAATGAAGGCGTATGGATAAAAAATGCAGAGGATTAAACAAACCCCTTGAGTCACATTACGTTTGGGTGAATTAAACAGGATCCTTCCCCAAACTAGCATAAATAAATCCTCCTCATGGAAAAGTGTCAGCGATTTAAGGGTTAACATAGATCCGAAAATAATTTTAAAAAAAACATCTTATTAGAGGACTACACAGATAAGTATTTGGAACTCATCCCCCTTTAAAAATGACAGCACGTTTGGCAAGTGTGAGCAAATGTCTTGAACTCTACTGGGTTTGAGATGTGAGCGCAGCTATTCACAGGCAGCCACAGAGCTGCAATCTGTGAATAAGCCTGGGCTGGAAGGACTTGGATACCCCTGACAGCACTGCTGGCCACCGGGAAGGTTTCCAGCAGCTTTCAAGGTATTTATCGTGGACTCGTGGCTGGTGACAGAGTGTGACTGGTGGAAGGACTCCAGCACCGCTCCCTCTTTGCCATGGCAGACGTGGCAGGTTGGAGCAACCTGCCTGGCCAGCCCTGCAGGGCTCCACACCCCATCTCAGCTGGGAAAAAACCTATTGCTGTTATCACCCTGCTGTTATCACCGTGCTTTCTCTACGCCCCATGGCCAAGCCTGTGCCGAGCTCTCTGGTGAAGCTCTGCAGATGCCCTCCTGGGAAGCTCATACTGTCATCAAAGGGGTGGCTCCCAGCCACAAGGGCTCCCTGCTTTCTCCAGCACCCCACAGGATGTCACAAGTGATCCCATGACAAGACGCTGTCCTCAAGAATCCTGGTTGGGTTTGACTTCGAGAAAAAGACGGAAGTTTCCTGTGTTGCCGCCGCTGTTTTGTAGCTTCTTCTTTCATTCGTGCTCTCTCCTTGTTTTTATTAAAAAGGACCCTTGTATTATTAATATAGTTCACCCCTCCACAGTCACTATAAAACAGACTCCATATTTTCACACCACTCATGATCTTCAAGGTTATAGATAAATTTTGTCCTATGTGGTTGATTTTGGGGCACCGAGTCCCGCCCCAGATTGTCTAGGGTGAGAGTAGAGGCAAAAAACTCACTAGTGCTGAGACCACCTTCGTGGTTCTTGATGTATCTTTTATAGTTTTTCCTCAAGCACTGCCAGGTGGTTGTGTAGAGGATGAATGCAAAGGATTTGAGGGCGATGGCAATGCTGACATACAGGTATCTGTAGACCACATTGTCGTACAGTGCACAGGCTCCCTGCTCACCACAGAACGTGCTCCAGAACAGACACGTGGAGTCAATCCCAGCCCCGAAGATCAGAGGAGGTGGGATAAAACCTGTCAAAACAACAGAGACAAATCATGCTTTTATGCTCCTTGTGAAAAAGAGAGAGGACGTGACTGCGGGGAATGGCAGAAGAGTGCTTTATCAGGGTTAATAGTCCCAGCTGCAGCCTGTGATTCTAATTTTTAAAGTTCTACATCAACCTAAATGAAGTCTGTGGATGAGCTTTTAGCGTGGACTTAACATCTACGGAAGAGATTCCTGCTGATATCAATATGCAGCAAGGATTTTATTCAAGTTTTGAGTGGCTTTTATTAAGCTTCTTGTTTGCCTAATGAGACTAAGTGGAGAGGTAAATGAAAGAGGAGGAGGACAGCCTTGCAGCTCGTTCTCTGCTTAGACACTGGCAATTCTGCACTATAGGGTTTTCACCTGAAGGATCTCACAGCACTCCAGTTCAGCACCTAAAATCAGCTGGAGCACTGAGATCCATTTTTGGACTGAACCCTGACACAGCAAAAGATTTTCTCTGGGTCTAAGGAAAAGAAACAACAGCCTCTAATAGATGTCAAAGATGGCATCTGAAAAGAAGAGAAAATTTCAGAGTGCCATTAAATGAAATATCACAGCAGGATTCTCCCCCAGCCACTGCAGCTAACTACCAATGAGTGTTCCTCAATCATAGTTTGCAGCAGAGCTGCAATCTTAAAGCAAAGTAATCACTCCAATCTCATTTAACTAATAAAGGCAATGTTTTTCTTCTCTACTTTTCCTCATCCTACAGGGACACTGAAGCAACCCTCCCCATTTCCCATTAGCCTGATGGTGATTAGGACATCCACATTCCAGCTCTGCACTCCCCAGCCAGAGCACATGCACTGAGTGTGCAGCACTGGGGAGAAAATGTGAATATTCCACATAATGTAACCATTTCTCTACCTTCTGCTGTATTTATGGGCAGAGGCTTAAAGCAGATAAACCCTGAAAAAAACCCCTGATTGATAAAGTGACTGCTGTGGGTTAAGACAGCAAGCAAAGGAGAGCATTGCATCTACAGAAATCCAACAGCAAGGAGGCACAACACCCCCCTGACAGTATCAATGCATCTGTAGGTGCTGTGATGCCTCAGACTATAAATACCTGTGAAAGCAGACACGAGGACTGCAGTTTTTAGACAGGAAAGTGTTTAATCTTGGATCCAGTTTCATCATTAACCTGGATTTCCAGCCTTAAAAAAGATACCTTCCTTCAGCTTGTCACGAGCAAAGTGGTGACATTCATGACATGTATCCTAAGACTACAAATAAATTGGCTGTCTTCACTGTTCCCTGTGGTAACTGAGATCTCTTTATTTTATGTTGTTGATGACTGGAGCTCTGCAGATTTTGTTTGATCTTCCTTATATGTTGATAAATGCAGGAATTAAGAAAGGCTATATGGGCTTTTGGTACTCATTGTAACCAGTCATTAATAGCACAAAAGTAGTAAATAAAACCAGATGATAAAAAAAGCAAGACAATCTGTTTGTTAGAAATACTTGTCCCAGTCATCATCTCTAAAAACCTGTGTATGTTCTGGAAAAAAAAAAAATATCAGCATCAATTCTTTGTTCATCATTTCAATGACTGGAAATTCCAGGCTGGGCTGGTTCTGCTTCTAAGTTAGAAGATGCTTTTTTTTGTTGAAACCTGTGAACAACCACACACTCAACCTGGTTAGCAGAGGCTTTTCTAGGATGCACACCACCCAGAAAGGATGCATCCAGGTATCTTAAAGGTCTGAAACTCTTTGCCATTCCAGATAATTCCATTCCAAATCTTTATCTTCAATGGCACTGCTTTACTGTCTTCTCTGGGAAACTGCAGTAATGCTTTTTATGTGAAGACACTGTTAGGCTGCCCTCTCACAGCAGAATTCCTCTGAAATAAGATAATACATGCAGGAGGATACCGGGAGGATTCATTCATGTTTCATGTTATTACAGTGAATATTAAAGAAAGTCAATCATGTTTTACCTCTTGCTGCAAAGCGTTGCAAAAATTTCTGCTATATATATATGTATATATATATATATATATTTCATTGCAGAAACTGCAGAGCTGCATAAAAAAGCTGCTTCTGTCTTGCTGAAATCTATTAACTACGATTGCACCTTCGGGTCTCATACCTCTTGCATTTAATTCTCTCCTTTGGTTCAAGAAGCAGCTATTATCACTGTCTTCTTAAGTCAAAGCTTAAAGGTGAACTGAAAAGCTTTTAAAATAAATCAGCAAAGCTATTCTCAAACCTCAGGTTGATAGGGGCACAATTTGGATACCCTTGCTCATATGGAAAAGAATCTTTCTCTTCATTTTCTGTGTGTTCCAGCTACACTGCTGATATGCTTCAGGATGTATTGTCTTATTTCATGGGAATCCCTTAGTGACAGAGCAACATATAAAGATTGGAGTTTAAATTCTCACTATGGCTTCTGTATTGGAATGAAAAAAAGAAATCTGTTCAACTTAAGCACACATGTCTGAGCCTGGTTTTAGAGGAATTCAGGATGCTGCTACCTCAGGAGGCTTCTGTCTTTTGAAAGGAAAAAAGAAAAGAGAAAAACCTCTCCCCTGAAGTATTTTTCCTTTGGAAATAACAGCCCACAGCCATCCTCCTTGCACACTTGCCTGCTGACACTTCACATCCAGCCAGTCAGAGCTGAAGACAGGCCAAAACCCACGAGCAGCACCAGCAGCTAAAGAAAATGCTGTGTTTGCAAGGCTTGAACCAGACCCAGGTCATCCCAGAAACTTCCCTTTGAGTTATCTGAGCTCTGGGTAAGTCAACTTGATGGAGCTTTTTGTATGACTGCAGTTACTTCACCAAAACAAATGAACATCTAATTGGCTTTACTGGTCTGGGAGCACCATTTCCCCTTCAGCTAATAGGGAATAAAGTGTTAATAAGTTAAAAAAATGAGGTCACTTATTCAAAGCAATGTGTGGTACTGCTGGATTTTTGGTCCTGCACTTCCCAGTGTCTTGCTGCAGCCTAAGAAATGGCACTTCAGCTCATTCCTTTGGGACCAAGGAAGCCAGGCAGGGAAGATGCTCTCCCTGTGTCATGCTAAAAAAAGTAAATTCCACTCCCACAACTTGCAGAAACCGTGGGCATGAGATGGTCCCACACAAAGATGGATCAGAGGATTTTGCCCTGAATCACTGAGACTAATGAGCTGAAATAGAAGAGCTTTAAAATAGGAACCACCTCTTCCAAAAGGGAAAAAAAAACCACCCAGAAACAAGCAGCAGGCAAACAGCCTGGTGTGCTCCCTTTAATTAATATATGAGGGGCACATACTGGTCCAGAGGAGGAGCTGTTTGTATTTTAATGGGATATTAACCCCCAGGAGGATACAAGGACTCAGCCTGTCTCATTTTCCTGGTTTCCTTTCCGAGACACCCAAAGAAAGGGGCAAACCCACCATGTAACATAGGTTTTGTCCCTCAAAGGAGGCTGAAAATCCATATCCCTCCACTTCAGCAAAATGCAATACAGCAGTAACTCTGCAAGCTGCTGACACGTTAATAACAGCTACAGAAGAGAAACTGGTTGTGCAGGACTATGGGAGAAACAGTCATTCCTCATGCAATGCTGCATTTTCTTCCATTAGCACAACACAAATGGCAGGAGAAGTGCCTTCAGGAGCCTTGATGAGATATCCTTCAAGGAGAAGGCTTGGACCCCATTGTGTCAGACCCCACTCCCAACAACAACAGCACTGCAGGGAGTAGAAATCAACTCCTGCACGTTAAAAATGGAGTTTTCCACGAGGGAGGAAAGGGTAGGAGAGGACACACAACTTTTGTACCTACCCAGCAACCGGAGCAGCAGGAAAAGCACCCCCAGAGCGTAAGACTTGAGTTCAGGGCTCACGGTTCTGTAGGGAGAGAGAGAGAGGGAGAGAGAGAAATCGATTCCTCTTGTTCTGCTTTGATTAACACAGCCTGTGGCCATTCTGTGCTGTCAGCCAGGATGCCACCAGCTCCCCTTCAAAAAGTCATTAATGGGCCTTTTCTTCTGCCTTCTCCTGAACTGCCTACAGCCCCAAAAGTAATTGCATTGGTGATAGGTTCAGGAATTAGCTAAGTCATTAATAACAACAGCTAATCTTGTCATTGGATGGGGAAAAATGGAATTCCTGTTTCATTAAATCACTGTTTACAAGCTCCCCATCATGTTTTCAGAGCTCCAGATGTTGAGAATTGGAGGGAGAGAAAACTTTTGGTTCTCAAACTCCCCAGACTACTGGGAATGAGAGAGGGAAGGCAGGATTGTGGACCAAAAGGTTCAGTCAGCCTTGATTCAAGCCTCCCAATGAGGAGGTGCTCAACACTAGTTTTCATGCATGTGACTTGAGTGTGCTGCTTTTTTTATCTTGGGAACACAGTGTCTTCTGCTAGGAACACAACCACTATTGCATTAAGTGTTATCCTTCAAAGCTGCTTTAAAAAAACATTAATGGCAGGGGTGGTTCTTTGTATAATTTCACGGGAGTGGCTTCAGCTGAAGCTGATGAAACAGAACCAGTGGAAGTTTTTAAGTTAAGAGAAGACTATTCTGATCACCTGCCCTCCTTTCACACATTCGCGGGCCACCTAACACCATACCATGACTTCTGCATGAAATCTGAGACCTCTGGATGAATTTCAGGCAGACCCCCACACTTTATATAAAGCCTTTATGCCAGGAATTATCTGGCTTTGGAAAAACATTCCCATGGTTAATGGCTTGGCTCAAATAGTATTCTACAGTTGGGTGGGAAATGAAGGAAACAGAGTATTAAAAGTTTATTTTAATGAAAAAACAGATAATCACATTAAATATTCACAGTGGGTTTTTAATTGGTGGTGTCTCTCCAACCACTTTTCTGTATTTAGGACCAAAGTTAATCCCCACACCTTAGGGTGGAGTAAAAGTTGCCACCTGGAGACACCTCCTTTCTGCACTGACTACATCAGTGACTACATGACTTGCTTGGACAAGACATTTAATTTGTAGACACTGAGTCCATTTTGAAATAATCCTGGCAGCTGCCAGTGTCACTTGTCACTGCTCTGGACACTGAGGACACACTCATATACCACAGAACAAGGTGGTATCTGGCTCAGAGCTCTCCCCTGTACATTTGGTAGCTATCAGTGATTCCGAGTGAAGTTACAAATCTGGATGTGTGAATTGTTTATTTCATATAGCTGTGAAGTGAGTATGTTTACTCATCCCTTTGCTTTTCTTATCCCTGGTATTCTTCTTCCTGGCTGGTGCTGGGCTTATCTCATTTGAAGGCAACACAAAGACATCTCCATGCAGGATCCTAAAGGTGCTGGCAGCTTCCTTGAACAAAGAACTCTTCAAACTTCAAATTGCTTTTGTCACAATATTTATCATGAGGAATTTGATTTTCCTTTAGCTACCGGAGATGCAAAGAGAGAAATGAACTGGTAGGTGGAATATCTCATTTTGTATCCTGCAGGGAGACATGCCCTCACAGAGCTGTTCTGTCCAAAATCCACTCAAGAGCGTGTTTCTAATACAGACCTTATTGATTGAATTTTATTGGAATTTTCCAGGCAGCAGAATGGATCTGCTATTTATGCCTCTGGTTATTATTCTCAGTAAGTGACAGCTTGGACAGCTAAGTAATTCTGGATAAATGTGGGCTTAGATATATATGTATATCATAAGGTGAAGTGTTCCATACGTCTGGAAATATCACAAGGTCAGTTATTTGAATAAGCTACTTTTGCCCACACATTCACACTGGTTTAACTCAGACATGTCCTTCAGACTTCCAAGTTCCTTATGTTCTTGGACTTGATCCAGGGTGAGAGAAGTTAAACTCCAGGCAGGGAGGTATTCACCAAAGCCAGGCTCTGCCACAGCTTTTCATATTTCTGTGGTTTCTATGGTCTCCAGACCATCTCTAAAGGTGAGCCTAAACCTCCCTCTAAGCCATTATGTGCTGAGAACATAGGGTGGCAATTCTGCCCCTCTCCTGATGCAGCTGTAACTTCCTTACTATCTGGACTGGAAACTGCACATCTTTATTTCCCTTTCCGTGTTAATCCCAGCAGTACAACCCATGCCACTACTCTTCATGGCATCCCTGCAGGACTCCTGTCTATTTGCAGGTCAGTTCCACCCCTCTCCCTCACTTTACCAAAGGAGAGCTTGAGCAATTCCTGTTTTCCCTCCAGCAGCTCCATACTGCAGACCCTGAACTGGAGCCAAGCCGTGGTACTACCAGGTGAAAAAAGTGGCTTAGGGAGAAAACGGATTGAATGGTGGCTCAGTTCAAAGTCATGGATGTGGGGACAGTGAGTTTGATGTAAAAGGCAGAGGCCTGGAGCTGTGTGGGACCCTCAGCTCCCTGCAGCTCCTGGCTGTGCCCCACAGTCCCTCCAGCCCCGATCCCATGCCAAGAGCAGCCCCACCTGATGAGGATGGTGACTGATGCCTCTACCTGCTGAGGATGATGATGGCTGAAGCCCTACCTGATGAGGATGATGAGGATGATGAGGATGATGAGGATGATGAGGATGATGAGGATGATGGCTGAAGCCCTACCTGGTGAGGATGATGATGACTGTGACTGAAGCCCTACCTGATGAGGATGATGACAGACGGTGTCTGCGCCATGGCCCCGATCATGCTGCAGACACACATCACGCACAGGAATGTCAGGAAGGCCTCTTCACACCCAGGGCTGGGGCATTTGCCAGGAACCACGGTGGCGTTTTCGGGAGGGACCGAGGTGAGGCACGAACAGCCACTGAGGTTCTGCAGAGGAGCACAAGGAGTCAGGAGGAGGGAGAGCTGTGATCCCCACCGCTGCCCTCTGCAACGGGGCTTGTCAGCAGCAACGCCTAATCCTCTAATGGCCAATTAAATAACTCCTAAGTGCTTGTTGCAGGGGGGTTTGGAAAGAATTTCAGGAGCGTCAGAGCTGACTCATGTTGCCAGCAAGGGAAAGCTGTCCCTTGGCTTGTTTCTTTTCTTCTGCTCCTTTCAAGCCTCTCCCATAAATGTCACCGCGACAAAATTATTACCGAGTTATACCTCTTTGGAGGAGAATAAAGAAACAATCTGTGTCCCTGTGACAAGGAAGTTCCCCCCATTATGGTTCTAATTACTTTCTTATTTACCTCCGTCCTCTTGGCTGTTGCAATTAAACTGAAGTACATTAAATGCAGGTAAATCTGCAGCCCTGTTCTTGGCTGCAGGTTCGTGGCTTGCTTCCAGCACCTGAAATCCTGGGAAAAAGCCACCCACGATGGGTGCTGCAGCTCACCCAGAGCTGAACTACCACAGCCTGGCAGCACAGACACTGCTGGACGTTAGTGCACTCCAGGGCTAATAAGTGACATCTGCTTCAGAGGGATTTGTGTTGAGCTAAAAGCTGAAGTCAAGCGAGATAAACTTTATCAATATGTGATCAGAAGGAGAGCAGAATGACTGCATTTTGCTTTGATCTCTCCAGCAAGTGCAGGATGTGAGAAGAAGCTTTGTTTGCCAGTCACAGATTTAAGGATTTAGTTTTTTTTTCTTATTTTCCAACCCGCCCTGCTGAATTTCTGAGTGGGAGATGTCAGTGCAATTAAGGCACACAATAGTACCAAGAAATCCCTCAACGAATACAGAATGAAGTGGTCATAAATGATTCATGGCTTGTCTTCATAAGCCCACTGGGTTTGCAGGTCACATGTTTGTATGAGGAGTAACGTCATAACGTGTAACATACTGAAAATCAGCTAAATCTCCTCCCCTTGCCCTCTACCATGTGCAAGCAGAAATTCCTTTGCTTTTCTGCAAAAGGGGTCCCCTTAGGACCATACAAAAGTACACTTTCTGGTCCACTGCCTCCAAATTTAAGTATCAGCGGGATACTACTCCAACCTTTCTGACACCAAGCTCTTTTTCCTGCATAGAAGTCAAATCATTTTTTTCCAACTAAGTGCACAGAGGGCAAGAGAGACCATGGTGCAGAACTCCAGGAGAGCTGGAGGAGACATGCAGGTGCCTTTCTGCTGGCAAACAATAATTAACATAACAAATTCCTGTGCTGTGAGTTAGAAGCTGACACCTGAAGGCTCCAGAATGGTGACAATTAGCACCACTGAGGTGGTGTTTGCATAGACAACAGGAATTTGTAGCTCCTGGCTCTTCCTGCAGTGCATTGCTAGTAACCAGCCTGGACACAGCCTTGTGGATCAAAACCCATGCAAGTCTGGAAAAGTACATCCCTGCACTGAAATATCCTTGGAAAAAATTCCCATCACAGCAAACACACAGAATTTCCCATGGGTTCTCATCAGAGGACAGCAAGTACCTGCTTCTGGCAGTGGTGGGGCAGATTCTCCTCCCACTGTTGTGACTTTTTTACAAAGCACAATGCAGGTCCTACCTTCACTGCCTGCAGAAAAATCTGCTTTTTCCATCACTTTGCTTCAAGGTGCTGGCCCGAAGCAGCATGAGTGGTTTGTACCAACTCCATCAGCTTGCTTAGCACTGAGCCTCATCCTTACCTGGGAGATCTTTGATCTTTTATTACTGACACACTACGCAACCCACAGACATCAAACAAGGAGACATCAAAGATGGAGTTACAACTTTGTCCTGTGGAGAGGCAACTTTTTGCTACCTGTGCCAAACTGCTATAGATGTCCTTATCTGCAACTCCACAGCATTCAACCACACGTTATCAGAACCTTCTGCTGCCCAGCTGCCAGATTTCTGTGTGCCTGTGAAGCTACACAGATGCAGAGTTTACACCTTTAACAGCATCCTGAGTTTGGTGTGATTATCCATGCAAATTACCTGTGCTTTTAATGACTCGTTTTTTAAGGAGGAAAGTAGCTGGGACAGGCTGGTACTTCAGTGCAAAGCTGTGAGGTGCCAGCACAGTAACTCCAAGCTGGAATTCATGTGTCTCCAGCCAAAAGGCTGACAGAGTCAATGGCATCAAATGAAAAAGATGCACAGTCCAACATGTGGTATGCAAGGGTAACTCCCAGGAATGGCTTCAAAGAGAAGTTCTTGAGGGTGCCAGAGCTCTGCCTACCAGAACTGATATTCGTATGGCTTTTTGGACAAGTGCACCTCTGGAATCAGCTCAGTAAGAGAGAAGGAATGAAAAAGAGAAAAAAAAATGAGCTATACATTGCTTTTAGAAATTGTTCACAGAGGAAAAGTGAAGAGAAGCAGTCAGAAATGTACAACGTAGTAAAGTTAAATAAAGCATTCAGAGAATTTTATGTCCCAGTAAAAAGCAACCCTTGGCTCATCACAAGCATATAACATTCACAAGACCCTCCAGACAGGTCATTACCTGGATTATGGGTTTAAAACTTGGTTTGGCAATTTGGCTTTGCCTCAAGGCCATTGCATGGCCAAAACTGGTCCATAATTCTTGATAACACCCTTTCCAGAGTATGCTATTGCTTCACTAATTTGTGAAAATGTTACTGCAAAAAACTCCCACAAAACAAGGCGATGAAAAGAACCCCAAGATGACGAAAAGGCAAAATAAGAAGGAATGAGTAAGAGAGAGCGTGAGGGAGAGTGAATATTTTGCTGAGAGGTTTGCTCTTGCAGAGCACGAGGTCAGGCAGCTGCAGACTGAAGGGGCAGAGCTGAATTTTCATTACCATGCTCCTTCCAGAGCTTTGCCCTGAACTGCACAGCGAGGAGATCGCTCCCACGCTCCAGCCACAGACCAACACCAGCTGTACACTTGCTGAAGGCATGGTGAACTGGTGAGACACAATTCTGTGCCTGAAACAAGCTGGTTTCTTGTTAAAATCACCCTGCTGCCATCTCAGGTGTTGGCTTACTGAGAGGAGGAGGAGGAGGAAAGAGGAGGAGAACACCTTCATGTGTTACACGCTGATGTAGATCCTTGTAGGGCTGCTGAAAGCACCTGGAAATGGTGGTGTTTCAAAGGGATGCCTGCACCTCTGAGGCTGGAGAGGGATTGGAGGAGACAGGATGTGTAAGCAGAAGCTCCCAGGTGATCTAGGCAGGGAGGCTGCACTGCCAGCAGCAAGTTTGCTCAGCAGCACTCACATGGGCTTTGTCTCCAGGGCAGGGAGTCTTTTGGTGTCTCCTCAAAGAGGAAGGATGAAGCCATGGAGGGATAATTGCATGTGGTGAGCACTGATGTCCCTGCAGGCACACAGTCCCTGTGACCAGGCTGACCTCCCACAGACTCCACAGAGCAGTGATCACCATGCCTGGCACAGCCCCAGGCAGGGAGCAAGGATGCAGGAATCCCACCAGTCCCCACCCACAGGAGCAGCAGACATTCATTTTCAGTGTAACCCAGAAGACATTACCATTTCAGCAGCAAAAAAATGAACAAGCTGGCTTTTAAGATACTGTTAAAAATTCCCCACATCTTCTTCATATGGAGACAGTTTGGTCTTTAAGAGTTTTCTAAGGGAAATAAACTCTTAGATTTAGTTAGATAGAGAGAACTGAAAAATGTAGGATGTCTTTGGATGGAATCTCTGCTCCCCTGACAACTGCTCTTGCTGCTGCCTCAGAGCAAAGCAAGGAAAGAGAGAGAAGCTAGAGGAATTAAAGGAAAGCTTAAACAAGGGTGAATAAAACCAAAATCTGCTCACAACTGTCTAGGAACCAGATTCAGGGAAAGAGCAAGAGGAAAAAGACTAAAAGCATTGTGCAGGGCAAACGTGGGCAAGTGGAGAAGAGGGGAGATGAGGAGCTGCAGGCTAAAAGAGAAGCTTGTCTCTCAGCCTGGGTGAGGAGTCTTGCAGAGGATCTGTTCTGCCACAGGACACCTGTGCAGATCTCCTATCATATTGCTTGCATCCATGCTGAGGAGGAAGATGAGGGCAGGAGGATGTGAGATCCCATCCTGCTCCATGGGTGACCCTGGCAGATGCTGCTGGGGAGAGTGGGCAATTATGGAGCAGAGTGGAAAAACAGGGGCTCAGGCCCACCTGAGGTGTGAGGTGAGCTGCTCTACCTGACATGCACTAACCTCACTCACTTGAGCTCACATTATCATTCCCACAGGCCAGAGGTCCCCAGCAAAGCCCACTCACCGTGCTGCTGCAGCCAGCAAAGCAGGCAGATAAGTATGTGACCCCGTCTGCCCCACACACTGGAGTGAAGGAATCAGTTTGGCATTCACAGTTGTTATTGCAGGGGGAATATGGGTCCAGAGATGAGGTTGGAGTTGAGCTGTAAGAGAAACAGCAAGAGAAATTAATGGACACTGTGATTATCAGCCAGCTTTACCAATCATTACCTCACAAAGATGGCTTTGAAGGGGAGAGTTAAGGCAAACACATTACAAAAAAGCAGTGGGCAGGCTAGCTGGGTTCCAGTTCTAAGAAATCCAGGCTAGAGCTTCTTCTTGGAGACAGAAATGCTATGGCCACGATCTCTCTGCAACAGGGAATCTAATGCAAGGCTTGGGCAGCTCTGTTACCTCAACAAGAAGCCTCAAGGAAACACAAAGATGTTGTGGAGATTGCTCTGTATTTTTCTGGAACACTGTAAGGAGCTGACAGGCTGAAGTTGCCATCTAAATAATTGTCACTGCAACCAGGAGCACTCGGAAAGAAAATACCAAATAATTCTCTCCAAGTCCTGCAAGTGCTACAGGGTACTGTGGGCCTCATTTCTCACATTAAAATGGGCCTGCAGCCACACTCTCTCTTCACCCTATCTGTATTTCTAAAACCTGGTTCTACAAACTCCCCTAAGGCACTTAAATCAATGTACAGAGCAGTGCACGTCCCTTGCTGCCAGGACAAGCCAGACTGAATGCTACAGAGGTGGCTGTGGGTACAGACTCAGGTCTGGCACCTTTTGCCTCAGTTTGACTGATTTTAGCGAAACTCTGCTGTCATCTGCAGGTATTCAACTCTGCAGTGGTGAGTGGCATGAAACATCCCAAACTAAGAGGTCATAGAACACTGCCTTCTCAAGCTTGCTCTATGGACAGTAACACAGATTTTTGCTGGTAAAGCTCCCTGAAACTCTCTGTGCACTCACTTGTTTCCATAGGGAACAGTAACCCCTGCCACAGGTCCTGTGTCACATCCCAGGAAGAGGAAGGACACGTAGCAAGCTGTGGACACCAGGTTCACCAGCATGGCCATCCTGATGGCTCCCAGGGCAGACAGGCTGAGCTTCTTCACCAAGAGGCCACCCAGGAATATGCCCAGACATGCACATGGGATTGCTGTCATCCCTGCAAGAGGAAAAATCAGTTAGCAAGGGGCATGAGCAAGATCTGTGCAAGCCAGATCTGTGCACTGGCACAGGGAAACCTTGTAATCACCAACTGCTGGAGTAACACCAAGCTGGGGTTGCCCAAAAAAAGGAACAGATGCAAACAGGCATGCTGCCTTGCATGGAGGAACCAGGATCTTCTGCCAGTTCTCATCCATGCTGGAGGGAATGTCAGACTTGCTGAGATTGGCCCCGCCTGACCTAAGCAGCAGCATCTCTAATGCTTCCTGCAACAGACAGCACACAAATAAAGAATTTCCCGAGGTGTCTGGAGGTTCTGGATGAGCCCTGCTGGTGTGACTCATGAAAGTCTGATCTTTCAAGACTAGGCAAGAGTAGCATTTGAAAATATGAGATCTCCCTAAAAGAATTTTCTTAAACTGTGAAACACAAAATCACTGCCAGAAGTGATTCCCTTTCCAGCACAGACAAGAATTACCACACTTGCTTGAGGTCACTTTTATCCCTTTTCTGCCAGTCATACTCCAGATCTCATCTGCCTGAATCACGCTTAGAAGAGAATTCCAATCCTGGCATTTCTACACTCCCTTAAACGCCATGTGAGAAATCTAATAACTTTTTTTAAACAAGTTGCAGTGAGAAACAGAGCTATCCAAGTCTCCTTTCCCACTGCCAGGTCAGAGGCAGGATGTGCTCTGGCTTGTGGGTGATCTCCTCTCTGCTGGCCACCCAGCTGTACTCACATACTGACTGCCCAGCTATATCCCAAAGAACAGCTTTTTCCCTTCTCCCACTGGGCCAGCAGTGAAGTTACTTTCCTTTGCCAAGCCTTTAATTTTCAGGGAAGATGGAACAGCCTAACAACTTTGAGACCTCTAGCCTTCTGTCAAATTGTATTAAAATTTACTAGTAAATTCCTGTGTGGCTGGGGGAGGCAAGGCTAACTGCAGGGGATTGTTTCTTTTGGAAAACCAAGCCAAAACCAGAAGACATCGATGAATTTTACAGGAAAATAAACAACTGTCAGGAGAGCAGCTTGCAAACTCCTTATTTTGATATGAAGATCCACCCATTTCCTGATGTCCCAGCTTTTGACAGATCACTGCCAGCTGCCCATCTGGCGAGCTGTGGTCACAGATCATCCAAGATCAACTTGCTGATATCTTAATTGGGTGCTGATGAGAGAAGGGCTGTCATAAACAAATAGCTGGGCCTGCTTGGGGTGAGCAGCAGCAGAAAATAAATGAAGATCCTGCCATCAGTGTCCTGACAGGGAACAAATGAACACTGAGAAATATGTAACGTGAAATCACAGCAGCATGGAATGGTCAGAGAGAAGGGACATTTGAAAGACAACCAAGCTGCAATAACTCAGGTATTTGGATGCTCATTGCAATCTTGTCATTTCCAGGCCAAGAAGAAAGGAATGACTAACAGGAGAAGCTGGGCTTGGGAAAGGAGTGACCAACAGGAGAAACTGGGCTTCCTAACCCAGCTGGAGATGGGCTGCAGCACTGTGGGGCACCAGGACCATGAGACAAGCAGTTCAATGGGCCACACTATCACCTGGAGAGCAACTGCAGCCTTGGACAATCAGATGGTCCATTTCTGGCACATTCAAGGCTCTCACAGACTTTCCTGTCCTGGCTGTCCCATACCACTTCCCACACAACTGGCTTGGTTACAGAGCCACTGATGGCAGCAGGATGCAGTGCAGAGCACAGTCAAGGAGGAAGGATGCTGGAGGTCTGCTCTGGGCTCTGCAGCCACAGTATAGCTGAAGCCCAACCCTCCCACTCACAGACACATTTCTACATGTCAAACAAGCCACTTTTTGGGCAGCCCAACCAGTGAGACTGGAGCAGTCACCAGCCATGCTGAACACTTAAAAATCCCTTTCAATGCTGGAGTTTTGGTGTCCCCTGTGGTTACTCACCCAGGAGCTGGTTGGCAGATGAGGTGGTGAGGTTGAACTGCTGCTCCAGGTACTTGCCCAGGAAGGCAGCAAAGCCAGCCACCACTGCAATCTCCATGCAGGCTGCCAGGATGATGCAGGTGAACACGGGGTTGGAGAGCAGGTGCTTAGTCACTTTGGGGATCACTAGAAGAGAGGGAAAAGGGAGAGGTGTTTTTGGGTAGACTTTACTTGACATGCTGGAGGTGCCTTTCTCCTCTCCTGAAGGGTAAACTCACTTCACATCAAGAGAAAGAAATCACCAGTCATTATTTACTCTTATAGATGATTTTGAACATCAGAAGAATGAGCAAAATTTCCAATACTGCCTTTTGTTTCTCTCATAGGGAAGTCAATCAAAACCTGGTGTGCTCTTTCTTATCCTTCTCCTTTCCCTTCCTGCTCCCCATGCACAACACTGAGCCAGCTGATGGGGGCCACGAGTGCTGCATTCAGCATAAATTCCTGCAAGCTTTCAGACACAAACTAACCCAGCTCACATCTTGGCTTTTCCTTCTCCTGCCACCCAGATTTGCTTCATTTTCCTGTTTCAAACTCCCTCACTGATGGTCACCTTCTTGCAGCACAGGAGGGTGTTTCCAGCAAGCTGAAGCTCTCTGGCCCAGCCTGGCCCATAGATACCCATGGCAAAAGGGTTCTCCTGCCTGGGATAGGCATGTCAGTCTGTATTTTTCCATAACCTAAAGCTTCTCCAGCCAACCAAGGCCTTCCATGGAGACCTGTGCAACTTTGGTGGCTGAAGGTGGAAGAAAACGTGCTGAGCTGTTCACTGTGTAGGACATATGGCTTTGGTTTCATGATCCCTTGGCTGTCCCCTTCCAAATCACCAGTGTCCAGCGTCCTCTCTCCTCCAAGCCCATCTCAATTTCCCATAAGCAAGCAGGAGTTACCCTACAAAGGGAAATCTGGCTAATGAATCAGATCGCTTGCTTTCTACTCCAGCGAACATTTTAATTATTGTCGAGATAACACAGCTTGCAGAGGAGAGCATCCCAGTACAGAAGAGAGCCTTGCTTTGTCTCAATACCTGATGACTAATTTCTCCCTGAATTAAATGTGAAAATCATTAAGTTTGAAAATTACCTTGATGTAGTGTAGTGAAGCCTCAACGGACCCCTATTTGCATTTTGAAAATCCATCCCCCACATTCCCTACAGTGTACCAGGGAATGGCAGATGATGTTTCTCTGGTGCTGGCTTCTGTTTTCCCTCAGGGATTTTTTTTTGCACTGGCCTCTGCAGAGAATGCACAGCTCTTTGTCAAAGCTCTGCTTGGGTGCCCTTGGTTCTTTCTTGGGGACAGCAGAAAAAAGGGTTATAATTAGGTTTGATCTAACCTTTTTGGAAGAGGTCACGCCACAGTTATATCAGAAATGTTTTTCCAAGCTCGGTGTAAAATTCTTGCTCCTGAGGATTTACTGAACATAATTAAGGTGCAAGAGGCACAGTAATTTTTAGGAGCAGAACAGGGGAAAAAAGAAAAGAAAAAAGAGGAAAAAAAAAGTACTGTGTGGGAGGAATGGGGGAATTCAAACATGGATAAATTTCAAAAGCCACCTGCTGCTTCCTTCAGTTCTTTGGTGGCCACCTACAGAAACTCCCCTTCTTGCCAGGAAAAATATAGAAAATGCAAAGGTGGACTTGGCAGTACTGAGCTTGAAAAGCCATATTTAAGGTATTAATGCCTGTTGTGCCTTGGGAATTCAGTTTGTTCAAGATTAATGGATTCCTTGAGATGTAGCTTTGTGCCAATTTAAATCCAAAGACACTAAGCTCTAGCTCTAACTTTATCCACCAAACAATAGTGATGACAGCCTGCCTTTTGCAGGAGGGAGTTAAAGATCATGGACATTTATTTCTGAAGTTGGCACCCAACCATCATGCACTACTGAGGTCAAAATCCATCTTCTGTGCTTGGGGTGGACAAGAAAAAATTTGTAGAGGTATTGCAGCATTTCACAGAGGAGAGGAACCCCTCATGAGTGCCTTGCCTGGCAGTGCTGGGCTACAAGTCACAGCACTTCATCACCTAAAGGGGCTCCAGGAGAGCTGGAGAGGGACTTTGACAAGGGCATGAAGTGACAGGACAACAAGTAATGGCTTTAAACAGAAAGAGAGAGGGATTAGATTAGATTTAAGGAAGGAATTTACTGTGAGGGTGTGAGACACTGGAACAGGTTGCCCAGAGAAGGTGTCCCTGTCCATGGTGAGGTGTCTGGAACAAGAGGTCCTTTCCAACCCAAATTTTTCTGTGACTCTGCTATTCCATGATCATTGCTTCTCCTCCCTGTGAGTTTTCTAGGACTGATCCTGTCCTCTGCTGCAAGTCTGACCACTGTCTACTGCAACAGGACTCTGTACCAGCAGGCAGAGTGACCCAAACCCAGTGCAAAGAGTGCACAGACAACTCAAGCAGTGTCTGGCAGCCTCCACCACCTCCTCAGCCAGGGCCAGCTCATTCTCTTTCATCTTCTAAGGGAAATGACAGGAGGCTCCCTACAGAATTGAATATCCTTTCATCTTGCTACTGCCATTTGTTAAGATCAATCACTTGACACCTGCTGCTGCCTTATCTGTCTCAGTTCTTGGGGTGAAATACCTTTGGGAAAAAGATTAAAAGTCAGCAGTGAAGTTTAAAAATCCCTCAACAGACTAGAGTGACATGCTTTCAGCTGCCTGGCATATGGTGCTGGGTATGGAGCAGGAATGGAAATGCCTTCTGGGGGACAGTGAAGCCCTGGGGAACACAACAGCTAAGGATGGTGCTTCTTCTCTGGAGCCAACCCAGCAGGAGTCATGGTAAATGTTAACCTGCACCTTACAGCTCAGAGGTTACCTGAACAATTTTGAGCAGTCCTTTGCAGCTATAAATCTCAATTGAAGTCCATTTGTCGAGTGAGAAGAATCTTTTGGAGTCAAAAGAGTCTCAAAAATCTACTTGGAGAACCCACAAGCTGCACCAGACATGGCACAGACAGACTCAGCCTCCCACTGCCAGAAGGACGAGCTCAGTTAACATCCTCATCCTGCTGCTCCTGACATGCTCCAGAAACAGCAGCAGGAAAGCAATTCCCACTGCCCTGAGGAGAACACAACACCTCTTTTCACTGCTGAAGTACTTTAAACCCAACTCTTCAGACCATCCCAGTGCAGTGTTGGTCACAGGATCACCCACAGGCTGGGAAGCACTCGGGCAGATGTCCCAAAGCTCTCCAACATCTCCCACCAACCCCTTGACTTCCCACCTTTTCCCACCCAAGCAACACCCATGCCAAGGCACCAAACACCCTCCCTGCTTCCTTCTGTGGGTGACAGGCCAGGGGCTTGACAAACACACACACTTATGCACACCAAGTAGCTTTGATTTGTCACTGCACATCGGGGAGTACCGGGGATAATTGGCAACCTCATTACACGAGGTTTAACTACTCTCCAGAAACGACAAACTATAATGATCACGTTGGTGCTTGAAATGAATTGTTTGGAACATTACAATCACCAAGGCCACTGTTTCTGGTTGGAGCACCCTACAGAGAGATGTTTTCAATTTGCAGTAAAGATGAAGAACACAGAAAGCAAAGTAATAAATTAGAGGGAGGTTTACAGCCCAGTCCACCTAGGACAGTGTGGTGAGGGAAAGGCAAAATGCAGTATTGAGCCAAAACATGACTTTCTACTACACATGTCAGAAGAAAGCCTCAGCTCTGAAGCAAAAACAAACGGCAAAATCTCCATCTGGCTTGAGGAAAAAGGGATGAAGAAAACAGAGCAGGCAGCAAGAAGAAAATACATTCTGGAAAGAAGCAGCTCCTGTAAAAGAGAATATGGAGTAAGGCAAGAAGTGCTGAAGACATCTCAGGTGTGTTTAGTATGCTAAAGTTCCACTTGGCCTTGGCAAAATTATCATGAAGGATACGAGAGAAAAGGATGAAGCCTAAGTCAAAAAAAGCCTTCCTGACAAGATGCAAGCTTGAAGCAGCAGTAACTCTCTCAAGCATGGAAAGCAGGTCCTTCTGGCCCATCATCTTGCCTGCAGGAACCACCTTCACTCGACTGCAGAGGGGCACATAAACCTCCCTCGTGTGTGACACAGAGGTCATGGAAAAGCACAGTATCTTTTCAGAGACACACTCTGCCCGCTTTCAGCTGCTGTTCAGCTTTGGCCCCGAGCTGTGCAGGCTGAATTTTCTGAATTTATCAAAAGTGCTGAAAAGATGCTGGCTTGGAAACAGCCAAGAAGAACCTGACAACAATTCCTGCAACCTCATGAAACACAAGCCAAAGGAAACTCGAAGACTGATGGGACCTGATGTCTTTTATGATCACCTGCCACCTTTTCACCTAAGACCTGGATTTCTCAGCAAGCCTTTTAGACATTTGTAGGGGACAAGACTCAAATCTAAAAAGGCATTAAAGTCTAAATCTGGGCCAAAGCATCACCACTGTGGCTGTGAATGAAGGTACAGATGGAGCCCTCTCCAAAAGGTTGTCACTATCACTCATGAGAGTCAGCAGTTAAAACTACTCCTTTGAGCCTTTAATCCTGCCCAATCCTATGAACTCCCACTGAGAATTACAGGCTCCCCATGGTCCAGGCCCTCCTTGCACAGCTGGGAACTTTTGGCCTTGCACTCTGCATCTGCTCCCAGAGAGCACTTTTTGGGAGAGAAATCCCAGATTCAGAGCAGTCCCTCCCTAAGTATTCAGCAGATTGGTACACAGAGAAGGAAGGAAATTAACAGAAGACAAGGCAGCTGTCAGCTGTACATCCCAGCTCTCCTACACTTTTGAAAATGAAGCTGGAAAGAAACCAAAATGTTTCCAAATCTAGGGAATTTGCAGCTCTGAAATGCATTTAATTCCACAGTGAGTTTTCTTTTAATTCCTTGTGAATGAGCTTCTCTTTCCAAACCTGGAGGATTCCATATCCATTTCAATCCTTTTAGGATTTTAATCTCTCTTGCTAGACACAGAGGCAGAATGTAACGAATTTCTGGTTTAAATCATTGCAAAACAGAACACATTTAGAGCAGAACGTTTCAGAGGTGTTAAAGATCACACCGAGGAAGCATTTTGAAATCAAATTTCATCAGAACTGGCCGCTCAATTCAATAGATGTGACATTTCCATACGAAAAAAAAAAAAAAGGATTTTAATGAACTATTTCTAAGCACATCCCAGAGCAGGTGGTGTGTCAGAGGCAGCAGTGAGAGGGCAGATGCTGGACAGACACAAGAAGAGGCACAGGTGACCTGACACAGCCGAGCATCTTCTCCAGCCCCAAAGAGCAGAGAGGTCCCCAAGGCAGGGCAGAGGTAGGAAAGCAAAGCTGTGCCCCCCAGTAGAGCAAGGACTGCACAGCCCATGCCTGAAGCTCTCACAGACCCCACAGAGAGCACAGGGCTGAACAACCCTGCCAGGCAGGAGCAAAGAGCAATGGCAGCGTTTATCCAGACTTGCACTGCTGTTAATCCTTCACTTCTCCGTGCTCCCAAATGGATTTGCTTGGCTGAACTGAAATACTAATCAGCCAAAGTGGTGCAGCATTCACCTGCCAGTTGAGCAATAGGAAGCAGCTCCCAGGACTGTCCCAAAGCTTTGCTGCTTGAGCTGCTGTGCCCCTGAGCAGAACCCCCTGCTGCCTCCACTCCTTTGATTGCCTCTTCACCTCGTGCCTTTCAAAGGCACCATTTTCATTTCAAGTTTGCAGCTCCTCTTAAGAATACTTCTTTTCTTGGCATGAAAACACCCCACAGGAGGAGATGCCAGGGTTTCCCAAAAGCTGGGCCCTCCCTCCTGCTTAGACCTTGACAGAGATGTGAAGATCGATACTTTGAGCATGTTCCTTTTATATTAGTCCTGGCTTTTTTTGCGTGCTAAGGCTAGAGAAAGCCAAGGAATCTCAGCCAGCCTTCCATCTCAGTGATTTCCAGCAGATCCTGTGTTGTCTGGAGCATCCTCCCACGTGCCAGCCATGCCATGTCCCTAGCTGACAACCATGACCTAACTCAGGGCATGTCCCCAGCTGACACTGCCCTGCTGCCTCTCCTGCCTCTCCTGCCATGTCCTTTCTCTTGTGGCAGTCACTGCAAGCCTTGGAAAGAATGTAATTAAAAATAATAAAGCTCCTTCAGCAGCCAAAAAGGAGATGCAGCTCAGCCTCCAAGGATGTGCTGTTGATACAGAGGGTGTTTGCAATAATCAATCCAGAGAAACAGCTCTTCCTCCCCTGAGTTGCACAAGAAATGGACAATCCACACCTCCATGCAGACATGGGACTCCCAGCAGGAACAGCCCTGCCCAGGACAAGCTGCAGAGACAGCACCTGATAAAAATGAGTCAGAGTTATGGCCATACAAACCCCAAGGAGCATCTCTGCTCCCAAGCTCATCTGGTAAATCCTCTGCTGTTGCCCAGAAAAGCTGTGGTTGTCCCATCCCTGGAAGTGCTCAGGGCCAGACAGGATGGAGCTCTGAGCAAGCTGGGATAGTGAAAGGTGTCCTTGCCCAGGGCAGGGGGTTTGGAACCACATGATCTTTAAGGTCCCTTCCAGCTCATGCCATTCTATGATTCCATGGATTTTGTTCAGCTTCTAAAATTAATGCTAAATCCAAGGTCACATTAGGACAGAAGACATGACTATGCATGCACATATATACTTTTAAGCTCTGTATATAACTAGGAATCCTTTTTATCCTAGAAAAATGCCTAAACAGTCTCAACTTTCTCCAAAGGAGAAACAACAAATAGAATAAGGATAATAGGACTTGCCATATAGGAATGAATATAGATATTTCAGCTGCTACCAAAGAAATGTATACCCACAGAAAGATTAAACCATCACATGAAACACTGCTCATCAGGAGTGAGGAAGTCTCCCTTCCCTTATGGATCATATCTGAACATCTCCAGGCAGGCACTTCAGCCACACAACTCCTGACCACATTCCAACTGTGACAACAGTGGCAAGGGACTTGAAAGGAGATGTCAGCTACCAACACCGTGTCGTCTGTGACAGCCTCAAAAGAATAACTAAAAAGGTCATTCCTCGTCCTATTTCATGTGATGTAAATTTTATTTCAAAGTCCATCTACAAAGAGGCTCCTGGAATACTGACTATCCAAAATGGGGTTACCTGCAGGGAGAGGGCTTATGTGGAGGGCTGTGGTGCCTCCTGATGTAATCAATACTTGAAGCATATGGATGTGGCAGTTTAATTTCTCTACTTCAATGAGCAACAGATGCTCAGTGAACCCCCCATGGCCTCCCTGTGTGCAAGATGCTCAGCACCATCCTCAGACTGAACTGCTGCCCCTCCATGCAGTCATATGCTTTCATTTTTCTACATAAAAACCTGCAAACATTTCCAGTGTCCACTCTAAAAGCTCAGTCACCAGAAGCAGACACTCTGATGTGTACACAACAAAAGCCACAGAACTATCCACATGCACATACCATGAGAAAACCCCATTCAAGAGAAAATCCTTGCAACAAGAATGAAAGGATGAAGAAATTAATTCTACTGACAGAGTTTCAAACAATTTATCCCTTTACCTTTCTCTTCACATCTTTGTGAAGTCAAAATTTCACATCTTTGACCTTCTCTTAATGAACAACCACATCAACTATTCAAGGCATTTTTATTTTTAGACAACACTTTTTTCCCCAAAGTCTCTTTTCCCTTCCCACCCGCACTTCATTCAGCTCCCAATTAAGGTGACTGCACAGGGAGTAAGTGATTTTGTCCTCGTTTATCTAAATGCATCAGGCAGTAATGAAACCCACTCTGCCAGAGCAACAGGGAGTGGAAAGCAGTCACCAGTGCTACAGGAACACCCTCTCAGATGCAGGATTTTCCAGTTCAGCCTACAGAGAGAGTATCTGCCCACATTCTCCCACGACATGCTGAATTCTTAGCTGACTTTAATTAGAGTCACCTCCATTTCCATCACTGCAGGACATGATGTGAGGCTTTCTCTCTAATTTGCTACAAATCATGCCCTGCCCTGTCATTTTGCTGGTATTCTGGGCCGGTATCTCCCTCTTCCCATTTCAGTTTGAGAGCTGTGGTGATGCCCAGCACCCCTTGCTTTGCATCTGGGATTGCACTAAGCTGAAAGGAGGAGGGGAGATGCTGGGAGCTCCCAATTTGTTTTACATGTCCTTGCTGGCTTGCTCTCCCTTTCAGGAGGCAGAGGGGAGCAGCACAGTACACTGGAGAGAAGTTCACAAATTCCTCTGGCAACTGTGCTCCCCTTAATTTTTTCACCAACTCTACAGGACTACCACGCATTTCTGAAGTTTTCAGTATTAAAAAAAAAACCCCAAAGCTTCCAAGCAGAACCAAGTCGCTGCTTCAAACGCGCACAACGCCATATAGATAATCAGCAGCCGGGGACTGAAACTCCAGGCTAGTGCTGTTTAGGGGGACTTTCTGGGGTGTCTCACCTCGCAGCTGCTGGAAGCAGGTGGTGGTGCTGCTGTCCCCGTCCAGGGGGTGCCGCAGGACGCCGTTGCTGGGCTTGGGGCGCTCGTAGTCGCGCTCGGGGAGCATGGCCTGCTCGCTCTCCCCGGCGCGCTCGGCCCGCGGCGGCAGCGACTGCGGGAAGCCGAACATGGGCAGCGACGAGAAGAAGAGTAAGGCACCGCAGAGCAGGAAGCCTCCCCACCACGCCCCGATCCACCGAGGGTCATCCGGGGTTATGTCCAGCTTACCTAGGAGGGGAGCAAACAGGAGTCAGGGGTTTGGCCATGGGGAGGGGGAGAACAGTGGGGATGATCCTGTGGGGGGTAAGGTGGTTGTTGGGGGCTTTGCTGGCTGATGAGGGCACAAGACACAAGGTGGGAGCCCGCAGTGCACCCCACAGCTGCAGTGTGTGAGCTACTGGTGATCTCCCCTCAGTGATCTCCACATCCAAGAGATCCTCAGGACCAGCTCCCATCACCTTTTGTATCTAGATGGTACCTCCAGCTTCTGCAACACCCTGTGATCAGAGCTACTCTCAGGTGTTTTTGGTTCTGCCAGCTCTAGGAAGCTGCTGTATAGCAGTGTCCCCTGTGCTGGCACTGAGGTTTTGGACATCCCTGTCCCAGTGTGTCACACTCACCTGACACAGCTGCACAGACAAGGACTCTGCATCTCTGCCCCTGCTCACCCTGCTCTCCCAGGAGATCAGTGCTCCCCCTGCTTTGAACTCACAGCTCTTTTCAGAAGAGAGATTGGCATTTGGCCTTTAGGGCCACCTGCAACTGTGCAGAGGGTGAAAGGGTCCTAAATATTGGGGAAAAAACCCACTTACTACATTGTATGGGCTCAGAAGAACAAAGAAATAATCAGAAAATGAAGAAAAGCAAAAGAAAAAGCTAGAGTGTCCTGTAGGCCATCACTCAGCAGAGATCAGACATAAGGAGGGTCTGGAGTCAGTGTGGGGAGATAAAAATAAACAGCAGGAGAGAAAAAACTGTGTTCCTAACAGCTGCCTCACTGCCACAGCCACAAGGGTGCCTAGAGCTGGAGCTGATTCCTGGGGGAGACCCAGGTCCACGTGGCAGGAATAACAAGTTCCTCTCTTCATGGTGACTGTCTGGTTACTGCCACTCTGAAAAATCTGTCTCAAGTGAGGCAATCAAGTTGTCTCTCAAGCAGAGACAGAAGGAAACTCTTTTCTCCTTAGGGAAAATACCACGTAGCTCTCAAATACAGATAAAGTTTGAAAAATAGTATTGTGGAAGGACTGGATTCTTCTGCTGTTATTTCCTTCTGCCTGAAGTGCATTTGTTTTTTCAGGTTCTTGAGAACACAACAGTGTGAAGGGTCAGGTAAATCAGAGTCTTCTTCATATTCTCTTCTTAAAATAGCTCCTGGGTGGGGGCAGTGCAGCAGCATGCCCTGGCATCCCACACCTGCCCAAAACAGGGAGCAGGACAAGGCTCAATCTCCTGGAGTTTGTTCCCCTTGTGCCACCTCGAGCTGCAAGGCAGAGCCAGCGGCAAAGTGGGAATTGTTTCCCATAAAAAATAGACAGAGGCCATGTGTGCCCCAGCTTTTGCACGACAGCCAGCTGACCATGGCCAAAGCCAGCTGGACGTGGAGCTGGGGAGCACTGCACCCTCCCTGCACAGTGGCTGAGCCACAGCCCTTCCAGGCTTCCCAGCAGCAACATTCTGCTGTTCTCCTCTGTGGCTCTGCATTTGTCTGGGGCTTTTTTGAGCTGAAAATACTGAGCAATGTCTTATGTTAAAAATGGCCAGAAGATACCAGATTAACTTTTTAGCTAGGTCAGTGTCTTGCCTCTGATGGTAACCAGCTGTAGCTGCCAAGAAAGTCTACTAGAATAAAGTCAGCATATATTATTCTTGTGGCTCGGGGGCTCTCTGAGCTAGATTTTGTGTCATGTTCATTTTTTTCATATATAAACTTGTCCATTTGTTTCAAAATCCATTTGTAGATTTTTAGCACCTTATGGTGAGGAGTTCCACAGCTTCACCTACTGGGAAATAAAATATCTTCCTCTCTACATTCATACTTTAGTGTAAATTATACTTAAAGGTCAGATATCTAACAGGTTTCAAACAGCTCCTCTGCCAAACAAGGCTTTGGTAAAGCCAAGGAATGAAAAGGGACCATGTGGTGTTTGACCAAGCTGCAGCCAAATGTCTCAGCCATCCAAAGGATGCTTCTTCCTCATTTGATATTCTTTCAATTCCTTCAGATGCCATGTGCACGTGAGACCAAGAAAAGGCATTAACACCTTTCCAGATTTGCACAATTCTGTTCTGAGTCCTGCAAGGCTCAACTCCATCCAAATGCGCCCTGTGACGATGTATTTGCGAAATCACAGAGATAAAATGCACCCTGAAATGGGAAAAAAACCCTGCATAAGGATCTGTGGGATCTGACGAAGCTGAGAACTGTGGAAAAAGCATCTGAATAACAGGGAAAAGAATGAAGAATTAGGTTTGCCGTGTGTAGCCACAGGGCTGGGGAGCAGCAGAGAACAGCCTGTCAAATGTTGCCCTCTCATGGCAAAAAATACATAGTGCAGGAACCGATGTAAACAGAATTGGTCTGAATGGAAAGAAAGAATTTGCAAACAATCTGCTTTAACCCAAGCGAAGTCAAGGTGAGTGATAATTAATTAATGCTTTGGTGGAAAGCAATAATGCTGTGGGACTGCAGCTGCTCACCCAAGCAGGGTCATGAGAAGGTGCTGGGCTTGAGTCTTACTGGTGTGCCTCCATCAGAACCTGGATGGTTCCCCCACAGCCTGGGGTGGCAGCCCCCAGATTTCACTCCGGGCCCTGGACACAGCTCCAGTGGTACTTGCAGGTGTCCTCTAAGAGCTGGGATGAAACTCATCTCACAGCAGAAAACCCACAGAACAAATTTTAACCACTACAAATCTGTTATTTATCAGGACAGAGCTGAAACTTTTCAAATTCCAGTCTTAAAACCCTTCTAAAAGTGACACTCATACATGCAAGAGACACTCAAGATGCAATGACAGGCAGTTTCGTGCTTGTCAGCATCAACATTTTTGTCCTGCTGATACATATTTAGTGTATTTGATTTGAAACCAAACCCAGCTCTCCTTACTTGTGTCAATGAAGACAGCATCCACATAGATTTTGGTACAGAAGGAGCCCAAGATAAATCCACAGGCTGGTCCAAACACCAGCATCGTAAACAGGATCCCTGCAAGGAGAGAGAAAAGACAAGATTAGTACCAGGCTCTGGTTATTCATTGCAAGTTGCTCTCCTTGTCTCCTGTGAGATGGTATTACCTTCCTGATGGCAAACAGATAGGGATTGTCTCTGTGTTCAATGCTCCAGGCAAAAGAGCACCCTAAATGTGTTTTGCTTTTCCATATCTCTCCAGGAAAATGAAACAGATGGAGGTGTGATAATGCTGAAGGATTTCTATTGAGCTGAGAAGACAGTGTGGACATATGCTGTGTTTTGGTCGGCTGGCTGCTCTAAAAGATGTCTTACTCAACAGCACCAGGTAAGGCAGACCTGCCTTCTCCCCACAGGCAAGTCTGTCTTTGCCACCTCCAGCTAAATTCCTGGTAGACAGAATTTGCAGACTTTAGGGACAGCAAATCTGTGAAATGAGCACTGTCACAGACTGCTGGATAAAGTCCCTTTACAGAAGTAGGAGTGCTTTTCCAAATCCATGAAGCCATTCTCCCCATCAGACCCCCATGGCAAATATTCATCAGGGTGTTTGAATCTTCAAGCCTCTCACAACTACTTGCTCTTTCTGCAAAACCTGCATGAAATTGCCAGTGTAATGCCAGGAGAAGAGCTATTATGAGGAAATTAGTTATTTGTTTCAATACAGCATTCAGAAGCATTATTTTCACTCCCATTTTGGCCCTGAAACAGGAATGCTACAGGCACAGTGCCAGCTCTCAATTATCCAGGGCAGGAAGGCGGGGGACACGAGGATAATCCAGAAAAAGAAGCAGCAAAGATAACACAAAACATATGTAAATTAGACAATAAGAACATATTTGGTACCTTCACATTTGGGATAACGGCATCATTTGGGAAAAACAACCAAGTTCCCCCAGGACCCTTGTAAATGGCTTTCTGAAGGAAGCAGGGACAGTCTGAGCAGTGTGGAGCAAAGCAAGAGCCTCTTTCTTCCCTCTGGGACAAGGAATTGCTGATGGACACATGCCTGGCAAGGGAAGCACCTCAGCAGAGATGTGCCAGCCTGTGCCAGCACCAGTCTTGCTGCCACTGCACTTCAGAAATGGCCCATGAAGGAGTTTATTTGCATCTGGGTGCTTTGCTCGCTCTCCTAATCTCTCTGGGGGTGTTGCCTGGCATTTCAGTGCATTCATAATGCACTCCATCACAGCTATCTCAGTCCTTGAGTTCCTTATCTGGAAACTTTTAATTCCCAAGTTCCCTCTCTGTGCGTTTCTCAGGAGCTGGAGAAATTATCAGAGCTGCAAAAAAATTCCCAGACCACCATCCTCAGGAAAGGCAAACTGCACCTGCCGCCACCAGCTCAGCCAAGCAGAATAAACTGGTATGGTCAGAACCAACTTCATCTTCATTTTCAAAATACAGGGTGAAAACTCATTCCTCCAGGTTGCTGGCAATGGGACTTGGCTGGATTAACAACCAGGGACAAAGCAGAGGTGCCTCCAGCCAGCTGCTCACACAGGAGCCTGGTGTGTTAATGCCTTCAGGGCTCTCACCTACAGCAGCACCAGGGACAAACAAAGGTGGTGGGAGGAAAAGAAACGCCAGGTTGTATGAACTGCAGTGAAAAGTCACTGCTGGCAGGGCAGCAGTCAGAGCTGCCAGCCCCTGCCCTGTCCCAGCTAAGCTCAAAGCTGCAGCAGTGGCACCACAGTGCAGCCTGTGATGTCCCTGTCACAACTGGACTGTGAGTGAGCCATCTCCTGTCCTGGGGTGTTGGGTTTGTGCTCCATGATCCAGCAGTAAATTGGGGAATTTGTGCTCATCAGAGCTGCTTGGGAAACCTGTGCTTTGCTCCTTTGGGGATCTATCCCTGGTTACCGGCAGAAGCTCTTAATGGGATGTGAAATGAGTGGAGAGACAGGCTGGGAGAGCAGAGAAAAAAGGATTTCTTTTCCCAGCACACCTCAGCCCCACCTCCCCTCCTTCCCAGCCCCACTTGGGGCTATACAATTTCCAACAGCACTTAATAAAACATCCATGTAATATTTATCTTTTGGTCACTAGATGGCATTAGTGTTTGTCATTGAGTCACATGTGCCAAGTGGAGCAGGCTGGGTGACGGTGATGCTCATCCTTGCTCCTCACACACGATGGTGTTCCTAGGGTCCCACAGCCCCAGGGAGGGTGGCACTGACACAGTCACTGTCCTCACCCACGTGTCTCCCATATACACTGTGTCCTTTTCCTGTCTGCGTGCAGAAAATCACAGGTTTTAGGACAAACTGTTCTGTAACTGTGAAGTTTTTAGTCACGGAGTTTAAAGAGACAGCATGTTGTAGAAATTGCCATGGCTGTTCCTGTGATGAACGAGACAGCATTCAAATACTTTTGAAAACTGAACATTAATGATGTATTTCTATTTAATTATGGACAAACACATAAGGACATGCTGAGCCTCGTATCATTTGGGACAATGACAAATGGAGCCACTCAGGCAGAAGGACAAGGGTCAGTTCTGCTCTCTGGGCAACAGTTTTGGATGCACCAGTGCTGGGTTGAGGAGGGATGGAAGTTTGCCCTGTGATGATCACCAAACTACAGAGCTGTCTGACCAGGTGTATAAAGGCAAAATCATGGGGTGTGTTTCATGGAGAAAAGTGCAAGACAACGTGGAAAAAGCTCCTCCTTCACTGACACCAAACAGGAAATATTTCCCCAAAGCAGAAGAGAGCAGAGACCTGTGGCTGGTGATCCAGCAGCAGGAGGGAGATGCTTGCAGAGACAATTAGCTCAGAAAAGGGCAAACATCAAGAAAGCTGTGGCCAGTGCAGGTACAGGCACAGGTGACAGATGAATGCTGCCTCTCCTCACACTATTGCATCTCAAACCCACTGTGTGAGAAACAAGCCCTGTCCTCAGTTGTTAAAATACCACATTTCATATCCTGGTGGCTGCAGGAAGGCATGGTTTGCTCTGCAATGTCCTCACTAGAGGGCAATGTGGGATAGAGCATCCACTGAAACACCTATCTAACATCTTACAAAAGCTATTAAATTATTATTCACCTCTAGGCTAGCTTAAAAAAAACCCCCATGTTAATTGTGTTTTCTCTTTTTCTGTAGTTTTTCCTAAAATCAAGAAAACAAGTGGCTCACCTCACGCCCTTTTTATCTTTTTTGAGACTCCAACAAAATCCTACGGTTGCGATAATAGCATTTTACACTTTAATTCACGGATTAAGCAGATTGTGGAAAAACCCAAGGCATGGACTGTCACAATGCATAGTCCAGGGTCTGCAGAGAGCAGGACCACGCTCAAGGATCAGTGGAGCATGCTGCTGGGCACAAGAAGCAGCCTATTAAGCAATTGGGGTAGTGCCTGTGGTTGAACATTTATGCAGAATTGAGGACTCATGGGGAAATTAGGCAAGTCAGAATTATCTTAAGACATCCTTCCTCTTTTGAGAAATCCTGCACAAGTGCTACCACCCCCGTTATTAGGAGAACACTTTCCACATCACCCACCTCGTCATGCAGCCACAAAGCTGCTGCTTAGTAGAGAAGAAGCCTTGCAAAAGCCTTTTTCCCAGTGCTGGGGCTGCTGCTAAGGATTCAGATGTGCTAGGTTTGGGGCTAGCTTTAGTACCTCTTGCTTGGTCTTTTTCCATGTTTCCCTCTATCTTTCAGGTCAGTCTGATTTGATAGAGCCAGAGGACCAGGAGCTGATACCAGAAGCAAACAGATCAAAGTCTAACCCTGGCTCTACCAGGCTCTTGGGAAACTCCCACTGATGCCAATAAAACCAGTGATCAGTGCAGGTACTGAAATTTGATGGTATGTTTATTTTTAATCTCAGGGTTATTTTTTAAATTCTTACTAAATTACAGAAATTCTTAGAAATATTCCAGAGATGCAAATTTAAAAACAAACCAACTTTGCCTTGGGACAATTCAAATGTTTTGTTTGGTAACTCTCAAATACTTCCTTTCAGTTTGTGTCCTTTTAGAGCATAATTACATTTTAGTTTGAAAACAGGTAATAATTTTCAATTTACTCACTCTACCCCCTTCAGCAGATTTCCTGCCTCCCAAAAAGGCAGGAAAAAAAAAGCAGCAAGCCAGGCTACACTGAGAAATCAGAAATATTTTCCTCTCCACCTTTTCAAATGGAACAATTTGCCAAATCCTACTTTGTCCTGTCAACCAACATTTTCCAGGGGCTGAGGAAAGGATTGGGACAGAGGTAGTATTAGATCTGACATTCTGTGATGAGATTTTATCACCAGTAAGGGCCAAGACTGATAATGCAGTTTCCCATTAGAGCGAAGGGAAAAAGCAGCAGCAGGTACCACATCCGTGGGGAGATGGTGGCACAGAGATGCTCAGTGAGCCATGCAAAGTGCACAGGAACCAAACTGCAGGGACAGGGATAAAGGCTGTCAGTATTTCAGTAACAAAGAGCTGTACCTTGGTGTTTCAAGCCACTTTCCAGCAGCAACAGGATCCTGAAACATGAGCAAACCTGTGCTGTTCGCAGGGTGAAACAGGTGAAGCATCAACTCAATCCCTGTAATGAATTAACTGGGGATGGAAACTCCCAGGAGAAACCCTCCTGGCTGGAAATAAGGCATTGAGGGACACACTGCAAGGCTTGCCAGGGTCACCAAGGTGCAGGGAGGAGGCTTCTCAGGTACAGTTCACTGAAGAGTAAGAGCAGGCTCAGCACAGTCACGGGCTCAGAAAAAAAACCACGCAGGCAGCTGAAGAACACCAAGTAATTTTGCTTCAAAGCCTCACCAGGGGCTGAGCAGACGAGGAAATTTATTTTGGAGAGCTGCCAAAATATGCCAAGCAAAGGTGGAGCTGGGCAGGTGAGACAGGAGAAGGAAAAGCAGCATCTCCCACAGCAGGGCCAGCTATCAGAGCAGGAGCCATCAGCAGGGACTCACACAGAGCTTCCCAACCTGGGCAAACCCCTGGTGCAGCAAGGATCCTGCTTTATTTAGCTATGGAGCTGTCACTGCTTCCTGCTGGGTCCCCTGGAGCCAGGCTGCTCCTGCCTTGGCATTTCCATGAAATTAAAGAGTGTAGGAGATTATTCACTGTGCTCCTGAGGAGCAGCACACCTGAAGCAAAGCACATGGTCAGAGAAGTACCTCCTTCCCCTTGCACCATCCCAAGGGACAGCTTTGGTGGGCAAAAACCTGATCAGTTTGGAAAGAGTGGGAAACTGCTGCAAAATATTGTCCTTGCATCAAATATCTACATCCCTGTGGAGGAAGGGATCAGGGACCTGAATGTGAACTCTGTCAGCAACTGTGTGGTTCAGTGACCATCAAAAACCACAGATATTGGGGTGTGTAGGAGGGCAGAGCTCACATTCCCCTCTGCCCTGGTCCTGGGGGTGCTTCTGTGGTCAGGGGACAGCATCCAGCCAGGAATGCCACCCCCAGCCCCCTGCCTGTGCAGGAGCAAGCTCTTTCTAAAAGCACAAAGGGAACTGGCTTTGCAAAGCACGAGATAATCTCAAAACCCTGCTTGTCCCACATTTCCCGCTGCGTGGAGGGCTGGGAGAGCCAATGTAAAGGGATTACTGGAATATTGTAATTCATGTGCTCCGTGACCTGCCCTTAAAGAGACACCAGCCCAGCACAGCCTGTGGGAAGCCAAGGCATCCTGGCACAGAACTGGGGATGCTGCATCCTCCTGCACATCAGCTAGTGGCTCTCAAGGGCTTGGGATAAAAGCTTCCACACACACCTGGTGGGCAAAACCTTTTCTCTGACTTCTACTAGTTGTGCAATCTCAAAAATGCACAGTAAGGGTAGAGGGAGGCTGTTTCCTACCCAGATGGCTTCTTCCCACAGCAAAACCCGCTGCAACCACCCGGCACTGCCCACCCTCCCTGGCAGACAGAGTGCCCACAGGAGTGCAAGGGTGCCTGCATTCCTGCTCAACCCTCCAGCTCTCATTCCCAGCTTTTCTCATTTGCCATGGAAAGACATAATTTTTCCTGCCACTCACCTCCCTGTCCCCACAGCCAGCTGCCCATCAGCACCTCCTGCTCGCTCGCACCGGCTGCAGGAAAGGTGAAGAGGAGGTGTTGGACCAGCGGCGTGTTTTGATTTGTTCTGCTTCCCCAGTGCAACCACTGAAGCGAAGGGAATGTTCAAGCAGTCTGGACAGATGTTTCCAAGCGCCTGCAGCTGTCAATTAATGAGGAACAACTTGGGGATAATTCACTGTAATGTTTAGGCTTTGTTCTGATGGGGATCAAAGCGGGTCCAGCCCTGTGTTGGTATGAGGTGGGCAGGAGTGAAGAGGTTGGGGGTTCATCCCATCTGTACAGGAGCACACATATTATTTACTGGTTTTGCCTTCAGGTGTTTAACACCAGCACAGCCCTCAGATATCTATTTTTGTGGCTCAAATGATGCCAAAGACAGGGACAGATGTCCTGACACTCCCAAGGCAGTGAGAGGCTGAATTCCATGCTCAGCCATCACCTTCCCATGGACCATTTACTGCATCTCATTACTTTTCCACCTTTAAACAAAAGCTAGTCCTTCCTTGTGATGTGCTGCAAGATTCACAAATACCACGCAGTGCTTTAGTGACCAGGGACACAAAATGTGTTTGAACAAACTCAGTTTTAGTTCTGAAATCTTCACGTTGATTCCACTGTTAGAGCTCACTGCCTGCATCTGTGTGTGCAGCACAACACCTGGATAAAGATTCGACAGCACAGTCCCAAGACATCCTGTTTCTCACTGACAGACCTGCAGCTGCTTTTGGGCCAGTGGAGCAGCTCCAGAAAGCCTGCAAAGCACAAGTGTTGGATTGAATCTGATTCCTCCTATTTCCATGTGACCACTTGTGATGGGAGAGCAATACAAGGGGGTTTAGGATTTGACTGCCCTGCCTTCAGCCAGTGAAAGAAATTGTTACAGAGTTTGAAATCAGGCAGCCTTGGACATCTCCCATCTTCCCCTCTTCTCTGATCAAACCTTTCTATCAATATACCAAATCAGTTTCAGCAGCCTGTAAAATCAGGTCTTGCTTCATGAAGACTTGGGGGTTTAATGTAAGCTACTCACCACTGTATGGAAATGCTGCAGAATGACTTATTTACCCCCGTGTTTAACAAGACTTAATGACTGTATCTAAAGCTGGTTGGGGGGGTTTCATTTACTTATCAAGAGGCAATAAAAACATGCACACACGCTACAGATATAACAAACTTCTCATTTGATTCATCCATGGCAGTGGCCTTCCTCCTGCCCGCTGGAAAAGACTATTTCACTAGTTCAGTACAGTTTTTGTTCTAGCCTATATTTAACATTCAGATGTTAACCCCTAAAGAGGTTGCTCAGACTTGAAAGTACCTTCCATGGAGGTTTCTCCCCAGACTATCAAGGTCCCTTTAAATATTGATTTCCATCAGAATTCAGGACTTCCCTAAGGAAATGTCTGCTGACTTGGAGATGAAATGTGTTTTCTATAAGCAAGTATCTTGCCTGGTGAACCACCATGCATTTTCAATTATAACCAAGCCTTAGGTTTGTTTTATCAGCAAATCCCTGTCCCCAGCACTATCAAGGCTACAGGTGAAAGGATCAATGTTATACCAAGCACTGACAGTCCCAGGGGATCCTGATGTACATGGAATGTTTGCAGAGTGGCACAGAAAGGGATTGCACTGCTGCATTAGGAGAACAAGCCTGAATTTTCCATAATGACTTAGGCACACTTGTGGCAGCTCAAAACACTCTCATTAGTTGGTTTGTGCTCTCATTCTGATGAGCACAAAATTAAGGAAAACTCAAGCAAAACAAAGCCAACACCCCCTCCCAAAACAAAATACAACCAACCCCAAATCAACCAAAAACCCAGCTCAGAGCCCTATGTCTGTTGGCTTTTAGGTCCCTCCTTTATCCAGCTGCTGAAACAGAATCACCCAAAAGATGGCAGAGAAACAAATCACACGGTGAGAAAAGCTCCACAACCGTCAAAAAGGCGTTTGCAAGCAAAACAAAAATTAAAGCAGCCAATCTGTGAGCTCTGCAAGATAAACTCTGGGGATGTGCTCACTACAGAAGTCTTGGGATTAATTTGGTCACACCACTTAACTCTGGGAACAAACTGCTCCCCACTCCAGTTTTCCTCCCTAGCATCCCTGCTCCCTCCCAGGCAGCGGAGGGACCTCTTGCTGCATTTCCCTCCTTACTGATGGGAAGCTGGAGAAGAAATTTGCTTATGCTAATCAATCCCTGGCACCAGTCACACGAGAGCTAATCCACTGGCAATCTCCATCAGTCTTTGCATATTTAACCACAGCAGTGAACACTCACTGAGGATTATGGACGCAGTGGCATTGTTGTAGCAGTGTTTTCCCACTTAAGCTGCAATCACTCTGATGCCCTGTCTCCCAATATTTACACACACTCTGCACACAAACAGTGTGCAGAATCACATCAGTGCATTCAAGCCTCCTGGTCAGACACTGGCTATGAAAACACATGCACCACACAGTGATTTATTACATCTCCCTGCACCCAGTGCTGTCTCCACCCTCTTCCAAAATGCTTGTCTTCATGCTGGTTATTTCTATAAACCAGCATCCCTTAAGATAGGCATACTGTTTAATCCTCACAAAGATTTGTCTCCTTCTGCAAAGATTTTACAGGTAGTTTGGACACACATCACAGAGATTAGAGACTCAGGCTGGGTTAGAAGTCTTGAAAAAGAAGCTTAATAGTCAATTTTTCTGCAACTTTCTGCAAAAAGGAAACAAAGAACCAAACAAAGTGTGAATCTGTGTCCTGTGCAGTCAGATGTGTCACAAAAAGCCAATGCTGAGTGATCTTTGAAAAACCAGTCCAAGGCACTTGTTCCACCAACCCCGCTGGCTCACATTCCTGTCCTGAAACTCGCTTGTTATCACCTCAGAAGTCAGCTCAGTTTAAGAAGTGGGTACAAACACGTTCCTAACTATAGCCTACAAATCCAGGGCAGGCTATTTACACCCCAACACACAAGCCCACGAGCCACGGATTCCACACCTCCAACACACGGTGCCAACACCCCAGCCGCAGCCGTGGGCTTGAAACAGAGATTTCCACCTTGCAAGCGATTTTTCCCCGTGCTAATTACCTTGGGAGGCAGCCACCAAAGAGGCTTTGGAAGGAAAAAAGCCACATGCTCCAATGCCAAGTGGGGTTTTTGAAGGGCTGAAGTCGCACGCCTTGGAGCTGTGCTTGTCTCCTCCCTGCTGTTAAACACAAACACCTGTTTCACCAAATTCCTGATGCCTCTGTAGCTACAGACAGGCAGATTTCCTTGTGCTGTTTCACAGGAATTGTGCCAACCGTAGGTGTGTATGGAAATATACTTTTAGGGCATTTTTCTCTCTCTTTAGGACTGCAACTGACTGATGTCTCCTTTAATACTGGGTGGTTTTCATCCTATAGGGGAGTGTAGGGATACATTAAATATCTTCCCAAAATTCTTCCCAGCCCTCTCTCCCCTGCTCTGACAAGCTGCCCACCCCACCTGTGAGCATAACTTGTGTTGGCTCAACACACATGAATGCTTTTTTGAGGCTCTTGCACATTTTAACCTCCATCACTTGAATTCTGCACAAGTCAGCACTTCCTTACACTCTAAAATACACTGGGGAAAAAAACCCCAACAGCTCATACAACTGAGAGTACAATCACACATATGATTCTCAGAGTCTGTAAAAAGTGAATTTTGGCATTTGGAGGTTGGTGCAACACCACCTTCCCTTTTTTATTTATTTATTTTCAGCTGTGTACTGAGTTCAGCACAGACACAACACATTCTTTTGAGGAAAAAGCTGCCAGAACTGCCTCCCCCTCTCTCTAACCTCAGTCTTGGGGGTATCCCTTCCCATCCCACATATCTTAAATGAGAACAGGTTCCATTTCTAACTGAGGTTTTATGTCAATATAGACAGCTTGCTGCTTTTCTAAGCAATGATGAGTCAGGGAGAAAAAGTTTAGCTCTGTTTCCTCCCTACTGGACCTCCTAAAAGTCTGTCTCACCATTTGAAAAACTCTTCCCTGCAAAATTCCCCACTGCTCCTTCCCACCTCTCACCTGACTGTAGCAGAATGCCACACCTGCAACAGAATCTGAGGCTCTGAACAATGGGTGAAAAGTTCATATTCCTGCTGTTCAGGCATTTCTGTGCCAAGGAAAGCCTCCCACTGCCCCACATCACCCCTGCTCCAGTGCTTCCAGCTCAGCTGATGGCTCCCTGGGAACATAAGCAATTCTAAGTTATTTTTCTGCTTTTGTTTCGTGTTTTTTCAAAAGGTCTGAGAGGAAAAGACCAGAACAATTAAAGAGCAATGTAATATATGGTTTGTTCATCTGTGAAGGAAAGCAGGAGGAAAGAGTTTCCAAAAAGCAACAGGTCCCTAAGAACTGCCTGGGCAGCTCCTGCCCTCCCAAAAGCCACCAGCAAAACTTTCACTTTCAGCAAGAGCAGTTTTCACACAATTTTGAGATGTCTCTTCAAATCTCCTTTTGCTTGGCTGCTGCACAGGTACAGACAATGCTGTATGGTGGAGGATGACTCAGAGGGAACTGGCATTGGGTGAGCTCATCCCAAATTTCTGAAGCAAGGCCTGGGAATCACCGATGATGTCAGGCAAGCTGCTGGGAACCCAGTGCTGATAACAGTTATCTGTACCAACCATTTAGGAAAGCACTGTGCTTTCCTCTGCACAGTAGATTTAATCTACTCTGGTCATGGCTAAGCTGTCAGGAAGCAAAGGAAATTAAAAACAAAACTTGGGTTGTTCCGCTTCCTCATTCTGCAAACACCATCAGAAAAAAGCATTTGCTCTTGACAATAGTCATTCTTTGCCTTGACCCAAATCTCACTGAGGTTTAGGGGAACTCTTGCACTGATCTTAACTGGCTTTGGATCAAATCCACCGTTTGCTTTTTACAGCAGATAAATATTTGTTCTTACAGACAGTTAGGCTGCTGGACTAGGACCTGCCAGGCTTGGCTTCACACAGGTAGCTTGCATCTCCTTCCTACCCATCTCCTCCCTTTGAGGTCCCTTAGCATCATCCAGAGGCTGCTCAGCCCTTGGCCATGCACAGATTGCAGCTCCTCCTGCTTCCCCTGGACAGTGGCAGGAGGATGCCAAGGTGTCCTCAAAGCATCCACAGGGATCACTGGGGGAAAGGTGGGATTGGGGCTGCAGCTGGGCTTTGCTTCACAGCAGTGCTACTTCCCAACAAGCTCTATGTAAACTTCCCAGCAAGAGAAATTTGGGATGTTTAAATATGTATTATTTATGGGTGGGACAGCACTATCCTCCCACAAAACCTTCCAGGGAGGGCAATGGGGGTGATCCAGCCTGACAAGCAACTCCAAATATCCCAATTACCCCATGTGGGGATGTCTGTGGGATGCCAGATGCCAGTCTGTTCTGGGGGATGGGGAGACTGGCTGGATGCAGGATAATCCCCCAATCTAAGATTACTCCCAATGTAATTGTTTAGCAGTCGCTTGCACTATCAGCACAAACCCTGGAGACTGGATCCACAGGACTATGGTCCAGAGAGAGTGTTATTCAGCATTTCATCCCTAGAGCACAGCCCTCCCTCCATGTCCCAAAACTTCAGGCCACATGGGTGTTTTCCTGATGTTTCTCACAAAGTCAGAAGCCGTGGGGAGCTGCCAGCCCCTTCAGGGCTTTCAGAAGATTGTTTTCTTTTGTGCCAAGGAGGACCCTGTCCCTGAAGAGTCTCTTTCTGCCCAGGGGAGAGAACAGCTGCTGCTATCATTATGGCCTTGTCTCCCTTAATTAAGCAGCCACAGCCACAGCTGAAAGATGAAATAAAGCACTTTTCCAGCCCTCCAGGAAAGGGGCTGGATGGAGGCTCTGGGAGAAGACAGCAATTCTCCCACAGTAGACCTGGGACTGCCTTTTAAGTTGAGAAGTGAGTTAAAAGCACCCAGATATCCCATTTGAAATCAATCACATCAGAATGGCTCAATTAAGGGTGTTTAGCAGGAGACTGCCCTTGCCTTAGGGAAGCAACCCTAGTTGTCCAAGTAGGATGAACACAGGAAAGTCCATGATGCCCTCTTATTACTGAAACAGATTGTTCAAAATTGGTCCTATTACTGCTCCTCAGTGACCTTTCAGGAGCTGGTGTGACTCTGCAAGATGTCCACCTCTGAATTTTCTGCTTTTTGATGGGCTTTATGTTTTCAAGAGGGTGGAGGTGCGGGTTTGTTCTGCCTTTTTTTTTTTTGCTTGGTTTAAAAACACTATTAAAAATTGAATTTTCATTTTTAGATTAATACAAGCCTCTTAATTCCCAAATCTTTGGCTTCAAGTGGCTTCTCTTTGTAAGCATCCCTTCATCCTGGTTAGACAAAAATGGGGTTGCAACCAACCAAGTAAGTGCAGATGTCTCCTGAGTAGTACTTCTAAGAGTAATTTTGGTGCTGTCACTCCTTCTCATCTCCAGCGTGACTCTATTAATAAATTCATGGTGACTCTCTCATTTCTCTGTTTATTAGCCCCTCTTACAGCAATCACCTCCTGGAAGATATTAACCTCTTAAGACTGGACAGGCAAATGAACTGCTGAGAAAATGAAATAATTTTTCAGACAACCACGTTCTTCTGGCTGGACCTGAGCTGGACTCAGAGGTTTATAGAGCTTGTTAGCACCCACATGCTGCAGGTGCTGCCAGCTGAACTGCCACTGCTGCCATTTCCAAGCCCTATCCTGTGAAGCAATCCAAGTTAAAATACTCATACTTTTAAAATAATCCAGCTAAAAAAACCATTACAGGGAGGAATCCTAGAGAGTCTGTGACAGGAAGCTGGAAATGCCAATTTCCAAACCAGCAAACAGAGCTGCCTCTTTTATCGTCATTTCACAAGGTTTATCTTTATTGCCAAGTCCTGGTAAGTGGAATTGGTCAGAAAGCCTTCGATGGACTAGTGTGCCACTGGAAAAATACAGTGGATGAAGCCAGGAGGCTTTATGAGACCGTGACTGCTTAGCCTTACTTTGGTTTTTGGGTGCGGAAAAAAAAAAAAGGACAGGATGCTGAAAATTCTCCCCAGAAATTCACAATGTTGAAAACACATCATCACTTCTACGTGATGAATTTTCAGAGCGCGTGATACAGAGCCAAATTAAAAAAAACAAACAAAACAACAAAGAGTTAACAAAACCACTCATCTCTCAGACACTTTGTTCTCAAAACATTCTGTGTGGAAAATGTGGAAGTTTGCCCCGTTTTCCTGCACTCTGGAGCTGCCAAGCCCCGCGGGATGTGCTTGGCTGGTCCCCACAAACTGCCACATGTTTCAGCTGGTGTGGCTTTGGACCGTGATCTACTTTCATTATTTTTGGCAGAGTTCGTCGCATTCTTTTGGACAGTAATTACATTTTCCAGGGCAGGCTTTCTGCCAGAGCTCGAAACGATGACCAACAGGCCCTTTTTAACCACCTGCTAGGATTCCAGCCTTGATTAGTCATTAATGTGCTCTGGAAAGCCATTGCAAGGGCCACCCTTTCTGGTAATGTTACCAGGCTGGCTTTGGGGAGAGGGAGGCTTGAAAGGAGATCAGGGAAATACCATCAGCAAGAAAGACAGAAATTGGGAAGCTCTGAAACCAAAGAGATTTTACAGAATGGTACATGAGTGGGGATCAGTTTTTAAGTGGGGACGTGCCTTGTCCTCACTGTTCCCACATCAGCTGGGATTGAGCAGCATTTTGAGCATGATATATGATATGATGATGATATGATATGATATGATATGATATGAGCAACTCAGTGCTAATGATACCTAAAAACAGAAATAAAACTTATTGTGAAAATCTGGGCTCTTTTTCACCCAACAAATATCAAGCTCCCATTTTCTTCTTGTGCTTTAGCTGGCTCTGGGGAATGAGAGGCTTGAAAGCATTGGGTTTCTGCAGGTCTATGGGCACCTTCTGACTGCCTCTACCCCAAAACCACCAGCTTCATGGGCTCATTCATATTTGACAGACAGCAGGGCTCTTAAACACACTAAATTCTTATGACTGGCATGAATGTGTGGTCCTGGAATAGCTCTGTGCTAGCTCCAAAGTAGCAACAGCCCAGCCACAAATGTTGTCTGTACTTATAGGTATTGTAGATGCTTATTATGGGGCATCACAGAGAGATCTCAAAGCACAGAAGCTCATCCGTGGGTTGGTAGGATGTAGCAAGTTCACCCTGGCAGAAAAACAGGTTTTCTGCCTTTTCTTCAGTCCGAAGAAAACCTCTCATTTCCTCTACCTTTTAATTTCTACCCTCTAATTTTTACCAGCTCCTTGTTTCCAAAAAAAGCAATGATGGTTCAGTGGCACATGGGGATCAAGCCTTGCAGGAAGACAAGTCACACTGTCTCTTGCTGAAGGGAAGTAAGAGGCTCCTGCCACTGCATATCACACACTTCAGGTACTTCCTTCATTAAACCACAGAGGACAGAGGATTGAGGCACCAAGAGGCTAAGGCATATGACCAAGGATATTCCCAGGGCTTTGGGGAATGAGGATCCTAATCTTACACCTCTTTTCCCCAGAGCTACTATCCAAAAATGCCCAGATTCCACATTAGATACTTTAAAGTCTGCTCTGATGGATCCCTTCTCATAATTTGTGCAGTCACCCATTGAAGTGTATGTCCTTCTCCTTTTAATAATCAAGTCTTAATTTTATTTTCACTCATCGAGCACAGAAGCAAGTCAAGGGCTTGGCACACATCACAGGCACAAAGGACACAGGTGCCTGGCACCTTCTCAAAGCAGCAGTCCTGAAGTGAGTAATCACAATTACACTCAACAGGAATTTCCATTCTCTACAGGTACCGAGTTTTAAAGGAAATGTGACCAACAGCATTGCTGCATAGCTGCTAAAACCCAGACAAAACCCTCACTAATGCTGATTTAGGCCCACTTAAATGGCAGATTCCTTTGTAGACTTGGTCATGAGTACGTATTGTCCAGGGTGTATCGAACTCCCTGACAGCTCTTTCCCTCCTTCAAAGCCATCAGGATTTCTCCAGCCAGTCTTTCCCTGGCATCCTCCCAGCCTCTCAGGCTGCATCTGCAGGCTGCCAGGGCTGGTTTGCAGCTTCCCTCTGAGCAGATCTCAATAAAGCTACCCACAGGACCTTGATAAAAATTAATGTGAAACTCTGCCGTATGGCACCCAATCTGCATCCTGCAGGGGATACAGGAAAACCACAAACTTAGCTTTGTAGTAAAGCATCACCAGTGAAATGGCCATCCCAGGGGAACATTCCACCTTCACCTTCACTCTGCTCTTTTATCATCTCCCAGAGGTTTTGATTAATAAAGCACTGTGTTTATAAGGATCCAGAGTAGACACACAGAAGGCACTGTATTTATTGTGATGATTTCTGCTTTGCAAAGCAGGCATATGTCTGCCAGAAAGCTCTGTGCTTTGCCCTTGCCAGAGCAATCTGAACCGTGGGGAGGAGAAGGGGATTTGGTTTTTCACATTATCCAGGTTTTGCTCCTTTTCTCAACTCTAAAAGCATTTAAAGTTAATTCTTCTCATCGCTTTTTTCCTTTACCTGATCAAATCCATGATTTAATAAGGAGATAAACATGTACAGACACCACAGAGGTTCCCCAGTGGACAAGGAGTTGCCAAGAGAAGGAAAGCACACCACCACTCAGGTTTAGATTGTTCTGTGGAAAGTTTGGCAAAGTAGCACAGTTAAAAAGAAAAAAGATTTTTCCATCCCTGTGAAAATAATTCCTTTAGTCCAATGTCGAGACAAATCATTAGCCCTTGTGATTTATTTTGCCAAAAGAAACATTCCCAAGACACTTCACTGAAATTACTGAAGCATTATGTGTTGAAAAAGGGGAAAAATAGCTACCCAGAGTTTGTTTCATCTCAATATTCAATTACCTTAAAAAAAAAAATCTTTTGCCTCCACCCAAAAGACATAATGTTGACAATCTCCTGTTGAATATTTGGATAAATTTGATGCAAAACACCTTAATTTGAATGCATTGACCTTCTAGAACACTTGCCACTGTGAGAAGCGTCCACAGCAGACATAACCCAGCAATCACCCTGCAAAGTTCACTCTGCAAACTTGATGTGTCTTGTTTCCCCAGCAGAAAGGTACAAGGATCACAAGGAGCCTTCTGATCTAGAAGTGACCTTAATGAATGTCCTTAAACATGGAGGCTGTAGCAGAAAGTTTTAATCACTGCATTTTGGCAAGACTGTGCACAAGACTGTAGCAGGGCATTTGTTTAAAGGAAATTACCTGAGCACTAAAGTCATAGAGTTTTCATCTCCAGTGACTAAAGGAAGCCTTCAGGCAAATTATTACACCTTTCCACTCAGGAAAGATAGAAGTTTTCTTTGACACTGAATGACCACTAAGCACATAATACTAATAGGGGCAGTAGCCATTCTGAATGGTAATTGCAGTGTGTGCCACAAAGGACAGCAAGGAAATATTCAATTTTCACAGTCTAAATAGGTTAGAGTCCATCTAGTTCACGACTTCACTAAGTGTATCACTGCTCTGCAGTATTATGGCAAAGCTGTTGGGTCACATCTACTTTATCACCACAGTCAGTGTAGGACTGCTCCTCCTGGGTTTGCAAGGGGATTATTTTCAGGTGTACATTCAGATGTATATGCAGAGGAATGAACTGAGAATTCATGCTCATTGTTAATACTGAACTGGTGAACAAGGGGAGAAAATGAAGATAGGGGAAAAAAACACACTTAATGCTGCATGTGAAAGCCACTACTCCTTTCAATAGCAGCTGTAATACAAAAAAGAGGTGCTGACTGACACTGTCTGAAATTCTAAAACCCTTCTGGGGACACAGAGCTCTGTGATGCTGTTTATAAAGGACCCTTCATCCACCCTGGAGTGACAACACTGCACAGGCACCGCTGCAAACAGTGTGTTTAATCCTGCCTTTTGACTGCTCTCCAGCACTGATCCTGCTTTCCACTCACTGCTGGGTAAGAAATGTGCTGCAACCTCCCCATCTGGCCATGGCAGGCAGTGAACAGAGCCCTGTCCCCCAAAGCACCACTTTGTGCCACTCCTCCTCCTCCTCCTCCTCCTCCACAGCCTGCTTGTGGTCCTGTCACAGCAAGAAAAGATGATGTGGAGGAAACCAGGTCACCTCTTGGTACACAGAGGAGACAAGCCATTCCACAAACCTTTATAGCTCTTTAATTCTGGTATTTGAAGTAACTCTGGGCTTGTGCAGAAGTGCTGGAGTTGAAGAGAGGTTTTAACTTGTCTGAAAAGGGGTAAATGAGTTTGATGAGAGCCATGCTGCACATCCCAGGTACAAGCATCCACAGATCTCCTCACCTGGCCCTGAGACAGGCACAGAAAGGACATCCCTTTGCATAGGGGAGCTTGCTTTCGTTTCAGTGTTCTCACAGCTCTTGTCATGGGTGACTATGAGACCTGAAAAACCCTCCAGACTCAGCAACTGCACTTCCAAACCTCCTGGATGCTGCTCACCCAGCACTTCCAGGAAAGAACTCCCAGTGAGGATTACTTCTTTTACAACTTACCAAAGGATGAAGAGGCAACATTACCATTACTAGCGCAGATATTAGAGTATTCCTCCCTCATCTGCCTCCAGGAGGTCACATCTCAACTGTTTCCCTTGCCAGGGAAGTACCTGCACCACTCCTTACCTGATCCCAGATTTCACATGTGACTGTCATTAATGGAACCAAGTCAAAAATTCCCAAACTTCTCCCTAACTCATATGCTCAGGATCTGAATTTTGCTGCTCAGAAAGCAAAATGGGAAGGGGGGTGTTGGAGGGGGGGGGGAAGAAAAAGTAGCAGGAGCAGTCAGAAAAATCACATTTGTTACACGCTAAAAATCTACCCCTTTCACTAACCAGTGCTTCTCTCTCCACAGAGGTTCTCAGACACATCTACATAAGAGGCTTGACTGAGCTTAGCTCTCTGGAATATGTGTCACACCAGACCCAAATCACAGCACTGTGATGTCATGACCAGCAGCAGCTCAATTCCCAAGACTTGCCTTTTTTGCACCAAAATAGCAGTTAAGCCTGAACAGGAAGTTCTGAAATATTCGTAACTATGGAATTAGAGGCAACACTTAATCCTCATTACTCACTATTGGTATTTAGGCAGCATACTGTCTGGCTCGTGAATAATCCAGAGGCAGAAGGCAAAAGAAGTTGATATATGTGAACAGGGCACTGTCATTTCTGAGAAGTGACTCCACGCTGCCTGTTGGCTCCTTGTAATCTTTGTGGGCAGAGGCAATGCAAATTCCTCTCCCTTTACCTGTCATTGTTAGAAAAATCAGAGCTGGCATGAATAAAGAAGAGAGGAGACAGTTCCATCATATTCTGCTTCCAGCTACCTGGAGCTGTATTTACAGCGTGTGAGTCACACTGAAACTCTCCAGACTATTTAGGAACAGTTTGCTGGGTGGCTCTCCATGCTACACCACCATGTCTGCCCATCAACAGGAACAAATGTTGCCCTGAGACTCAAGCCACAGATAAATATTCCCTCTCAAGTGCAGCCATGACCTGTTTTTTACTTCTCAGTATTCCTTTAGCTAGCAGTCGGGGCAGCTGGCTGAGCCATCAGTGCAAAGGCATCCCACCTCCTTTCAGTCCTGAGGAGCCAGATTAGCACAGACCTGTTCATGTGCTCAGTCACCTGGCTCATTTTGGTTTAGGGAAACCAAAACCAGGAGCTACTCTCCCCTGCTGGGATCAAGGGTCAGCATCTCCTAAATACCAGCTAGAGAAATAAACTGCAGCTGACACAGAAGAGGCTAGAAAGGTCACATCTCTGTGGCCTGGATTTAGTAACAACATTCATTTCAGGGGCTGCACATTCCACAGTCCTTCACCTCAGATGATTTTGGAGGCGGGAAAAAAAAAGGTCCAAATATTGCTTTTCTTCCCTCTGAAGAAACAACAAACTGAGAGCAAAACACATATCTTGCTTTCCACTGCTGGCTAACAGCAGAGGAGACAACACAAGCCAAGGTTTTTGGGGTCTCCCCAGCACTGCATCACCAAACATCTCACACACCTGGTGCTGAGTACCATCCTACTGTCATCTCTGGCTGTGCTAGATCTTCCCTCTACTGCTACAAGGACATGACAGCAGCAGCCAAGCTGAGGGTCCATCTGCTCCCATCACACAGATGTCCTTACCCTTCAGCCATGCTTTCCTCTCTCCTGGATGAAAGCTCATCCCACTGCCATGACCAAGGCATCTCACTTCCACTGGATGCATTAAAACACTTCAAGAATTGTGGCTGCTGCATTCTGATAAAGCCAGCAAGCATCAGGGTTTTGAGCAGAAACTTTGAATTCATGGTCTAAGGCATAAGTGTGGTGGGAGAGAGAGTGGGCATGTATAGAGGCTCTGTACCAATAAAAAAGGCCTAAAAATGGACTGCCAGCTAGTGAAGCCCTTCAAAGAACTTCAGGGAAAGTACTTTCCCTTCATATTTTCAGGAGAATAAAGATTCATGTTTCAGTGCTGCCACTGTAAATGAGGACACACTGGGTACCACCATGTACTTCACAGGTTCTGCAAGTCATCTCAGTGATGGGGTGACAAAGGCACAAGTTCAGGACATTGCCACCACAGACAGGGCTGTGATGAAGTTTTGACTAGAGCACAGTCACTCCAGCTGGCTTCCAGCCTGCCAGCACTTGTATCCCTGCACTCACAGCCTGCCAAGGGTCAGAGAACTGATCTCCAGAGCAACCTAAGTGATGAGAGTAAAACCTGATTCTCGAGTCCTGGCTTGCATCAGGCAAGTCTAAAGGCAGTTCAGCTATGTGTCACACTGCAGAGCAGCCTGTGTCCTGAAATGACAGGTGATGTGGGTCAGTGCTCAGGTATCTCCATCTGGTTGTGAAATGCTCAGCAGATGTGGGAGAGCAGGCAGTGTGACAGCCCTCTGGCTTGTGCAGAGGATGCTGCAAGGTAGCAGAGGAAAAAAGAAAGGGAGATTCACTCATCAGCATGCAGGAGTGTCAAACCGTCAGAGCCTGTCCTTTCCACCACTGGATTCTGCCCTGCGGACACAGAGAGCTCTGTGTACAGAACAAAGCAGGATTTTCACCTCTGACATTACAAAAAGAGCAAAAAAGCCTGCTGCTTACTCACAGCTCCTCTGGGCCAGCCCTGTTGTGTGGGCAGCAAAAGCTGATTGCAGATTGCTAACAGTAGTCGCCACTGCCATCTTCAAAACTGCCATTTGCAACTGATTAATTAATGCTGCCTGGGTACAGACTGTATTGTTAATTACGCTAAGGGGGACTTTTCAAAAGCAATCCTGATGAGTGCTACACTGTGCTGGAAGGGGCTGAACGTGGTTGTCTTTCCCCTCCAGAAACACGGAAAACAAACAAACAAGTAAAGTATAGACCTGAACAAAACGGGTCCTGGTACATTTTTAAACAGATCGCATTTGATTAATTTCAAATAAACGCTATGCAATTTAATTTCCAGGGCTAGAGGCAAGAATAATGCAGCCCTGCTGTGTTGTCTTCATCTGTCTTCTAATAAACTGATTAGAGCCCAACACGTTAAAAGCCCTGTGCACCATTATCTATTATTCAGGTCCCTAAAAGATGTTAATTAACCCGCATGTTCTGAGGAGTTCCATTGTAACACATACAATAGGGAGCCACATGGCACAGTCAAAGCACGTGTTGCTTACTCGTTTTGACTTAATTACATGGGCAGGATGCCAGGGTGGTACTGGAAGAAAAAATACAGTATGGCAGAGACAATGTCCAGACGTACATGTCGGCTCGCAGTTCATTATTTTACCAGGAAAAAAACCCAAATAAACCCACCTTTCTCTGTTCTTAGCAAAAACAACACCCCGTGGAGCTTAGTCAGAACTAGGTTATGTCAGGCAAATGTGATATGGAACAAGACAAGTTTGGGTTCAAAAAGCAGCACTCAAAAAAGTTGATCCTACCACAAAGAAGATCTGAAAAAAAGTTCTTTTCAGGTCAAAATGCAAACTGAAAACTAAAGGAATTGTAGAAGGAAATGAATAGGATTTTGACTCAGCTCCTGGTCCCTAAGCCATTGAGAAATGAGTGAAAAGACTAAGAACAAGAAACCTCTATGTTAGGTCCTGCAGCCATGGCATGTGCATGTCCATCACAGGTAAGATTCTGGAGAAGATGCATTACTCAGACCCCCACCAAGCATATACAAAATAAAATCTTTCAGGGGTTTAGTACAAAATAAAGTCTTCCAGATCGCAAAGTTCAGCACACTTAAATGATTAAAAAATGCTCTACTAAGGTGACAAAACTTTCTCCCCCCAGATTGCAAGGCTTGGGGAGTACATGATAACTGCAAGAATTATGCTGCTATTTGAACATGATAAAATGTGTTTAACCAGAAACACTGAGCCACAGATGTTTGCACTGAAAATTGTATTTCTTCCTAAAATCTCACCCTGAGGTAGACACTCTGCATGGAAAACCCTGGGTCAAGCTCTGAAAGCTGGAAAAGCCATAAGCACTAAAACCAACACAGTGCAAAGGGACAAAATCAGCTGTAATGCTGCTTGATCCCTCTCCAACATTGCAGAGCCAAGATTTAACAGGACATCAGGTAGACACCCAACCTCCTGCAAAGCCTGAGGTACCTGAATGGTGTCTTTTAAGCCCAGTAATCAAACAGAGAGGTAATCAATGCACATGGAAGGTTTCTGAACTGCTGGGGACTGGTTTCCCAGCATGGTGTCTCTGGTTTATGGGGTGGGCAGCTGGTGCTGCACTGGTGAGAAAGGCACTGCACTGATTTTAATCCATGCACTGCATGGGTTAAAGTACCTAACCTGTGAAAGTGAGGTTATCAACATAAACCACTGACAGGTGTAAACTGCTGATTTGGGGCCAGTCCAATAATCACCAGATAAAACAAACATCACCCCTTCCAACAGACCAGCAGGGATGAAAGCCAGCACTTTGGACATTACGCTAACTCACCTCTCTCTTGCAAACCTCTCCCTTTTTCTTTTTTTACAACACTTCCAGAAGAAAGTAAATGGAAAAAAAAAATCTGAAAAAAAACCCAGAGACTTTTCCAATAAGGCTTGGAGGATTATGAGCAGGTGAGGTTTCAAGAGGAGCACTGCAATCCCTGCCAGGAACAGGATGCACCCAAAGTAACCCAGGTAATGGGCTGGGTTGGGCAGGAGCACACCAAGCTCCTGTTGGAAGGGGTCACAAGCAGCAGCTGGCCCCACAGGAGCTCTCTGCAGCCCAGCACCTGGCTCAGGGCTCGCTGATAAGAGCAGGACTTTGCTCGGGGGCAGGAACTGATGCTGTCCCCACAGGGCTTCCATGCTCTGTTTCCCTGCTGTAAATCTAAGCCAGTTCCATAAATCTGCTAACATAAACTGCTGGTGGGAGCTGTGCAAACACAACACATGCAATGGGGAGTTTGGAGGGAGGCTACCTTTTGTTCATCTCCTAGTGCTGCTGGTATGTTTTTTTTAAAGTTTTTTCAGAGCTGCTCAATCTGCCAAGTACTTGTGATTTCAGCCAGCATAACCACCAGCCACTGGGAGCATATTACTGTGTACCATACAAGACCTTTGTGATGGAGTTTCAGATGTCTGTGGTGTTGGGATTTTGTACTTAAATGCAGAAGGACAATTTGTTCCTTGTTCTCAGAAAGAAGGAACTTGAAGACATGATAAAATTTGCAGAAGAATTTAATGTTAAATGAAAAATCTGCAAAGGTTACCTAACTCAAGCTGTCCTTAAGCCCTTATGTGTTCTCAGGAGCCAAGTATCAGGGTCAGGTTATCCCATGTGTATTTATCACAGATCTCATTCTTTCCTGACACACATAGAAATTTGGAGAGGAAAAGCCAATTTGAAGTTCTGTTCCACTTAGCCTGCGGAATCAAAGATTTTCTCTTTACCTGTTCAGCTCCTGCTTTCTCTAACACAAATGTCAAGCTCTCCCTGTGCTTTTTCTGAAGTCTGAGCAGTGCAGCCTTTAGGGATGGACCACTGGACTGATGATGGCTTTGACCTATCCTTTTCTAAAAATAAACTGAAAAAAACCAAACAGAAGAACTTGGTAGCTGCTGAAGTAGCTACTCAGAACACAGAGAGTTCCTATCCAAGGTTTATTCTTCTGGCAGAACTGAGAACATGGAGCAGATCCCCTGGCAGGAGGGGAATGCACCAACACCACCAGGATTTTATTCTATCTTATGCTGACTATTCTGCACATCCACCCAGCAATTCCTACTGCTGACAATGGCAGTATTTTTATGGTCACCTCGTATCAATGCAGATGCCATTAATAAGTCTGTGTCTATCTGTGAAAGTAATAGTGCAGTGTTAATTGAATGGCTGAGTATTCATTTCATCACACATTAACACTCCTAAAAGTTATATAATTCAGTTCCCAGGGAACATTTTACCATAGACTATAAACCACCTCAAGAAAAAAGAAGGCCAAGACAAAGCAAACCAGCTCCTAGCAGCTTCTCCCCTCTTGGAGAGCTGTTATTTAATCAGCTTTTACTTCCATTATTTATCATGTGGAAGCAACTGTGCTCTTTCAGTGGCTGTAGCTTAAAATGTAATAAAATATGGTTGTGACACAACAATACCTGGATCCTTCAGCCAAACCCTGCATTTCAGTCAGGATGTACAAAATATTAATCATCTGATGCAGCTGCTGCCGCCTTTGTGAACAGAGCATATATTTCACTGCACCCTGGCACATCTCTTCTCCTGAGGGCTTTTATTAAAAAGAGCCTGTGAGTTACTGAACCATTAAGGTTTCCAAGCCAGAAATTTGACCCAATATCCAGGTTCATAACGCTCTTGGAAAATATTTAGAACAACCAGCAGACCCAGACCCTTAAATCACAGCAAAATAACACCCGACACACCATTATACAGCAAATCTTTTTTAAGAAGAGGCGGCTGATAAAGCTTAGCTGCTGGCATCATTATTTGCCATGTTTTATAACCAAGGAGGCCAGGTTCCTACTTAGGGATTAGGTCACCAGACAGAGTCAGAAAACATTAGGGCTGACAAACCCCTTCTTAGACTTCATCTTTGAGTCCTGGGTTTCGCAACTCCTTAATTAAGGAGAATATTAGCACAATGCAGCTGGGCAGTAGGACCAGTGCTCTGTTTGGAGAGGAGCACTGAGGGGCAATTTCTGATGAGGATGATGATGACAATGACCATGCACTTGGGCTGCCAAGGCTGGGTCAAGGCTCTGCTCTTGCCTTAGCCTGGCACAGTATCAGTAACCCAACAGAAGTGCCTCCAGTTCCTTGGAGCACCATAGCTTTTGGACAAAACTCACGTGTCTGTTCAGCCCAGACTTTCAGAAAAAGGAATACAGGAACACAGAGGAGGATCAGAACATTTCTTTTGGTGTCAGTGTCACTCCTGAGAACTGGGTCATTGAAGAAGAGCTATTTCAGCCATTATATCTAATTAGAAAGAGGAATCAGCATCTAAAAATAAAGCCTTGATTGCCTGAACTACATTACAGGCAGATAATTCACAATCAAATAGAAGAGGCCACCTTCCCCAAAATGTTGAGTCCATGTCTCTGCTGAGATGTCACCAAAATGTATCACTAATGTGAGAGTTGCACACAAAGGACGACAGCCACAGCTCCTGAGGGATAATAACACTATACAGGAACCTAATTCTTGGAGATATTGAAAACAAAGAATGCCACAGCACTACTGTAATTACTGCTGCTGAAAGGAACTTGTTGGCTTTGAATTCACTGATATAACCAACCCATGAATTGGCCAAGAATGTGTTACCTCTCTCCAGCATTCCTCCCGTTTAGCCTAAATGATATATCCATAGATACTCCATCCTCCAAGAACTAAGAAACATGCTCAGATGCAAATCAGTCCACCTGAAGCACAAACCACCCTCTGGCAATGCCTACCTCTTCCCACAGGCTCCACATTGAGCCTTCTAGCTCTGAAAAAAGTGCCAGACTTTGAGATTGTCCCTCCAGAGGAGGGTATCTCAAGGCCACCCTTTATCCCAACCTCAGTGGAGACTGCCAAGCCAAACTTCCTGCTGGAAGTCAGGAGCAAGATACCTTTGGAACAAGAAGGTGGGAAATGGGGTGCAAGATTGCACAGCCAGCAATGGGCAGAGCCTCAGAGCTTGCTTGATATATGCAAACATGCCAAAGATCAGACGTAGATTTGAAGCACTTGGAATTGCAAAGCTGGATTGAAGGCTCACAAAAATAATCTTGCTCATGGTACATCTTGTTCTTCCTATTTCTGAATGTGATGGAAACACTGTGAGAACAGCCTCTGCCATCTCAGAGCAGCATATTGTATTCCCAGGCCATGCAGCAACGGAAAGGCAGAAGTGAATGGTGCAGAAAAAAGCATAACACTTTGGCATTATCACCCTCAAAAACACTATTTTTTCTTTTCCTAGTATGCCATTTGGAAGTTCTTTACACCCAGCTTATCCTCAGAGAACTTCTCTTGAGGACAATTTCACAGAGAGGACCTAAAAGTGAAATCAGGTTTGAGAAATTCATCCATGTCGGGGTGAATACCTCACCTCTTCTCCAGAAAAGTGTGGATGCAATTAATCTGTGCAAACCCAAGTGAAAGGGCAGGGAGGACAAGAGGCAGAGATGCAGTCCAGCTGAAGGAAGGGCATCAAATACATTAGGAAGAGCAGCACAGCGTCAACACTGATGGGGAAGCTCTTGCCCACACCTGGGGGAGTACAAAGTTAAAAGCTGTATCTGCTGCCTTTAGAGGATCATTATCCTACACCTTCCTTCCTCTCTTGCTTTCAGCCAAACTCCTTTTATTCTTCTCCACTTCCTTCTGACACACAACTCTTACACACACACTGTTCACCTGCCCCTGTATCACACCCTGATCTGTGTCTATCCCATCTCTTCAGATCCCAACACTACGAAGATGCTCATTGTGTCACAGTTGCAAAGACTTTGTTAGCCAGACTTTCAAGACCATGTAAGTGGGATTAAATAGCACCCAATAGCACCACTTGCTGATGTGGGAAATCAGCAAGTTTTTCATACAGGACCAATTCAGGATAATTCCTAATCAGACATTCATTACAGATGCAACCTTTTCTGACCCAATTCTCACCAGACAACATCTGTCTGCCTGCAAAAATGTGCATCATTGTGCTATGACTCTTTTATGTGTACAAAGGAGTCATAATGTACAAAAAGCTCCCCTTTTCCTCAGGAATCTTTCTACAGATTGGATGGGTTTTGCCAGCCTCTGCCTTCCTTCCTTTGCCAACAGTCAAGGAACTTGCATCACTTATCACTGCATCTCTTCATGGCCATGGGCTGTCTTGTCCCACACTTCACTGCTTACCAAAAACTTGCCTTTATAGTCTGTGGGATGCTCCTTCCTGGGCCCAAAAAGCAGGAGTGTCAGGGCTGTTTCTGAGGCTGGAAGCTCTTGAGGGTGGGGAAGCAGCAGGGGAAGGTTGTGTAGGATCTTATCCTAGAAAGGATCTCTAAATTCCTCTGCAAACATCTGCCAGCTCCAGCCAAGCTGCTCTGTGCTGAACTACCTGCTGATCCAAATTTGCTCACTGCTCACAGGTTGGCCACTTCCTCCAAGATCTGTACTAAGGGATATTAAAAGAGAGATGAAAGTAATGTGTAGCCATCTTGTCACTGGTGAACACAATGCAATTAGCACAATGTTCGTGTTCCATAACAGGCAACAAGCTCTTAACAAAGTGATGTTGTACAGGAGGCTCCTGTAGATCACAGCTGGGAGCAGGGCTGAGAGCTCAGAAACACTCCTGGTTAAAAATAGGACAGCACATGGAAGAGGTAGGATTTGTAACTTCTAAAAATAGACTTCCCTAAAAGGATGATTTTTACCTTGCTCATACATCACATGTGCATCAGGCCTCTTGGCTAGTACCAGCTGTTAGATCAGGATTTTTGCACAGTCCTAACTTATTATTTCAGAAACACGTAATCCTAACTCACAAATTTTAAAAAAATAAAATATTTACCATAATGACTCATTCTCAGAACTACATTCACAAATGCTCCCTTCCCCCTACCAGGAGACACATTCCAGGACCATGTGAGCAAGAAAACACAGTGGCAGTCTCCAAACAACACGACCTCTGCTTATTTAACAATTTTGGCAAGCCTCTTGTTTCCTGATTCAGTGCTTCAGATTTGCAACAACAGAAGCGAGAGATTACAGAGCAGGTTTGTGTGGAGGCTGGGATGAATGTAGGTCGACCAAACTGAATTTCCTATGAGGTGTAGGAGAGCAGTGTTGTCACACCATAATGGTCTCCAGCTGTTACGCCACCAAAATACACAGCTAGCATTTACAATACATGCATATAGTGCTTAAAAGCATGTACAAAGCTGGCTGGTCTGACAGCAGGTCTGCAGGGCAGAGTCACTAACACAGGGCTGGGTATTTATAGAATGCAGAGACAGTGATCACTGGGTGACACCGTTTACATGGGGCTGATTCTGCTGTGGAAGTACCTCCACTAAATCACACTGGGATGAGCAGGATTAAATGAAATGATTCCCCACATTCGTGCCTTCCATTGCTCTGCCCTGCTAAACTTGATGTTAATGCACAGCAATGAAGTTATTCCACAGGAGCAAGGAAAGCCCAATCTGCACTGCTGGGCAGGGAGAAAGGGAAGGGGATGTGAGCCAGCAGATCCAGCATGGAAATCTGCCTTTTTGTGCTCTAATTTCCCATTTCCAAAGCCAGCCTTCTCTGTTAAGATCTTTCAGATCTTAAGTTCAAGAGCTAGACTGGCTTCTAAAAGGAAGGCAGTGAAGCCTCAGGGCCAATAAAGACACAGGGACCACCCAAGCAAAATGTGTGAGTCAGTGGAATTCCTCCAGTTTTTCATTTGTCCACAGTAACCAACGAGCTGTGACACTGGCAGGTTGCCACAGGACTCTGACAGCAGGAGCTAAAAATTATGGGTTTGGTTTTCCACTTGGTTTGGGCATAATGAAGTAAGAGCACTGAATGTATTGATCTATTTTTAAGCCAATGCAGTAACCAGCAACACCTGAGAAAAGCACTGGGCATCACAGATTTCTAAAATGAAATACTCCCTCAGTTTGGACTGCCCAAAGGATATTGCCTTTCTCCCAGTGGGCTCCACAGCCCTGACTAAAAGACTAGTGGGATTCCAGAAAACACAAGGTATAAAGGCAACCAGAATTAGTGTCTTTCAAAACACAGCTCTGAAAACTCTTGTTATAGGTACTTTACTTAGCCTTTGGCAGAATAGGAAGGAAAGACAAATATAAGCATTTCTTTCCCTCCTACCTCCTGGGCTGACTATATTTATAATGTCACACAGATTGTTGAGAGGTTGGTTCAAATGTCTTAGTAGGAATACCTGAAAAAGCCTCAATTTTCTCAACAGCCTCCTTCAAGCGACAAATAAGATAAACTACAGGCAGTGAGACCAGAACTCGAGGTTTGCTCTCCTGGTAGACAAGAGATTACTTTGCATTATTTGTTGCTCCCACATGAGCTCTAGGAGGTAGCTCAGGAAAAGTTCACCTGGGAGAACTTGCCTCAGGAGTTTTCTTTCAGCTTTAGCATTTTACAGGGTGGAATGACCTGGAGAAACTTCAGACACAAGTTTGTCTACATGTTAATGACAGAGCACTGAAGGGAAAAGGGCTGGCAAAGCTGATGACTGATGAGCAGCTTTCCTGCTATGCCATGTCCTGGCTCCCTGGTGACCAGGCTGGCAGAGCACTTCCTAGCACTTGATATTGCAATTTTCTCCAGGAGCTGAAAGATTACTCAGGAACAACAAACAATGGAGGTTGGAGGAAGACATCTGCAATAGGGCCTGCTCATTGCATGATGTTGGAAAAAACCCCAGAGCTATCAACTCCATGTGGGAGGAGACATTTAGCAATTCCTCTATCCTGCATAATAAGCTGAAAGAATCAGAGGGAATTTTTGTTGACCAAAGGAAATAACTGCCTGTCCCTGGGATATGGGTGTGACTGAGGGCCAATGTGTGTATTTTGAGACTGAAAAGCAGAGCAAGTGTACAGTACAGGTTGTGCTGTACCTGTAGGCACAAACACCATGATGTTTGTGCAGTAGCATCTCATCAGATCCACCATGGAGACAGAAATGATCATAAGGCATTGATATCCAGTGGAGTGTAAAAAGCAGCAAGAAGATTTCTGTGTTGGCTACAGCAACAGGCAAGTGTTTGGGCAAGCAACTCTGGTGCCATGCAAATTTGTGGCCTCTCTGTATGTCCAAAGGAACTGAAAGAAAGGGATTTATTAAAGGATACAGCGACATGCCTTTGATGCTTCCAAAGCTACGCCGTCTGCCTCCGAACAACTGAGTCATAATCACAAAGGAAACTCTTCTGAAGTTTATTTCTCCTCTAATTTGCATCTTGTTTTCTTGCTCCCCTTTTGTGAGTTGTGCTTTGAAAGCACATTTCCCTGCCAGCAGCAGAGCAGAGCCGGGAGGCGAGAAAGCTTCCCTCCCACCACCGCAAGGATTCCTTGCTTGCTGCCTACATGTCTCCCATCGCTGGGCTGACCCTCCCCACTGGTGGGATGGGGAGATCCCTCTCAGAGCTCACCCACTACCCACCTGCCAGGGCTCTGGAGAGACCTCAGTTCCCTGTGCTGTGCTGCAACGCTTGGAAATAAATTGTGCTTCATTGTAAGGACAAAAATATAGATGCTCAGTGTTGATTCACATGCACCCCATCGCTGTGAGTGTGTGCTGTGCTTTCCTCTGCATGGTTTCCAGGAGTGTGGCTGGCCTGGAGAAAACCCTGCAGCTGGCTGAGATTGCTGCTCTGAGCTCAACTCTGATAGAGCATCAGATTCCTGGGCCAAAGTCCCTGCATTTGATTGGAAAAAACAATGTATTTATTAGTCAAGACACTTAGCGCATAAGGGAAGCGAGGTGCAGCTCTATGATAAAGTGTTCCATTTATCTAGTGTCCTTTATCTAGTCTAATGTGCTTCCATTACAAATTTCAACATCCCTTTAAGCCACAAGTTTCACTTTTACTCTTTCCAAGGGGCCAAGTTGCAGCCCTAAGGGTAATAGGGTTGTCCCACTCTACACTCCAACCCTTGTACTTGTGACTGTGGCTACTAGGATGTGGTTCAAAACCCATTTATTGCTTCGTGAAGGGATTTAAAACACAACAGCACCTCATGCTGCCAAATTCCAGGGGGAAAAATGCAATGGACAGGTAATATTTTTCAATATCTCTACTGCATCTATCTCTGCTTGAACCTAGAACCCATTTTTATAGGAAGTCTATTAAAACAGCCAGAAGACCATGCAGAAAGATATTTCAGTTGTACATTCAGACCACTGTCTGCAGGTCCAGCCCTGCAGGACTGACTACTCTGACCTTCACACTTCTCCTTCAAGGGGCAACACATGGGCTGGACAGAGCTGTGCCCACCTCTCCAAGTCCAGGGGTGACCCTGGAACTCAGTAAAACTGACACCTCCAAAATTATGCCAAGTTTTTGCCTGGGAAAGACAGCTTTATCCAGATCTTCAACTCCCATCTATGGCTTCATTACTACAGCCTATATATCTAAATCTAAATGCAGAAGAAAAGAAAAAACCAAAAGATATATTTAAAGAAAAAAAAAAAGTGTGATTTCAAGGTCAAAATTTTGTGGTTTTGTCATGAATAATGCAATGGCAGCAGTATGACATCTTGCCTTCTGCCCCAATCATGCTTTCTCAATCATCAGAATTCTAAAGGTGTCTTTCCCTCTCTCTCCAACGTTCATAGGTACATACTTGACAGTTCAGTAAACTAAACTGAAATGAAGGCTCAACAGAGCACAAAATTTGAGGCTAGTTGGAGCCTTTGAACCAGACCATTATGATATTTTGGGTCAGTGAGTAGGAAAACAAGTTGGAATAGCGAAATGTCAAAGTGTAAAACTGTCAGAAAAAAAGGATGTCAGAAACAATATACTTTCATTCCTCCCTGAAGATGACTCTGTCTGTGATACAATACCAAAATCATTTTACACACCAGAGATCCATGAAGTCCTTTCAGCTGGAATGGCAGCAACTGATATCTCGCTCTGGAGTGTGCACACTGAGCTTCATCACTCCTGACCTCGTGCTTCAGGAGTTGACTTCAGCCATGAAATTTTATTGGTAACAGAAAAAAAATTCTTCAGTAAAGCTAAGCTGATGGTTTTGTACTGCTGAGAAAAGGAGATATATTTATTTTGATAATTTTATGTCCTCAGAGATAAAACGGAGAATTTAGAAAAAGATGCGAACTTCAAATCACAGATTTTCTACTAGGGTAAGTCAACAGTTACAGTATTTTCTTAGCTAGGAAAGACAGAAGTGCAATTAATTTGATGAGCATTCAAAACACCTGACAGCCACCCTTGCAACAGTCTATTTTATTATTTTTAACCAAAATGTAATATAGAACCTACAGTGTCATTGCTAGAAATATTCTTCTGAAATGGTAGTGAAGATACTTGTTAAACCCTTTATGATAAATTGGCACTCACTCATGTATTAAAATCAATGACAAGAAAGAGAAACATCTGAAGCGATGCATGAGCAATTCTGAAATCACTGAAGTTTCACCAATTAGACAGTGCTGGGATTCAACAATTGACTTCAGCCATTCATTGTGTGAAGTATCTAGTGTAACCTTACTGTAAAAGAGCAAATAATTTGTAACTGGAGCAAGAATGTGTCCCTTGACAAACATTTATGAGTACATATAATATGAGGGGAAAAGACAGCTTGAAGACTCTTAAAGCCTCAGAAAATCACAAAAGATGGGAGAGTTTCAGATTTCAGAACCTGATCATCAGCAACCACAAGGGATCATGATCATCCTACAGCTATTAATGGATTTACGTAAAAATGCCTATGAAGGGCTCCTGCCACAGCCCCATGTGCCAATCCCACCAAGGCTTAACTGCAATCTTTGCTGAAAGCTTGGTGTTGATGCCAGAAAAAACCTGAAGAGATGCAAAGTTTGAGTTTGCCCTGGGATGCCACTGAAGGAACACACAGAGGAACATCAGCAGCTGCACGTGGGGCTCTCTCCACCACCAGACAGAGAAGGACACTCTTCAGGTCAGACAATCTGGTGCCCGTGAGCATTAAACTAATTTCAAATAGTTTAAAATGACAGCTTTAAGTTAGCATCCATTTTCTTCCGCACATTGACTATTGAAATGAGTAATCCCCTTCTTCAGCTCCCAGAAGAAAGCCAGGACAAATACACTTTGTCAATCACAATATATCATTCTGCAGCCCCAGCTTCCCTAGGGAACCTCAGCATAAGAGTCATTTACTGGACTGGATGGGCCATGAGCATATACACTGCTTAAAATCATCTTGCATTCAACCCTGAGAGGACAGTTGTAATAAATATTTCCCAACTCTCATTTCTGTGGTTCCACTCCATGTACTTCTGTTAAAAAGATGAAAGGTAAGAGAACAAGTGGAGTTAAAATAGCCACTTGCAGACAGTGCCTAGCATGATCCATCCAGGTCAAGGATCCTGGAATGTAAATACAATGCAACAGAAGCTACAAAATAATGGACTTGATTGTTTTCAAGTGGGTCTTTCTCTCTCTAGGAGAACTGCCTTTACATAAGCCACAGAAATGCAATGCCCTCAATTAGCAGAATGAGCCTTTGAGTGAACCTGTTGAATTTAATCTACAAGGCTGCACTTTTCTCTTGCTTATTCCCTAATCAGAGAAGTCACTCAGAAGGAGAGACCAGCAAAGACAATTGTCAAATGATGAAGAGATGCCTTGGAGATGACCTCCACCCCACCTGTGATCACACAGCCTGTCACCCCCTCACTGTGCCACCCAAAATGATGCCTTCCCAAAAAAATAAATACCAGGTATGTATCTGGCAATGTATTACAGGGCACTTAACAAAGGAGAGGAAGATCAAACACCAAGTCATCAAGCAGGGATGAGTCAGCTGCTGCTTGCAAGGGACAATTTGGCCAATTCTAATATTTATTGTATACATAATACTACTGTATTTCCAAAGAGCTTAAACAAATGGGAGACAATACCTTCTCGCCCCAATTAATTTTGAAGTTGTGGAACTCACTGTCAAGTGCTGAGAGCCAACAGTTTAGATGGATTCAGAAAGCAATTGGACAAAACATGAAATCTCTCTTCCTGCCAAGTAACACAGTATGTGTGTATAGACAGGAGAGAGGAGGGTTTCACTTCCCCCACTATGAGATGGGGCAACAGGCAATTCAAGGAGGAATTAACATCACACCAAAACACCAGCATTCAAAAATCTCAGCCTTGGTCAGTGTAGGAATTTGAAGAGACAGACAGTTGATACAACCCAAATGTACTCTGCTGCTTTATATTGCCTCAGCATTTGGCCCCTGGATTTTCCATCAAGGAGAAGTTCTTGTGCAGTCACAGAAATGTGACAAGGTGTGCTCCTCCTGGTGACCAAGCTTGCACTGATGGCATTGAGTCACAGGTTTGCTGACATTGATTCTGACAGGCATTAGGGAACTTCAGCAGAACCCCAAACAGCTTTTGGGAATAAAGAAGCTTTAGCAATTTTGCACAAACATATATCGGGTGAACCACAGGGTCACGAACAAGCAGTGCCACAACAACACCCAGATCCCAGTCCAAAGATCCTCAACCCAGTAATTTTGACATTTCAGCATGAAAGCCCTTGAAGTGGATTCTGGCTGCAGCCACTGTGCTTAGAAGCTCTTTTCTTTGTCATTACCCTCTAATCAAATGTTTTACTTTGCACAGACAAATTACATTCCTAGCTTTTATTTACTCAGGAACTGCTGTGACCAAGAAATCAGCTCCAACACTCTTCTGTCAGGTTTAAAATGCTGATGGGTCAAACAACACAAGGGGTGATTCATCTTTCAAATACATCAAGCTGTTTCAATTGCCCAACAGCTTTTCACACACTAAGCAATGGCTGGCTTAGGGTCTGTTATTCACAGCAAACAGGATTCCTCCAAGTGACTTTCCCATACATTCAGCTGTCCCACACTGTTATATATAGGCTCTCCTCGAGTTTCACTGCACAGGGGAAGGTATGGAAGTCAAACATCAACAGACAGCACCTCTGCAAAACAGTGAACAGGTTACAGGAGCAGTTAGATCCAAACACCTCTCCTGTCACCACCTGCACAAGATGCTGGAGCAGCCTCTTTCTGCTCCCAGCCATGGTCAAACTGGAGTTGGACACCACGACTGACAACACAGGAAACCAGGCTACAGGTTGGCCAAAACTTTCCCATATCTTATTTAATTTAAAAGAAGTTTTCCTATAAAAAGGTAAAAGATAATTTCAATCAGAAGTTTTTATTAGGAAAAAAAGTAAGAGACGAAAAAAATTAATTATCAGGAGATTTGAGAGGGGAAGAGTGTCAAAAAGCTGTTTAAGTGGCAGAAAGAAAACTCAGTCCATCCCCTTCCTAGTGCCATTGTGGGAGAACAATGCAATTCACTGGGAGGCCTCAGTACCACAGACTGTTCAATAACCACTATTGAGAACAACCAAGCTCAAAGTCCCTCTTTCTATCCCAGGTGCTTCTTCCACCACAGAGGATGAAGCTGATGCACAAAGGTTTGGATAGATGTCTTTGTTCCAGCTGCTCAGTGGACAAAGAAATCAGGGCAGGTAATTAGTGCTGGCAGCTGGCACAAATGCAATTTTTCTTTTGAGATGTGGACTATATAAGACTGCTGAAATCTCCATCCCAGATTCAAACCACTGCACAGGATGCACATCACAGAGGCTGTGGCTCAGTGTATTATCTTAAACTTCTGCATGTGGAAAAAAAACCATAATAAAGAGGGTTCAGCACTAATTCTTTTCTTTATTAGAAGTCAGTGCAGACCATATGTGATCCAACTTTCTGGACTCAAGACAGCCACCTGGCACCAAAGCACAGCACTCAATTAGTGTGATGGATTGATTTCTCCAAGAGGCCAAATTAATGCAAAGCATTAGTGTTATCCAGCTTGTATCAGCATCTCACAGTTCACAGAGCAGGTGACACCAGCCTGGCAACACTATGGAGATACAGGGAAAATGTGCATCCCTAATACTGGCCAGCTGGTCAAACCAGGATTTGAGGAAACCTCAGGAGGCTCTGCTTAGGTAGGGAACTTCACTCAGCCCCTGCTGTCAGCAGCCCTGACTGTAACCTAGCAAGACTTTCCATTACCCACTTTCTCTTTGCCCAGTAAACCCCATGTCTTACATCACATTTCAACTTCTGGCCAAAAAGGACTTCTCCTTCTGCCTTTTATGCACAGACAATGCATTTCTCTGCCTCTCATCCTTATTATATGCGACCTTGGGGTCCCCTGTTTTGTTCACACAAGAAGTTCTTTCTGCAGACAGGGGTACTGGCTAAATTCAGCTGCCACAGCCTCACAACAGGAGCAACATGGATCACACTTGAAGGGTCCTTGGCAGGTCACAGAGTCTTTTCAAACTAGAAGCAGACAAAGAGCACTTTAGGAACTCTCACTGTAAGCAAAAACAGCCCTGGAGACCCAAGTGCTATAACAGACTCAAAAGCTACAGCTTCAAAAATTCAGCAGAATTTGACTTTTCCATAAACCTAAGAACATGTTTCTTTTATTTGTGAAGTCAAAAGTGGGAGCAAACCACACAAAGAGGAGGCAAGGCAGTTCAGTGAAGCTCTCACCTCTGCTAAAGCCTGTAGGCACTACTGCAGTAGACTTCACTGTGTAAGAATAATAGACTCTTCTTGAGGTATTTGGGCTGCTGCTGCCCCAGCTGGAGTACAAACATGTACTGAAAGCCAAAGAAATGAAAAGTAATGAAAATAAATAATTATTTTTAAGAAGCAGGAAAAAAAATCAATTTGAATATGGCATTCGTGTTTATTTTAATTTAAAACTGTGACAACTGCACCAGCAAACTTATTACAGCCTTTTCACAAATGGACAGGTTCAGGACAACAACAAATGTTAAATTATGACCACAGACCTGCAAAACTGCAGGTGCTTAATACACACTCAGTGAGTCCAGTTCATGTTTAAGAGTAAAGCCCTAGTGACATAGCTATAATTTAAAGGAATAATTTAAATTTCCAAAGAACATCAATAAAAATATATTTGTTCTGGTTTTGATGGGCACACATTGGGCCAGATCAGCAGGTACAGTAACACTGAGTCTTTTACAAGAATTGATGCTGCAAACTATGCAGCACAGAGGGTTTTTCTCCCACCTGTGAGCTCCATGTGTTAGCAAATACAGATGGCAGGGTGCAACCTACGGGTATAACCTCCATGGCATCCTTTTTATAGATAAAAATAATAAAACCAGCCTATGTGCAAACTCCAGTCCCTGCCTTTTTATGGTACCATGCTCTGGTAACACCTGGCCACTCCTGCCAATCCTTTGTTCTTTGGCAAAACAGAAAACAAAAGCTTCTCTACAGAGATCATGACCTAGAAGGCTTTCATCTCCCGGAAACTCTGCACACCAAGAACAGTCATGACTCAAAAACCACCCAAGGACTGTTTGCAGAGCACTGACAGGCAAACCCAAGTCCAGCCTTCCCCACAGCACCATCTGCAGAAACCTCTCTCTCAGGTCCCAAGCCCTCAAATCCCGGGCTGACACCACCAATATCCCATCTCTGGTTTGCACTAACAAGATGTCCACATTTCCCAGGCAGGGAATTCTTCACAGAAGAGGCAGCTCCCTTCTTCACGTGAAACTGAGTCCCACCATCCCTGCCCAGTGCAGATGCCACCTTCCAAAAACAGCCTGAGGACACTGTGGTGACTCCCAGGCTCAGATGTAAAGACTGAATTAAAAGTGGTCAAGCCTGTGGAGAGCATTAGTGGGTTCTGATGGGGTGCCAGATGGTTACACAGCAAAGTTTTGCCCTCTGCTGTGGATAACAGCATTGCCCTCTGAGCAGCTCTTGTCAGTGCAAAATTTGTTCTTTTTTGGGGTCGTGGTGATGAATATTTGCGCCCTGGTCCTCCCAACACTGGTGCCATGTGATGATGCACAAGCCCAGCTGCTGCAGTGGCCATGGGGAAGGGAGGCTCTCAGCCATCCACAAGTACAGTGTTTGTCTTGCAGTTTAGACCTAAATTAGCCATTTGGAAACTCACCCTGGTGATTCTGGTATTCTCTAGACTCTGTCAAATGCCTCAGTGAGAAGCCAGGTGCCTGGTTCCTCTGGGTGGGAAAGGTTTGCCTGCAAATATCTGTGCATACAAGCATGGAATGATCCAGGCTGCCCAAAATAACTGTCTTAAGCACTGGCAGTCAGAGGCAGATGTCCCTGATGACCTTGATACTGAATTTTTTGGAGGTCATAGGAAAACCCCTGTTTGAGTTTTAAGTCACTGTGACCCCAAGGAAGAACTGGAGAAATGGTCCAGTCAGACCAAACTTACACAGCTGTACATACAGAGTCACAAAAACAAGTCCCTCCACACTACAGGATTTGTGATACAAAAATGTCACTTTGATATTTTAGGATAAAGATTGTCCTCTTGCCTTGATGCACACAGGTTTGAGCTGCCATGCAAGTGAAAACTCACAGAATCAACCCACTGCACAACTCTTGTATCATTAAAAGTTACTCAGAAAGCAAGTTCAGTATGTGAAGAAAAATATTTGCAGCAAGTCAGTGGGGAATACATCACTACTCCTCATGCACAGAGTAAATGACATTCCCACCTTGCAATTCTCCAGCACAAGAATCCCCAAAGCTTCATCCCCTTCTCTAGGAAAGGCAGTGAACAGCACATTAAAATGGGCTGCTGCTCACAGAAATAAAACCAGGCAAAACTTCCAGCTTCTGTGTCCACATCCATACACTAATGACACCACAGCCACGTGGGATGTATAAAATTACAGCTCTAAGATTACAGCACAGTGATGATATAAATAGGTGGTGATGCACAGATGACGACAAAGATGAAGGGTCAGGGATTTATGGTCTGCCAGGTGTTACATGAGCAGATGGTAGCCAAGAGCAGCAAAGAAGCCCACAGCCATGCCAGACAGCTTTGCTCCATTCATATCTCGAGCTCCACATCTGCTGTAAGAGTTTCCACTTCCTGAGCAGCTTCCCAGAATTGGCACGGTGGTATTTCCTGTCCACACTATCCAAAGACAAAGCTGCTGCCTGACCTCAGCTGCATCAGGGGCACCATGGCAGGAGGGATGTGTCCAGAGCTTCAGGACGCACCCCAAAGTCCAGTGCTGTGCAGTGACCTACATCAACCAGCCTGCTTAGAGCTAAATGAAAGGCCTAAAAACTTGAAGATTTGGAGGATTACAAGGGAGATGAGGCTGAGTCAGGTCCTAATCCTAAGTATTTGCCTGATTTTGTGTGCTAAAATGAGATCTCTGTGACACTGTGTACTGCAAGTTTTCTAGTTTGAATTTGTTCCCAACCTAGTAGCGTTTGCCACTTCAGCCTCTTTTGTCACCATAAACTTTAGCACTGGAAGATGACACATCACTGGAAGACTAAGCAGTTCATGCAGTATGACACCCTGGTTTGGTCCTCTGGATTTGGTGTTATCTTGAGACAGAGCAAGACCTGAACACACAAATCCTTCCTTTCCCTGACGCTCTGACAACAGTGCTCCTTCATGCCAAAAGTCAAAGCAACAAACATCCCCAACTGATGAGAAAGATATAAAAAATTTGCTTTTCCACAGCATCTTCTCGACTAGGTACAGGTAGAAACATCTTAATGAGGAAAAACAGGATCTTGAGCTGTATTCCAGAGGTGCTGGTAGAATACTGATTGCTCCAAACATGTAGAACTGGATGCAGCACCACATGGCATCATCAGTCCTGCCTGACACCAGGCAGTCATCAAACAGCCCATAGACTTAGGAAAATTTATTTAAATATCTTAATTAGACACTTGGTCTCTCTGTTTAGTCCCACATATATAACAGGACATGCAAATGCAAGTCAGCAGCATGCAAAGAGGAGGAGGAAGCCCAAGGGAAGAAGGCAGAGCAAGCCATAAGCTGCCCAACTAAGGACAAGAAATATGGAAGTGTGAACTTCAGTTTAAGCATCCTCTTTCCATTACATTTTCATGGGAAAAGAAATACCCATGCTCTAAAGGTTCAATTACTGACAGGACAGCAACAATGTAGAAAAAGAACTCAGATTCCCAGAGAAGTCAGGAAACCTTAACTACGGTTTAAAAACTAATCCGCTGCCACCACATTGTTAAGACCCTGATGAAACTTGTACAGGGCTTTAAGGCTTTCAAGGGAAATTTTAGACAGAGCACTAGCATTTCATGGATCAGGCAATCCACTTTAAGGGTTTGCCTATGCTAGAAGTTCACTGCTTTTACTTGCCTGCGGTGGTTGGAGTGGCATCCTGCTCAGCCAGGCACATGCCTCAATACGGGTGCAGTTGTGCATATAATTGTAATTGCATTTGTAGGGCTTACTTGCCTTTGTAGGCAAAATAAACTATACCAAATAAGACAGCGTTCCCCTCAGCCCAGCACTGGGAAAACCACGGGTGCAAAAATAAAATGCCGTCTCTGAAAACATGGTTTGTTATCGGTCTGTGTTTTCTAGTGGGCAAATATCTGAACACTTGCAGAGACAGGAGGTGAGCAGAGAATCAGGGGAGAAGATAAAATACCTCACTTTGTGATTTGCATGCATTTACTAGTGCCCCAGCAGTGATGTTTCATGGTGTATTTTCCCCCAGGAAAGGAGGAAATGGGCTGACATCCCACTATCTCTTCTACCCTGTGCTGCATCACCTCCAAATTAGCTCTACATGGAAATAAACTGTCTCCTGAAGCAAATAAAACTTCTTCTCATAGCACAATACGTTCTCTTCTAGCACAAGACTGTAATTTAAAATACAAACTTGTTCCCTTTACACCAATTTCTTAACATTAATGGTGTGACCCACAGGCACAAAACAGGATTCCTGATAACACCAACTCTTCATGCAGCTTTGAACCTTGGTCAGGATGTCATATTAGCAGAGCCCCAGCTAACAATTTATTTGAGCCATTTTCACATGAAAAAACTTGGTTTCTCATGGTGCAAACTGAAAGGGACAGTTTCAATTCCCTTCTCTTTCCAAACACAGTTTGGAAATTTTTTTTTTAATTGCTCGTGTATTTTCTCCAAGATGCCTTCAAAATGAGCAATATCATCTTTTCCAGTCTGATGTTCTGCTCAGAAATTTCAAATGAAAAATTAAGAAGTAAACAAACATTCAAAAAGATAACCTTTGGTTCAGTATTTGGAACCTGCTTTTTTCATCTCATCTCCCACCAAGCGGCACCTTCATTTTGGAGGAGGAAAGCAACACCAGAAACACCATCTTCCTGCTGACTCCCTGCTTTATCTATTTGGTTTCAACATCTTCTGCAACCTGAGTTTTTGTGGGGTTGGTGTTTCAGTCCAAACACCATCCTGCCTCCTTCCCCTGCTGTTCCCACTGCAGCAGGAGGGTGCCAATGCCCAAGGAGCAGACAGAAATGCTGGGAGCCACTGCCTACCCCACTCAAATGCACATCTAAGAAATATTTTATTAGCCAGCATGGTTTCTGCATGGAAGCTGTTTAGCTTTTTAGCCTTACAGTGCCTTCTCTCTCCAAACAAATCCATATTTCTCTTGCCACGTTCATCTTTCCCTCTCCAAACGTATCTATTTCTTTTGCCTGGTGTGGCTTCTTGGATCCATGCAAACCACTCTTCCCCTTGCCCAGGAAAACCCAGCCAGAAGGTGACAGGTAACCTACAGAGCATCATCCTGCTTTGCTTTCTTCTGTGCTGTTTAACTGCTCTGTGTGTTTGTGGGATCCAGAACACCCTGTTCATTAAATAATGCAATTAGCTGTTTGGATCTGCTGCACTGTCATTAGTCTGCACCTTAACAACACAGATCAGGGGACAGGCAGCTTGCAGTCGATGGGGAGGTGGGGATTGGGATCACAGCTCACTCTCAGGGCAAGATCAAGGGCTGCAAAAAAGCTTCCTGAGCACCCAAATCCTGCCTGTGCCACAGGGATTCACACACTGCTCACCAGGTGGAATTGCCATGTGCACAAACCTGGGCTGGGACAGCAGGAGAGCCCACACAGCACAAAGGGCTAATTCAAAGTCTCCACAGCTAGAGCTTTGTTCAAGTTTAAACTTCCTTTTGTGGCTTCTCCTTCCACCCCATCTGCTTTTGGGTAAGTGCAATTCTCCTTATCTAGATAGCCAGTTCTACATGGGGTTTCATAAGGTTGGTGGATGAGGTTTCCTTATCCTCTGCAACCTGCCAGAGTGGGGAACAGAAGTGGCACATGAATAACAGACACTCAGGAGAGGGGAAAAAAAACAAACCAAGTCTCACTTACCCTGTTTTTTTGGTGGTTTTTTTTGTGTATTATTGAAGTAGGTTTTCATTAGCTGATAAACACTCTGACAGTGCAATTACTCCAAGAGAAATCATCATGCAGAACAGATCAGTACATCCACAAGGCTGTCTCCATTCTCCAGCCTCCACAGGGACTGCTTCCCCCATCGATAAATGCAGAGGGGAAGGAGATGTTAATTCTTCCTAGTAATACTCTGCCTTTCATCTGAGATTTTCAAAGCACTCCACACTGAACATTTGTTTTGTTGATGCTTAGAGGACCCAGGAGAGTGGAGACCTCATTAGGAAATTGATACAGACAAAGCAGCATAATCCCTGTGCTGAAGACTATGGTCTGACCAGGCTGGACAGACCAGGTGCATCAGAGGAAATGAAGGCAAAGCAACCCATATATAATTATCCACTGAGATGATCAGGAAGCCAATTTTGTTGCCCTGAGCCTCAGTCTTACTCACTGGATCAGACTGAACATCACAGCCAAGCTCCCCATACCAGGGGCAGAATATCCCCATAAAACAGAGAGGAGAGGTCAAAGAACTTTGGTTTCCATGAAGCATGAGAAGTCAAAGACCAGACATTTATTTCCCTGGTCCCTGAAGAAGGTGTCCAGATATCTCCCTGATAAGCTAAGGCTCAAATACGTGCACACAGACAGTTCCACCATAAATCCCAGGAAGAAATGTGTGGAAAAGCATATATGTGAATAACAGCCACTTCTCTTTTCCATTTCAGTACTTTCTCCCAAAGGAGAATGTCGTGTATATTACTTTCATCTATAAATAATTTATGTGTCTGAAAGAAAGAAGGCAAGGTCTTACAAATTTAGGTACCATATGCCTTCATACACATATTTATGTATAGAAATACATATATATATATCCACGCACAACACTCTGCTATCCTGGCACTCATATTTCTACAGACAGCTCATTTCTCTCCTCTCTCCTCTCCTCCTTTGCAAGATCACAGTAATGAAGTTAGGCCTGGCAACATTAGTGAAGCACTTATTTAATCCACCCTTTCAAATTCAACTGATATCTGCCCAGATAATATCAAGAGAGCAGCTGAGGCCCCTTTGTCAGCAGCCTTGAAGGAGTCATAAGCAAGAAGATAATAAGAAATCTTATTACCAGCTTGGAGAGAAAGAGAAAATAGGGATTTGGAAGAGACATATAAGCCAAAATTGACCCTAGGCAAATGAATGAGAATAAGGCTTTCAAATGCAGTACATCAGGAGAGCCCTAAAATAGGGTTTTAAATGTGTACAATGCACCCAACCAATTAAAAAAGCATTTTATCACATGTTGGGGGGCTCTGTCTCTGTCAGGACACAGAAGTAAATACTTATCCTTAGCCAAAAAAAGTAATTTAGCTTTCTGTCTCACATCCAGGACATGAATTTTCTTCTGCTCTCTCCCCTTCTAAAGTATCAATGAACAAAAATGGCATTCTTGGTTTATAGATCTCCTCAGAAAGACAGAAACTCATTGCATATATCTGGAAATGCCACCTAAATCTTAAAATTCATCCCAAAAGTTGGTTCCAGTTAAAAGATGTTTTTGAAATAAGCAATCTTGAAGAGCAATAGCACTACATGCTTGCCTGCAAAGTAACCTAAGTTACTTTATTTCTTGGAATTTCTTAAGAACCAGAGACATGGCATATTTCTATGAATTATTTATCTAGTATTTCTCACAGAATATCGTTTTCTGGCAATTTTTGACCGATTTTATACTTGAAGATGGATACCACTTCAAAAAACTGAAAAGTTTTGTAGCCCTGAAGAGAAGAGCCACATTAAGGAATCACAAACTGGTCACCTATGTATTGACCAGAATGACCTGCACAAATCCTTCTGGTAACTATGATGTCTGAATTAGTGATTCCTTCACCTCTGTTCTCTTCCCTGAAATTAGGACTGACACTCCAGGATCCATCTCCCAGCAGAGCTCCAGCACACCCTGGTTTCACACACCCAGCATGGGAGAGGAACCTCAGAGGATGAAGGCACATCCTCAAAGCCAAGGCTAAGCAGTGCTTTGAGGAAAATATTTCCACAGAGCTGAGCCTGAAAAGCCAAAGGGAGAAGCTGTTATTAACAACAGATGGCTCTCAGTAGCGGATCTTCAGGGGAAATTGTATCATTTCCCAGTTTGGGGGCTCAGAAACCTGAGACACCAGGGAGGTGAGGAGGTTTGCCAAGGGGCACTCACAGTGACTCTGCTCCTTCTGATTTATTAATAACTCCATCTACACTGACTCAGCTGGAAAATATGATGGCATCTAAAGGCAGATGAAAGCTCGTTTATGGCCCAGAAAGGTAACGTCAGTTGAGCATATTTCTAAGCCTGCTTGTAAAACCAAAGTTATATTTAAACACTCATGTGTTACAGCTGATCTTGACCCAGAGGATAATGCCTATTGTGCTTTGCAGTGTGTCCCACCGGAGGCAGAAACAATTATGTTTGTTTCTGTTTGGTTTTTAACCTCAGAAAGGGAATAAGCAGCCTTTTAAGTTGACCCAAATACTTGGCTTCCCATGACCTATTTCTGACTACGATAACTGCACAGCCATCGTTTACAGGTCACCCAAGTGTGACGTGCAGGGACGAGCACAGCAGCTGCACAGCAGCCCAGAACCCAGCCAGAAACATCCTCCCCTTGTGCCTGACCACTGACAATCTGGAGCCTCCTGATCACCACTGATTTTGGAGCAGAATGGCCATTTCCAACAGCTTCATTAATTGCAGGTCAAACATACGGTTAGGATATGGATCCATCTTGGATCTGACAATTCTTCCTTAAGCTCAGGACATATTCACCCAAAGAATTTCAGCCTAGCCTGTATCCATTCTCCTTTTGGTTGAATCTAACACCAATAGAAGATTAAGTACAGTGGCCTCCTCTGCTGCTCTGACAAAGAGGAGCAACAAGCAGAAATGGCTGCAGTGAGCACAGCTCACCCCTGCACCTTCATCTGCCCACCCAGGGGAGGAGAGGACTGCTGAAGGTGATGATGATCTGCCCTGCATCAGGTTTAGCATTCCAACAACAAATGCATCAAATTTGCAACAGAAGTATGGACTGAGACTGTAGGTCTACCAGGCAATGCAAACCCTATGCTGTTTCAATAGGGTCCTTATAGGGACTGCTGTGCAGCCCCATGCTGTTCCAGCTCTGCTCTACCCCTGTGGTCACAGCTCTGCCTGGAATACACTTGGGAGCTGTGCTGGCTTAGTTCAGCTCTGTGCCTAATCAAAATTAAAAGCCTCTTAGAAAGACTGCAGTCTGCCAAGACTTCAAAGGGAAGGTTAGTTAAACTGCAGGACTACCTGCAGACCCAGAGGAATGAGATTTTCTTTTAGTGTCATAACTGAGAGTCAACGCCTGTGTGTCACAGCAGGAGTATGTGCAAAGAGCTCCTTTACCCCTCCATGCTCTGCCCAGCCCTGAAGAGTTATCCCTCCCTCCAGATATATATATTCCTAGCAGTTTTCTCCCATAGCTGGTGTGTCAACAAGGCACTTCTCCAGCCCCAAGGATCTACTTCTCTGCAGTCTTTACAACTCAAAAGCACCAAGTTTAATTGCTGACAGCAATGGTGGATGTCTCCTCTCATCACACACCCATCCCCAGCACTTCATGAGGTCCTCCCTGGGATCAAGGGGAAGGAAATTGAAGAACTGTGCAGCAATTCTCCAGGAATCACATTTGTGTCCTGCAGGTGGATGCTTTTGAATGGTATTTGAGAAGTTTCTGCATCCCTGCATTCACTGACACATTCTGACACTCTTCCATTGACATCTAAAGATGCAAATAGATGTAGCCTGGCTTTAATTAACACAATTTCACTCCATGGGCATCAGATCCCAAAGGGAGGTGACATTTGAGCACAACTCAGTGTAGACAGTAGGTGCCACAAGTCTCCCTTATTTCTGCTGGAAGCATCCCACCTGCCTGACTTTGCACATCCTTGCCTTCCACAGAAATTCACCACATGCCCATCCTAACTGGAGCCTCCTTGACCAACTCCAAACCAAATCTAATCACCAGCTCATGCCTAAATGTGATTAGTGCCCATGAGTGGCAGGAAACAGAGAACATTCTATGAAACTGAGATCAGGGCCAGGCTTGATAAAACTTGATAAAAATTATCTCTGGAAATAAGTGCACTGACTCTGTCTGAAAACAGAGGCTCCATAACAGGAGCCATACAACCCCAAATTTCCACGTTCCTCAAGCTCAGTTTTGACAATTACAGAACTTACTTTTATATCCTGACTGTCCCTGTATTTTCAGGGAGGTTCATGTTATTTTTGGCTTTAAAATACTGATTATCAGCTGTTTATTGCACAAGTGTGGACAGCTATCCCACTTCCCTAATTTATCACTAGATCCCTGGGAAAAGCAAGCTTGCTTTTATAGCAGGAAAGGAGACACACAGTAGTGCTGAAGTCTTGCCATGACACCAAGGAAAACTGGTCAGAGTTAAGCTGGCAGTGTCTCCAAAAGCTCAAGCAGAGGAGGGATGCCTGGAAATGAAGCAAGGAGGGGCTGCTTTTTCCTGTGCAACAGCTGGGAAAAACACTACAAGCTCCTTTTCAAGGCCAGCCCTCATTTAACTGAAAAGATTAGAACAAAATCAAGCAGTAAGCCATTCTCAAACTGACAGAGCTGGAGGACAACACATGCAAGCAAGCAGCCTGCATGCAAAAATAAGACAGCTGAAGGAGCAATGGCTTTATTTTCCTCCCAGAAAGAAGCCTGGGGAGTTAGACATAGCTTGGCTTTGGAGAACTTTGGAGAATATCATCTCCCTCTTGATGGGCATCCTTTCCCACACCTTTCCCCAGCAGACTGGAAGAGCAGCTTTCAGAGGATTGCTGTAATGCTACAGGGAGGCAGCACGACAGGAAGGCTCCAGCCTGGATGGCAGAATCCCCCAAATCCCACCCCACAGCCCAGCCAGCCTCCTACATGTGAAACCAAACTGGCTGGCAGCTCTGGGTAGAGTTGTAGGAAGCCAAGGAGAGAAAAAACCCATTTATAAAACACACAGTTCAGGGAGAGCTATAGCATCTTTCAGGGACACAGTTTTACAGAGCAACTGATTGAGCCCAGGAGGGATGCAGGAATTCTGCTCCAATCTCACCCTCTGTGCCAGTGCTATAAAGACAGAATTAAAAGCAGTAAATATGACTGCTCTGCCTCTTTGGCATGAAGGATGCCCAGTTGGTGGACTGTCCCACTAACTCATTTGGCACCAGGGAATGTGACTCTTGGGCAGATGACAACAGCAAAGGCTCCCTCCCTCTCAGGGCAGGGCTAAGCTGTAGGACCATGGACAGCCCAGGGCAGAGCATCTTCTGCTTCCTGCATCAAATGAGCAAAGGATCAGGTTTAAAACATGCACCTCAATCAGAACTTTTTTTGATTTTCTCCCACTTTTACAAGTCTTCCAAATCCCATCAAGTGGCACATTTCTGGTTTCAAGGAAGTGCCACATGTTGAAGCCCTTCAGTATTTTTTTTTTTGCCTTGACTGCACGTAGAAAACACATGGATAAAGTGAATACCAGTCATTGCCATGCCCATTAAAACATTTGACAGTATCCTAAATGAGAGCATTTCACCACCACAAATAAAACCTTCACTAAACAGAGGAAATATCCAGCCACAGCCCATGACAAACAATTAGCAGCTGTGGTTTGACAGACATTTCCATCCTATTAGCAACTCTTGCTTTTACCTCTTTGAAAATATTACTCAAAGCCCTTAACACCATGCAAAGTTTTATAAACACGGAAAGCATAATTGAAATAATTCAGCCAGGGCCTTGGAGAAGCAATGTATCAACTGGACTACAATCCAAGCAATTCTTCTCTAATCCTCCTCCCCAAACATGAGCTCATACTTGGTTGCTGAGGATTCAATAACAATTAATTTTTGCACCACAAAAAACCTATCTGTCGTTGCTGACAGAGCTTTCATTCTGCAAACTATATTATTGTTGTAGGAATGCAAAGTAAAATATCCAGAGAAAAATTAAACAGATTCTGCCACATGCCTCAGCTCCGTACAAAGAGCAGATGTTAAAACCTTCAAGTGGTGTCAAAATATCTCTCTCAAAAGTGGCAGGTTTTGAATGGCTTGGTAATTAAAAACTCTGAAGATTGTTGGCTTTAGTTCAGCACACTTCACATTCACAGAAAGCCTTATTTCTTCCCTCCACAGTGCCAGATATTGATGCACTGAGATATTTAAACAGCCAGTCAGCCCTGAACTTCCATGTGAAAACGGCAAAAATCCAGCAGTGCTAAAATCCCAACAGCTGCAGAGTCTGTTCACGGATTTTCAAGGCAAGTCTGTCTGGGTAATAAAGAGACAGAAATGTGCAAAATCACATACAACCACAACCAGGGTTCACACCTTGAAGGGCACCAAACAAAGAGCAGAGGGAGCCCAAGCAGGACATGGAAAGAAGCAAACCCCAAAGCCCTTAGGAGGCAGGCACTGCCCAGGGGGAGCTCTGTGTGCAACATCCTGAATAGGAGGCACCAGAGCTGTCATCCTTTGGCCAAACTCCATGGCTATTTTAGGAGGAGATCTGTGTATACTCCTTACAGGATATACCGAGCACACTGAAACATGAAAACTCCCCCATAAATATGCTATAGATCAAGGAGAAAACCAAGTCCTTTTTTAACACCAAAAATGTTTTCCACACAAAAGCCGTGTTATTAATTACAATTTTTCCCTAAAGTGGCTCACACCAAGGGTTAGTCATATAACTCCCATTGACTCTAATGAGAGCCTTATGGTTGGAACAGCAACAGCTTTTTCCAGAACATGGTGGGTGGAAGCAACTTCTATTTTAATAGGCCAAGAGTAGCGAGAAAGGCAGAAAACCAGAAAAAAAAAAAATCCCCCTGCATGTTTGGAAGGGGAAGAGATATGGCATATGTGTTCTCTGCCTCACTTCAGGGACCTGAAATGCATCTTCAAATCAGTTCTTAAAGCTTTGCAACAAGACAATAAAGTAATTTTCAAAAGAGATGTTGACCTGCTTCTTCCTTTAGGAAGAACTTCCACACTGAAAAGACAACAAGAAACAAGCATGGAAGCTGAAAACACATTTTGGGTTTGAGAAATATCTTACAGATAATTATATGCATTGCCAGTGGTTCAAACCTGGTATATCTAGATTACCAGAGCCACAGAGGAAAAAATAAAAAGGCTTCTCCAAAGAGCCACCACATTTCAAGCAAACTTGAATTCTGAAATGGAAACTCACCCCCTCGAACCTATACTTAGCAAGAAAATCCCTAAAAAGTACCGTCTGAGATTTCATTTAGGAAAACCGAAAACAATCTTGTAACTGAGGATTCTCAAAACGCTTCTGAAGCTCCTCAAAAATGCCTGAAGCTGAGCTGTTTGCAAGCTGACAAGCTGGGCAACAGACAGGAGAAGTAGGTTGTGAAGGGTATTTTAAAGCAGAGGAGCCTCCCGTGGTGCACACCTTTGAACAGGGACACGGGGAGCCCTACAAATCCCACCTCCAGAGCAGACTGCTGTAAAGCATGAAAATAGTTCAACTTCCAGCTCCTTTTTTTTTGACAGTTCTGTTACTCCACAGGGCCTATTAACAGTAACCTTAATATTTGCATAAGGCTTCAGAACTCTGTCCAAACATCGGTTAATCCTCTCAACAAATTTGTGAGGTAAGCAAATGAGTATGATCATTTCCATTTCATGGATGACAAAGCTAAAATACATAAAGAAAGTTAAAGCCACTATTTCCAAATGAGCAGGTGAACAGAATGAATGAATGAATGAATGAATGAATGAATGAGTGAACAGAGAACATCCTGAAAGTTCAAAAGAGATCTCTTCCTCCAAACTGAAGTTTTTGGGCTGGACATTTTATTGACTTCCTCTTATAAATCCAAATAAACATCACACTTGCTAGAAAAATGAATTAGTTATTAAAAAACACAAACAAGAATTTAATTTCGTTTTTTTTTTCCAAGACCTGAAAACATGTCTGAAAGTCCTTAATGCCTGAAAGGATAAAACCCCAAAATGAGCAGTACATCAGAGGCAGCAGAGGCTAATTTATACGAGCCAAAACCCTTCTGTACAGAGTGTAGAGAACTGTGGAACAGGTTTGACCATGGGCCAAGTTGTGTTTCCTGGGCTGGTGTGTGATTATCCAGCATGACTTTGCATTACAGCACAAGGGCACGGGGGTGAGCTGCAAGAGGTGCTGCAGAAAATCACAGGTGAAGAGCCAAAGCCTGAGCATTTTCAACAGAGAAAAAAAAACCTGCATTTCAAGTACACAGAGCTTTGAGTTAGACCAGAGCTTTATATTGTGGTGATGGGGAGGAAAAGAGTAAATTAATTGTGGTCGATTTTTACTCAGCAAGAGCCTTATAGGCTTTTACTGCTGAAACACAAACAGACTAGATGTATTAAATTGATGACAATGACACTTATATTGAGAGTCAAGACACAAAGTAACAAACACTGATTTGCTGTCAGAAGCACATGGAGCAAGACCTAGATTTTCATAAATCTCAGCTGTTGCTCAGGCAACAGCCACTTTTAAACATGCAGAGAGCACTTCCACAAACCCAGCCTGCAGCATCTCTGACTCAGTTTCCTTGCTCAAGCAGGGATGAGAACCTCAGGGTGAGAGAAATCAGCATGTGCTTCACAGTCTCTGGGTAAGGAGAGCTTCCCTGGGGCTGCTGAAAAAGCTGATGTATCCCAGGGAAAAAGCTCTGCTGCTCACTGTGTGAGCAAGAAAGACCTGGATCAGGTCTGCTGCCCTGCCTGGATGGAGGGATGATGTGGCAGGGCTGCCCTGTGGCTGTACAGCTTCCTGCAGCTGTAAAAGCACCAGAGACCAGCCCTGCCAACTACAACAATTGACAGGCAAGCAAAAGTTCTTCCTGACCCCTGAGGCTACAGAGGCCTTAGAAAACATCTACCAGGCAGGAGGAGAGCTTGCATTTTCAATTCTCTGCCTCTCGCTTTGCTGGAGTGCAGCATTTCTGTCCTCCAAACACATCAGGTTGGCTGTTTAATTCTCCTCCCTCCAATACTCACTGCCCATGGAGAAGTAGCTCCTTCCCTGCCAGCCTGTTCCCACTCACCTGATCCTTTTGTTTCAGCTCATTATGACTGTCTGCGTGGGAAGGAGAGCCCAATAAATGAGCACCAAGTGTGTTATTCTCAGATTTCTCTTTACATTTTGTAGCAAGGTAGCACATGTACATCAGCATGTTTTCACTTTCCTTGCTGAGCAGTTGAGACAGAGCCTCAGAGCTCTTTGGGATGGAAACCTGATAGCAAAACCTGTTCTGTTCTCAGAGCACAAAGCTGAATTTCTTCACATTTAAGAACTGTACCCAAAAAAAGGTATTTCTTGCAATATACCTTAATGCTCAGTGTATATAGTACCCTGCATAGTGTAAACACAAAACGCTCTCATCTTTATTTCTTTCCTCTGATCAAATAGCAATGGAGGTTTCCAGACTTGGACACATTACATACATTAAATACATTAAAATCTATATTACTAGTCAGTTAAAGCATGAAGAACTGAAAGAGATAATAAGGCATAAATGATTTTTAGGTGGCACGTACCACTGATCTGTACAAAACACAGACAAGATTGGAAACTGTGTGACCTTATGTAAGGGCTGTAATTTCAAAAACTGGAACAAGATCTCTAAATAACATTTGCAGAAGAAAAAAGCATTGCAATTAAAAAAAGAACTAAGTGTCCCTCTTGCCACAGGTGAGACTACAGTAGGCTTGCAAAGCAGCCTTAGGCTGAGGCCAGGAGACAGAAGGAGAAAAGGATTCAAATGTGGAGCCAAAGCAAAAATACCCAACAAATGTTGCTCTGAATTGCCTGTGCAGCAACATTCCAGTTACCTGGAGTGACCCTACAGAAGGAGCCCAGCAGCAACAAGGGATATGGGGAGATGCTGTGGCCAGATTGTCACAGAAATGCAGAGTATTTTATCAGGTTAAAAAAACACAAGACTGCTCACAACAGTAAAGCAGCAGCCTCCCTGCTGACCCCGCAGAGGTAAAAAGGCAGAATGGAGGAGGTTTAGCTGAAATTAAACAGACAGTGGATTAGTATGGGATTTTTATCCTTGACCTGGCTTTCTCTCTTGCAGACAGCTTACACCCAAACACATTGGCAGAAGACAAACTGGCAGACAAGTGATACAGTTTTGCTCTGGCACAATCAGAGGAAGGAAGGAAGTTATCCCTGCTTTTCTGTACACAAAGTAAAATTAGTTTCCTGCAGTCATCAGAAAGCTTCTCCTTCCTACTTGCCCAAAAACACCTAGCAGTACTCAGTGTAGCAATACCAAGTCCTGTAGAAGTTTTCTTTTACACCCTCAGGAAAAAAAGAATAAGCTAAATAATTACATTTCTCTTTTTTTCTTTTTAAATTCACTTCCTCCACACATCCAAGATTTACATTTGAAAACAAAGAGCTGCAGAAAGTGCTATCAAGAAGGATTCTCCCCTTCCCAACCACTTCAGAAACATGCACATGAATCAGAAAAGAGCCCTGGGAAGTTTGCTGCCATCCTTTCATTCACAACAGGAGGCTTTCCCTTCCCCAGCCCCTTTTCAGAGAGAGAAGCTGCATCAATAACCACTCCATCCTACACTCTGGGAAGGAGTTGGCTTTCAGCTAAACCCCCGTCCGGAGTGCTGCTGCATTTATCCTCGCAGCAGAGCCTGCAGCCCACCCTGAGCTGGCAGCCTGAGCAAAGAAAGCTTGCCTAAAATAGTCCTGGATCTTACCAACTACAAACCAGCCTTGCTTCAAGTGCCTCAGAGACAGCAGCTACTTCAGGACTTCTTCAGAGTAGGTTAAACTCGCAAGGTCAAGTGATAACTTTGGGGTTTTTTTAAGCTGTGGCATATAAGAAAGCCTCAGGCAGCATTCTTTTTCCTTTCCCCCATTCCAATCCCGTGCTGGCTTTGCATCCCAGCAGGATAAGGCTGGAGCAGCCCCAAGTTGTGTTCTGCAGCCACCCCAGCACCTGTTTGGGACCCCAGGGACCAGGAGGACTCTGAGGTCCCCATCTCACCAGGCACAGCACAGCCCTGCAACTGGAGTAAGAGGTGCAGCTTTGGGAGGCAAAGCTCTCCAGCCCCACAGGGCTGGGACAAGGTGACATTTCTGCCATGTGAAGGCTTATACAGGTGAGAGGAACAGCAGCAGCAAGGCAGCCCCTCCATCCCTTGACTAAAGATATACCTCATTAACTGCTGTGCAGTTAACTGAAATTGTCCCTTTGCTTAATGTATTTAATTTTGAAACGAACCCCAGGAAAACCCTTGCTGCTGCCTTGGAATGTTCCAAGCAAACAAAATTTTGACATATTTCCTTTTGAAGCTTTTATCCCTCCCCTTCTTTTTTTTAACCCTTGAAAACCAACGTTCTACTCAGTAAGAGTGCTTGATCTTGCACATATCCCCAGCTATAGTCCTTCCTTATCCCGAACTACTGTGCTCCCAATCAGTTTGAAACCTCACCAGTGTTTCCAGGATGTTCCAAAAGAACAGCCTAAAACCAAGGTGTGACCTGAATCTCAGGGCATCGTGTTCTCTGAGCAAGCTACACCTACCTTTCCTGAGAATTTGAAAATAAGGATGACTTTGCTACTCTGTCACAAATCCCTAGCCAGTACTTCATTTTAGTGGACTTAAATTGCTCTGGCACACAACGCAGCTGAAGGAAAAACGCTCCCCTGAGCAGCTGCAGTTGCTTGTTTTAAAGCAGAATAATCCTGTGTAGCTCCTCAGGATGGATCACTGGAAACGCTGTGATTCTGTGATGTTAACAAGCCATCCCAAGATGACACATGTAATCCTCTGGCTCTAAAACAAAAGCAAATTGAAGCACAAAGGGGATGTTCTCCTTCAGGTTCCGTCATCCTTTGCCAACACAATCCAGGAAATGTTTTACCATTCCTGAATTGCAAACACCTCTGTGAGGAAGATGGATGAGCATCCCATAGAAGCATCCTAGTGTGACTCTTGAGGACAGAATGTGACATTTTGACAGGGGAGGTAGCAGAGAAGGAGAAGCACAAGTGCTCCTCTCTAGGGCTGTCCCTGCAGCAGTGGCTCAAGATTAGCTCACACAAACTGCTGGAGCAGCTGAGCTTTCTGGGGTCAGAGAAGGAAATTCCAGTCCTTAAGCAGTTTTGCTTATGTGAGTCAGATGTTCTTGAAGCAATCTGTGTGCACATGTGCATTTTCACACGCAGCCCCTTGCCCACACATTGATCAGCAGCAGTGTGTGGTGTTCTGTCCTTCCTCCAGCTCTCTAATGCCAACACTGAGACTGAAATTCAGCCCTGTGGAAAAGAGGAAGCTCTTACAGAGCAGGGGGGAATCGATACGTGACAACTATAATTCTCTTCTCAATAATTACACAGAATTTACACTGCTGAATAGGCTCCCTCCATTGATTTTTACAAAAATATTTACTGCAGCAGGAATACAGGTGTAAGGCTAAGTTTTGAGGCTCTGTCTTTTCAGTGCACTGATTGCAAAATAATAACCAATTTCATACTGTACAATGCTTTAATACCTTCATTCAGAGACACACCTCCACGCAGACCTCTGCCTACAGTGTTCTTCTTCCTCTCCATTCCTCTGCCTTTGTTAAAAAATCCCAGTTTAGCAACTCTTAAATACTTATCACAGTCTCAGTAAGAAATGAGTCATTCTGTAGAAGGCCTGAGTCCAACAAGAAAGGAGAATATCCCTCCTGTCAACCAGCTCCACCCAATGACACAATGGAGGGGCTATGAAGATAACTTCACAGCCAGAATGTCTCAGTGCTAGACAATGATCAGGCTGTTAATTACACTGTCATAAGAAAAATAAGCAAACAAACAAATCCATCCCCATACCAAAAAATGTCCAGAGGGAAAATACAAGATGGAATCTCTAACTGCTTTTCTGCAAAACACTGGTGTGCAGCAGCTTCTGTGGACTCAACAAAAGATGCTGCCCTTTCTCTTTAAACTGAAAAAGGAAAGTGTAAGCCTTGAAACCAAGAGCAGAGGTCTGGACCCAAACTAATAAATCCCACTGGTATATACAGATGAAGGGTAGGTAGCTATACAGCACTCCGTATTTTCCTTTTCATTGCAATCAATTTCATTTTCTCATTTTCCACATGATGTGAAGAAACCATGCCTCAATTCCATGAGAAAACAAAGACAGAAGGTCAATACTGCATAAAAAGTTTCACTTCTCTTGGTTTTCTCTGCTGAGAACACTGATGCTACTAATGCACCATGAATTTCATAAGAATGACTCATTATCTAAGTAACGAAAGATTAAGTTTTTCTTCCCCCTCCTTAAAACTTCTGCAAGAGAGGGTTTTTTAGGAGCATGATCAGGGTGACTCACTGTGGAGGGCACAGGGGCCACAGCTGGATGTGCAGCATTCCCATCCTAGAAAGCCCTTCCAGGTGCTTTGCAGAGCTGGGCAATGATAAATGGCAGATTAGCATCTGACACGCTAGAGGAGAGCTTGTAATTACCAGCAAAGCGGAAAGGCAGAGGCAAATATTTGCTTCTCTTTCAGGAGACAAACATTATAAAGGTTTACTGAGCAATGTTTCTTGGGGTGGCAGTGACCCCCTTCAAAACCTCCTGTAAGACCTTCTACAATTTCCCCATGCTGGGGCCACTCCAAAGATAAGCTGTCACAGTAGCAGTGAAAGAATAGTAAGAGGAATAAAACCTGGATCCAGGCTACAGAGTAATAAATATTTATTGCCTTGCCTTTCTGCACATTGTGGAAACAGATGCAAAATGAAGTTCAGTGACTTGTGGGATGAGAGCCAAAACCAGCTTTGCTGCTGCTGCAAATAAGCAGAGTCACAGGAACTGCTCCTGGTTACCTTCTCAGTGGTGCAGAGTTTGTCTGTCCATCCAGGATCTCCTGATGTCTCACATCCCTGCTCCACTCCACCTGCACCAGTCCCTCCAGTCCCACATGCCTGGGAACAGCAGATCCCTCTGCCAGGCAACACAAAACACACTGACAAGTGGCTCTCTGAAGCACTGGGATGTGGCTGCTCAGTCCTCAAGTATTGCAAAGAAATAGTAGCTGTTGCTACTTTGTCAGGAAGCCAAAATTTTAATAGCTTCTTTTGTCCAAGGCCCAAACATCAGCTCCTCTTCTCGTGTGATGAGAACCTCTCTTTGTACCTTCACTCAGCATTTTCAAGGAAGCCTGTTACATTCTCTCAGACCTTTTTCAGCACAACTGTGCACTAAGGAAACTGTTTGTTCTCTTGTCGCACTGCCAGAAGCATGCCAGTACTACAAAAAGCCACACAGAAAAAACCACAACTGTGTTTTGTTTGCTGGCTTTCATATTTTTTCCCAGATTAAAGGCAAGTCCCACCATCCAACTTGAAGCTAAAAAAAAAAAAAAAAGGCAACTGCAACAGATAGAGAAGTGGCTTAGGGACCAAATGATGCCACAAAGTTTAAATATAATAATTCCAAAATCAAACTTGTCTCATATTCAGTAATCTGGCTTCAAAGGGCTGGGTGGGAGTTTTAATTTCCATCCTTTCTCAGCAGATTTTGGTTGTTCTGTGTAGTCACTTCAAAACTACCACTTCCATCTAATATCTTAAATTCTCAGTGGCTCCTGCCTCACAGGGTGTCACAGAGGCACAAATGGGTATTTCCAACTATTTAGCTGATGATCAGGCAGGGATTGAATCTGGAAAACTCTGCAAGCAGATCAGGCTTTGAGCACCCAACTCATCAATAGGGTGGTGAAGCTCAGGCAAACCCCACAGAACAGATGGGGTGAGGGAGAAGGATCCTTCTCCTGAGTAGCCATTCTGAGCAGCCTCACTAAGAGACCATCAGGGAACAAGAATTTTGCTCCCAGGACATATTTCCTCAAAGCAAGAACAGGTGGGGAGACAAAACAGGCTATATATAAATCGTTCAAGATGCATTTCTTTCCTTAAATAAATGGCTGAAGCACACCACAGGTTACCAGAGGACATCAGAGAAGCACGAAATGTGAAACAGTTCAAGGAACAACAGAAAAACCTGGGCCAGGGCTTGGCAATGCAGACACCAAGGAGGTCTCCGGGCTGGAGAGGAGGAAAAGCTGAACACTGACTTATAAAAGTCTGCAGGTACCATGGGAGAAGCAGGTGAGACAGGTCAGTGCAGTTCCACATGCTCACAAGAGACCTCTGCCAACAGCAGCACCTGGGAGCTGCTGCTCTGTCCTCAGGCACACTCTGCCCACTGTTTACTAATGCAGTTTGTTTTTTTTTCTTTTCCTCCTCCATGTCTGTAACATCTCCAGTTGACTTAAAAAGCCACTTTCTTTTTGTGGAAATATGAAAGCTCTCCATTATTCAGCACTTATTCCACATGGATGAAGGTCGACAGCCTCCTTAAAGAGCTTTCCTGCAGTGTGTAATGTTAACAGCTGCACCAAGATGAAATTAATTTCATTTTGTGAGATCTTACTTCTGACACTGAACAAAGTGCATGGGATGGGAAGGAACAGCAGTAACAATTCCTTGAATGACTCAGGAGGAATTACACCTCAGGCCCCTGGAACAAACCCCACAGAGTATTTCTGCCCTCTCCTCCAGGGCATGCAAAGACTCTGGGGTGAACTGGTCAGCACCAAATCCCAAAATCCTGAATGCTTACAAGTCACAGCCAGGACCCTCCCGTGAGTGATATTCACAACATGTGAGCATGCTGGCAGAAGACTTCAGGAAGTCTTAAAAATGCTTAGGAGCTTAATGAGGTTAATTACTAGGTAAAAAAGTACTTTAGTCATTAGAAACAAAACACAAGAAACAAACTGTCCACTTCAGGGAGGGGAAAATGAGAATATATTGCAGTGATTGGTATCAGCTCCCTCTGCTCTCACTGGGAAGAGTCTCCATTTCCATGGTATTGCCAGTCTCAAGGGCTAGGTCCCAAAAGCTGTGTCTCTGATGACCATAAGCAAGAAAAAAAGAAAAGAAGGGCTGACATTATCACCCCCCAAACACAGCTTTCATTGCAATGGTTACATCATTGAGAGCTATGTGAGCCCTCTGCCAAACCAATCCATACCAGTAGTTATCCTTTAAACAACTGATCTTCTGGATGTGGATCTTTTTGACTGAGTAAGACATGGGGACACCACCAGCTCTGCTGGGAGTCCTGGTGGGATGGGACATCCCCATCAGTCATCCAAAGCCAAAAAAACACAGCCAGAGCCTCAGTCAGGAGCACCTTTCCAGGAAGGCAACAGCAAAGCCACCAAGGCTATGAGGGTGAACACAAAACACACTTGGGGTGGAAAAGGAGAGAGTTTGGCAGCAGGGAGCTGCAAAGGAAAGAAGAGCAAGCCAAAGGAATGTAAAGATTAAGAGGAAGGTGGAGATTAAGCACTGCTGTGACCTGCCCATTTTACTGTGAGTAAAGAAAGGGTACAAGGGAATAAAACATCAGTGCCCTGCTTCCTGCTCTGCTGACCTGCCCCTGTTTAGGCCACCAGCATCAGATGGTATAAACAGCCCAAAGGAGATTTGCTATCATGGTGTAGAAATCATATGCCATTTAGAAGCCCTGGAATTAAATGGACTTTGCAATTCAACAGCAAGCACAGAAGGAAGATAAATAAAAAGCCAGTGGGTTAAAAGTCAGGATCTCCCTCAGTGCTGGGAACACAGTTTGATTTTAGCTGTGCTGCACAGCTCAAAGACTAAAGCTTAAGCCCTGATATTAAGGTTCATATGGCTGAGAAGATATTGGCATTTGGGCAGACGTCAGCGATTCTTTCAAGCGAGTTACAGATACCAAGGGCTGGAAAGTCAGAAGCATTTCTGCTGTGTAAAACGTGACATGCCAAGATATTTATTCTGTTGTAAATGATGCTCTACATGAATTTCACAAGACTGGGCTTCTTGCAGCTGAGAAATAGACACCCTACCCTCCACGGGTTTTGGCCCAGGTATACTGATGCTCCTGGCATCTGCTCCCCTAGTCTGTGCATTTGGGACTTGCACAGGATCCCAAATTCCTAACACCATGTGGCTCCAGGGAGAAAAATGATAGGAAAATGCCTCTACATTACTTATAATAAGGCTTGTGAGCACAGACTGGGTGATGAGTGCATTCTACTAGCGCTGAATACAAATCAGAGGCAACACACAACCACGGATCGCCTGTTAAGTGATCAGCTCATGTCTGCACTCCCTGCAAAGGGCTTCTTGCTTCTGGAAGGGCAGGTGGAAGAAGCAGGACAGGAGAAGGGCAGCCCAGGACACGCTGCCCACTGCAGAGCTCCCAGCAGGAATGCTGCCAGTTCCCACGGCCGGAGAGGCTGCTGGCCACAGTAACTCTGCTTTAGGGACCTGGGGGCCAGAGCTGCCCAACTGAGGCTCCTTTTAACCTCACTGAAAATAACGAGCTTTGTAGCTCATGGCCAAATATTAAAATGTCACTTTCATGCTAATTTTCAAGCTTGGACACAAGTGTTTGTTTTTCAGGGAACACTCCAGAAAGCCTGTGCCTTCTGCGCAGATGGGTGCAGCCAAGATCTAGAAAACAATCCACCAGAACTGATGAGACTTGATTTTCCTCCTTATGAAATTATTATATCTGTGATTTTGCTGAATGTAAAAGGTTACAGTTAAAATTTCGCATAATGAAAGCAGAAGTTGACTTCCATTTAAAAAAACCCCACCAGAATGTTGCCAGTACTTCTGCTACATGAAAAGCCTACTAAAGGCATTCCTCTATTCAGAAATTAATATTCAAGTTAAGTGCTTGACTTGTTACATTCATTTTTTGCAAGGCTTGGTTTATTGGGTTTTCTTCCTCTCTTAAATAAACTCCCTCCAATTTGCTGCTAGAAAACCCTGAAACAGTGGAAATAAAAGGGAGCCAGCATATCCTGTTAAGGTTTAGATCATGTCCAGCTGCATAAGGAGTGTAGATAAACAGGAGGGAGGAATTCAGCCAACAGGATTTTGGGCCCATGGGATGGATGTCATATGTCTGGGAAACACTTTTTGCCTCCTTGCCATGATTCCAGATACCACAGAGGGCAGAAGATAAAGGCACAGCTCCTGCCCCATGTGCTCAGGCTGGACATGCAAAGACACAATCACTACTATCTCCACTGCACATTAAGCTCTGTGTCACCCTTGAAATTGGTCAGGCCAATAAGGCACTGATGAACCTTTGGGTTTTTAATTTTTTTTTTTCTCCCTAGAGAAATTATACTGAAAATAAAAATTAAAAAGAACGTTTTAATTTCCCCTGAAGTCACTTGGAAAAGGATCATTCTGATTTAGCTTTGGCATTCAGATTATTTTTTTTTAAGTAGTCTACAACTTCCCCTGAAGCAAGTAGTAAACTTGCTGTCTGTAAATAGAGATTTGCTTGGTTACCAGTTGTATGCAAGGGGAATTAAACCTTCATCACCATTTTTAGAGCATCCTGGGTAAATGCATAGCATTGCACAAATGAAGAACTGCACCAGACAAATAACAGGTCGCCCATCCAAAAGGGCTTACATTAATTATGTTAATCCAGTAGAGACAGAGGAGTGTGATTAAACAGTCTCTACTGCCTGGGATTTGGCTGTTATCCAGCGGTAATCCTGCACAATCTGTGTTTGAAGTGTGTGTGTAAGGAGGATGCTGTAACCACCTATATTCAAAATCAAAGGCGGCAGCTTGGGTAGATAACAGCATCCCTGGATGAAGGAGCAGTTCCTGGAGAGCAGCATCTCCAGAGATGAACCCAAAGCCCCCAAGCTCAGCCCCAGAGCAGCCAGGCTCCTTCTCGACTACTGAGAACCCAAGGGCATTAGGGACTTGAAGTTAGGCAGTAAATGTAATTAAACCCCAAAAGCCTCGTTAAGGAAGAGCAGAAGTAGACACCAGAAACAAACCTGGTGCCAAATCCTAAAATTCAGGTGTTTTTTATGCACCTGACAGGGGAGGAAGTCTCAGCTACATGGACCCTCCATGCAGTCCCTTGAGGTTAGATTTGAACTCCTTCTCCCAGAGAGGGGAAACTCTGTACAGGAGTCTTATCCTCCTGCTGCACAGACGAGACTGTTAAATAACAACAATTGAAGTGTGACCTCCAAATCTCCCCTTCCTTCAGCCATAGCACAGCAGTAACAAAAACTGGCTGAAAAAGGGATACTGATTCCCATGCAGCAACACAGCCTGCAGCATCAGTGGAGCTGCAAGACACAGCCTCTACCAAATCACATGTTTGTGACCAGCAGAAAAGGAGAGGTCCCTTCAGGCAACTGGAGCCACTTTGTGCTGAACAGACAGGTTGTGACTGAGAAGCTCATACATAACCTGGGCTGGAGGCAGTAAGCCTCAGTGTCAGTACTGGACCTCCTGCTTCTCTTCCATGCCTTCCTACAGGTGGCCATAGATTACACAACAGGAGGTGCAGACCCTATAAAACAGAGCCTGAGCCTGCTGTGTGCCAGTTCCCCACTGCAGCAGCTCACCAGCCTCGCCCCAGCAATGCCACCGAGCACAGTCACTGTCCCCTGTGACACTGATGGTGGCATGTGGTGTGACACAGCCCTGACTCTGCTCCTGCAACAAAAGGTTATCTCAGCTCCTGGCCCAGCTGGCAGCAGACCCTCAGCACTGAGGTGAGGACCCTGCTGATGGGTTATCCACCTGCTGGAACCAGAGCACAGCTGATGTATTCACTCTGTCTCTGGCAGGCTGTCTCCTGTCCAGAGGCATCGCCAGGGAAAAGGAGCAAAAGCCTCAAGTCACTGCTCACAGTGGGGAGAGGAAACTTCCCCAGCCTGTTCAGTCCTAAACATCACCTTTGGCAAGCAGGCAGCAGCTCTGTGCTACCTAGCACAGCTCCAGAGGGAAGCTGGCAGCAAAGACAATGAATCATCTGCTGAACTTTAACTCGTGACAGTGTGAGTGTGGACTCTGCTGTGCTGGGTACAGCTCTGAAGGATGTGAGGAGCAGAACCAGAGGCACGACTTCTGGAATGGGAAGTGGGAAAGGTCTGCTTCTAAACATCAAACCCCATTTCTACACTCACAACTGCCAGGGAAGCAAATGCTTTCATCTAAAGGGATCCACTTAAATTTCATTCCTCTCTCTTGCATCCCTCTGAGACAGAAAGTCTGCAGGATATTGTGGAAAAATCAAGATGCTCTCAGAACAAAGGCTGAGGTCCCAACCTTCCTTTTCCCTGCTTCACACAACAGAAAATGACAAGTGAAATTTCAGGTCTGGAGAAATGCTGTTTCCAAGTCTCCTGGACATAAAACTTCAACATACACACTCACAGAAGATGATAAACATGTCTCCAAGCTATTTCTAAATTCTCAGTCTCATTTGCCAACTGAGATGCTACAGACAGCAAGTAATTTCTCTGTCTCAGCAGGGGAGACAGGACAGAAATCCATAGACAATGCAAAGAAATGCTGCTCAGGTAGGAATCAAAGAGTCAATCTTTGGGAAGTGCCTGAACAACAAAGTGCAGATTACTGCTACAGAAGTCCAGTTTGCAGTGCGTTCTTTCATACCATAGTAAAAAAACCCACTCATACAAGCAGGGAATAATGTGAAAATGTACCTATTCTACTACTATGTGGTGGATAAACTCACTGCAATCACAAAACCCCCAAACTGATGGATTTGCTGTACCTGTCACTCTCAGAACCTCCACTCAAACAGAGGTGCTCTTTGATGATCTGCTGACAACTCACTTGTTGAAGGTTTGCACTTAGTTTGAAAAGCTCAACATCCCCAGCATGAAGAACAACAATGTTTCTCTCGGGTCAGCAAAACAGGGCAAATGCAGCTTTTATTTTTCACCCTAACCCTAGCTGGGGGAGGCACGGCTCACATTCAAAGGCACAAGCAACTCTCTGCCACACGGCTGGGAATGAGTTTTGCTCTGTAGCTCTGTAACATCATCCAATTCTCAGCTGGAGGTTTTCCAGTTAATAAAACGGCCATATGGGGCATTAAAAAACAAAACCAAAAAAACCAAAAGCATTTCCTTCCTTTGCAACCTTCAGTCTCAAAAATGTCTCCAAAAAAAAAAAAAAAAAAAAAAAAGCCAAAGAGTAAAGCAGCAGCCAGTGGTACTCCTGAGATTCAAGAGCATCTCTTTTTGTTTCTTACAAGCTTTTTACCCAGGGAAAGCACTATCAGCACCTTTGATCGGTGTGCTGCGGGCAGAAGATAAATACCGATGGGTTGGAGGCAGCAATTAGCATCCCCAGTAAACACTGGATCTCTCTCTGGGAACAGGGCTTCTGGCACACTTGCTTCCGCTCCTGACACCACCCACACCCACCATCAAAACACAGTTTATTCACAAAACAAGCCTGCTTTGCAAGAGAACAGAGACCATGAGCACCCTGTGGTCTAGGAGGAGCACAGCAGCACCCCTGTAAATCCCACAGCAGTTGTGATCCAGAAAGGCAACACACATTCCACTTAGACACCTGATTCCCATGGGTATTGATTATTTTAAGAGCCTGAATTTTAAGAAAAAAAGTTGAGTCTTCTGATGTGAGGATCCAGGCTTCTGGAGACATAATGGAGATGGCCCATACCATGTTTCTCCTATATTGGCTGAGCTCCTGTTTTATCTCTGGTTGCCCCAACACCTGTCCCCTCTCCCCAGCCTTAATATGCTGCTGCTCACATCAGCACTCCTGCTGCCACCATCCTTCTGCCACCATCCTTATTCTAGCCTCTGCTGAACGCAGCCTTCTCTCAAGCAGATTCCCCAAATCCTTACCCCATCCTAAACCACCTCCAACAGCTCCCCAGTGCACTGTAGATTCAATTTCCAATTGCCTTCCTGGGCTGCAGTAAGCAGCAAGGACTTTCTCAAGCAAATCCTCAGCCAGAGCTACACATTCTTACTCACCTCCTCCTTACTCTGCTCCTCTGGCTCAGCTCTAGAATTTACTGCCCCTCCAGGGCTAATAAAACCCAAACTTGCTGATTTTAAGGCACAGAGTAAGTCTCATCTGTTTACTCAGACTTGGAATACCACAGGACAGAGAGACTAATTTATTCCGAAAGCTTCACTCAGCTGCTCTCTTCTCCACACTATCACAGGTTTGGGGGGTGCAGAATGTGAGATGAACTCAAGGAGCTACACATGGGAGCATTTTACACAGCAATGCTGGAGAGCAGCACAGCTGCATTTTCACTTCTCTTGTTTATCTGAAATTTTCCCTTCAACAGGTCTTTTATGCACGGGCAAAACCCATTTAAGACTGTATTTTTCACCTAATGGGATTGCCTGTCCTGATTTTTGCCAACTGTGCCAGCCTGTGCCTTATCTCCCCTGCCCCAGGGCACCTTCTCACCAGACCAAGGAATTCCCAGTGCACTCCTGTCCATAGTGGGATGTTGCAAGTCCGGAGAGATGTCATGACTGCTAATTCAGCAGATTTTTCATAGGCAGATGCTACTTCTGAGACACCTTTACTCCAGAAGTTCTGTGCCCACTTTGCCACCTTCACAGCCTCAAAGCCAAAATCCTAAACATCCAATCAAGAAAACAACCATCTTGGGAAGAAAAATGCACAACCTAACTCAGAGACGAGAAAAGTTGCGGGGAATTGTGGAATTTGCTACCATTTCTGTTGTGCAGGCTGCAAGTGTAAGTGAGCTTCAAAGGTGGCTGGACAAGTCTGGGATGTGCTGCTGGCTCCTGGAAATGAGTTACAGATGAATGAGGTGTCTGACTGTCCTCAAAATGCTTCTTGCAGCTCACTGAACATTATCACACCATGGTTTGTGCTGGAAGAGACCTTAAATTCCAATGCCCCTGCCACGGCCAGGGACACCTTCCACTACACCAGGTTTCTCAGAGCTCCATCCAGCCTGGCCTTGAACACCTCCAGGGACTGGGCAGCCACCAGCTCTCTGTTCCAGTGCCTCACAACCCTCACAGTAAAGAGTTTTTTTCCTAATATCTAATCTAAACCTGCTCTCAGTCTGAAGCCATTCACCCTGTCACTACACGCTCTTGTAAATAGTCTCTCTGCACTATGCAAAGACAGCACTGGTCTCAGTTTAATCATGCAGCTCTTGGAGGCAAGTTAAACATAGTTTGCAGAGGTGGAGCAGGCTAGTGCTAGCAGACAAAAAGTCAGGATCTGTAACCTCTCTGACACTGAAAAGGAAGGAATGTTTGCACACATGAAAGATGCATTGCTTTGCAGGAATGTAGTGAAATGCTTTAGTTCTCAGAACAACTGCAGAGCACTAGAGGCAGAATTCCTGGGGTCTATTCTCACCCTCTTGCTAACTTGTTTTATAACCCTGGAGACATTGCTGAGTAGGAGTATTTGCTTAACCTAAGCTGAAGTTTTGCTCCTACTTATAAATCAAGTACCTCCAGGACTCTAAGCTGCTAATGAGGTGGGGTATAGAGTTACAGAAGAGACTATTTCCATTTGATAGGGAATTCTCACCAACACATGAAATGAAGCAAGGTTTGAAGGGACAAGTTATTTTACCAGATCAGGTGACAACTGGGAAACAAAAAGTAAATATTCTCGAGTGTAAGTAGTCACACTGGTCAGAACAAGATCCACCAAGCACGAACATGTGTGTATCAAACAGATGTTATCTCTCCCTACAAACCTCTTACCCTCTGGCACTTGTGGGTAACTCCTCACAGAACTATTACACAGAACCACTGCAAATAATTTAGTTTCATGCAATTCTGCTTCTATTTACAGAGGACATGAAGACGTGCATGGAGACAAAACAGAACTGCAGTAAAACATCTGTATGCTGGCATTGCAGGAATGTGAGCTTTTATATAAAGTGAGGAGGGGGAATACTGAAAGCATACAAACACATCTCTACACCACAAAACCAACAAGTGCTCAAAATGAACAGCAAGCTGAGAGGGAATGGACAGCTCAGAAAGTAAAGCATCAATCAGTGCTCAAGACTCCTCAGAAGCAACACCAGGGGACTTTGTAGTTCACTTCTTGCATGCTACACCCCTTCAGTCTCTAGCCCCACCATACAGTTTATAACTGTCTGCTGAGAAAAAGCTCTCTCTAGCAAATATTATTCTTTTGATGATCAGTCTGATTGAATTAGGACATCCATATGTTGTAGCTGATGGCTAACAAGATACAGGTGGTCTTTCATCACATGGGTAATTGGTCTCTGCAGCAGTTACTGATACAGCAAAGTTGTCCCAGTTGTCTTTTTCTCTCCCCTAATATTATTTCTTTCAAACTCCAATAAGCAGTGTCACTGTTACAGTGGGACTGGTTTGTCTAACACTGAAGGCAGGAATGCACAGAAAACTGTAGGAAAAAAGTGAGGTAAGCAGAGAGAGACAGAGAGGAAAGAACTGCTGCACAGAGCATCTTGCTCTTCTACCTGTTTGAACACTTGAATGTTCACTACAGCTTTGATCTGCTGCCTTTAGCCAGATCCTGCTCCTTGTCACAGAGACAGCTTTGTCTGGCTGCACTCAAGTGCTCTGAGGTATTGAGTCAAAGAGCAATGTCACATGTTGTTAACTTCTATCCAAGAAACTAAATCTCACATTTTAATTGGTTAATAAAGGGCCAAATTTGGATAGTCTCCTCCAGACAAAATCCCTATTATTGAAATCAAAAGGGAGCTTAGTGGGAGCAGGCCTCCCTCTTAGGAAAAGCCAAATACCTCATTAGCAGCATAGTTAATGGAATGGCTGTACCTTGGCAAAAAGAAATCTGATAAAAGACTGAGTCCTTTCGAAAGAGCAATTTTGGGACCAGATATCAACTTTGAACCAAACAACTGAATTTTGAGAAAGCAAAGCCAGAAGAATTTGTCTAAAGCTAAGGGGAAAGTGCCTAGTTTATTACCCCCACATTTAGGCAAACTTATTATTCATGGAAAACAAATAAATCCATGAAGTCATAAATTTCCAAAATTCACCAGACTAAGGAAGGGCTTCCACTCCACTGGCTCCTCTCATGGCTCCTAAGGTGACCACAAAGCACATTTGTGCCATGGCACTGCTTGGGACTTGGCAAAAACACTTTTAGGAAGTTACTCAAATAGCACTTATTTGGCACCCAAAGGGTTTAAATGTCAGCTTGCTTAGCATCCAGCTCAAACCTACAGCAACCTTTCCAGAGGGGAAAAAAAATTGGTTGAGCACCTCACCCAGCAACAGGAAAGGCAGTTGTGGAAGAGGGAAAGCAGGAGCTTGTGTGACAGAGCTTTGCATTCTCCTATACACTGGTATGTGCACCTTCTCCTGCAGATAGGCAAGTGCCAGCCAGTGCCCTGAACTGTGCTGGCAAAGGGGCAGATTCTGTGCCTTGTCCCCCCACAGGAAATAGCTCCTGTGTTCTCAGTGCCAGATGTAAACTGGGACCAAAACACCTGGAGCTCCTTCTGTGCAATGAGCTGGGGAGCATCAGTCAAATTCCCAAAGGAAGAGCCAAGACTGGCACACACCATTCCTGCTTGTGCCATCAGGGGGGCACAATACAGCCCTCAGCTTTTGATATGGGCAACTCATCACCCTGCAATCTATTTAATTAATTTTATGAACCTTAGGACTCTGCAAATGTGCCATTTAAACTCCAAGGGCACTGCACTGAAGAGGCTGCCCCAGGAATGATGTACCTCACTAGGCTCTCCCAGCTGATCACTGTTTAAAGTGCACTACAGAAAAAGCCCAACGTGCTCAACAAATGGAGTGATTTTTGCAAGACATCAGAGTTAGCAAATCCCAATTAAGCAAAAAATCAGCTGCAGAGTACACAGAGAGCACAAACATGGAAACAGCTCCCACCCTCAATATGCTTTCACATAAAGTCATTTGTGTTGGACCCAAGCCTTATTTATTCAGCTCATAACAATAAAAAAAAAACCTATTAGCAGAGGGTTAAGGTAACTGAAACAATTGCTGTAACATAATGCAGCCTACAGCAGTTACGACTTCGTGCATATATTTATTTAATTGAATAAATACATCCACTCAGCTACTGCTTTTCACTACATCCTTCCTGCCTGCAGTGGGAAAGGTTATTCCTATTAATTGATTATTGTTACTGCTCTAATATACCCTACATACTTGTTTGTGTTTCCATTTAATTTCCCAAGATATTACCACCAGCCCTGTAAGAGGGGACGTGTGTAACCGAGCCAGCCCTGCTGACACATAGCAGATGAGAACACCCATCTCTCCCCAAAGGGGCACAATCACAAAAGGCTGCAGGTTATCAATGGATCAGTGGGTTAATACTGGGATAGCCACACGAAGCCATGTAATTTAATCTGCTCACAGCTAGCCCACGGGGAAGACAACCCAGTGAATCTGATGCAGACACCTTTCAGTATTGAACAGGCATCACAGCCCTAGTGCTGGCAGCAGCACTGCTCAGAGCTCAGTGCTAATTCTGCGTCTTTCCCAGCCCCTGGGAGACTGTGACAGAAAGGAAAGGCTCTCCAAATCACCCGTAGGAGGATGCATTTACTGAACAAAAAGCATTACAGAATTCCGTCAAGTCTTTAGGCTAAAAATATTGCACACCTATAAAACTGCCTACAGCAGCAAGGAGAAAAGCAATTTTTTTCTTCTGTGCCCACCTGGGGGTGGAAAACTCACCAGGCAGCTGATGGGTATGGAGTGGGCACAGAGTAAATACAACAGACAGGAGGCAGCTGCAATCCACTACAAGAGACAAACTTTAAAAGGAAAAAGGGTAAGGAATGCACAGGGCTGGCAGAGGCTGCAGTGGTGAGCTCAGAGGAGCATGTTCCAGCAAGAAGGGCTAATAGGAATAAAGCACCCATGTGGCTTGCAGACCACAAATGAGCACTAAAGGAGGGAGTGTGGCCATGTGGGAAATGCTGTGATGAGTGAAAGGATAAGCAGGCAGGGTGGGCAGAGCTGTGCTGGCCTCTCAGGTGGGTGCTAAAGGAATTCCAATCCATACACATCAATGGACGGCCTCAAGAGGCTGGTGATATGACCTGTATGCCATAAACACACAATTGCTCCACTTGCTGTAGTTTAGAAATGTAGGTTCAGACACATATGTCAGGAAATTTGAGAGATTTGGAAAGGGTAAGACTGAGCAAAATACATTCATCCTCCATGTAAGAGACTTTTCATCAGGTAGAGACAAAACTAGCAACCCTCAAACATAAAAAATGTTGACTCAAACTCTGATTTCAGCATCTTAGGCTGATAACTTGCCATTAACTCACCACCAGATATACAAACGCTCAGATTTAATTCTTGTCAGTTGAGAAAATGTTTCTGCTTTTCCAAAGCACAATGGCTGCTATCATTTTGACTGACGTAAGCTACCATGATTTTTCAAATGGACAAATTTATCCCTGGAGACAGCAAGATTCCAACTAGGGCATGTTTGTCTTCCTCTGCAGCAAATCTTGAGTTGGTGCTTAAAGCAAGAGAGAAGGCACCAGAAGCGAGGCTAAGCTTTCTCTCTGTCATCACAAAAAAAAAAAGTGCTTCTACACTATATTTTTGATGCAAAATAACCCCACACTGATACAAAGGTCAAAGCCAGCAGCTGCAATGTAGGGTTCTGTCCTTCTTATATGGTTTAGTCCCATCTGGGCAGATGTGGAAAGAACACACCATTCTGTTGAGTTCTCCTCTTACACCAAGGGTAAGTGCTGGAACAACTGTATGATAAAACCAAAATACAGACAGAAAAGGCCAAACAGAAGCCTGGGAGTTAAGACAGAACAAAGCAGCTGAACAGGCACATCCAGCAAAGCTGAGTTACCCATTTTTCCATTCCTCTGCCCTGCCAAAAACAGGCCAAGAACAGCTCTATGCCCCAGAGGATGCAGTGCTCAGACACACCCTTGCACATCACTAACTCAGGAGCTCTCATCATTCCTGAGCACAAACTCCTTGACTCAAGACTTGTCCCTTCTTGGATTTCCTTTAAGCCATTCTTCATGCTCCTGCAATTCAGCAAGGAGTCTCAAGTCATGGGTCCTGAACATGCAGGGTATGTGCCCACGGTGCCAAACACAGAGACAACTTCAACAAACATAAAGAGAAACTCTGAAACACATTAAAGATCAGCACAGCATTCTTCTGAATGAGCCTCACGATCTGGCAGTGCTCCTTCCAACATCAATAGCAATTTCCTCCATCAACAGGAGACAGAATAATAGCAACTTCCTCTGTTTAATACAGCCCTTAATTGTCCCAGATCAAATAGTGGCTCCCAGAGGCTATTCATTCTGCTCTCTAGGCAACTGTGTCCTAGACAAGATGCAACAACTTTCATCAGCAAATGTGAAATGCAGCAGGAGGGCCAGAAGGTGTGTCTCAGGATTGATAAAAACATTAACCAACCACATCACTGCACTGGCTCTGATGGAACTCACAGGGCAGCACAGGCACTCCGGTGACCAGAAAATGCTTGCAAGCTCTTGCTTATCTGAGAGGCAGCAAATCCATACCACCTCTGTCAGATCAGGTGTTTTTCCCCCTCTTTGTACCAGCTCCACGATGCCTCTGATCCCCCTCCTAATGACAAAGTCCTCATTTATTTCAAGAGAACTCAGCAAGACTGAGCAGAAAAAGAACTAAAGAGGGAAATGCCAAGTGAGTCATTAGTGGGTGGAGAAAAGAAATGTGTAGTAAGTAGTCTTCAACTTTTACTCCTTTAAAATAAACAGTGCCACAAATGGAAGGAATCCTCTGACACTAGTGAAGATGGAGCAGTAACAAGCCCTGCATGGTCTGTAGGAATGATGAATTCCTCCACTCAGAGGGGCTACTTACACCAGGCGCCAATAAGCACAAAGGTAAAATTAATCTTCTTGTTTGGAAAGCTCTAGATGGGAGTTCAGATATTAAATACAAAATCAGACTCAGAGAAAAGCAAGCAAACCAGCGCCAAACCCCAACATTTTTCCCAACTTCAAACAGCTATGAAAATTCCTTAATCTTTTCCACCTTTCGGCTGCTATTGCCAGCATTATGACCTCTGTGTCCAGCAGGTGCTCAGGTGCTGAAATGGGAGGAGAGTTTACTCCCCATCATTAGGCTTCACTTGACCAGCAAGCTGTTCAAGTGAAAGGTGTCCCTGCCCACAGCAGGGGTAGGAGTTGGATGATCTTGGAGTTCCCTTCCAACCTAAACTATTCTATGACTCTATGATTAGCCAGAGCAGGCATGGTGCCACAATCTTTCTAACTCTGCTACAGCACAAGTGTGTTCCTTTTTCAACATACTTTGGTGTGTACTTTCACACACTCATCTCTTTGATTCATTCTGCCCTGGGTTACTCAAACACAGCCCTTTTTCCTAGGCTGGTTACTACAGCAACAGAATCTTTTGGAGTTTGGTAGCAACACATTGCAGGCACCAAAAAAAAATCTGCCATCAGTTCAAGAAACACAAAACTGCAAGTCAGCAGCCCATGCAGAGGAATATTCCTGTAGTATCTCACCCTTGGCTCTCTAATTAAGAAACTCCATGAATCCCCACCTCCTTGGCAGAGCACAAGCCTGAGCAACCTCTGACTTCAAAGGATACCCAACAGAGGTGCACTGCCCACATCCTCCTGGGTGCCTGTCACTGCAGAGAAGCCACAAGAGAAATCTGATGGGCTTCACAGCCAGAAAAATGTTACACTCCACAGATGCTATTAGTTCCACTAATGATTAAAGCCAAAGCATCACTTTAAACTCCATATGGTATCACATCTGCATTCTTCTGCACACACGAGTATTAACATAAAAAGAAGAAGGTTGGGGGGGTGTTCTTGGGGTTTGGACTTTTTTTTTTAATAACAGAGGAGTCTTCCTGTATTGTCATTTCACTGCAAAGTGACTGTATTAGATATATTATTACTCCACTTAACTCTCATACAACTCAGAAGGGGAAAAGAAAAAACCTCTCAGTGCAGAGTTATTTCTATCTAATTCACTGCCTTGGGACACAAGAGGGTTTTTATTGCAGAGGTGAACAATGACTAGTCCTTAGCTGTCAGGTTGAGAGACTGCTTCTAACCCTCAGCTCCAGTCCAGCCAATGCAGCACACAGACTCCATGTAAGCAGTACACTAAAAACAGCACAAACTGGTCAAACCCATCATTTCTCAGCAGCAGCCAGTCATTCTAGAAAGTTCAGCCAGACTATTATCACTGTTATTAATTAGTTCCTATCCTGAGAGAACGATCTATGCCAGATTTGCCCCTCATTTCAACTGAGGGAACTTACCCAAAAACATTTCATCTGGTCACACACAGCCCCCACTGAGTGAGTGTGCTATTATGAGAAAGCAAACTGATATAAATATAGCACAGTGACAGTATCCACTCTGCAGTTATTTCCTCTGCGAAACAGAGCAGAATGAAGTGGGTAAGCTGCTCAGCCAGCTTTCTTCTAAGGCCACTGAAAACTGCATTGATGACATCAACAAAAATAATCAGTTAAAGACAAATCTGAACAAGTAATTCTCAAGCAACATTTAAACCGAGCAATCTGACCTCCTCTCAAATACCACAAACATAAGATGACACTTCCTCTAGTTTCTTCTCCATTTATATTCATTCATGGAATAGATTTTTTTCCTGTTAGCTTTTATTTTCACTAGTCAAATTGATTGCAAGTTGATAGACGAATTAATCACCCAATATCTGAAACCTTACTTGTGATGGATAGGCTAGGACAGGGCAGAAATTAAACTTCATTGCTGGTTGAGTGTGCATACACAGGCACTCTTCTGCAACCCATAATTCAGCTGTAGAAATTCAGATTATGATTTCCATAGCTAAAGCCAGAAAGCAAACAACCCCAAAATGTTTGGGGTTTTGTGGTGAGTCTTTTGGTGTAGTATTTCTTTGTTTATTTGTTTTTAAACTCCACATGTAGTAACAAACTACTCTGAAAGAAAAATAAAAAAGCAGCATACAGAAAGCAGAAATAATTTTCTGGAAGTATTTTCCCAGCTACAGTTGAACTGCCAACTTTAAAGACGTTATTTTAGCATACAAGATGAATGTAGCTCAGGAACAAGAAGAATCACTCTTCCTAATCCTCCTCTCATGCACCCTCCTCCAGCCTGTTCTCAAGACATGAAGCATTGCTTTAAAAATGCCCATGGAACAGACTGAACGAAGTTGCTGCTCCTCTATGTAGTTATTTATAATAGATAATCTTAGAATCACTCTTAATTCCAGCTCATCATTTATGGTGTTGGCACAGTTGCTCAAGTGAATTCAGTCTCATTATTCACCTTCGGGTTGTACAGTTACCTTGTATTTTATACATCATCCTTCTTTGTCCAGTGGATCCCTCACAAACACTTACAGAACCAAGTGAAGATGAAGAATGATCCAAGGGCAAAGCTAAATGCTGAAATACTATGATTTTATGGCCAGCTACAGGAAAGCAGGGGCATGTTTTGAATACACAGACGAAGCTCAAAGTGAAACAGTAATACATCCAGGAACACCATGCTACGTAGTGACTTTCCAACAGGCTTTTGCACTATCCCAAGACTCTGAACAGCACTTGGAAAGTCAGCAGGACTGCTAAGCTTTGCTGTCAATGGCCACATCCAGCTTGGATATGCCATAAAAATGTCTTTGGAAAAAAAAACCCAAACAGGAATAGGATCACCCATTCAGCTGAAAGTCGAGTCACGATGGGGATGATGGGACGAGAGCACACTTTGGGTTACCAGGGTTATTCCAACAAGTGCAGAAGGATCTCATTAATGGCAGCACACACTCCACTGATTTATTGCACTGGAGCAGCTTATCTAGTGACAAGTCCTGCACAAAGAAGAATGTGCCAAGCTGGTACATTTTTTCAAAGAAAACTTCACCAACAACATCCTCTTTAAACCTGCTGGGAGGGGAAATGACTGCTGAAGCCCATAAGCACTTTACCCCAATAACTGAGATGTTTCACTGGGTAATCAAAGGCAAATTTCATCGCTTAACCATCTGAAAGAATTCTGCAACATGATCACCAGAACCATCAGTTCTACTTCAGGCTCACTGCATCTGAAAATAGACCTCAGCAGCTTCCACATCCCATTCTGTTACAGGGATCACATTATCAAGGGTCCTGCCACAGCATCCTGGGTCACAGCACCTCCTCTGTATCTGGCACTTCCTTGCTAAAATGTGACAGTGGTAGTGACAAGACATGTGTGTCCTCTCAGTCTCCTTAGACTGCACTGATCAGTCAGACACATGCTTTGTAATAGGAAGAGAACTAGGGTATCTTGGGGAAAAAACAAAAACAAAAAAAAATTAATCATCATCACACACACCAATTGAAAGTTCTCCAGCTAAAACCCAGCCCTATGCCACCAAAATCAGAATTCAAAGCAATCTGGGCGAACACAAAAGAAGGAATGAGCATCTGCCCAATCATCCAGCAATAATCCCAATGACTGTCAACCTCTACCATTGCTGCATTACAAGCAAACACCACTGTGTTTCCCTGCTGCTTGATGCAGAGACCCACGCCAAGTTACCTTCACAAGCACAGCAGCACACAGAGAAGAAGCCTTGAGGCATCCCTTCCACAGGCATCGAACAGGGAACAAGAGCCAGATGCCAGCCCACGAGGAGGAAAGCCTTCAGTGAGGAGAAACTCAGAGAGCCTTACCTATGTACAGGGAGGAATCTTTCCGCCTGACGTGGTCATCGATGTAGGAAACTCCCAGGGGCTGGACAGGGGTAGCACCAATGCCCAGGAGGACCTGTGCCCCGATGAGCAGCAAGTACATCATGTTGGTGGCAGTCCTATTCCTGCAGATAAGGTCCGGGTCTGGTCCCTCATCGCTGCTGGACCCGTTGACAGCACACACATCCCTCCCTTCGGCACCCCAGCGGATTTCCCCCGACTCGTACTCGTACTGGTGGGTCAGAAATTCAGGCAGTGCAGAAAGGAGGGCACCCAAGGCCATGACTATCCCTCCACATCCTATCAAGCGTGGCCGGTGTCCGCGGGCTCCGAAGTAGCTCACGAAGAGGATGAGGGCCAGGTTGCCAATCTCGAAGCTGCTGGCGATGACGCCCACGTCAGCACTCTGGAGGTTGAATCGCCGCTCCAAGGTGGTTAAAACACTCACCTGAAACAGAGAAATCCAGAGAAAATTACACCCCATGCCTCCCATTCTCCCCATATGTCCTGTTAAAGTGTAAATTTCCTTGACTTCTCCTTGGAGCTGAAACCATATCCATATCAAGGACATCCACACCACAGTACAGCAGTTGACCTCCAAGCATGACCTGACTGTTCAAACACAGCCACTTCAGAAGGGCCTAATACCAAGTGACATTTCACAGCCTGCCACCTGTCCGAGCACATGGCCACTTCCGAATTCCTGTGCCCCTGGCAGTGGGTATTTTGGAAGCTTGCAGACACCCATGATTCCATGATTTGTTAGCCTGTCTTTGAGCTCCCTTTCTGTCTGAAGGCACAACCCTCACGTTGCACTGTCCCACAGAACCAAGGCACAAACCACACCGAGCTTCACAAAACCTTTCCCTTGGAATGAAATGCAGTTAGGGAGCAGCAGAAAACCCTGTGGATTCTTTGCTTGCACACCAGCATGAGGCCATCAAGCCAGTGAGAGACAGTGATGTACAAACAGGCAGCTTGGCTGGAACCAAATGCTTTTTCTAAAGTATATAAATAAAATGCTGATCAAAGGGTTTAAACTGTTTGTGGATGAGTTAATGACTGGGATCGTCACAGAGTATTTTTGAGAAGACAGGCCAATTAAGATTTACATAGAAGATTTAAATCCACCATGAAGAAGGGATGATTTAACAAATCGTGGGTATTTAACTCTAAGAAGAGAGAAGCACATGAGTAGTCTTCAAATATTTAACATTGCTGCAAAAGGGAATGACCTGTTCTTTGAATTCAGAATGGACAGGACAAGAAGTGACAAGTTTAAACTGCAGCAGAAATGATTCAGGTTAGATATGAGGTGGGGAGAAACCAGATTTTACTGGCAAGGATTGTGAGGCACTGAAATATGCTGCCTGGAAAGGCTGCAGAGGTATTTAACAGAGCACAGACCAGCATCTGTCAGGAAAGACACAGGTATGACTGATCTTGCCATGCGGCAGGAAAATGAACCAGATCATCTCTTGGGAGCTCTTCCAATCTTGATTACATGGTGCAGTGAAACACAACATGGATTTTCTGTAACAGTCATAGCACTGATCAGAGCATGAAGGATGAACCATTAAGTACCTCACTTGCTGTCAGCCCTGCTCAAGGGAGAAAACAGGGTATTCTAATGTCTCTGGCAATGTCCCTCTTATACAGTAAAAAAAAAACAACAAAAGAAATCTTGAACGTGTCACAGAAATGCCAAAAACTTTTACCTTGAATAAAAAACTATCTAGCTTTTCAGACTTCAAAAGATGAAGGTATTAAAGGTTGTCCTAAAAGAGGCAGGTTTCTCTATTCCAAAAAAAAAAAGTGATAAAGACCTCAGAGCAGAAGGTAGCCCCTGGATAGAATAAAAATAGCCTCCCACTGGAGGCACTGAAAATCTTTGCTGATAAACCTCACGAAGCAGGAGCCAGCCTGACCGACTTTAAAGTATTCTGACAGCAGCTCTTCTCCGAGGGCAGCTTGCCTCTGCCAGGGTACACCAGGGCACAGTTGGACAAAGACAGCCCCATGGGCAACAAAATGGAAAATGCAAACAACCCACTTCTGCTGCTTTCCATAAGCAAAAACTCCCAAACCTGACTCTGATAAGTGTCCAAGTCAGATCTCCAAAACTGGATTATTTTAACGTTTTCTGAAAATGCAGCGTTCTTCTCATACAGGCAGTTATCACTTTACACTACCACCAATGTAATCCTCCCCCACTAAAGAGCCAGGAGCTGAGGAGGGCAAGGAGACAAAAACCCAAAAATCAAATCCTATGAACAAAAGCAGTGCAGCAGCAGTATTTCTCCCCATGCCAAAGCCAGGTGTGTGTGTCAGAGGGAGAGGAGATCGCCAGTTTGCCACACCAGGTGCAGATGGCTGTTGGGATAAAACAGCTCAGTGACTCACGAGGGACAGCAGTGTCCTCTGTGCAAGGCACAGCACAGCCTGTCCCTGCTGGAGCTCACATCCAACAGGGACACTGCTGCGCCCAGCCCTCTGTGGCAGCTGGGACAGCCCAGCAGGTGACACAGAGCCTGCTGGAGAACATGAGGATGGTATTTTCAGAGCAAGGCAGGGCAGGGAGGAGGGGTATGGACAACATCCCATTGCCATGGGCAGTTCCACCAGGCACCCATGAGACAGAGGACCTTAAAGATCATATAGTTCCAAACCTTCCACTTAGGATAAGGATTTATCATCCACAACACAGGACTGGTTGTATTGCAAGGTGTGGTCTAATGGGGCTAGTGCCCCATGAACACCAATTCTGACAATTCTGAATCTCTCCAAGATCAGTATATAGCTCTGAGCAGCCAAAATTATGTCTGTGGTGCCCATTTCTGAGCTGTACCTAGATGGGAATCTCATGATTACTCATTACAGCTGTGTAAACTGAGGTAGGGAGCCAACTATTAATGAGACAAGTACAGTCAACAAAATTAATTTTTGATGGAATAATTTCGGCTGGAAGATTGAAAGCCAGAAGTGATTTCTCAAGGCCAACTGGTATTAACTAGCTTTGGAAGTCTCCCACATTTCGACCTGGCTGCCAAATTTTAGGCTTTTACCATATATATATACAAGTGGCTAGAAAGCAGGATGGTATTTAGAAACATGTGGGTGCCAGATCTCAAAAGGGTCAGAATTTGGACAGCTGGATTTCAGATACAAAAACCCACACCATTTCCAAGGGCAGTTCATGGTGACAGAGACAGTAAATTGGTGGTAAATCAGGGAACTAAAACTAGAGTCCCAATTCTCATTCCACTCTTACTTCAGTGGGATTTCAGCCATTCTTTTCCTTTTAACAAAAGCTAAACCACTCACAGTAGGGAAAAAGAGTCTCACCATCCCCTAATTCTTTCTTGCTTTACTTTGGGGAAAAGACTGAAACAAAAGCAGGAGGAGGAGGAGAACACAGAGCAAACTCCAACCCTCTTGATAAAAGCTGGCAGTTCTCCTTATTCCCCTGGCCAGAGCACAGTGCATTTCCCAGTTTGCTCCTTCTGGCTACTGCTAGCCAGGGCTACCAGCTGTGCCTTTGCTGAGTGCGTTACGAGGAGCAGGGGGGGATGGTGAAAGAACAAATCCATCATATCAGCCTTGAGCATCCAGAAGAAAATAGCATCCAAGTACAAAATGCTGAGACCAGCATCAGCAGAGTAGTCTCCAAAACTGACAGTCACAGTGATGAGGGGAAAAAAAAATAATCTCAGAATAAAAATAGGGCTGGGAAATAAACTGTCAACGTGCAGATTTTTAGCTAGAGAACAACAGGAACGCAACTGCTTTTTATCCTGGGTGGCTGCAGCCCAAACAGCACAGCCCAAATTCTTACTATGACATTGGCTGTGACCTTACAAAGACCAACTCCAATATCAGCATTAGCATAGCAGAGATTTTACCTGCATTTATGCAAAATAACCCCTGCCCATGGCTAGAATCATTCTCCCAGCTCCACCTTTATGGGACTTCCTGCATACAAGGTAGAACCTGACTAAATAGTTGTAATTTCCATGTGGGATGCTCACAGTCCCTTTGTAACTGTGGGATAAAAACACTGTCCTGCCCATATTTCCTTTCACAATCCTGTTCCCCAGCAGATCAGTCATCACCACTCCCAGACACTGTCTACCAAGAGTTACATAAAATTTTGCAAAAGACAGGACAGGTCCCTGAAAATTACTGTTGTCATGTGAAAATGCTGTAAGGATTATAAAAGTCCCAGTGTGCTGAGGCCAGGTTGGTCACTCGAGAGCACAGCCCACCTGGATGCAGGTTTAGGGGCAGGGATGTGGGCAATGGGATGCTGCAGCAGCTTCAGATGGACAACCTCCTGCTCAAAACACAGCAGGAAACACCAGGAGGCCACAGCTGTGAAGCTGCTACTTCCTGACTCCTGTCAACTCACACAGCTGTTTAGCCAGGGATGGAAAGAATCAGCTAAGACGGTATTTAGTTAAAAAAAGCTTCTAACGCAAGATCAAAACAGTTACCAGGAAGCAAAGACAACACCCAGCAAAACTCAAGCAGACAAGAAAGAGCAGATCATGAGGTCTGACCCCAAGAAATGACTGGTGTGAAACCACTCAGAGGACCAGGCAAGTCAGGAGCAGGCACAAGGACAGAGGCAGGGCCAACATTTATTCATGGCACATGCCAGCACCCAGGAAAATGGGAACAGCACTGAAGCTTCAGCTTCCTACGGGAATGTGCCTGTGCTGAGGACGGCTGTGCCTTGCCTGCCACCCTTGTGTGCTCACATCTGTCCTGCACATCAGCCCTGAGCAGGTCACTGGGGCTCTGACCAGCAAGTACCTGAACTGCAGCACTGTACTGAGCCTTCAGCCACACCAGCCTCACTGCCAGCTTCCATGATTCCCATTTCACCTGCTCCAGACAACTCCCACCCAGTTTTTAACAGCAGCTCCACTAAGATTGGAATAACAACTGGCTGTTGTTACTCCACAAGCTCACGCTCCTCCAGACTAAGCCTACATCACATCAGTCAACAGGACCACTGGAAACCACACCAGTCTGGGCACCTGCACACCCTGCTCGTGCAGAACACAGGCTGGGCACCTAGAAAAGATCATGTAACCCAGCCTTCTGGCTTTCTGAAAACACTCTGCGACATACAATAACAAGAAGTGATTAGAACTTACACCATGCTTGCACCACCTCCTTCTCTTACTGAGCCCCAGGAGGCTGTACATGGATCAGATGGCTCAGGAGACTGAGATCCAACAGACCTGGCTAAGGGGGCCTCCTAACACCACCCTTAAACACTCTTCCATGATTGAAAAAGGAAAATATCTCACATAATGCATAAAGTGATGAATGACCCACATCAAAAAAGAGAAATCAATCACCACCTCAAAATTTTCCAGCCAAAGCAACTTACATTGAAACTCCTGTAAGTAAATCCATGGAAGCTTATGCTGTGCCATTCTGGACTGATTTCAATAATACATGCTCACATTCATCATTCCTGTCTGTCTCAAACCTACAGACCTTGGCCTTTCTGAACCAAGGTAAATTTGTTTTCTCTATAGGCTGTTTATTTTATATTAGCGCTCAGCAAAAATACAATTCCCAGACCTACTTCACCCAGTTGCCCCACTTTATCACTAAGGAATGAAGTGAAGGCTGGGAAAACCATTATGGAGCCAGAGACACAGTACATTGAAAATGAATATCATATTGTTCGTATCTCCAATGATCAAGTCATATTCACCCACAGAGTCTACAGTAAAGTTCATTGTATTAATAATACCAAGTTATATATAGAAAACACATTGACTTTATGCCTGAAGGGCCTTTTCAAAAGGCTTCTTTTTAATGTAAAATACGTTTTCTCAGTTATGTGGTAAAAGATTGGACTTGAAGAGACATGTCTGCAGTGCTACAGGGTGTAAAATAATTGCCTGGCAACTACGCTCCCAAAGGAAAACAAAACGCAAACCATCTCCCACAGTCTCCATCACAGAGCTGGGAAACACTAGGTTCCTTGAAGAGCCAAAAGGGACCATGCCAGAAAAGGCACTGCTTCCAGGTGCCTCCACCCACTTCTTCAGGTATCACCTTGTCCTCCCTTCCAGTGCAGGATGGGGGAAATGGGATTGCATTGCCTTGGGCAAGCTCTCTGCCTGCAGAGCTGGTCCCCCTGGGCTGTCACCCTCCCTCCCTGCTGGCAGCACAGCCACCAGGCTCAGGCTTCCAGCCCAAGGGAATGATGCTGATCCTCTGCTCTGACATTTCCCTGCTCCACAATTCCAGCATTGACATGGATCACTCATGGTTCAGACAAACTTTTTAAAAAGCAACCAGTGCCTTGGCATTTTTCCCACTCCTTCCCGATCAGATGGCTGGGAAGAGGGCAAAAACCTTAACACCCTTTGCCCAGCCCCAAGCACTTCTTGCTGCTCCTCACCCCACTGAAGTAGTGAGAACATCAGGACCTCCTGTCTCAGGCTGCTGATCACTGTTTGAATGCCTTTCCTGGTCCAATAAAGTCAGTTGAAACTTAAAATACGTTCTCACTGCAGATGCCAACACCTGTGCTGGCTTTGGGCACACGAACATAAGGGAAAGCAAAAAAAAGGTGGTGATATGAACACACCCAAGCTGGCTCTGCTCGAGGTCTGGAAATCATCTCTGCACAGAAATTTGCATTCACATGACAGGGATAATAGATGCCACAGCTGAACCCCTGCTGAAAGTAGGGTGTTATTAGCTTGGCTCTTGCTGCATGTGCCTGTGCTGTTTCTAGGCCAGCACTCGAAAATCTGCAAGTTACTGTACTGGTGCCACGAGGAGTTTGCAGCTTGGATGTGTGCCTCACTGGTGTGAAAAATTCATTTTCTATTCTAGTGGCCAGCTCTGAGGTTACTGCCACAGTCCAAATTAAGCACACGTTCAAGGTCAGGGCTTTCAGGGCCTGAGAAGAAAGGGTGTTGCACCACGCAGCAAGAGAAACAGCACATCACACTCCTAGTCAAGGCAAGGCACACATTTTTGGCAACCTCTTCTCCCTGGCATCAAGAAAACTTTCCTGCCATCTCTTCTTGCCCACTGTGCATCTCCTCCCCACATTTCAGCAGCCACAGCATCCTGTGCCACTGGCCCTCAGCCAACACAAGGCACAAAACAAGAGTATCTGGGCACTTTTTGCAGTTTCACAGCTATGCCACAAACACTGTGATGCTACAGGCTGTTGCTCATTGCACACAGAGCAAAGAGTACTCAGCACCCATGGAAGATATCCTGTTTGGTCAGAAGCTGTTACATCAGTGCAAAGCCACAGTTTGTTTCAAAATAGCTTAAACCAGAATGAAGTCACATGCCTCTGAAAGTTAAACACGCATTTTCCACTGCTCTAGTGAAACTGGGACCCACACTGAGCAAATACGGTGCATAAAACCCTAACCTCTAACCCAGGCACTCATTGCAGCAAACAACAATGTCAATACCTCCCTCATTTGCTTCCTACAGATCCTGCACGGGACACAACAGGCTGACCCCCTTTCCCAGCTCCCCCAGGAAGGGCAGGCGCAGTGCCCCATTTAGAGCAGTGTGAGCAAAAAGATCACTGGGGTGTTATTTGCAGCTACTCCCTCAAGTTCATCATGGAAAGTCAGCCTGAGTCACCAACAGCTCAGAGAAGACCCAGGTACAGAGCCAGGCCACACAGAACTGCCTAGCCAAACTTGAAAGGCTTTTTCTGCTGCTCTAAAATAGATGCACACTGCGGCCAAAATACTGTTTTTTAACCTTTTAAAGTCTGAACTTACAGTGATACTATAATCACAACCACAGACTTAGTGTCCACGCAAGCTTTCTGCCTCCAAGTCTGCTGTCCAACATTGACCTGTATGAAGGCAGGTGGTATTCTAGTCCCTGACAAGGTATCTACATAAAAACACCCAGTGCCAGAATCAGTTTGTAGCCCAAACTTTCCTTGAGTAGCACACTTACAACGAAGCCAGCAGATATTTGAATCCTCACTTATTTTTAGATGTTATGTCATTTTCACTGGCAGCCAAATAACACATCATAAACATGCAAAGAAGCACAAACCTCAACTCTGTAGCTGCATTTCTGCAGGCTTTAAAAACTGTAGCACAGAACGGGTGCTGCCGGCAGATTTCAGACCTGGAGGATGAAGAATTCCATGTGGAATAAGTGTGCAGCAGCAGGGGCTGGTGAGCAGAGGCAGCCAATCTCTCTGTCAAAGTAAACAGCTGAGGGAAAGCTGCTGGAACATCTTTGACACATTCAGAGATGGAGCTCTTTTTTTTTTCCCCATGGCCAACAAGTAGGTGTGCAAAGCCAGATGAAGAGGAATTCGAAGTGTATAATTTAAATGTAGGCTCCTACAGCACTCTTGGCCACATATAGAACTGGCAGCAAGATTCATACATGGGTCTGGAACTCTGCAAACTGGGCACCATCATGCTGGGCTCCAGCTGAGAGGAGATGAAATTCATGTTGCTGGAAGACTCTTTAACAGGAAAAAAGTCCTTTCCTATATACTATCACATGGACTATGTACTACCAGTGGAGAGGCGAGATCCCAAGCTGTCACACTGCAACACCCTCCCTCCTCCACCTCCACAACTGAATGCAGGTTTGCTTGTTCATCTAATAGAACACTTCCTAACACAACATTTCCATGCCTGCAGAGAAGGCTTTCTACTATAAACAGGACACGCAGAAACCATAATGTAAGCCTGATGAGGAAGCCTGTCATGCGAAGGGCTTCATGTTATCTTAATTTATAATCAAGAGCTGAACTCAGGGCTAAGGGTTGCATCTGAGTTCTGCCACAGTGCAGAAGAAGAAGAAGCAAGGCCTGTGGAGCTGGTTGAAGAAGCATTCCCAGCTGCCAGGCATGAACCACAAGTGACACAGGCAGGACACTCTGAGGCAGCATTAATAAAAGCTTTGAAGGAAGCTGAATTCAGTTTTCACGGTTGGAGGACAACGGTGATTATATAAAGGCTATATGCCGGGAGAGGAGCTTTTCTGACAAGTCCTACTACTTTTCTCCTCATCTGCTTTGGCTCTGCTGCTATCTCTCCTGCTCTACTCCCTATCCAGCAGAAAGGATGCCTGGCTACAGCAAATGCGAACTCAGCTTAGGGAGAAATTTGAGGCTTTTCTCATCAACCAGTACATCAAACGCTTCAATTTAGCAAGCCTTGGGATGCAGGAAGCCATTTAAATGGGAAACCACAAAATGGCCACATTGTGCTGCCACTCCACAGCACTTTGTAACAACTCAGAAACACCGAATTACTGCAAACTTCTGCAGGTGGAATTGGGGTCTCTCTAGCACCTAACTGGCAACACCCCAAGCTTGTCCCAGAGCCACATGTGCTGCTTGCTTATCCCCACCCTGCACCCTGCAGCCCACACAAGCGCTGTCCGTGTCATCTTGCTTGTTTGCTAAGTAACACCCTCCTACAGAGCTGTTCACAAACAACTCATTTCTCCTTCCACGTTGTCTCTGTGCAGATCCAAGGGTACAAACAGGGGCCATGTGCTGCCTGCTGCCAAACTTCCCACTACAGGGAGAGGCAGGTTGGGAGGTGAGCAAGGAGGGCTGTGGTGTAATCAGACAAGTCAGGGCTTGAAGGTGATCTTAACTCTATTTACTGCAGAATCACCAGACCCTGAAAAACTTTAATGAGTGCATTTGAAGAAAACAGAAGTCCCCAACTCTTCTATTTATCAATCAGAGTCTGACATGAGCAAAAGCACAATAGGAGAGGGGCTCCCAGAGAGGATCACTGCTCCTATGGCAGAGGCATACCAAATTCTGGGAGGAATCCATCATTCAGGCACTACTGAGTGGGAATGGGTTTGCATTCAGCACTCAACACAAAGCCAGACACATCCACTAACTAATGGTTATTGCAGCCAACATGAGCTCTCTCCCTTCTCTCCTTGTACTTTCCCCATCTGGTTTCTCTCAACCTCCACAGCCATTTCAAATCCCATGTTTTCATCTCCTTCCAGTTCTTCGCTCACCCTTTGCAGACAGCTTCTAGGTGAAGTTAATTTTCTTTATACTCAGCTTCTCCCTGGTTCCTGCCTCCCCAAGGTACTAATTACAATGCAGTTTATTAGCCAGGCACATAACATTTAGACTCTAATTTCGCCCTGCTTTGAAGGAAGCTAGACATCACTGAGGAAGTTCACTGCAGTAAGAGGGAAGGAGATTTTTCAAAAGCACTTTAGTGGCTTTGGAACTAGAGTCCCATTTTCAAAGAGACACTTAGAGTAAGTCACTTCTGTCAATGACAGTATGGCTCAGAAAGCATCCTTGAAAATAACACCCTCAGGCTCTTTTAAAATCCATCACTTACCCAAGAGTGAGTAAAGCAGCCCCAAGTAGTCTTTTCCAGTGGAGTCTCAAACAGCAAAGGGCTAAATGTTTCAGCCCTGACATTTCTGGCAGGTGTGAAGGAAACAGGGATAGTATTCAGCAGACAACAAGGCTGCATCTAGGTAGGATCATCAGAGGTAGGATAGCACAAAATTACCACTCCATTAATTAATTTAGTTCAGCTGATTATGTTAACTGCTAAAGACCTGGTTCAGGGCTGAAGCCTGGGGTCTCTTTCAGTCCAGTTAGCATCATCCTACAGCACAAGATGACCATGGAACACGACAATAACACAGCTAGCACATTTGCCGACTGAGAGAGAAAGCCCAAAGAAGGCCTGGAGATGCCCATGACAAAGCCAGGAAATGAGCCCAAGCTTGCCTGGTCTGCATCTTCACCACAAAATACAAACAGTAGTTGCTCCTCAGCCAACAAGCATTACCCCATGGGCTAAGCTGTCCTTTCCCAACTCTGCCACATGTCACTCTGTCCAAATGCGAATAAATCCAGATTTCTCTGGGCACAAATATCAGTCTTGACTGATGAAGGGAGTCAGTTTGGACAAGACAGGTCTGGACAGCCAGCTGCAAAGTAAGAGCTTGGCTTGAAAACATTACCCACATGTGGCAGGAATGTTCCTCTGTTCCTGCCAAGATGCCACCATCAACAGAATCTGCCTTGCCAGTATTGGTTCAGAGGAATCAAGCTGCTGTTCCTCCATCATTTAATCTCTCACTTGCTTGAGTAGAGCAGGAGGTCAGGGAAATACACAGTGACAGAATTCCTGGAACCACTCCATGAACCTAATATTTTGTGACGCTGTCTGGATACCAAGACTTCTGAACACAATCAGGATGCTGAGAATCAAATTGAAAGTGTCTGAATCCATGCACTGTGCACTACAGGGGGCAAATAAAGGAGAAACCAAAGGTCATTTTAGTTTCATTTGCCTTTCCAGTGTAGCAAAGTTCTGTGCACCCATTAAAGATCCCATCCCTTGAAGCCCCAGTGTGATGCCTAACAGAAATCCATGAAGGCTTGATCAAGTTCAACAAGTATTGGGTAACCAGACACACTCCATTTATGTCTAAAGGCCTGGTTAGCTAAACCAGAACACCACACTTTGCCACAAGTCATTTGCAGAACATTTTTGTCCATTCTGGTCAATCACTCCCCAAAACTGTTCATGCCAACTCAGAGCAAGTAATTTTGAAGATGAGGATAAAGAAATATTGAGCTGGAAACATTATAGGGGAGTCTGGGAAGAAACTTCCATGCATGAGACCAAACAACCTTATACTAAATCCCAAAGAGAACTGTGCATCCAGATTTACCTCTGAGTTGTTATCCTGCTAACCAACTGCTCACTGGATACCTTCCCACAGATACCAAAGATGCAGTCTATTAATGTGGGAGCATCTGGAAAACTTAGATAACAAGGGACCCTGGGTACTGTTCAGGGATAGACTTCAAAAGTTTGAAGTTTGAAAACACACAGAACTGATTCTAGAGGCTGCATCCAATATTTCCCAAGAGTCATTATACACAGCTACAGTAATTCATCAGGGATCTTACAACTACAGTAATTCATTAGGGATCTATTTAAATAAGAAGGCAAAATAAAAATTCTGGCAAAAAGCTTGTCCAGCATTGAATTAAGCTGAATAATTGAAATCAATAAAAGCCATCTCAAAAAAGGGAGGCTACACCACAAGCCCCAAATGCTTCCACAAGAAAGCAGCAAGAAGAAATTTTAAACTTCTGCCTTCTCACTAAAAAAGAGCAAGAACTGAGACTAAGTGCAACACAGTAGCCTTGATGCATCCTAATCCATGGAAAACACTGAACTTCTGCAGAGGGCCAGCATCTGAGAAAGCTTGTGCAGTTGTGCCAAATGACACAGCAAACTCACAAAACTGTGCCTCCAGCACATGGCTTGCTAGTGTGGCTTAACTTCAATAGCCATCAAATAACTCCCAAGCTGATTTTGGAATCCATTCATTCACACAGTGATTTGTCAATGCAGAAGCAGCCTCAATTAAGCAAATTAACTCATGGAAGTGAACAGTTTATCTAGCTCCATGGAACATTTGAATATTTTCAGCCTTTGCTCTCAAGCTCTCTGAAGCTGGTAGGTTTGAATCCCAAAGACTGTGGGAAACCTTTTCAGTAACCCTAAGCAGCTCCCTTGAGATAAAAATTTTTAATGGTATTAAATATCACAGATGTTAGAAACAGAATTAATAAAAACCAAAACCCAAGCTAGACTACCATCACAGCATTGTGACCCAAGGGCTCAAGGAGCCATGTGGTTTTGGTATCCCATTTTGATTAAAAAACCACAAACTTGGGGTTTGTATTATGTGCATCCCCTCTTTGGGGCCAAAGCTGGAGAACACAAGACAAGGCAGGTTCCTGCAGGAACACAGCTGAGCTCAGTGGGCATTCCTTGCCCTGAACACCTTGGATGAGACCATCTCCAGGATCACCCAAACAGCCCTCACTGCCCTTCACAAACAAGCACCCCCAGACAAGGCATCCCTTCAGCTAAAGCTCCTGTCCCTCAGCCAGCAGCTGCACTGACTTCAGACATAAGGACCTGCATTATAACTAGCCATAGGCAGCAGGAAACAAAGTGTGCATCTCATGCAGAGGCTGAAAGGCCCATTGTAATTAACTGCTCTCAGCCCTGTATGCTGGACAAGACAAAAACAAAACCCACAGTTTTCCTTTGCTGGTAAGCCCTAAAAACGCTGCCCACTATTTCTCATAAGGGGTCTGTATGTCCAGCACTTTCTCTATCACAAACTAGAGCACTTGGCACAGGCTGTGGAAAGGTTAATTAATTCCCACAAAAATCAAATTTTACAGACAATGCCTGCAGGACAGAATGCACACCATAATGTTTTAGTCACACAGACATGCTTCTCCTTGTGCTGAACCCCGCTGCCCAGTGGGACACCACAAAAACCAGTGACTGATCACCAAGTGCAGACAGGGAAAACCATTTATCCAACGCCAGCCAACATTTCTACAAAGAGCAAGTCATGATCAGTGGTTTACTTTAGCTCATGGAAAGGGTGGATGCTCTCCCAGTAGAGCAGAATGAGGATCTGACAGACATACTCCCAAAGAGCCTAAGAGAAAAAAGGGATGGGATGGGTGGAAGATGGTGTTTTGATTTTTGGCTTTGTTTTAAGCATCAAAATCTATCTTAATTGGCAATAAAAATTAATTTCCCCAGGTCAAGTCTGTTTTATCCCTGACAGTAATTGCTTTTTCTCAACCCACAATCTTTTTCACCTCATTTTCTGCCCCCACTGTGTTGACCAGGGAGAGAAAAGCTGGGTGGGCATCTGGCTGCAGACCAAGGTTAACACACAACACCTCACCAAGAGAGATGGATACCCTTTAATCAGAGTTAAAGCTTGAAGAGTAACTTGGAGAAAATAGCTTTCCTAAATCATGACAATTACAGCTCTTCCTGCAGCTCAGGGAGATGATGAGAGGCAAGCTGTAGGACTGAAAAACTGCAAGTCTTAAGTCTTTCCTCTTTAAAAATCAAAGCTTAGTTATATACTGTTATTTTTCTGTCGTTTCCAAATTACTGGGTAAGAAAGGATCCCTCCCTAATTTGGCACCTCAGTGTATCATACAACACTCAGACCATGTCAGGATGAGAAGCAAGCATGTTTCCAGCAGATGAAACTCATCAGCAGGGCACAAGAAGCAGCAGGGCACCACTGGGGGCACTCCTCCTTCATGTTTTTCAAAATAATTTTCTGTTAGCTTCTCTCTTGAGAACTTTTGAATGCTTCCCCTCTTCTCTCTTGGCGTTTCTCAGTGTACACACAGGTCTGGTATTTTTCAGAAGTACAAGGGACTTGCCCTGCTATGTCCCAAGCAAGGCACATGCCTGTCCTCCTGCATCTCCTTTCAGAGATTCCTCTCAAGCCAAAGCAGGAGGTTTATTCCACATTCCAGCACCAAAACACTCCCAAGCAAATCCCTGGTCTCCAGCTAATGATGTGTCCAACTATGTTTGCGTGAGAACTGGAAAGGGGTAGCAGCTATTTAACATCCTCCTTTTCAGAAAGAAAAAACAAGAAGCCCAAACAATCTTTCTGCAGCCCTTCCTGGTAAAGTTCTACCAGAGGAAACAAGTACCACTCCTTGTTTAACAGAAGAGGCTGCAAAACTGTGAAGTAATGATGTTTTCTCACTCCCTGTTATTCCTTTGCAGAATTGAAGGGGTGAAATAAATCTGAAACTACAGAAAACTCAGAACTCTGTCCTGCTATGGCAAACAGACCCACCACTGCTGTCCTCTGGCCATGAGAGCATGAAAAGCTCCATCGAATACAAATTCCAAGAAGACTCCAGGAAAAATACTTGCTTTTCACCTTAAACATAAATTAAAAGAATAATTCCTCTGCTTCAGGAATGCAGAAGGCACCACTACCTTCACCCTCAGCTGTAAAGCAATTCCACATTGTTTCATGCAGTTCTGCAGGTATTAAAATGTTAGGTACCATTCTAAAATACACATTTGCAACATGCATTTCAAGGCTGTTTTCTTTATGTTGACCCAAACCCAGTGCTGATTTCAATTCAGCCAAGTCTTTCAGTGGGGGACCAAAAAAAAAAAAAGTATGCCACAAATATCCCACTATTCATCTTTGAAAATGAAAAGTGAAACCCTTCTGAAAGGTTTCTGTATTCTTCCACACCCACACCACACACCTCAACAGCCGAGCTTTCTTTCAGTTTCCTCATGGCAGAGCTTGTAGTTGTCTTTTGAAAAAAAGAAAAAAAGCAACTAAAGGAAATGTTGCATTCAGATGCAAACATCAAAGCACCAAAAAACAAACCTGCTTCAGAAACTGGGTGAGTCACGAAGACCTCAACACGAATGAATTATCCAGGTTCTGTCAAAAACTTTCACTGGCATTTAATGGAGCACCATAAAACTAAATTTAAGTCTTTTTTCACTTTCAGTAAACTAAGGCAGTATGAATTATACAGGTAAACAGCACGGTAAGTGTTTTAAAAGGACACTTAAATATTAAAAATAAGACAACTCCAGCAATCCTTGCCCAGGAAACAGCTGTAGCATGGCATAACAAGTCCTGTGCTCCCACACCAGCCCTCACAGCCACTTAGCTAAGTCACTGGGCCTGCAAACATGCAGAAATTATCCAAGTGATAGCTGCAGACACCAAGATAATGTTAAAAAAATACATGGAAACCAGCTGGCTGCTTGGTGAGGAGAAAGGCTACTATGAAGGGAAAGGCAACAGAGAAGAAAACCAAAAACCAAAGCAAATTCCTTTCCTTCTTGAAAGTAACAATGACGATAAATATTCAAGCAAACAAGAAATAAATATTTTGCTTTTATGCTGCAAACAGTCATCTAAAATTATTGTGTTCAGGCACTGCTGCAATAGAAACTCAGTAAAAAACCTTCAAGTTGGATGCAGTGGGCACTGTGCAACAGCTGGAGGGAGCTGCCTGCCTCACTTCAGCAAGGAATACTCAGGTGGCAAAATGCTGAAGCACATCAAACCAAGAATAAGGCTGGGGAAAAAAAAAAAGTTGCTAACTGGAGAGCTTAGAAAATCTGATTTTAGTTCTGAGGCATCTCCTAGATTTGCTAAGTGAGGAGAGGCAGATCCAGACCTGTGCTCTAAGGGTGCACCTCTATATGGTTACAGCTGCATCCCTGCTTCACACCTGGGAGAAAGGAACATTCCTTTCCCCATCCTCTCCAACATCTTGGGTGCAGGGACCATCTCTGAGCTCTACAGGGCACAGCCCTCCCAGATGGATGGGGAAGAGTGATGGACACTCCAGGAGCTCCCTGAACACCTGCAATCACTATTGATCCTCCTGGCAGCACATGGAGCAGGGCAGTGTGAAATCACTCAGTGTTTGCTTTGCACTGCCTAGCTACAAAGAGAGTCTAGTGGCTGTTCCAAGGTGACCTGGAGAAGGGACTCTTGGGGTTCCAGTCCTGGTTTTTGCTGCAGAGGTATAATGAAACCTTGTAAATCAAAATCAGTGGCCCATTTTTCTGAGCAATAGGAAAAATTAAGTCTTCCAAACTTCGCTGGAGCACTTAAAGGAGTTACTGCACAAAGTAGTATCACGTTTATTTAAACTTCCTTGGGTGATGCTTAAAATACATCACTTGCAGCTTCAGCTGATGTTGATCAGAAGACAAAGCTGCACTAATTCATCCAAGCTGCACCCTCACCCACCAAATAGTTTGCCATTGTTTGATCTTCCTGTAAAGGAATAGCTGGAGACCAAGGAGTCTACAAGTACAGATTATTATACACAGAGGACAAATTCTGCTTGATGAATTGCAGAATAACCCTTTGGAAGCAATAAATTCACACTGCTGTAGCAGGACAGAAGTTGGCTTTTGGTCCTTTACAATATACTGAAAGTAAGGGAAGAGAAAGCCCATGGAACCTGAGAGACACCCCTTTCTGGGAACCAGGGAATATCTGCTGTGCCTCACAGAGAAGGGGAAGCATCACAGCTCCACTGAGCTCTCTCTGGGACAGGAGCTACAGGACCACTAAAGAGTGAAGAACTGCATGAAGTTCCCAAGCAAGAATGGCCCAGCCCTTCAGACCACTGCATTCTCTGCTCTAATTCAAGATCCCTTTAAACCTCAGCTGCAGGAATACTGCAGGCTATTAAACCCCAGAGAGCCTCTCACACAGACACCCTGCAAGTGCTACAGGGATTCTGGAGGTGAAGGCTGGCCAGAAGAAATGAGACATTGGTTTTGTGATGGACCTTAACATTTCTAACAGGCTGTTCTTTCTTTCAGGGCTTACAACCATCACTTGGCCCTTACAGAGAAACGGAAGAACCGCCAAACTTTCTGCTAAAAATAATAAAACCACTAAAATTAATTAGTCCACATTTAGACACCAAGTGCACTTTGCCTTTAAATGCATTTAACCGAGAAGACAGCAGATTTTAAGTTGCAAATTGCACATAATACATAATGTAAGAGAGAAACATGTTATCTTTACCCCCTTTCATCTATTAGTAGTAGATAAAAAGAAAAACCCTTTCCCCTAATCACAGTATAATAAATGCCAGTTACTCACACATTTTCTTGGTACTGAAAAATCCAACCTACACCTGGACTGGAATTTGTTGCTACTACTTACATGAAGTTTTTATGTTAACGTGTCCATGTCACACTCCTGACCAACGCAACACAGGAGTCTGAAGGCATCAGAACCCAGAGCTGGATCTGGTTTCTGCTCTACCCTGCAGTCAGAAACCCCCTCCAAAAAAAAAGAAAAAAAAAAATCCGAAGCCTTCTTAGAGAAGAAACATAAATGTAGTCAAAAGAGCTAGTTTAGAATAACTTTCTGTGCAAGTCAGCTGCAGAACAGACAATATTCTCTAATGGGAAAGGCATACTAGAAACAACTTTCCAGAAATAACATTGCCAGCAAAGATATATTAAGGGAAAATGAACGGTAAGCAATAACCAGCCAATGCTTGGCAATATTCATCCCCACTAAAACGTATATTTTCACTCCTTGGGTTTTTTTCCCCCTTAACTACCCCAGTGACAAATAAATTATGAACATTACAGCTAATTTATTACTCAGCACTGCTGAGGATGGAGAGAAAAAAAAGACAGCAGTATTTTAAAGCTGATTCTTATTCTAGGAAAACAAATACTTGATTAAAAACAATACTAAATTAAAAAGGGTAAACTGGTCTTGTAGTTAACTCTGCCCATGCTTAGGCCATTCAGGCTCTGCTGCTGTCAACTAAGCAAAAGCTTTATCAATAGCTTCAGCAACAGAATCAAGCTCTTAATCTCTGCCTCAGTTTCCCCACCTGTGACACTTTTCCCACCCAGTCCTCTCAGACTGCAAATACTCAGAGGCAAATTCTACTGTGCAGCATCAAGCACAACAGGAAGCTCTGAAGCACTGCAGTATTCCCAAAAACTGACTTTAATGACATCCTCCATGGAGATCTCACCACATTTCCTGGAGGGTTTGACCAGGTCTGTACCACAGAAACACAGTATTGTATTTGTTACATTAAACATGTGTGGGGAAGGGGTTGCCCACCAAAACGTTAAAAATCCAAGAGCCAAATTCTGCTGTTAACCCCTCAGCTACCAGGTGTTCATCACACAGGGCCCCAGTTCTGTTTGTTCCACTAGGAACCCTTTGGTGATTAACTTCTGTATTTATCTTTGATACTTATCTTCTTCCTGAAGATGGAATTTCAAGATTTTCATTAATATCCCCAACCCCAGCAGCAATAAAACAGTACAGAAGGAGCCTGTCTCAGAGACCATAAACACACACACACTCTCACCTGGAGTCACACAGCACTAATTTTACTGCAGACACTCCTAGTTAACAGAGTTTTTGCAGGCTGCAGTCAAACACTGCTGCATGGGCAAAGCTCTCCCCAGGAAGTTAAGCAGGGCTCAAAAGTTTTCATTCAGCAAAACAAGGAACAATTTGGCATTCATTCCCACGCAAACACCAATGCACCCTCCTTGGGAGGGACCAATTATTTTCCTTTCCATCCCATGCTCAGGCCAGTCATCCTCTATCACTTGATAAAACACATGAATAGCCGCATTCAAAGCTGTAGCAAACAGAGACAGCTCAGTAAAGCTCTGTAAAAACAGCTCCCCAGAGCACACCACAGAACTGGATCCCAACACGCTTCCCATATGCATGCCCTTTATCCAAAGAAGCCCATGACTTTGGCAGATGTTGGATGCTCACAACTAGGTCAGTTTGAACCAGAGCGAGTCGAGGCTAAAGGCTGGGGAGAGAAATTAAACTGCGCTCCTGCTCCACAAACTGTGCCTGTCAAACCGAGAGCTCTCTGCCTTCTGCTCAAGCAATGATTTCACCACTGGCTAGGCAAACGGTTTGACTGGCAGGGTGATGAAATGCCTCAGCGATAAACCGCCAGGAGCACTAGGAACGTCGTTACCAGGAAAAATACTCCAAAATATAGCGCAGGGAGGAATTCACAGGCAGGGAGGTGGACAGGCAGCAAAGTGTTGCCAAGGTATGTGAATCAGCCTTATCGAAATCCTCATCACTTGCACGGCTGGCATGACTGATCACACTGCTGCATCCACCCCAGAGGCACAAGGCTCCAGCTGGAGAAAGGTTCCAGCCCTTTTCCAGCCCTTCCCTCCTGGTGCCATCTGCACCAGCCACCCTCAGTCTTTAATCCACTGCCCAGCGCTGCGGGAGAGCAACCGCGGCTGGAAATCAGCTGGGCTTTCAGAAGTTGCTGTGAAAATCCTGGGGAACTTCTGCAGCAGCAATGCCTGCAGACTACAGGCAGCATTCTCTCCCCGCTGCAGTTGCTGGGAAATTCAAGTTTCCAAAAGCACGCAGGAGTAATTAGACGAAGCCAAATAAATGCACAGACAAAACCTTGCGCGAATATGCAAATAATAGGGTGTATTCAGCAGCCCCAGAAATTAAGGCAGCAGCACAGGCTTGTATTTGCATAAACTATGCAGGATATGGCACCAAGTAATTTTGGAACATGTGCATTTTGCAAACAAGCAAGCATAATAATAGACAAATATTTTGGAACGTGACATTGATCAAATACTCCCTAAAACTTCACATGAAGAACCTCAGAGACATGGCGCTATTTAAACACAGACATCTACTGCTGGCATCCTGGGGTATTTTCACTGCTGAGTTCTGTGGGAAAAGAATTGGACTTTATATAGATTTTTATCAGCATTTATAATTTATAAAGCCCTGTTGGCAAGCACAATGTTTTATGAACAAATAAAAGTGAATGATCCTTGCTTAAAAACCACATAATGAATGAATGTATACTTTGTACATACATTCAAACGGGTGCTGCTAGTCTATTGTACCGTGAACATGGAAAAAAGGGGTTTTACATCTCTAAAAAGAAATAACAATACCTACTTCTAAATGTACTGGCATGAAAGCCAAGCCCAATCCAATCACTCCTGAGAAGCCAAGCCCCTGGCTTGTTTTCTTAACAAGCTGAGTTTCTGCCCTCATGGTCTCCCTATGCAGAACAAGACAGACAAAATCTGAGGAAACCAACTTGTCGCCCTATAAGGCAAAAAAAGGTTTCTCTTCCTGAGTTACAAATAACTAGGGAAAGTCACACATGTGGCCAAGGAAAGCAGAAGTATGAATACAGAACTCCCTCACTGCTCACAGGCTAAAATTAGTAGTTTATTCAACTGCCCAGAACTACACACTGTGCCTGTCCTACGCAGCATCTCCCTATTTGTCTGTCTTTCTGTTTGCTCTCTGCTTTGTCTCTTTGCCTGCTAATTTATCCCTCGGGGAGCAGCCCAGCAGCCACCGCTGAGCCCCACTCATCCCAGGGGGCTGAGAAAATTAATATCCTGGGCAACTCTGCAGTGCCTCCACTGATTCCACCCCATGACAGCACCTGAGAGCAGCACTTGGCCCCACAGGACACTCAGTGTGCAAAAACGATTAAGTGCTCCACGCTTCCCACCGAGCATCTTTGCTGCTCCTGCTCTCCCTGCCCTGCAGCACCTGTAAGCACAGCGCCGGGCAGATGCGCTTTAAAGCACAGATTCACCCCGCAATGCCAATGCCACATTTGCATCTGTTCATTGTTTGAAGAGCTGCATGGTATTTGCAATGACGGCAGATAAATTATACAGAGAACAGAGGAACGCTTGCCCAGCGCAGCTGGGCCACTGCTTATGCATGCTGGGGATTGTTCTGAGGTTAGTTTGCTTTTTTTCTCTTCCCCACTGCCCTGTGGATCTGGCTGGCCGTGGGGCACACTGTCATGCTGCTCAGGACACAGAGCTGGAGAAGGGCAGAGAGAAGGGACAGCAGCGATGCTACCCCGGCACAAAGCACCCCAGGAGTTGGGGAAAGCAGGAAAAGAAATGCTAAACTGCTGAGGAGTGAGCAATGCAAAGGAGTTTGAGGAAAATGCCACGCTAGGGACTATTGCTGCTGATCCTACACTCACACCCCAGCCAAGTGTGCCGATACACAGCCCTCTAGCAGATCCATACATTGCCAGCACACCGGTGCCCACCGGGTGACATCACCCGTGGGCTCTTCCTCGGCTATTACTTTGAGGAAGGATTATCCCACACTCATTCACATTGACAGCTCATTTTGCAAGTAGCTCATCGGAAACAATATATTTACTTGCTAAGGTGTTACTCACATAAAACAGGAATGTTCCTGTCAGGCTCCTACAAATTAAGTTATATTCACATGTACTCACCTAGGGTATAGAACTGCTGAATTTGTCTCATCAGATGTGATGCAGTTTCCTTTGGAATTACAAGTATGTTTCCAACTAAACTCATGTTTTATTATATGGAGATGGATTCTAATTTCCATTTCATATTAACAAGGAATATTAACCAGGGTTAGTTTAGTCACATACCTTGAAAAATTATAGCTCACGTTCAGTACAAATTTGCATAAGTAGTTTGAGCATGTGAGAGAAGCAATGCTAAATACTGAATACAAGTACCAAATGCAGAAATCTTACATTTACTGTAGAATATATTATGTGTATGGCCTCAAAAAGCCTCCGAGATTATGAATACATTTCTTTTCCATGGAAACTATAATTCTCAAATCCAGCAAGCTATTTTGAGAAATCGAAATCAACTACACACTTACATCTGCTGGAAGCAGAACATTTCCACAGGCTGCACACTTCAAGGCACAAGCACAGCCGTATGGACACCTTCCCAACTCTTCTACTACACTCCTGCCTCTGACACCACATCTCACTATGCAGATTTAGTGCTAAAGTCTTATTCGGATTGTTCCGTGCCCATCACCGGGACTTTGGGGCTGCTGCGCTTTGCACCGCTGCATCACTCGGGAGGATAAGCGGCAACGCGGGAGGCACGAAGTAAAAGCCCCGCTGTATTCCGCCGGTATTTATTCGGTGTGAAGTGGGAAGGCTGGCGCTGGAGCCCGATGCCCGGCCAGCCGGGAGCGGCGGCGGTGCCAGCTCGCCCCGGGCAACCGGGAGTCCCCGGACCGGCCGCACACAACTTGGGAGGCAGCGGGTGGGTGACCCCTCGGCACTGCTGAGTCATTTCAGCCGCCCAACGCCGGGCTGCCCTGACCCCCCCGGGCTGGGGGGCTGCCCGCAGAGCCGCCCCGGCTCCGCGAAACTTCCCCTGCGCTCCGCGCTCAGCCCCGCCGCTTCGAGGGGCTGCGGGCCAGCCGCACTCACCAGGTAGGCTCCCACCGTGCCCTGGGCCAGCATCAGGGCGCACTCGGACACCAGGAAGAGCTGGATGCTGGAGAAGCAGGAGACCTTCCTCCGCCGCCTGCGCTGCCGCGGCGCGCCGGCCCCCGGGAGCTCGCTGCCGCCGCCGCCGCCCGCCGAGCCCCGCTTCCCCGGCATCCTCCCGGGCACCGCCGCTCCGCCGCCGCGGGATGGCGGGCCCCGCGGCTGCTCCGCGCCTTCCTCCTCCTCCGCCTCCTTCTCCTCCTCCTCCTCCTCCTCGGGGTGCCAATCACAGCGGCAACCCGCGGCCGCCTCTCCGCCCGCGGGCTGCTGCCATGGCCAGCTCGCCGCCTCCGCCGCCGCCTCCTCGGCTCTGCCCTCCCTTCTGCCGGCCGCGCTGCCTCTCTCCGCCGGCCCCGCGTAGGCCGGATCCGCCGCGAGGGGCGGGGAAGGCGCGGGGCTGGCGCTGGGGCTGGGGCCGGGGCTGGCGGAGGCTCCGCGGCGGCGGCGGGCGGGGCGGCCCCGGTCCGGGCTCCGGGCGGCGCGGGGGGAGCGGCGGCAGCTCCCGCCCCGAGCCCGCTGCGCCCCGGCTGCAGCCCCGCGGGCCCCGGCGGAGCGGGCGGGGATGCTCCGGCACGGCGGCTGTGCCCGCGGGTGGAGGGCAGGATGCTCCCGCATCGCCCGGGCGCTTTGCCCCTGTTCCATTGCCCTGTGCACAGGGGAACGCATGGAGATCCCGCAAAAACCGAGTGACAGGAGGTGGCCCTGCGTCGCACTGCCGCTGCCACGTGCAGCCTGGCTGTCCCTGCCACCTTGCCATGGTGCCCCGGTGGGCAGCCCCACCTCCAGTTCTAATTTCAAGAGATATCTTCTGGTAAAAACCACTAATCTTCACTTCTACTATTACGGATCACATTCCTTGTTGGCGTAATTGCAAAACCTGATCTGTTTCGCTCTTCGCATGCACTTTTCTGGTTCGTTTCTGGATCCACACTGGGGGCTGCTGTTTCACTTCCTTGTGTTACTAAACTTCTGGTTATATGGGAGTTTAAATTCATGATCCATTTAGTACTGGAATGCCCATGGCCGTTGAGAGGAAGAATTTTCTGTGGAAACTGGTTATAGTTTTCAGAAATACCTCATGATTTGGATCCTAAATTTCATTTTCAAAGGTAGTTGAGGCCTTGAAGCTCCTGAATATCTAAGAAGATATCTTTGAAAATGGAACTTAAGACCATTCTAATTTCCAGGGCGTAAACCATCCATCACCAGGAAGTCAAGAAAACTGATGTTTTAAAGAGCCCCTTTTTCTTCCCATACTCTTTCTGAGTTTCTTCTTCTCCCAAAATATTATCACCTCTTGGTTTTGGTGTTTTGGTGTTTTTTCAAATTTTTTTTTTAAACATATTTTATGTGAGTAACCTTAGCAAACATGAGGCTGAAAATCTCTGAGCAGAGTCTCCACCCAGGCTGATGAATCTTTACTCAGACCAGCTGGTGCCCATTGCCCCAGCAGAACTGCAAACCATTGCTGGAAAGAAAAGGGAGAGAGACCTGGCACCCTCAGTTGCTGCCCTTTGCTCATCAGCTGCCAGCAGGTCCCTCCCTTGCTGAACTTTGTCTTACACAGCTTTTCCAGCAGGTCTGGGCCACATCAACAGGTGTCCATAGTCCTGTCCACCCCAGGGACACAGTCACCAACATTTATGGCCTGAGGCATCCTTATCAAATAATTAGTGGGGAGAACAGTCTGGTGCTTGTGATGAGTGGTCTTATTTTAATGAGATACAGATCAGTCCTTCAGACATTGCAAGCTTCACAAGATGCACGTTAGAAGCCACCTGAGGCCTCAAATGCCAAGGTTTTTGCATGAGGCCATGAGAAATTGGCTCTGCCATACAGGTTTCTGCCAGTTCATAAGGTGTTTGTTTTCCATCCTGAAAAAACTGGTTCTTCCACCAAAGAAATCCCAAAAAGACTCATTTTCTGGAAATCTCTTTAGACAACAAAAGTCTCATCTCCTTCCTAAAATGTTCATTTAGTGACCTCTGTTTTCTATAAAAATTCTGAAGTTAGGAAGCTAATGAGGTCTCTGTTGATGGGTAGATGGGTAAATTCACAGCCTAATTCAATTAGCATGGCTAGACAGATGCTTTGCTCCAGGTGGATGCTGCAGTGTGTTATAAACAGGATGGACAAGCTCACAGACTTTTAAATAGGTGAAAACAGAGTGGTGTGTCTTAAAATACTTGAACATACAGAGTTAGGCTTGGGGAAGTCTTAAAATTTCCCAGGAAAAAAGAAACAACCAAAGAAACCCAACAAAACCAGAACACATTTTTGAGGCATGCTGCTCTTTCCAGTCAACTTTTGCTTGTTCTTGGTTAGATGATAAATGGTTAGATAAAGGCAGCAAAGCCTTGACAACCCATATAAGTCACCAAGTGTATATCTGGAGGCAGAAGTAAACTTCTGCATGTGCTACTGCAGTTACCAATATTCCAGTTGATGCTTTAAAGCTCTTGAGAATATATATATATAATATATGCAAATGACATCTTGTGTCTTGATCACGTCTTAGACATCCTGTTGGAAGAGTTTGTCCAGGCTGATATACTGCTTGTCTTTCACAAGGAAAACAGCTGCTAGAAAAATTTGACTCTAATACTAATTATCTGAAACATCTGGTTGCTTAGTTTATTGCAGCAGAGTACGATTTTCAGCTCAGTTTCTGTCCAGGAGAGACAGAATGCCTGAATTTTTTGCTCTTCTTTCTGTTGTATACTCATACTTATTTCCTTTAGAAAAATTCCTCCTGGATTGCTCTGCTGAAAGAAAGAGTGAGGGTCTTGCATCTCTACTCAAGTACATCAGTAGACCTGAGTTTGCTTTCTGCCACCTCTCAGCAGCCCACATTTCTGAGAGATCTCAGCAGAGTGCTTCAGCGATGGACAAGTGACCTGGTTGGATTTAATAGTTAATTATTGCTATACCCAAACAGCTTTTCTGGCCTAAATTGACTCAGCTTTAACTGCTAATGTGTTGAATACTAATGTTCTTGGGTTATCATTAGCCTAGAATGAAAAATTAGTCTACAGCTAGAATAGTCCCTTCTCCTCAGGGCTTGGTGGTTTTGCCAACACAGTTCTCAGCTGTTTCCCAACCAAAGCAAGCACTTCCCCACACAGTAATATTTGTACTGAATATCTGGCAGATACCTTGTCAGGTTTCTATAAACACCCAACATTCATAGCTGGGAGGCAGTGTGCTGCCCTCAATAAGGTTGGTCACTCCAATCTTAAACAAGCCAGCTCCCCTGAGACCATCTCATCACAACTTGTCTCTGGACATCTCCTTGCTGAGAACCTTTGTGTCAACATTCACCTCTGGGTAACCTTAGCAGGCAGAGTTTTCTTAATCTCTCACCACCCTGAAACAATTTCTGCTTTAGTTCACATTTTTCCCCTGCTGTTCATGGTTAATATTACTGCAAATTAGCTGTGTAATCATGTGTCTTGATAGTAGGCAGGTATAACTTTTTTGATCCATGTCTAGAGGTATTGCCTGGGGTATATGGGGTGTGTGGCACAGAGGATTTGAGAGAGAGCTGTGAAGGGTGGGGACCTTAGTGAAGGGCTTGACTGGTATCTTACACCTCAAGGGGCAAAAGTGCAAACTGAAAATCTAAGCTTGACCATCAGCAGTGTAGGTAACAGGAGAAGGAACAGGAGAGGATGATTTCCCTGCAGCAGAGCTGGTGGAAACCACCCCTGTGAAATGTGCCAAAGCAAGCAGCTGAGCTGTATCGTGAAACATCTCTACAATTGCCATTGGAATCGTATTCCCAAACCTTCCAGAGATATTTTACAGTCCAGGGAGCTAATGTGTGCCTCACCCAGTACAGCCTCACTGGAGCAATGTACCTGTTCTTGCTGAGGATGGAACAGAAAACACCAAAAACAGGTGCTAAGAGAAAACAATGGTCTTAACAGAAGACCTGTTGTGTATATAAAAAAAAAAAACCCAACCAAAGCAATGCTGTGACCATAACTATTGACTTCTGCCACCAAACCAAAAATTCTCTACAGGTGGCTGCACTTCATCACTGTCCTCTCTCTGCTGTAGGTCAGGAGCAGCTCTTGCAGTCTGACACTCACCCAAATCTCTGCATCCTCACCCCTGCCCATGGCTATGGTTCCAGACAGGTGTTTGTGCAGCACAGCAGCCTTGGGGCTTCTCTCCTGCCCCACGGCCTTGGGTGCCAGCCCGGCTGTAAATCACTGCTAATCTGACATAATTGCAAAGTGAGTGAGGAATATCATGGGGAGAGCCACCCTCGGGGCATGCTGGCCTCAGTCTACCCCTTGACATTTGTTCTGCCACTTGCTCTGACAGAGAAGATGCTCTCACCTGGCTGTGAGGATGTCACAGCACTGTATTAGGTACAGGAAAATAATGTTCCTGAGAGGTTTGCGTTCTGCTCCGCTCAAAATCCCACCAGTGAAGTTAAAAATCAGGCCCAGCTGTCTCAGATACCAGACTACACCCATTTGGGTTTCTTTCCAGGACAGTGTATCCATGTTCAGGCCAGTTTTCATTTGCTTTAAGCCATTTGGATGAAAGGAGAGCTCATGTGCTGCCAAAACAGATTTGCATGTAATGTAAATCATATCCCCTTGGCACCAGATCTGCACCCCTGGCTGGTCCTACTCGGTGCATTTGTCTGAGGGAAGGCTTACATATTAAGAAAATAAGGAATAACTTCAGATATGTTCAAAGTACAGGGAAGAAAATGTAAATAAATAAGAGATCCCAGATTCTAGCCAAGAGGCTTTTCCTTGGGATGGCTTTGAAATGATGTTTTGTGATTCTCTGGTGCAAAACCCTGAGGATCAGCTGGTACAAGAGGGAGGAGACAGGAAGGGATTTTAATGATCTACTGGTGTAGAGCAGGGGTATGAATGTGCCCATTAGCCAAGGGTGTCTGGCAGTAAGGAGAGCTGAGACTGGGACAGCTTGTGGATGTATCAGCAGCTGTCATTCCCAAGATACCACCACACTAACAGTTTTAAAGCAATTTCTTTCTATAAACACTTCTGACTTTACTGCCTTGCTATTTTGAGTCCTGCTGGAGACTTGGACTCATTAAAAAGGCATTTCCTTCAGACAAGCTGATTAGATAGCTCTTCCTTCCCCCAGATGATGAAAGGATGGAAAACACCTCACTGAAACTAAAATCTGCAGAAATTTAGGACACATTAGTTTAACAAGAGGTGAAGGTTCACCTTGAAATCTCAATCTGTAAAAAGAGTTTAAAAAGAGAGGAGATTCTTAAATGCAAGGATTGGGTGTCGTCTACAATCCACATTGCATAAACCTGGCTCCTAACCTCTAATTATGGTTTCCCAAATAAATGGGACTGAGATCTGAAGGCAGCTGAGAAATCTCTAGTGCCATAAGACTCCATGAGACCTGAGGGCATGCAACACTTTTACAGCAGAACTAGGCACCCAGCAGGATCATGGTCTAAATGGAAATCAGAATGACTTTTGAATTAAAGCAATGTCATTTAGCAAACACTGTATAATTGTGGAGTACCTGCAAATATTGACATCAGCCTAACGCCTCATTTAGTAGGGAAGTTAATTTGCAGAATCAGAAAATGAAAAGTACATTACTGGACAATAGACTGCTGCTTTCCTGACTATTAATAAGCATCTCAAAAAGCAATGATTGTCCAAACTGTAATTCAATATACAATAAAAATATTTAATTTCTTTATTGTCAGGATGAGACCTTGAAGCTCTAATGCTAGAATATAATTCTACTTAGTCAAAAAAGGGAATGTCATCTGTATTTTACACATTGATGTGCATTTGTGAAACAACTAAGATATCTACTCACGGTAGTAACACCTTATTACAAATGTTCTGCTTTCCTCTCACTGTCACACTCTAGAAAATATTCTTGGCCAGAGCTGTCCGTGGCTGATGATGCAGCAGAAGGCAGTGTTCCCTGGAGTCTGTAAGAATCCATCTTCCAGGTGGTGGGGTGGCACAAGGAGTGATGGTGACATCTTTTGAGTAGGAAGTCACACCTAGCTCTCACACAGTCACAGTTGCTGGTGACACATGGACATCTCTGCCCAGCTCTGTGCATTAGTCTTAGTGGGTCAGGCCAAAGTCCATTGCTGTGATTTCATTTTGACCCCTTCCTTTGGGATTTTTTTGTGTTAGCTGGGCATAGTTTGGTTCCTTCTATGCATCCACCTTGTAAGTAATTTCCTTTAATAGCAAAATGCAGCAGAGCTTTCATATGAAAGTTTGTGAGGTGCTTTGGACCAAGGGAGCTATAAACACTTAGTTCTACCCAGCCACTGAACAGTTGTGCCTTGACACTTCTTGCTAGATAATGACTTGACAGACCCAGTACTTGAAAATCAGACTGTCCTCTTAATAAAGAAGTTGTTTACAGAGGTGCTCAGTGGCATCTTGAAATCCAGCCATGGGTGCACAGGCCAACATCCCCTTTTATTTTCTGTCCATGATCACATTCTCAGTGGATCTTACAGCTTGGCATGAATGCTTTCAATCTAACATTGCTTGCTTTCAGTGCAGTGTTTTCTTTTTCTCTAGACATAATGTAGAGCATGTATTTGTCTCATGGTGCTAGTTCCTGGGTTCATTGAAATGACTGTTGTATCTTTCTGCAGAATAGATTTTATTAACATCTCTGAGCTGTAAAAACCTCACTTAGGGCTTTTCTGGATTAGCCTGCTCTTCCCAATGGAAGAAACTTCCCCTGTGTGATTTTGTGGTGAATTTGTAGGACTGGGGTCTCTCTAAGACACTCTGTAGTCACAACTGGAAGACCTGAGACAAGGCACTGTGAAGGGTGTTCCATCTCCCAGGCTGAGGTAAAGGTGCTGATGGGAAAGTGGGAAGCTGAATAATGGTAGATGATAATTAAACTCGTGGCCTATGCTGTCTGTGAAAGAATCAAGGCAATCAGCAAAATCAGCAAACACAAAGTAGGACACACAGACAGAAAAGGGAGGAACTGCACTGACAGCATTGTGATGTTGTGGAGCAGCTCCTCAAAACAAAACCAACTCCCATAAACCAGATTTTTTTTTTAACTGAGTTCTCTCACCCCTTCAACTGATGCATGACCCCAGTTCAATTCCATAGGTTCATCTCAGGAGCAGCTGGCAGTGTTGTTGGGTGTTACCTTATATACTTAATGTAATTTCAGTTGGGTGAGCTTGATGTAAAAGAACACCCTTTTGTCACCTTAGCTATACCAGTGCCTCTGGGTACCATGAGGTCAGTCACAATCTTTTTGGCTGGACGTATAACCCTGAGTTGAGTGGTAATTTTGGGGATTTATATTGCTAAGTAACAACGTGCCTTTGAAAAATCACAGCAAGATGAGTATATAGTGAGCATTTTGGCCAAAATTAAATGTTTTTCTTCTGTCTTGTACTCTACTGTAATAGCCTGTTATAATTGAGTTTCAGCATTATTGACAGCATTTGGTCCTCAAAGGTTTGCACACAGACTAATGGAAACAAGTAGGAACTTCAAGAACGGAATTGAATTTTGTTTTTAAACTTATTTTATTGGGGGTTTGGTGGTTTATTGTGCTTTATTGGTTCAGGCTTTTAGAATTAACAGAATCCCTAAATTACTTCATGTCTATGTGAAACTGAAATATTTACAACAGTAAGTAATGTCTGAGTACACAAAATGGTATTTAAGGCAATGATCATCTGGTACAAAGACTGAAGTGTGAGGGAAGCCTTTACTGAAATAACTGCAGAAGACTGGCTGAAGACCTTGCAAAGGATTCCCGAGGGTCTGCAGGCAAACTTTTTCCAAAAAGCACCAGAGTTTTGCTGTATCTTTTGCACCCCTGTGGTCCTAGAGGCTGAACTGGCCCTTGTGAAGGATCCTTATAGTATTTGGGTAAAGGAGTCTGATATGTCTGAAGAAATGAAGAAAATGCAGGACGGAGGAATGCAGGGGAGAGGAGGAGTTGTTGACCTCACTGGAACTTGGCTAAATCAGTGAAAGATAAAGGGAATTCACTTACTCCTGGCCTGACCTCCAGTATGAAAACAGGGCAATGCACTGGGAGGCCAAAGAATAAAACCAAGTTATTTGACAGTGCCTCAGTAAGGCAGCAAAGAGTTGTTCTGCTTGACCTTGAAATAAGCAAAGCCCTTAAGGAAAAAATGTCCAATTCATTTACTTACTGTGAAGCAAAAAGAGACCATATTTTGGTTGATGTAACAGAACAATTCTCCTGTAAAAAAAAAAAAAGTCAGGGTGTGGGGAAGGAAGGTGTCATTAAAGGAGATTTGTGAGCTTGTTATCTTGATGCTTTTCAAACACAGCCTCGCCTGATGCTAATTCTAGAGTGTTCAATAAGCATGGAGAAAATGGAGCAACAAGGAGAGGCAGAGCCTGACAGGTTCTTAACAACGTTACATTCCTGCTCCACTTTTCATTGCTATTTTAAAAAGCAAATAATTGGGTTGAGGGAAACATTCTCAATCCTCTCACATGAATGTTTGCTGTTTGGGTAGAGTGACCTGCAGGTGAGCCCTCAGCAGTTATTTTTCATTGAGAAAAAGACACAATTTCTATCTCCTACATTTTTGTAGTGTGAAGGGCTGTCCACAAGCCAAGAATGGCATTCTGCTAACGCTGAGGATGCAGCAGTGGAGATTTGGATGCTAATTGTTATCTCACAGAAGGGAATGGGATTGGTAGTTCAAATGGATTGAAAGATAATTAATCACTCACTATTCATTTAAATGTCCCTCTTCTCTAGATTAAGAAGCTAGTTCCAGATTCTTATACTTATGGTGGGACATCAAAAGATGGGATTCACTCTGCCACTAAAATTGTTCATCTTTCTAGAGGAGACCATATGCACTTACACAGGAAAGCTACAGACAGCACCTAATGTAGAGAAAGAAATGACCTTAAGACATTGTTTTTAGGGATATTCCCTGGAGCTCAGAGGGATCTGGTGCCATATTGACATATATTGACATATATTGACATATATATTGACACCATAACCCATATTGACACCACAAGGATGATTGACACCACAACTATTTCCCACTGCCTCACAACAAACACTTGAAACTATCATTCAGTATCTACCTTTGCACCTCCACCTTACCTCCCTTTCTGACTTTCAAAGTCTCTTTTCTGACAGAAACATCTTGTCAATTACTAAGGATATGTTTGGCTGCATAATTAGGATGAAGGACAGTTGTTCAGAAAGCAACTATTATTTTTTTATATCTATGGTAATATAAAACTCTCCTGTAAATCAATCATGAATGTCTCTTCAGTGATTTATGACCAGTATGTGAAAGCTGAGAGATGGCTTGAATGCAGATTTTCTTATAAATTATTTCCTTGAATTTTTGTCCCAACTGCAATAATTTACAGTTATTAATAGTCTGTGCACGTCACGTTGAAGCAAAATGGAGCATGGCACCTTAAGAAAACCAGTGTACTCAACAAAACTTCCTTGCATAACCTCCTCCACATGGACATATGTCATTAATCTTTTGACAAGAAGGATCTTGATTCTTTCCTCTGTTCGCACCAAATTAAAAATACCTTTCTGAAGCAGAGCCCTGAAGGAGCACATCTGCTGAGAGAATGAGAATCGAGGTCTTTACAAAAGATATGGCTTTTTAAATATTCAGCTTTGTTGACTAACATAAACTGCAGCAGTGCCCACCTGGTCTGTTGTGGGCTGAAGTTCTGGAGGTGCTGCTTTTTCCCAAACAAAGGCTCAGTCTCAGCTCTCCTCTATCTGGAGATTGTTTTACCACCTGGACAACACAATATTATAATGATTATTCAAGAGCGTGGTTGTCACCACTGTCATTCCATTGTATCCACATGCCTTTTCTCAGTCAAGCTGAACAGACCCTCCATGAACTCTTGCTGTTGTTTGCTTGAGAAGAGCTCATTACCAGGGCTGATCAAGAGAGATGCTTCACCCATAATAAATACACGTATTTCTGCGAAACTCAGCTTTTTATGTCATCTTTTATTAAAAGCAGTATGTTTTGTTTACTGGATTTTCTATCAGAATTCTCCTTTCAGTAAGTAAAAACTACATTGACAATTTTAATACCTTTATCTATAATTTTCTCAGTGGTTTTCTAGGAAAGTCAATAAAAGTGTAAAAATATGTCCATTTTAAGTTACAAAATAAAAACTGAGACATCAACATGTCTGTCAAATCACATTCTATATCTTGACTATTTATCCAGCAGCATGTCTCTTACAGCTCCTTGTGTGCTATGAATTAATCTGGTACCACCAACATGACCACAGTTTTCACATCCTACTGAGCCTTTTGTGGGTTTAGGCTTCCTAATGGAAGCATTAGAGGGACACATTTACATGCTGGCTATGATTTATGAGTAGATTTTATTTGTGGGGAGATTAAATTGTGGTGGGTTGGGTCTGTTTGGGTTTCCTCGATAGCCTCTGATTAGTTTTAATACAGGTAACCCTCACAGTAAATCAAGTGTCTTAGCTGATCTACAACAAAGTGGAGCTGTGACTCATTACCTGGTAGAGAAGCTTTTCCTCAGACTGTAACTCATTACCCTGAGGGAGTTATTTACAATCCTTGCAGCCACCCTGGCTGATGGTGTCATTTGGGAAACTCGGGTGATCCACATGGAATGGGAAATATTTGATAGTTCGTAGAGAACTCATTAAGGTCTGAACAAATTCAAAGTATGCTTTTCGGAGGAAAGCTCATCTGGATGATGAATGTGGCCATCACTCCACGTGAATGTGGCTCCAGGGGTCACCTGGAAGCACAAGGAATGTCCCCTGCCTTTGCCCAAGTTTGATGTACATAAGGGTTTTTTTGGTAACTCGTTATCTCTGTAACCTGCGAAGTGTAATGAAGAAAGGATTTTTTTTTTTTCCCGAGTCAAGCCTGTGAGTCCTGCAGAAACAGCACAAGAACAGACTTCAAACTGGAGGTGTCAGGAGCACTGCTGAAAGAAGGAAGTTCTTGAGCTTGGGAGCATCACTAATACAAGCCTGAGGGCATGCAGGGCTTAGACATTGCCCAGTGCTGCAGAGCATCCAAAGCCAGGCCTAAGGATGGGATCTGTAGCAGTATTGGGTCAGTTTATCATCTCTCTGTTATTCAGCATCCTCAATATACTTCGTTATACTTCTTTCTTTCTATCATGCTTTGGTGTCTGTGCTAATGAAGTGTCAGTGCTCACAATCACTCCTTGAATTCATTGACCACAGTGCCGTTCTTGAAGACTCATGTCTGTACCACCATATTTACATTTCAGCAGCAAAACCAACCCCCAAATCCCTCTGTGTCCACCAGCCAGCTGGCCCCTCTCTCCTGAGCAACAATGCTGCCATTCCAGGAGGATCCTGGCCGTGTTCTTTGAAATATGTTTTATTGTCCCTTGGACACCAGTCTGTCACTTGGATGGCAAGCAGTCTGAGACAAGGGCAGCACTCATGCTTTCTGTTAAGTGGCTAATGCACAGGGGAGGCAGAGGGGGATATTAAATAATAATGACAATAATAATACATCTGATAGAGTTCTGTTCCACTTTAGCACTAAATGGAAAGCTGAAAGCCTCCCCATGGATCTTTTCCATCTCCTGCACCAATGGTTCTAACAGATGCATCAGTTTAAATTTATGACCTGCCTGACAAATAAGACTGATTCGTGTGTTTAGGAAATCTGTGCCCAACTGGCATGTTTTGATTAGCTGCAAATGACGACACTCTCATGTCTGTAATGCAACTTACAAAAGGCATAGATATGATCCACTTTTTTAGTTGGAGCAGGACAACATAGATCTGTTAATGTGATGTCTGTACTTTACCTCCAACTTTATGGAAACCTTGTGAAATCAAAATAAAAGAAATGAACAAAAGAACTTTCTTCTGTGATTTTAAAAACACCTACAAACAACAAAGAATTAGTAAAACCCAAAAGAGGAATGAGGAAACACTGAAGATGAAAACCACTGATCCATTTAAACACAGATGAAACGATTTGGCAATGTACCGGCAAGGAATATTAAACAGATACAAGCTATTAATTTTCACTGAGGGTCAGCCTGGGAGCTTGAGCAGCACCTGAGATTCAGGTTAACCCTTCACAGTGGGGAGGATCTCACCATCAATCACACCTTCTTACTCTTCTGCAGGATGTTGATACAGCCCATGTAACAACTGCAAAATATTTTGGACAGGTGATGATGTTTATAGAAAGGAAGGATAGTTTGGAAGGTGGAAAGAGTTCGAAGATTACAAGGAAGGCTAGCGAATGACAAGATTAGAATAGAGAAATATTTATCCCTTTCATTTATTTCTTACAGAGGATAGGGAGGACATTGAGAGGTGAGACTGGTCTCAATGAAAAATAGTTTGTGCTATTAGGGCCTCTCATGGGAGCAGAGACCTTGCAGCTCATAGGTCAGCTGCTTAAATTGCAAACTCCCTGTGGGCTGGGCTCTCCTGGCCATTTTTAATGTCTGTGCTCCCAGAGCATTTGAGCATCTTCCATCTTGAGCATAACAAACACAAAGCTTTTACAGGGCTTCACAATGTCACTGGCTCATCTATCATTTTTGAGGCACAAACTCTCTGTTCAGTGCTTTGGGAGGGGAATGAGTTTGCTGGGAAAAGCTGTGCAAGCAGTTAATATGAGGAATTTCAGCCTTGATACCTCTATTTTGAGCACTCCTTCACCTAAAACAGAGCATTTACCTCCTCTCAGCTGCCTACACAGCCAACTTTTTGTCCTTGTCCTTAAAAAAACCCATTAAACTGTACAACAAATCACTACACTTGTCCACAGGGAACAGTAAATGCCACTCTACTCATGCCTTGCTCCTTCAACAATCCTATTGCCAGTGCTAGAAATAATGATGTGAATACCTCTATATCAGCATTTTCTATCATGATTAAGGCTATGCCAGTCACCATAAAGGTCACCATATGATAGACTACAGACCACAAGCCACCACAAGCCAGTGTGACTAACACATGAAATATTGGATTGCAGCTTGGTCAAGTGACTAGTGTAGTGTGAGAAGTGAAATCAATACTCACCCTGGTGAGAAATGATAGAAATGAGCATTCACCGTCAGCCACGTTCAGATGGCTGCCAGTCTGGAATGCCATATTTTCATGTTTATAACCTAGATGTTGCCTTGGGAATTGTCCTGAAACTCAGCACTAGTGGCAACACTAAGCACTTACTCCTTCAAGTCTTTCTTCAACTTTATCAATGTCCTTGATTTTTGAAGCAGCAGTCTTCTCCCTGGAGGTCTCGACCCATCCTGCCCCAGTCACGAGGGACCTGCTCTGCCAGGCACCAATTCCAGCAGAAATAGCTGTGCTAGGGAGGATTCAGCTTGTTCTGCCTGGAGAAAAATACCCCAAACAAAACTGTTATAGCTGTTTCAAGGGGATTGTATTTCTGTCCCTCATGAGAGAAATATTCCAGGTATAGCAATACACAATTTAGTGACTTACACATTGTGTGAGACAAAAGCCTTTATTCCTCCCAACCTTTCTCCCTTCCCAATCTTCCCTATTTTTAGCATGTTCATTACAATAATAATTATTATTGTTATTATTTTGGACAATATTATTAGTATATTTTATTTTCTTTCACTTATTAACCTGTTCTTTTCTCAACCCACAAGTTTTACCTTTTTCCAGTTCTCCTCCCCTTCCCAATGGGTCAGGACCATGATACCATGCTATATCTTGTTGAATTGGAATTAAACATAGACATTTTTAGAGGGAAGGTTAATGTCTCAGTATCTTCTCAATTTGGTCTTCAAAGAAAGTTCAGTTTTACTCTTCTACATTTTAATTTTGTTTCAAAGTTGAGTGAACAAATAGGATTTCAGATTGATCTTTTCTGTTTACAACAGGCTGTTCTTGAGTTCAGAAGCATCACTGTCTAAAAAAGCACTGAAGTTGCAGTCATGAGTATTAGAGTGTGTTTTATGTGCAACCTTCTGGTCTTGAAAGCAAAGAGAAGTGCTTCAGCTCTTTTAGTATATGTGCTCCTTGAATATCTATTTTCCAGGTCAGTCTTAAAAGCAGCCTGTTCTTTACAAGAGCAACTCCCATATTGAACCTGTTAAGTCCAGGCACCCACTTAAAACTTGGCCCTGTCTGAAAAAATAATTAATAATAAGAAATAAATCTGTGTTTGTGTAACCTTTCTGTAGAAGAAGCTGCTAATTGGTACAGATGTCAGTGCAAAGAAGCACTCGGAAGAAGCATTGATTACAAATCCTGCTGGGATATGGATCACTAAAGGGCAATCACTCCTTCTATTAATTGCTTTAAAAATAAGATTTGGAGAAAGCTGCGTATGAAATAATTATGGGATGTTGGCAATGCCTGTTGTAAACAATGGCAGTGTTTCCATTGGTTTCAGGAGGAGAAAGTTGTGCCATGGCTTGGATGAGCCTTTTTATTCCGCCTGGGTTTGTTTGTAACAAAATTGGCTGGCGAAGAGGTGAGTGTGGCAAAGAACTGCTAAAACCACAGGTCTTGCTACTGACTGCTGCACTGAAAACACATTCATTTCAAACACCTCAAAAAGCGCAGGAGAGAAAATTAAGTCTGGGTATGTTTCATTTCTCCAGGCAATTTTTCTTCACGGGTTACACGAATCTATTCTTTTCGGTTGTTTAATGAAAAAAGTCACAGACTGTAATTGTTAAAACGAGCGGTGGGAAATGCAAGAGCCTGACAAGAAATTACATGTCTTATTTATCTGCACTGAAGTTACTCCTCCAGGAGCTGGGTGCTGGTGGAATGTATTGCATTGGATGCTGGGCAGAGGTACTTCCCCCAGCTCTGCAGCAGTTTCCTGCCCTCTGTAAGTCCTAAAGGGAAATGCAAACCTAAATGAATTAACCTATGAATCTTGCCAGAAACTGATGCCCCTCTGCGCCCTTGCTGTTAATGGTGAGGCAGAAATGAAGCAGGTCAGGCAGAACTGGAGCTCTGTGGGTGGCCTCCTGACTGAAGGAAAAATTAAATCAAAGCTCAAGGAATAGTTATCCCTGGGGAAGAGGGTTGGTGCTTACAAGTTTTCTCTGCAGATGACTGAAAAACTGCCCAAGCACGATGCACAGCCCCAGCACAACGAGCTCTGGCTGAAATAGAGATGAAAATAGATAAGAAGAAATAATGTTTTGAGTATATTTATTTCATGGAAGTGGCAGTATAGAATCAGATCCTGTTTAACCAGATTGGAATTCTTCTGTGCAATGATTTAACAGCATGCTGATGTGCTGATAGCATTTGCCATCAGTTTAGTTAAATGCTGGTACATGGTGCTCCAGTCGTCCAAAAATTCACTTGTTTTCACAGATAGCTATCCAAGGGCATCAAGGCTCTTCTGAGATGGATGGATTCTTCTTTTGAAGACCCTAGCTACTATTTTGATCAGCACAGTGTAAAAAACCTGAAGGGAATTTAAATTAGATTTAAATTATTTCTTCATTTTGCTGTCATTATGTATATTGGGAGGAAGGGGAATGAGCAAATAATGAACAATATTGCAATTATACCTTCAGAGGGTTTGGCTTATGTAGGGCAACTGGGCCAACAGATGGTGAAAGCAATTTGATGTACAAAAGTATGAAATAACTGATCTGGACAAAAGGATTAAAGTGGGGTGTGGGTATAAATTGAACATGGATCATGAAAAGTATATGGGACTATTATGGGAAATCACTGAAGCCTGAGCACAGATGCTGCAAAAGAGCAAATCAAACTGCACTGGCACAGCAATAGAAACAAAGACAAAAGGTGAGAGTGTTATTGTTTTAGTCCTTTGTCAGTAGTGCAGGCTTTGATCTGCTGGAAGGAGAAAGCTGCCTCGGGGGAGAGGTGCTGAAGGATTGGGTTGGGAGCAGAAAGTTCACAGGGGTTGGGCTAATTTGCACGGCAAACCACAGGGTGATGTGCTGATTTTAGAGAAACACTTTTAAGGAAAGGCTCCATCAGGGCATTGCATTTCTTAAACTAGCTCTGAACAAGACAGAACATCTTATTAGTGTTGGCAAAAGGGCTGGGATGAGGCAAAAAGGCCAGGCTGCCTCTTCCAAAGCGTAATGCAAGCACAAAAGAAGTAAAATGAGGACACACGTTGGAGAGTACTTAATGGGAAGCACCAAGTTTTTAGTTGATAATAGCCACTTAATCAAACAGCCTTATGCAAAGTCCTTCTAATCCTAGCTCATCAGCAGAAGCTATGCATCACTGGGGTATTCCCAGGACAGAAGTACAGTTTTGCTGACAAAGACGACTAAAAGACGGTGGGAAATGCAGGCAGTGCTGCTGTCTGTGCTGCTCACTCTCAGAGGGAATATGTGCACCAGGCAGGGCTGAATGGTTGGGATCCCCAAGGAAGTGCTGTGCAGGCTGGTTCCCAAGGTGGGCTGGGCATGGCACACACCAGAGTGAATTTGGAGTCACATCCTGCATCCCTGCTCTGCCCTGTGCTCTGTGCAGCAGGACAGCCCAGCCTGGATGTGCCTCTGGGATGTCCACATCAGCCCAGCTATACAATCCCTCCCCATTTTTAGGAAAGAATGCCTTGTGGTGTTCCTTAACCTGTGTGTGGGACTGCAGAGCTGACTGCAGAATACAGGCTCTGGGCATCTTCTGCTGTGATCCAGGGGGAGAATTTGGGAGGCTGCCACTGGACAGATCCCATGTGGAAGGACCCCTGAAGGATTCCCCAGAAAAGGGGAAAGGGAAAGTCTGTGGGATATTGAGTTGCTGAAGTAGCTCACTGCTGCTCTGTGTGTGTTCAACAAATGATAAATTGAATATGCTGCACCAGAAAGCCATGACCAACCCATCTGTCTAAAGCCAGAAACACTCTGGTGTTACTGTAAAGCTCTTCTAACACAAGTGTGGTGCCATGGAGGTCCCACTGATCTGAATTTTCATGGCATTGCCTTCCTCCCTGGGGAGGATAACAGCATATGGCTGCCCTGAACCAGCAGGACATCCCAGTTTTCCTTATTTCCTAGCTGGCTAAATTGCTTTTGGCTGGACATGTGGTGGGTGGAGGATAGCTTCAGTCCATTTCCCACCCATAACCGAGCAAATCAACTCATTTACTCTTAGAGCTCCCATTAGCAGAACTGATGGAGAGGTGTGAGGAAGTTCTTGTTTGCTTTTTTATCCACTCTGTCACACAGTTCAGAACCAAATTAAACCTTCACCCTAGAAATGTGTCCTATTGTGGGAGGCACTTAATTCCTGCAAGGCCCTTGGAGTGCTGAGGAGTCAGAACAGCACAGCCTGAAGGGCTGAAGCACAGTAAAAACCTGACTTAGGGATTTCATGGCAGAAATAGAAAATAAGAATGCTGGAGAAAATCAGTTTAGGGGAAGTAAAAATGGATATTTCAAAAAAATGGTTTTCTTCACCTTTGGATTATTTACCATTATAAACTTTCCTCTCTTTTTAAAAATCAGTTCTAGGTCAATTTTTCAGTAAAAATTCCTGTCTCAGCATGAAGAGACCAGTCTTGTCAGCTTGAAAACATACTCCTGCAACTGGCATGCCTGCACTGAAATATGTTGTTTCAAAAATGGGATCATGAAAGTTAGGACATAAAAACTGCTGCACTCACTTTTTCCAGCCTTTATTGTTAGCCTCAGTCAGCTCATGTGCATTGTCTCACTCCATCTGAGTTGCTATTTTTTAGGGAAATTTTCTGGTGGAAAATAAGTCAGCTGGATCCTTCTCTGGAACTGCTAAATCCTGAGGTTCCAATTCTGTTTTGTCTTCATATTTATTCGCTTCTTTTGGAAATTTTGGGGCTGATAGACTGGAGAAATTTTCTATCTTGTTTCACCATTTCTTGCTCCTTCTCCTCTCCCCCTGTCTCACGGATGATCTCCACTCCCCCAGATCCCAGAACCGGCCCCATCTGGAAAGAATGCATCAATCTGGAACACCAGCCAGCAACATATAAGCCAGGAGTAAAGTTATAGTAATTAAGGTGGAGTCCTGAAGGGATAGGTTAGTGTTAGTTAGCTTTGAGAGAGATTGCAAGAGTATGCCCAGACCTTATTAATATATATTCCCTGGGCAGAGGACATGTAAGATACCTGAAGAGTTAAGCTGAAAAATAAAAGCTTCAGCAAGGGCTACTTAGGTCTTAGGAAGGACAAGGAAGGATTTAATTTGGATTTAGTCCAGTGAGAATTTTCTGGTGGAGAGATTCTACCTGCTCTCTTTGCTCTCAGGGCAGGATTCACCAACATGCCAATCCCTGTCTGTAGGTGCCACAGATAGATCATGACAAGTACAAGCCAGGCAATGATGTGCAGGACAGAAAATCCACTGCTGTCACTGAACTGAGGCTGAGGTGCTTACACCAACAGAGAAAAGCTGCTGCATGGGTGCCAAAGCAGGTGCTGGAAGGAAGTTGAATGGCTTACATAAAGCATCTGAAATGAAGCAGCAGGGAAAGGCTGGTGGCCCAATGTCCAGCAGACTAGGACTTGCAGCAGAGAAAAATACTGACAGTTGTCACTTTGGACATGCAGTATGTTTTGGCTCTCTATTTCTGTCCCTTCATCCTGAATTTGGAGGACAAAATAGGATGTAGCCCAGCAACTGTGATCCAATGTCTTCCTCCCCTGAGGGGGCTGCTGAGGAGTGCCAGGGGCAGCAAAGCCACACGGATATGCTGCAGACCCTGAGCAAACAGCCAGTCCCTCCCCAGGGCAGGGCTGAGGTGTCCTGAGCTGCCTGGGCACAGCCAAAGCCTCTCAGCATGCAGTGTGGATGCTCCTTTAGCTCTCCTTTTGTGCTGGTGATCCCTGAACAGGCTTACCTAAAGCAGAGGCTAGACAAAGTTAGGAGAATAAAAAGCTGTTAGATTTATTAAAGGCCTTCAAGGTGCATTTGGGGCAGACAGAGCCTACTTGAGAGGCTACACCCAAAATGGATAGCAAGTCATGAATTTTCATACTTTATAAGTTCTGTCCATTAACATATCGAGCCTTAATCCTCCAGTTACACCTTCAGGTGATGATGTCAATTACCCCAGGTTTGCTCCCCCCAGTTCACTGTTGTTTACAATCCTCAGGCTCTGAGGCAGCAAAGTGTCCTTGGATCTGGAGTTTTAGAGGAATTGTTTCATCTAAAAAAATGCCGGGATCAGAAGTTTTAGCGCTCTATACGGAGTCCTGAGTCACACACTGAAACTGACAGATACATGAAAAATACAGAAGCTGAAACCCTAGGGATCACTGGGGTTGGCAGTGTCCTTGTCCCCAGTGTGAGCCCCACTCTGTACCATGTGTCCCAGGGCTGGGGAGAGGCTGGGCACATGCTGGGTGCTGTACAGGGTAAGCAACACCGAGTGCTCATCCCCAAAACGCGGAGGCAGGGGGAGCAGAGGAGAAGATGTGACCTCAGCAGATGCTCAAGAAGGAGAGGGGGAGGATGTGCACTGCAACGAGCCAAAGTTAGCACAAAAGAGAAAGTGTTAGCCTCCTCACAGTAACAAATGCATTCAGATCTGGAGAGGGGGCTGACAGTAGCTCTGCTCTCCCAAATGCCTCACCATGCTGCCCTTGAGCTCTTCCCTTCAATTCCCTGCAACTCCTGTGCCACCACAGACCTTTCCTCCTCCCCGAGCCTCTGAGTGTGCATCCCCACCTGTTCTGTCCTCACTCAGAGCAAGCAGCATTCCTGAAGCATTCTGCATCCTCACAGAGTTTCACAAGCACCAGCAAACATCACCTCTCCAGGCCAGTCAGTGCTCTTTGACAGAAGCTGGTGTCTTGCAGTTTTAGTAGGAAAGGTTGAAAGAAAATGGTGTTGGCACCACGCTCTCTCTGGCAGAAATCCAAATCAAGTGTGGAAAATCCAAACTGGGTATAATGAGAGGGGAAGATTTTGTGCTCATACTGCTGGTGTGAGAATTCTGGTTAATTGTTAAGAGTTGCTTATGCAGTGTTTCTTTTTATCCGTAGACAGTGTCTTGCAAAATGTGACTCTTGTTAAAAAAAAAAGTAATAAAAAATCCCACAACTTTTTGCCTATATTCAGTATCAATAAAATAGTCTACACAATATTACACGACCATACTCCCTGATGTCAACATAGATGAAGCATCTGTCTTCCAGAAAAAACAAAATCTTGTCAAATCTGTCACCTTTAGCAAACAAAGCAGCCTTTTTTTCCCCCCCACTGTCTCATCTCTGACGTACCTCTTGCCTGAATGACTCCAGTTTTGATGATTAACCAGCCCATTTTCAAACACCTAGAAAATGCTTTTCCCAAACAGGGAAGGATCTGGATATTAACTCCAGCAGCGTTGAGCTCAAATACAGACCCATTACTGCTGTTTGTTAATCATCTGGGGAGACAGTGTCTGCAAACAACTGTGCAGGGATTTTCTCTTCAGGGTTTATAGAAGTGTTTACAGCTTCTTCTGTACCTTCAGTGAAAGGCAGAATCAGTGTTCATTGATACATGAAGTCTTCAGGCTTCATTTTGGAGTTTTCTGCTGCAGCATAACAAGATGTACCAAAAACACTGTTTTGTGTGCTCTGCTGTACCTCCTCAAACTCCTCTTCTCTGGCAGATCAGATGGATGGGGGGCTGCAGCCATTTGCATTTTTAAAATAAAATCAGACACTGTAAAATGGAGCTTGGCTTTCTACAACAATGTGTTGAGCAGTTGGATTTGGTTGTGTTTTGGCAGGTTTGAACTCTGCTCCTGTCTATTCCTGTCTCTTTCCTAAGCACACTCCCTAGTGCTCTAATAAATATTAAAACTATGGTTGTGCCTTTTCTTCAGCTGAAGCTTGGATTTAACTACATCTGGCAGAATTGGACCCAAAGGTTTGACAATCATAGAATGGTTGTTGGAAGACACCTTAAAGACCATCTGTTTGTAATCCCCATGCCATGGGCAGGGACACCTTCACTGGACCAGGTTGTTCAGAGCCCCATCAAGCCTGGAGATAGTTTGGGGTCAGGTCATGTAGGTGTAAGGATCCACAGACAGAATGATCTTGGGAACCTTCAAAAGCTCCACAAGAAGCAAAGAGAAAATAATAATAAAATAAATAAATAAAAGCCAGGAAACAAGTGCTAAATTCAGAGAAATCAGAATATCCACAGGAGTCAACTCAGGGAAAACCTACCTAACTGGAGGGATGTTCCTGCTCTTCTCCTTTCACCCCTTACTGTTTTACAGCCACAACCATAAATGATCCTCCCTGTTCCCCAGGGTGAATTCAATCTCCCTCCATGTCAGCAGCTGGCACATCCTGGGCACTCACAGACACATTTTGGGCACTGCCAAGACTATTTGCATTGCCACAGGAAGGATTGTTATCCTCTGAATCAATGAAACCTGTGTCAAACTCAACTGTCCTTCCAATATTCTGGGCACTTTACCTCAGTGTGTGTCTGAGGAAATGGGAGCTATTTAGTGGCAATATGGCACAATCTCTACACCATTGCTGCAGCTGTTGTGTGCTCTAGGTTGGAGTCACCTGGATGGGAACCTGGAAGAGATGCAATAGATGCTTGAACTGGTTGATGCATGGATTTTGAGCTGGTGAAGTACAGAAAAACACCCTCCCTCTCTGGAAATGGACAGCTACAAAGGTTAAAAATTCTATAGTGGTGTCATTTGGGCTCAAGTTGTACAACAACTTTAGTGTTCGAGATGAGTGTGGAAATTTTTCAGGTGACCTCAGTGAAGTTTGCGTAAAGTTCCCTCTCTAGTAATGCTTTATCCAAACACATCCTCACACGTGCTGCACAAATCCTGGCAGTTGAGAGGGCTGAACACATGGCAGCACCATGTGTGTGGAGTATACTTTGCCCCAAGCTGCTTGAAATCCCAAAGATTTCCAGAGACTTGCAAACATTACACTGTGGGTTGGCCATTTCCACCCTACCCAGTAATCTGAGTTCTCCCTCCGACTTCTGTCTGTATTTTTAAACAGGGCTGGAGCAGCCCCTATCTATAAATACTCCACTTCTACACCGATATTTGAGATTCCAGCTGATCATATTCTGTCTGTTATGCCTCTATTTTGTTTATTGTGTATTATTTTCAGCACCCATTTAGTTTCTTTCCCCTCTTGTCACTGCTAGGTGGCTCTTGCTAGGACACACTCAGACTGTGGAGATTTACAGAAAAAAACTGTGTTTTCCCCAAACCAAGAGTCCTGTAGCTCACAGCCTGCAGTGTTTCCACTGTGAAATAACACAGTCAGCAGGACAACATGTCAGTCACTAGCACAGGCCAAAAATAGCATGTGTAAGGCCAAACTCAAAGGGCTAAAATGGTGCTCTTAGAGCAGATGTTTAAAAGCTTGTGCACAAGCTCTAGGCTTGTTAGTCAGCCTGGACCAGCTGCAAAAGGCCTTTGGGAAGGATTAAAACTCTTGGCTAGCACACACACTTCTGTTGGAGGCTCTGGAGATATGTTTTATTTAAGAATGAAGGTGGTAACCTGGGCTGAAGTCTTGCTCAGAATCTCCTGAGCCAGAGATCCCAGAGTCATTCCTGATTTGGGCCAAGTGCTTGTTAAGTGCAACAGGAGTTTGAGCTCAGAAAGGGCTGAACAGGGGTATTGATGGCTCAGGTGAGTGTTGTCTTAAGGAGGATGGGGTAGGAACAACTGCTTGAGAAATGGAGAAATTCTGTAAGTAAGTAAGAATAATGGATGGGAGGTTTTACAAGTGTAAAAGGCAATATACTAAAACATTTGAAGAAAGAAGACCTCAAGATTCCTGGCTGAGATAACCTCAGCACAGGGCAATCCCAGCCTCACTTTGCATCTGCTCCAACACTATGGAAGCACCAGGTCCTGATACATTCTCTGCAGTGAACAGGCAATATTGATGACTTTGTCTTTTTTTCACCCCCCCTGCCTGGTATCCTGATAACATTCCCTGATTAATAACCCATCCACCTTTACTGCTCCTGCCATAACCTTACTTCTGTTTGTTTTCTGGCTACAGCACTGTGTCTTTGGCTGGTTACCATGGCAAGAAGGTGCCCTTCTGTGTCATTCACAGTGAGAAACCAGAGCCCCTAATATCCACATAACAATTTTATAGCCTAATGTGTGAAAACATGAGCTCATTGGGAAGGAGAAAGCCAGCATTCACCCTGAGCTGCAGATGATTTCCTCACTCATGAAACCTTTGGCCAAGCAGCACCACTTTTTTTTTTTCTTTTTCTTTTTATGTCATCACAAGAAAAAATACCATTGAAGCTTTTCCCAGGTGCCAGATCTACAGTAAGTGGGAGTTATTCTGAGTCTCATTAGTTTCCATGCCCTCAATCCCACACCTAGGAAGACCAGCACCTTATAAAAAGGGTCAGTTGGACTTAACAGTGAATGAACAATTTAGCTGGGTAAAGAACAGAGAAGAAATAGATTGGGGTACTATGGTGGAGGTGTATAATGTTTTCTTTAATTTCTCCCTCTCTTTTTTTAAACAGAAATAAGCCACATTTATTTCCTCCAGACTTAGCTGGAATTAGATGAGTGCTTAGATTGGGTCCCTGCTAAGGGAAACCCCATGGCAGTGTTTGCTCTTGCTCTCATTAAGAGCAAGGAAATTTTTTTTTTTAATGATTAAAAACAACCACTGTACTATTGCAAGTTCCACCCAAATGCGTAGAATTATTTTTTGTTCTGTCTGGCATAACTATATGAGAGGTCTACCAAGGGTGGATAAGAGAAGGCAGGGTATTGTGGAGCTATTTTCTTGCAGAATAGGGCAGGAACTGAGAAATGATCACTGTTGTGTCTGAAAAGATCAGGTTCAGTGCTGGAACAGAAATCCACTGAGGAATTAATTTGTAGACTTTGCAGAAAATAAGGAAATTAAATTTAGCTAAATGAGTTACTCATATTTTTTCCCTTAACAGTAGTAAGCATTAAATCTTGAATTGTGAATACAGTGAGGCAGTGACACACCATCAGTGTCTCATTCATACTGGAGCAAGGCTATGGGTAATAAGGAGCTGATCAACAGCTGATCTAAAAAGGAGGTGGTTTTAGTCAGCATTTACCCTTTCTAGGCACTCCTGGGAAGATAAATATCTTGGTTGGCCTGGTGGTGCAGGTAGGTCAGGGGGTCTGTCCCCTGATGGTGTAGATTCTAGGAATGCTGTCCATGGATTTTGCTCTTCCCAGTACATTATCTCTGGGTTTCTGTCATCACCTGAGCTGCCTACATTGTTCTGATTGGTTTGGCACCTGGAAAAAAATTGCTTTCAGGAATGAGGAACCAGCAGTACAATGTGGTGCAGCTGGTGTCATCCTAGGAGTGAGAAAGAAGGCTGGCAGAAAACAAAATTTTGACCTATATAGAGATCCATCTGTCCAGGGAAATATTGCTATACTTCCTAGAGTCAGCTTCTTCACCTGCTTTATCTGTTGGTGTTCTGACAGAAATTTTCAATGCATTTACCAAAAGGGTATTTTTTTCTTCTGCTAGTATCCTTTATCCCAAGATTGTTGCCCAAAATATGGTGCTAGGGAAGGCTTAGCCACCCAGACTTCTCATTCTCATGTGGTTTTCAGGAGCATCCTGGGAATTCCCTTGAAGCTATCCTGCTCAGTCATTGCATTGCCTTCCTGGCTGGCTTTTTCCCCTTTTCTTTTTTTTTTCTCTTCAGCTGCTTGCAATTCACATGAACTATTATATTAATAAATGGACCTTTCCCTTCACCAATCAGACAAACATATGGGATGTGAAGCAATAAATGACAAAGCAGCCCCACATCATTCATACCGTCGTTGGCCTTCGTGTCTTGCGGGAGAGGAATTTCATCCAGCTGGTTTCATCATGGTTGAGTGATCTTTAGTACTAAATGCAGGGCAGAAGCTAAAGATCATGGCACCAGGATCCTTTGTAGGCAACGTTACAAATGACTCGCCTGCAAAAGGAACGAAATGTCAGAAGATGATATCAAATAAATGAAGATATCACCACAACTACTCGTGTGGAGCAGCATGTCCCAGGCCTCCCCTCTATTATTTCAAAAGCACTCACATTTCAAAAGAATGGGGATTTCTTTTCTCTTCCTCACAGGGGAAAGGGACGCCGTGGAATTGAGAGCACGATTGTGGTGCACGCTGTGTGAGAAGCAGTCACTGGCTGCCTTGGAAACCTTGAAAAGGCCGTGTCTCTGATTCTAGTTTCTCTTTCTCTCACCCTCTAATTATGTAAGCCCCACTCATTTAGGTTTGGACTCGGCCTGCTTTTCTCCCTGCTATCCATTACACCATTAGGCTGTTGCAATGACAGAGTGACCTGGTGGGAGGGTAAAAATCCCTTGTGGGTTAATGTGGGAAGCAGGATGTTTTCCCTGGGTGAGGGTTGCTGTAAGTGGGATACAATGGAAGATATTCTCCCTGTCAATGGTGCTGCCTGTGCTACAGCAACAACCACCCCTCCCCTCCAACAGCACGGGGGCTGAACTGGTAATTTGGATGTAATTGGGCACCTCTGATTCCATTTAATGGGGCTCCTGATAAATGGTTCTCCTGCCTAATTGGTACAGTTACCAGAGGAGGGACTGGCCCAAAGTGTGAAGCAATGCAGGCCCCTAACTCCCACTGAAATCAATTACACTGAAATCAATGAGAGTTAAACAGCTGAACAGCTTTTAAAATCTGGCCCTCGGTGCCCCCCAGGGCTGTAATTTATCAAAACACCAAATAAATGGCATGCCTGGTTGATTTCAGTGGGTGTGATTGGTTTATGGGAGTTATTACTGGAAAGCCTTTAATACATGTCCCCCTGTTAGTTTTCCAGATTTTGAGTCTGTTGATGCGCAAGTGCAAAGCAAATGTACTTGAGTTTGTCTCTGTTCCAGGAAGGCTGTCAGGTGGAGTCCAGAATATCTTTTGATTTTGGCCATGATGAGGAAGGGGATACAGGATTAGACCGACCTCTGCTCTCATTCCTTGCAGCCATTTGTGCAACTTCTTATCAGGGCAATCGATTTGAGGAAAAACCTCTGCAGTCTTTACCCATCAAAACTCTCCTGAACATCACTGGGCATAAAATCAGAAATGACCTTGAGGATGGAGCCTTTTCTGCACATTGCAGTGCTGTGAAACTCTGCACACAAAACCAGGAAACTGCCATGAGTGCTTCATTCTTTAAAAGATAATTCGGTTAGGGTGTCCTGGTGCTTGCTGGCACGACCTTATTGCTCAGTTACAGCTTCTGAGCAGGGTACCTTATCTCTTAATAACTGCTGTGAAGTGCTTCACTGTTCTGCATGTTGCTGTATTTCTCAGTGGTGCCAGATACTAAACTATGTCTCAGTCCCTACATCCCTCAGAAATGGAGAGTTGCACCAGGACTGCAACTGAAAGGGCAATTTCTTCTATTGAAGAGTATCCTGCAGTAAGTGGTGAACAGTAATTAATGTCTGATTTATGCCCCAACATTGTAACACACAACTGTTGTGTTTGATAGGTTAATCATGGGACATTTCAGTCAATATTCTGTCTGCCCTTATGTTTCCTATACATGTTGATCCTTTGGCTTCAGAATCTTCTCAGAGGTGTGAATTGAGAGGAAATTAGAAATTCTCTTTCCTGATGTGAAGTGTGGGGTGCAGCATGCCAGGTGGCCTCGGAGGGTGACTGTCCAAACTCACCTTTTCGAATCCCAGAAACCTCCAGGATGACAGGAATGTCATTTATAGACTCTGATGGATGAACTGAATTTCTTCATTTACCAGGGTGCCTTCATGGTGCCTCGTAACCTGTCAAACCAGATGTCAAGTGTCAGTCTTTCAGAGCATGACAGATAATTTCAAATCTGAGATGGCTTCATGTTGCTGATTAGACTGTTGATGGGCCATCAAAGACATCAAAGACATCACATTCTGGCATCTATTCTTGATGACAATATGTAAACTCTTCCATGATCTACATATTGGCTCAGAGACTGACTTTGTTCTTTCCTGCTCAGAATAGCAGAATTTCCTCACCCCTCCAGAGAATGATAAGTTTCACACTTTTTTTTTTGTGGTGCAGCTTGGTCAAAAGGCTTGAAGGTGTGAAAGAAAAGAAGCAACAAAAAGTTGCATCACTCACTCCCAACATAACTCGTGTTGGCAGTGTCTGTATTGTCCTGGTTAAAGATGCCACACTCGAGTTTGTCACACCGTGTGGCACGATCTGCTCACAGCTGTCCTGCCAAGGGGAAGCCAGGCTTTTTCTCCTCTCCTGATATCCCAAATTGTTTTTTACTTATGCCAGCCTCATGCTTTGCTCCAGCCTAGAGCAAGGCACTGAGGAGACAGTGTGGTTGGTACTGAGGATCTGCTCAAATGAAAACCTGCTCATCCTTTGCCCAGCTGCAAAGGATGAGTCCTACAGCCCCCAAAATACTTGTTGAATGGAAGGCAGATAAAGGTGCAAGTAGTCTCTAGCTCTATTGCTTGAAAAATCACAACACTTCATTCCATGTGAGAAGAGATACAGGTCCTTGGAAAAAAGTGAGACTCTGGTCTTTTTGGAAATCACACCTTGAGTTTCTGCTTGAAACCTGCTGCTGAAATGCTCTGTGAACTGGTACTGAGCTGCTGCCAAGAGCAGAGCTCACAATTCACCTGGCTTTATTTTCTCAGAGGTGCCTGGAAGTGGCACATTTCAAACTATTGCTATGTATGTCTGGACTCACGTGGTTTTCTTTCTTTCCTTCTCCACCTTAAATTTCTTTATGCTTCCATGGGGGAACAGGCATGCTCTTCCACATAATTTGAACTGCCATTCCTCAAACTAATCTAGGTCACACTCTTTCAGTGACAGCAACTGAGAGGTATCCATCAATATCTTGTCTATGGATGATATTACACCTCCATGAAGTTCCTTCAGATCCTCCCCACCTGTACTTATAACACAGACCCCATGTAAAGCCTTCTCTCACCTCTTTCTTTGCTCCTACACTGATGCATTTCTGACACTGGGAAATGGCTTGGTGAATTTATGTATTTCCTAGAATGACCTCGCTGGCATTTTGACCACATTATGTGAAAGACCTGAAGTGCTTGCAACCTTGTAAAAATGAATTTAATAAATATGTAAATCAGTCTATGTTTATTTATAGCCTGGCAGAACTCAAACACCCAGATTCCAGCCAAAAACTCTGTGCTGTCTATGATTCCAAGTGGCTTAACACTAAAGAATTTCAAACACCAGGAGGAGATGAACACATATAAAAAGGACCTTTTTTGTTTGGTTTTGCTTTGTTGCTTTTTTTTAAACAACTAAATTAACCATAATTTCCTTTCTTTAATTTTTTTACTTACACGCTTACAAGTCATTAAGCACCACACTATTAATTACACAGAGGTCACTCAGTGTAAGAAGGTGTATTTCCATTCCTCTCTCCATGGCAGTTCACAGAAGCTCCACTCAGGTGGGAGGGGAGCTCAAGTTAAAGGTGATGCCATGAGGGCCACTATGTATGTATGAATTCATTTAATTCTTTATTATAAAGTATGCCTGGATCCAAGGATTACACCAATGAGTGAAACTGAATCAGCTTAAAAAAGGGGAAAATAAGAAGTCTCAAAATGAATGCAACACAGACCTTTCCAATCCTGTTTATTTACTTTCTGTTTGTGGGTGGTATTTCCTTCATTCCCCATCAATCATGCCAGCTATTGATATTTTTTCTGTCAGACACTAACAGTATCAGACTGACTGACATTATCTGTCTATTGACTGCCTCCGTTTTCAACCTTTTTTGGATTTGCAGCCCCCCTGAGCATTTTCCAACTGAGGAATTTAAGCCAACTGACATGGATCATTAGCTTGAGTTACTCTTCATGAACCTCTCAGAAGTAAACTAGAAACCTCAGAAACCTTAGGTAGATAACACTGATTGGATAGGATAGATATTTACATAACACCATTGATGTCTCAGGTATAATCAGCCTCTAGCTGGATGAAATAATCAATAAGAAACCTGGCAGAAAATGCAGAATGAGATTGTTCTGGGCATTAGGAAGCCAGACCCTTAGGTGGATCCATTTTCTGTCTCTTTGGGCTGAGACAGAGTTTCTGAGGGGACATTCACCCACTCAGGAGGACAGTTGTGATCCAAGCATCCTTTGCACTCTGGGTGGGTGGAGATGGATTTAGGACAAACCCTACAATCTCTTGCAGGCTTGGGAGATGGCATAGGAGACTCTAGCTCAGGTGGATCCTGTCTCTACACTGAATACTTATCTCAGGCTTTACTACACTTTATTTAGCACCTAAAATCATGTTGGAGACAAATTCTCTTGGGCCCCACAGTGGAAGCTAATTATACTCTCATAAACATGCTAATTTAGTGTGTGCTTCCAGCCACTCCAGGCAGGCAGCACCTGATGTGCAAGTTATGACTTGCGTAACACTTGGGGACTTAATTTTCAGAGGTACCTTTGAGCCACAGAAATCAGCAGGACATCTCATATTGCTCATTTTTGTCTTCACAGCATTGCTGAAAAAAATACAAGAAAACTGTGGAGCAGTGTGTGGAGAACTTAGCATTTCTACATTGTTCAAATATCAGCCAGATTTGCTACCTCTGCTAGACTGAAGAGCTTTTTCTCAGTCAAAACCTACATGCTGAAACTTCAAGGGAGATCACAGCCAACAATTTGATAGAGGTTCTTCACAGTCAAGAAGTTCAAGGGCACCTGGATATATGAATTGGTTGGTTTAATTAATAATTTAACCCAGTTTTATCACACTAACTATGGTTTCTGTGGTTTACTTTTCCTCTATTTCATTAAAGATTAAAATGCTAAGTAACTGATTTAGGCTGGGATATGATAAAACGATTTCAAAGCAGAAAAAATACCTAGATAGGGTAGGAAAGAGCACTGCAATTTATATCTGTCTTATTCACACTATAGTAATTTGTGTGTAGACTAATCCTGGGAAGTTTAAGAGCCATTCCTTTGTGAATACCATGCCCCAGTGATGAAAGAGGAAAGTTGCCCTCCACTCGTGTTCTAAATGTTCTTATGAGGTGTTAATGAAGCATTTCATCATTTAATGGGACTACTGGGATTGCAGCTGTCTATATTTTATTTTAAGGGTTGTTCATTTTCCAGGGATCAATACCTAGTTCCTAGAAAAGATACAAAATATTCCAGTAATGTAAGGCAGAGAATTACTGTGTACCTTGAGGGCTGCTGTGTAGGTAATGAAATCTCTGCTGCAATGTGAGCCAATTTTAAATTCTCCACAACATTGAACTTCCTTTGCAAGATGCAGAGCAGAAGGAAAAATCGTGTCATGTAACATAAATATCAAGACAAAAGGGGGACCCAGTAGCTTATCACATTTTGGGACTCAATCAGTCATTTAACAACTCAGCTTCAGTGGTGCTCCAGCAAGTGAGAGAAAAAATCCAGTGCACAAGGCAATCTGAGAGGCCACTGAAATCTCAGAAGGTGATGCCAGGATTTGTTGCCACCTACTCTGATCTCCAGGAGAAACTTTGTGTTTAATAGAAGCAGCAAGTGTACCAGACAAAAGACTTTTTGGCAGGATCTTGCTTGGGTCAGTTCAATATCCAGTTTCCATTACTTCAGGGCTTGGCATGAATAAAAGCTGCAGAACTTAAATGGTTTACAATCCACTTGTTGCATTTTTTTAAAATGGTTCTATATTTTCTGTGCTGTAGTAGTCTGGTTTTAATTTTCTGGATATCTTTCATACAAGAGGCTCACATGGAAAATTACCACCCAACAGAGACATCTATAAGAACAGATCCAGAAAGTACTGTGGGAAAAGCCACGTTTTCCATGTGTCACTGTTGAGTCCTGTCCCCAAACCAGGTTCATCCCTTTCATCTGGCTCTGTGAACTTTCCAGTGTCAGACAGCAAATGCACTTTTCCTTTCCTACCTCAAACCATCTGGAAAAGCTGTTCCCAGCTGCTGTGTAAAATAGAGTAGGACAGGCTGGGAATTTTCAGACTTTTTTCCCTGTGCTGCTTTTGGCTGGAGTAGAGTTAGATTTCTTCACAGTAGCCAGTATGGGGCTGGTTTGGATTTGTGCTGTTGATAACTCAGGGATGTTTTTTTTTCTAGCTGAGTGGTGCTTATATACAGCCAAGTCCTTTTCTTCTTCTCACCCCACCAGTGAGCAGGACTGGGGCACAAGGAGCTGGCAGGGGACACAGCCAGGACAGCTGACCCCCAGTGACCCAAGGGATATCCCAGACCATATGGAGTTGTGGTCAGTGTATAAAGCAGGAGGAAGGGGGAACATTCATAGTGATGGTATTTGTCTTCCCACATCATCATTACCTGGGATGGAGCCCTGCTGTCCTGGGGATGGCTGAACACCTGCCTGCCCATGGAAAGGGGAGAATGAATTCCTTATTCTGCTTTATTTGCACACAAAGCTTCTGCTCTACTTATTTACCTGTCTTTAGCTCAACCCATAAGTTTTCTCACTTTTACTCTCTTGAATCTCTCCCCCATCCCACTGGGTGGAAGCAAGAGGCTATGTGGGGCTTAGTTGCCATTTGGGGTTAAACTACAGCATTCCCCATCAACTATTTCCCAATTCAGTGAAAAAGAAGCACCTCAATGTGCTGAAATTCCCATGCAAATCCACCAGCTATCCAAACAAAGCTTTCTTACTAGCCATGTCCAAACCCTGCCTGGTTTTGTGTTGGGCTGGCTCCTCAGACAGCCTTCTGGCAGCCCTGGTAATGCTTTGCTTGGCAGCAGCTTTATTTTAGAATTGTTTTTATTAAAAATTATGGCACGTACCCCAGAATGAGAATTTCAGCCTCTAAATTATGGTGCTGCACTGATGTGGTGGCTGCATTTCTCTAAATCCCATAACAGGATTCTTGTGCATGTGGTTGGTAAAATATTTTGTAAAAAGATTTTCCCCAATCACTTGAGATTTCAGAAATTGACATTTGATTTTCCTGCACTATGTTTTTTTTTTGTATTAATAATTACTTCATTGTAGCTGACAACATGCTGGATACTGCTCCACATATAGCAAGACAGAAGAGCTTGTAAGGTGTGAAATGGAGCTAAATAGGTATGGAAATACTGCAGAAATATGGTCTGCCCCTCTGTGCTGGAATTAGAAATAACGTGGGTATGATAACCTGAAAGGAATCCTGTCCCCCTTATTTCTGGATGACAAATGAAATAATGGTGTTTCTCTGTAGTATTCTAAAAGATTCAGCTTTGATCCTGTCAAACTGAGCTCATGGTGACAACCTGTCATTCAGGAGAGAAGGGTGGGGCTGTGAGCATTAGGGCATGTGGATGTCAGTGCAGTCGAGGGTATAAAAGGTAGAAATGGGAAGATCTAACACAGGTTTAGCAAGATCCCATCCTGGCCTTCTCCAAAAAAGGCAGAGTCCCACCTCAGGTCGATGCTCTGCATCATTATTCCCCTCCTTTACTTCTAGCAAGGTGAGATCTGTTCCTGATTCCCCACAGGGGGAGATGCAATACAGCATCTCTTTTAGGTCCAGAAATGGTTTCTCCTTGTTGTCTGTGAAAATCAGATGGTTTGTGCCCCATTGTAATGGAAAGAGCAGAGCGCTCAAAGTGCTCCAGCAGCCATGCAAGCCCAAGAGGAGAGCTGGCAACTTCCCCCTGACATTTCCAAAACAACTTGCTGTATTTTCACTGCTGAATGATGCTGTGGACAGAAGCCCTGAGACCATTCTTCCTGTCAGTTCCAGGGACAGGCAATTAATCACTGGTGATTACAGTTTTTTTCCTAGCCAATAATTGCAAGGCAATTAAGTTTGGGGGAGAGAGAGCAAGGTGTCAGCAAGGATGGCTGTGCAGAAGAGGACTTTCAGCTTGGCAGTGTTAAACTGTCCCACATCACCTGTGAATTTCAGTTACCACAGCACTATATTTTGATATGCAGTAATTATGCTTCACCTTGGTTTTTATCCCTTTCATTTGTCGCTTCCATTGAATTTCAGGCATTATGTGTCACGGTTCAGAAAGACTTGAGAAATCCATTAAAAGCTTCCACAAAGAGAGCAATTTTTCAGACAAATGTACAACGAAGAAACTGGTCCCCTCTGATGATTAATTCCAGTAACTATTCATCAAGTCAGGTGCCAGGCTTTGCAGAAGGGTAGGAGCATTAAGAGCTGTGATGAGTAAGGTCTTCTAGCCCTGAACCTATGAACTAAATACATCAGCAAACTCCCAGGCAGCAGCTAGCAGAAATACAACATTAGTTTTAGTCACTGTACTGTTAAAACATGTATTTTCGCTGGCAGCTGGAATTGCCAACCCTTCATAAATCTTTCCATGGAGCCAGTGCCATAAGCACCACTGGTTTAGCTCTAATCCTTTGGATTGTTGTAATCTTTCACCCTCGGGGGCATTGCAGTGACCCCAGACCCAGACTGTGCCTGGCTGATGTCAGTGGCAGTTTTGGACAAAACCACTGGGAAGGTTTAGTCAACCAGATCTGCAGCCAAGCTGTGATAACTTCTAGCTGCAGATAGGTACTGGTGGTGAATGTTTAATCCACTGGTTGACACACAGGACAGAGATCAGGAGTTTATTGCAGGCACTGTTGAGCAGAGCTGGTTTGGCAGCCCAGGCTGTGCTCTGCACTGGAGAGCAGCACTGGTTCCATGCTTTGTGTGTCATCAGCAGCACAGTGACCCCCAGAATCCAAACAGAAATCCTCCTCCTTGAAATGTCCCTTCTTGTCTCTGCCTGCTGGATTTAATTTTGTGCTGCAGAAAGGGATGCCCCAGATTTCCAGCTCAGAATATCCATTTGTTCAGAGCTCTGTGAGTTTATCATAGGAGCTGGAGACGAGACTTTTTGACTGTGGCTGGGATGAGTGAGCTGTTTGATGAAATGTTTTGAGTTCATGTGATGTAGGGTTTTCTCCCTTTCACTCTCCTTCCCAGAAAAAGGAGCCACAGGGAATGAGGCATCCTGGCAGCCTCTACTCCAGAGCCTCCTGCCCTGATCTCACATAAGCCAAATCCCCCTTGAAGTTACACTTGGGTAATTCCATTGAAATGAATAAGATTTTTACAGTGTGATCAAGGAGAAAACTTGTAATACAAGTTCGGTTTTTTTTTAAAATATACACTTACTTAGTTCTCTTTTTTTGCTGGCAAAGTTGTATTTAGAACATTCCCCTTCCTTCTTGCTCTCTTGTGGGTGTACCTCTTGTGAAACTTTCCACTGTTGGAAATGTCTGTAAAGAAAAGACAAAAAGAGACAAGCTGAATTGCTTTTTCTTTTCCTTAAAAATTTCCTCTGCAGAAGAGCTTTCAAGAATTCAAGAGAGAACATGAGATTTTAATGCCGCCCTTAGCCATGTGTAATTATAAAGTCAAGGCATGGGTGCCTTTAGGGTATCAGCCTAAAAATGAATGGCATTTCTCTCAGAGTAGCAAAAGGAATGTTGACTGTTCCCTAGTGATGGAGACCCAAGATATAGAGAAATTAAATTATGTGCTCCTCATTTCACAGACATGAGCACAAACACACACATGAGATCACAGAGAGCTCTGGTAGAAGGAAGAAGAAAACCAATTACTCATGAAACAAGCCATCAAGGACAGGGAAGTTGCACACCCCTACTACATTCCTGTACTCATTAGATAACTTCTCCTTTTTACTGTTAATTTCATTTCAGAGCTTGACAGCTCTCTAAGTGCTCAATATTGAACATGGTTCAGTTAGTTTAGAATAAAGTTTATAATTCACTGATATGCAACCAAGTCTTGGAACTATCAGCATGCAGCAAAGTCAATCTTTGCTTGCTGTCTGAAGTTTGAGAACTACAAACCACAGGTAATCACCAGCCTTTTTGATGTTTATTCTTAATGCCAAAAGGTAGGACTTGGGAAGACAGTGCTTTCAGGAAAAGCAAACTCCATCTCCTTCCTTAAAATTTTGCTCCAGCGTCTGTCTTCTACTTATCAAATTCAATCTGTCTCTAAAAAGCAAGAGTAATATTTAAGGATCTAGGTGTATTTTCTCCATAGTCTGACCTGAACTTGGCTCTGTATTTAATAGATCAAGGTCGATACAGAGCAGAAACAGCTAATTTTTTGTGGAAGTTTATCCTTTCTCCCCAGCACAGTGGAGCATATCCTTTGCAGATGAACCAAGTCAGGCTTTACCCTGAGACTTCTCTCTCTATGAAAGTTTGCCTCTGGCTGTCTCGTTTGCTTTCTACCTGGTGCTTGTTCTTTGTTCTTCTGTGAACACAACTCTTCATACTCCTTGCTCTTCATCTGTGAAATTGTCTTTAAAAATACAGCATTAACAGGACATTAACATAGTCCAGTCAAGTTCTCCACGTGGAAGAGATGCCCTGAGTTAAGCTTCCCTAAGCAATCCTAATTCAGTCCCTTTTACATGTGTACCTTTTTCTACCCACTATAACTCTCTGTTCAGTATTTCAGTGGATCTCCAGGAAGGGCCCCATTTCAGGCTGAGACAGAGAATTTATGACAGCAGAGCAGCGCTAATTGGAAGATGACAAATGTTTGCTGATGGACCTCTGATGATGGTTGTGATCCTGGATCCCTGCCGTCTTCTAGGATGACCAATTTATTTAGGCTGACTCAGATAATTAAATGCATGAGTAAATTTCTCCTCACTCAGCCTCTATTCTTTCCTCATGTGACTGCAGATCTGTGAACTTTCCTTGCACTGCGTTGCCCAAGGATTATGTATTTTCTTTCCTTAGGAAGCACCAAGTTAGGTCAACTGAATATTTGGTCTCTTTGAAGGATCACAAAGGGGATCTGTCCTTCAAAATACCAGTAGGTATTCCCTACCAATGATGGGAAATGTGCTACCACATGCAGGAGACACTGCATGAGCAGATCAAAAGGTCAGTATTTGATCTGAGCAGGACAGTCAGTGAGTCCATGCCAAATGCTTTTGGCAGGTTAGCTCTTGCTTTGAGGAACACAGCCTGAACACCTTCCTGGAACATCAGGGAAACAGTGTCATGGTCATAAAACATAAGCTCTCTGCTTCTCTGTTTAGCAGCTCCCTTTCTACCCTAGGCACAGACACAGCCTTTGTTTCAAGGATGGTGAATCAACAGGGATATGGCCTCAGTTCCAGCAAGTGGACATTGCATCCTCAGGACTGTGTCCACTCTGTTCAGAATTCCAGTCCAGAGCTGGCAGAATTTCCTCAGAGAAGAGGAGAAATATTCCACCCTCAACCTCTGCAGAGCACTGGTGACACAGCAGTGTGCACAGCTGTGGGGCTTGGGCACATCTCTGTGCCAAGAACTGCTCAAACTTTCCTTGCTGTGCATCCCATGAACTTTGCCCATTGATTTTCAGCAAACTGTGAGGAGAACAGCAGGGAGAAGCTCCCCACATCTGCCAACCCACAAACAGCCCCTTGCTCTGCTTCCCACCAGCCATGCACCATGCCAAGGATATTCCTCAGACATTACTGGGTGAATCACAGAAGGAAGATGCTCAAAAAGACCCTGTAAACAGTTTACAAGAATAAAAGAGAGCTCAGCTCTTCAAATAAAATAGCCACCTAAGAGAATAAAATTGTTCATTAATTTATTTCAGGTTGAACCTCTGTACACGTTTATGCACTTATTTTGCCTCTCAGAATCATTTCAAGCATCATCAGTTCTCAACTAACAGGAGGTACATTCCTACCAGTGCTGGGAAGTTCCTCCCAGCTGCACCAAAGGGTTCACAAACCAGCACTGATCATACACTGCTGTCTCTGCCCACATCCAGTACTCCTGCTACTCGTCAGCTCCTGAGGATTTTCCTTTGCTGCTGTTGTGCTCTTGTTTCTTCTCCAGAGGTACCAGAGCATCCATGGGCAGCAGGTACTGCTCTGAAGTGCTCTGGAGGGAGCAGCACAGGGGATTGGCAGCAGTGAGGGATTGAGATTCCCAGCCTGGAGGAAGCTCCTCTCAAAGTCCCCCAAGCCCATTCCCTGCAGACTCCCTTGCTTCTCAGTGACAACAAAAACTGATGAGAACAGTGCTCAGCTCTGAGCCACAACCTTCCTGCTCCCCGGGAAAGTCACAGCCTGCTTCTTACAACCAGATGGACTTCAGCTTCCTGACACTTCCCTCCCAGCAAAGAAAAACACTTAATATACAAAACCCCCACGCCAGCGTTTTGAGAATATTTTCCAATAAAATAAATCAAATAAAAATCGAGGGAAATTTCCGACTGATAAAATTGGCACAGCCTGTCAGTGCTGCTGCCCTAAAACAATCAGTCATACCTGGGAGCTAAGCTCCCATGAAAGGCAATTGCATCTCTGTGTTGGTAATGCTTTTTGTCACTGCAGTATGTCTTTGAGGTACCTCCGGCCCCACTATGGCTGGTTTAACATAATCTCTTCTGATGGCAAATAGGAATTTTAGCTGTAGTCAAAAAGGCTTGACAGTGTTGCTTTCATCTTGGTACCATCCATGCTAAGGATACAAGCAGAAAAATATCACTAACAATTCATCAGCTGGGCTTATATTGTCACAAAAATTTCAAAAAAGACACCACCACTTTCTGATGACACCATCATTAAATCCAGCTACCCTGGAGCATGATTAGTGCACACACAGACAAGGCAACACTGAGGATAACAAAATGAACTTGCAATAGCTACTCTTTGAGTAATTCTGAGTCATCACTGATTATCTGGTACATGACCAAGGATGGGAACGAGCAAAGCCAGGTGATTTATGCTCCACATGCCACATACTCTGCCAGGCTCAGGCTAGTGTGACCACAGAACTGACTTAACAATGGCCTCACATCAAGAAACAATTTGGATTAGCACCTTGAGAAATTAGTGCTTGCCAAAAGGAAACAAAGAAAAAACTGGGAAAGGCACTATTTTGATCCGTTTTGTGATGTGACATTTTATAAGCTCTCTCCCAAGCAGTTTGGTGTTTGACATCTGATGCTTTCTAAATATGTCACTGTTTGTGGCATGTTCAGAGAAAACCTGTAATCATCACAACCTCTTTAATGCAACACAATGAGATCTGACTGTAGCAATAAATCATAACTCATCTTATTCTATTCTCATTGATTTTGGTGGAATAAAGGTTTTGCCCAAAGGAATAAAACCACATGAATACTTTGTTAGCTTCTCATCATCTCTTTCTCAATTCATTACTTCTTTGCTTTCTCCTTTGATGACTGGTCATGGAAAGTAATGCAGTAAATAATTCTAGTGAAAGATTCATGTTGTTTTTATTATGTGTGAGAAAACTATTTGTGATGCGTCTTCAAGGGGATTAGAATGGGTTTTAAATCTTACCAGATTTGTAGACAAAAGGATACTGGCTTTATCTCTCGATTGGCTGAGAAAAATGTAGAATTTTTTTTACTTTCAGGTACAAACATTTCCATCTGCATCAAAATTTACTTGCTGGGAGGCTGTATGTACATGCAGTGCTCAAGGGACATAGACCATGGAATGGCAAAGCTTAATACGTTAACTCTTTCTGGTTATCTTTAGCTTGACCCTGCCATCCCTGTCACAGCTCTATTCACATATATTTCAGGGAACTATTGAGGAAATATCAGGGTGCAATAACAGAATTTTGCTCCCAAAATCAATTTCACAGCAGCGAGGAGAGATGCAGCTGGCTGAGCTAGAACTGATGGCTGCCACAGTGAACCAACTTTAATTTCCTCCACAATTTCTCTTTTCACTTTACTGGATGTAATACTCTGGTACAGAAAGACAGATTATTGGGAAATAGGCTCAGGTAACCAATGAAAATGCTGAATGTGTTTGATTAGGTTTCTATTTAAGGAGGAATATTATTTGGGAAATTGAGTCTCACTCCTAGTTAGAGAGTTATACAAGCTTATCAGGTGAGAAGAGGTTTAGGTAACATTTCAACTAAACAGCTGGAAGTGGCAAAATAACCCTTTATTTTAAAGGAATAATTGTTGCATCCAGCTTAGACCTAAAAATGGAGAAAAACACATTTCCAGGGCTTGGCAAAGGAAATCTCATTTTGTTTTTAATTTGAAAGCAGCGAGGAGAAAACATGTTGCTGTCAGTGCAATCTCAACACCTGAATCAGAATGACTTCAAACGCTGGCACAAAGCAGCAGCAGCAGTTCTGTGCAAATCTGTGTCTGCTGGATGGGGAAGGGAAGAAGAGGCATCTGGAACTTCCCTCTCCCCATTTCCTACAGCCTGCCACAAACCTCTGCTCTGCTGCTCAAGATAGAGGCCGTGCAGTTCAAATGAAAATTAAAAAGATGTTGCATCGTTGCTTATCAGTTGTCACCCCAGATCTGGACCATGGGAAAGTCTCCATCAGGGTGAAATCTGTCTCTCAGAGCCTGTGATTCACCAGGGAGTTCATTGACATAAGGAATACCCTAAAAGCATCCCATTATCTCAGGTGTTAAGCTGCAGGCAAGAGGTTAAAAGGAGCATTTTTAAAGCAGAGCAGAAGATTTAGTGATGGAACTTCTGTTGACATTAAATCCCACGCATTGCATTGAAAATCTACCACCTAAGTGCTACCTGAAATCTATAATGCAGTAATGGTATTAAACAAGGCAAGGACATTAAAGCACTGGCTTAAATCTTGGATTTCCATAATGCTATGAAACAGGACTATAGCAAATCTAGTTCTTGGTCTTAATGAGTTATGTGAGAGGGATATGCTGGACTGACCAGCACTATCATAGGCAAATTGCTTATTAAAAAGGTTATGATCTTTTTTTTTCCTTCCTAAATACCTCTTAATTGCTCCATCAGCTCCCTCTGAATAGGCAGAGGGTACACCATGGAGGTCACTTGCAGAGAAGTGTTCCCAAGAAAAGCAGGACCAATCTTCCTTATACCCACAGGAATTGAATGCTGTTTTCATAAAGTAGAGAAGACCTGCTAAATTTTTTCAATTCTTTAGGAAAAGTTGTGTTCATTTCCCCTGAGAAATGCAGTTAAGATTGGTTTAAAGCTTCTGAGAAGCTTAATGAACCGTGGCTGTGCCTGTAGCTTTTTCACATTTGAAAACTTTTGTTGCTAATTAACTTCATTAATAGTACTTAGAGGCACAGTGGCCAATATTTACCGAGTGCTGGCATTACTGCAAAGCACCAACGGAGTCAGTGGCTCAGCAAATAGATTCCCTACAGAAAACTACAGAGCTGAACTCATCGTGGTCAGATTGTTTCTCCTCTGTGGAAAAAAAAAGAAAATGAAAACCTCATTGATGCTGTTGTTTGAAAAACCACAATGGTGTTAAATGAATAGACGGAACTTCCTAATCCTGCTGGGGTTGTTATTGAGAGCTGCATTCCCACAAGGAATTCACAGAGAGCTCACTGCAGGATCACAGCTTTAGGGTGGTCAGGGCTGCAGAGAGCAGTGCTGCCTCCACAGGGACCCTCAGTGCTCCGAGGAAGATGCTGAGGAAACAAACCCTTCCCAAACAAGCCCCCAGACAGAGGTGCTTGGTGGCACTGAGGGACATGGCTGGGGACACTGCTGTGGCTCTCGATGCCTGAGTGACTTCAGCATCCATCCAGCAAAATTGTTGACATCTTGGTGTCCACTGGGTTGTCACTGAGTACATCCCTGTGGCTTTTAATGAGATCACCCTCACCAAAAACCACTGCTTCCCTGCTCAGCTGAAGGGTGAGGTGCACCAGACTCATTTTTCCATGACAGAAATGCCCTCTGAAAAGGCAGAGAGGTTTCTTGGGCACAGCTATGAGAAGTCTAGCTAATTGAACATCACTACAGCAACTAACTGATATCCTGGAAAATTCCAGCACTGTGTAGCTGTTACAAGAAAATTAGCCATAATTATTTCTCCAAAAGGTTTTCATGAACTTCTCCCTATTCTTTCTTATCCTCTATTTTGTTGTTTTCTTTTAGCTCTTTCATAACCTCTTTTATTTACAGTGCATCCTTCAGGGGACACTGTTGAGCTATCCACTATAAATCTAAAATGTATACATCTGGGTTGGTATATATATGAAAATAGATTAGTCTCTTTGACTTATATTTCTAGTCAGTCTGTCCAGATTACTGTGTTCTACCAAGGGAAATCTCCTGAGCTGAAAAATGTTTAAACTATGTGTTTGGGGTTTTTTTAATATCACAAGATCACTTCTATTGGTATGATGGTTCCTAGATGTTTCTCTCCAGCCCTTTTGGCTTTACTGCACTGACAGGATTTGAGTTCTGGAAGCTGCTGGGAAAAAATATACTGAAGGCCCCTGGGAATATAATCCTCTCCTTCTGGTTCTGCAACAGCTCCTCTGTCTTTTTTTTTAATTTTTTTTTTTTTTTTGACATATGAGCCCAAATCACAGGGGATTGCTGAGATGGTGAGGGCAACTGGAAAAGGAGGAACAACTTAGTAGGCAATGGCTGCACAGGAGGGTTTTAAAAATTTTTCTTATCTCCATGCTATTATCTACACCACCAGATCCTCTTAGATCTTGTCAAAAATGGGTCTCTCTCAGGAATTCATCCCCTGGTGTATTATATTTTTGATGGTTGAATTGCCCTTAAGAGATTAAGATTTTTACTCTTACTGCCATGAGGATGGGATGTGGGAGGAAGCTGGAAGGACAGGGGAACACATCCTTTTGGATGACATGTTTTTGGGCATTGCTGAGGGTCCCTGGGTGCTGGTGTGGAGGAGTTTGGCTCAACCCCTCAATCCCATGTGTCCTCTGCAGAAGATAATCTGTGCCTGGAGGGCGATGTCAGCATTTCCCAAGGTCCCTTAACACTCTGCTCTCTGCCACTGTTGTTGGGATCATATTCCACTCCTGCATGAAAAGCAGAATAGGCCTGTGAACTAATGGAAGGCTGGATCTCTGGGGAGCAATAAACCTCCAGGGTTTGCAAGGGGTATAAACATACCCTTTACTTTTTTTTTTTCTTTTTATATTGTGAAAAATTGAAAGAGTTTAACTTTTTTTTTTTTCCCTGTGAGGAATACATTAACTAATAACTTAAACCCCAGGGTACATGCTGGTACTTTCTTAGACAAGAAGAGGAAGATCAGTATTAAATGCAGTTTGAAATAATCTAAGAGGTATGTGTAAGGAAAGCAGGAACAAAGCAAATGACAGTAATATAAAGTATTGAAATGGGCTACAAAAAAAGACCAAAGAGTCCTTATACAAAAACCAACAGGAGGAAACACTTGAACTACCATCTTGGAGCACAATTGCCAGAAAGTGATTCTGCAATACTCTGTACAAGGCACCTCATTTCTGTGTGCCCAGGGCTGCTGCAGACTCTGCTGTGAGCAGGGTGGGACCACAGCTGTCCATGGGAAATGAAAAAGAGATGATTTGCTGCAATCAGAGGAGCCTGATGGAAACACCAGCAAGGCATTTGGTGCACTGAGGCTTTTCCATCACTGGCCAACCTCTGTGGGCTGTGAACAGGTCTAAGGCTTTGGAATAGTTTAGCCATCTCTAAAGGGCTGTAGAGGTTTTATCCACTTCAGCTCTCTAAGCCTTTAGTGCCAAATCCTTGTCCCTTGTAAGTCCCCAACAAAATCACCAGTAGTTTCAATGGGTGCAGGATTGGGTCCCTGGAGCACTTTAAGTAATTTAAACCACTCTAAATCCTCGAAGCAGCTTAAGTGATAAGCTACTTGTTCCAGAGTTTTCAGCTTGCAGACCTAGCTTGTAAAATACTCCAGGCAGCTCACCATGCACTTGACTGTGAGCACACCCAGATGGGTTGCTTTGGAACACAGAGATAACATGGTGAGACCTTGTTATCAAACTCTCAGAATGGTTTACTTCTGGAGAAGGCAGGACTTTTGTTATTTTTTAAGCATAGTAAATAACTTCCAACAGCTCGCAGGCTGAGATGCTGCTCCCTGTGCTCAGGCAGGAGAGATGGTGCCAAAGGCTTTGGATTCAGACCCTGCTGGTGATGCCATTTGCTGCTACACTCCCAGCCAGCCTTTGTGATATCAGGAGCACCAGGGGCTTGTAATGTACTCTGATTTTGAATGATGATTGGAAAATAGGATAAATCTGGGAAACGTTTCACAAAAACCCTTCTGTAAACAAGTGCCTTTGAATGACAGACCTTTAAGGAAACCTGTGGCCCTCAAACCAAGCAGCCTGGAAGTTTCCCAGTGAAAAAACATCCTGCGAAGCTCCCTGAGCCTTTGCTAACAGCATTGGTGAGACTTCCCCTCCCTCCCAGGACTGGTATTTCTGGGCCAGGTGAGGCACCATTGCAGGAGGGAGGTTGAGTCCTGAAGCTGCTGCAACCCACAACCAAGGGCTCTTGTTTTCCAGAGAAATGGCTGTACTTGCAACACCTCTTCCATCTTGTGGGTTAGGAGGGAAACCAGGACCCTCCAGGGTGTCCTCATGGTGCATGGGCAGTTATAAACCCTAATTATTAACGTTTATCTGAATTAATGTCCTCACTTCCAAATTAAGTTTGACCTCAAGTATATTGTGGTAGAACTGAATGTCTTTGTGGCTGTCGGGAGACAAACACCTTGGTGGCATTTGGAGGTCAACACTTTTCACCTCATGGGGAAAAGCACTTCTGCTCCCCAACCCTAATTCTACATGACACAATGCCTCCTTCTCTTTGTATCAGAAGTTTTAAGGGAGAAGCAGCTCTTCCTGAAATTTGCAGAGGAGGAGGGAGAGGGCAACAGTTAGAGACAAAACCACAAATGTTTCTGCAAGCTGATGATAAACTTCAGTGCCTGCAGGTTAGAGAAAGGTATAAATCAGAAATATTGCCACTTTCTCCAAGCCCTGGGAGAAAAAGTGGCCAAGCACTGAGGGGAAAAGGATTTTCCATCTGCAGCAGTTGCAGCCACTTTTGAAGTCCTAGCAGATAATCAAGCAGCATTTGGACAGGACTGCTGTAAACAGGTCTCTGAAGGGAAAGGGAGGTAGAGGAGCCAGACAAATTTCACTGCATTCCCATCCTTCCATTTGCATGACAGCACCTGTTTCACACTTGTCTTTTCATCTATTTTTTGCAGATCTGCAAATCAAGGCAATTGTGGCCAGGCCTAGTCAAGGGGATATTTTAGGGAACTTATTAAGTCTTGCTGAAATCACAGCAGTTTGCTACTTAGGGCATAATGAAAGAGGCTGAGATGTTGTCTGAGGCTTTAGCCAAGCTGTCTCCCTGGAGATGGATATTTTCCTTCCCTGCAGAAGATTCAGCATTCCTGCAGTAATGTGGGAGGCTCTGATAGTGCCCAGCTCACATCTCAGAGTGCTCCAGGAGCAGATACAAAAACTGCAGCTCTCCCTTGGCTACCACAGCATGAAATCTCTGTTAGCTCTGCTGTACAGGACCATTCCTACACCACCTCAGGAGGTCTTCTGGCTTCCAGCCCATCTTTCCTCCACTGCTGGTCCAACCTCCTTTCTTCCTCTGACTCCTACTAACTTGAAGACACTAGAAAATTACCTCCCAATCCTATATACACCTCTGCTGCCTCTCTTTTCCCCTTTATCTTTCCTCCCCAGCACATTCATTACCTCCAGCCTTCTTGCTGTCCTGTTTCCATCAGCCTCTCCTGTTCAAACTCTCCTGGGTGTCTAGATAAATATCACATACTGAATTACAGCTGCAGACCAGAGCCCAAGACACCTGGTCTGATTCCTGCCAGTGTTCATGAGCTTTTGCAGTTCTGATGCTCCTTTCCCATCTATGAGCTAAAGCTGGAAAAAATATTAATAGGGGCCATGTGTATCTTGGATTCAGGTCACCATATAAATCCAAGGTATGATTGCTGTTAACCTCTTCTGTGAGAAGTTGAACTGGCCAAATTTTCTGGTGGAGGCCATTGGCTGCCCTTCTTGGCTGTAACATATGGCATTTTCCCTGAAGTTATTCCCCCCCTTTTCTCTCCCAGGCTGTGGTGTGCTTGGCATGGGAGCTGCAATCCATGCAATATTATTATTAGGCAATAAACAGTGTCAGTGAATGATTTAAACCCAGGCAGAGCTGCTGATATTGATTTTTTTTAAAGCTCTGTAAAGAATTGCATGGAGTTTTTATTTTTTTTAATGGGAATTATTAGGTCATCCATGGGGGAATCTTCAAAAGTAGCCCCCCTGCAACAAGGCAAATAGTGAAGCTTTTGATTTACAGCTCTCTTGGGGCTCCATGCCCTGGGCTGCCACTGCCAGCAGCTCTGGTAGGGAGAAGGCAGTGGCTCTGGGGGTGCAATTTCTCTAATTTCCCCCCTATAATGAAAACAAAACTGCTTCTGGGAGGAGCAGAGAGTGAAGCCTGCAGAGGGGATGAGGAACAGACTGTGCAGACACTGATGGATGCTGTAATATTGTCTGCTCTCCTCCCTGGAGTTTCCTGTGCTGAACAGCTCCTGGCAGAGTCCTTCCTCTTCTCCTGCCTGCTCTCCAGACCCAGTGACCTCTCTTTTCCTTTCTCACTTTCTTCATGTCCCTTTAAACCATCCCTGCTGGCCTGATGTTTCCAGCCCTCCTCTTTCTGATTCTCACATCCTATCTCCACATCTCATTAGTCCTTCAGGATGGAGAGCAATCCCCCTGACCTTCCTTAACAAGCAAACCTGCACTGGCAGACTTTGTTCTGGATGAAGAATACTCACACCTCTTCAACTCATGCTTTACACCAGGTGCCTTCCACCTTTCAAGCTCACAGCCTTCCAGGAGGTGAGAACCTCTGCCAAAAATCTGATAACCAGCAGGCTGGTTGAGCGAGGGCTCTTTAACCATCACTGTTATCTCCAAAGCACTTGTCTAAGTGGGGTGCCTCTTACCCTCTGACTCTTGTCCCTAAAGTCTAATAAAATACAAGAAATCCACTTTGCATTCAGATGTTCTCTGTTCAGATTAATTTACAGTTTTCTTTTTTTTTTCCTGTGCAGAGAGATAAAGAAACATTGCAGAAAAATGCCTAAGGTATATATGGGAATTGGATCCCCAACCCTTATTAGAAGTCAGGAAAACTGGTGCCTAAGAGTGGTTCATGTCTTTGAAACTCCTTTTGATTTCAGGAGGAGGCAAAAATTAGTGTCTCCTCCTGCATTGAAATGTCTTGGTGAAGACAGAAGAGATCCAGCTTTCAACACACCTTTGTAACTTAAGAACATTGAACAGAGATTTAGAAACCAAATCCCATTTCAACAGTCATCTACACACCTCCAGGTCCAGCTTGGAAAACTGCTCAGGAGGTGTCTCTGCACATGCAAGCTTCTCATCCTGCATGGCTTTTGGAATGTAAAATCTAATGCCCTGGAAAGCAGTGATCCTCTGGGTGTTGGATGTAATCTCCTGGATGCTGTCCTTTGCGCCGATGAATGGCAAAAAATAAATATAAGCTCCTTTGCAGAGCAAGATATCTGAAAAGCAGGCCTAAAGCCCAGACTGTGAGCAAAGCTGGTGAGAATTTGAGTTCTGCACGTGTGGAGAGAGGAGTGGGAATACAGGATCAGGAAACAGGAGCAGCAGAAAACTCCTGACAACACCACACAAAAGAAGAGAGACCTGAGTCTCTGTGGCCAGAGACACTTGCAGTTCCCAGGGGTCACTTGAAAAGAAGCCTTTTGTAATATGGAGTTAATTTAATTAATCTCAAAACAAATCAGAAGAAAAAAATCACTGCCAGCTATGTTGCTTCTAAATAAGGATTTCAATGGGCCAAGATTTAGCATCCTTTATAGACCCATCTGCCTAAAGGCCTGTATCTTATCTGATCATTTCCATGGCAACAGCTCTGGGATTAGAAAAGGATGAATGTTTAGGAATAGTTGCTGGAATTTCATGGAAGATGATGAATTGAGGATTATTTCACTACCTACGTGTTACCATGGAAATGCACATTTACAAATTGCACAGGATTTAAAACCCCACCATTATTAGTACAAATTGGTGCTGCTTTTTGAAGGAGCTCCAGGAGCAGAAGGTTCCTCTCACCTCTCCAGCCCCACTGAGCACATCCACGATTGGAATGGGTGAGAAAGGAAGGAGAAACAAGTGTCAGGTCTTGGACCCAATTTCTCTTACCAAACAACCTCATAAATGAAACCCAGGTGAGGAAAAAGGGTTAAAAATAAGTGTACTTTACACACAGGAAAGCCACCAATCAAACCCATCCCATCCCCCCATATAGATACACTTAAGGGAATTTTATAAATGTTTGAACAGGTTTTTGAATTACCACATGTGACATCGTGACTTAGAAGACTTTCAGTCTTGCAAACCTAAGGTCATTTTTAAGACTGTTTGTATTGCTTTTGCGAAGTTCTCGTTTTAAGTGTGAAACAAATCTACACAGTCTGCTTTGTAAGCTATTCATAAAATATTCCATATTTTAGCAACCTGCTCATCCCTACCTCCAGGACTGAAGTAGGACTCGAGACTAACTCTTACCAAAGCCTTGAAAAACATCTTTGAAGCCCAGAGCAAAAAAACAGGCAGAGAAATATTCCCCATCCACACATAAACCGTGAAAATTCATAGGGTCAGATAAATAACTGCTGGAAATTCTTTTATCACAGACGCACCTGTTCTTCATAGGGCCTGAGGAAGCATCTTACCATAGAAACAACTACAAATATCAAAATAAAGAATGGCATAATAACTCCAAGAAGGCTACTGCAGCTGATCCCTAAATTTAATCTAAAGGGGCCAGAGCATCTTTGAAGCAAAACTGAAGATTTGCAGTAGCTGGAAAAGGAATTGTTATTAATTTTATTTTGTATATCAGGAAACTGAATCCAGAGAAGCTACCCTGAGGGTCAGCAGCCTGGCTGAGGAGGGGGCATTACACAAAACTGACTGGTATTTGCTGGTTATAAACCTTCAGTGAGGGATGGGATAGTGATGCAGGTGCAAGGATCTCCTTGGGAGAAGCAAAGATGTCCTCTAAGGAGCTGGGTGGCTGAGACAGCTCCAAAACAAATCCATCTGCACTGACAGTCCTGTCAACAAGTCTGTATTTCAGCTGACATCCCCACTGCCTAAAACTGGGCAGAAACACCCAGGGTGAGGTGTTTCTAAGTGAGGGCAACTTCTGCTCATCCAGCCACCACTTTGCACTCTGTTATTCCTCATGGCCTTTCATGGATCCTGGGCTTGCTGCAAATACACCCTGATGATCCAAGAAGCTGTGCTGGCTGTCTCAGTGACCTGGAAACAGAATGGAGGGAGAAGAGTTTCCCCACGGATGGCAGAAGAGGTACATCAGCTCACACCCTCTGCAGACATGCCTGTGCTGCATTTTTGGTGTTGAGAACAAGTCAAACCCCAAGAACACAGAGGCTCTGCAGCCACATTTCCCACTTGACTTTCCCACAACAGGGTGAAGCACTCAGTGGTGACCCAGGCATGAAGCTAGCTGTCATTTGTGGAAAATATCATGGTGTGGAGCTCATCTGTCCTTTTTACTGAGGAAGTCACTGCAATGCAGCACCTTTGCAGAGCTCAGCATCCTCCCAAACCCACTGCTATGTGGAGTAGAGACCCTAATCCCTGGGTTTAGTGACAGATTTGGGTGTTGACATTGCATTACACCTAGCAACAATTTATGATGGGTTTTTTCCTATGCTCTCCCTTCCCAGGTCTTTTTTTGCAATCTTTTTGCTTTCTTAAGCTACTTTTTTTCTCTCATTTGATTGTTTTTATTTTTTATTTTTTGTCTATGGGACAAATGACTTGTGGGCTGTGCCTCTCTAGGAAAAACAGAGGTTAGATCTCCCCACCTGCCTGAAAGCCCTGCTCCCACCACTTCCACATTCAACATCCTGCAGACTTCCTCATGAGCAATTAGGAAATTGCTGGAGCAGTCAGAGCTGCAAAGAGGCAGCGAGGATGCATGGCATCTTCCCAAGGGTGAGAAAATCAGAAGTGAATCAGCTTCATAGAAAACCTCCACCCTTTCCTCTAAGATAAGCCTCACAGCTGGACACAGCCAGAGACAATGAAGGAAAACAGCCTGGCTGAGGTGGGGTTTCCTCCTGCCCTCGGTGCTGACCTCTGGAATGGCATTTCCCAAGGGAGAAAGCCCCTGGCTGGCTCCTCTGCCCCACTTGGACATGCTCAGATATTCAATGGATATCTGAGCCACTGCCTTATCCCAGAGTCCAGCCAGCCACTGAGACCTAAACCCACTCCCTGCTTCAATGTCACTGAGCACAGCTCCCTCTGAGGAAGCTGTACAAGGTTTGAGGTGTACAGGGGGAGAGAAATCCTTGCAGCAATGAGGTTTTGCCCGTGGCACCCCACCACCCACTGCCAGGGGGGGAAAGGGAGTGAGCAGCAAGACAAATTCCTTGCACACTTGTCCATTGACAGCTCTATTTTTGGCTGCTACAAGCTGGAGTGCCACAGAAAAAAAAAAAAGCCTCATTAAAACTCAAGCAATGAGATTCTTCTGATTTTCTTAGCAGTTTGATGACAATTTCTAGCTGCTGAAGTTTCAATATTATAGGGCAATAAAAAGGATATTTTGAGGGTGGGGGGAGCAGTCAACAGCTTGAAGAGCCTTTTCCTCCAGTCGTGCTCAGATAAAATGTTTGTAACTTTCCACACAGATTTCAATTACTGAAAACATTGGATTTGAAATCAAACCAGGAGGCAAACTATCTTAAGGATGAGGGGCTTTTCTCTGCTCATAGCAGGGGTTTGTGACCAGCTTGAACCCAGCCATATCTGCCAAAGACTTCTTCAATTCTTGGGCAAGGTCTTTCATCTCAGTGTCATACACACCATGAGACACAAAATCCTCCTTTAGTTACATGCAGATAAATAAGCAAATCTCCCTTGCCTGTGAGTTGCTTTGTGCAGAAAAGATCTGGGATGAAAACAAACATTTCCACATGAAGAGAAGGTGATCAAATACCTCTAAGATGTTTAACCTTGGAAGATGAAAGAGTTCCCCAGTTGTTGTCACCTTCCCTAAGTCGTTATCAGAGCAATTATGTGTGATTTAGTAGTTTGCTCTGTTGCAACACAATTTTCTATATTGTCTGAAATGATAAATGGAACTGCAGGCCTGGCCCCTGTATGACTTCTTTGAATCTGCTGCATGGGACAGGTGAGAAATATTGCAGCAGCAAAAAAAAAAAAAAAAAAGAAAAAAGTGCTGGATGATACATGGGAATGAGCTGATTCCTGCAGTTTTCCCTATGTGTCCTTAGCAGTCAGGAAATCATCAAGAGGTCAAGAAGTTATCCACAGGTAAAATGGGAAAGCTGTCTCTGCCACTGTTGAACAGATGGGATCAGGGTGCAGCTTGGGCACAGCATTTCTCCTTATCTGCCCTGTATTTCTGAGGCAGCTTCAGGGATTTGTTTCTCCATTTCTTAGCAATTTGGAATTTAAAAATAACTCCCAAGTTCTATTTGTTCCTTTGGAGTCCTCAGGACACCACTGCAAGCTTTCCCTCTCAGCCAAAAGTGCTCAAAATATCCTTTCTTTTTCTATTTTTTTTTTAATGAGATAGCATTCCCAATGTATCATAACTCCAGGAGCTGGATCCTACTACAAATTCCAATGCTCAGGATAGAAATGCTGCAGATTCCCAGCTCTGGTAACCTGAATCAAAGAAAGCCCTCCCTGAATGACCTAGAGACTTCCAGCAATGCAGAACAGACAGGGTTTGGTTTTGGAAGCAACAAAGACATTTGGCAGGAAAGAACAACCACCTTGAGGTTTACAACTGCAAGTTTTCTTCCTTTCAAACACAGACCTCGTGCATCCCACTGCAGGTTTCCTGTACTAGTAACACTCCCACAGATTTTGGATTACTACTGCAAAACAGTCACACCACCACAGGAATGACTCTACAGTATTTTGAGGTCCTTTACATCCATGCAGAGAATCTGTTACACTTAGACAGTAGATTTTTGTACCTACATGAACACATATGATTATACAAGAGTGGGGATACAGAAGCCAGGGACTGCAGAGAATTGCTGTGTTCACTGATGAAGTACAAATCGAGCTTATAACTCAGAAGTGAAAAGTCCCTGATTGATTCTTCGGGAGAGCAAGAGCAAAAGAGGATGTGGGGGTGAAACACACCTCCCAGGAAAGCCAAAACACACTGCAGGTTGCTTTGCAGTGCTAGAGGCAAATAGAAGAAATCAAAGGCAGTAATAAGAGCTCCCACTGGAATGAATGGCAAAGCTCCTGGTGACATTGGGAATGCTCAGTTAAAAAAATAACAATAAAAAAAGTCAACCCAAGCCTTGCCCTTTTTTTTTTTTTTTTTTTGTTTTGTTTTCCCCTTTCTGTATAATTCCAAAATAGCCCTAGGAAGTAGAAGAAACATGACTCAAAGACAGACTTTTCCTCTTAAGGCCCGACTTCCTTCCTTGAACAGTTTGGAGAAATTTCAGCCACACATCTTTCTGAGCAAGGGCTTTATTTGAAGCTCTGCTATTGTTAGGAAAAACCCACCAAAAAGCCTTTGGCCTCTACAACAGACATCCTGAGTCAGACAGGTCAGGCACAGAGTTCAGGATTTTGTTCTTTTTAGGATGCTATTGTATCCAAGAAAGCAGGATGTGAGACTTGCCCTGGCCTTTCGCTCTTCAGCAAGAGGCAGGGATTCTGCAAGAGGATATTCTGGCACAGGCAGTAAGTTTAGACACAAAAGCCAGCACAGGCAGTGTTTGCTGGCACACTTTGTCATTTGGGCTGCACAGCCAGGCTCCACCTGAAATGAGAGAGGACAGGAGCACCACAGTGCAGACATCCATCCCCAGCTGGGGGTGAGCATCCTCCCTGGGGTGTATAAACAGCTCTGGACAGATCCACTGAAGGAAAAAAGTGGATGAGTTCAAGAGTTTCTAACAGACCTGGTTTGGGGTGAGGACTTTTTTTGGCAGTAAGGCTTAAGCCATTTCTGAATTATTACTAAAATATCTTCATTTTTGTAGTGAAGACCTTGATTTGGAAGAGAGGTTGGAAGCCTTTAAACAGTGTCTTCAAGCTCGGGAGAAGACAAAGATAGCATTTCAGCAGGCATGCAAGGTTTCAGAGAGCACAGGTATTTCCCATTCCTCTTACAGACAACTCACTTTTTTCTTTATTTATTACTTTTGGTGTCAATTCATCCTCCTAGTCAGGCCAGAAGGCACATCACAGGGGAGCTGGAGCTGCTCTGAAGGAGCAGCAGCTGGGGGCAGTGGCTGACTTGTCTCTGCACAGGGAATCCCCAGCATTTACATCTCTGAGACTGAGCAAATGTTAATTTCCACAGGCAGGTTAAATTCTCCATAAGTTAAGAAGACAAGTAATATACTGTCTCAAGGGCTCTAATTCACCTGCAAGTGTGACACCAAGCAGAATTACACCAGTCAAATACAAAGTGCTGTCTCCTATTTTGCCCAGCAATTCTGGTCCTTTTCTCATTTTCTCTCTGTTCATGTGGGCTTCTCAATTCCCCCAAATGGCAACTCCACCAAAGGGCAAAATTTTATCCTTTAAAGGATAAAATCCAGTTGGCAGAATCCAGTGGTTGTAGGAATAGCAAAATTAAATTCTGGTCAGCAAAACTTCCTAAAAAGGTACAGAAATCAGGAAAACCTTATGTTTTTCAAGTCATAGCTCTTACTCCAGCCTGCTAGGTTATGTGACCCTCGACTCAAGATCACAGCCAAGCACAAGGATGCTGTAAATAAAATATCACATTGTTCAAGCTAAAAAAGCCTCTGGATGCCATTCCCAGCCAGCCATAGTCATTACAGGCTCTGAGAAAAGCTGGATCCTCATAGAAAATGCCCAAAAGATGCAATAAAAGGCCTAGCAAAGGACACCAGAGAGAACCTGGAGTCTTACTTTCCTGAAGTTGAGAAATCCCTAGGAGACTCTGCAGTGATGCTATTACCCCAAACCAATCCCAAATCACTTGCCTAACGCTGGTAATTACTGTGCCTTTTGATTTATAAGTTATCTCACAGGCTGTGACAGGTCAAGGTCACTTTGGAGTGATAACTGCATCTAATTGCAGCAGTTTGTCACTTGTTGGGGAGGAGCAGAGGTCACCTCAGGTTAGCAAAGCATCACCAGATGCAGGTTTGGAAGGTGCCATCTGTCAGCAGAGCTGTGTGCAGCCACTGCACTTCCCCTGCAGGCATCAGCACCGAGGTGTGGGCATTGGGCAGATGCCCACAGGTCCCTGTGCAGCTCCTGGGATGCTCAGTGTCCCAGAGGCACCTGAACAGGGTGGCACTGTGATGGGAACAGACATCCTGCACTGCTAAACCTCCAGAGGCTGCCTCTGCCACTCTCACTTTGCTTTAACATTGCATCTCTGCCTCTTTGTGTGTCCCTTGGTGCAAAGGGAGTTGGAAATGAAGAGTCAGATCTAGTCCTGTACCAGATGTCTTTCCTGCACAGCCCAGAGTGGGTATTAGTTTTGAGAATAACAACTTAGGCTGGGTCTTTGGCCCTTGCTCCCTGCTGCCCTGGAGAGTTTGGATGCTGTGAGGAATCAGTTAACACAGACTAGAGGGAACAAAACCTTTGAGATCAGGGCTACAATCATCTGGATTTAATTTTTTTACCATAAAGGATATAGTTTACTATGAAATCAGCAAAATATGGAGGTATCACAGCAATGAATCTGTCAGTGCTTCCCTAGATCTGGATCAGGAGAAGAGGGTTACTTCTTCCCCAGAACTGGGGCTTTTGGCTTTGTTCCCTGCTGTGGAACAGAAGCATAGATCCAGAACATCTCAGGGGCTCCAAGAACAACTCCAAAGTGTTAAAACAGCTTTGGTACAAAAATAAGTCATCTTGATATTGCTGAAGTACTGAGTGAGCAAACAGGGAAGAGCAGGGTAGTGGGATTTTTCCTCTTCACATCAATTTTTCAGTGCCTTTTTTTTCCTTCCTAGAAATACTTCAAAAAAGAAAACAAACAAGCCATTCTCACAGCTGAGGTGCCAGTCCTCAACCCTGTTATTTAGAACTAATATAGTTTCAGTTTCATAAAATTCAGTGAAAGGTACTTGGAACTTTGGATAAGTAGTATTTGGAAAAAAGCATTTATTTTTCAGTTCCCAGTAATTTTTTTATTCCAAACACTCACTTCTGTTTTGCAGTTGCACTGGTGTTGTGCTGAAGAAACATGAACACTGATTGCAAAGAGCAATTATCTGAGCTTTCCACAGCAAGGCAAATCTAATGCTGAGTGTAGGATTTGTATCTCTACAATGGTTCACTTGTATTATACCATATCTCCTTGCAATGCCACACAGAGTGCTCAAAAACTTCCTTCTGGGTGGGTAGAGAAACTGAGTCATGCAAAATAATTGCTATTTAACTCTGTATTCAGCAAGGCATTTAATGAGGTGCTTAAGCCATTCTGTTTCATAAAGCATTTAGGATGTCCTGTATGGGATAAGCCATCAAATTGTCAGTTGAAAAATGTATTTTCCAAAGCACTGAGCACTTGGGAAGCTTCAACTGAAGTCAAGTGTGGCCTTTAAGATAAATCTCATCTTTTTGTTTCCAGCCTTGTATTTCTACTGTAGTGAAGTGAAGAGGTGAAAGCACAGTGAGCCTAGCAGGGTTTTTCCAAAGTTTGAGGGCAGGGAAGAACACCACCAAGAGAAATCCAAATTCAGCTGTAGAAAGTCTGCTATCCAGGTAAGCACAAAAGGCTTTTTCTGATCTGAATGGTGATATGAACCTAGAATCACAGAATATCCTGAGCTGGAAGGGACCCACAAGGATCAAAATACAGCTCCTGCCCTTGCACAGGACAGCCTCAAAACAGGAAAGAAAAAGGAAAAGCAAAACTCCCTTTTACCAGGCTTTAAACCTGGAGAGTTCACTCCAGCTTTTCCTTATTCTGTCAAGTCAAGCAGAGCCTAATTCAGAAGTTCCATCTTTCAGCAACCTCATATTTCTTCAGTAAACACACCACAGGGTGATGGGCCTCTACAGAGTAATAGTATTTTCTCCAAGATGATAACTCTGCAACTAAGCACAGCCTATATCCTCTTTTAAAATATCAGATGGGTAAAATAACCCCCAAATTTTATTTGTCACTATCAAACAAGACAGTGTTTGCACACTTGGGAATAAAGTGAAGGCAATTAACTTTTCATATACTTGAAAAGATGTTCCACTGCCACCTGATTACTTTATCTTCATTATTTTTAGCTGTAGAATTATGTAAATAGCAATTTAGAGAGCCCAGAGGATTGCAAAGATTCAGTTTAATGACTTGTAATTGTTTAATTGGACTGTAAACTGGCCCCTGCAGGGAGTTGAGCACAGGTACAAGTGTTACTTCATGTCCCTACCAAAATTTGCTAATTGCCAGCTTTTGTGTCAGCAACAGCTCCTAAGCTCTCCCAGCAGCACAGCAGTTCAGCTCTGCTGAGGATTGAACCTGCAGGAAGGTCAGCTGGGGAATGGATTGCAGTGCCTGTAGCTTCAGACTGGATTTGGGGGAATTCACAGGCACAGAATCCAACCACAGACTGAATTCTACGAGCAGGGGGCAGCATGTGAGGGGAAAACGCCATTGTTAGTGAGAAAGAGAGAGGTTTAGCTCACTTATGTCACAGATTCCATTGTATAGAAACATCACCCAGTTATTTAAAAAAGGAGGAGCATGTTAGACCAATTTCTGGGAGATGCACCCAGGACTGTGGAGATGTGCTGTGACAAATCCAACTCAAAACAGAAGAGATATTTCCTAGATGCTGGCCGAGAGCCCTCTAAAAGAGAAGCCCCTAGGTTCTCCACAGAAGCAGCAAGGAAATCAAACCTCAATCAAACCAGGGACAGGGCTTTGAGCTGAGACAAGTTCTTCCTTGCACAGGAAGCAAGCCCAAACCATCTTCTCTGCCCTCCCAGAAAGGAGGAATGGGGCAAGGAGACAAACCACTGCAAAAGGGCTGCAGATGTCTGGAGGAAAAAAAGGCCAGAGAATGTGAGGTTATTCCTGCAGCAAGGCTAACTGGCTTGACAAATGAAACAGAATGGAAAGTGTTGACTCTGCTCTGCTCTCCAGCCGCCTCTCCCTTGGTCATTTCATTTGCCCTTCTTCCTCTCAACAAAATAAAATGAAATGCATATTTTACTGTAAGCTTCTTTACAGTGCAGGCTGCAAGAGGCTTGAGGACTTCCCTAGGGGGAATGAGCTAACCAGTGATTGCTTCATCCTTTAATTCCAAAGGCCAGGGACTTTCATTTTCAATTTCCTTTTATCCAGGGTTTCTTATTATGTTCAGGTTGCTCCTCCACACCCTTTGCTGAGTGACAAGCGTGTGCTGGAAGGTGACAGACAGACACCATGTGTGTGGCCAGTGGCAGAATGAACATCTCAAAAGCTGCTTTGCAAATGGAAAGATCTTGATGAGTTTCTGGATTGTCTGATAAGGTTTGTCTTTTTTGAGCCACACAGCTGGGCATCTCACTGTCAAATGGGATTTAAAATGCCACTCAAAAGCATTGAGGGTAGCAAGAGGTCAAGTGTGGGGAGGTTATCAATACCCTGTAACCAGTTTTTATTAAACATAAAGTAGAGCTGGTGGTTATGGTGCTGATGGTCTTCCTGGGACTTTATGATGTCCCTATTTTCATCCTCTGGCTGGATAGAACAGGGCAAGGGAAATATGCCATAGGGATAACAGGGTTCAATCCTTGGCTATCTGCCTCTCCAGAGCATTTTCCTTTTCAAACTACGCATCTTTGCCAAGCATATATTATCCCAAAATATGTGACAAGTTAGCTCCTGCTGCAGCCTGGCTGAGGCACTTCAGACTCTCCCAACAGGAGGCTGCAGAATCCCTACCCAGCAGAGCCCACCTTCCTTCCTTCCTGCAGGAAGCAGCATTAGAATTTACATAAAAGCAGAACAACCAGAACAACTTTATACCATTCAGTGAACCTGTCCTTAAATCCCTTATTGGCCAGGCAGGCCAAGCCTAAAGACACTGTGCTTGGCTCAAAGACAACCAGAAAACTCCCCTCTGTAAATTCTTGTGACAGACTTCTGGCTCTGAGCTGAGGTGTTGACAGAAGACCATCACCCACTGCAGTGCCAGAAGATGTCACACACATGCCATCACCTCCCTGTGTCAGTCCTGATTAGCAACAAGTCTTCTTATCAGGTGGGTTAATCAGCTGTTAACCTCTAGTTAGAGATTGGGTTTTTTCCTCCCTCTAAGATATCAGAGCCCTTTAAAATTTATTCCATTCAAGAGTAATATTCTCAGGAGTGTTTTGATACTAACAGAGTATTAGAAAGTCTTGACTGTCAGACAATACTCTGCTGAGATGTTTATCCAGCAGGTTCTGGGACAGAACCACTAGAAAACCAGCATTGCAGACTGTTCATTTGAAAGGGCAATATAGTCCAATCCTGAACAATTAATTATGTAGTATATATATGCATGTACATTTATATGGACATACCCAATGAAAGTGTAATTTTATGGGAGTTAGTGTATTTCCCTGTTGGCTTAAGTTAAGCAGGGGTCAGCATCAGCCTCATTTGCTGTCTCCAGAAGCTCCCAGGCATGGCGTAAATATGCAGAGAGGAGTTCTTATTGAATGTTCTTCCATAATTAATTCTCAAATTTTGTTGCCTGATCATCATGCAATTATTTGTAAAACAAAAAAGGAAGATACAATCAAATTGTATTTCCATGAAGATACATTACATCTATTATTTTATGTTTAAGCAATAATTGAATATGTGAAGAGCTAATCATTGTGAGACACTGAAAACATCTGCAGCCCAAAACCTGAAGTGCTTTCTGTTTCAGTTCAGAGAATCTTGGACTTTCCCTGTATGTGGGAAGTGTTTTTAAATTCCTTTTGTTTCCCACTTTAAACATATTGTAATTATAAACACATTGACTTGTTGTGTGTTTTAAGGAGATGTCAATTAAGTCCAGAATATTTTGCTTCAGATTTTCAGGCCTTTAAATATTTCAGTCAGAATATTGGAAAGCCCAAGAAAACCCTGAGCTTTTTTCAGCCTTCATTAGCACTCTCCAGCCTAATTCTCAGTGTAACTGAAGAGACTTTAACCAGCAAGGGCAGAGGAAGGACACCATCCAGTAAATGTGTAGAAATGTGTTCTGCCTTCCAGCTCTGCCCTCTCCCATGGCTCTGGACCTGTTAGATAGAGCTGAAGAGCCAAACTTAGCTGGAGCCCACCTGGCTCAGCCTGGATTAATGCCACAATCAAGCCAGCAACATTTTTCCTCCAGATCCCTTTCAAGTGCAAACGTTGTGCAAATAAAGAGACCAGAAGTGAAGCTGTTTGGTGGCCAAGTTCACTCCATTTGCTTTCAGCTCTCAATTACAAGCAGCACATCCAGGAGCCAAGTGGCAGGAAAAACAAAAGCAGCCAGCCAAACCCTGCCACCAATTTTCAGAGTATAAATCCTAAACAAGTTAATAGATTTATACCACTATAATCCCTTTGTGAATGATCAAAATAGGAACAAAAGGATGAGCTCTTCCATTCTTTTCATCACTAAATCAGAAACAACTGGGGAGCTCATCAAAATGGTGCTGCACACTAACACAGCAGAGGATCTGCTCCACTTTCACAGTTCCCAAGCTCTGTGACACCTCCAGAGTCCCTGTGCTGAGCTGAGCCTGCCAGGGTCACTGGCAAGACTCACAGAGAAGCCATCTAATTGAAATTATTCTGGTTTCATTAAGTGAAAGGGGAGGAAATGGACAGACTGCAGCCATCTCTGTCTCACCTGTGCAAGCCTTTCAGTTTCTAGCACCATTTCCTGATCTGTTCTTGAGCTCCTGACCCAGCAGAAGCTGCACTTCAGTGGGAAAGTGCTGCCCTAAGAGCACTGGCATTAAGTCCTACAGGGACTACAATCACCAAGATCCTCACTAATCAGCAGTGGAGTGTAACTGCTAATTCCTCAAGGTTCTGTGGCTGCACATGTGCTCAGATTTCTTACAACAGGCCAGTGCAGCTGCATTTCAGGGAGCAATAAACCGAGGAGTAATGAAGGTTATTCCATTTTTCCATCTCAGATCAAATCCTTGATCATTCTAGCTTAGGACAAAACTGGCTCACTGATGCAGACTCCTGATATTTTTGGTCAAACAGCCATGATGCACCATCTTGCAGTGTTTACACAGAAGCAGGCCTGCATGGCAAGGCAGTTCCCTGAAGCATAAGATTTGATTAACCTCGTTAGCTTGCCTTGCAGAGCTGCAAATGTTGTTAGACATCATGAAATTATCCAGCCCTGTTTAAAACCCAACCAGAGTATTTGGCCTGCTGACCTCCCCCAGCAACAAATTCCTCAAGTAAAATTAAGCACAGCTTTCACAGCCCAGAGTGGCTCAGTCCCTGATCCCACAAGGCAGCATGTCTTTGAGTTTCAGCTATGGCAGCTCAGGGTTTCTTCTGCCACTTCACCTTTCCCCACTGAGTCCACAAAGACTCCATTTCAGTCCTTAAGAGGTACATCAGTCCAGATTACCATTAAAATTATTAAAGACAATAAGCAGCACTATTAAAACGATCACAGACTGCAAGTGCTTAAAAGGTAAAGATGAAAGAATTAAAAGCATTATTCTCTGAAACCTCTCTCAAAACTATCCAGCATTATTTGGGCTGATGTAAGATTTTATCTGCACTGATATCCAGGAAAACAAAAATAAGACCAGCCAAGCACCCTGGTAATACAAACAGCCATATGTGTGTGTTGACTTAACTGGTATATAATAATGAATTCACTACTGACAAACTTCAGTTCTACTCTAGGTGGAGACCCTGGGAATGCTTCACAAGGCAGAGCAGTAGACCTTGCCTGAGAGCTGGAAAGTTTCTAACCTAAAAAGCAATCCTAGAATTCATAGGAAGTTCACAGCTAGGCTTGATCTGAAGGGTTTTTTCCAACCTAAATGATTGTATACCAACAGTGATAGAGGATTGCAAGCACTAAAAACACTCACAGCTGGACACTTCCACATAACTTGGAGCCAGTTACTCCCCATCTCACTGATTTTCACTCCACAGCTTCCCCACTGATTTCTCCTGGATGCTCCTTTGGGTCCTTCAGAGCTGCCTGTTGCTTTCCCTGACTCACGACTACAATAAGCATTCAAAGCCCTTCTGCTGGAGGAACACACAGTGTCAATTACAGCAACATCATCCTCCTTAATCAAGGTTAATTTCAGTGGGTAATACTTTTCTCTGTTGGAATATTGTCAGGTGGTTTTAGATCTCCAATTTTATATAAATTTAGCCTCTGAATTCTCAAGGAGAGAGTTGCTAAGGTAACCAGAGCCAGCCATATTGCTGTATGTTCTCCCCATGGAGCTTCATTAGGGCCAATCAGTCATTTCCAGGCTAATAGAATAGGTTGCTTTCAGAGATAAGGATACAGCTTTTTATAGTGTCAGTATTTTTATTAAGCATGTTAACCCTTTGCCCTCTTCAGAATCAGGCAGTGGCCCTTTCCTTAGAACTGTAATACCCAAGAAATGGGATTCAGGCAGGCTAATTGCTGACAGTTGAGCACCTAGGGCCAGATCAGAGGAAGTCAGCATGCCTGGAGTATGTTGCCTTGTGATAAGAAAGCCAGGGGTGGTTGGGGATTGTTTTCTGCTGGCAGGGAGCCAGATCAGCTTTATATCCCAGCAGCCAGGCACAAAGGCTGCTTCTGAAATAGATCTGACCTGCATGAACCAAGGGGTTTGGTATATGTATTTCTTGTTCCAGTCTAGACATATGGACTACCTGCTATGTTTGGTCTCTCACGTGGGCCATCATCATCTTTCAGATCTAAGAGCTGCTTTACACCTGTTCACAGAATTTATTAGCAGCTGCTTTAGGACTGCTTGGAAAAAAACCCCACAGATCAATTCCTAGAGAAGAGACCTACAGCTACTTCCCCAGAACCTAGAAATATCCCAAATTTCAGCTAGCCAAAAACAGCACAGCCAAGAAATGCATCTTCTTTAATCAAACAGACTCTGCCTGTTGTTCTAATTGTCCCTGCACCACTCATTAACTATTAAGACCAACTTCAGAATACACATTCTCATTTCATGAGTGCTAGCTTCCAAAATGCATTTTCTCCAAGAGTTTGCAGTCAGTACTAAGAAAACCCCACTGTACCAAGAACAGCTGATGTTTGTGTGAGTCACACTTGCTGATCCATCTCCTCAGTCTGTACCTCCAGCATGGAGCTGCTCCAAGGTGATTTCTTCAGCTCTAAGTAATAACACATTTATCCCTGTGCCTCTTGCTCACTCATAGTATCAGGAACATCTGAGGTGAACATGATCTGACCTCAGTTCTGCAGAAAAATTTTGAGAAAATAGTACTAAGAAAGAAAACACATCTGCTGCCAAAGTGGTAAAAAAAAAAAAAAAAAATCCAACTTAACAGCTTTGTACATCTCACTCTTCATCCAGTAGGACTCCTCCAGAGTCCTGCCTGCAAACCAAAAGCTGCAGTCATAAGACACCAGAAACCCAAAGAAAAAAAAAAAATCTTCCCCTCCTTCCTCCTCCATTAATCTCTCTGGAGATTCCTCCTGGTGCAGAAAGGTACAGTTACACCTCATCACTCCCACTCTCCTGAACATCGTGTCCATCTTACTGAATAATGGATCTAACACTGCAGGCAGGAAGGACAGCATCTGTCAGCTGATACCATGTTTATTGTTTTCCCTTGAAAGAGTCCATTATTGTAGTCCTGTAGCAGGTTCACTTACAGACAAACAGAAGCTTTACTTAAAAAGGCAGGATCTTTTGTGCTGGAGAAGAGACATCTGGGCACTGGCTTATTTTTGTCATCTCATGATTCTTTTTTTGCTGTTATATATTCACTAATAGGATAGGGAAAGCTAATTATGTGGAATTTGAATAAAATTAATGAGATAATGGCAATAACTTCCAAAAGATGCCTGAAAAAAACCTCAGCAGTTGCAGCAAAGTTATTTAATAACCATTTGGGTAAAAACTCTACTTCTCCCAACATGAATTCACAGTCAATACAAGCATATGAAATCAATGAAAATCCGAGCAATCACCATCTATCTGGTTTGAATTAGTTTCTTTGTAATAGAGGTGTGAGGCATGAGCACACATTTGAATACAAGAACAGCAGCAGTGATGGATGATGATACCCAGACAAAAAAAAGCACAATGGGCAAATAATTCTGGTAATTCTTGCCTTTTTGTTCTTCTTTATGACATGGTCTCACTTTCCTCCATGAGCAAAGAAAAGCAGAGGAATCTTCCTCATTACCATTACCCATACTAATGAGAGTGTTTAGCTTGCAAAGCTTGACTGCAGCTGAAGTTACCCAGAGCTCAACTCCAACAGAAAAACCCAGCAAGCTGCAGGGAAGGTGCTCCCAGCCCAAGCTCCAAGGGAATACCTCTCCATTAGTAATCATTAAGCACTGAAGGGGGAAATTAGAAACAGAACCCATTCTGCTTTAGTCCTCTATGCTCAGTTCCCTGATACAATGGCTACCCAGGTTCTCTTTAGCTTCTTTTCATCAGTGCTCCAGCAATCTCCAGACAGGCATGGAAACCCCAGGCAGGCTGCAGCTGCTTGTGGGGAGCAGTTTTGTGAAGCCTCCACTCTCTAGAACTGTCCCCTTCAATAGCATGTGATGGCTTTTCTGCTTTGCAAATCAAAACACCTTTCCAGCAAAGGAAAAAAAATAAAGCAGTAAGAAGGTAAATTAACCCCCTGCAGGAAAAATCTGTGTTCCTGGGCCTGAACATCTGCCTTGCCTGCTTTGTGAAGCAGCCAAGTACTATTATGAGCATAATCAGCCTCAGAAGCTTTGTAAGGTGAATCTGCTTGACTTGAACTTGGATCCTCCACGAAGCCCTCAAAGCTCACATTTGAACTTTTTAGTCATTTCACATTTTCCTTCTCAGCCACCAGCACTTCCCATTCATCTTTTGAGGGCTCAGATCTGTGGCCACCTGGCTCCATTCCCCCCCCAGCACTGTTGCCTCCCACCCAAGGCATCTTCAGACATCCCACAGCACATCTTGGCTCCTGTTGTAGCCCCTTTGAGGCAAGGATTCCAGGCACCTAGAGCTCCCTTCTCTGCAAAACCACCTCACCTTCAGGCTGCCTGCTGCTGAACTGCCTCTCTGCAGGTTTTCCCCATCAGCTATAATAACTGTTCATCACCAGGATAAATATAAACTAAAAAGTACCACTTCAATACAAAAATGCAGCAAACCCCTCCCCTCATTTCTACTCAACCAATCCATCACAAAAACCCTTGGGACAACAGGGTGTTCTTTGCAGCTTGAAGCTGTGGAACAGGTAGCAAAGCCCATGGTAATGATGTGATTGACATCAGTTATCTTGGAAAAAACCAAAAAGCATTAAAAAGGTTTTTTTCCAGCCCCTGGTTCAGTGCAAAACCAAGTAATCTCTAATTGCAGCTATGCCTGTACCAGCTAGCAGAAGTGTACAAAATCTCACTGCTTGGCCATGAAAAGATAATTTATCTCATAAGGCCTGAAAAATAAGGTAACAAACGTAATAGAGGAGAAGACAGAAGTGTTTTGAGGAAGTTTAATTCATTGGAAACAAAGAAGAGATAGTAAACTACTCTATTATGCTTCCCCTTTTTTTTTTTTCAGATGTGGAAGTAAAAAACATCCCACTTTCTGGAGCTCTGCATATCACAAATGCAGCTTCTTAGGCACTGTTACTCAGCTGGAGGTTAAGAACAACTCAACAACTGTTTAGGATTTTAAGCATCCTTCATTCCTGCTGGAGTTAGCATCATGCTGAGAAGCACCAACAAACTTTGAAAGCTTATGCAAAACTTGTCCAAGTAAACTATCTAAACTCCTTTGATCTGCTAGCCACAGCAGGAAAATCACAGCGAAATCAGTTTTGCTTATATTCCAGCACTTGTGCTTCTGGCTGGAATTAGAAAAATGCATATAAACAGAACTTTCTCTAACCTCAAAAGACGTTACTCGTCAGAATAAGTGCCACCTTAGGCCACCCTCTTGTGGTCAGGGATAATTTTGCAGCCACCTTGTCCTGCTTTTTCCCTCACCATCACTGGTGGCTCCCACTCCCCCAGCGTGGGGAGTTCCTGACCCCATGCTCTGAGCTCCTTCATGGTTCCACCCCGCTGCAAAATGAGGCTCTCGAGGAGATGCATCCATTCCAGCGAGGAATTCTGTACTAATAAAGTATGTTTATCAGCATTTGGGGCAGCAGGTTCCCTGGGGGAAGGTGAGGGGTAAATGCTGGGAGCAAGGGGAAGCTGTTCTTCCCTCCAAGCACATCTCTGCACCGCAGTCCAAGTCTCACCACACTGTCCCTGGTAGCCCCAGAGAAGCCAACCTGCTCCTTCCTTGGCTGGTGCTTCCTGGTGAGCAACCTACTCCAGCTCAGGGTATTCCATGCCTCTCAGCACACTCTCCACCCTGCAGCAGGGCATTAGGCTGTGTGAGGCAGAGCTGCTCCTCTACAGCCTCTTCAGCATTGCAGGGCATGCAGCCCCTGAGTCAGAGGCAGTTCAGTGAGCTGATCTGACAGGAGGAGGAAGAAAAAAAAATGAAAGAAGCCTTCCAGGAGATCAGTTTCTTGATCTAATTTGCCCTGAGTGGATGAAAGAAGCTGGGGGAGGAGATGCTGAGAGCTGGTAGGGAAAGGTGATGGCTGCACTTTTCTGTAGCAGGGTCCTGCTCAGGTGCAGCATCAAGCCATCCTAAACCTCTGCCCATGTTTGTTTTCATGTCTGGTTAACATAATTAATGCATACCCACACTGCCACCACATCAGAAATATGTGCCTTTAGCCAAAGGCCAAAGCTAATTAGAATTTAGGGTAAACAGCCCTTATTTTTGTTTAAACCTGTTTATGTACTCTTGTAGAGCAATAGCAACACTTCAATCCTCTGCACAAGATACTTATTAATAGCAACAAAAGCAAGTAAACAAGGCAGGAGAAAAAAACCCAGAGTATTTTATTGCATCTAATCCTCCTTTTACATCATTCATATTTATACAGGCCAGAGACTGATTTTCTTGGTCTGCCAAGCATGGCTGATAGATACACTGCAAACACAGAACAGACCCTTGCTCACAGCCAGGGTTTTCCGTGTCTCACTAGAGTGCTTTTGTTTTATCTCTCTCCACACCTTTGCAGCAAGACAAAAGATTACAGCTCGGATGGGTGGGTGATTGTTAAGGGAAGGAGAACAAAATAAGCAGTCAGGCCAATCTGAGAAAAGGATGAAGGCAGAGCTAAGGCATAGAGACATCTATATTGGATTTAGGCACTCAGGACCAGTAAAGCATTTAGGCACTAGCAGCCACTGGAATAGGAAACTGATGTCCAGCTGCCTTTGAAAAATATTGAACCTTTGCTAAAGTAAGGGGGAAGAGAAAGGAAAAACTTAGTGCTGGTGGTGAAAAGGTGATGTTGAATGATTCAAGGCAGTAGACTTTTGCTCTCTTTGCACCTAAGGGGACCTCTGGACCAGGGCCCTGCAAGCAGCCAGAGCTCTGTGAGAGCTACCCAAATCAGAAATAGTACATCAGTGTGGTTGTGCATGAAACTGGAACCTCCTCTAGTCCATCCAGCAGCAAGGTCTGAACTTGGACCTAAATTCATGCTGCCTTTTTCTTAGGTTGCAGTTACTTACCAAGCTGAGATGTTCTCCCAGAGAGCCTTAAAATAATGTTTTTTCCCCCCCAGAAGCAGCAATTATACCTTTTCACCTTTTACTACACATCCTTATGTGCTCAAGGCACACACAGCTTTTAAATACTTAGTCTTTAGGAATCTGAACAGCAAAAAGCAAAACCCTCTTCAGAAATGTGTAACTCAGGATGGTCTCAGTCTTATTCTGCTTTGTGTTTGATTTAAGCCCCTCCCCAGACAACACAAAGTGAGCTGCCTGGTGCTGCAGAGATGGATAGCGCTGTTTGTACAAGACTTGGACAATTGCTCAGATAAAATCTTTGTCAATACTCTCTATTGTCACAGCCACCTTGCATGCACAAATAAATCCTCTCTCGCTGGCCCCTCTTTGCTGTTATACTTGATGTAAGAATGGAGCAACACATGCTTTAAAAGACCTTAATGCAACAAATTTACACTGCCAAAACCTAACTCTCTAAGAAAAAGCAGAGGAAAAAAAAAAATCTGATGCCTAAATCTCCAAGGGGATAATAGGAACAAACCACTCAGCAGAGAAGTTGGTCAAGCCTAGACTTAACATAGAAATATCTATTTCCCATCTCTTCCATCTCAAGTGCCCAGAAAGCAGCCAGCCAGCATATTAGTTACCAACCAGCCCCAGGAGGATCCTGCCTTCCTGTCTGTCCTCAGGGAAGTGCAGCTTCTTAAGAGGAAAGAAATATTGATGCTCAAGAGCTACAGCATATAAATAACTCGGGCAAAGGTCTCTGCTTTTCCCTCAAATTAGGTATTTCCCATTACACTGATTTATCCCTTTCGCCAAGTCTCATATTCTCATTTTTCTTAATTATGCCCAACAAGTCAAAAAAACTATGAGGGCTTCCATAAAGAAATCTGAAAGAGCTTTCTCACACTGAAGAACACAGGTGAAGCTCAGCAGGCCTGCAGGCCTTGGAAGGGAGGGAAGGGAAGGGAAAGAGACATTCCTGCATGGCCTTGTAGCACCAGGCACACAGGAGATCTGATCCCAGTTCTTTAGAACATTATGACAGTAAAAACACAGTCCTAGCACATTCCCTGTTACTGGAAGGACAAGAAGGTAGTGACAGTCAGAATGGCTTCACCAAACACCTGCCCCCCCCTAGCACAACAGCCCAGAGTGGTACAGAAATCCTCTTCCCAATCCCTGGCTCTCCAATCTAAAAATATCCACTCTCTGGGGCTACTTTGGTCTAATTTGCCAGGGGCAAACTGCACCCAGCAGCATTGAGGAGGACTGAGCACATCCCTCTCTCTGGCCTGGGCTTGTTAACACAGGCAGGCAGCACACACAGATCAATAGCCAGGGTCTGAAGTTTCACAGCAGGTCATCATTTGATCTGGTAATACATCTTCTATGGTTTATTACTGGGGACAACAGATGTAGAGGGAAAACATGGTTTTCACCCTGGCTGTGACCAATGGGTTACAGGGAAGGAATGTCCAGAGTGAGGGACTGAGTTATTTCATTAGAGCACACATTAAACACTGATTTTGTTCTCTGCAGGGGGGATGCTTTCCAATGAAAATGTCAAAACACAGCAAAATGAGTGCAAGAAATAAAATTGCCTGGAAACATAGGGGAAAGGATCCTAAACTGGCAGCGTTGAAACACTTTGGGACTGGCACCATCCCTGTCCCTCTTTCCTGTATCTTTTGAGTTATGGGGAGAAGAAGTAAGCTGTCCAGCCCTCTGACCTTGCAGCTTCAATGGAAAGCCAAGGGGTTTTAGCCACCCTATTCTTCATGCTGTCACTGTAGCACCTGTACTTAAACTGGAGCCACAGCTGTGGAGTTTCCCCCTTTGGTAGCCCAGGGGTTTCAGTTTAAGGTTTAAATCACTTGTATGTCAGCATCCCTCACAGCAACAGCCAAGCTAGCACAGTGCATCCAGCCCCAGAGCAGCCCAGGGCTGAGCACAGCATTCTAACCCTACTGAAGCCCTTTATACCATGAGGTTCTCACTGCTGGTGCAGCTGAGGGCTGAGAGGAGCCAGATATAAGTTGACACCTCAGCACATTCACCAACCCCCCCCTCACTTCTCATTTCAGCCACTGTTAAATATTTTTCCTACACACTCTCAGTCAGGAGCACACACAGACTCCAGTGAGGCAGAGCCCTCCAGCAGCACCAGTGCTCACCCAGTAACTGCACAGAAATGCTCAGCTGCATGGTGACTGCTGCTGTCTCCAAATTAGCCCAGGACAGGCACCACCCTGAGCTGAGAATAATCCTTCTTTTACTCTTTCAACCTTTCCTCAGTGCAGATTAAGGCACAGAGCCACATAGGGGGCAAATAGTAGACACTGATACCAAGAGGAAGAAAAGTACCAAAACAGCATCCTTTGTTGGAAAAGTTCCCAAAAATAAGCAGGAGCTACTTACTAGTTCTCTCTGCTCTGGTACCCTCCTCTCCTGCTGCTGCTTCACAGCTCTTAGGTGATTACAGATGCCTTTAAAAGCACTATGGGGTGAGCTGGTTTCCTCCCCCCCGATTGAAGAAGGCTGGGGCAGCACCTGAGACCAGTCTGAAACTGCTGCACAGAGCAGATGGCTTCACTGGTCTTAACAAAGCAAATCAAGAGAGTATGTTTTCCAGGTGATATCCCTGAAAATGACAGAGATGAAGTTATTTTCTTTTATATAAAAAAATTAAGTTTCTGGATATGATTATAGGGGGTTTTTTTGGTTGTTTTTCAACTACATATTTTGCCTTATGAAAATCAGTGAGCTGGAGATAAGGAGTAGAAATCTCTGTTTGTCCAATACCTGTGCAGAGCACATGGAAATCCCAGACATGTTGCTACCACAGCAAATCCCATGGAGTCACTAAAGTGCACGAGCTAGATCTCACATGGTTTTGGTAAATATTGGACAACAGGGAAGAAATTTTAATCCAGTAACAACTGAATAAAATTGTTTCAATGTTTTGTCTTACACTTCTCTTAGAAATGGCCACAGCAAATATAAATATTTTAAAGAAATTATCTTCCTTCAGTGTTTGCTCTGAATTTAATGAAACAGCTCTCATTTGAAAGGTTTCCTGCTTATAAAAATATTTGCTAAGTCCTAACTCATGGTCTATGGCTATTGCAAGCTGCTCACTGTCAGAAGAACATCCATCCCATTAGTGAATAACCCAGAATGCTCATTGAATCAGTTTTCATCTCCTTGTGTGGATGCAGAGAGATTTGTTGGGAACTGGCACAACGCATATGAGAACACAGATGTCCCAATATTCCTCCCAACAGGTGGGGAGCAATTGCACAGAATGCCAAAGACCTAGAAATTACATCAGTATGAAATTAATGAAATATTTTTTAATAATTGTAGTAGAGGCACAAGGAATTTGAACTCTGAAATGCCACACCCAGCTTCTATGCAAGGGAAGGCGAGAGAAAACATGTTAAATAAATTTTTACAAGTTTTATTGTCTCTGAAAAAGGGTTTGTTGGACAAATCTGTGTGTGTGCATAAAGGTCCATTCCTTACTTAGCTATTTAGGCAGCTTTTAGTGGGAGACACTTTACAACCTTGTTTGGATTAGAAAGAATATTGTGACCAGACAGCTGGGCAAATACTTTACCTTGGGAAAACCCCAAGCTGGCATTTCCTGCCTCCTCACTGCCGACAGCAGGAAGTTTTCACAGGCTGGTTCACCATCTCCAGAGCTGCTCATACAGAGCTGCTCATACAGACCCACGTGCACTGCAGGGTTAACTCCAGCAGCCAGGCTGTAAAAGCAATTCCAGCCCTTGCTAATCCCATCCTCTGAGCTGTGAGTTTGTTCCCAAGCTTTCCCAGCACAGCTCACTGCTGCATGTGCTTTTATATTAGTGCATAGCACTTTATCTTTTGGCTGAATTTTTGTAGGACTGTTGAATATAGTGATGATTCAAGCTGCTCTGTCCAGATAAAGGACTGGGGCTGGACTTGTTGGAAATGCAGGATTTGTGTCTCCAGGCAGAGTGGTTTTCCTTCTGGCATGTGCTCAAAGTGCCCATGATCTGGGAGAGCAAAAAAAGTTTCCAGAGTGGGATGCCCTAGATTTTATCATCATAGCTTGATCTATGTGGTGGCCTTTCTGCTGCTGACAGCAGTAGAGTCTCAGATATTTAGAGATGGTCTTTCCTCTTCTGGGTTCACTCCCCTGGGACTTCTCTGGCTCATAGTTCTCTTAGAATTTCCCTGATTCCTGTGCCGTCTGGACATCTCTGCTTGTCACACATGGGAGCTGCCTCGGGGTAGATGTCCTCTGGCCACCTTGTACTGGTGCATCTGGAATAACCATGCCGAGGATGCTGATGGTCTGACTCTGATTTATAACTGGGAAATACAGAAGAATCCAGGACAGTGGTGTGAGGGGGGAACAAGCAAAGGGATGGGGGCCATGATTCTCCTTATGGATGATGACTGTCTCTCACCCAGTTGATTAGGATGCTGAGAAAGTTCCTCAAAACACTTGACTCAGAAAGTTCCCCAAACATTTTTTCCTCTTATTCCCATACCCCTGATTGCATCCTAGTCATGCTGTAAACGCTGGCTGTCTTTCCTCCCCAAATATTCCATTTACTCTAACAAGACATGGATTGCACTTAATTGTTTATCTGAACTGAGGCTGTAAACTGTTTAGATGATTCATCCATTAATATTCAAGGTGGATGCTGCTTTCACACGTTGCACGGTGCGGAAAAACAAGAGACTCACGTGTTATTTTAATGAATCAATAATTACTGCTCATAAAATGTTATGAAGATGTGGCACACCTATTTATTAGATAGTTATTTCAGGTTGTTTCGCTTAATTTGGTGACAAACTGGAGTTTGTTTGTGAGAGGAAGGTGCTTCTCCCCGGTCCATTGTGAGTTTGTTTCTGGTACCTACAGAGGGAGTGATGCACTGGAGCATCATTGGGAGAGGCAGGATGCCAGCCCTCAGCAGTGATATGCAGACCAGCATTTGGCCAACCCAGCCTGCAAATAACTTTGTTCAGACCCAGTAGTTTCTGGGAAAAACAAAAAAAAAAAGGACAAACCCCCTGATTTCTTGCTCAGGCATAGCGCAGGGCAGCTGGACAGAAACTGGCTGCCTTGGCAGAGCACCTTGTTTCAGCCCTGCTCACCCCTTCCTGTGCTCATCCACACACTTGGCAGCAGGACCCCTCTGTGCCCTGAACAAGGATCAATTCATCATGTGCAATGGGAAGGTGTCAAGCCCACTCCCAGGAGCAACTGCTGGGAACATGGGGGTTGGATGACTAAAGCCCCATTTAAGTGACAGGAATCCTGCCTTTCATTTCAGTGTGGCCAGGATTTACTTGCAAGAAAAGAGGGGGAAGTTCCTAAGATTTCATTCACTTTGGATAAGTACCAGCAGTTTGTTTGGTTATCCCAGAGCCTTTTATCTGCAGTAAATACAAAAAGAAAAGGCCTTTGACAAGACAGATGGAGAGGGTGTTAAATAAGTTGTTACCCTTTCCTTGTTCTGAGTGCAAGTAGCCAGTTTTCACGGATAGAGGCTCTACAAGGCTGCCCACGATCAAGAAGTAAATTGTATTTAAGACTTTAATGATGGAAATTTAACTTTCTGCTTCTGGCTTACCCTGGCCAAGCCAGTGGATCGATGCACGAGGGTTATGCATTATTTTAGCTGAAGTACTGTTGAGAAATGATGACAAGTTTGCAGAAAATTATTCAAGAGACATAAGCAGCTACAGGCAGGGAGTGTTTTTCTTTTATCAGAACTTGCCAAAATGTGATTCTGAAAAGTCTGTACTTCAGTGAAACTTCATCTCCTGACTTCTCACCTCCAGTTTTTGCCTAGGATGGAACTCTAGTGATGCAGACAGTGGTCTGGTTTCAGTGTAATTCTTCCCTGCTCTGGTGCCACAGAGGTTTGGTAACAGCCTCGAGACTGAATCAATATTTGCAACAATTACATGGAACTTTACCTTCAAGCTTTCTGAGTTCAGCTGGCTTTTAAACTTGTCAGAAATAATTCTCCACCATCTCCTTGCAGGTTTTAGCAGTAGACCTGAACATGCAGTCATGCTGAATAGGCAGATGGTCCAACCCCAGCTACCTGTGCAAAGGTGACTCTGGCTCTGCATGATGCCACTTTAAAAAAGAAGTAAAGGACTTTGGAGAAGCTGAAACACATCTACAGGGTATCATTTCAGTCAGGTGCTCTGAGCAACAAATATTTTTGTGCCGCTAATTTATTTTCCTTAAAAAATGTCCTATGGGAAAAAAAATCATATGGTTGATTGTTCATGAACATTTAAAGAGTTTCCTATCTGGTAATTCTTTCTCCTGCTGACAGAATATCAATCCAGCCATTCTGTCAGCTCCTGTGCTTTAGTTTAGTTACTACCACAGTTACTGCTACAGCAGTAAAATTTATTGATCAGGCATTCTTGCTTTACAAGGTAGAAATGGAGGGCTGTGCCTGCTTATTTCCCCACAGCATGCAGTAACTGTCTTTGGAGGTGAAGAGCCTTGAACAGTTATGGAGCTGCAGATTGTATTTCCCAAACTGGATGCCAGGAATGACAACCAAAAGAAGAATCACTGAGCAAGTAGGAAAGGAAAAATATAGTGTTTTGGCTCACACTAACCACTGCTCACTTCTGGCTGTAGATATTGCTGTCTGCTCCTGCCTGGTGTAGAACTGGCAGTGAGCTCCATGGGATTCTGTCCCTGCAAAGTGCTGCACAAGCCCTGCGAGGCAGCTGGAAAAACCCATTTGTGTGGAGCAACACAGCTGCAGGGTGGAGCCATTGGGGTGAAGGTCTGTTCTGCTCCCAAGGCCAGGGGTCTGCTCTGCATCCTGACCCCCAGCAGCAGCAGCATCCCCAGCCCTGTGCTGTGCTGCTGCTGCTGGCACAGAGAGCAGGAGGGATGAGGGCACTGCGGGTGTGCAGGGTGGCAGCACTGGCTTTTGGCAGCTGCTGTCTCATTAGTTCCCCATTAACTCTCAGGAACAACGTGATGCATTCCTGTACCCCTCTAGCTGTCAAAGGTATTAAAATGCCCACTGCCATCTGACTGGGAATGTGAAAGGAAGTGGTGGGAAGGCAGGACACATTAGGCCACTCGGAAACCGAGGGGCCAGCTGGTATCTTGAGAGGATGTCATTTGTAAGGCACAAATGGGTCTAAATGAGCACAAGGGAGGCTCTGACCCTGAGCACTGAAGCACGTAGTTCTCTTTAAGCAGCTTGTAATTCCACTAAATTCATTGGCAACAGTATTTTTGACCAACTCTTTTCTGTGTCTAACGTTCCCTAGATAAAAAATAGAAGTGATAATATCAGCTTGCCAGTTGTTGAAGCTTACAGGCTAAATGTGTGCAGAGTGCTTTGAGATAGGAATGTAGGAAACAGGCCCAAAGGGGACTCCAAGGGTACCAAATCTCATAGGCACATCCACCACTTAATATCTTTGATAAATTTAGCAAGCTCCATCCTGAAACCTGTTAAATTTCTCGCCCAAAGTATTTTGGCTAGCAAACTATTGACAAATGTTACCTTTCTGAGGATTAGAAGCAGGGCTCTTAGTGTGGGCAAATGATGAAAAGAGAAGAAAATGCATTTAGAAAAAGATTATCAGCTGCATTATGAGCCAAAAGGAACAAGTGTGCTCTGAACAGTCCATTTGCTTCCTGCTTGGCTCTGAGCACTGTTCCCCTGTCCTTTTCCATGGTTTATGTCACTGTTCTCCCTCCAGCCATTATTGCCCCATTATTCCTTTCTGTCTGCAGACACTGCTCCCTCCCCACCTTCTCCCTACTGATTTTTGTATCCTCTCCTCTGCCACCACCTGATTTTGAACATCAGAAATCCAGTCCCCCCTTACAGTGCAGGAGTATGGACATTTACTCTTTTGCACTGAGCAGCTGGAACCCTGTCAGCATTGAGCCCCATCCCAGGCTGGGCTCAGGAAAGCCTCTGGCTGCAGAGAGGACCCTCTACATTCCAGGAGATAGCATTTCTTCCCTTCGTGCTGGCTGGTGGAATGATCTGCATGGGGAAAATGGAGAGCCCAGTGGAGGATTTTGGGAAGAAGGGATGTACCAGCACCCCCAGGCTGTCAACAACCATCAGGAAGATGGTGGCTGAGCCAGTGTTAGGAACCACAAAAGCAGGAACAAGCCAAACATACAGCAATAAAACAGTATTTTTCTTCCCTTTCCAGTAATTATTTCCTAGGATGAGAATTTGTTTTTGCTCAACGTTTTAAAATTGAGGCCACTCTCTGTTCAGCAGTCACAATCTGCCCAACATTCACATCCGAGGGTGGGGACAGGACCTGGATTTGGATATCATCCATCAACGACAGATCCACACCACTGTGTGATGGAGGGCAAGGCAGGGAGGAAGGAGAGGGGGGAATGGGAGGTGCAGAGGGCTGGTAAACAGCACACAGAAATCTCATTTTCACTTGCCAGCTCGAAAACAACCCCAGCTTGCCATGGCCCAAAGCCATTTCCTGTTGAGTGTAATGACTTTGGTACTTGCTCTGCGCTTATTAGACAGACAACCAAAAGAAAACAACAGCTCAAAGCTGTCTTTGAAAATGAAGCAGGCACTGCTAACAGCAGCTATCCATCTTAGTCTCCCTTTCCCCCTGGAAACAGATCCCAGCAATTAGCAGGACACCCGCATCTTTCATGGAAATTTAAAAAATGGTAATTTTTAAAATTAACCTGCTTCTGTCTCTCTGTGAACATCAACAGGAGGGGTGAAGGAACTCTTAAAGCCTATGTAGTCCAGCCCCTCTGCATTGAGCAGGGACCTCTTCAACTTGATCAAGTTGCTCAGAGCCCCATCCAACCTGGCCTTGAATGTTACAGGGATGGAGCATTGGGCAGCCCATGTTTCACTGCCCTCATTGAAAAAAACCTCCTTCCTTGCATCTAATCTAAATTGATCCCCTTTGATAACAAAACCCTTTCCCCTTGTCCTATTGCAACAGGTCTTGTAAGAAGCTTTTCCCCATAAATACAAGTTTGTGCCCAGATGCTGAGTTCACAACTGGCACCCTGAAGAGACAATTTACTCCTTGGCAAAAACGTTGTGCCCACCCTGGTGTGGAATCCTCTTGCAGCAGCAAGAGCAGCCCTGCAGCAGCTGTTGGGAGAATTGCAGTCCCTTTCCTGGGTGAGATCAGATCAGGGCAGTGAAGCAAAATACCCTTAATCCTGACCTGGCAGTGTTTGAGGGAGTCACTGTGCATCTGTTCTGCACACACCACCTTTACTTTTTCTCCACCTGATGAGCTCCAGACTGGCAGCCAAGAGTGACAGTGGATTCTTTCCTTGTCAAACAGCTGTGCTGGCAGTGCTGATGAATGTTTCAGGATAACTAATATCCTCCTCATCTCGGATTCCTCTGCACCTCTTAGCCTGTTCATGTGGAAATGGCTTAGCCCTGGATTTAAACAGCACTTCTTCCTCAGACTCACTTTCCCTTGTATTTGTCCATGGTATGGCATGTATCCATGTGAAAGAAAAAGTATGTTGAGGGTAATGGAGCAGAAGGACAGAGGGTCATCATTATTTTTTAAGCCGCTTCGAGGATTCTGAAGAAACTACTTCCAACTGACAATTTTATGTAGGCATTTTGATGTGGCTGCCCTGTGGGAGGAATTTTGGCTCCACCACACCTTCCCCACGCTCAGATTGCTTTTGCTTGAATTTTAATGATCTAAAAGACCCTTCAAACTTGAGAAAGATAAAATCAATAAAAATGTTTAATGTGGAGAGGTGGCATAGGGTGACCCCAACTGCTGTTCTTTGTGGATGAAAAATGCCTCAATTGAAGTTTTTCGGTTGGTGGATCTCCCCCAGCAATAAATTTGATTTCCTGTCTTTTGCATTTGCTTTCGATTTTGGTAGAAATTGTCTCCCACAATCAGGGCAGGGCAGGGAGATGGATCAGGACTGATTTTGTGCACAGACACTTCACAATCACCCGAGAGAGGTACAGCTGATGGAGTTTTCCAGCAGCATGGATCGGCTGCTCCATGAATAGGAGAGCTGGCATGATGAATACTAAAGCTTTCATCACTACCAAAACATCCACAATAGTCCTTAATTCCTTCCCAGCTGAAGGGGTGGTGTGTAAAGGATTGGAGCTCTTGAAGAGATATTTTGTCCCCATCAGAAAGCAGCTGATAATGAAATAGAAAAGCACAGCCCCCACACCATGCTGAACATCTGTATTTGAATTTTAATTCTCCATCCCTTTAGAGTCCTGCTTTATTTAATTGTCCAAAGGGAGATAAAAAGCTATGCCTTCTTTTATTATGTCTGTGAGTTTTTGGCAGCAAGGAGAGCCTGTATCTTGCAAACTGATGTTCTCTCTGATGTGAGGAGTTTGGCTGCTTAGGGTTCTTGTAACTGCATTTACTTTTGGCCCAGAAGAGGCAAGAGCAAGGGAAAAGGACTCACCTTGCTGTTTCAGGTAATTGGGAGCCAATCAAACAGGTTCAGAGGTTTGATCCACCTGCCCAGGGGTTTTCAAGGGGATCCTGCCCACACAGGGCTTGGTGCTGTCCTGTTCAATCAGTGGGATGATCTCTACTGCATGATTCCAAAGCACTGGAAATAACCTGTGCCAATCCCTTACAACAAAGATCTTCCCCATCTTTATATACATTGAAATACCCTGGAATAGTATTGCAAAACTATTTCCCGGAGGAAACTGATGGAAATAGAGATTTTTCTTCACTGCCAAACAGAGTGAAACTCGCTGGCTCTTATGATATGTCATGTTTTTCTCAGCACTGAGTCTCCTGCAGATGCGTGATTAGATAGAAATCTCAGCTACAGGATTCCACAGAAAAGCTTGAATTCCATGCTAGGGTTTAGGAAGCAGAAGGTGCACTAAAAAGAAGTTAAAATATCGTGCTTTCTTGGAATCAGACTCATGCTTTAGGGATGGTAAATTCTGGAAATGGTTAATTAGTAAAAACACTTGGGATATTCTGAGCTAGAAAATCTTCTGTGCCAGGATCACAGAGGGCTCGGGTTTAATCTAATACACAGGAGCAGGGGGAATTATGCTCCCTGGTGAATTTCAATATCCAGTAAGCCATTGCTTGGGTGTGTTTGGATACCTACATAGCCTTGCACTTATGAAACACAAGGGGATTTGCTTTCCTCTAAACCCAATTAATCAGTACCTGTGGAAGGCACAACAGATTTCAATACATTTAGTTAATATAGTAAGGGCAATTTTTTTTGTTTTTTACTTTTTCTTTTTTTTAGCAAATGAGTACCCTCAATACTCACTGAATTTAGTTAACTGTGGTTCCTGCCAATAGAGGAATCACACAGAAGTGGTGAGCACTGAACCTTCTTGGGTGTCCTGCACCAGAATGCACCTCCTCACCAAAGGATCATCATCTGTAATTGAGAGTGGGGGTTAAAGATCAAAAGATGTACACTAAATCTGATTTCTATTTTCTCATGAGAAGTTCTGTGTGAATAATCAACAATCTGCAAATGCAAGAGACTCATATAAGAGGCTGAGTGACTCCCAAAGCTTTGGATCAATTAAAAATTTAACCAAACCAATAAAGAATAGGTAAAAGAATTCTACTCTTTTCTATACAATATCAGTTTAAAACCTAACTGGAGCAAGGTGAAATAGGAAACTAAATCCTCAACAGTTCATTCCAGAGCTATCCTTATGAAACAGGACTCCTGTCATTTATTTGCCTTGTCCTTGATAAATACACACAATAGAAGGGAAGATTTTACAGCAAAAAATATCAATAATGTCTCAAGGGAGTCAGGCAAAATTGGTTTGTCTATTTCCAAATCAATACATAAATCCCTCCATAAAGCTGGTACTTACTTGACTTTGATGTCTGAGCATTACTGATGGTGTAAAGGGCTGTTCTCTGTGCTGTGTAATGAGAGGCAGAGAGGCAAAGCTTTCATGCTCTGTTGGGTTTCTGGTTTCCTCTGGGTGTCCTTGTGCCAACGAGAGCCAAGAAGCTCCATGGGGTCATGTGGAGCTGTGCTGAGCATCACTCCTGTTGGGAATCCCACTGGGATATTCTTCATCTGCCCTCCCTGCCCCTCCATGCTCTCTGATCACTGAACTCCAGGGAAACAGAAGAGCTCAGACCCTCCTGGCATCAGCATTCCCTGGAATATCAGCAGGATTGTGTGGAATGCTGTTTTCTCCTCTGCTGTATTCCCTAGGGACTGGAAATAAGTGGGAAAGGCTGTTCAGGCTCAAGTGGGACAAGTGAGGTGGGTCAAGACATTTATATCAATACACAGGGAAGATATTAGCTGTAAACTCTGCTTTCACTTCCTCCAGGGAAGGCCAAGATCTGCCCCTGGAAAAGGGATGCTTTTGTATCCATGCAAGAGCTTAACTGGGAAAAGATGCTCAGAAAGCCCAAGGTCATAGCAGCTCCTACAGTGATCAGGAACTGGAAATGTTTCCCAGAAAAGGAGTGAGTGAAGGTGCAGAGGGAGAGATGATACTTTTCATTAAATCCAAGGAAGAGAGCAGTTGTGGAGCAGCAGAGGAGCAGCCAAAGACAGGCAGCAATGGCAAACCAGATAAACACAGGCACTAAACACAGCCAAGACACCAAGCATCAATCTAAATCCTACAATTACTAAAATATTGCCCTTAACAATTTGAAAACATCACTTGCAGGATGTACAATTAACCCTAAGAAATCAGTGAGAGAAAAACTGATTGGGTAGAAATTCCATAAAATGGGGGTCAACACCTTCTCTGTTTTCTCCATCAGGATTTAAAAAGACATAAAATCAGGGATATAAAGGCCAACAGCAAGAAATAAGACTTTTTTTTTTTCTCCTCAGCCAGCAGTAAACAACACACATCTTTCAGAAAATGAGACATGTCCCAAGGAATTTGAGATGGATCATTGCCTTTTATGAAACATTAGATGTGTCTGGAAGTTAACACTGAAAATTAGAATGCAGAGAATAGACAGACCACAGAAAAACAACATTAAGTGCAACGTATTGACTTTCCTTTCACAGTGGGGATAAGAGCATTATTGTTTAGGTAAGTGAATGGGAATTCAAATGGGAGACCAAATCTACCTAGTTCTGGTTTGTTGGTTTTTTTTTTTCCACAAGATGAAATTTGCTGCAATGTCCTGTATTACTGTATTATGCATTACTGCCTGGAGGAAAGTTTCTCTCTAAACAAATAGATGAAAATATTTTGAGAAAGATCACAAAGGAGCTTAGAGCAATGAGCAAAAACCAAATAGGCAGTGCAAGCATGATTAATTTGCTTCTGCCTGCTCCTCCATTCAGAGAGGGATGAGCTGGGGAAAACATGGTTTATTTGCAAAAGGAACAGATTCCTATCACGAAGAGAATGAGGGGCAAAACTGCTTTGAATTCTTTTTGTTGCCTTTTGTGCAACAAATTCTCTGACATAAAGATGTAAAACTTAAATCTCCCTCCTACTGGAATGCTCTCACATTGCTCTTTCCAGCAGTGGGCTGTGCTCAGATGCCTTTGTTCTCCATTTCTCCCTTCCCCTCTCTCTGTGCTCTTTATTTATGGTATTCTACCTGTTAGCTAACAAATTACTGTGCTATGTGAATGGGAAAGGCTGGATCTCTGATAAAGGATTTTGATGAGCAAAGATAGCGCTGCTGGCTTGTTCTACAAGGTGCTTCCTAAACAATTTGTGCCACAACAGGAACAGCTTCAGCTTAGCAGCATGTTTTTGGCTCTTAGCTATTGCTGTTCCTGGTGCCCAGGTGAGGAGGTGAGGCTGGAAGGTGAAGGCTGTCACGACTCTGCCCTGCTGGCACAGCTGAGAGGGTGCTGGGTGCTGCTGAGAGGTCAGGAGTGACTGCCACTTCTCAGCCTGCTTCTGCTGCTGAGCTGGAGGTGTAAGAACCATGCAGGAGCTCCCTGGTTTCAGGTGACCTACTTTCCACCCACCCCTGTTCTCACGGTGGAGAAGTTGTGCTGTCTGACTTGGGCTCTCTGTGTGTGCAGTCTGGCTGGTGCAGGGGTTTTCCTGAAAGCCCTTGGTTTTGCTGTGCTGCTGTTCCTAGGTGAGCAGTGGAGATGCTGCTGGTTCTTCTGCTGCCCAGAGGGGCCTTGGGCTTCCAGAGCAGCTGCAGCCCCATCTCCTTGCTCCTCAGGGGGATCTGACCTCAGCTCTCTCCCAGCACAGGTCCTCCCAGGCTGTCACTGTCTCCTGCGTGCTCTTCTATCCAGGTTTGTGATAACCTGGCATTTGTACTGACTGTGAGCTCTGAAAATATGTAAATGTGCTTTGGATTTCATAGGGATTCAGCGTCAGTTTGGTCTCTTTTGGATCTTTGTTACTCTTTTTTTTTGTCCCTGAGAATAAGTCCTGGTGTTAAGTCCAGCAAGGGCAGCTCCCACATGAGGGGGAAAACATGCAAACACCAAAGATTTGGAGGAAGGCAGGGGGTTTTTCTCAAGGTTTATGTGTATTTATGAAGTGCTGAAGACCAGTAAATATTTTATTTTAAGCCATAGTTAACCTGCATGGGGTGAGATGAAAAGAGGTTGAATGCACCAGCCACAGGACTCTAGCTTATGGCATTTTTGTTCTTCACAATATAACCAGCTCTAAAGAAAACAGAAACACTGAAAACAGTTTTCTGGGGACGAAGTGCATTGCTTATTGCTCGGCTGTGGTTTAGAGGTTTGCTCCTTTTCCTTCCCCCATTCATTGCTGGGTAATATCTTCCCTCCTGGTAACTCACAATAAGCACCTCAGGGATGGAGGGAATGATTGAAAAAACATGAAAACATTTGAAAGCCTTGACTCACTGCCAGCAAACCACTGCAGTTAAATATCTGTTTGCATTTGAATATTTGATGGAATCTGGTGGAACTCAAACGAAACTGTTGCTGGGAGAGAAATAATGCTCTGGCAATCTGTAGTAATGATCTGAAGTGGTGCCATTTGCAGCAATGGCCCTGTGATGCTGCTCTGGTTGCTGCATTGTTGATGAGACCACAGAAACTCTCAGAGATCATTAATGATGGGGAAAAGCCTGCAGGGAGCTGGGCACCCTCAGCTCCCATCCTCTGTGCCAGATGTGGAAATTTCCATTCAGGGATTGCCACCTCCTCACACATCCCAGCTGAGGAGCCCCTGGGAGCTCTCCCTAACCCATTCCAGTGTGCAAAGGCTGGGATTACTGAAAGCTGGTCCTTCTGCAAGGAGGGAGAAATGGAAAGGCAGGATTTCCTCTCTCCTCTGATGGCTTCTGAAATGACTTTGCCTGCAAACCACTAATCCCTTTGCTACTGAACAGTTTCAATCTCCCATACTGCAACAGTTTTCCCTCCTGCTTTTCTCATAAAGCTGCCACAGTCAAGGATGGATCAGTTATAGACTCCCTTGCAAAAAAGAAAAAAACGCCAAATCCTAAAGAAAATTAAAAACTCACCTTAGTGGAAGATTCTAAGATTAAACCTGGAGCTAAATCCGACCCAGAGGTCATCTCTGATCTCCTGCAATGGCTAAAGATGTGCATCATTCACTTCTAAGCTGGGTGAGATGCTGCCAAGGTCAGTGAACAGGAGAAAGCACCACTGGTGAGGTGACAAATGGTGCCAAAATTCTTCCTCAAAGAAAAGAGGAGCCAAAGGAGAAGGGTAATCACAGCTTTCGAGCAGCTGGCTTCATGCCAAGGGAAAAAGAGATGTTAGGCTGTCACCACTTCCCCCAGCACTGCTGAAGGGGTATTGGCAGGGAGAAGAAAGCAGGCATTGCCTCACCAGCTCACCTTGATCTTCTGAGTAGTTGCCTTTCCATGAAGTGTCACTTCCTGCAGGCTCACAGGTGTTCCCATCTGTGTTTGCTGCCTGAGCACTCCATACCAGCCCAAAGGGGGTGCTTGTGGATGCCCTTTCATTGAGCTGTTGCCAGGCTGGATGGAAAAATTCTCATTTTCACTATCTTTCCTCCCTGCCTCCATTCCATGTACTGCACCACCAGTTCAGCTGATGGGCAGAAGCTGGACAGGGAGCTCTTCCCATTTGGTTTTTGCTATTGGCACTGTGGGGAGAGCTGTGGGGAGTTTTCCACTCCAGCTTTCCCTGGATGCAGGAGGGGATGTAACCAGCACAGTGACTGCCCAAAGGGAGATGCTTTTACCTCACATGGCAGAGAGCTGGCACTGTACCTGGAGAGAGAGTCCATGAGTAGGTCACTTATGGATCTGTCAGTCTTCCCTGTGTTTTCTGAATTACCAGGCTCTGCCCCTCACCTGGCAGGGGATCTGAGAGGAGACAGGTCCTCATCTGAGCTGATGTGGCTATTTGCAGATGGTTTTCCAGCAGCTGGGACCTGCTATCAGAACCACAGAATGACATTTCTTCTAGCAGTGACCATTTAAATCCAAATTATTTATCCAGGAAATTTATTAATCTAAAGAAGAAATCATCAGTGGATCAGATTCTGATAACTAGCACACACTCAGGATGCTGATGCACAACGCTGATCTCAGCCTTGTGCTGGCATGTGGGATGTTTATTCAAGCTTGGCCTTTGAAAAGGGTCACCAAGCCCCTGTCCCAGGGCTCTTCTGTTTGCTTTCAGTTGCAAATGAACATTGTATAAGGACTTAATCTCCAGTTTGCCTTGTAGAAATTGATTTATCACTTAATAACACCCTTGCTGTGATGGGGCGAGAGCAGACAGAGCCTGAGCAATAGCTCCATTGTGCTGTCAGTATAAATTAGAGCTAAAGATGTTACTCTTTAACCACAAGCTTTGGGGTTCCTGTGTTTTTTTTACAAGTGCAATTTTCAGCTGACAAAAGGCTCCTTGCACAACAGATTCTTTCCTGTTTAGGGTTTCATCCCACACAGTTTTCACAGCCTTGCTGCCCTCTGAATCTCCTGCAGGCAGCAGCATGCAGAGGAGAGGGGATCAAACTACAGGAAAGGCAGAGTCTGCTTTCTGCCCTGGAAATTATAGTGTACAGCTATTGATGATAATTACAGGGAAAAGGCTCATTGATTTACACTCTACTTTCTGAAAAACAGAGGTTTCAATAGAACCAGGGAAAGGAAAAAGTAATAAACTAAGACATCTGTTCTCTTTTATCTGTTATTAGAGAGGATGGAGCTGGCTTCAGGTGTCTGAGGGAGTCATGTTAAGCTCCAGGACAAAGTCTGAAGAAGGAGCTTTAGCTCTAAAGTACAGACTGGCTTATTTTTACTAGGATCTCACCCCAGGCTGAGCAGCTGAATAGGAGAGCATCAGCTCTGTAGAGATGGGTTTGTCCTGGAGCAAAGGTTCAGATGGAGCTAGGAGTTAAGAGCAGGGACCAATTCTGGGGTTCATCATTTGGGAATAGCCTGAATGTGCTGCAGATCTCTTCCCCTGTAAGGAGACTGAAAAGATGATACAGTGAGTAATGCTCAGTCAGTAATATTGAAATGCCAGATATAGATAGATGGAGTGGTGTCAGCTCTATCTAAAGCTGAGAGCTCTTGGTCTCCTGACTGACTGCAGATGGAAGAATCCTGCAGTAGCTGTTGGTACAGTTTGGACATCCAAGGGAACAGGGAGTGTCACATTGGCAGCCTGGTGTTTTTATGCAGAGGAGCTGAATTAATACCAGTGGTGGCTACAAATCGAGGAGGCCAGGTCTGGCTCAGGGATTTTCCACTTTTGAAATCTCCTGTCTTTTTAATCCTGCACCTTGTTGTTAAAATCAGTTTTGTCTTTTGCATTCAGTTTCTGGAAAGTTGCCATGAATTGTAGACTCAATAATCCCTGATTTCACCCAGCCCAGGACTTGAATGGCATCAACCAACCCTTGGCATAAACAGAAGCTCTGTAAAATAATACTAACCAAGGCTTATGGGGTTAACTTGCTATGGCATAAAGACTCATAGAGGAGAGGAAGGTTTATTTATAAGTTAACATTTTTATATACACACATGCATATATATATATTCATTAACTTGCTGCAATGTATATTGGGAGCATTTAATACATTCTTCAACAGCTGAGAAATTTCTGTTCAGCTCACGAATTCATCACCACAGCGAGTGATAATGAGCCTCTTGCTGTAGGATGCAAATCCTACAGCATCCCTGCATCCCTGCTGAAGGAGGGACTAGGAATCCAGGCTCTTCCTGATACTAAGGTTAGCATGAGAATGGAAAAAATAAATTAACTTTTGTCATTTTTGCTAAGCATATCTATAATGAACCATTTTAAATTTGAAAGTTAAAAGTATTTTAAACCAAAACTAGCATGTGGACCTGATGTAGTAAACCACTATTAAAATCAAATTACTATTACTTAAAGCTTTTCTAACATTTTGTTAAATCTTTCATAGTCACAGTCTCTTTGGTCTGGCAGGTCAGATAAGAAAATATTTGGAATATCTTCCAAATCAGTTTCTTCTAGAAAACAAATAATTTAATTTTAATATTTATTTTCCATTATTCCATAGTACTTTTGGGATATCTTGTTTCACTACTTAGTTAATTCATTTGTAGTAACATCTTTTCTTTATTCTTATAGTGATTCAGGTCACAGGGGTCTCAGAAATAGTTTTCAAAATCACTTTGGTGGTCTCAGTCTCAGAAACGACTTAGCAAAACTTTTGCACTCAGTGCATATTCTAATCTACAAATTAACATTTAACAAGCATTCAAAGCCTTTCCCTCCTCTGCCATTTATTTTGAAAGGAAAACACTATTTCTTAATAATAATAAAAAATTAATGATATTGGAGAAATACAGATTTGTGGGTCAATGAACACTTTGGTATTCTGAACAAGGAAACACTGACCATATCCAATTTTTTTTATCCTGTAGGTGAAAGAGAAATTTCCTTTTTTGAAGTTCCCCATTCCCTTAAGAGCACTGAACAGAATAATAGAATATTTCCCTCCTTGTACTAATAGGACAGACATTCCAAATCTATCAAGCTGAAGGGGAAGCTGCAATCTTTCATTAGCTGCTGAAGAATGCACCACCACCATCCAACTTCAAACATTCTGTCAAAAACATAATTAAGCTATCTTCTAAGTAATAATAATATGTCTTGTCTTTTCCCAGATGCTTTCATCCCTGCAAAGAATATATTTCAGAATTCACAGACCTCCTCCTGTCTCCCTTCCTTAAAATAAATTGAAAAGAATGCCATAGCTACTTTGATGAGATATTTATTTATTTATTTATTTATTCCACTGTTTATCAGTGAGACCATTTTAATAGAGAATACATGGCTGGGTCATGTGGATGTATACATCCATGAACATGAGTCAGGGCTGGAATTTCTTTTTCGAATCCTTGAAGTGCATCACTCTCTCAATGCCACCCTGCAACTCTGCAGGAGAGTTTTAGCCCAGGAACAGGAGGCTCCTTTGTTCAGCTGAAATCCAAAATGTGCTTCAAACCTTCCAGGTGCCACAAAAGCATCCAAAACCCCTCTGAACCAAATATGATCTTTTATTTCTTTTTCTTTCTTTTAAACCAGAGGCCTGCTGCTCTTTAAATTAACACATCTTTAGGGCCAGGGCTGTGAGACCTGAGTGGACAGGAGTTGGCAGCAGGAGCCCTGCAAGGTGTGGGCAGCCCTGGGAGCATCACTGCAGCCACACTCAGTGTTGGTGCTCAGCCTACACACCCATGGCATCTGTTCATCTCTTCATTCCAGCTCCTCCCTCCCTACAGTCCCTGGAGAATGGTGCCTCCATGCAGGCAGAGCAGGAAAATCAATATAAAGTATGCCCCCTTCTATTTTATTTATTTATTTGCTTTTATCTGTTTTTAAGGGAAAGGGAAAAAAACACTGTCTCTTGCTTGTTTGTCCCTTATGGGAGATTTTAAGGTAATTTTTCATCAGCTTTCCTTACCAGCACAGGAAAAAATCTCCCTCTCTTGCATTCTTACTTCAGGCAACTGAAGCATGAAATGGGAAATCTCATCTGCAGTGGAGAGCAAATGTGTCACCTTATTTATTAATTTCGTGATCAGCTGAAGACTTTGATTTCTTGGACAAGCCCACCAGAGTGTTTTTGAATAAAAACAAGAATAAAGCCTAGCTTAGGAGAAGGTTGCTGAATATCTTCTTTTGACTGTTTACACAGAGATGCAATGAGAAATGTAGTTTAAAATCAAAAAGAAAAAAACAACAAAACACTACAAACCCAGAATCCCTTATGTCCTTTCCCCACCTGTGGGAAATTTGAAGGGCTCTTCCCTTTCTCTTTGCCAAGTCTCTCATTATGGCTTTGGTCCCATCACACTCCAGCCCATGCCTCTACCTGTAGATTGTGGAGTGCTGTACCTTGGATCTGTTTGATTTAGCTAAACTCAGCTGCCTACACGATGGGTTGAGACCCTGGAGTCCTGGCTTCAAGGTGCCATTGGCAAAATGAGCAGAATTTAAAATATTTGCTAAGTGCTCACATAGTGCTGTGAGCTCTCAGGCACTGTGGAAGTGCCTGGTATTTTCTTTGCAAATGGGATTTGAATGTATTTGAACATTTAAAACCTTGCAAGAAAAGGTGAAGTCACCACAGCCAGGCAGGAGGCAGAATAAGAATCTCACATTTATTTCACTGCATTTGGGAAACAGAACACAGAAGCACTAGCTTTCAAAAATCTACATTTCCCTCCAGTCTTGAGCAAACATACACTGAACCAGTTTCATATAAATGACTTGAAACTTGGAAAAATAATAATATATCCAGGAGTATGGTGAGGGAGTTCCCTATGCAATGCTGGAGCCTGAGGTCCCAGGTATAAAATCAGGAGAATAGTAAAAGTAGAGAGATGGACCAGGCAAGGATGTTGGCTCAGGGGAGTGCATGTCCCAGAATGATGCTCCTGCTTCCTTTCCTCAGGGCTGTGAGTTGATTATCTACTGAAGGATATGTTTAAATTAAGAGTGGACGTGTTTTCCAACATCTGATCTTCATCCAGATGTTAATTCAGAGGAATATTCTGGTCTGGTTTAGGCAGGGGTGTTGGCTTAGATAATTTTGACAGTCCCTTGTGGCACTATAATCCATGAGCCTTGCCAGTAAATCACACCATTGCTCCAGTCTTCTCCATGGAATCACATATGCAAGGGATGTGAGGAAGAGGATCAAATCTAGCGAAGATGTTTGTTCAAAGCTCCCTTTTTAAGAGGAAATGCATATAATGAGTGATTCACCCACCCCACTTGACCCACCATTAAATCAATTAGAGGGAGACACAGACTATCCTTACAGATGTACACATGTGCACATCTCCTGTTAAATGCCTGTGAGGCAATTAAACTGATAGGTATAAAACAATTATGCTGTAAAGTTTGCTTTTTCCTTAAGGGGAAGCCTGTGGCATTTAAAAAATGCACATTTAGAATCTTAAAGCCATTGTTTTTGGTGATGTTTAAGGGATGTGAGGCCAGAGGGTTAACTGAGTTAGATGGCTTTTCAGTCGGCATCAAAAAGAGCAGGAATGAGTTTCCGTTTGACAGCTTGGAGATAAACTGTAAATGTGAGACATAATTTATATGTATTTTAAAAATTCAACAACAACAGCAAATAATTCAAGGGACTCTAGCCAGCTGGTCTTCCTTCTAAAACTGGATACAGCAAGCGGGGAATCTTAGCACAGCGATGATGACATGCAGAAGCCTTCTATATAAATTTACACATTTATCAAGCCTTTGTGGAATAAAAAGCTACAATCTAGCCAGCCTGGGGCAGTCTGCTGTAATTGTTATGATTTGTTTTCCAGATACAGTACAAATTCCTTGGTAATCTTTCCTGAATTTTAATAAGGGGAAGGGAAGACTTAATTAAAGAATCCTTTGTGCTGTTGTATGGTGACTGCCATCTGTGAGTGCTTCCTTCTGGGTCTTATCTCCATCGTACAGCCCACAGCTCTGCCTTTGTACAGGGTGCTGGCAACTGAGACTCAAGGAGGGAAATAACCACTCTGAGCAGGTTTTGAGAGGCGTGAACCACTTTGGCATCTTCAGTGGAGAGGCAAGGACCAGAACCTTTGATCAGCCTTGCTGCATTAGAGGCTGTTTCATGGCATTTATTTCAAGACAAGTTAGGGAATACCCACTTTACATATGAAATAATCACAAAACTTTTTTTTTTTTTTTTTTGAGGGTGATGTACAACATAATTGACTTCAAGCTGGTGCAGATTGTGCCATCTTTCCAATGAGATACAGGATGGGTTTTAAACTTTCTTTTCTATGGGAGAAAGCTAAACAAAACTCAGCTAAGAGGGTTCTGCTGATTTCAGCACCTTGGTGAGAAAAGCCATTCATCAGTCCTATGTCTAAATCACATGGCAGGTGAGGTTTTAGAGACAAAAAATAAATACCTGAAATTCTAGTTACACAGAGAGCACTGTGAAATGGTTTGCTTTGGTCATTGACCTTAACATTTGTTACTATGGGTATTGCTGATCTTGCTTGCAATAATTTTATTGGGGAAAATTGCAAGTATATATATACTTATGCATCTTTTGCTGTAAGAAATTAAAAGTTTGGCCAGCATTTGATTCTTTCTGTTCTGTTAAATGATGCCTGGTAGAGCTGTGAAAGCTTTACTGATTTCCTCTCTCTGTTACATTCCTACACCATTCTCTCCTATCCATCTACCACACAGGATTCATGGGTTGAGAAGCTGCTTCAGTATGGGAATCCTCAGCACTTCAATTGCACTTGCACTGTGAGTTTTTCCCTTCCATGTTAATCCCCCTCAGGAGCAGGCAGGATGTAATTATTAATCAGTCACTGGAGAGTCAGGAATGTAATCTCTTGATAACATCCATCCAGCTTAAGCCTGCCCTTTACACGAGTGTTGGAGAAATGTCTTGGGACTTTGTGTCTTCTGTCACAGTTTGATATGATCACACAGGATTCCTCATGGGACTGGAGAAAAACACTGGCAGCCCTGATAGCCAGGGTTTCATTTCTTGCTGTCTGGCTGCACACGTGGTGTGATGCCATTGCTTCAGCTGATAGGCATGTGAAAGCCTCAACTGTGGATGAAGGGATTAATTCATTAAAAGAAAAATTAATGCCCTTTGCCTTTTTCCTCTCCTCTTTTTATCTATGTGCATCAAAATTCTATCAAGCAAACTACGTTCCTCTACATCTGGGAAAATTCAGTTTGTATTTTATTTCTGTCACACTTTTGTGTCCTTCCAGCTCTGTTAGGGTAGATCAAAACAATCTAGGAGCATATGTTCCTATCAGATTTAATGTGTAGACTTTCTTAAATCTCTCAAAAGACCTTTCAGATGTAAACCTACATTTAAGTAAGCAATTAATTATTGTATAGCTCTTCCAATGAAAACACAACTTGTTTTCAATTTAAACTGCAATTCCGGCTCTTTTGAAGTTTCCTGTCTGTTCATTCCAAGCTAGGGATTGTGCAAATTTGATCTCAGGCAGTGCCTGTCAAATCATCAAAAGGCATTGGGGAGCCTCCACGTGTCAGGAAGAATCTCCAGTTCTTCACTCACCCCGTGGAGTTCAGGGACCAGCAAATTCAGTGTGTGCAAACCAGTGAACTGAAACCTCTCTCTAAAATACTTAAAACACAGTATCTTGTCTAAAAGGACACAGCCTTCCTATAAGACAGGGGGAGAACATTTGATTAATCCTATGACACCATGAAATGTCAGGCAAGAGGGTGTCCTTGGGGAGAGAGAAGATTTGGGAGTGAAGTGTTGTTTGTCCTGGTTCATGAGTCAGTGACAAAAGCAGGGAGTGATTTTCTGAAGAGAGAAGGTATCTGTGATTCAGCTGTCACCTTGTCAACTGCTCCTGGAGACCCAGTGCCCTGACAGGGCAGGGAAATACTTCCCTCCAGAGCTGAGGGCAAAATATGTCTCTCTACTTGAAACCTCCTGGTGGTACCACAGCCTGTCATGCAGTAAATGGAGTTTACTGTGCAGAGCATCACCTGCTGCCAGCCCAACAGAAAGCACCAGAGGCAAGCAGAGAAAACCCCATAAATCCACAGAAAGTGCAGAGGATCAACATGGGGCTCGCTGTGTTGGTTTTTGAAGGACGGTGTGTAATTCATCACTTGGGGGCAATCACGAGAGGGATGTTTAAATTCCTCAGAGAGCACCGAGCTTATAAATAATAATGAACAGAATAAAATGCAAATGGCCTGGAAGGAATCAATAGTCATGAATGGAATCAGCCCTCAGATCCTAATTGAAATGAAAATGAGATGCATATTCAATATGTGCTTAATAGAATATACATAATATGAGCATCCTGAGCTAATGAACAAGATCTTTCCATCATGCAGATACACACAGGCAGGGCCCCCCTTCTAGAAAGAGAATGCCAATAGATGCACCCAGCCTCACCACACCTCCATAAATTGCTATGGATATATACATATACAGAGAGGATAATGGAAACAATGAACTTTTAACCTCTGCTAGGTCTCAACCACAAACAGCCACAAAAAGAGCAGCTGTTGTTTCTGAATATCCATGAAACTGTGATAGGTGTTTTGCATATTGCTCCAATATTAATTGAAGCTTTTGTTTGTGTTGGAAATAGCATGAGCAGAGGCTTTATTCTCCCTTGTATTTCAGGCCATTTTGCAGCAGCTGATTAGGTGCCCACATGCTAATTGCTCTGGCTCATCAGTAGCCCTTCCTAGGACCTCACTGACCCACGCAGAAGAGTGGGAGCTGCTGCCCTTTGAGTTTAATTATAAACAATTGAATTATTTCCTGCCAACAGGCTGAGTTGGGGATGTCATGTTATCACAGCAGAAAGCAGATGTGCACTTCTGCAGGGATGGCTTGCCCTGATATGCTAAACACTAGCCATCTCTCCTTGCAGTGAGAGAAGAGCTCCCTGCTTGAAACCAGATTTCTGGTGTTTGTGCCTTGGAAGAACAAGCAGCAGGGACAGGAACATCAGTGTTACATGCAGGAGGGTCTTGGTTAGGGCTCCAAACATGGGCTGTCATGAGCACAGCACTGCTGAGACAGGAGCAGGAGATGTCCATAGCCCTGGGACCCAAGGGATCCTGACAGCTGGGTAGGTGTGAGACATGTAGGATCACCTCCTGAGCTCCCACTCCTCTGGTGCTGGAGAACACAAGTTAAAAGATGCCCAGCTTGCTGCTGAAATGCTGATTATCCTTTGCCATGCTGGATATCTCACCCAGCAAAACAGAATTAGACACTCTGCTCCTGGGATGAAACTGCAAAAGCAGAGTCCTAATTGGAATTCTGCCACAGTTCAACCTCTCTGCCTCCAATTCCTCATCTCCACCCCACATCTGTCCTGAGGGTTGAGTGTTTAACACAGCAATGTTTTGAAAATGTTCTAAATGTTCTGTGCTAAATCCTATCTGAAAGTACCTAACTGTTAAACAGATGGAGCTTATTTTATTGCTTTGCAAAGCAAATGTCATCTGTATTGAATTTCTTGCCTTGTCTGCTAACAGAATTCTTCTCTCTGATTTTATTTTTCCATTCCTGTGGAGACAGGCTTGTTGGGGAGGGAGCTGAACACAATAATTTAAGGTCTAAAAATCTCTTTCTTGCTTTAGTATCCAACACTAATATTACTGCCTCATCACTACTGAGCCAGAATCCCAACTGGATATCAGACTGATGAGGTCTTTATCCCAGACCCATTACTGGATGGAAACACATTCTTCTGAGTCTGCACTCTATAACTGGATGGGGGCACTCACTGACAGGGAAAAAAGTGTGCTTTAAGTGTAGCAGAAAGCTGAAGTAAAACCATCCCTCCTTTAACACAGCACAACAGCTCTTCTGATGCAGTGAAGGCTTTGCTAAGGGCCATTAAGCTGCCATAGAAATCTCTGTGGGTTTTCCTCATGGGGAAAAAAAGGCTGAAAATCATCACTGGTGTAAACGACAAGGGTGCAGCTTGTGCTCCTGCCCCTTGCTGACAGCTGAGCACAGGAGAATGCCTGCAGGGAGCAGGGCAGTGCTCCTGGCTGTGCTGCCAGGGGGGATTGCTCTCTCCCATCACACTCTGTCCTTCTCCCCTGTCTCAGCACCTCTATTCTCAGAAGTGAGCGCAGCAGTTTGGGAGGACCTTTGACCAAAAGCTATTGTCACAGCCAGCTGAGTAATTCTTCCTGTTGTATTCCATTCTCTTCCAGCAGATGGTTGTCTGTAGCTGTTCCTTTGTAATTTTTCTCCTTATTTACTGTCTCCAGGCAGTGGAAAGCCAAGAAAAGGGAGAACACTGAGATGACTGGCCTATCTTCATCACCTGGCCAGCATCCTGTCACCCTGCTTCCCAGAACCTGGTGCACCCTTCTTCCCTGGTGCACCAGGTTCCAATCCTTCCTCTCTGAGACCCTACAGCCTCTGCACCTTCAGGAGTGTGGCTTTGAGTCATAAGCAATAAGCCTGGAAGTACTTGAATCTATTCTAGGCTGCTGCTGCCAGGTACAGCAGATGCTATCCGTTAGATTTTACTTTCCCAGAAATTCTTCTGATTCATAAAACATTCAGCATTGGGGACCCCTATTTTGTCAGCTCTTTCTTTCCTGCTGTGTAGCTTTTGGCAGTGGAAATGTGTATGAATGACTACAGAGCTGGTCTTCTTTAATATCTTGGTTGGCCAGAACAGTGTTGGATAACCCAGTGACAGTCCTAGGGAGACTGCAAGGCATCAGGAAGTGATTTTCCAGATGAGAAGTAGAAAGAAATTAAAAAAAACCAAACTGTTTGGAGCTATACACACAAATTCCCATGGATGCAAGCAAACAAAATGGAGAAGAATGAATTCAATTAAATAGCATTCAAGCTTAAGCCTTGTTTTAGGATTTTTAAAGTGATAACTCATGCAACTACACTGCCTTGCAGTTTCCTTGGATTTTTTTTCTCTGTATTTCTTTTTCCCAAGTAAGACAATTCCTCAGTTATAAAGGCCAGAACACTACGGAATAATTGCTGAGATGCAATTCCTCTTGCTGTTCTCCCTGGGGAGCAGCACTCCAGGGTGGATGGTGATCCCAAAGCAGCTGGAGACATCCCAGCTCTCAGGATGTGGCTCTCAGCACCTCCCTGAGTGCTGGGATGAGTGAGAGAGCTACAAGGATTGGTGTGAAGCTTGTGTTGTTGGTGCTGACCCTGGCAGGGGCAAATGTGGGCACAGGCTGAGTGCTGGGAGTGCCACAGCTTGCAGGAAAGCCACATTCCTGACATCCCTGTCTGGAGAAGACACAAGGCAATGCAGCTGATCCCAACCCTGCTCTGCCACAGGGTCACTGCTGCCACTGCTGGAAGTCACCAAGAGCCAGCTGGGGGATGTGAGAATGGCTTTGCATGAAATACATTGACTATTTAGCTGAAATTTCCCTCCTCCCTCCAATATTCACATGTGATATGCACTAATGAGATACATCTATCTCTAAATCCACCTCATGCTATTTAGAATAAGGGCAGGAGTCATTCACATGTGACACAGAGGTCAATGGAAGGGAGATTCTGGGAGTTTCAGGGAAAATTCTTACAGTAAAACCTGATCTGGATTCATCATTGTCACCCCTTCCCCACCAAGTAGCCCTCATCTTTTATTTCTAGACTTTGTGTGAGGATTATCAACTTTTCTCTTTCTTACACCAATGTCACCCTCATCTTTTGGAAGACTTTTGTTGCAGTGACAGTATCAAGATCAGTTTAGCACTTGTTATGTTGGTTTCAGATTTTTTGGAGCAGAAAACATTTTATTTTAAACAGTAAAATTACCAGATGGGAAGCTAATTTAATAAGTTGATAATATCTTTTCATTTTAATTAGAAAACTGCGCATAGAGCTGTCTTCTTGAAATACAACCTGACACAACTGCAGTGTTCCTAAACTGCCAGATCTGATTTTGTTTTCCAAGTAGGAACTTAAAGGTACTTTAATTTCTTTAAAAGTACATTGGAGAGGATAATATTTCATTTGCAAGGGCATTCTTTGAGGAAGACTGACTCAGACACTTCGAGACATGGGAAATGAAAAAGTTAAAATCGACTGAGTTGAAAAACAGTTATGACCATCAAATGAAATAAGTAAATAAAACCTGCAAAGGAACAGCCCAGTTTTGCCACCTAAACCTTTGCTGTTTTTCTATAAGCCATGGGTAGAATGCCACTGCAATTCACAATGCAGAACTTATTTTAATATTCTGCTCTGTCTACACATATTCCACGGTTGGGAGAACTGGGCTTTATCTCAATACTGTCAAGGTCTTTCCATCTTAAAAATAGTGTACAGAAAACCAGACTGACTGGAACTGAATGCAGAATTCATGGAGAGAACAAATACCCACTAAGTTTCACCAATGTCTGATTAAAATCAAGATGTACCCTTTGGAGAGAAGATTGTGTAGACCCCCCCACCCAATCATAATTGAATATTTTATTTTTATATATATCTACTTCCTAACTCTGTTTCCACTGAAGGAAATAATACATTATTTTTAAAATTCCATTTTTATCCATGAGGCAATCTCAGAAACATATTAATGGACAGGAAATGTTGGCTGATAGTAATGTGGTTAAGAAGCACATTACTTTATATAATCATTTTACCTGGGTTCAGATTAAGATTTTTAAGTCACAGAAGAAATTGTTTCTCCCTCTTTTCTTGGCAGAGATCGAGCACCTAGAACAATTCAGAGGGGAGATAATACTTGCTGTGTTTTACATAGGGAAAAGGCTGTGGTCAAACATTTCGCAGGGAAGTGTTGGGCAAAGTTGTATCTAATTTTTGTGTGATGGAGAGAAAGAAAGGTCCCCACTTCCAGATATGTTTGAGTTACAGGGACAACAGTGATTTTTATCAAGAGGAAATGGGAGATAGGGAAATATTTCTTGTTCCTAAAAAAAAAAAAATCCTTTTTCTCCCCCACCTCCTAATACATGTGATATATTCCATATGAAATATTGTTCTTCAGCTGCCTCAGTGTGCACGTGTGCCACACCAGCACTTTCTTGGCTTCATTTCATTTCAAAGCTCATGCAGACTTTATTCTCCCTCTGCTATAGCTCTGCAACTGATTCAGGTTTCAAGTAATATTTTGCTGTTTTCCCTCAAGAGTAAAAATCAGAGCTGGCTCCTGTGGGCAGTAGCTGATTTTCACATGAACTACAGGCAAACCTAAGGGTTCATTCCACACACACTCTTCTGTAAGTGTGTCTAGCTTGATTGAAACGTGCAAAAAAGCATCACCTACACCTGTCATCAGCACAGCACTACCACGTATCTAGGGAAAAAAAAGGCTTGCAGATGAAAATGAATCTGGGAACAATTGCAAATCCAAGATGAAAAAAATCCAAGTGACCTCCTTTTAAATACCACAGGAACGTATTGGCAAACTGTTACCATTAGACTGTAAAATAAATATCCATCCACTCATGGTCAAATTTCAAATGAACATGATCTAACTAATCAATTTTTGTTTATTTAGCATGCTCTAACTACTCGAGTAAATCTAAATTAATGGCATGAGTAATTGGATTCATTTAAGACTTTGCATTTCCTTTCCTTATGCTCTGCTGCTCACTGCTGCTTTAATGGGAGCAGCCAAACCATTTTCTTCTGTGGGCCACAGAAACCATTGACTGATCACCAGAATTTGGGTCCCTGGTGCCCTTTTCAGAATTATTCCTCCACAATCTCATCCTCTCACTTGTGGATGGATAAATCTGCCAGATAACTTAGAGCTCCAGAACAATTCAAATCTGAGATTTCTCGCAAAGAAAAAAATCAGGTGTACAGAAGAGGAACACACCCAGCATTATTCCCACTAGTGGGAGAGGGAAGAGGTTAGTTTGAGGTTAACAACAAGACTTTGGAGGCCTTGGCATGTGGTATAAATATTTTCTGGCACACAGCTGGGTTGTACTTCAGCCTAAGTGGGACGTGCTGTGTCCTCCTGCCTCTGCTGTAATTCATGGAGTGAGACATTGCTTCCTGGGGATTGCACTGGAGCCCAGCTATGCTTGGGATGGATTTTATGGAGGTTGAAGTTGATAGTGGTTTGTACTTCAGGGCCTGTGGTCCCTTCTTTAATAATCAAGTCTGCTCTCCTGCAGGCCTCCTTCCTCCTCTCAACACATAAAACTCCTCATCTCTGTCCTGCCCCATGAATCCACTTGCTGTGATAGTTCTACACATCTACTCCATTCTTTTCTAGGAATATGGTTCTGCAATTCTGTTGGCAGCACAGGGTAATTACAGCAGCTCTTTTTGCTGTACAGCAGGTAATTTGTGTCAGCCTTTGTCTTAGGAGCCTGGAGCTTCACATGCTCAGAGCAGGTTTTCTTGGCAGGAATTTAAAACATTTTTTATGTCTTGGAGGAGTTTTTCCACGTAGGTTGCTGAAGTGGGGTCTAAGGAAAGAATCACTCCATTTTGACTACTCTTGTTTGAACTGAAGTGGTGTTGTAAGTCAGCCCATTGCTGTCAATGCTTTTGTGCCACACTCAGGGATGAGATCCTAAAGGCCAATTTCCACCAGTGCTTCCTCTCCTCACATCCCCTGCAGCCCTTGACACTCCTCTCATCCATTCTTCAAAAACAGCAACAGGGAAACCTCACAATCTGCCTTCTCCAGCTGCTCTGTCCCCTTGCTCAGCCAAAAGCACACAGACTGCAGGCATTCAGCTTTATTCCAGAAACACAGAACACATCTCCTTGCCTTTTCTTCTGCTGCTGCTCTAACCAACCTGTTGTAAGGCACGTCTGGGCCAGCTCTTCCCTGCTGCTCCTCCTCTCTCCTTGAAGCTTTTTCAGCAGGTTTCAGTCCAGTCTGGAGTCATCTTCACTAGGAAAAATCCCTTGGTGCACTGTCAGGATTTCATGACCAGGCCTAGTTTACAAACTGCATCCAACCTCAGCTGCAGGGGGAGAATGTCTGCCCAGAGGAGCTGATTCTAAGCACACAGTGGCATCACTGCCAGAGCCTTGACTGCAAAAATTAACTTCTTTCTCCCTTGAGCTGTCACAGCCAATGCTCATGCACAGAACTGCTGGAATCTGGGGTTCTTTCTTTGTTGGAGGGGATGACAGAGAGGAGGAGAACTCCTCCATTAACCCAGCCCTGGGGTTTCTGGTGCCCCTGTAATTCAGTTTTTCAATTAGTAACCAAGAACAACTGCATTCTCCTTTCATCCCATGGTAAAAAAAGTTGGTGCTGCCTGTTGCAACTCTATTTATAGTTTTCCTACACATCCCTGCTCTCTCTCCCAGGAAAACCAGGGAACAAGCTGGAGGCTGCTGCATGGAGAAAGGGAGTTTTTTAGGTAGGGGCTGGGATGGGGGGTTTTGACAGTACTGTGTCACTACCCAGAGAATATCTCTTAGAGCATGTCTCTTCTCTCTCAACAGGCTTTTTAGATAGACTAGGCCTTTTTATGGAAACACAACACTTTTCACCTAAAATGTTGAGGGTTTTGCAAAGCAAAGTTGGATCCAAAAGGGGAAAAAAAATGTTACTTCTACCAAAGTATTTCTGGGAGAGACCAATCACCTTCTGGGCCTTCTCAGTAGTTCTGTCCTTTCTGTGTTTTGGTTAAAGGAGCTCAGCTGTTATTCAGATTCCTGGAGCCTGGACCCCTTAGCCCAGATTTAAATGGAATGAAGTGTTTGAGGGTGGACAGGCAGGATTGCAGCACAAGGCAAGAGGGTTTTGGACCAGCAGCAAACTGGGTTGTTCAAATGGCATATTTTCTAACTAGCAGCAGAACTGCTGACTCTGGTTTAGATTATTGTTCCTTGCCTTCCACGAGCACTAATAGGCTATAAATAAACCCACAAAACCTTACTGCCAGGGAAAGCTAATTCCTGCTGCATTTACTGATGTTTAGGGGTTTCTTTTCATGGCAGATGAAATCACTGGAGTGTTTGCTGTGATTTGGTGTATAGCAGCTTAAATCAGAGCTTTGCTTGGACCAACTCCCAGCATTCCCTTTGTTGCTGGATCAGTGATCCTGGTGTGAATTTCCAAGGGGCCAAAGGAATTAAGTGCCCACACTGACTTCTTTTGGTCATCAGGATGCCCACATTTACCTTGCAAATGCAAACTTTGAAAAAGTACACCCTGTTTTCAACAGGAAACCTACTGAACAGATTTCTAAACCAGGGGGATTATTTTTTTCTTTTTTGAGCTCTTACTTGAAATCTTCCTGTGGCTTTTGGTGTGTGCAGCTAGGGAGAGGTGCCACTGTTGAGAGAACCTGAAAAATCAGTTAAAGGCAGCAGCTGCTGAGGGATTCCTTCTTTATTGCCCTCCACTGAAAAGGTTCATGGAAAACTATTTGCTTTCCCTGAGCTGCTGAAGAAAATGTTAGACAAGTTGTAGCTCTGTGCAGAGGTTTGTGCCTGCTCTAACCTCTCCCATCCATCTGATATCTGCAAATCTATTGACAAATTATTTCCTATCTGCTTTTCACACTTGCTAGCTTCCTGGGATGAGAGAGCCTTTATTTCTTTGCAGGGCTGAGCTATAGTCAACTAGATTAGAAAATGTTACTTTCTGATAGATTTTTTTTCCCTTTTAGCTGCCTACAGAATGCTATACTGAGGTGCACCGAAAAAAAATAAATTCCACACTACAGATATGATTTTTCTATTAACCTTCTCACCCCAAACTTCTTCAGAGATGTTCATTTTTTTCCTCTGGATTTCTACAGAATTTTTCCATGAGAGTTGAAGAAGTTTTTAGAAATCAGCCATTCTTAAGAAAAATTCTTCATGCTCATATATTTGTACATCCCTTTTAAAATCAGATTCCTTTTAAATATACAATCACAGTGTAGATTAGGCCTTGTGAGGCTCAGTGGAAAAATGACAGAGCTTTGGTGAAACCCAGCCCTGTTGTGTTACTGGCAGAAGCTGCACAAAAAGGCTTCCAGGAGCTGGTATCACTCATGGTTGTCTACAGAAATATGAATTTGACAAGAACTGGAATGGTAAAGAAAATGGAACTTTGGGGACTGGGGATTCACCAGCCCATGTGGAGTGAGTCTGCAGCACTCCTTGGCCAAATTCACCAGCAAACAAATCTGCCTGTAAATCACTGCCACTGGTATGAGCAGGGATGTCAGGGTAGGCACAATTAATCAAACATTTGAAATATGGAAAAAATCCATTTCATATGCAGATGAAGACAGCCCTGCACAGGAGTTCATCCTCATTCCAAAGCGAGAATTCCCACATTTTGATTGCATGAGTACTTGAAGAACAATATTCAGAGAGCTGCCATCAGAGTGGTATTTGCAATCAAACACAGCTTAATGCAGCCCTGTCTCTTGGGGGTTTTGTTGGTTTTCTTCCCTCCCTGATATTTTCTCTTTCTCTCCCTCTTCCTCTGTGGTTTATTGTGTCCTTTCAAGCATTAATTTCATCACTGATAAGTAAAATTTCCTACTGACTGGGATGCAATGGCAGTGATGCCAAGATTCACACTTCCAGTTTAATAAAACCAGTGAGAATGATTGTTAAATCAATGCAAGAAAGATGCAGGAAGGGAATTTCAAGGATCTCTGAGCTCATGGGCATGATTGCATAAGATGAAAGTAATAGGTTTGATTTCCTATGATATGAGCAGTGTTCTCATGACCCTCCCTCAGTAACAGTGGTCATACATTCCTTCTTTATAATAAATTGCTATTTATTGCCACCCAAGTCAGTGGGGTTTTCCTTGCCCATCTCCAAGTAATACCAGACAGTGTAAACACTTCTGAATTTTGCCCAATATCCTAAAGGCTTGTTGAATTCTATTTTTGTCCAAATAGATACAAATATTGCCCCTCATTAGCCATAACCCATAAAGTTTTGTGGGTTTTGATTTTTTTTCTTCAAATAATTAAGCCCATTTTCTGTTGGCAGCCATCACATTTGCCTACCCGAGGCCAAATCTTTCCAAGTTTATTAGATTTATTATTTCCAAGAAATAGCTTTCGTAACCAAAAGTACCCATTAGTTCTCCAGCTTTTTCCTGTCTTATCCCCAGATTGTTGCCCATGCCAGATTCCCATGCAAGGGTGGTCTCACATTCCAGAAAGAGCCTCCTTCTTCCTGGAGGACACCAACTTCTCTGACCCCACACAGATATAATGATGACTTTAAAGCACAAAGTGCAGCAATTACCCATGCATATGTCACAAACCAGGTCCACAGAATTATTAACTCTCTCTCTCTGCTTTTAATTTTGTTCTTGTTCTGCATCCTATAAAGATCTCCGTCATGCTGCCAGCATTTTGGTGCCTGTTATTTATTTTATTTACTGTTGAGAAATGAAAATATGTGTAAATCCATAAATATCTAATACAAGAAATATTGCTTCTGTGACACAAGTCTGAGTCTCTCATGGCTCTTGCATCAAATGAATGATCCAATGGGTCAGGCAGCTTCAACCAATCTCCCAGGACCCCATGACATTTAAATATAATTTAGCTTTCAGGGTTGGGGGGAGAGGGGAGGTGAAACTGAATGAGTTATGAAAATACAAATTGAGCCACACTGCTCTTGCTTTACAACAGCCTGTGCCATATTAAACAGCTGACGTGAATGTTCCGAGACCTTGTCTTGTTACTTTTACATTTGTGTAAACTTCAGTTAAAAAGGGAGCAAGCAAAGAAAAATCAATTGAAACAGAAGACAGAGATTTAATTTAGCTGGGGGGAAATCAGATCAAGGAAGGCAAATGATGAAGATAAAAGTAACCCCTGTCCCAGTGCAGAGAGAGAGTGACTGTCTGATGTTCATTAGAATTAATTAGCAGCATTCTGCTCCTCTGGGACCTGGGGGGCTGAGGAGGGTGGGATTTGCTGCTGTTCTAAGAATGAATTGGAAACACAGAGCAAAGGAAAAGGGAGCCAGGGGTTCTGACTGTTTAAGACTACAATGGGTTGGTAGATCTAGATGGGGATGGACAGAAGTGAGGTGGTTTAAGCACAGCCCTTTCTTGCCACAGCTGCGGTGGAAAAAGGCAGTGACTGATGGATTATTATGTTGACAGTGCACCTGAGAAAATGAGGTTTATGTGATCCACCCTGTGTATGCAGCTGTCTGCCTCTGCCTCTGAAAAATCATAATGTCCACTGGCTGGTTTGAATGAGAAACCTGAATACCCTGAAAGATATGAAGTTCCCAGAAGGAAAGAGGCCAGCAGGTAGCAAAGCATCTGTATCTACATTCAGGCTGCTGCTAGGACTGAGCACACATTCCTTATTAGACACCAAAGAATCAACATAAGATTATTAACATCTCATCACTACCCCATGTCCTCAAGTGCCACACATCCACATCCCAACCTTTCCAGGGCTGGTGACTCCACCACTTTCCTAGGCAGCCTCTTCCACTGCTTGACAGCCTTTGGTGAAGAAGCTTTTCCTTATATCCAATCTAAACCTCTCCTGGCACAACATGAAGCTATTTCTTTTTGTGCTGTCACATATTACTTGGGAGCAGAGCTCAATCCCCACCTGGTTACACCCTCTGTTCAGGGAGTTGTAGGGAGCAATAAGATCATTCCAGAGCCTCCTTTTCTCCAGGCTGAGCCCCACCCAGCTCCCTCAGCTGCTCCTCACCAGGCTTGTGCTCCAGTTCCTTCACCAGCTCCATTTTCTCTGGAGAATCTCAGCCCCTCAATGTCCTTCTTGTAGTGAGGTGCCCAGAACCAACCCCAGGATTCCAGGTGCAGCCTCACCACTGCCAAGTACAGAGGGACAATCCCTCTGTTGTCCTGCTGGCCACACTGTTGTTGACACAACCCAGGATGCTGTCAGCCTTTTTTGCCACCTGGGAACACCTCCAGCTCACATTCAGCTGCAACCCAGGTGATTAAACCCGGGATAATCCAAATACCAGACACAAAATGGCAGGAAAGTGGTTTCATAAATTCATGTGGGTTTCTTTTTTCCCTCATCTCTCACCAAGCAGTCCTGCCAGGAAGGCTGTTCATGCCAGCCCTGAGGATCCTGTGGCTGCACTCGGCGTGTGCTGGAGGAGGAGAGACAGCCAGTCTGGGAGTGTGAGCAAACCAACAGACCCACTTCCAAAAACACGGGAGGCAGCTGAGTGTGGAAGGACACAAACTTTGCTTGTTTGTTTTGGACTGAAAAGGAAGGCTCATTTTAAGCTTCATAGGATTTTTTGAGGGATGGAAGAAATCAGCCTTTACTGAATGCGGGGAAAAACTGACTTTTCAAAACCTGGAGGGGATCAGAGCTTAAACAAACAGAGTGGCTGAAATTCAACCATGCAAATGTACTTGACAGATTCCCTGTTTGGAAAATGGTGCCCAAGAACAAATAATTCTTTGGCTGTTGAAATGTTCCAGGATATTGGCAGCCTAAAGAAATGAAAACAACCCCCTGAATAAAGACATTCTGTACCCCCTGAGCTGCTGTGCTCCTGCCCTGTGGTCAGGGGGTGTGAGCACTCTCAAGATGGTGATGACTGAATGATTTACGAAGTCCCTTTTTCAAAGGCTGCCTTGGTAGGTACATCTGTGCAGCTGATCCCAGCCAGCCATGGCATCAGTCTCTGAAGACTGTTCCAGGTGATGTCTGGTCTTTTCATAAAAGCAGAGTGTGGGTCTCCAGAATCTTCATTTTCTGCCTCCTCCAGCAGCTTAGAAAGGAGACAAATGTGAACAAGGTAGATGTGCTGCTCAGTTCAGCATTCAAGAACAGAGCAAAGACCAAGGGAATGGGGACAAAGCAGAAGATCATGTTGATACCCAGCTTGGATCTGTCCCTCCAAAGCTGCTGCAACCTCAAGCCTCCAGAGCTGGTCTTCCAGGTGAACAAGCTGATTTCATCAGACTGGGAGGATATGATGTTGTTGGGGAAAAAAGGCATCTTCATTAGGATCATTTGAACATGGAACAACATGCATAAGAAATTGCTTAGCTGGACACTGACTTGAAAAGCAGGAAAAAGAGGGGGAAGGAGCAAGAATCCTCTTGGACTGCACTCTGACAACCTGAAAATTCACCAGGCATTTTGACTATCAAGCTACCCCAAAACACATAAGCAGTATGAAGCATGAAAGTAGAGCAAGATCTGAATTTGATGGGTCAATCTCTTCAGTGATTTGATTGCGCTAAATTCAATCTTTAGTTCAGAGAGGTGACACAGAACTGAAAATTGAAGCTCAGCTACAGAAATTGAGTCTCAGGAAGGCAAGAAAGCAGCAAGGCATAAAGGCAAAAGAAAATAATTTCTTAAATAACTTCTCTTTTGATTCCTCTAGCTAAAGCCAGTGTTTGCCAAGAGATAATCCATGCATAGCTTTGCCTCCTGTGCTTCAGAAAGGAATCAGTTAGGGCCAGACTTTGAAACCCCAGCACCCAGCTGCCAACTATGAGCTGTATTGCTTGGGAATTTCTTTCCTGACTAATTCGCTGGCTGTTCTGGAGGAGGGAGTTGGGGAAAGGGAAACTCAGTCTGGGCCATGATTTGCACACATGAAAGCTCCTGAGAGCAATGGTCAGTGTATGTTATTTCAATATCACTGAGATGTTCACCCACCAGGATTAGGGACTCAGTTATCACTGGGGCTGGAGAGGGAATGGATAGAAGATAAACAGTTCTCCAAGAGCCAAGGCCATGGCTCTATGTGGTCCTTGGAGCTAGCTCAGGCTCAGTATGAGGAGTTCTGTTTTGTCCTATGAAGACATAAAAGTTTGGTCTTTTCTGCACTTTTCTGCACAAACAAGAGAAAGTCTGAATTCACCCTTCTACTGGAGCTTTGGGATTTCCTCCCTTCCCAGCCTGGGAAAGCCCTTGAAGGCATGGTAGAGATTATCAGTAGTAGTTATAACAGTATTTATGCATTGTATTTTAAAACATTTTGCTTGAAGCGTTCTGCAAAGAAGCAATATTACAATAATAAGCAACAATTTAGAAAAATGATCATCAAAGTGGAAAACCAAGTAGATATAACTTAAAGAGCCAAAGGGCATCATTAGGAGGAGGGGGAGGCTTCCCTTTGGAATGCAGTCATGATGCAGAAAATGCCTATTCAGAGCTAACTTTCACCTGATCCTTCTTCCCTTCGGGAAAAATGTGCATTAGAATTTAATGTTGCAATTTCTATGTTAGAATTCAAAAAGCAAACACAGCCATGAGCTTCTGCTTGTTTTGAGATCTGGTCCATCCTACTTCTCTCCTCTTAGATCTTATACATCTTTAACAGGTTGTAAAGGAAAACACAGCTCTCTTGACTGCATCAGGGGTCAAAAATGTTTTGTGCTTTTGCTTAAGTGAAAGATCAGGATTTTCATGGACTTGGGCCACAGTTATACTGTGTATGACCACACAGTCCAATAGCAGTGGCACAAGCAAAGAATAGCTTTAAAGTATTATAGACACAATTCACTACACTTCTTATGTTACTGTGACTGTACAGATTCTTACAGCAATCAAGGTTTTTCATTAAAGCCCATTTTTAAGAGAACATTCATTTTAACTAGAGGGAAAAATGTTAAAGACATATCTGTTTTTCTCTAAGTCTGGGCATATTATAAAAAAATATTTGGAGTCTTAAGGGAGAATATTTTAATTTTCAGCTGGAAAATACTGGCCAAAGTGCCAAAATCTCAGTTGGCTGAGCAGATCTCTGCCTTGAAGAGCTTGATATGGGAGGCAGACAGGCTGCAGGCAGAGCCAGCCCTGCCATGGGGGGCTGGAGGAGGCTGACCAACAAGCCACAGGTTCCCCAATGCCACATTGTCAAAAGCAATGTTCCCATTTAGTCACTCGCACTCACTGTCTTTCAAGTCTCATTGAACTCCAGCAGGGGTAAAACAGTCTCTGAAATGAATGTGATCTTCATGTGCAGGACAGAGACGTTTAGAGGATGTCACTGCCATCACCCTGGCTTGGGGTGAGGCTGGAATAACTCCTGTCAACCCCATGATGCAAACAGGACAGAGGAACACTGCTAACAACAGGCAGCCATCAACACTTCCAAAACTCTGCTCTGCAATAAGGCCACTGGGTTGTCTCTAAATCTTGCTGTGGGTGTGTGTGGTGCTGGGAGCTGCTGGTTTCTGGGTATTAAGGGCTGTCTGGAAGCACTGAGGGGTCCTGCAGCTGCCAGATCCCACCGAGGGTGACAGCTGTGGAGGCATCATTGCTGCCCACCTCCCACTGCTGCTGCTCCCAGCTACAGCCGCCTTCTTGGCTCTGTGTCATTTATATGTGACATAATTCCCCCATAAAGGAGGGCTGATTGTAAATCCAGATGGAAATGGATTTGCATGAAATGCACTTTAATTAATTAGCTAAATGTTTGCAAAGTGCTTTGAAGATGTAAAACTCCATGCAAGTGTTCAATGGTTCTAATAATAAAATAACAATAATTAATTTCCCCAGGAAGCGTGTGTACAGCATGTGCTCAGAATATTCCTATCCAAGAACATTAAAAACAAAAAAATAACCCTACATTACCTCTGACATTTTATTGAGGACTGAGTACTGCAATAAAATAAATTAATTCATTTATTCATCCATGGAGACTTCAGTTTGGCTCTAGTTTGAAAATGAAAATAGCAGCCATAGTGCCCATTAGTCAATGTGACAGAACAGAAGTATAATTTAGAGCAGTTAAGCAAGACAGGGCTGTTTAGCAACGAGGCATCTGATAAGGGAACCAACTATCTCTGCTTTCAGTTTTCCCATAAAAGCAGCATGGCCCAGCAATAAGGTGGCCTGCAGTGACACAAAATTGGGATGCTATTCTGAGTGCATTAACTATGGAAGAAGCAGGCAGAAACCTGGGCTTTTGGTTATGGATGCTTTTTCACATTGCTCCTGAATGGGAAATGCTGCTCCCTTCCCCTGGAACAAATGTTCATTTCAGTGCTTGTATTCCCTTCTATTTGATTTCTGCAAACATTTGGTCAGATTTCTGCATGCAAGAAATTAGTGAGAAAAAAAAGCCATGGCAAAAGCTCATGCAAATATGCATTTGCTGGAGGATTTCCTCCTCCAGCAAATGCTTCCAGCATTTCAAGACTGCCTTGAAGGCTTTGTGGTTTACAGCAAACCTTCAGCTCAAGAGTCAACTGGGCTGCAGCAGCAGGATTGTGCTTGCTGCAGGAAACTGGGCTAGCTCATCCTAACTCTGAAGGAAGGAGCTGACAATGCAGTGCTCCTCCTTCAGCTTCCTGACAAGTTTTCACTTGAAATCGCTCAGACTTGTTACCTTACCCGTGACATCCCACCAAACACATCTGCTGGAGCAGGTCACTGCAGAGACTCAAGGGCAGGGCAGGGAAGATCTGTGGATGGGCTGATTTCTCCCTGCATTTTTCGTGCTTTGTACAAGTGCAGAGATGAGTGCTGAAAGTTTGTGTCATTAATCAGTAGCTTATACCCAGAGCATTAGGGATTTTAAAGCTGAGGAGATAATGTGACAAATGAAAAAAATGATGTGAATTAGCTGAAAAGTGACTTTTCCCCTCGATATTAATTCATTTCTGTGGCAAGGGTGCACTTTCAGAGCGCAATCAAATTCATTAAGGGGTTTTGATGGATATGGAGAGACAGGAAAACACCATTAATCACTTGGAAAAGTTTCACAGAGCACAAGAAGGGCCCCTTTATGGAGTCATAACTGCAGGAGATGTCATCTGTCAGGGACCCTGCATGATGGCTCTGCCTCCCCAAACTGGGGATGTGCAGATTGCAAGGGAGGCTTTAAACTTCTCTCCAGAGCCTGAGTTCAGGAGTTTGCTTTCAGTGTATTTTAGAAATAAAAATCAGAGAAGAAAAGTAGGATAGTTGGGCTGCTTTCTGCAGAAGGACTCTGACACCCAATTCAGCAAGGAATTGCGTGAGATTCACCTGATTCATCTGTTTCAGAGCTGAATTTTATGACAAAAACCATCTGTTTTACTCCCAGTAGTTATGTTGAGTATTATATAACAAGAAGCCCTAAAAGGAGACACTCAAACAAAAACAAACCTGTACTTTATCTCCATGTCTATAAGCCAATGGAGTCAGAGCAAACGATTTTAGATGTATCTCTAACCTCCTTACCAAAGCAGAGGAGATATTTATGCTCCACCAGAAGTAACAAGAAACATTCAAAAGAATTGCTAAGGCCAGACATTTTCTGTAAAGTAAATAGCTGTTTGCCAAAAGCTGGAAGAATATCTGACAGTCATCAGCATGAATTTTCTTGAAGAGGATGCTTGGAGTAAGTAGAAAGACCTGAATGTTTTGAGCATGCAAAAATAATATAACTTCACTCTGACTCTGAGCTCATCCTGCTTCTGGAGAGCAGCAATGGGGAATTTGAAGTCTCCATACAATCCCAACACCGTGACTGAATAAAAAGAACATGACTGACCTGCTGAATTTGACCATTATTTTATTGAAAAATTCCCACCTAAAGACTAAGGGATTTAGCCCTTGGATATCCAACTTGTATTTGCAGAGCTGTTTCCTGACCTTTTCTGTAAGCCAACATAGTCACGAGCAGTGAGATCAAAGGCCTGATGAATGTCTGATGTGAAGAGAAAAGAAAAGGCTTCAGGCTCTTTCCCTCAGAGACTGATGAACACTCATTTCCGGTTAATTTAATGGGATATATGCTGCAAAAGGGACTCCTGCATACAGTACATTGAACACAATCTCTTGTATTTTCTCTGCTTAAGTGGATGGTCTGTTTTAGTGAGCCTCTGTCTTAGCAGGCACTAAATATTCTGTTTGTCAGATGAATGTACCTCTTTGGGGGCTCAGTTTGCAGGCACTCAGTGCACTTCAGATGGCAGATTTGGGACTGATACAGAAACCCAGAAACCTGTTTGGTTTGGGACAAATGGAAGAGGTGACCCATTGTGGTCCCTGATGATCCAAGTGCTGCTCCAGACCAGCTGAGTGTGGAACAATTAAAGCAAAGGTTCAAAGAAGGGGCTTGTTTTAAAGCAGCAACACCAGCATCAGGCTTAAAGCTGACAAGTGAAATTTAATAATACATTTCATGACATGTGAGCTTTTTATTCCTGAGCCATCACTGAGGACTGTTTTTTGGCATAATAACTGAGCCACTCACCTCAGAGGAGCAGGAATGATCCCAGGGGGAACAGCTCGGTGGGACCAGCTCTCCCAGGCAGCCCCTGAGCACTGAGTCCTGCCCATTTCACACAAATGTGTGTCCTCTCTGGTAGTTCCTAGCCCAAACCTCTCTATACAAAAGCAAAACTCAGTTAAATTTGACAAAGGCATCTTCAAAAAGCTTTTTTTGCTGGTTCCCACCTGTGAAATAATAATCCATCTCTATAGAGAATGACTTGGGGAGGGACATAATGCAAGGGAGGAGGGAAAGAGTTGACATTATTTAAGGAAATCCGTTTAGTGGAGCTAAGCATGTCATCTAGATCTTCATTTTGCATGTGTCAAGTAAGTATAAGAAGATTGCATTTGCGGAAGGCAAGAGCTCGTGCTCAAGCCCAAGTATCTACATTAATGTGACCAATTGCTTTAGGGTTTTCTTCCTCGGACATTATTATAATCTAACCCTTTCAGCTGCTGATTTCCTGTGCTTTGCAGGATGGTGAGCAAGGCACAGGGAAGGGAGGAAGTTCATAGAGGGGAATGGGGCATTTTACTGCATTTTACTGCAGTAAGTAATTACAAATTTAATTATTTCATATACTCTCTGCCTTTGACGGTTATCATCAATATAAAAATACTCTGCAACAGCACAATTTCTTAGGAAGCAGCAAATAACCAAATTATTATTTGAGCCATCAGCTTTGTCATCTGTGTCTCTGCTTCTTTTGTCAAACTCCTTTGTGGTGCTCAAGTTCATGTGGATCTCTCCCCTAGATCCACTGAGCATCACTGCCAGCAGACTGTTCTCTGTTCTTTTAGGAGCTAAATGAAGGCTGTAAGAATAATAGAATCATAGAATATCCAGGGTTGGATGGATCTGCAAGGAGCATTGCTAATCTATTTCATTGTAGCTGGGACGGTCAGGGCTGTAAAATGGTTCACTGCTTAACTGCACTTTTATAACCCTGTGCAGGAGACAGAGAGATGCCAGAAAGCCTCTGCATTTACCACTGCAGAGGAAGTGGAAGGAGAAATGCTCCTAAGAGTCCAGTTTACCAGGAGAAGCTGCAGCAGCTGTAATTGTGCTAGCAAAGAGCTCTTCCCTCAAATTCAGCCTAGGATTCACCATCTCCTTTTTCTGAAATTCAGACAATTCCATGTTGGATGGTACCACACTGGTCTTTGACAGCTGGAACAGCTCCAAGGATACTATAGACTACTTCTATTGCAGCAGATCTGAATTGCATGAGGAGGAACTAAGAGTTTGCCACGATGATCCTCTACAAACCAGGACTGAGAGGCTGCTCTGCAGTTCCCTTTCACTGCTATCCCTTCATTGTTTTCTTATCCTCCATTCTGTTTTCTCTTGATTTAGTCTTCAGTCCATGAGCACTTTCATGCCACCTTTCTTCTCCTGGGATTGTGGTGGGATGTGTCCCTTGGTTTTAAATAGCCACCCTGCCCCACAGGATACCTGCTGTGGCTCACAGACTCTGTCCCTATTAACAGCTGGGACAAAACTTCGGCTTCAACCTGAAAAATGGAGGTGCCAGCAAAATGAGGAGCTGCTGTTCTTCTTCCCTCTAAATCCCATTGTTGGTCTCAGCGGTAATGAATCAGTGTTTAAAACACTTCAGCTTTTCATCATCCATTAGACTAAACATCCGCTCCTCATCTATTTTCCTCCTGCAGTATCATTGTCTTCACCAGTCGGAATTAATTGATTTCTTTGTATTGGGTTGGGTTTCATAAGAAGGCTAAATATTCCCAAGAGATGAAAACATGAACTGAGTGGTGTGTGTGTCTGCAAAATAGATTTCCATCTAGGTAAAGGGGAAGTGAGAGTTCGACACAGAGCTCCTGTTATAATCCTGGAGACAGGAAGATCACAAAATTGCCCTATGTGCAACATGGGAACAAGTTGGTCAGTGGCTGCCTCATCACTGGAATTGTTTAAAGGCAGGCTGGATGTCCCTGCCCATGACAGAGGGTTTGGACTAGGTGACCTTTGAATGTCCCCTTCAACCCAAAACAGGCTGTGGTTGTATGGGGCCTCTTAGGTAGGTAGAGAAATATCTATTTTATAAATAAAGTGGACATCCATGATGGAAGTTAAATGGCTTGAGAGAGATCAAACAAGAGACAAACTATATAATCCTTAAGAAAACAGAGGAATTCTGGATGCCACTCTTATGCTTTCCTTTCTGAACCATGTTATCATCTGAATGTGTAAGAAAACAAAATCTACAATAAAATAAGCTTCAATCATAACTCAGTGAAGCTGAGGGGGCAGCAGGTCTCTCAGTTTTTCCTCTCAAAATCATAACCCAAAAAGACAAGGAAAGTTCAATTTCCATCCAATAAAAGCCATTATTGTGTCTGACAATGACAGGTTTTGCACACACAGACACACAATGTGCATGCACATGCATACCAAGTTCCTCCATAATAACAGGTTTTCTGGCTCAATCTCAAAGCTGACGTAAATGAGAAGACTTGGAGCTTGTCTTCTGCTGTTTTATGGACTATGAATAAGATTTCACTTGTCCTGATGATCCTTCCATTTGGCCATCATTCCTAACCACCAGACAGGCTGCCCCTCACAAGGAAAGGACACATCCATACCCAGGAGTCTGTCAGAATCAACATATCACTCTAATCATACCCACAGAGACCTAACAAGTGTTTTTCTCCCTTCCTTCTTTAATTTAAAACAGTTTTTCCCTTTCCTTTTCCTTTTCACCTGCTCCCTGGATGGAAATTGCTCTGTTAGGAAGGCAGAGACACCAGCTGCTCTGTAACTCTCTCCATTTATTTCTCTTTGGTCCTGAATCAGTCAGGTGCTTTTGTGCATGCTGAGCCATAAGCACCTGCTTGAATCTGTCTTTGTTCAGTGAAACATTTAAAACTCATTGCAAGCCTCACTGACACCAAGCAGAGTTAAACACAGTTAATGCCATGCTTAGAATTCAGCCCAGTTGTCTAGTGCTCTGCCAAATCTTTATTTGGCACTGGATAGCAATGCAGGACTAAGTGACCTCCAAAAAGATGCTCATTACAGCTGCTCATAGCATTTAGTGGCAAATACCTTAAGGAAATGTACCCAACTTGAGATCTTTGCCACTCACAAGCAAAAGCTCAAGGAACCTGAGAGGAGACGGTTCAATTTGCTCTCCAAATTTCACAGAAGCTCTGAGGAATAAATGCAAAAAATGCTGCTTTTAAAGTTTTGAGGACAGCGATCACTCACAACTGACATAAAAGCCAGACAACTTCCATATATTTCATTTTAGCTGCCTAAAACCGAAATTTACATGTTACAAAATGTGAAGGCAACTTAGGGCTGTTTGTAGCTGCCTACCTACAATTTCCAACACTTGAAAATTTATTGTCCAATAAAGTTATTTGAGTGGAAACCATTCGGTGTCTCAGTTATGCTCCTGACTGGTCATGACCAACTGAGATAACTCATCACTAACACAAACAGTCCATGTGCACATCAACAGCAGCAGAAACATCTCCCTGGAGGATGTGCAGTGGGCTGGTTAAGAGGGTTTTTACACCAAAGTACAGGGAGAGAGGAATCCAAAGCTGTGCCTACTGCATCCATATCCTCAAGAATATCAATTCACTAAAACTACCTGAATCTGGTCTGCAGAAAATTTGTCTGAGCCATCTGCTCTCTGAAAGTTTGTTGACCAGTGCATAACTGGTGGTGATGCCTAATGGGAGGTGTCTAATGGGCAGGTGAAGAGAGCAAAGCTGAGCAGCTCAGTCTCTGACTATTAAAAACTGGTTTTGGTTGGGCTGCTGGGCTGAACTGCCAGCGGTTCAGCTATTAGAGGGCTCAAGATGCTTATCTATAAATAGGTTTAGGGCTTTTTGTCAGTTTTCAATGCTTTGATTCTTTCTAACCCACTCTAAAATCTGCCTGATTGTTGGATCTGCCTGGAGCTTGGTGAAGATCAAACTGAAGCAATGACAACCACAGAAAAACAATAGATTTAATGATGGGAAATGTTTCAGCCTATCTTTCATTTTCTCTTAAATGCAGCCCCACTGCTGATATCACTGGAAACACCTGAAAGTTCTTTCAAAGTGCAAGGAATCTCTCAGGTCAGGTGTTAAATGGAAGAAACAAGACCTCAGCACCAGCCATGCTGAATCTCTCATTTTCCCACTTCTTCCTGCTCTTGAGGAAGTCTTATGCCTTTAAAGAACTCCAGTGGGACACAATTCCTCTGCCTAGCAGTCCACTAACCCTGAGCTCACCAGAGGTGACTCTGCACCTCTTCTCCTGTCCAAAATATCTGCTGGGATGTTATTTGGCTCTGCCTGTGTGTGAAACCTCTCCTCAGCCAGGACTCTGTGAAAGATCTTTGCTGCAAGGCGTTGGTGAAGCCCCAAACTGGTGAAATGAGCAGCAAGACAGGAGGCACAACCTCCACAGGAGGTAAATCATGACAACACAGCCTGCAAAGAGCAGCAGATGCCACCATGCTCACCCAGAGCTTGCCAAAGAGCTTGTTTGTTTGAGTTTCCTCACTGCCTTTTTCCATGAGCACGATTGCTCATGCACACCAAGCTGATGAATGACTGCATGGGGATAAACACACACATGCTCAAACCCAACCACACTGTGCTCCTTCTGCCAGCTGGGAAAGGAGGGCTGGAGGGTTTCCTGTTCTCCCTGTTTCTTACCCCCACAGAAAAAACTGGGATACCAAAAAAGAGCCTGTACAGGGAAGACAGAGCAGTTTAAAATGGACAAAAATGCCTGAAACAATCTCATCTGCTTTGCCCAGGAGGAGCTGCTATTTCACATCGATGCCTGCTGAAGTTGTGGATGTCTCCCTTAATCTCAGCAGTGATTTTCGTTCCTTAATTAATCAATTACACATGTAACTGTGGTCCATTAGCAAGGCAGATGACTGTCTTCAGACGCTGATTACTGGTTTCGGAAGAGCCCAAAAATATTTCAGTTGGATGAATAAATTTCCTCTATGAGGTTTTAATGAGACCATTTAGCTTTTTTTTTTTTTTTTTTAGAAAAAACCTCCAGAACTGAAATGGGCATAATAAACCAACTCCACCTACATGATGCACAGGGGAAAAACAACAGGCCCCAGTTTTAGACCTTGTCTGCACTTAATTGTACTTGGAAGAGTGTCTAATGGAGGAGTAATGGTACCTATGTGTTTAGCTCACTTAGCAGTGCAGAGGGGATGATTTCCTATACACAGTGTAGCACTTTGGTTGGCTGTTTTATAAGATAATGATCAGGACACATACATTACTAATAGACTGCCTGGACTAGTATGTCCTGAGTTATAAACCCCATCTGGTCACCATCATAATTATTAATAATAACAGTAATCTGCATTTCTAAATCATGTCTGACCCCAAGAACTACCAGAGTCTGTTTACACAATATACACATTTCAGTAAGTCTAATTTCATCTCTGTATAAATACAGGGGCATTTTTTCAGAGTGGGGGCACATTTTCAAAGAAGCAAAAATTCAGCTCCTTTGAGCAACTCAGACTACTGTGCTGCATAAAAATACAGCCAGGATTTCAGTACTTAATTTTCTGACATCTTCCCATAGTATGCACATTGTGTCTGTTCATTTCATTAATCCGTTATTGACAAGAAGAGCTCAGGACTTTGATTTTAAATCTCATCTAAGAGTCTGAAAGCTTCTCCTCTCCAGCAACTGCTTGCCCCTGGGTCACTGCTACTATTATATGCTGATTTACATTTACATATTCTGCTTGAAGGCTGCATTGTATTTGATTTCTCCTGTTTTTCTTCCTGACTGAGGATAAAAACAGCAATCAACATGGGACATGGGCAAAGGCTCATCTCTGCCCCATCCTCTTTACCTTCAGCCTTTCTTCATGTTTCACTGATTATTTTCCAAACCAAGAGGCTTAAGCTGTGAAATTCCTGAAAAATTAGTTCTGAGCTCAAGTGCTAAAAATACACATTTCATGTAATGCTGGAAAGAGGACAGGGTGATCCCCACTCTACATTTGCCAAAGCATCTCTGAAATCCAAGTAAATTAAACTTCTTATTGAATCAGTGTTGCCAAGTGGATGGGTACAAGCAGCTCCAGCAGTGAGAAAGCAAATTGGCCATATTCTGAATTTATTCTGGTAGGCTTTTTATTAATACAGGAGGCATCAGAGCCTTTTATTCCTGCTGGACCAGTGTCCTACATTCCCCCTGGACACATCTCCAGAGCTCCTGGTGCTGCCCCAAGCCATGGAGTCAACTGGGCTTTCTTCTTTCCTCTAAGGATATTCAGATACAACTCAGGAGTCAGAAGTCAGGAATACATGGATAAAACATCCCCAAAGCTGGGATAAAGGCAGTAAGAAGCAATTTGCATTGTAAAGAAGTTTTATAAGTATGCAGCCTATTAATAACTGCCTCCACTTGTGACAAATGTCACTGGGCTGATTTGAGCTGCTTTGGAGGCAGAACAGATACAATTATCTACCACCCCGGAAGATACTCTCAACAAATTATTCACGTTTGAAGGGTGTTGGGATGGTGGGTTTTTTTGTTTTCCTGATGAGCAATTTCAACCCAAAAGTCCTGGCTTTTAAAGGCTTCAGACTCAGGGTCACCTCTGCAGGGCATTTGCATCTCCCCACCCATCAGCCCTGATGCACTTTGTGTTGCACAAACTTGAATGCAAAACACGAAAAGAATTAGAAAACCGTGGAGAAGATATGGGTATTTACATACCTTCAGAGCTGTGATGGCCAAGGAAAAGCTTGCTGTGCCACCTGGAAAGACAGGAGTCTGTGAGCCTTGTGCAGAGGAAAGTTTTGCAATTACCTGCCCTTCATCATAGTTTGACACTTCTGAGCAATCTTCTGTAGAAGAACTGCTCTTACTGAACCCAAGGCATTGGGAGGAGAAAACAAACTCCCACACAGGCAGAAGAAAATTGCTGTAATTCACCTGGTGAATTCACTCTGAGCAAAAAGCCCACACAACAGACCCCATTACCCTGTCCTTGAGCTGGGAACAAGGGGAACAGAATGGGTCACTTCCCTGGATATGACTGTCCTTGGGAACTGTCAGTCCTTGAGACAGCATGGATGAGGAAAAACACACAGCAAAGTCAGCAGTGAACATTTCAGCTCCTTCCATCTGTCCCTGCAGATGCTTTGGAGAGTCCACCAGGACTGTCACCCAGTCCTCCCCACCTCTCAGGCAGTTTGAGACACAGCAATGGCACTGTTACCAACACCTTCCCATTTTCTGTTTTGATACCTCCAGTACCAATATCAATTACACAGGCTGACAAGGAGAAAATGGAATTGCAAAGTGTTAGGCTGCAGGTATTTAGTCCAATGATTGGGGTTGTCTTTAAAACACTGTAATGACACCATCCTGGATGGATAAGAGAGAGATGGGGTATTGTGTGCATTCCTACACCTTCAATTTAAATTAAAATTTGCTGTGATTTAAGATGTTATCTCCTTTGAAGGTCTGTACTTTCCTTGGAGAAAATAATTATTCTCAGCTAATAATGTGAGTTGCTAGGCTAGTGATTAGTATATTTGCAACAGGGTAAGTTTGCTTCCCATTGACAAAGACTCAGGTGTATTATTTACTGCCTGATAATTTCAGTCTGGAATTAATCTTTGACTTGAAAGGACACCTATTCTTTAAAGCTCATCATCTCCTTGCCTTGCTTTTGCTTATGCCTTCAGTTTCAAAGGTTCATTTTTCTTCATGATTTGCAGAAGTCATTACCAAATGCTTGGAAGTCTATCAGCCAGGTTACCTTGATAATTTCTTTTATGAATAAAATAATAACAACAATGTCAATAAATAAAGCTAAATCATGCCCAGAGGAAAATAAAGTAGTCACCTGTGAGTAGTGCTTGCAAAGATTGGTAATAAGAAGGTGGCAAGGACATAATACAAGTAGGCAACATTATCCCCCATGTCTCATTTTGAAATAAAATTAATCAGGTCACCACTCAAGGAGTTTATTCATAAATGTAATGCCAGCAACAGGTTCTCGTTGTAGAGTGAAAGGGGAACACAAGAACTAATACTTTAGGGCTATGAACACTGAGCAGCTCAGGACAGAAAAATTTTAGTGCTTTATCCCTAAATCAGCTCAAAGGCAGACATCAAACTAGACCAGGATCCCTATGTGGCAAACAGAAAAATCTAGATTGTCCTCCACATTGGCTTCAATGCTCTGTGCAGTTATACAAGAGGCCTGTTGGAGTGGGGTGATTGCAATGAAATCTCTGTGGTACAAACATTTCACCTTCTGCTCATTCCTTGTCATGTACCAGGAAGCTCTGGCTGAGTTATCCCTGGTGATTAGCTCAGCCCTCATTCCTTCCCTGCCTTTATCTCACAGACTGGAGGAATAAATTCCCAATAATTTGGTTGCTGGTAAGGGAATTCCCAGGACCACAGTAACTGAACATATTGGATTTACATAATCTTGCTTAAAAATCAGCTTTTCATTTGCATCATGTCACCAGATTCCAACTGCATCAAGCCAGGGAGGACACTTGGGGCAGTCATACCTGAAGAGAAGAAAAAACAGAGAGAAAAGAGACAGAAGGAGATTTTCCCAGATTTTAGTGTTCCGTGAGACACCTCAGAGATCTAGTTCAGAAAGTCTTCTTCTGAAGTGAGAAGGAACTGTCAGCTTTCCAGTGAGCCACACCAGCACCCTAATTTTCATTCAGAGAACCTGCCACCCACACCTCCACCAGCCTGGGGCTTGCACACACAGCAGAGATCTGCTCTGTTGGGAGGTACCCCTGCTTAAAATAAGATAATGGTCAGAAAAGGGTTTGGGTTTGAATTTGGGCATTTTGTCTGGTTGGATTTTAACATTTCCCTACTTCATTTTCCCATCTGGATTTTCTCTTTATGAAATTCTATCTCTATTGCCTATCAAGGCAATATTTCATCCTCAGTGGACATGGGAAGGTTGCAATAATCATGTTCATGATTTAGGGTTACACTTCAGCCTTGAACTCTTCTGTGGTTGATGTGGAATTCACCCAGGGTTACTTCTTTTTTTCTCTCCAACCAGCATTTCTTCCCACAAATTTTATACTGAACCTTGACCTGAGGAGACAGGGAAACTGATTATTTGACTTAAATATGTATTATTTACAAGAAAAATCTGCTTTAACTGACCTGGAGGAAGGAAATTCTGCAATACCAGAGCTAAATGTCAGCAAAGTAACAGAGGTTCAGGACCTTGAATATAAGTGGCAGCCCAACCCCAAAACCTCAGAAAATCTGCCAGAGAAGGTCTCTTGAGCCCCTAAGTTAGGGATGACTCCACCCAGAGCAAGAGATCTGCCCCAGAGACCAATGCAAAGGTGACACAATTTCTGTCCTCTTCCAGGTGACATGTGAAAGGGGACAAAGTAACTTAGCAGGGTCCCACAGCTGGGCTGAGCCAAGGCTGTGAACTCTTCATGGTCTCTTTGGATGGGGTCAAAAGAGGGCTGTAAATAGTTGTTCTGAAATATTTATAGCCTAAGGGCTCAGTACGAGGCTGGTTTCTGCAGAGTAGTTTGTTGTTCAGGGTCTGAGGGAAAGAACAGGGTTGCTAGGAAGATTTCAAAGCTCTTATCCTTATCCTAAATAAGAAAGGATAAAAGAGCTGAGTTTATCATTCAAAGATGTATTTTGAAGGGCTGAGTACAATGCTCTTTTCCCACTCTGAAGCAGAAGATTTCAAGGCTAAGAAAGGGCTCCCTCTGGAGAAATCTTACCTACTTCTTCTGAAACCCCAGGACTGGAGTGGATCCTGCTCCTGAACTGCCCATGGCACTCCACTGCCAGACAGGGCAAGTTACATCTTCTGTGGAGTGTCTTTTCCTTGCCAGGGTAACAAAATCAGGGAATAAAGCCACTTGAGATCTGCCTTTGTCTCCTCGCAATTAGCTCAGTTTGTATTTACTGAAGAGCTCCTTTGTTTGTTTTCTGTAGCAAAGAAAAAGCTTTCCAGGGAATTCTGAACTCGTGGTTCTCAGAGAGAAGCCATCACCATAAAATCCATGGTGGAGCACAGCTGTATCCAGCTGTGGTGGAAGCGAGCTCCTCAGGCTGGGGTAAAGCCCTGCTTGGGAGGAGCACAAGCCTCAGGCTGGGCTCTGTGGGTTCTGGGAGCTGTGGGCAGAGCAGCAGCAATGTTGGTGTTGGTTGGTTAATTAGCAGGATCAGAGCTGAATCACCCAAATAGGGAAATCATCAAGGATTTGTGGCCTCAGGTTGTTTTGAGGTGATAAGCAAAGCACTTAGAACACCTGTGTTGTGCCCCGACTGACATTCCTCATACAGAGGAGGTGTGGGAGGGATTCACCAAACCCCTCTGTGGTGAGACTGCTCCTTTTAATAGCCCAGACTTGAACTGCAGGACGTTCTGCATGTGCTTGAGGCTGGAGAAGGAGGAATTCATGAGTCAACGTGGGTGACATCTTGCCATGATTGATTAGCTGGGCTAATCCAGAAAGTCCATTCCCTGCATCCCAGCAGGAATCACTGCTGCCCCAGGAGGAGTCACTGTGCAGACCTGCTCCAAACCCTGTGGATAAACACTGCCCAGTCCACAGCTTTTCTCCTCTAACTGCAGTCTCATCATATTATTTCAAGAAATCTACATCTCCACTGGAAAACACTCAGGATTTGCAGGCTGAGAAAGCTTGAAAACCATTGCACTGGTCTACTGGAGCAGAAATTCCTATTTTCTCCCCCATAATTACATTCACTTTGCTTCAGGTTTGCACAACTCCCATTCAAAAAGCTTTGCCATTAGTCAGGGCTGTTTGTTCCCTAAACTTTCTAATCACAGTTTTGGTTTTTTTTACCTCCTTTTTCCTGACTTCACTGGGGTTCAGAGCTCAGAGAGCTGTGTCTGTCTGATGGGGGTCCTGGGCACAGCCTCCAGCAGTTCCTGGTGAGCAGGGAGCAGTCAGTGCTGTGGGTAACTGCTGCCATCTCCTGGTATTTCAATCCCGAAAAATCTTAGGCATTCTCAGTAAGGTCAAGTGCAATCATTTAGTTTTACATATAAATGCGTGCATGTACATATATGTGTGTGTATGCATATATACACAAGTATTTTTATATATTAAACAAGTGTTGAACAGTAAATTTAAAGCTGATTTCTAGTTTTTTTCAGATAGTACTTTATGGGTTAGTGAAGTAATAATTCTGTATACTGAAAATATTAAAAATTATATATATACCCCTAACTGTTTGCATTATCATGGGTGAAGGCAGCTGCAAATTCTTCATCTAGTTCTCCATGCTCACTAAGAATGGTAAGAAAAATCTTTTGATATTTTTTTCTGATTTTTAATCATCTGCTTACAAAAAACAATTTCTTGTCTGAGAAGGACAGACTCACTTAATATCAGCCTCGAAATCATAGCAGTGTTTGTGCATTAGCAGGGTGCTCAGTATGCAGAAATTTCTTCTCCAAGCTGGAAAAACAGGGCTCCATTTCCCATCCACAAGGGCCTGGCCAAGTTGTTGTTATTCCCTTGTCTTTCCAACAAATGTGAACTCAAATTGCCAAGTTTGATCTCTAGGAGTCCCAAACCTGAGATCTGAGATATAGGAGCACTAGTAAAATGCCTTTTTACCATAACCTAACTCAAATCATATTCCTAATATGAAGTCACCTCACAATTCAGAAGCATCACTCAGACCTATTGCTGGATTTTGTGGCTGCTAGGAATGGCATCATCCCCAGCCTTCTTCCTTCACCAGGTAACCTTCTGTGACAGCTTGGATGAACCTGCACATCCAAGGAATCTGGGTCATTTATTAGCAGCTAAGAGAATCTGTGCCAGAAAATCCACATAATGAAAACAAAGTGGTCAGGGTAGAAACATCAATGTGGAAAAGCAGGAACACAGATTTGCAAAGGTTTTCTTACCAACCAGTCCATCCTATGCAATCTCAGGCAGCTGTGTCACATAATCCTGCTTTTAAATTCCCTGCACCCTACTTTAAAATTAGTCAGGGGATTTTATGCGCTGTTTTTATCAGCAACCCTGTCTGAACATTCAAATATGGGATTTTTCTGCTTCCTGAGACTTCAGCCTTATGCAGAATGTCAACTAGCCTGGAGTAAGGATGACTCGAAAACACCTCCAAGGCTTTCAGCGCAAATCTCTGACCTTTATCTGAAAACTCTCTTTGTGGAAAATGCTTTCTGATGGTGTTTGCTGATGCACGTTTTCCTAGGGGCAGAACACACAGGAGGAGCTCACAGAATGTTAGCTCTGTTGGCTCTGTAGATCTGCTGTTGGACATGAGCACTGCAAAATTCACAGTTGGCAGCTCCCACCTGAGACCAGCTCTTCCCAGTTCCCACCTGAGACCAGTCCTGACTGGTTCACACCTGGACCAGCCCTTCCTAATTCCCACCTGAGACCAATCCTGTCTGGTTCACATCTGGACCAGCCCCTCCTAATTCCCACCCCAGATCAGTCCTGACTGTTCCACATCTGGACCAGCCCCTCCTAATTCCCACCCCAGACCAGTCCTTACCAGTCCCCACCTGCTGCTGGCTCTGGTTCACCCAGTGGGACCCCAACTCAGACAGGTTCTATGGAACCCAGCTGAACCTGGGCTGAGGGAAAATGCTGATTTAGTCTCCGGGTGATGGAGGTGCCTTCACAGTTTCTTTATTGCATTTCTAATCTCTCTGGCTCTTTATCTCTCACTTGAGTATTACCTTTAGCACGTTGCAGTGGATGTGATGAGAGGACTAATCACTGATTTACTCAACAACCATTCAGTACTTAAATTCCTTAGCAACAAGCCAGAGTTGACTCAAATTAAAACCCTTCAGTGGGTCTAGGACAAGAGGGATCACTGCATTTTGTGTTGTACATAAAGAAATTCATGCATGAACCCCATAGTCTGGCAGCCAGCTTCCACTGCTTGTGCCTTGAGCTCTTTTCCCATACAGTTGCTGCTGTCTGTATCATTGCTCTGAAAGCATGGCCTGGACAGTTAGATATACACAAAGAGCTGCAAATAAAAAGAAAGAGCTAACATCCTTAGAAATATATCCAATAAAGGAGTATGCTGTGGTCAAATGGTGTGCCAAGCCTCAAAAGCAGTGCTTCTTTGGGGATGTATTCTTGTTACAAAGCAGAGTTGAGCTTTTTGGTCTTGCACAGCATTTAAAGATTTTTCATGCTTCCTCCTACCAGAAAATTTTTCAGGGAAAGATTTTCTCATGTCTTGTGTTTGGAGGTCCACAGTGTGAAAGGATTGTGATAGAAAGGAGACTTAATTGAGTTGGGATTGTTTGAGAGAGGAAGGATGAACAAGCAGCAAACATCAGAGAAAGCCCTAACGGTGTCAGGGTACAAAGTTACCCACTACAGAACTTGTGAAAAGGCTCAAAATGTACATTAAACACAAACACTACAAGAGCCGTTCTTTTTCTTCCAGCCTTTTAATGTGACAGAGAGAACAAAAAGTCCATTGGAACAGCTGCAATTTCCAGTGACGACCAGACACAGATCAAATAAAAAAAAATAAAAGGTTTTAAATGAAGAAAAGGAACCAAGGGACTGGAATTGGCTATTTCACACACAGAGTCGACAGAACATCTAAATGAAACTTTCCATTAAAGCACAACACCGGGTGTTATTTACAGTGGGACTTGCAGTGTGTGTACATTTATACAGCACTAGCATCACATACAGCAAATAAATTTATTTCATTTTGTTTCCCTCACAGTTCCCAGGCTTGATTCTTCCTAAAAGCAGCATTTGCTAATACAAGGGTGAGAAACTGAGGGAGAAACTTAATGCAAAATAAAATGCATAGGGCTCAAATCTACATAAACCTAAAAATATCCTCTCAGGTTTTGAGTGTCCTTTGGAAAGTCAAAGGACAAAAGCAGGGAATATAAATGGACCTAGGGCCTCCTTAGGAGCATCAGAGTATACTCTGCTGTTGGAGGTCTCAAAGCAGGACCTGGAAGGGAGCTGGATATCTGCAGAAAGCTCAGCTCCATGCAGTCCTGCTCTGTGCCCTTGTGTGAGCCCAGCCTTGGGGCTGGACTGCTCCCAGGCTCAGGGAACATCCCTCAGTGCCCCTCCAGGATGACTGAAGGACATCAGGATGCCTGAGCACTCCCCAGTGTGCAGAACACCTGGCACTGGATATGGGTTTTCCAAGACTGACGCTCTTCATAGTCCAAAAGATCCACGCACCATCATTTGGAAGTCCCATAGCATTTCAAGGAATTTCAAAGAGTGATGTTCATATGGGCAAGGAGGGGATCACCCCATCCAGCACAAGCTGCAGCCACCACCACTAGGACACAGAGCCAAAGGCAGTAACAGGAGCTGTTCTGCACAACCAGATTAAATAAATCACTATACAACAACCCGTTAAATCAACAGGGAATACAAGGAGGCAGAACTCTTATTATAATACCACTGGTCTTTAATAATAGTATCAACAGTGCTTGGTGTTCCTAGAAATGTCCATGTCTGCATGCTCAGAAATTCAGCAATGGACTCCTCCCATTACAGTGCTGCAGAGCTGAACACACAAAGCCACAGCAGGCCAGTTTGGGTTCCCTAGACTCACCTTTCCCATGCCACACTGTCCCTGGCTAAGTGGCTGTACTGGTGTGCCATGCATGCATGAGGAGATCCAGCTGTCCTCTAGAAGAGATCTTTGGGATTTAAGGCAAGTCCCCTGTCTTGGTCCTCTGTGTCCCTGTTGCAGTAAAGTTCATGAATCCATGGAAACAGTGCTGTGCAGAGATCATCAGGGACCTGTGGTCAGCAGTTTTCTCCGTGGATGGTCCAGTGTATCCCAGACAGAGACTGTTCACTGTGGCAGAGTTGGGCAGGGGAATTGATGGAGCAGACATGCTGGCCCTTGCACAGCGGAGACAGTGCTGATTTCACTGCAGAAGTTAAGCTGAGCCATCAGAAGAGGTGCCTGAGGAAAAATCTTCCCCTGCTTGGAGCTCAAGGATCCGTGGCTGAGGCAAAGCCCAGCAGGTGGGCAAGGCTCTTAGGTCACAACTCCCTGGTCAAGCCAGGGATAGGAGCCTTGTCCCACCATGTGCAACATCCCTTAGCCCTCAACCTATGGATTTTAGGGGTGCAAAGACTTTCCAGGTGACATTGACAATGACATCCTATTGCTCTTTACCTTGCACCAGCTAGTCTGTGAGGTGAGGTCTAGCAGTCTATGAAAGAACCATTCTGGAAGGAAGGAAGGAAGGTTTCTAAGACTGCATAATATTTCTTAATATTACCTTGCCATTTCTATCTCCTGGAGGATTCAGTTTCTTCCTTCTCTGAAAATTACCAGGGAAGTTTTGCAAAATAAGTGATGGCATTAATGCCACTGCAAAATGTCATGGAGAACACAAATAGGTTTGCTGTGAGCATTGGGTTATATGTAAATAAGAATGCTATGCAAAACAAATATTTAAATAAATAGGTTCTGGCTCCTCAGAGCAGTAGAAGTAAATAGTCCAGAAAATGAAACCAAATTTTTCCCCCTCTGCCCAGTTGCAATGTGGTAATTGCCAAGCACAGCCCAACAAAGTAGATTAAACCTAAAGGTCGTGGTTTGTGTTAAAATACAGATTTAAACTGTTTCTCATCAGGCAAAAGGATCAGATATTCTTAGAGAAAAAACCCCACGTTCTGGGTTGTGATTCTGAACAGAAGCTGTGAACTGCTGCCAGAGGACATAATTATATTCACTCCTACCTTAGAGAAGGAACCTTGCTGTTTTGAAGACAAATAAATAAAATGAATTTTAAAAAGCCCTAAACTACCCATAAAATTAAGAAATGAGGCATAATAAGCTCGGTTATTACAGCAGCTTGTGATTGTATCAATTTCATAAATCTCAGAATAAAGGTCAAAAATCCCAAACAGCCAGTTGTAGCCTAGCTGATCCAAAAGTGTTTATCCCTGACTGACACAATGGTAAAAGTGATGCTCATTAGAGGCTTTTGCCTCACTGGCAAGGATTTGCTGCTTGTGTTCTAAACCTTCTGTGTGTCCTTCAGCTGCCTCTGCAGCAGCACCACCCTGACTGCCAGCCAGCCTGAGTGCAAGGGACTGTCCTGGTGCAGCCAAGGGCAGAGGTGTGAGACATCAGTCCTGTGGGATTTCAGCCTAGCCTTGCTTGGTTTTCTTAAAAAAAAACCAACAAAAACCAACAGAAAAAGCAAAAGCAAACAAACAAACAAAAACCAACAAAGAGGATCCAACAAAAGGTAAATGAGAAAATCATCAGCAGAAGTACAAAGGAAATTTTTATGTCACAGAATACTCTGGTTTGACAAATTCCCTGCACTATGTGGTGTTTTCAGATAAATTCTGGTCTATTGCTGAGCTTGTTGAAAGGATATAATTAGTGTTATCTCATCCATTGTGAGCGTTGGTGTGTTATTGAACAGGATGCTTTTCATTCTGGTTTCCCAACAAAACACATCCCAAAATACACAACTCACTTTGCCTCTAGGTGAAACAGGACTTAACTTGTATGATAAAATGGGAGCACAGATTTCAGAAATGTTCTCCACAGGATATCAAACTAAACTGTGCCACTTAATGGAGAATTTAATGTTCTGTACAGTGAAAGCTTGCTGTGTGCATTCCCTGTGTAACAAGTTAAATGGCTTTAAGTAACTGTGCTTACAGTGTTTCAATGAGACCCAAGTATATTAGAAAATCAAGCATCATATTCTTCAAATAATATGGCTAAAATGCTGGTAAATTCACAGTTACCATACTCTAGGTATTAGGCAAAAATCCCCTATTTACACTGGATAATATGTACACATTTGGTTTGTGGAATGCTCCAATATCATATCAATTTCTCCTCTGTGAAAGCTGTAGGAAAAAAACCCTCTTAATCATTATAGAAATATATATTCCCAGCCACTAATACATCTAAATATTTGGTATCTGGATGTTAAGAATGAAGTGTCACTAAGTTGGTCATGACTCCTGATATTCTTGAATTACTGGGATTTGTTTTTAGTGTCACTCTTAAAATCCTCTTAAGGGTGCAGAAATAAAAATCCTAAATTTTAATACCTAATCACTTCAGTGGGTGTATGTAGGTTTGCAAGTAGGTGTAAATACATATATATAGATATATAAATAAATAATTATTTAGATATTTCTCTTCCAGACCAAGAAGGTGCCTAGTGATTCCCCTGTGCCCAACTGAAGACAGCAAAGGGCTTTGAAGCCCTGAGTCTTCTGAGAGAGCTGAGCACCCATCCTTCCATCCTTGAGAAATCAGGACTCTCATTCTTCTGCATGGTTGGAGTGGTGATCCCAAAATCAAGACATCTGGGGCCTCTGGCCACATCTGCAACTCTTCCCCCTCTTGCTGGAGCTCACCTACAGCAGGTTTGTTACCTGCCTGCCCTCGGGTGTCTGAGCACAGCTGATGGGGATGGCCAAGGAGGGCTGGGCAGAGTGTCACAGCTCGGCAGAGGGGTCGGGGTGTGTCCCCCAGTGTCACCTGTTTGTGTCTGGTGTCCTTGCAGTGCGATGGACAGGGACAGAAGAGCTCCCAGCATAGGCAGGGTTGAACCCAAGCTCTGCAAGGGGAGTGTGGAAGCTGCATGCACCAGTCGTGGCTGTGAAAAGGTCAGAAACGATGGTTTGCTTTAAATCCCTTCGGGTTCTTCTTTTCCTCTGCCGTCTCGCTTTGAGGTATCGACAGAACAGCATAGAATGAACATTTTGGGTTTTCCAAACATGGCTCTTTGTTGTTCTTCTTCTACATCTGCCCCCCCAAGCCCCCTGGCCTCTGTTGCTCACATCAGGACCTGTTCTCGAGTCTCTGGCAGGCGCAAAGCCAGCAGGCCACCTCCCACCAGAGCGGAGGAGGCCAGAAGGATGGGAACCACCTTGGTGATCCCTACGAAGGAGGAAAAGATGGAGTTCCCCAGGATGGCAGCAAACTTGCAGAGCCCATTGAGGATGCCAAAGGCTGTTGCCCTGTGGGGAGGAAAAGCAGAAAGCAATGGTTAGGAGGGAGGTTCTGGCACAGCTACAGAAGGTTTGGATGGATAATTCTGTGAATGCTCTTATGTTGCCCATGCTATGCTTCTAGGAAGTAAAGCTGGGCAGAATAAATAAGTAGATAAATAGATGCAACTGTTTTGCATGTCTGTGTGAATGAGGAGAATGTCTGTGTGTACTCATTTCTCCTTTTCATCTCACCTTCTCCCTAGCCCTAGAGTGGTCCACTCTGTCAGCCTTTGTCCCCCCCAAAGACAGCAGGACAAAATCTGCTCTAGATTTCCTCAATGCCCTTCCAAGGGCTGTCTGGAGTGGATTGTCACCAGAGAAACAACCACAGCCCTCCTCCAAATCCTGTTACACCCAGCAGCTAAAAGCACGCTGCTTTCAATGCACAGTCCTTAATTTCTGACTTCCCCCAGCAATCTGTAAAAGGCAAAATGGGTTTATAATGATATTGAAAGGAAAGATTTCATCTGCAGCACTTTTCCCCAAAGTCTTCTGTGCTTCCTCATGTCCCAAATCAGTCTGTGCACATGGTTGTCTCTGGGTTTTGGAGGGGAAGGCTGCCACAGTGATGAGCCATGAGAGGAGGCTGGCGATGCAGTGTGGAAGGCCAGACCTCCATGCATATGGAAATAACAGAGTACACATGCCATTTGGTGTCCCTGTCTTGGGCACAGGGTTTGGAGCTAGATGATCTTTAAGGTCCCTTCCAACACAAACCATTCTGTGAAATAATGATTCTGTGATTCTTCGATTTATCAGCCCATAATTTCCATTGGGCCACGTGATCCCTATGTTCAACCCAAAGTGCACGTAGAATTATGCTTGCAAATGTCAATACTGATCCAGGATTACACAGCCCTGAATGTCTGGAGAAAATAAAATAAATTAAAAAACACCGCTCCCCCTCCCACATGTCTGTAGAGCTGCTTTCCCATTGGGAACCAGGAGGATAAGGTCAGAGGGTGGAGACTAAAAGGAGAAATACTGTGAGCACCTTTTGTCCGTGGGGTAGAGCTCCACGGTGATGACATCCAGGGCGTTCCAGGCGGCGATGCTGGCCCCGCAGAAGAGGCACTGCCAGCCGATCATCGCCGACTCGCTGTTCCCGAAAAACAGGAAGAAGCAGCACACGGCTGAGATCAGCATCGAGCCGCCTGAGGGGAGAAACCAACAGAAAAACGCTGGCATCATCTTCCCCTGTCCACAGCTGAGCAAACACATTTGTTGATAAAGATGGCTTTCAAGTGATGGCGCTTCATCCCAATAAGAATTAATTCTGCGAGGATCCAAAACCACCTTGATGCTGCCGATCTGTCATTGTGTGATGCTGGAAAACAGCCTGGAAATGTTCTCAGTGACCACCTGATCTTGCTGATAGTCCTGTTCTACAAGGACTGTGAAGACAGGCTTTTCCAGGCAGGCTTCCAGCATCTCAGACTTCCAGATGGACCCAGGAAGAGCAGAGGAAAGTAAACATGAAAGTCAATGAGGAGGAAGCATCATTGAGAAGGTTTTTCAACTTGAGTTTCAAGTGATAAGCTAGTGCATTTCATATCGTATTGAAGTCACTTGACACATTTCTAGTCCCAATTAGGATAATTTACAGTCACTTGTATGAAGCACTTGAGGTCTCTTTTAATTATAAGAACATCATTAGATTTCATGGCACATTTGCACAGGAGCCATAATTTTATGAGCATCACTGAGGGAGAAAGTGAGAGCATTCATGCTCAGTTAGGCACAGTTCAGATTCAGAAATATTAATAGCTACATCACTGCTTTCTACTCCCTGGGGAATTTTCACCTGAAAGATGAAAGTTTTTAAAAAATCAAATTATTTTTCACCAGAATGTGCCGTTATCACTGAAATATCTCCATTTGCTAATAGAAAAGCAAATTATTTTCTCTGTTGTTTGGTGGTTTTGGAGTCAATTTAGCACCATCCAAAATAATTTGGATGCTGAAGTGGAACTAAAATGCTTCCTTTTGGACATTATGTTGCATCTTGCCACTGCAGTGCCCTGCCTATGAAGACCTGCTGTGCAGGATTCCATGTCCGCTTCTCCTCCGTGGTACAAGGCCAAACTACATCCCCACAATGTGGTGTGGATATTTCCCCTGCTGCAAAAGCACAGCCCAGCACTGGTCACTGTGAGGACACCAAGAGATGATTTATACAAGAAAAGTTTTGGCAGGATATGATAAAACTGAACTGAAGTCCCGCCGAGGTACGTAACATAAAGGAGAAATTCAGTTTTCCTGTTAAGCTGACTAGAAATAATATGTTCTACAGAGTGATACAGGTGGGATGCCAGAAGGCTCTTTCAATTGGAAATTCCATAGTGAAACGTTTCTGCATGTCATTACTAATTTTTGTCCTGTACTCTTCATTTTGCAGAAGAAATAAGCATTTAGGGCTCCAGCTGTCATCTCAATTCCAGATGAAAATGCTGAAATGATGACATGTTTGCAGGATGGACAATCTGATTCTCATTCAGCTTCCTCTAAATCATTTCCCACAGACCCTCTGGTTTGTTTGGGTCTTTTCCAAATTCACCACATTCAATACATTCCTGACACATCAGTGGGGTCACCTTGCTCTGCTTTAACCTGTCTGAAGGGGAGGCTGAGCTAAACCTTCCCTCTGTTCTCAGAGGAAAGAGGTGAGCTCAAGGCAGTGATTCACCCCTTACCCCTGAGCCACAGCCCTGATTTTATTAACTGCCTTTGGCTATCCCTCAGGGTGTGATTCCCATAGAACCTGGAGAGGAAGGTCTGAACCCTGAAGGCAGCAACACCAGAAATTCCCAAAGTATTCACAAAGCTGATAAGGTGATAACTCGATAAGTTATTCCCATGGTGCTAAAGGGTGGCACCTTGCTTGGCTGTGACATGGTCAGTTAATTTACCATATGGTCTCTGAAGCTGTTTGTGCAATCATTTGCAAATCAGATAAAAACCAAAAGAGGGAACTCCTGGGCTGTCAAGCTGCCACATCAAATAACCTTTATGAATATTCATTGCTACAAGCAAAATGTTCATTTATTTATACAGAGGCTTTGGACTTCAGCAGCAACTCAACAGTACCAAGAGGTCCTTTTTTTTGCTCTGACCCTGATGTGCTGAGCACTGGAAGAACATGCAGGATTTCATGCAAAAGGCAAAATAAAAAAAAAAGAAGGATGTTACAAACACACAGGGTGAGGAGTCGGTCACCTACCCACTGCCAGGCTCACTTGCCTCACCCTCTAGTCTTTATCTTTCTGCTCCTTTTGTTATGGGGATGACTCCTTCCCACCAGAGCCCTCCACACCAACCAGGGCTCTTTGCAGGGCTGTGCTCCCACCCTGTCCTGCCCCATCACCCATCATCCCCACTCACCAATCATCTTTATCCTCCCAATTTTGTCCATGAGCAATGCAGAGATGATGTTGCCTGGCAGCACGGACAGGCTGCCCAGGAAGCTGACCAGGTAGATCAGAAAATCATTGTCCTCCTCAAAGTCGATGTGGCAGCCTTCCTTCTCCTTCATGAACGTGCTGTTGATGAGCCTGCAGTTGATGAATTTGTGTTCATAGAGATCTGTGAGGGAAAGAGGAAAAGGCTTGGCTGAACTCCCTTCATGCAGCAGCCAGGAGCAGCCAGGATCTGACCAAACCAAAAGCCCAAGAGGAGCTTCTCATCCAATGGAAATGGCCAGGGAGTATTTATTGCCCAAAGGACAGGGAAATGTCGACTTCGATTTTCATAGCATTATGATTTATTCTTTTATAGAGTAGAAATTAAAAACCTTTACACCATAAATTAATGACTATTTTACTGCTTATGATCATCAACCACCAGTTGCTTAAAATTATGTTTTATGCCAAATTTATTGAGTAGAAATGTAAGGTGCAGAGAATTTTGCCATTATTTTGACCTGTCAAGGCCTGAGCACAGGATTTTGCATTTCCCACACAGCACCCAGTGACACCAGAAGCCATGGGGTTAAAATCACTGATGGAGAAACCTGAGGTCTCCTTCTAAATGCATCACCCTCTTTTTCCCATCACTCTCAATACCCAGCATACACCCAAACACACAGATCCCTACCATTCTTCTTCCCAGAAAATAGATAAAATAGTTTTCTGATAAAATAGTTCCCAGTTACAGAGATGACACCATAGCAGGAATCCCATTACCAGTGTTATAAAAGACAGTAGAGATGATGGTGCAGTTTTCAAAGAAGGTCTCACTGGATCTCACATCTTCAAAGTAGCAATCCTCAAATAATGAATCCTCAAATCTCACTTCCTTGAATTTCATGCCAATAAATCTGTGGGGCAGGAAACAGAAAATCACTCTGTGCTTTAAGGTATTTTCTATACTGTGTGGTGTGCAGTGGCTGTGTCAAGAGACAGAGCATTAATGGCAATTTCTAGGGTCATTTACAGAATAGGTTTTGCTTGAATGCATAACTGTTCCATCAACTCCTTCTGTGTTTTAGTAGGAGAGAATGGTTTGAAGAGGTTTTTTTTGAGATGTGGATTTTTTTAGGATTTGGGCAGTTTTTCTATAAAAAAATCTATCACGTCTGAGAAAATGAGCTCCTAAAGCTGAGGGGACACAAATGCTCTCATGTTGAGTCCTAGTCTGCCTGAAGAAGACAGAATTTCACTCAATGCAGGGCATTTCCTTCATGAGCTGACCTTGCTGCCTTCCTTATTCTCCCCCTTCCTGCATCATAAATAAAACCAGACATTATCAGGAGCCTATTGAGCCATTTGTTGAAGGGTTTCTGACAGTTATTTAAACTCAAAGTGATTTTTTAAGTGAAAATCCAGCAGGGTTTCTGGAGAGAGTGGGGACATTATCTGAGTTCTGCTTGTAACCATCTCTGTTCGAGGTTTATTGCCTATCATGTAATGAAAACAGATTTCACTAAAAATAATAAACTGGGTCCGGTGATTGATTTCTCCTCTGGTGGGAAGCATGACATGTCTGACCTGGCTGCCTGAAGGATGACAAAATATTGATTTACCTGTGAGATTTTGCAGGAGCACCGAGAAGATGTATTAGGTAATGCCCAGGCATGTTTGGAAGATGTAAGGAGCTATTAAGAACAAGCATTATTGCTTTAGTTAAAGAGGCCATGACTGTCACCAGATGAAAAAAACCTTCCAACATATACTCTGCAGCTTAATTGAATTGAGCACTTAGAACACAGTGTAACGTGATGGCTGTTTACACTTTTAAATGAGCACTGCAGGGCTTCCTGACTGAGCCTACTAACAGAAATTATTAATGCACAAAATACCACAAGAAGACTATTCAAGTGTTTTGCTCCATGTAGAGGGTCTCACAGGTTAGAGCAAAACTTAAGCTGTTCTGCATTTGCTCAGTGATGTATTTGTCTGTGATTTATTTACTCCCAAAGGCTGTTAAAAGCCCTTTTTTACCCTTCAGTTTGCTTTCTTAACACCCAACTTTAAGAGTCAGATAGCAAAGGCTTGGTAATCCATGGAGTTTTAGCTGACAGGCCAGTGCTGGAGGGAGAACACAGCTGTAAACAATCTGAGATAAGGGCTGGGCATTGCTAGAATTTAGCCTGATCAGGTTTTGAGTGTTTGAAATAGAGAGGGCCAAGGCAGGAGAATAGTGATTTACATCACAGTTTTAAGTCTTCATCCAGAAAGGTGCTGAGTATCCTTAATGCTCAATGAAGTCAGTGAGAGTTCAGCACTGCCCCCAGGCATAACAAAAATATCCTCAATCCCTAAATTTGACCACTTTCACCCCTTTCTTCAGGGGAATAGGAATTTTGAGCCCAGGTTTGCACCAGCCAGCACAGCTCCCTGCTTCAGGGAAAGTCTACAGAAGGACACTAAGACATATGTTGGGATCCTCACCAATGCTTATCAAATATATAACAAGGAAATGGAGACAAATAGTTTCTGAGGGGATTGGAACAACCTGGCTGGGCAATGAGATGTGGTTTCAGCTGTGAAGATGAAAACAATGAGTGTTTTGTGTAACACTGAACATCCAGTGGGATATTCACCACATGGTGCAAGGCAGCTGCAGCAACAACCTGCTAGGTCTATGTGGGGCAATGAGATCTCCACAGAAATTACACAGGGGTGTTTTTCCACCCTTTTTATTGGGATTTTGAAAATTACTATTGGAATGAATAGGATTAGATTGCTAATATAGATTGCTAATATAATTCCACTACTAATATAGTGGAAAATAGAGTGATTGAGGTCCAGGCTGGATGCAGAGGAAAAAACACCAAGTCCAGCCCACACAGGAGAAAAAAAGGAATGAAAACAATGATGGAGCAACTTCACTGATTTCAAAACACTAAAAGAGAAGGTGACACACTCATCTGTGGGGAGATAGTGACTGCAGTGGGAGAAGCACCCCAGAGTGGTCATGGCACAGCCTGCACTAATGGGCTGCAGGATGGACACTGGGGTAATTCATACTGAGAACTTTAAGAGAAATAACTTTTTTTTTTTTTTTTTTTCAGAAATGCAGCAGCAGAACACTTTCATTACCAGTGGCTGCCCAAGCCCAGTAGATGTCAGTGTGGGCTAAGGAAAAAGAAGTCACTTCTGCATCCAGGGCTGCCCAGCACAGCCAGGTGGACACCCCAGATCCTGACCCCAACACGGGGCTGCTGGAAGCAGAACTCCTCACAGGCATCCCCTGGGCTCTGTAGAAGTCAGTGGTTGAGGCAGAGTATGCAGAAAAACTGGATTAAAAGGATATTTTGTCTGTCAAAAACTGCCTTTGGGACTTGAGAGATTTAAATAGAGTGTCCAAAATAACAACAGGGAGGTTCAAGTTGGTGGAAAATGGAAAAGAAAGGAAGAGCCTTCCAGAAATTTATTTCAGTTTGAATACATCAAAGCAAATTCTGTTCACTTACTTGTCATTCCTGTATTCCCCATTTCGATGGATCTGGTTTTCCAGGGTGAAATTAAAGGTGAAATGGGACACTTCCTCCTCATCAAAGATCTTCACTCGGGATTCATATGCCTCGTCTTGGAGATAGCGGATCATGTCAGGGAACCAGACAATAAGGCCATAGTAACTGGAGCAGGATGGGAGACACATCAGGGATACAAGGCTATTCCAATGATCTACTTCACACCTTTAAACTTGTTCAACTCCAAATGTGAATGCATGTCTGACACAAATTCTTGCTCAGTTCTGACACAGGACTGAGCAAAGTGTTTCTCCATTCTAAGCACTCTGCTGATCTCAGAAATATATTGGTCTATTCCCCTTCACTTGAAGCAGGACAATTCATTTCAGTTCCCCTTGGCTGGGGAACAAAGAAATGTGCTAACCCTGCTGCCCAAGAGATTAGCAGAGCAGAAAGAAATTGGGTAGATTTCTGCTAGTGTGCTGTTTAAGTGAGAGTTAGACAATTAGTGAGACTCTGGTAGGGTTGTGTCTTTTTGTGAGTGTGTGGACAAGATCAAATGAAAGATCTAAAGGTGAGAAACTCAATATATTACTCTGCCACCGACCACTTCTCAAGTCCTGATTTGTTCAAACCACCTTCTACATCATATGAAAAAATCAGATTGGTCAGTATTTGTAGGACAGCAAGGCTTAGTTCATAAAAACTCTTTAAAATAAGACCAAGATTAATTTTGTAATAGTTTATTTGCATGTGTAAATAACTATTCATTCTGAATAGCCCTTTAGTTTCCTGAAAAATTTAAATAAGTACCTTCCTTACCTTAAGGCCATTGTAAACCAAACCACAGCCAGCATCAGTGTGTTCATCCTGTACTGGGCTGTTAAACAATATAGCACGTTGTCCCAGACCTACAAATCCACAAGAAGGAATTAGCTGCCAGGAAACCCCAGCAGACACTTGACAGCTTAATTTCTGAGTGCATCCTAAACCTAATGTCAGAAAAATGGGTCTGTAAGGGGAAGGTCAGATGTGGTTTATATTCAGGGTTCAAAATCATATTTAATGAGTAAATGGCTTACGAAAAATCACTTACTCAGCTCTGTGCCAGGGTCTTGATCTGAGCCCTCTGTAATGAGCTGGAGTGCATGACTGGGGCTGGGTATAATGCAGTGTCTGTCTCAGGTTATATCAGGAAATGTGGATATGAGATTGTTCTCAGACCCTCTGGCAACTTTATCTTTTCAAATATATGTATTGTGTCAGGAGTGCTTTCAAACTGAGCTCCAAAGCTCTCTGAAGAGCCAAAGCCCAAACACAGCTGGCACTTTAGGAGGTATGAGATGAAATCAGGTAGGGGTGAAGCCAAGCAGGAAACAGACCAAATGCAGTCAGATTACAGCCCTTTGCAAAAACCAGCAGATTTTGTGAGGTGAGAATCAGGCTTTCAAGGTGCAATGACCTGAAGCAATGAGGCACTGGAGCCCAAAGCTCAAAAACCCCTGTGTGAAGTTTTTTTCTTCTCTTTACCTGCTTTAAAGTAGTCGTGATTCTGACCAGCCACCGCTGGTACCAGGTCCCTGTTGAGCTCTGGATTTCAATAAATTCATCTACTTGCTTTGGAGTTTTGATATAGGAAACCTGGAGGGGAAAAAAGAGAAAAAATTGGACTGAGGTTTGTAGAATTGATCTTGGGTGGATTTAAATTCCACTGTCTTCTTGGCAATGTTTCCACCTAATAACCCTTTTTATTTTATCCTTGAAAATTAGCATTAGCAATTGAGCTAATTGATTTAATTGCAGCAAGAAACTATGAGCAGAAATAAGCCTTCCTTCCTTCTTTTCATCCATCCCTTCATCGTACCTCTCTTTTCCATGAAATATTTTAAGTGCATCATGTCCACTGAAATCTTTCATTTATTGGCTAATGTTCCTGTATACTATTTTATTTTTCTATCTTTAGATTCCTAGCACAAATTAGGACTAGGCAATTCTAGCAAAAATTATCTCCAAGATTACCCATTTTTATCCAAACTGTGTCCTCAGGATCTCGTTCTTCTAAGACAACTAGCAGGAATATTTCTCATTCCACATCTTTTAAATACCACTGCCAGAACTTCTATGACAAATGAATGTGTAGATGGGAATCTTTGCAGCTGAAAATGCATTCTGCCATCAAGTGAGCCCACACCATGCCATCAGTTCACTTCAAAACAATCTGAATTTTCAGTGCTGAATACCTGAACTGGACTGCTCGGGAAAACTTACAGATGGGTCCCAGCAAATATTTGCTTAGTACCTTTAATTAGAGGACATATTCAAGGAAAACAGAACTGTTTGTAAACACATGGAGGAGGCAAGAAATTGCTGAATAAATTTCTGAGTGTGAACGAGCGCCTTGGCTCAGCTGCGGAATTTCTGAGTTCCTCTTCCTGGCACCATTTAAATGTCAGATCTGGGAGCTGTCCCGCCACCAGCTGACTCACCGCAAACTGACAACTTCTGGCCTATCAGAAAAACACAAAACCTGACAGTTTGTGCCACACCAGGAGCACTGATCCCCCTCCTGTGCCAGCGGGTGTCAGTACATCTCAGCTCAGCCAGCACGATGCACCTCGAGGTGCAACGCCGAGCTCAGCTCCTGCTGCTGCAGCCATGGCTCTGTTGGATGGAGTAACGAGCACTAATTGGGGCTGTACAGCTGCTCCTTCATGCTCCTGCTTAGCTCAGACTCCCATAGTGCCCTACTTTGTGATATATATATATATATATATATATATTTATATTTGAGCTTCATTTCCCAGCTCAGTGTCACAGCACAGCAATGGATTTAAAGAGAACACCTCTCTCACCTTGGCTACCAGGGCTTGCATTACTGAGATGCTTGGTAGCCTAAAAATAACACATGCTCATTAAGTTCCTACATGAACCTGCACACAGTTGTCATGCTCAGATATGAAATTTTTATTTCCTTGAAGGATCACTCCTGAGGGGCACAGTTTCCTGACAACCCTTCTGAATATGGAGCCTTGCTCTCCTTCTCGATCTAAAATACATGTTTCCCACACAAGTGTATCTCCTGGTTTTTTTTCCATCCTTTAAAAATATCTGTGCTCTCATCTTGAAAAGCATAAATCAAGAATTCTTCCCTGGCTGGCTCACCAGGATTTTGCAACTGAATTATAGTAATTTGCAGCTAACCCCAGCAGAAACCTTTCCTCTGATTTTACTATTAACAACTCCACTGGTGTGACCTTTTTCACAACAAGCAGCAGACCAATGAGTAATAGCCACTCATCCCACTTTCCCTTGGAGAGATTAAAGACTGGGTATGAAGCAGGTGGAGTTTGGAAAGCTCATTAGAAAATACGTGAAGTTTAATCAGACTTTGATTAGAAGCCAGAATGGAGAAAGGAGTGACTCAGGTCTCCCACATGGCTAATATCTCTCTTATTTTGTTTCAGTCTCTTAGAGCAAACCAATTAAGCATGTGTGTAATTGAAAAATCACTGGTCTAAAGGATGTAGAGTAACACCAGGAATGAAGAGTACTCATGCAGTCACAGTGGACTAATTCTTGAAAAAACAGAATAGCATCTAAGTACAAATGCACAAAATGTTTCTCACAGTCCTTATTCTGATTGCTGGGGGAGAGATTACTTTGAAAGGGCCCTGAGGAGGAATAAAATGTTGCTGTGCTGCACTGTCCAGCTTTTTTAACTGCTGGCTTTGTCCAACTCACCGTGAACACCCTCTCTGGCTCGCCCTTGGCCCGCATGTTGGTGTCATGAACTTGCTTGAGGATCATCCAGGCTTCGTCGTGTTTACCAATCTGAAAACACCAAAGGAAAGGAAAGCAAGTGTTCAAGCTCCCAGCTCTGTAATTTATCAAAGCTCAGAGAGAAAACAGCTCTAGAGGTCCAGCATAGTGGAGAAAGACACAGACAGCCTGGGCTGCATGAAACCTGAAGAGCTGAAAGCATGGTTGGTATTCACAGAGTGCAGCATCTCTGTGCTGGAGAGAGGAGTTGTCCTAAAACTGCCTGAGGCAGAAAAGGGGTCAAGGATAGAGCTTTAAAAACAGATGAAAGAAGAGGAGATGGATGAGGAGAGCTGGACTCTCATCCCAACTCTGCTAAAGACTTGCAGGCTTAACTTGAACTAGATATTGCTACCTTTCCCACCTGTGAAGTGGAAATACAGAATCTTGCTTAAGATTTCTAAGGTCTAAGTATTTTACTCAGTAAAATGTACTTTGTCCTTTGCTTTTTCACCAGGATTCAGTAGTTCCATGCCCAAACTCTGTGAGAAGTTTTCAAAGTGGCTTTGTTGGACTTAGAAAATTCCCATCTCTCACTCCCTTCCTCCTGTACCCCATCTGGCAGTGACACACTAATCATCAGTGACTGACCCCATAGTCTGTAATCTTTGGGGTTTAAGCAGTCTGTGGAGCTGCTGTAGACATGTAGGAGTGGCATTGCCTCTGAGCTTGTGCTCCGTGTGTTTGATGGGACAAAGAAAGACAGACAGTGACACATGAGGGACCTGCTATCCTCTGCTGAAATCCGACTGCAACATTTGAGATGAATCATCTTACCTCCAGCAAAAACCGTGGGCTTTCAGGCATGAATTTCAGCGCCACCAGGGAGGCGATACAGGGCAGAGAGCACACGAGTACAAAGACTCTCCAGCTGTGGAAGTGGTACTTGGTTCCCATACTGAACCCCCAGCCTGGAAACAGCAAGAGCCAACAAGTAAAAATACTGACCAGGCATTCTGAGTTTTCCTCTGCCAAAGCAGCCCTGAACTTTACAGCTCTCTGTGAGATGAGGAGAGGTTGAAAGTTTGCTATTAGTACTGATGGCTCTTGGAGGCTCGATAGCATGCTCAGTGGATAGCAGCGAGTTCATGTTCATTACAGAAACTGGCACATGCTCAGGCTCTGCCTTTTAAAAACCTTCTTTTATCTTTGAGTTTAGAAATCACCCAGTGATAGGAACAGCTCTGTGCAGCTGTAGGCAAGCAAGGCTGGGAAATGGTACAGGAATAAGGGCCATAATTGGTTGCTTCTCAGTGATATTACTGGAAGTTTGCAGAGGTTAAGTCTCTGATCTGAGAGGCACATTGGAGACAGCTTCTTTCCATCTCCTGCATCACATATGTATTTCACATTTCATGGAAGAGAGCAAGAAAAGTAAGTTTATTTTTTTACAGACCTACAAAACCTGAGTTGGGTGTCAGACTTAGAAGTATCAAAATCCTAATCCTGCATTTGAGGTACTCCCTCTCCTCCTTCTTTTCCTGGTGTTTGACCAAATCAAGTATTCCCCTGCTAAGAACTGGAAAGTACAGCCTCATTCTTACATTGCTCCATTTACTCTCCCTAGGCTCAAATCTCATAAGGAAAGTTTAATTCATTTTTTTGATATAAACATTTTTACTCCCATAATAAGGAACTCATGAAGCAATAGGTTTTGCAGAGGTCTCATCTAAGCCAGTCATGGTGTTCTAATGATTTCACAAAGTTCCAAAATAGTAGGTGGAACACTGGAAATCAAAAAGAAAACCTACAAAAACACATGTCATCTGAAAAATAATTGTAATGTAAATATCTAAGGGCTTTTTTAAGCAAATGTTGTCACAGATAATAGAATTATTTCTACCTGGCACCACTGCAGTAAGTTTGCCTATTTCTTCCAACAGTCTGTCATATCAGTCAAAAGCATGAATATTTCTTTATACTGAAGTGCTTTAAATGTGCTAAAAATGGATTGATAGATAGGTAAAGGTTAGTGGTTTTCTTCATGGGTCTTGTGAACTGTCCTACTTTCCTCAAACAGGATTTTGCTAACAGCTGGTGTCACTGAATACTGGGGGAATTAATCTTTTCCAGTAGATTTTTGCTTCTGGTGTTTTCCTAGGCTACAAAGAATCCCATGTGACACACAGAATTTTGCTCCTCAGAGCACAAGTACATTACAGCCATCTACTTTTTCATTCCCACTTCCAGCTGAGGGCAGGGAACACACTGCACTCCTGCACCCATTTAGGTGAAGTCAGAAGTGACTTCAGGCCATCACATGCTGGGCAGATGTGTCACCAGGTACACATCCCTGACAATGTGGACACTTGGCTAAATGTGTCCATGTGCTGTCCTTACTGCTATCATTCATAGCCTCCAGTAATTCCCTGATTAAAGTTACTTATTTTTGATAACTGGATCAATTTTTACAATATAATCTCAGTCCATTTTCCCCCGAATGAGTTGACATTTAGATTAAGAGCTCAGGCTCCAGCAGTGCAATTCAAGGGATGTATTTGAGGCTTTGGATGGAAAGCAGCCCTCATCAGTCCTATCTACAGCCTTGGTATCAGTCAATTTATGAGACCTTCTGTGAGCACTTCAGGTAATTTTCAGTGGTGTTTATTTATGCTGGGATGTGTAAGAGCTGTCTCTACCTGTGCAGGGGTTTGGGGTTGTGTAGTGGTGCAGGGATGTGGTGGGGTAGAAAGTCAAAAGCACAAATTACCGTAATGTGGGATGATGCTCCAAGCCATTGCTGAGGCATAAATGCCACCAATCATCCAGAACATGCAAAGCCAGCTCAGGTGTTCCCCCCTCTTCTCACGAGACAGGAATTCAGAGAAATAGGCAAACACGATGGGGAGGGTGCCCCCAATACTGAGGAGAAAAAACAGCACATGGGAAAAATAAGAGTCTTCTTCAATGTCTTTGTGGCTAGGATTGCATTTATAATGAGGGAAAGTCACACTCACAGATGGGCTGCTCAGAAGTGAGACTTGGGGGCAAAAAGCAAATCTCTCTTTGGCTGGACTAGTCTTAGATATCAAAGATGAACAAGATACTTCTCATGCTCTAAAAGCTGAATTTTCTGTACAGTTTGCACAAAGCCAGTGTAGTCTCCTGCTCCTCACCCAGACACCTCCTCTTGTTATTTTGTGATCACTCATTTTAGGAAGGCAAAACACAGGCAGGCAATGGGAACTGCTGAGTGTCTCATTGGAGGCCTTGGGCATTTTTCAGTCTCCCCCACCTTTCTACACAATTTGGGCAATACCAGAAGAGCATCAATGACCAAACTTTCCTACCACTGCAGCTCTAGAGGTCAAGAGTGAGGTAACACAACCACACCTCCTAAATGGCAATGCAATTCTGGCTGGGTATGATGGATGCATCTCCTGAGCAGCTTCCTTGTCCCACCCCACACACCCAAACTGCCCAGCTGTGCTGGGGCTCCACCAGGGCACGGGGCAGATCCACCAGGTACCCACCCGAGGCCTGAGATAAGGCGGCAGAAGAGGAAGAATCCGTATCCCTGGACGAAGGAGGAGAGGAACGCAAAGGCAGCATTGATTGCAAGTGATATGATGAGGCATTGCTTTCTTCCCAGTTTGTCAGCCAGGCCACCCAGCAAGACAGCCCCCACCATCATTCCTAAGTAGACTATCAAGCCTGCAAGTGAGAGAGACAGTCAGCTTGTTAACAGGGTGGAAATAGTATGCAATGGAGAAGCAGAATTTAAAGTGCTCATCCGGCAGCTGATGTCATCTTGGCATACTGTTCACTGGAGATACCCTTATCCACCCCAAATCCCAGATGCCAGGACATTGGCAGGACAGTAATTTTCCCATCTTGTGCCTGTGAGCTTGCAGCCCTTCAGGCAATATGGACATACCCTCATTTGACCAGACCCACATCTTTCCTTCCCAACCTCGCTGCTCACATATCCTCTGCACGTAAGCAATGGCCAGGCGTAAGCAGCTTAGGATGCACGTGTCCCAGCTATGTGCCACCAACAATACAACAGAAGTCTGATGTCTTAACTCCTCTGACCCCCCTGAGTGCAGCAGGATGGAGGATGTGTAGGGAGAGGCTCTGTTAGGCTGCTGTTTATGCTCGGAAAGCCGTGAGAGCAAAGAGACTGATGAAGCATGGCTAAATCTCTTTGCAGTGTTTCATCTCTTTCACTCTCTGCTTTTCTCAGCTGTATCTGAAAGGATCAGTCTGTTACCCAGCCTCACCTCGTATAGCTCAGCTAGTTCCTTTGTTACTGAGGCAAGATCTGGTGTCTAACTAAAGGACAGCTTACTCAAGAGTGCAGTCTTGATCTGAAAATTTGAGAAGGGAGAACCTAAGGCCTGTCTGGACAGTTTTCTCTATAGAGTTACCTCTCTGACATTGTTAAGAAAGATGCATTCTTCTTTTTAACATGACTTCACTAGATGTTCTGCTATGGGGTCCTCAAAAGACAATCTCAGTGGCTCATTTAGTGCCAGGCTGAATAGGAGAGAATGGGTTTTCTCTCCAAATTGTCTCCCTGTATCCTGCTCACTTTGTGCTTGCTACTCTCCTGGGGAACCTGACAGTTGTCCTTGGCTCTTCTACTGCCACTGCTGCAGGAGGGCCACAGATTTTATTCTCTTTTCCTTTATGCAGCTACCAGTGTAAAGAGCACTAATTCATAATGAGCCAATGTTCAGGAAGGTTTTCTTTCGTTTGTTTTATCTACTTCCCAGATGCAGTTCAGAAGAAACTGGTGGCAACCACTGTGTTTCCTGGGGAGGACAGAGGTGCAAGAGGCTTCTCCCAAGAACATCTCCTGCATCATCTCAAACCCCATTGACAGGATTATAGTCTGTGCCTATAGGCTGCACAGTCCTGCAGTGGAGATCCTGATGGGACCTGACCACGGCTGGATGTGATCCAGGTGAGCTGAGCTATTTCAGGATGGAGAACATCTGCTTGCTGGAAAGCAGAACTTGCAGTGCAGGGAGTTCTTGAAGGAAAAAAAAAAAGATGCTTGAGGATGTTTGGAGACTGGGGAGATGTCAGGTTCAAGGCCCAGCTGAGCAGGGGCTGAAGGGAAGCAGCAGTGCTCCCTGCATCCCTGGCCTCAAGTGAAGGCAATGGATGCTGAGCAAGTAAATACACTGCCTTAATAGGAAACATTCCTATTCACTGACTGAAGAAATACAACTAAAAGAAACATTTTTCAGGCATGGTTGACTCTTTGGAGGTTCATGCCTCACCTTGAACCAAACTTGGCTTCTCTTGAGAGCCAACACCTTCCCCAGGTCGTGTTCAGTCAAACACATCTTGGAAAACAAGGTGGCGATGAATGTTTTTGTAATCCATTAATGTTTAAACAAAACAATCAGTCTGGTGGCTGAAGGCAGCTCTGTGCCATCCAGCAAAGCCAGCTAAGGGCTAATGCAGAGTTATCTGGCAGCTGATCCTGTCTTCTTTTTGATTGAAAATGCCTGTACTTGATTTAAAATGCATTACTAAATTAAAAGCTATGCAGCAGAGATCCCTTGCAGCATTTGAAGGACACTTGTCTCACGTTGATCAGATGTGGAAAAGTTTGGATTTCTTAAATCTCCCTATTCCACAGTGGGTCACCTCTCCATGAGCAATTCTTTCTTTTTGATCCACATGATGCCTGATGGGCAGGATTTGTGTGTCAAAGGCAAAAAACCTGGTTTTGTCTACTTTGTACCAGAACTGTGGAGCACGATTTTGCCAACTGTACCTCCACCATGACCATGTGGCTCCATGGAACCAATCCCTGCACTCCCTTCTCTCCCCTCCTAACCTGAGATGTCCTGGTGAGGTGATCTGAAGGTGTGTAAAGGTTTCAGGCTCTGAGCTGAAGAGAAGATACAGACACATCTCAGAGCCTGGGATCTCTATTTCTATTAACTTTGACCTCCAGCTTGTTCACTGAAGTGCGAATTACAGGGGTGAGCCAAAGCAAAAACAGTTTCAGTCCAAAACCTTTCTGAAGGAAGAATCTTAATGCAGTGCTGGATGGCTTAATGCTTTTACCCTGGCTCCTCAGCCACATTTAATGGAGCAACTCTGATGGTAGCCAGAGGAAGGAAGTGATGATGAGCCCTGTATCTACTCCCTGGTGCATCACAGTCACCCATCTGAGAGCCAGCCCTGCCAGCAATGCCAGACCCTGATGAGGAAGGAAAAATGATCTGCCAAACTTAATTTTTTTTTATCCTTTTTTTTTTTTTTCCCAGAGAAAATCCCTGGATGGCAGATGTTCATCCAAATCCTCTTAGTAACAGAAAACATCCCAGGTCAAGAGGAGGTAGAGAGGATTGTTTCTGTCTTCTAGCTGGTGTTTTCCTGCAGTGACTGGTGAGGGGCAGCCTGTTCTCTGGCCAGGAGAGGAGTGGGCTCAGCATGGGATGTGGCAATGCTTGAAACTCAACGTCAAGAAGTGGAGTGGAGCTGTTTTTGTAGAAAACCCCCTGCAGATTCTGACTAAGGAGCCCAAACTTGAGATGGAAGGGAAGATTGTATTTCTGCAACAGAGCATCCATCCATCAAACAGTGAGCAGCATAAACCACAGCAGAGCTGTTAATGTCACAAACTCACCCAGAGGGTGTTGTGTTAATTAGTTGTTGTGTATGATAAATCAGTTGATGGATGGTCCCCTAGAAATTTAAAACAATGAGAAACCTGTAGTAAAGGAAATCTCAGGGACAAGCAGGGACTGTCCACTTGGCCAGGTTCTGAGGGGAAGGATCCTGGTTATGGAAATATGTGCTTCAGGGTTGAAACAAAATCAACAGAACACTTCATTATCATGGAGAGGTCTTTTTTTGGTGAAGACTGCATGTTCTGGCCAATATAATTAAAATTTTGGGGTAGCTTCTACTGAACACTCTGTCAGCTGGTGGATCTCAGGACCTAGGGTGCAGAACAATCTGCTTTGCAGATTGCTGTGTCCTGGATTATCAGCAAGGTGGCAGAAACCCAGGGAGGAGTGGAACTCCAGGAGGAGTTACTCAAACAACCTCTTTGCAGGGAGACAATCTTCCAGAGAACACAGTGATGGTTGCTACCTCTGAAAAAGATACAGGTAGCAACCATCAAGGAAACTCAAATTTTAAGGAGAGTTGGACCAAGAAAATTGATCCCAAAATGGTATTTCTTTTGCTGGGTTAGTTCTGTCCATCAGATATTCTACATTACAATGGTCTGCACCAGAATCTTGACTTCTAAACTTGGCTTCAAACCACACAGACTTAGACTGTGCTGAGAGGGATGAGTTTCCAAATGGACACATAAGGTGCTCAGATGGAATGTTAAGGGCAACTCTGAATAAGCCATTATTTGCAGACTATTCCACAAGTCCTGGAGTATAATGAATGCCTGTGGGAAAGTCTGCTGCAGCCTCCCATAAAAGTGGTGGAAAACCATAGAGCTGAAATTCTATGAATAAATTTTGGGTTATGACTCATCCATTGCTGAAGTTATAAGGAAAATATGTGACCACTGACTGGGCTTATTCCCACTAGAAAAGAGGTAACATATTTAGCATTTTCACACTAAGAAATTTATTAGCCTTTACTGAAGTTGTGTGCTCTGTGTTAGACAGGAATTTGGAGTTAAGAGATGAAGTTCTAGGAATAAGGAAAGGAATATACTGCAGATATAGTACATGGCTCTGTGTGTGCTAAACTGTATTTTTACTACTTCAATATAGCTAAAAGTAGACTTCTAAGGGTTTCAGAAAGGCAACAAAAAATTCAAGGTTTACCTAAATCTGCATCACAAGCATGAATTTTTCTCGTTGTTAGTTAATGGGATTAAAGTTCTTAAAAAGTAGGCACATCTAAAAATAATCCCTTTTAAGACAGGACAAGGAACCAGCAACCACAGGAACAGGAAAGCTCCTACCTGCTTTCAAATCCCAGGCCACTACCAGTACAGCCCTATGGTAAAAACGAGGCTCTTGAAGAGGGAAAGCATTAATTAACAATAACATTAACAAATAATGTTACTGGTGTAGAATCTGTCAGGGATGCACCTTCTGGACACAAACAAAACATTGTGAGTCAGGTCTGGACAATTTGGGAGATGGATGTGGCAAGGCAGAATCCAACTGTAAGCAATTGAAAGAGAGGAATGAAGTAGGGATAGTCCTGACTCTCTTGTGCTGTAGTGGTGGCTAGCATGTCCTGGAACAGGGAGGGTCTTGACAGAGGATGAGCTGAGAGCTGGTGACCTTTCCCCTTTTTTTCCTCCAATTTTTAATCTGCTCTTCCTTGTAGGCTTATTAGTGCTTTCCCCATGAACCAACTCGACCTCTTAAATGGAAGTCAAAGGAAAAGCTTGTCCCATTGCCCTCTCCTTGCTGATTAATACAAGCAGTGACACTCCTTCCAACGCCAATGGCTCTGGCACTGAGAAGGGAATCACCCATGGGAAAGGCAGCTTTCCATTTTGGGAGATCTGCGCGTGGCTGTTGGGCAAATCTGGCTGCTGGGATGGCAGGGACTGTGGAGGTGGAACCAGGGTGGCTGTGTGAGCCCATGGGGCTGTGTGAGCCCATGGGGCTGTGCAGGTGGAACCAGGGTGGCTGTGTGAGCCCATGGGGCTGTGTGAGCCCATGGGGCTGTGGCACAGCATGGCTGAGGAGATGCCCAGCCAGGCTCAGCACTGCCAGCAGGGTGTGGATGGTGTTTGTGCTCAGCCAGCTCCACATCTCCCCACGGGACTTGTCCAGCACCACAATATCCGTGGGACCATCTGGTTCTCCCCACCCAACCGCTCTGCTAAAGCAAAGATTTCAGCAGAGGAGGCCAAACAAAGCCTTTGCTGTCCAACAAAAACCTGCTTGCCCTGGAATGTGTCAGATGAAATTCCCACAGTGTTTGCGGATGGGGACACAGCCATCCATCCCTGTATCAGACCTGCACAAAGTGGGGGGTGATCCCAAACCACAAAAACACTGCTTTTTTCACTACTGCTCGAGGTGATGATGCTCCTTGGACTGCATCTCAGGCTGAGCATTTCCACCCAAGAGCAAATGGTGGCTGCTGTGTTGGGGGTCCATGGCTTTGGAGAAGCCAAAGAGGCAGGAAATAACCATGGCAGAGCCTGGGAGCCGTGGCTGGGCTTGTCTATGCTCAGCCACAGGAAAAAAAAAGATGTGAAGAAAAGCCATTGAGCTCTGCAGAGGGGATTAGGATTTACTGTCATATCAGGTGAATTCGGGTCAATGAGAAGCTGTGACCAGATTTTATCTCAGCTGATAATAAAACATCTTCTTCACTCGACTAAAAGCAGGGATGTTGTTACACATCCTGTTTAACCTGACTCACACAGCTAAGCTTCAATTGCTACATAAAAGCATAATTACTTATAGGATCTTTTTTTCTAGTTTTTTTATCCAACATTGTGAAATTAAGAGTCTGTAATACAATATTCTCCTTTAAAAAATTATTATTAAATCATGAAAAGGAAAAGGGAGCCTGAAAAAGCAATTTTATTCTCAGCCTTGGTCTAGCTCTTTTAGAGTTATGGGCAAAGCCCTTAAAAGTTTCCTTGTCTCAGTTTACTGAACTGTGAAATGACAATAACACAACTGCAGTTCTGGGATCTGGGAGAGCTGATGCTTTATCTGTGCCTTGGGTTTTTTTATAATGCAGGATGTGAAGAAGTTTAAAACATTACTATGTCATTATCTTTTATACTTGTTGTATACTTACAGCTTGCAAATATAATATTTAATCCTCTAAGAAGTGATTTATAGCATGTAAAGATATATATTTATGAGATATTTCTCCAAATAATGATACTGTGTGCCTTTCAGCAAATAAGTAAATAGAAATTTAATTACTCTTTTGGTTATCCTTAGCAAATTAAAAAATGTTTCTGATAGGCTGTATCATACTGACAAGAAATATTCTGTTTCAGTAAATTTAAGAACTGAATTATTATTTTGACTGCTGATGAAAGCTCAGCAAAGCAGATCTTTCAAATGAATATGTAAAAATAATGTTGTTCCATGTTACCAAACTTATTCTTAACAACTTGTATTAAAAGTTGATCAAATCAAACTGCTAAAATATATATACTGCTGTTTCTTTTTTTTTCCCTGGGTTTTTTTTTTTTAATACCCCTGAAATCATCTTTAAATAGCATTTCTCATAACTGAAAAACTCCAAATATGTGTTTTGTCCCACTGGGGATATCTAGGGCTAAAATAGCTGTTAATTTGCATCTGATGGTGAGATGTTTATTTTCAGAACGAAATGTAAACGTTTTCTAAGATGTGTCATATCCATTTCACACATTTCATGAAACACTGTGGGCATCTGTTTATTTGCAATTTTTGCATAATTTGGCCATAGTTTGCTTGATATTTTCCCACGAATGCTTTCCAAGGGAGGAAAAATACGCAATATGCAGAATGTTTAATGCAAAATGTCCTTTCAACAGAAGCTGAACTTCACTAAATTGGTCTTTAGGAGGCATTTGCTTTATCTCTCTTATTTGTCCCTTCCTATATCTGCTGGAGTTTGATTACCCACCTGACTTATTTCCCAGTTTTTCCCTCCCAACCTTTCTTGTTATGGCTGAGACCTTGTGTGTTTAAATGTTAGCAGCTGCCTGGAAGTGACCTTAACTCCACCTGGGAAAACCTGGTTATGTTTCCTCAGCAAAAATGTGGGGAGATAAATGGTTCCTTGGGAATAAACACGAGCTTATCTGTAAATGTTTATTGGTACATGTGGATAATATCCCTGCTTCCCTAAAACCTTGGGATAACTTGAGGGAAAGCTGTGCCTGCTCTAATCACCCCCTGTTCATCCTGTGTAAGACACACTCGTGCTAGACTGTCACTGCACATTAGAAATTGAGGTGAAGGTTCTTTGATAGCCACCAAACCAACCCTGAAGTGTAATTGAACCCTGAATATTAATGAGATCAGCGTGCATTGCCACAGACCATTGAGGGAATAGATTCACAGAGGGACATGAGCTGGTCTTGGAGGCTCTGAGCTTTGTGGGAGATACCTTTATTCCTAGTTTCAGGTGAATGGGAGCTGAAACTATTCTAAGAAAGATTTTGGTGATTATGTTCTTGTCTCCATCAGTAGCGTTTTCTCAGCCTTCCCCTTGGGAAGCTGAAATCTGGCTGTCCTTATCACATCATAGCTGCTCAGAAAAGAGACAAAACCTCCTTGTAGGGGCAAAAAAGGGACACAAGGCTGTGCTGGAGGGAGGTCTGCACCCACACCTCTTGTCCCTACACTGCCCACTCTCCTCTCTGCCCCAAACTACGATGAACCAGCATTTTTTTTTTTTTTTTTTAATTTAATTTATTGCCCCCCCCGTCCCTTTTTGAAGCCAGGAAATAGTGTGAATACAAGCCTCAACAGCAGATCCCTCAAACAAGCAAGCTAAGGACAGGAGAAATTGTTCTGTAAAATCAGGTTCTCACAAGCTGCCTTTGAAAGTGGGCAGGAAAAGCAGCAAGAAGAGTTCTCTTCCCCTCATTAGCAGTCCCAGATTAGCTCTGTTAGTGCGCAGGAGGCTGGAGCTGGGATTGGATACAGACCCAAATGTCTCCTTGCTTATTCAGAGCTTATCAGAACACCCTGAACTTTCAGCCTTGCAAATACTGAGCTGGAAAAAGCAGAACGAGCTCTCTGGGGAGATTTTGTGTTCATTTTTACCTGTGGTTGGGCCAGAAATACTTCAAAGATAGATTTTCCTGTGACATTTGACGTTCTCTCATTCAGGCGCCTGCCAGAACTTGAGCTCTACAGAGTCAGATATTTATGGGGTCAGAGTTTCAGAAAGGCTCAGCTTTCATAGAGTCACCAAAATAAATGACCTGCTTTTCAAAAAAAGGTCTCATCACTGAAAAGACACCAGGCCTTGTGTCCCACAGGGAGCTGGTGAATTCCAAAGTCCCTTTGAAATCAGGATCTAATTGTGAGAGGTTTGCTTTGAGATATGTGACCGGAGATATTTCGAGCTAGAATTTTTAAGGGGTTTGTGAAGCAGAAAAACTTATTAAACTCTTTAAGGCACAAGACTACAAACCTAGCTAACTATAGAAAGAAACATCCTAATCCTCTAGTTCAAAGAAAAATGGGAGAAACAGAAAAGTGAATGTGACCTTACTACACCAAGAGGAGAAGTTTATATAGGGATAATTATCTATTGCCTTTGTCACATGAAAATAATGTAAATAAAATGGAGTCAAGGGCTGGGGTCTAGTCCCAAATCTGCATTTACCTTGCATCAGACAGAGCCTCTGGGCCAGCATGCCTGACCTACAGTCCCTGAGGTTACCCTGTAATCCCTGTACATGTCCATCAAGACACACTCTCTCCCTCCTCAAGCAGTTATTCCAAGAGCTACTTTATTTCCCCTCCAGATGCGCTGCCTATTGCGTGGCTGGCTCTCACTACAGGCCATGCTGGATCCTGTCCTGATTCTTGGAGATCTGGGAGGCTTTGCTGTCTTTGACTTACGGAATTTGGCTTGCCTGTTGTTCAAGGGAAAAAATTGTTCATCCAGACCTTTCCACCCAGTCTCATTCGCAATAACTAAGCCTTGTATTTTGACCTCAGGGACATATTGATAGTGATGCAAAAGGGATGCTGCCAGTAGCCTCAGCTTTAATCTGTGTGCTGCACTTTAATTGCATTCCACAGACCTAAAAAAGAAACCTCCATTGACTATATCTGATCCAGGACATATGGGCAAACTGAGAAGTTAGCAGACGGGAGGAACTAACTGCATAGTTGATTTGTCAGTTGGGACTTTGGGCTGAAGGAAAGGGAAACCTGTCATTTCCAAAAGCTTTGAATTCTGAGTCACTTGACTCACCTTTAACTTTTCACTTATTTATCCTTGAGCACCCCTTTGAGTTTTGCCCTGTGGACCTGCAGACTCTGAGGTGCCTTGCCCAGATCTAGCCTGCAGTGACCAGCGCTGGGGCCACAGCACATTCTGGTACAATTGTGCTGATTTTGGGGAGCTGCCTTCTAGCAGTACATGAACCCCTCTTGAGTCAGATCCACCCAGGCACGACTATGCATAATATACAACACAAGAAGAAAGTCATGAGAAGATCCTGCAACCAGCTGGTCACTAGGAAAATGTGTCCCAGCTGCTGCTCACTGCATTAGAAGAGTTTTCTGCCAGCGGCACTTACCCAGCATCCCTTTGTTGGAACTGGACAAGCACATATCCTTCTCTGCACTGGGAAGAACAAATCCAACCACAAACACCTCCACCCCATCTGCCATCAGTGCCAACCCTAAAACAAAGAAGAGAGTCCACTGGAAGCGTCCATGGCCACACTCTTCAATGATGTTCTCATACTGGTGGGCAAGTTGCTCCTCATCCTCCATCCTCTCGGCCATAAGGTCAGCACGGTCTCTGTACTCATCATCCACGGCAGGGGCTCGCTTCTTCTGCTTTTCTTTGATGTCATCTGGGTGTGGGATCCCTTGGTACTCCCCCTCATAGACCTCATCATCCTCATCGTGGCCTTCTGTAACATCACTCTGGGCATCCTCTTCCTGCGCAGGGTCATCCCCGCCCCGGTAGTAGCCATCATTGGGTGCATCATAGTTGCCATCCTGGTACCTGTAGTCATCTGAGACCTGGTTTGTGTTTCTATATCCATCATCCATCCTGAACAGAGGATTCTAAATGCTGCAGATCACTGCGTGCAGATACTCTAAAATGTGTATGGATTTGGGCAATTTCTGGTGTCGGTTACTTGAACATATCTTCTCTCCTTTCTTTAGAACTGATGGGATGCACAGCTTCCCAGGCTCAGAAGGAGAATTATATATAAAGGTTCTCTTTGACAGAGTCTCACGCAGCTTTTGGTGATGCTTCACTTTTCAGCTGTCATTTGTGACTTGCTGGCTTCTGTGCTTTGGGTGAGAAAAGCTGCTGTCTGGGGAACAGCAAGGGAACAGCAAATTGCACAGCCGGGGAGCTAGGAGGATTTGACAGGTTTTTCCTGATTCATTGTGGTGGTGAAGGTCATGTCCTGAGAAAGAGGAAACAATAGCAATGAGACAGCAGTATGCTTGCAAGCACACATGCACTGAGTTAATTGACCAACATTCTTAATAGATGCTTTTCCTTTGAAAAAATACGGCGACAGAAGAATGTTTTTGCATCATCAAAACCCAATGCCTCAGGAAAAAACAGAGCAATAAAATGTACCGAGTTCAGTGAGAACCCAAAGTAGAATGTAAAGTACCATGTGGTCCCAGTTTCTGTCATTCCTGGAAGTTCTTCCTCCCATATGTGGTCCTGCTTTCCACAGAGAGCAGAACAGCACTGGGCTGGGTTGCTGGAACAGAGCTCTCAGGTTGCTAAATATGTTTCCATCCATCTACTCAGAGCACACTCCTCCCTGGTCCCTACAACTGGCTAACATCATAATGAGACAAAATACGATCTTGGTTTTCTTTTTCATCCAGATCCCAAAATTAATTTTATTTATTGGCTTCTTTTTTCTCCCTAGTGTCTCTCCATCTGGATGCCAGATGTACAACTGGCATGCAGCGTTTGCCAAGACAAAGTCACCAAAAGTCACACCAAGCTCTGTTCTCCCCAAATCTAAACATCAGCAGGGGATGATTTTCACAGAGAGCAAAAAAAACAAAGCTAATACAGACCCACTGCTGTCTGCAGGGAAAACCAAGGGAAGTCAAGACACATCTAAACACATACTCATTCTGGACACCTGATTTCCATTATTTTCCAGGCAGTTTCCAGCCAGCTGGCTCTCCAGCATTCCCCTGCCTCACACAGCTGTAGACACAGAGTTTGGGAGGAGAAGCACATGGGAAAGGGAGTGGAGTCACGCCAGAGCAGCCAGCACAGCGTAGGCATGCACAGAACGTGGACTGTGCTTTAAGCCTTGAGCTACTTGCCTAAATAAAGTGTAAATGAGCTCTGGATTGACATGGGCAGGCACATGCCTGTGGCTGTGTGGGTGTTGTTACCTACTCACTCAGTTGACCTATAGAAACGCAGGCAAACGCACACACTGTAAATAACAGTGCTATATGCAGCTCAAATGACTTCAGAGGAGAAATTCAGTAGCACTTGCTATAATAAAATGCTCAGAAGGGCATCACTCCTGCTGCAAATGCTGTGATTTTCTGGCAGCACAAATGCTGAGGGTAAGGAAGGAGCAGAGGTTTGACTTCTCTGGATTTATGGCCATGCCTTGCCTGTGTTATTCATGGAGCTGCTCCAAGGAACTTCATAAAAGCTTCCTCTGCATTTCTGCTTATCTACCTATATATTTGTGGCCCATAATTACAACACAGCCTCTGCAGAGCCTGCCAGAACCTCTTCCTTCTCTCTGCCCCTCAGCTATTTGTCACTACACTCAACGTGTTTCCTCTTCCCTTTCTTTATGCTGAATCACATCATACATTTTGCATGAAGTGAAAAAGGGTAGGTCATTCTTCCAGGGCTCAAAAAGAGCAATCAATAAAGTAATAGAAAAAAAAAATTAAATTAAAAAAAAACAAAACCCAAAGTCATTCTGATCAGGTTATAATGATCAGGAATCGACAGTGCACAGGAGAAGTAAAGAGAAGTATTCCCATTGGCACCAGAGCTGTTGATGAGCAGGGGAGCTAACACATCTGACAGCCACCAGAAGCCCTTAAGTGAGTTCTACAGCTCTTGTTTCAATGCTGGAGTGTTACCTCTAATGGTTAAAAAAAAATCCAAAAGCACTTCAGAGTTTCAGAACCTCCCAGTCCTGAAGTAACTTTCTTGATTACACAAAGATTTGTGTCATGACTGAACATCATGTTCTCCAAGGCAGTAAAATGTAGTTCCACAGAGACATATTTTCTTTTGAAAAGTAGGGGAAAGAGCCTTTCATTTAAAGAGAAAAAACAAAAGAACAATATGTGCAAAAGAACATGAGGCCTTGCTTTGGAAGTCTTTAAGAATCATCTGCTGGCAGGTCATGCTTCAAAGCGACCTCAAATGTTGGAGCAGGAAGCTCAGTGACCTCACTGTGTTTGTCCCTTTCTGGTTGCTACAGAACTGAATTGAAAACTCATTCTAGGAAACGAAGTAACAATAACACTAATGATCAATAGCAGAACTGATCAGATTCTCCACAGACCCTATCTCTCTTTTTAAAAGGCAGAAGTATGTTGTTAAAGACCAAATGCTGGAAATCTTTTTGTTCTGTATTGAAAGGCTGCTGAGGCTTGAAGTTGGGCTCTTTGCCTCCCCCAAAAAGAGGGCCAAAGATCACAAACTTAGAAAAGACCTATTGAAGCATCAGTGCTCTTTCACTGACACACAAAGATTGGCATTTACCAGATGGAATCACATCTCAGGCAGCCTGAGAACAAATGACATGAGCTGATGAGTCTCACAGACCAGAAACAGTCACCTGTATGGGGAAGAACATGTAACTCAGAGAAAAAGTCATGGCAGAAAATAGTGCTCGGGCTCCCATTCAGTCTGTAGGATGGATATTTTCTGGGATCACCCTAGGAGAAGGGGGCAGTGCACAGAGAAAGGCTATAACTTCAGAATGCTACACTTTTCATATTTCACACCACTTGTTTTCTTTCCTTGCCACATATGCACAGGCTGATTCACTCCAGACCTGATTCTTTAACACCCTTTCACTCAAGCTGAGCTGCACTCACTCATTAACAGCCCCATTTAGCATTTAGATGCGAAATCATGATGTGTCATAAAGATGGCAGGCCTGGATTGCTATAATTACCCTTCACAGTGATGCATGAGAGCTTGAGACAAATATACACATCACACCAAGCCTATTGTAGCACGGTGGGTGTCAGTCTCTTCTCCCAGATAACAAGCAACAGCACAAGAGGAAATGGCCTCAAAGTGTGCCTGGGAAGTTTCAGACAGGATATTAGGAAAATTGCATCATCAAAAGGCTTGTCAAGCATTGGAACAGGCTGCCCAGGGCAGTGGAGGAGTCACCATCCCTGGAGGTATTTAGCAGACATGTAGATGTGGCACTTGGGGACATGGTTTAGTGGTGGGCTTGGCACTGCTGGGTTCATGGTTGGGCTTAATGATCTTAGAGATCTCTTCCAATCTAAATGATTCTAATTACAACCCTTGACCCTTTTAAACTGCCAGTTCTCTTTGAGATACACGGGTGAGGTTTAAACACACAACAAACATCAAGTTCCAAAAGGCAGAGTCTGCAGGGGTGGGAAGGCAGAGGCAGGAAAGCCTCATTCTGGGTCTCCCCAAACCAGCCCATTAAACTGAGTGTTGGACACAAAAAGCTGGAATACATAGGATTTCTGTTCCTTTCCTCCTTTCTTTACAATACACTGTCCACCTTTTCTTGTACTCTTTAGGTCTTCGTTAGCTGAGATGTTGCATACTTAGCCAGGAATTCAGTCATTTGAGCTCTGCAACTCAAAATAGTAACCTAAAGTCTTGGATATCCTCATAATAGAAACTGTATCTACTCTAGGAAAAAGGGATGTTTAAGAAAAGCAGATGAACACCTGCATTTGCCTTTGTGAGAGGGCAGGTTTGGCATGCTGAGGAGATAAACTGGGGCTGGAGGGCAGCAGAACTTGGAGGGGATGCAAAGAAGGGTGAGTTTCTTGTGCCTGGCACTAAATGAAGAGAATCCAGGGCTTGTCAGAGACATGAGCTCTAGCAGAGAACAGAAATCATGTCAAATTAGTGAGCAGGGCAGATATGAGAAGGGTTTTTTTGTGAAATATTTGCACCTTGGGACACGATGGAGTTTCTGGAAAAGCAGAGTGAGGATGCTGCTTTGTGGGAACACGAGCTGTGGGTGCACACTCAGAAATGCATAATGCATATAAATCCAAAATGTGTATCCAGCAGGGAGAGAGCCAAGGCTGGGAGCTGCATCCCAGGGCTTTCCTTCTGCAGGCTCAGAAAGGGAGAACACTCACAATCAACAGCAGGAGAGAGAGGTTATTTGAGCACTGAGGAGAAGGAGCAGGACAGGGACACTATAAAAATGCTTTCAAGGGATCTTTAGCATTCACCAGAATAATCCCTGTGAAACAGATGGCAGAGCAGTTTAATATTCTGCCTGAAGGACAACTCCTCCTGCAAAACATCCTCACCCCCAGAGCTGGTTTCTGCTGACAGCAATGGGAAGGTGCCCAGATCCTACAGTGACCATAAGAACATTCTGCAGTCACAAAGCTGACTGCAAAAAAATTCCTGAGAAGAAATTTTCCTTGCCGAAAAGAGAAAGATAATTATGCAGATAGGTTTCTGTGAAGTTCCAATCTCAGACTCTTAATGAGGTTGCAATTACAAGATCTATTTGTACACACAGAGGGACAGATTTTTGAGGTGCCTAACAAATCCCAGCTCCCAGGGGAGCAGCATCCTGGATTTCAGGCAATGACACCAATGTTATCAGACAGGCTGAGTTCTGCAGCAATGACTGATTTCTGTGCTGCTAGATGGAAGTTGCAGGCTGAGCATCCTGGGCTCTGTCCCTTGGCTTTCTGGCATCTCTGGGTCCCTCCAGACTGCACATCAGGACAGCACAGCCTTCCTCTGGTGGGAATTGCAGATCCCTTGTAGCTGTGTTATATATATATATATATATATAAAAATATATTAATAGATGACAACTTGTGTCCCCGAAACCTTAAACCTTGAATAAACCTGAATTTGGGGGAAAGAGGTGTTTGTGCTCCCTGCTTCACAGCTGAGGACCAGGAAAAGTGCTCCCAAGTCTTTGTCAGGTTTTCAATGAAGCATTGCAGTGTAGTATCTTCTTTTTTAACTAAGAAAACTGCCATTTTCCCTCAGGAGAATTTTGGAAATTTCCCTCTTTCCAACTAGTATAAGTAGTAATAATAATAATAATAATAATAATAATTTTAAAATCTAAAAAATTAGACTGCAACTCCATAATTCACAATAAAAATACTGTCTAATCAGGTCCGGTATAAATTCTTCATCTTATACTGCACAAGGTTGCCCTTTTCATCAGCATTAAAAAAAAAAAAAAAGAAAGGAGGCGCATGAAGATTTGTTTCAAACTGAAACAAAATATTTCATTTAAGAAATGCCAATGTGTCAGATGCTTGATCCATTTTTTATTAAATACATTTGCTGAAACTGACTTTTTTCTCTCCTAAATAATTCAAGTTTGGAACAACAGCATTTTTTTTGCCAACAAAAATTGTACCAGGAGCTTTGATTATGCTCTCAAGGATGTAAAATTATCTCAAGTGCACCTTTAAAGAAGACAATATAGAGAAATACAATATAGGGAATGTAATCCTGCTATTCATAAGCATATGACTAACAGTATCTGACCTCTGTGAGGCAGAAAAGGGCTTTTCTTCCACAGGGTTCTGATTATTATTTGGGGGGGTTTTTTGGGTATTTTTTTTGCTAACATTAAAATTGCTGCTGCAGCCACACAGTTCAACATCCAGAAGAAAGCTGAGCAGTATCATCATTCTCCTGGACAGATGGCAAGGCTGGGTTCTTGGCAAGGATCCTGCAGAGGGAAAAGCAGCAGGATCTGAAGAGAATTTATATGTGAGGGAAGTCAGAAAAAGGAAATGAGGGGGCTTCGAATGCAAAAGGGTAGAAACCAAGCGAAATCAGAAATCAAGGGGCATGAACAGGGATTAATGGTACAAACTACCCTCAGAATAAAGGGGAAAATGGCCAGGGAAAGATGGAAGCCCTGACATATTATTGATCCACAAACTGTGGGAAAAAATGCTTTGTAATAACAGTAGCTCTTGCCTTCATATCCAAGGATTATAAATGCATCTGGTGCCATCTCTGTTAGAGCTCAGCCCTAAGCCTTATTAATTCTTGCTTGACTTTTTGCATTTCTCTTTCACTGCCAAAACAACAACAGGAAAGTCTCAGAGCATAGGACTCTGAAACACTTCTGGAAGAAGTTGGCTGTGAAGGACATCAGTAAAAAAAAAAAAATCCAACCCAACCCAAGCCAAACCAAACCAAACAAAACCAATTATTGACCATTATTTTAGAGGGTGATTGTATCAAAATAGATCACATCTCTTGCAGGTTCTCAGCAGTCACTTTCCTTACTTTGCCTTTCCTTCAAACATCCTAATCAATGTTGGTGATGAGCAGTGAGTCCCTGGGGAATTTCCAGGAGGATGTTCTCAGATCTGAACACTGGCCAGTGAATCAGTGGGATTTAATCAGATGAAAACCTGGTCTCTTTTTCCTTGAAATAAAAGTCAGACCTTGGGATGCAAGTTTTTACAGGATTTTAGACAGGTAAAGGAACACCACATATATCACTAGGAAAAAATAAAATCTGATTTCTCTCCAGTCTCACAAGATTGGAAGTAAAATTTGTCCTTGTAATTAACGTCCAAAAGAAACCATGGTCATCAAGAATTCTTGAAGGAGGACTATATCACAGTCCCAGGCTGAAATTCCATTGTCACTGGAGCAATGTCAGATCCAGATATAATTTCTGAGGTCTCTTTTCTGCTCTTGTTCAGGAAAATCAAGGAGGGTATATGATTTTTCTAGTTCTCTTATTCAGTGACGTGGTAGCTGGAAGCAAAAAGGAGCTACTTTTCCATCAAAGACAACAAAATTACGTGGAAGGGCATGTCAATATATGTTTTTCAAGTGTAAAATTATGTGTTAATGGCTACAACAATCAACTGTGGCAGCAAACACAGGAGGCTAACTGGGTCTGGGCAACAAGAGATTTAAAAATCAAAGTCTGCAGCAGAGCCTACCTTTGAAAAGAATTTGCTTTGAACTCCAGAAAAAAATGTGTCTTTTGTTGTAGCTTCAGAGGAGAGCACAGTATCAAGTGAAAACTAAGGAAAAAACTAGTTTCTCCTGAAACTTTTTTATTATTAAGAAATTATTTGATACATACATAACACAGGTTCAAAAACTCTCCATGGAGCTTGTTAAGCAAGCTATCTGTGCCACAGATTGTGTAAAGAAAAGCACGATATTTGAAAGTCATCGACTTGAAATCATCTGGTTCAAAGAACCGACTTTTCTGCAGTACAGATGGCACCTCCTGATTGCGCCCCTGCAGCACAGGTAGGACATACAGGGTAAAAGTCCTCTGTGCAGTGTAAAAAACATTGATTTGCTCAGAGATGCTGTTAGGGACTCTGGGACAGAGCTCATTTATTCACTGCTCCCACACGGTAGGTTGGAAAAGATTGGTGCTGATGCAGTCCTGGTATATCAAGAAACACAGGGAAACTAGAGCTGGAGTAATTTAATGTGTTACCAGCAGACCTGATTAATTATTTAGAGAAAGCATTTTAGTTCAAAATTCTCTGCTACAAAGTTTATTGAACTGAAGCTGTCCTACAGTTTCTGGATAATCTCTATTGATCTGTGGTGGGTTTTACACATTTCTGGGCAGATGCATGCTGTGTTTGTTCCGCCAGGAGAAAATACTTCTTGCATTGTTTGATCTTCTGTTACACAATCTTCTGTGAGGAGAAACTATTGTGTTTGTAGCTGAAATATTTACAGTAGCCCTTGGATTTGGAAGCACAAATGGACAGGGTATGAGAATGAAGAGTTCAGTTGTGTTTGGTTGAAATGTCCTGATTTATGCTGAGTAAGAATCTGGCTGCACTGCTCCAATGCCTTTACATTTTTTCATTCTCACCCATCCCACAGGGGGAGATTTCTGGTTTCCAGCACATTGCACACTAAAATGCCATTGCCTTATGTGGTGGTGGTGGTGGTGACTCTCACTGCAAAGTGACTGTGGGCTGAATTCAGCTTGTAATTCACTATGTTATGAACTAAGGGACAGAAAGTCCCCCAGACTGTTAGAGGGAGATTACATCTTAAAGTCTGATACTCTGCTGGTGCAGATGCTTTAAAGGTCATATCTAAGACAGTTTGTGCTCCAGCAAGCTGGCACAGCAAACATGGGGCAGATGAAACAAGGAACAAGCATCAGTCAAGCAGAATAAACAGCTTTTCTGAAGTTAGGGGCACAGACTAGCGAGTTGGGTGCTCATGAGATAGATATACAGAGAGGAATGTTTAACAGTAGGAGTTGGAAAGCAACCGCTTAGCAACACCAAGCTATATAAGGAGGGACAGACTACACATTAGGATTCCAGAGAAAGGCCATAAAAGGTCAATTTGACAAGCTGAATATGGATAATGAGTTGAGACAGATGGTGTAAGAGTGTGGTAGCTAATAAATAATGAACAGACTTTGCTTCAAGGAGCAAACGCAGGGAGAAGTTGCAGCTGAGAGCTTAGTCAGAAGGGAGGTGGTGAAGGGGAAAAGAACAAAACCACGGAGGATGGAGGAGAATCACAGCAGGAGGGCTGGTGGGAGAGCAGTGTCTTCTTTTAAGTGCCAGAGTTTAGTGGAAATGATAATTTGCCCAAAGAAGACTTAGAAAAGCATATGCCTGAACTGGAATTTGGCCATCTTATTAACAATTTTTTAGCTGAGAAATTACTCATGGTCTCTAAACTTTTTCTAGATATCTATTTCCTCTTCTCCTCTCCTGTTATCACAGTGCCTAAGCAGCTTACAGTGGTCACAGCTCCCATCAAAGGCTGGGAAAACTTCTCAGGTTTGTTTTGCCCATCATGACTCGAGGCAGAGAGAGAATAAAACTGTATCTGAGCATTGAAATGGAAATGCTGTGTGCTGTCCCACATACTCCAGGGGTCCCTGGGGACCAGCAAGGTGAGGCTTTATTCCAACCTTCAAAACCAGCTATGCTCCACGTGATGACCAAAATAAAGGGAAGCTTTGCTGCCCCACAAATGTTTTCCCTAATGTGGAGCTGAGGCACAAACCCCAACCTGGACACCAAGGAACTCTCAAAGGCATCCCAATGTAGATGCAAATAAAGGAAGGAACTTTCCCAAAATCACCTAAGGGAGCCATATCAGTGCCAAACAACCAGCACATGTTTCTGTTATTTCCTTGTCTTTTTAAATATCATAACGAGCTAGAATCTTTGAGGCTTTACTGCTTATTAATAAACCAGACCAGCTATTAGCATTGCACCTGGCAGCATAAGCCAATAGGAAATTTGATGTTTATTCAGCAACAACGGTGCCCTGCTGCCCTCTCATGAATTTGAGCATTTCTACGTGTGTTTGCCCTTGGACAGCTTATTAGGTTTAACCTTACTGGGCTTGGAGGCCCTGACAAGCTCCCAGAGAGGGCTGTAGGCAATAACCTTGGAAATAAACTGCTTGCAATTCAGCAGATTTCTGCCTGTGTCAGACAGCAAACATCCCTGATTAACTATAAACTGCTTAGCTTATTGGCAAAGATGTGCCTCTGGCTACAAAGGGGATTTGTATTTCATCACACTTGCAACCTGAGTTATTAAATAATGAGCTGCTTAATTAACTAATTCATTAATACATGGCTGTGATGAATAGATTTGCTCCAGTGACAGAGGCATGAAAGCAGAAAAACCCTGAGTGATTTCTAAGTACTGCTTTCTTTCAGGAGGGATTTTACTTGAACAAGTAACCTTACTAAATACCTCTTTCCTTCTTTTTTCTTCCTCTACCTAACAGAGCAGCACTGAGGTCTGCTGTGTCTGTTTTCCCCCAGCACTCCCTGCTCTTGTCCTTTCCTCCTTCCTGTCTTGCTCCCCCTTTCCTTTGGATCCAAAGTGCAGCCAAAGTGTCTTCTGAATGTTGTGCCACAAAATGACCCTTTGCTGTGGCCAGGATTTCTCATCATCCCCAATCTCAGATGGGAGGTGTCAAGTACTGATAAAAACCATCAGTTATTGCCCATGATCACCATCCCACTGCTGGGGCACCAGCCAACCTCCCCACTAACGGAGACAAAATAATTTACTGCACCTCTCAGCAGCCTTTGCAGGACTGTTATCTCCTGTTTTCTGTGGTATTGGAGAGTGTTGAGAAAGAGCTCTGGCAGAGACATTTCCACAGGCTGGAAACTGCTCCTGCCATCAGGAACAGCTCTTTCCCAGCCCAGGATGCTCACGGGTCAGTCTCTCGAGACAGCTGCTCGCCAGCTCCACTGAAGTGTGCAAACACACTGGCCATGCCAGAATTCTCTCTCATTCCCAGAAATCCCCAATAGCCTGTCACAGACACAGCCAACCTTATGCTTCCATCATGCCTTTTAATAGGCTTGATCCCTGTGTTTCCCTTCGGGGCTGCCCAATGATCAAGCCTAAAGGGGCACAGTTATTATGAGATCAGATAAAAGGGGTGGTTCTCAAACTAAATCCAGCCTCTTTCTTTTCTGCATGAGACCTCCAATACAATTGTATTGTGGCCTCAAGGGCTTTCAAAATTGCAAATGCACTGTTCATTATGCACCTTGCCTGTGGAGAAATACAAGTGCAAGCAGAAGCAAATTTAAAGAGACTCTTTTCAAGGTTAAGTGGCAGGGAAAATACTGGAGCTATTGCTTTTTCTCCATTGACGTTCATGGCATTTTGATTAGTTTGACCTTTTTTTTAATATGAAACACTGCTGAGGAGTCCTGAACCTTGTAGCAACCATGATCAGTCAACAGATTCCATTATCTAGCTATCAAATTCACTATGTGCCCCACATGTATCACTGCAGCACAAAAAAACATAGCCACAAAGTGATGTCTTCTTCTGTAAGGAGAGAATTTGCAAAGCCTGTCTCAGCTGTACCTTGAACATCTCAGATTCTCAGATCTTTGAAGAACCTGCTTTTGAAACCAGCATCTTGAAAAAAGTAATAAAAATAGATTTTTTTTTCATTGACTAAATGCACAAACTGAAATTGCCATAGGGCCTGGAATATGTTGGTATCTACTTACAGCAACATAAGACCTCACATACAGCAACTCTACATTTACACTTGTGTTTTATACTCGTGAAAGATTTCGACTCAAAAGAGCCCCCAGCAGTATTTTTGCACCTGGAGGAGTATGGATAATTTGAGCACATGTAATAGGCCCCTTCACATTATGGAAAGTTTGGTTGCTTGGCAGAGGTTTTTCCCAAGCATTCCTCATTCCTTTCTTGTTCCTGCAGAAGTCTCCAGGACAGCTCTTTGCAAGAGCAGTTCATTTACACAGAGCCCTAAGCCTGGCCAGGATCCTGACAACCCAAAGCTATGTGGTTTCAGCTGTACCATGGGGCATTTGCTGTCTCACAGTCTCCTGCAATGATGTTTGTGCCTCTGTGGAATAGGGAAGGAAAGGAGAAAATCATGGGAACAAGGAGAAAATACTGCAGGAGCCAAAAAATGAGAGAAAGCAAGAGCAGAGCATGAGACACAGGAAAAGAGACAGGACAAGGGAGGGGATGGTGAAGGTCAGAAAGGTAGGGAGAGGAAGAGGCCTAATAATATCAGTCTTGGAAATTAATGTTGCCTTGAGCCAGCAAAAAGAAGACAAACAACAAAAATCCAGTTAGGCTCAGCACTTCATAGCGGTGAGAAGGTTCTGCATTTGCTTCCCAAACAGACCAATATATTCCTGCATTCAGGTTGGACATTAATGATGAAAAAGCTTCATCTCCCCAAATTAACAGCCACAATACATCATCAGGCAATAGAACTATAGCTTCATGTGTACGCAGAGAGAAAATCCTCAGCATCACCTGTCGAGGCAGAAGAAGGATTTAGCTGTTATTTATTGCTCAGTGTGACTCATGCTTGTGGGTAGGGACGCGACAGTACAGATGGGAGTTAAAATCAGACTGCCATCAGGGGAATTTATGCCAGGAGAGTTGAATTCAGGCAACTTCTGCTTATGTTTTACCTGCAGTTTCTCTATAAAATATGAAAAAGAGTAAAAACCGTTTTGAAAAATACATGCCTGTGCAGTCATTTGTTAGGACTCAGGTTTGATTAGAGGAAAGATGGTTTAGTGACTTGGGCAACATTAAGAACTCTGTATGGTTTTCTCTAATGCCACAAATGGCTCAATTAACCTAAAGCAAGACATTTAGTTACTCTTAGGTTTAGTCCTTTTTCTTCAAAATAGCTGTAATAACTTATTTTCTCTACTTGTCAGAGGGAAAACACACACATAATTGAAGAGAATCTTGTAACTAATGATGGAGAGCTCAAAAGTTCACCCGACTGGACCTCAGATTATCCTTGTCCAGACCACTGTGGTATTGAAATTATCCTCCCAAGGACAGAGTCTCCTGGGAATGACCTCCAATGTGCTGTTTCTGCTAAGAATCAACAATATTTCCAGCACTTTTCATAGCTCTTCTTCTGTTCTTCTCATTTCTTCTCTAGCCAAAGACATGTAGGGACATTAATAGTCATTGGGGTCCCTAAAAATGAGAAGGCAATTCAGAGAGATCTTGAAACTCAAGCATTCCATGGAAAGGGGATGTTCTGGCTTTCAGATGGGGAGGAAAAGTATCTTTTGACTGGTCCAAGTGTGCTCCTTCCTGCAGATCCTGAAGTGAGGGGAATCCCTCTACCTGATCCCAAAACTCAGACCCTTAGACCCAGTTCAAGGAGCTCTGCAGCAGAAATTCCAGCTGTACACTCCCTGGAAGTGAGTTTACTGGAGGAATACGGCTTTCAGCAAAATTTAAGCAGCGAGGAACTTAATCATCTTCCTTCCCGCTGGGAGTTTGGAACTGCCTCATGCTGGCTGGTCTCCACTTGCCCTGGACCTGCATGCCAAGTGTTTTTTGGTACCAGGAGACCCTCTGCTCCTCAGGCTTCTCCACACCTCAGCTGGAACACAGCTCTCCATGTCAGCAGGAGTGCTGATGGATCCAGGTGGGCCTTTGAGGCCCTTCTGAGGGTTTCATCTGTCACTGTTATCATCCAGCTCCAACCCACACCCTGGCATGCTGACATCAAACCTCGCCAGGCTCCTCAGGGACGTTTTGGCTGCCCGTCCTTTTGAGTGTCACTGTGACAGGCCTGAGCTCCGTGTGCTGCAGAGCCAGGCACAGCAGGCCTCAAAGAGCTGCTCTCAAAAAGCATGAGAGGGACAGGCTGCCAGGCTTTGGGCTCCGAGTGTCCCCCTCCTGCCAACCACAGGGCCTTCCATGAGCAGATGCATGGGATCAGAGAGCATGGGCTTTCCTCTAGCTCCTGATTTTGGCAGCATCTGCAGGCAGGGCAGCCTGGAATGTGTTGTCACACTCACTCCTACTGCTGCTGCTGCTGCTCCCCACTGAGCTGCAGAGATCATGTCCTGCACTGAGCTCTGTTTTCACTCCTCCCTTCAGCCCCAACTCGGCTGGCAACTCTCCTGAAAAACTCCTTGTCAGGACTCAGTGAATCACCCACTGGCAGATGGCTCTGGTGGCCAAGTGGCTGCCAGATCAGCACACAGCCAAGACCTGTGTCAGGTGGAAGAGAAGGTGTGACAAGACAGCAGCTTCTGAGGGGTCTCCATGCAGTGTCTCCCTTCCTTTTACCCTGTGTGGGCTCTGTTTCCAAGCATGAAATATGTTCCAAGAATATATCTCTTGCAATGGGGAAGGAAAGAAAAAGAAAATCAGTCTCTTTGCCCTGCAAATGTAAATGAGATGGACTTGCAGTCTCATAAGAAGAGATAAATGGATATTAAAGAAATTTGAAGGGCAAGAGATTAAAATCTTGCATGAGGAAATCCCTGTTTACACACTAATATGTGAGGGTCCTGGGAACAAAAGGGAAGCTCTTGGCAGCATTAAAAAGCAGGGATTGGATGCATTTGAGGGAAAGAAGAAGGTGAGTTTCCTTTGAGTTTCTACTTTTTTTTCAACTGGGAGAAATAAGTTCTTCAAGACACGAGGCAAACATCAAGAGAAATTCACTCTGGTGTAGGCTGTTCTGTAACTGTCCAACAAGAAGTTTTCTTGGACATATTTGCTGGTGCCAACTCTTAGAGAGGGGATCCCAAGCTAGGTTGTTCCCTGGGCTGTCAGTCCTGGGTTGCAGTAATAGGAAGGCTGTGGAATGTTTTTTCCTTCATCTCTTGCACCAGGACTATTGACACAGAAATGACAACAGAAAATAAAGTGATATCTCGGCAAATGGCTTTTGCTCCCCACAGGGGAGAGAGAAATACAGTCCATCACACCTGGAGTAAACCTAAGACAAAATAAATTCAAGACGTCTGCTAGAAGCAGGAATCCTGGATGATATATGGCAGAAGGCAGGAAGAAGTGGAGTGTGAGAGCAGGTGTCCTCCAGATGACAAGCCTGGGGGAATTAGCTGGCAAATTTCAAGGGGATAACAAATACTTCAAGGCAGATCACACTAGTGCCTCTTCAGGGGAAAGAGGATAGAATATCCCAGGTGAAGAAAGTGGCAAGGAGGTGATGATCAGAAGTTATTTATCAAAGTGTTACCTCACACCTCCTGACAGGGAGCCAGGGAATGGCTGACAGATGGCAGGTGGATATCAAGCATTTCAGCTAACCCAGACTGGATAGACAATAAGCTGCTTTCTGATGGCACTTTAGTGATGAATGTAAAGTCTGGTGGCTGCAAAATCTTTCAGGTTACCCAGGAACAAGCAGCCAGAGCACAGATACCCACAGTGCCAAGCCTGCAGGAACAGATCCTGTCACTGCAAGCCAGACAGGAGGGACAAGAGGTAACCAGTCCCCCTCTTGCTTGCATGACATCCCTGGAGGGAAGTGGTGGTAGGAGACCATCATGGACCCATGATTAACATATCAATTTTGGACATTTTATATAAAAAGTTCTTTCTCTGTAAGGCTCGGTGTGACTGCCATCTCTATTTCCCAGTTTGGGGATGGGATTGAGTGCTTTCTACCTTCCAAATATGCTGTGAGATGCTTGGGAACAGAGGTAGACAATGTTGCATCTCTGCTGTATAAGGGTGTCCAAAATGCTGTTGCTTGGGAAAACTGTGCTTGTGCTGTAGAGGAGGTTGGTTTTCAGGTCTGTGGAGTTGGTGCTTTGCCTGAACACTGAATTCCCTTGTCAGCTTTTGCAGTGAGGTGCAGAGATGAGGAATCCAGGTAATGAATATGGAATGAGGACAGTGCCAAGTCTCTACAGCTCCTGCACACATGAAAAACACAAACAGATCTAGAGATGGGCCCAGAGCTGAGAGCTGAAGGCATTGACGTGCCTGTTGTGTTTTAAGCTCAGCGCTGGAGGAGGGCCAAGCACCACCTGCCTCTTTTCCACACTAAATGGGTTTTCTGCTGGGATTGGGATGAGATGGGTTTTAAAACTGGTCTGTGGAAGGGTCTGCTATTTCCAAATAAAACAAGTTTCTCAATTCCCTGTAGGGAGGGTGAGGGTAGGACATGGTAGTAGCTTCCATGGTTACCAATAACCCATGACTGGGACTGGGTCCTGCCCAGATCTCCGTGCCCTGAGGTGCTGCTGGCCAGACTTTTCTCCAGGGCTGGCCCATAGCCTTTAGTGGAGGCAGTCATGGCACCCATACCATAGCTGCCTGGTTGTGAGACATGGATATTCACTGCTCACTGCTTCCCATGGCCACATGCTGTTGTGCAGGGCTGCTCAGACCTGCAGCATCCAGGTAAAGCCTTTTTTCTACATGGTTCAAGAGCAATAAAAAGCCCAACACACACTGCACCTCCAAACTAACCTGAGCCAGGTACAACAAACTTCAGGTGAAGCATTTGGTCCTTTGTGATTAATTTTTTATTTTCAGTAAGGCCTTATCTCATAAAAGTCAGTGTCTAAAAGGTGTGTCCATCCTCTGCAGAGGGCAGGGGACAGCTTTACCTGCTTCCTAAGTGTCCCCTGCTCAGCTGTCCTCATCTAGACTCTCCCTCCAAGGTTCTGCAGAAGGTCTCTGTTCAACACCAGCTGAACAGTGCCTGAATTTGGGGTTCCAGAGTTTGATGCAGAGTTGAGAAGATTGCAGAAATTTCCTGTCTGCAAGAAATGTACCTTGGGATTTTACTGTGAGATGAGAAGGACTTTCTCTGGGAAATAACTCCCCCTAATAATTTAGAAATTACTCTCCTCACTTGCTGGAAACAAAGAAAATATCTCTCCCTGAGGGTTCCCAATCTGCTGCTGTCTCTGACAGCTTCTAATTCTGGGGAACTTCCCTGTGGCCAGAGCTGGGTGACCAGCACAGTCGTGCCACTCGCTACAGTGGACAGCAAACACAGCAGGGCTTGTGAACCCAAATTCACCCCTGATATTTGCCGATATAATCCACAGCTGCCTCAGTGCTCTTCCTGCGAACAACAGCCACTTCTGCCCTGCTCATCTTTCCCTGAGAGCCACTCTGAGCTCATAGAGCCCCTGCTACAGGCAGAGAAGTGTTGCCTGACTTTCCTTTCCACTTCTCCCATACATGGTGCTTTACAGGAGGGAAGCTCAGGCTGTGGTCTCTGCAGCAAGGGGTTCCCCTGCAGCATGACATCATGCAGAGAGCTCCCTTGGCTTATGGACAGGGCTGATTTCTTCTGGTAGAGTAACCCTGGCTGCCAAGTGAAGGCAAAACTGCTGATCCTTCTGCACAGCACCCTCAGCACCTGCCCCCAGCCACAGTCCAGCTCCTTCCCAGGCTCGTTTCCTCACTAGCCTGACAAATCGCCTGCTGCGCTGCCACAGATGGCTGAGGCACTGCTGACTTTCTCTGCTCAAAGGTGGCCAAGCTTTCCAGCTTTGCTTTCCTCCCTGGATCCTTTCTAGCTCAGTCATTCTGCATCATTTATGTCTTTAACACATTCCACATACTTTTTAGGAATTTACCAGCGACATTGGCTTATGATGGTGGTGTATTCAGCCCTGAGCTCTGGGATGCTGATAAGAAGCGTCTAGCCTTCAAAAGGTGCTAAAAACCAACCCTGCTTTACTTGTTGTAAGAGACTGTGTGAAGAGAGAGCTGGAGAATCCAAATCAGCCCCTTGAGCTGATCGACCCTGAGAAGGGTAAGATCAGAGAATATTTAATTAGGTTCCTAATTACAGCAGTTATTAACTGTCATAAAATCTCCTGTGTTCACCTCCCAAAGCAATGCGAGCTGGAGATTTCAGAGATATGCATTGCATAGATACACACGATTATTCCTTTGGCTTCATCCCAACTGCAAGAAAAGTGAGCTGCACTATCAGTGACTGAAGATTTAACTCTACTGTGTTGTTTATTCTTTCCACAATAAAAGCAATATAAAGAAATCACATATGGGCACAGATGGGTTCAAATACCATCAAGACCCACTGTGTTTCAATCCTAAAGGAAAATCAAAATAATTTAAAAAATGGGATTACTATTGGAAAGCCCTTATATTGCTTGAGGCAAAACCACCTTACCTCTCTTTTCTGCATCCCTTCTAAAAATACAGCCCTGCTGAGAGGAACAGACATTGTTTCTTCCACATGATTCTGACTAAGAGCCCAGAAAATGGGGAATCTACTAGAAATCAGGGGAATAACAGTGAAGGTTAAAAAAATCAATTGGAAGTGTTTTCTACTCTTTGCTTGTCTGTTTCATCATGCTGATAAAAATGGAAAAAAGCATCAAAAAATAGACAGGTTTTCTATGAAAGAAGAGGTGCTAATAATGCTTTCTTTTCATATGAGTAATATTTTTCTTGAAAACTTGGCTGGTTTTCCCTGAGGATTCAAAGTTCTGCAGTGGGTTCAGTCATTTTCAGTGAAAAGGGACAAAAGGAAACATTTCCTTCTCAAACATTTCTAATTTGTCTAGAAGAGATCTTTTTACTTTTGACTATAAAATTTTTGGACAAACATTCTTCATCCAGTGGGAAGGAACAGGTTCTTCAAAGAGAGATGGGGAGTTTCTCTTTTCCATTGGCTTCACTGGTTAGTGCAAAAGGACTGTCCAGCTGGACCCAGCTCTGTTGGGACATTTGCAGCAGATGCAAAAGCCTGAAATTCAAGCTGATGCTGAAATTTAGACAAACTTTCCTGACAGCAACATTTCTGGTGCTGAGGGACAGGATCTCGAAGGGATAGACAAAACTTCATCAGTGGGGTTGCTGAAAATCAGACAAACTGCTGGCAGTAACCTGTACTGTGAGCTCCTCTGTAAGTGTGAGCTCCTCTGACTGTAGAGCTGAGCCAGAAGTTTTAAGAAGCTTTTGCTTTAAACTTTCTATGAATTAAAGATGGAAAAGACACTCAGTGCTGCTGTTGGTTCCTGATTTGCACAGGGTGTGAGGAGCAGCTTGTTCTCTCCAACCACGCAATGGCAGGTAGATTTAACCTCAGCTGGTAGGTACCTGGCTGCTGAAAAGAGCATCCAAATGCCACCCAGCATTAAGGGGATAAGGCCAAGGCTGCCAGGGGATGTAAATCCAGGGAGCTTCATCTGTCTGTGCATTTCTCTTGAGTCATTGTTGCTTTGCAGTGGAGGAGCCCTTCACTGCAGGCAGAGCAAAGTGCTGCAAGCCTCAGGGAGGGTTGAGGCTGATGAAATATAGATGGGAGCCAGGCAGGCTCCTCGGCTGGGCAAATACATGCATGGTGATTGACTCCATCTTCAAGCAAGAAATGCTCTCCGTAAGGAGGCAGAACAGGCTTGTTTGGTTAAGTTTGATATGCACACTTGACTCAGCAGCCACTGAGGAGAAAAGAAAGAAATCCCCTCCTCAGTGAGGAGTAACTGAGTAGTAACCAACAGGCAACTCCATTTTCAACCTTTCTCCCTTTTTACTCCACCTGCTGTCTGTCAGCCACGCAGAAGATGTTATCTCTGATGTCCTATAGAAGGAGCATCTCATGAAAGCAGATGCAGCACAGGCACAATATCCCAATCCAAACCACTTGCAGTCTCCATAAGTCTCCCAAAGAAAACATCTGTCTACCTGGAGCAGGCAGGAAATAGAGTTGCTGATGCAGAGATCGTGTCATGGCAAAAAGCCAATGGCTAAGTGGTTACTATCATAATGAACATTTGTTAACAGCTCTTCTCCAGCTGCAAGGACAGGAATTCTCACTGGGAATCTCCGAGTTCAGGCAAACCTGAACAGTTGCTCCCTGTGAAATTACTAAAGGCTTTGTGGGTCCTGCCTGTCCTTTCTGTATCAGCTGGATCCTGGGAGATCTCTGCCTTTATGTGCTTTAACCACGCGTGGCTGGTCAGAACAAGCCTCTGCTTTTGCAGCCACAGTAAACGAATTATTTCTAGGCCTCTCTCAGGAGCCTCTCGTGCTTAACCTCACTTGGAGCAAGCAAGATTCCCCTTCCTGGTGAGAATATGAAACCTGAGTGACCACACCTGTCACGGGCAAGGCACAAGAGCAGGCATGAGCAAACAGGGCCAGATGCATGTGAAATTAAGCCACACATGAAGATCCTGAACTGAAATCTCACATAGATTGAACCTCATGGTGAAATCTCATAGCAGAAACAGCAGAAGCATCTCCTGATGAAACAGGAATTTGAAACAGATATTGAAAATTATTTTTGCTAACAGCAGGGATGAAATTCACCCCAAACCCACTCAGCTCCAAGCTGCATTTGCAGACAAATCAGTAATGCCTAGTATCCTATATCTGCCCACTAATTAACTCAGCAGCGGCTGCCAGAGTTAATCAGGGAAGAAGCCTCATTATCCCCAGTACCCCCACAGGGCAGGGATCCACCAGCTGCCACCTCCCACCTGCTGTAAAGGCAGGGCAAGGAGCTGCTGGCTTTGCTGCTGTTGAAAGGCCACTCAAGCCCATGCCAGCTCCCCGGGGGCAGGTGGGTGTCTGTGGGTGTCTCTGGATATCTGGAGGTGTCTCTGGATATCTGTGGGTGTCTCTGGATAGATGTTCCCCAGTCCTCCACCACTGCTCCTGCAGCCAGAAAGCTTTTTCTATCCAGGGGAGATCCCTCCCCAGACAGTCCCTCCCACACACTGATAGGAATGAGGCATTTAAGGAAGAAGCTGAACCAGAGCTGCACTTATTAACTGGAAAAAGACAAAGGTTGTCTGCTATAATTTGAGTGCCATGGACTCTGATGGGGCCCTGAGCTTCCATCCAGCCCTCGGGCTGCTGCCTTCCCAGAGCATCAAAAGGGGAAAATTCTCTCATTCAGGAAGAGGTACAGGAGATCAAGGTCCCTATTTACCCTGACCTGTTTACCCGGAGTTTCTTGGAGTTTCTTTCCAACCTGTGGGTTGGCAGACTGGGCATTCCTGCCCACTTTAAGGGAAAACCTCTGTAGCACAAATAAAACAGATTTCATTTGCTTCCTTTCTCACCATGCATTTCTGCTGAGCCACATGGGCTGAAATGCTGTAAGCCTGCCAAAATCACAGTATTATTTCATAGCACGTATGAGAGAAAAATCCCCTCAACAATGGCTAATTAAATAATTACAATGAGGTCCTGCATTTTTCAGTACACTGTTGGGAGATGGAAAATCTGGATGTTTTTTTAATCAAATGGCTTATCTAAATCTAGTAGGAATTAAAAAGCATTTCAGAATTTGATTTTTAAATGTCAAAGGAAATATTTTCTTTCGGAAATCTTCCGGATGGAATATTTCCCAGTGCAAAAACTTTTCTAATAATTATGAAAAAATAATTGGAATTGAACAGCTACACTAGATGCTCTGAAAGAATGAAAAAGATGCCAAAACGATAGCAAACAACTTTCACCATGGACACACATCCCATTCTAATAGAACCAGTCTTGATTTTTAATTTGATTTCAAATATGTTATGGATCACAACCTCAGGGCTATAGATTAATCTGGATTTGCTCAGATGAGAATCCATCCATCAGCCCTGCTGTGCCTATGTTCCTCTAATCAAATGCAATTAACAATTGTCATGAAACACTAAAAAAACCACTTATGAACTGCTAAATGACTCCCATAAACTGAACTGATTCATGCAATTTTTGAAATCAAGTTTCAATTAGGTCCAAAGAATAATGAAAACACAAATTCTGCTGTAGACATACCCCATTAATCTGAGCAAGGAAGATAAATATGATCACTTTTTCCTTACCATTGGGAAAAAAACCAAAATCTCTTAGGTGCTAAATTCCTTGTTTTATTTAGCAAATGTTGGCTAGTTCACTCAGACTGTGAGTAAGCAAAGCTTTGCTTGCATGTTTACTCAAAGGCATTTCTACAGACTTCTCTCCCATAGGATGCTACCATCAAACTCTAGAAATATTTAATAAAATTATGACAAAATTTGACTGCATTTATAGATAAAACAACAACAAACCAATTCGCAGTGATGATTTATATTAAAACAAGTGCAGTCCAATGCAAGGACTAAATTCCCCTTGCAGGAAGGATGGAAATCCTGTTTCTCCTTCCTCTGTCTGAACCTCCACATGACCCAGAGGCACCAGCAGCTCTTTACCCAGCCTGTCCTGTTCCCCCAGGCTGGATGCCCTCCCTGCCTGCTGGGTGGCCTGGTGCTTTCAGGACAGATTATCCAGCATCTCTGCAGATTACAGCAGCATTTTAATCAAGTTGATATCTTTTCCCTGTTTATACTTACCCTAACGAGATCAGAGACATTTTCCCAAAGTTTTCTTTTGATCGCAGGACAGATTTGCATGGCTGTTTTGGACACTCAGACAATGAAGGGAGCTTTATTTTCCTGCTCAAAAGTGTCTTTTCTGACAGCATGAAGTGACTAAATGTCTCAGGCCAAGCTGTGCTGCTGTGACACTCCATAAAATCGCAGCCCACAGATCAACCCTCTCAATCTCTCACATTTTTGGCCCTTACCTGTAATCCCAACTCTCCTCCTGCCTCTGCCTTTATTCTACAACTCATCACAAATCCCTTCCCCTCCCCTCTCTGCCTGCACCTCCATCCATCCCTGTCTCCCTGGGTTTTGGGGGTGTGTGGGAGGAGAGCTGTTGTGTGAACACACAGACCTCAGCTGCTGGCTGCCCTCACAACCAGCCTTTGAGCACCTGCAACAGCCTCTGAATGCCACAGGATCTCTGATAGCCCAGCCTGACCCCCATCTGCAATCCCCACCTCCCCAAGCACTCCCACACCTTGGCTGCGAAAAAGAGGAACCCAAACCCACGTCCTGATGGTGCCTTTTCCTTAAAACCCACAAAGCTATTTTGAGTCTGTTTGTATGGTATGGTATGGCCAGATGTATTCAAACAGAGACTAATTTCACCAGCACAAACTTGTCCTCACATAACTTCGTTTTCATCCAGACAGAAGCTTTTCAAGCAGCAGCAACGAAACCTTTTCAATATTTAATCAGCTGCATGGCCTGGAACAGCAGGACCAGCAGCAGCTGCCTGGCACAGAGAGGATGAGGGGGGATGAGGACTCTCATCCTCACCAAGCCTCTCTCCATCCTCAGAACGTGCCTCCTCTACAAATTTGCTGTGGAGAAAGCCAAATGGGAGCCTTGTTTCAGCCTTCTGCTTTGGCTGTGCCAGCTTTCAAACAGCGTGGCTTTGAAGCACCTTATTTTTCATTCCTCCCTTCCAAATTCCCAGATGCTTTCCAGGTGTAAATCTTACTTCCTTTCCTACTGATGGCTGGGAAATTGCTGTGCTAGTGCCCTGTAATTGTGAGTCAGCAGGACTTGAGCTCTCTCTCCCATTTCTTTCTGGTTTTAAAGCAGGCAGGGTGTAAGCTTTGGTTGCAGACAAGGGTTTGCAGAACTTGCATGGTGTGCATGGGGGCAAAATTAGGCTTTCCCTAATCTTTCCTCATTCCCTGAGTGTCTCTGTGTGTCAGAGGGATTACAGGAGCTGAAAGGACATCATCTGCTGCTGGGTTGGCTCTGCAGCATTCAGTGCAGACTGTTGGTAGCCACCATGCCTGAGGAGGGTTGCTTGGAAATAAAACCTTAAGGAGACCCCAAAGTGACCCACGTTAGTCATGTCTGACTTTCCAAAATCATGTCAAAACACTGAATGCCTTCTGGTCAGGAATGGTCCATGGGTGCTCCCTACCTTAATAACAAAGGATCTTCTCCTGCTAGAATTATGAAACAGATACTAATAACCAACCCTGAACACCCTTATCTAAAAGAAGAAAAAAAAAAAAAAAAAAACACCAAAAGCATATCCAATTAGTGATAAATAATAAGTACAAGATTAATTAAATTTCCTCTTCTTAATTCCCCTCCTCTGGCTCTGAGAATGCAGAAGGCATTCCCCATCTTCCCAAGGGTGTCCCAATGTCAGAGCATCTCCACAGTCCCCAGAGGGGCAGTGAGTGGCAGTGGTGACAGCAGGATTTGTCATGTGTTGGCCCCACTGGAGATGGGCTCCCTGCTCCTTTCATGCTGGTCACAGCCTGCACCAAGCCCAGCAATTCTGGGTCTGAATTGCAAGCAAAAAGACTCCTCAGCTCCTCCTCAATGCCAGGAAGTCTGGCGTTTTGAACAGCAGCTACACATCAGGAGAAGAAACCACTGGGATTTTTCTATCTGGGTCTGTGTATAAATCATTTAACACCTCATTTCCACATGCTTATAATTAATGCACACTCAATGGCTGCAATGAAACAGTCCTGATAAAACATCTGAAACGAACTGGGCTGCAAGTGCATGTGGTTTAGGCTGTAGAAGGACAAATGAACCCCCCAAGAAACAGCTGATCCCACTGGCGCCCACTCTCACTTTCAGTGGAAGCAGATGAGAGGAATTTGGGTCAGATTTCCTCCTTTGAAGTGGGCTGAAAGCATTTGAGAACCAGTTGCCATTTTGTAAAAAGCCCACACCTCTTGTGGCCCCAAGCAGCCATGAGCCCAAATCACCTCTTCTTCTACCACCTCCCATCTACAGGGCCAGAGAGAGCCCAGGACTTTGTGTACAGAGGAGAACTGTCACTTTTTGTGCTTATTACATTATGAGGTACCAATTCTCTCACAGTACCCCATCCATCTATTATTCTGGTATAAGTCCAGAGGAATTTTACTTATTTTACTGGATTTACAGCCCTGGGAAGAACACCAGGACAGTTTGTAAATCTAAAACAACTTTTATTCAGCAGTAGAAGTGTCTGGTGCAACACATCCAATTTATTCTGTCCCTAACCTCCTACCCCAGCTGTGCTAATCCAGGGAGTGTGACTCACAGGAGGCTGGGAGCTGCAGAACAACATGGGCTTGATGGAGGATCATCACTATTTGCAGGACTGCAACATAAATGAGGTTTCTCAAAAAAGTCACCACCACCACCTTTATGGGGATTTCCTCTGAGTGTCAAGGCAGAAGAGAGACACCAGGAGAGCCCTGCATGCCTGAGAAGGGCTGGGATACAAGTTTGGGAGGCCAGGAACCTGTAAGCTGCAATAATTACGGCAGTTAATCTGCAGCAGCCTGACTGCCTGCCATCAAGGGCAAGAGAAATGTCCCTTGGAGGAGGCAGGTTTTTCCCTGGGATATGGTGGGAGCAATCCCTGAGACACCACTTGTGTCCTGACAGAGGACCTGTCTTCAGTTTACCACTGCAGAGCCTTGAGAGTTGGAGGGTAGTAAATCATATCGTGTGCAGGAGCAAGTTGGCTCCCATAGCACTTTCCCCATGGTCAGAAATACCCTGCAGGGATTCTATCCACCCTCTCACATTTTACAGAACATCCCACAGGGATTATCTCCAGGCCAGGACTGGGAAAATCTCCATGTTGCAGTGGTGCTCAGAGGACACCACTCTTCTTACTGTCACCCTGGGAAGGTGGGAGGCCAAGGAGAGCCCTGCTGTGCTGGCAGCATGGTGGGAACCAGGGCTGGAACAAATCCATCCATCACCCAGCTGGGAGCTGCTGAATTCCAGCTCCCTGCAAACTCATCTTCCACTTCTCTTCATCAGTTCTGGGTCTTGGATTTGAGAAGATAGTCAGCAGCCCTACTGGTTGTCTCCTCCCCATCACAACTTTGCAGATCTCAATCACATCCTTCTCTGTCTGTAGTCATATCTCCAGGTTTGTCACACTAAGGTGAACAGAGAACATCTCTGAAAACCTGTAGCCCCTCCAACTTTAATGAGGGAGGTTAGAATACTTACTCTCATATTTCAACCATCTCCAAGCAAAAGAGCTGTAATTTCTTCTACCTCCCTGGCCTTCTACCTCCCTTCTACCTCCCTGGTCAAAAACATGCCCAGGTGAGCTGTGTCAGTTTAGAAACAGGAGACCCTGACATCTATTTATAAAGATTCCCTGGGGTAGTGCTAGAAAAAGAGAATTGTCCTCAAAGTGGCTTGAGCTTCCCACCTCCCTCCCCCAAACTTAAATCTCATTCATAAGAGGTTCTTCCCTCAGTTTTAACCCAGCTCCTCTTTGGAATTCAACACAGCCAAGGGAATCTGCCAGGCCACCTCAGTCAATCCCATCTTCCTTCTCCCCCCAACACGAGTGTGTTTCCTCTACCATAACCGTGATCACTAAGTCGTGACTGCACGGGAAGAACAAACAGGCTGAGCAGATGGGGTGTGCGGGAGGAAACCCTCATTTCAAACGCAAATAGCTGCTGGTAATTTAGCAGATGTGCTAAGAAAAATCTGGAGAGACAAGCATGAGGTGACAGGATTCCAATTTCAATCAAATAATGTGGAAGTCTCCCTGGCAGGGGAAGGTTTCATCTTCCATCTTCTTGATTACCTTGTCTTGAAGAGATGATGACTGATGCCAAGTACCATCACAGGAATGATCTGGAGCATTCTTTGTTTAAGATCCCATATGACTCCTTAACCTCACCAAACGGATTTTTTTTCACAATGGAAATCCATCCTTTATAACCCAAATGTCCATAAGAAAAGACTAAAATTCAATTAAAGTAATAATATTCATTAATCCTGTAGTACCTTCAATTCTGTTTCTATCCAGAGACAAAGACTTCAGGATCAGTCCTTTACTTCCCCATTATCAAATCAGGATGGCTCAGGAAATTTGGGACATAATAAACATCTCTACATCCAGCATATTTTAATATTCATTTGGCCCTAGAATTTCATCTTGGCAGAAGCACCAAAGTTATCACAGATGGATATGAGGTTTTTCTCTTTATAAATATTACAGAGCCATTAATTAAACAGGGGAAATTAACTATGCCAGGCAGCACTGCAGAGGGACAGGAAAGCACAGTCACCACTGGCCAGCATCTCAGACTGAATAGGGGAGAAGTGCACCCAACATCAAACTGACAGCAGAAATACTCTGGCATCAACATTACTGCAGGTTTTAGAAGATAATTGAACAAGAAAAATAATTTATAGCTGTTTCTGGTGTTCAGAAGCAATATTGCAGGAAACGTGGAATGAAGGATTTTCAAGCTTTTGAAACAAACCATGGTGTTTTGGTTAAAGGACACAAAAGCTGTCCTCTCTAGGATGATTTCCTCACAGATACAATCATCAAGCCCCTAAAGAGAACAAACAAAATTCCTGCATTCTCCTTCTTGCACAGTGCTGGGGTTCAGTCACACAAAACCCCTTCCACTTCCCTGTGCTCTCTCCACCCCCTGTTTACCACACAAAAAATTGGTACAAAAGATTGTCCCTGATACCCATTTGAAACAAAACTCCACGTCAAAACCTGCTGCTGAAGAGAGGAGGATCTTTTTCCTTAGATTTGATACAACTGGTACTTGAAACTTCTAGGTTTCTCCAGAATAATCTCAAAACACAAAGTGCCCTACTGTAAGTGTCACAGTATCTAACATCAAAGAGTAGGAAATGTGTGAGTTTTTAGCAAGTGGATGTATTTCTGCATGAATACGTCATGAGAGGAATATTTTTATAAACAAGTCATCTCTGTAACATTCTCCAGAACTAGTTTTTAGTTCTCCCTGCCATAAATAAATCTAGGGAAAAAAATTGTGTTGCTATCCCCAAACCAAATTTTGCACCAATTTTTGGGTGAAACACAGGTCTGTCAAGAAGGTTCTTTGAACCTATTAGAAAAATTGCCAAAGCTTCGCCACTGTAATTCTTCTTTGTTTTTTTGTTATGTACAGACGTTTGCAGATTCAATACAGCCAGATTGCAAAGGCTGCTCTTAGGTTTATTATTCCTTGATCCTCTTTAAACAAGGGCTCTAAATTCATCCCTGGTATAAGAGCTCTGCTGTCACTAGACTAAGATGCAGGACACCTATTTTGAGAACCCTGTGAGACACTGACTTGCAAACCTCTCATTTAGAGTAATCCCATGTCCAGGACACTAGACAGCTCATGGTCCCAACAGAGTGTCCAGTGAGACCCTCTTCCTTCCAAACATTTTTATCTGCACCTCTCTCTATATCAGCTATTGGCAGAACCTAGGGGATTGGTGGAAAATGCAGTTAGACTTCAGGATGCAGATAATTTCTCACCCAGGAAAGTTGAGAGGCTTTATGCATCAGCTCAGGGGCAGGAATTTATGAATGACTTCCCACAACTCCTGCAGTAACAAGGACAGGGCAGAAAAAGCAGCATTCAGGTAGGAGCTTACATAGGACTACCCCATGGAAAATATCAGACCAAGCAGGAAATCACAAAGGAAAAAAGATACAGGGTGGGCAATGAATTTGCCTGCAAGGGAGAGCTGGTCTGAGTGCCCAGGCACACATTGATCCGCTTGATTCCCAGCCTCTCACTTAACAGTAATTAAATAGCTCTGATGAGCACTGACCCCCGGAAAAACTTCATTACAAACCAAATGAGCTTCATTGGGTTTTTTTTCCTATCTCTTTTTCAGCTCCCTCCTTTTGCTCTTCTACCCTGTTAAGCCCTATTACTTTTGCATCTGGACTGATTGCCCAGAAAGGGACCAAAGAGAAAAGCATCATTGCTTACCAGAACTAGGAAATATCTCATCACAGCCGTTCACCAGCCATTTCCCCTCTTTTTAGCCCGTGCAGCTGCTCCTGAAAGTGTCACCCCTTTCTGCTAGGATGTCACAAGCCGGAGATTAGAAGGAAATGCTCTGCAAGCCAAGCTGATCATCCCGCTGCGACCACATCCAGGTACTGAAGCAGGAGCAGTGGAAAAGTCCATCAGCCAGCAGGAAACACCATGGCACGAACACACCCCCCAGCCTCAGAGCAATGGGAGGGGAGGGAGGCTGGAGGCAGCAGGGAGAGCAGATGGGAGGGGGTGGCTTGGGGAAACCAGGCAGCGGGCGATGCGAACATGACAGATGTGTTGACTTTAAGTTAAACAGGAAATTGAGGATGTTCGACGCAGGGAGGAAAGACATTAGCTCACATTAAAGGCAAAGACTTTCCCTGGTCTTTCCCTTCTTTGCTTTCCCTCTTCCATCCAGGCTTTCTCCGGTGATTTCTAGCTCTGCCTTCGCAGGCAGAAACAAGCCAGGGTTGACACTGATTCTGCTTGTGTGTCTGGGCAAGGCAGGAGCTGCGGGGCCAGACACAGAATTCCCCATCCTAGCAGTGAGTTGGGATATTGTTCTTTTATTCCCTCTTCAACTCAGACTCCCCTGACATTACTTAAACAGCATCCTCTAGATGATGTGAGTAAAAGAGGGAATGCTGAACAGCAGAGCAAGGCTTTCAATTTGTCCCAGTTCTGGGCAGGGGAAAACACAGCAGGGTCAAAATCCTGATTTAGGTTATGTAGGATAAGCAGCAGAGAATAGAATGAATTGATTTAAATGCAGGGTAAATAAAGTGCCTTGGTGAATTCAACTTCCCCATGAATAAACCTGATTTTTTCACAGTCCAGACCAAGGTGACCAGGGTGAGTCTGGGGGTAACAGCTGTGCTGTGAGGGTCCACAGATCCAGGGGGATGTAACTCCAGGACAAAGTGGCTAGATGTCTAGGCAGCAGTAAAATGTGAAGAGAACTGGGGAAATCAAAGCCCTGCACTGATTTCTTAGTTGCAGCCTGGAAATCTGAGTGAAGGAAGGCAAACCATACTAGCTGTGAGCTAGACCTTCTAGAGATTAGGGGAGGAAGAGAATGGCTCCATCACAAACCCTCGGATAGAAAATCAGCTAGGACACAAGGACTCTGTTCCTGTTTCACAAACTGGTCCTCCCTGCTGTTTTTTTCCACTGCCTTTGGCACAAGGAGGAAGAGCCTCCTTGTCATCCTTGCGGAGCTGGGTGTCAGCCACCGCCCAGCGTGAACAGCTGAGACTTTCTCATTCATCTCCCCAACAAAGCTTTGTCCCAAGACCCACATGTAGAGGTGACAAGAATGTCCCTTCTCTGGCATGAACAGGCCCTCAGTGTGAGATTAGTGACAGGACTCCTTTTTTTTCTACCAGCTATGCATTAGGTAAAGAGCAGAAATCTGCTATGGGCACTTGCTCCATTAACGGATTGAAATATTCAGGTTTTGGTGCAATCTAGCCTGGCTCCCTCCTCACATCCCAGTCCTCCCCACCCCCTCGCTGTCCCTGAGCTGTGCTTTTGGCCTCCCTTCAACATTTTAATGGAGTATTGACAGTGATCCATTCGCACTCCAAACAGATGAACCTGACTTGCATCCCCAGAATCGCATTTGCAGAGCCAGCCCAAGCAGGTGGGTTTGGAGCATCTCCTCAGATGTATCAGCTGCACTTCAAAAGAATCCCTTTTTCTGGTTAGAGAAACAGCTTGGAAAAGTCTAACGAGGATATTACACTTTGGAAAACTGCTGCCTCGGGTCTCTTGTCCCTCCTCCTACCTGCTGCCACGCTCCCTGTCCCTGCAATTATTTATAAAGCCCCATGTTCTTTCCTAATTGGGATGTTCCCTTTCGCCTTGCACGTCACTCGTGTGTCACTCTGCGTCTGGGCCCCTGGTGACCTCTTGGAGTGCTTGGCAAGGCTGGCAGCAGCCAAATGAGTCATCAGCAACCTGCCAGCATCTCCCTCCCTCCAGCTATTGCCCCCCTGGCTCCCACCGAGCCTGGCTGCAGCCGGGGAGGCCTGGGGGAGTTTAAAGCTGTCTAATCCCCTGGATAATTCATGGAAAGAGGATTACCCATTCTGTGCAGAGCCCTTAACCTAAATATAGACCAGCCTTCCCCTTGCCATGCAGCTCCTGTGGCATGGAGGCGTTTTCCCTGCAGTTTTTCCTGCTTCCCCATCCCATCTTGGGGGTTAACTCTGCTCTTGCTCCAATCTGGGACAACCTGGTTCTCTAACCCATGGAGCTACAGCACAATAAAACCAGGGTTTGTAAAGCAGAGGTGAGACTGCCAGCAGGATCAGTGCAGACTCATTCCCAGGAGCACATTTCCTCCCTAATAAATGGCAAACTCCTTTGTGGGGGTTGTGAGGGAATATACTTTCTTACTGGTTATTTGGAAACCAGTGTTACGGTGCTGAACAGCCACCACAGGCTCCTCTTTCCTACAGTGCCATTTCTTTTGGCAGTTAAAGTCCTTATGGGACTTTAGTCACCGTAACATTAAAGCATTCATTAGCACAGGAGTAATTCCATAATCTCTTCAGAAGAGAACAATTTCAGAGGTTCAGCTCATGATCTGGAAAATCAATTTGCTGGCTTGGCGATGCAGGAAGAGGATTTACAAGGCTGGTTTTGGCTTCCCCAGCAGGACTGTTATCAACCCTGGGACTTGGTGGCCAGGAAGAGGCCACTCACAACAGATCTGAGGGGAGGTGGCAGGACCTGGGGCTGTCATTTGGCTCAGGCAAGGAAGGGAGCTGTGCCAATTGCAGGATAAGCCTCAAAACCAAACCTGACTCACCAGGTTTCTGCCCAGCCACGTGCTGTACAGGTGGGACAGCATCACTATGGGTAACAGGGGATTTCCTTCCCTTTTCCATCTTTCATACTTCATTTCACCAAAAGCAGTGCTCCCAGCTCAGAGGTTATGATTAGCATGATGGGTTAAGATCCTGCCTTTTCCCTGCAGGTACAGCTAAACTAAACTCTTGCACCCCCTGTACCAAGCACCAGCCCATGTGCTCCTCCCTTCCTCGTGGAATTTTTCACACTTGACTGTGCTGTCAGAAGCTGGGGCACACACCCTGCCTGCAGACACACAGCCAGATTGGCAGAAATCATCAGCAGGCACAAGGCTGACTTTTGGGAAGCACCCAGCTCTGCACTTGCAGGTTGGGGTGCCTTAGAGCCTGAGTGGGCTTCCACCTCCAGCTCAGCTCCGTCAATCAGAAGTTGTCAGGTACCAGAGACTTTCATTTAAAGATGTTCCAGAACATAAATAGGTGCAAAAAGCTGCTCCATGGGACAGACCTCTCAGAATTTGGCAAGCTGAAGTGGAAGGTTGTCTCCTGTCAGCTGCTTTCTTGTTCTGGTTTTGATGCTCCCAAAGGGTTCCCCTAGCACCCACATTACACTTGCAAAATTGTGTTAAAAAAACCTAAGGTGTCCTTGCAGATCTGATCTCCAGCTGAGTTCATCTAACAGTGGTGGACATGCCTTTTACAGCAGGGCCATGTGGAGAAGAAGCATCAGGAGCTAACCAGGATGTCTAAAACTCTTGAGACACAGGGCCCCAGTGTAGGTGCTGCTACCTGTGGTAGCTCTCTCACACTGAAGGGAGACATCTCCCCTCCTCTTTCTGATGGAGGTGGAAGAGGGCTTTTCCATCATGAAGCAGAATCAGAAGAAGCCCTGGATGCTCCCTCAGCTTCCACTCCTCCCTCCAGGTTTTCCTTAGGAGTCTGACCATGGACATCTTAGTGCATGAAGTGTTAGAGCCCCACGTCATTAAGGGCAGAGGCACTAAGGTGTATTCCCAAATGAGCAGCAGGCATTGGGTCAGTGCCTGGGATGATCAGTGTGGCATTGTTGTATATTCAATATCTGGCTAAATAAGACAGAGAATTAACCCTTTTCATCTCCCTTTCCCCAAGTGATAACACCAGGGATACAGAGGAGAAATGAAACAGCAATTTTCATGCCATGTCAGACACTTGACTTTCTCTCATCCACCCAGGAATTTCTACTCTAACTCCTCATGGCAGGAGTCCCCTATAAGCTTTAGTATGTGCTTACAAGTGTCCAACCTAAACACAGCCAGGGATCCCCCTCAGCACACATGGAGCACTGCATGCTCCTCCCCTGTACATTATCACCATCAGGCTGTTACTATTTTCCTTTTTTTCTTGAGACGAGGTCATCCCTGACAAGTAATATCCTTGCAGAGCCCGTTTTTACCCATTATTTTTAATGGGATTTCGGTGTCATGGATCATATTACTGCAGTTTGACACCTGTAATAAAATTTTCCCTTGAACAACACTTGTCCTCTAAAAGAAAAATAATCCCTGCAGAGATGTGTGCCTGGATGTGTTACCAGATGTGCTGTGGGCACACACACATGGGAATTTGTCACCACAGCACCTGCATCCCACCACAGCCAGCCTTCAGAGAACCAGCCCTGCCAAAACCAGCTCCCAGAGAACCAGCTCCCAGATCACTGCTTTCTCTCCATGGCTTCGTTTAACCCTTCCTAAGAGAGGAGACTAAGCGCAGTTTGGAGCTTTAGCTGCAGTTAAAGTGTCATGGAGAGGATGATGAAGGGAGGACAGTGGGTGCTGGCTGTGCAGGACAGCCACACACAGCCCTGGGGTGCCACAGCCCCCACAGTGCCACACAGCTCCATGCGGACATCACAGCCTTGTCCCCAAGCAAACACCATTTCCATCTCCTTCTCTTTCTTCTCCTTCTCCCTGCCAGTGCACCGCGAGCAGAACACACACCAGGAGCACTCTCCTCCAAACTGCCCCAGCCCAAGTTAAAACTCTCCAGCGCAGCAGCTCCCGGGCTCCCAGCAGGAAGCGAAAACAGCACAACAGGGCTGCTTGAAATTCTCCACAACTGCCCTGACCCCTTCACCCTCCTCACACCGACCCACCCCCGACATCTCCCACCGACCCATCCCAACTCAGCCACCCACTCCGCGCCCTTGAGCATCATCATTTCCAGCGGCACCTTTTGTTTCATTTTCCTCCCCCCCGCGGCCCCGAGCCCGGTGACACAGTGCCAGGTGTCCCCGCAGCTCCCCGCGGGGCAGAGGAGCTCCGCGCGGCTCTTACCTTGCGCAGCCCGAGGCGCGGGCGGTGCGGCTGTGCGCGGTGCGGCTGTGCGCGGTGCGGCTGTGCGCTCGCATCTCCTCTAGCGCTGATGCAGTCCTGCCGGGCGCCGCATGCCAATGATGCGGCCCCGGGGATCCCAGCCCAGGATCCCCAGCGCTGGGAGGGAGCCCGGAGTGTCCTGCCTGCTTCCCTGCCGCCCCCGGCCCGGCTGCGGAGCCGGCGGGGAGGGAGGGAGCGTGCGGAGGCAGCCGAGGGAAGGGAGAGAGCGAGGAGATGCACAGCAGGCAGGGAGAGAGAGGCGATGCTTGTGTAATTTCATCACGGTAATAAAATCCAACCCAGAGTCTAAGTGTTGCAGCTCTCTAGCGGAGTTGTTCATTACACTGGGATTTTTTTTCCCCTTTTTTTTTGGTAACTGCTGACATACAGGAATGTTTCTAGCTGTAAGCAGAGGGGAATCCCAGGATGACTGGGCATCCTTCATCTCCCCATCTCATATATTAGACCTTTGCTACATTTGAGACCCCTCTCCCCAGGATAGGGAAGGGGCATGTTTCAGACATAACCCTAGGAAAAGCCTATTCTGTTTAAAATTCCCTTGTGTTTATAATTTGTGAGTTCACTGCCAGAAGAGTGGCAGGAAATATCCTACTGTCCATGTGATTTGGTGCTGGAAGGAGACCATGTGGACACAGCAGCATGGAACATAGTGTGCCATGGAAATCCATCCCCATCATTCTGTGTTATTAAAATATAAAACCAGTAACATGAGAAGGTGCCTGAGGAACAAGGCATGCAGTCCCTCAGAAAGCCTTCTCAGTGCACATGGGTGACATGTCCACACCCTGCAACATCTCTCCATGCAGAGATGCCCAAATTTGTCCAGATAATGAGAGCAATATTTTCACTGGCAGATTTCTATTGCTGCTTCTGCTAACCTAAAACTAAAGGGCAGATTTACACAGCAGTGTGAATTCCTTGTACCTGAGCAAAGAAGCAGAAGTGAAAACCCTGCCACCCACCCTGCCTCTGTCAGCAGGTGACATCTGGAAAGCTACTTTCCCACTCTGTGCCTCAGTTTCCCCACCTGTAAGCCAGCACAGGCACTTCTGGCCCACCAGGCTGTATAAGCACAGGAGATATCACTCCTTTGGCTGTTTCCAGGGTTCCTCCAGACACATGCTCCACCTCTCTTCCCTGTCCTGTGTGTTACTGCTCCCCCTCAGCTCATCTGATTTGAATCTCCAGCTCAGGTGTGGCTGTACTAATTGACAGCATTCCAAATTGGGCCTGTAAATTCTCTCTTTATCCGATGGCTTGCTGATACAGTTCCTGTGACTGCACTGGTGGCATCACTGCCATACGGAAAACGCAGTAGGTGATTAATTCAGATTTTTTTTTCACACCCACTCACAAAAATTGGAGCTCGAATCTGAGGTTCAGCTTTATTCTCCCTTGCACAGTACATTAGCCTAATTGCATTTTGTGTTTGGTACAGTGCAGAAATCACTTTGATGTGGGAGCACTTCAGAAGTCAAATTATTACCAGAACTCCTGCACATTACAGGCCAAGTATCAAGGCCTTGGCAAAGCTAAAAAGAGCCAGTCTACCACTGTTCCACTGAGCACTGCTTGCTTGTCTGTCACTGCCCCTCTGAGTCCTCCAGCTCATTAATACTTCACATTCCTCTAATCACAGGAGCTCTGTTTGCAGGTGTCAGATCCGTGCGTGGGTCATGCTCAGGAAGCACAGCACCCTTCATGCTGTGCTATCCTGGGAAGGGCTTGGGGCAGCCCCAGCTCCATCCCTGCTGCTGTTGGAGGGAGGCTGCTCTGCCTCATGTCACCTTCCACTTGCAGGAGGGGTTGGAAGAGAGGAGAGACATGGCAGGCTGGCCAAACGAGCACCCCAGTGTGCCTGCTGGGCTTGTCTCCATTCCCAGAAAAGTCCCTGCATCCACTTACTGTTTCCCATGCAGCAGAGATCTAGTCTGGGTAAACTCGTATTAAACCTCGCTGCAGAATGAACAGAGAAGGAGGCAATAAATCTGGGAGGCATTCTTTGCCACTGCACTGTGATTATCGGAGTTTCTAATTACCTCTGCACCCTCCTGTGCTCTCTCTGTTAATCACTGCTGCCTGCATCCAGGTACCTCGGCCAGACAGAGCCATTTTCCGTAGTGCCATATGGTGCCAGCAGGGAACCTGAGCCTCTCGGGCTGCCTGACATCCAATGCAGCAGGATGGGGAGGCCTGACATGGTTCTGTTCAGAAGAGCACATTAATGAAATCTGCAGCAATCCAACTGTCTCGGAGCGGCAAGGAGCAAATGGGAAACAAAGCAGAGCTGCAGTGAGTAAGTACCTGGCATGGAGATGGATAAAATTATATAAGGTCTTATATCCCAGGGAAATAGGAGGCTGTAAAGGCTGATCATGAAGATGTACTTATCAACATGATTGCACAGGCAAAGAGAGCTTGTTCTAACCCCATAAGCTTGATCTAACTTCATAAGCTCACTGAGCTCAGTGTAGAGCTCACAGACCTACTGTGAACCAGGGTGGGATGGGAGATTTGGCCCATCCATGTGAATGGAGCAGAGCTCCACAGTCAAAATCAAGCCATTTGCCTCTTTTATCCCACCTCAGTGGTTTCTCTTTTGCCTCCTGGCAAGAACCAAACACCAGGGACCCTTGCACTGAGGTGCAGAGCTGGGCCAAGTGGGGTACCCTCCTTCAGCTCAGATGCCATGGGGAAGGTGTACAAAGCAAAACAAGAAGTCAAGTGGTGAAGGAGCAGCCTCTGGGATGGCTCACAGGCTTTCCAGTGAAAGGAAGGTAGTCAGAGGGAAAGCACAGCTCTAAAAATACACAAACAATGCATATTTTATGGCTCTGCCAGAGCCAAGGCTGACATGCCTGGGCACTTGCTGTGAGAAGCACTTGGTACCACGGGGTGCTGAGTGAGCAGGGGATGCTCAGCTCAGCTCAGCTCAGCTCAGCTCAGCTCACATGAGTGAGGACACTCACATTCACACACTGAGTGTCCCTCTCTCTGCCCTGAGCCCTCCTGGGAGCACAGTCAGCATGAGGAGCCCCAGCAGACCTGTCCCTGGAGGTGTCCTTGTCCAAACAGGAGCCAGGAGAAACCAGCTTTAACATCTGTCGGGGCTTAAACCAGTCTGAGGGCTGTCATGGCAAATCCTCGAGCTGACAGGATTTGAGGCTGGGGGCTGCAGGGTGGTGGCAGCAGGAGCTGGGCATTGCCACCTCTCCAAGGTGTGCAGTGGCAGCAGGCTGGTGGCTGCTGCTCTCCACTGGTGACAGCTGTCCAGCCACAAACAGCTCTTACCTCCTCCTCCCCCACCACTTCTGCTAATGAAATTTGCTTACAAAAGCCAGAATCTGGCTTTAGCAGAAGAGAGAGTCCCAGGCAATATTTGATTGCACCTGCAATTATACCTGATAAGCAGGATTAGTAATGCAGATAACAAATACAATGCAAAGAGCTATACAGGCATTAAGTCTAATAATTGATATTGCTGCCTGATCGCTGGCAGACATAGGTAAAATGCATATGGAATCAATCTGGATAGCAATAAAATAGCTGTCAGTGCTCTGTGCTGTGGGTTTGCTGGGAAGGGATTGTGTGGCCAAGACCTGCAAACAAATTAGGAGGAGAGAGCACCCAGCAAAGGGCTGTGCCACATTGCCTCCTGACAGAAAGGGACAGGGCTGCTGTATGGTCCGGGGAAAAGGCCAGCTTAAAGTGAGGAAAAAATGATTTTACACTGAGCACACTGCAATGTGAAACCCTGCAGAAGTCAGGGTTTGGGTCTGTGAAAGTTTTCCACGCCCAGTTTGGATGGGGAGCAGCTCAGGAGCAGCAGATCCTTGCTGGGGGCTGCAACTCCTGCAGCACCAGCCTTGCCACCCACATCACCAGTGTGCTGCATAAAAGGAGAGATGAATTACTGAAAGTAGGAGAAATGGGGCAAAACACCTCAATGCATTTCATATTTTCCTCCAGAATTCTGAGCTTTTCTGATTAAGGCTCTGTTTTCGCAAAGCATAATAATACTTCTTTTCCTTAAATTAGCCTGTTACTTTCTGCTTGACATGAGCTCCTGATTATCATGGCAACCCAAAGGGCTGCACAGCTTGTGGAGGAGCAGGAAATCCCAGCACCACATGTGCTCCTGAATCTTGGCCCTGTTGCCTCCTCAGAGAGGAGGTTTGTAAGTTTACAAGCTGCAAAACACGACCTGTATTTGTGCCCTCCAAGCCAAAGGGGCTCCAGAACTATCTGAAACCCACATGACACCACTGATGCTGAGATTTCAGGGCAAAAGTGCACTCACCATGGTGATATCAACTTACCTGAGCTGGAAAGCTGAGCTGGAGAGGCTGCACCACTCCAGAAAAATAGAAAATGAACATCATGGTAAACATTTTGCTGAAAACTATTTGTGGCATAAAAACTTCAGTTTTCCAAAGAGCCACTGCTCTGAAAAGGTGCCGCTGGCATGTGCTGTGACAGGCCAGGGGATGTGATGGCAGCTGTCATCCATCAGCAGCATCATGGCCTGTAAGGGGTTCAAGGTAAAGAGAGAGGGTGCTTCAGTGTTTCTAATCCAGCAGAAACCATTCTTCAAGACAGTCCTGAGTGAAAAAAACATGGAGATGTTGGCAGGTCTTGGTGTGAGGGCCAAGCTAATGAGCACAGCAAGACCTGTGCTGACAGTACTGTACTGAGTGTATTACTTAAGAGCTGCATCCTCCAGGTTCACTTAAACATCACCTTTATTTTTTTTTAATTTTTTAAAAATTTTTTCCCCTATTTTCCCCTCTTTCTCTAACGATTCTGTTAGCCTAGGTTGAAAATCCCAAGTGCAAGCACAGTGAACCATTAAAGAGCAGCTCACACATCTCTTTCTTCCCCTATTTTCATCTCTCAAAATGAAGGAATATATTGTCAGGTTAACTCTGACTTTGCAGAGCTCTAATGAGTTAGTCAGAGTTTATTTATGTGGAAAGGATGAATGGTTCCCTACATGTTAATAGCACAATCAGCAGCAAACCCCTCAGCATTAATATTTAACGTCCTTTGTTATGTACATGCCTGGCTGTTATTCAGAGAGGGCTGAGTCAGGAGAGCAGAAGCTGCTGGGAATTGAATAAGCATTATTTGTGGGATTTCTCTGAGAGGAAAATGTAAAGCAGAAAAGACATTGTTTTTATGTGTGGCACCCCAATTGTCAAGAAACTGCATTTCTGGCCACTGGATAATACATGCAAGAAACTGCTGCAATGGAACTCTGTGGCTTTTTGCACTACCTGATTTCTTTAATGCTATTGCCTACTTACTCTCGCCTTGTACACATACACAGGTATTAATTCTATGAGACATGAGGGAGAAAAATCTAACAGACAAAAGCCAGCATACATCCCCTGCAAATTCATGATTATTCATGTAACAGTAGGACAGAGAAATCAGAGAAAGAGCCAACCTTGCATATCCATTCCACAGTGTATCTCCCATCTTTCATCCAGATTTCCTACAAGTTACATAACTAAGTAAAATAAGAATGTCAATCCTACATCATTAGCACTTCTTCTCTTTTATATACACAGACAAATATATTGTCTATATATAATATTAAATAAATATTAATCGTAAATCTGTCCTTCCTCTGTACCCACTGTAATGCCAGTTACAGATAGTTCCCTGAACAAAATAGATATCAGCAGTGTTTTTCCAAATAGCAGAGCTGTGGCTGTTTTTCAGTTTAAATTGCCCATAAATGCTACACTTGCAAAGCCTTTCCATATTTCTATGATTACTCTGTAACTATAGCAAATGGCCTAAGCCTGGTGTACAATACTCATTTCATCTGAGTGATTTTTAAGGAATACTCTGTTACATGTGGGCATCTAAGGGATAAGAAAATGTGCTATATTACATTACAGAGAAATTAAATACAAAGCTGTAATTTCAGATGCAAAGGCTCAGGTTTCAGCTTTTTTCCTTACTCGTCTAGAAGAGCCTTTATTCTTGAAGCTGTGCTTTCTGGTGAATTTCCTTGAGGGAAGCAGAGGGGCCTCTCCCTCTTTCAATAAAAGGCAGAGAAAAAAAGAGCATTGGTATTTTGAACAAAAGTCACCTTATTTTCAAACAAAGTATTTTCAAACAAAGTCACCTTAGCTGCTCACTCATGTCTTTGCTTCACATCCTGTGCACAAGGCTGCTCAAAGCTGGATCAGAAGAGACTTTAATGAGTTTAATGTGCACAGGACAGGAGCCTTGTGGGCAGAAGGCACCACAGCCAGGCTGCTTTCCAGCAGTGCATCTGGAGGGGGAAAGGGATGGGGAGGTGTTTTCACAGAATGCAGCTGGAAATCGTGTGGGAAAAGAAAGTATTGCTGATGATCCTAAAAATATTTCAGTTATTTGCACCACTGGTTTATAATTTTGTTGGTATCATCGACCACCACTGAGGCTCGATATGAACTGGTCCTTGGGCAGCAACTAGGTGTAAAAATGGAGAGAAACGGGGAAATTTCCCTGAGTAGGAGTGAAGAGGAGGTGGAGGAGAGCAGGGAGAAGCATCGCTCTGAAAACACAGGGAGAGAGTGAGGAACCGGAGCCTGCGAGTGCAGTGCGGAGCCGCGTCCAGCAGGTGGCAGCAGGGAGCTGGGACGAACGGACGGACGGACGGATGGACGGATGGATGGATGGACAGGCAGACGGAGGGATGGATGGATGGATGGATGGATGGATGGATGGATGGATGGATGGATGGATGGATGGATGGATGGATGGATGGATGGACAGACAGGCAGAAGGACGGACAGACGGACGGACGGACGGACGGATGGATGGATGGACAGGCAGACGTAGGGATGGATGGATGGATGGATGGATGGATGGATGGATGGATGGATGGATGGATGGATGGATGGATGGATGGATGGATGGACAAACAGACAGACGGATGGAGGGATGGAGGGATGGACGGACGAAGGGACAGATGGATGGATGGATGGATGGATGGATGGATGGATGGACGGAGGGATGGATGAACAGATGAGTAGATGGATGGACGGATGGACGGACAGACGGACAGACAGATGTATGTATGTATGTATAGGTGGATGGATGGATGGATGGATGGATGGACGGATGGGATGCTGCCATGGCCAGGGCAGTCAAAACTCCCCACAGGCCTCAGGAAATTCATCAGCCTCCTAACAACTCCTGTCTACCAACAAAAAGGTAAAAAGAATGCAAAGAGTAAATAAAGTCACAAAATCTGCAGATCACTCAGAGTAAAGAACTTGGACAGCAGCTGGCTGATGTGCAGGAAGCATCACACTATTGAGGCAGTAGATAGGCACTGGTGGTTATTTTTTATCCTACAGTTATTTCAGGAGTTCTGTCCTAGCACCCAGGTGTCACAGTCGCCTGGGCTCACCCCTGAGGAGCTGTATTTGCCTTCACAAAGCTGCTTAGTGCTCATCTGCAAGTGTGGGCAGGCACATGAACTACTTTGAGGAAGAAAAGGGAGATTTACTTTCCTACTTTCAGCCTGATTTTGGTATAATATCTATACTCTATAATATCAATGTTACATATAAACAAATATAATGATGATACATCTGTTTCATGTCTGCATTCCTGTTACCTGCAGGAAGTCACAGATGCAACTCTGCATTTGCTGATCTCCAAAGCCCCATGATTAACTGACCATTCCCCAATCCATGCTTCCCCTCTCCTTGGGATCCAGCTGAATGCCAGTTGCACGTCCAACAGGAATTTCCTTAGCAGAGATTACACAGGGTCCCCCTTTCTTACAGCCCCCAGAGTAAGGCACAAAGGAAACCCTCAAGATTTTGGTTTTGCAAAATGTGTGATGGCTCTTTATTGCAGTTAATGAAGAAAACACAAAGTTTGGGAGTTGCACGACTCATGTTTATGTCCTCTGCAGCTCCATGTAAAACCACAGTGTCAGAGGGTCTCACCAGGCAGTGTGACAGGTCAGCATGTGACCACAAACACCACTGGCAAGATATTCTCAGTAGGGATGGGCACAGAGGCTTGCCTGATGCTCATAAAGATGCTTTTGTCTTGTCCAGCTGGAAGCAGGAGTGACTGGACACCCCATGAGAAAGCTGGCTCTCATGTGATTCCCAGATCATGTTTTTCCTATCCCATAATCTAAAATCACATTAGAGCTAGGGCCCAGTCCTGCCCTGAGCTTCTGGAGCATCCACTGGCTCACTGCTCCTGGCCCAAGCTCACCTAGAAACAACCAAATATCCATATCCAGTGGGAAACACAGAGCTGGACTTGTTAAGCAGTATGCAGAAACCCAAACAGAGCATCTGACAGACACCTGAGTACCAGTTGAGTGTGGTGGGATTGCCAAGGCACTACAGATTCAATTCCTGGCCTTCTTTTGAGCACTTGCTTGTAGCTTCAAGCAATTCAGTGCATGAATGCTCAGAGAGGTGGAAATGATGCTGCAGAGTGGAACAGGGGACACAGCAGAGATGGCTGATGCTGTCCACCACAGGCAGTGCCCAATGTTCCTGTTGCTTCTCTGTGTGTACACTGTGAGAGAAAATGGAAGTGAGGCAAATATAAGCTCAACTTCTTTGCACTTTTCTTTCCCTCTGTAAACATCTAAGCACCAATTAACTTCCTGGGACTGCTGGGTCCCTGGATCTGCTTCTCTTGCTGTAGCAGCTGCCTGCCAAGAGCTGAGACTCTTTGATTCCACACAGAAGGAAGCACCTTATCCTCCTCTCCAGCAGGGATGAGGTGCCAGCCAGTCAGCAGCCTCATTTGTCTGGAGTCCAGCTTTGCCCCTGCTTTGTTTGCTTCTCATGGCAACAGACAAGCTTCAGAGAAGTTTTTTCACCCACTCATTTTACCTGATAACAGCCTTGAACCAGCATCTGTTTGCCTGCAGGCACAACTTCTCGCTGCTAGTTGGGACCTATTTCTTCTGAATTGTTGCTAAATGATGTCACTTTGGAATGAGCTCCCAACAAGCTGTATCTGTGCTACCTAAACTCCAAAACTGCTGAAACTTGCTACTGCTGGTGTCTGAAGGGTACAGGGACAGCCAGAGATGTCAAACACATGGGATTCACCCCTAACTTTGTTCAAATGGTACTTGGCAAGCCTTTCTTGTTTGAAAATTGCCTCCTCTTGGGAGACCAGGAATGCAGGTGCAGGGGTCTGCTCACTGCTCACCTGGGTACCCCTGAGCCTGCCCTTCTCCTGTCCATGGGAACTCCTCCTGTTCCACTCCCTGCTGTGGCTCTGGGTGTTCCTGCACCAGCAGTGCCTCTTCTGCTCCATGGAACATGCCTGGCACTGCTGGGCTCTGAAGGAACAGCAAAATGACAGCCACGGTCAGCAAATGAAAAATTTCAGCATTATGTGGCTCATCCCAGCCAGCATCAACATTTGAGGTGTTTTCTCCTGGCCACTGTTGCTGAACACCCCTAACCCTGCCTCTGCTGCTCTGCTGGCTCTGGCACTGACAGGGAACAGAGGTAATGCACAGTGGGAAGATGCACTCAGCTCCTTCCTCAGCTTTCAGGTCTTCGGCAGCATTTGACTGAGAAATGTGGCTATTTCAAAACCTTGCACAGAGCTGGCTCAAGCACAGGGAACCCTGAGACTTCCAGTTTGGGACTGGCTCTTGCAGAGCCTTTTTAGATTTCATCTTCTCTGGCTGGTGGTCAGATGTTAAAGGGGACCAAAGCACAGCTCAAGCACAACCATGGCAAAAAGGGCACAGTGAATAGCAGGGCTAAAGTGAGGCAAAAAGGGCACAGTGAATAGCAGGGCTAAAGTGAGGCTGGGTCAGAGCTGTAGCTTGGTCACCACCCAGACTGGGCTGAGCTGCAGGTGTGAGGCTGCCTGGCCCTGGCAGAGGGGATGCTTGCCCACAGAAATGTCACATGGATGCCACCAGGGATGGGCAAGGGGACCTCAGCCTGCCTGGGGGAAGCAGGCAGTAGTAGGAGAAACATCAAGTGAGATTTTTTAAGCTCATGTAATTTTTTTAAGATTGGCACAGAGAGCAGTTAGACACCACGGACACTGTTTGAACATCAATGTTTTAACTCCTGGTTGGACAATACCATTTTTAAACCCTTCTCTGACATGTTTTGGACCTGACTGTGTCAGATATGGGACCAAAGGCAAACACAGTCACACACACACTCCTACATGCAGACACCCTTCCCAGCCTCATGTTTCTTGCTGGCTGATGAACAAGGGACCAAACGATCTGAGGGAATGTAACTTAGCACCAGGACCCAGTGCAGCACAAAATCCCACTTGGTGCCAAGGACTTGTGATTTACGCTTTTGTTTCTGAAACAACAGACAGAGGCATAAAATTTTTTTTTTATAAAAGGAGCTTTGCTGGATTTTCCATCCCCTGCCGAGACACAAAGCCGAATGGCAGCCAGTATTCCCAGCAACACCCACGGTTAAGCACCAGTGCTGTTGCCAACTCCTGCAATCTTATCACAAGCACCACAGAGTTTGCTTTCCTTTCTTAAAGCCCCAACTCCTGGAGTCATGGGATTAAGCAGGCAACTCAGCTTTTGATTTTAATAGCAGTTTTTATCCCTCGCTGTTAAGAAGAAAAGCTTTTGAGTGGGACAGGTTCAAACCTACAGAGAAAATAAATGTGTGTATCTACTTCAAATCTGGTATTTTTAAAGCAAATTTTATTTGGAGAAAGAGTTTTAAATATTGCAGAAAGCAGAACTTGTTACCAGCTATAGGAGTCCCTTAAAGAGCTAAAAAAATTAGTCTCAGCTGAGAAGATGCTACAGGAGGAAAGAAGACTTGGGTTTTCATCTCTTTATCCTGTCAGGAAGATCAGCAAAGGGAGAACATGTGGGTTCAATAGCTAAGGCAAAGCACATTCTGTGTCAAGAAGCAAACATTAATTTTCAAAATGTGAAGACTGAGGCTCCCCAGAAAAGGAAATAAGCTCAGCAGATAAGCCTGTCTTTGTCCCAAGACTAGACTGGTGGATTGTATTGATATATCAGTGCTCTAGAAGGAGGAGAGGGATCAGCATCTTCCATTTTGCAGCATTTGCTGCAAGAAGCAAGTTGCAGTCCTACAAAACAGTCAGGGGGATGGACAGATGTCCCCAGTGCTTGCAGCCCCCAGACCCACAGGATGATCTGCTCTGGCTTTCCTGCTTTTATTGCAGGGTCTGGAGCTGCTTCAATTTTTTGTCCTATCAAGTGCCATAAGCAACTTCAGTGCAAAGCAAGTAATTAAGAGCAATAATTGTGCAGATGCCCTCAGAGTGGGGCCATGCCCTGTTTTGCTGCAATTTTTAATAATTTGAAGTTGAAAATGCTTGTATGATCCTTGAATACATCTACAGCTTTAAAGTACAAAATGGGACTCTTTAATAGACCACGGTGAAAATTGTTCCCATAAATGATGAGAAATGTTTAAATCAATAAAACGTTTGTTTAGATGTCCATATGGAGGAAAGATACAGTCTGTTGCTCTTCATATTGGATTGATCCCACTGTGTTAAATTACAGCTGGCTACAGCCCTTCATCATTTACTGCACAGCTTGACAAGCATGTAAAATATTCACACTGAGCGCAAAAATTTTGAGTGTCTGATCTCTGCATTGTCCTTGTCACTTCCTCCCAGCCAGGGCCAAATTAAAGGCTGCTTAATACAGGGGGAAGCTTGGCTGCAGCTCTCCCACAAGCCTTTAGCCACGTTACCCAATATCCTCCCGGCTGGCCTGCGGGAGAGAGCAGCTGGGGAGCAGACGCAGGCAGCTTTCCATACAGGATGGCCTGCCTGCCATAGCCCTTGCATTTGGGGTTTATCAGCAGCTCTGGGCTGTTGATGATAAATACAGAAATACAACAGAAACCTGGTCTTAAGAGTGGCTGCTGTGGGAAGGTGGCTGGTCTGTGCTCCTGAGGGTGACAGCGGTGACAGTGGCTGGTGGGAGGAGCAGAAAGGCACTAAAGGGGATGTTCCCACCCGACCTGGGGAATGCAGCTGGCACCTGCCTGCCTCTGCCTCTCCTTGAAACACAGCTCAGTGTGTTATGCTCCTTGTGAGGATCATAGAAAGAGGCCAGGAAAGTCAGCAATAGATTTTAAAGCCATCTGAAATTTAACACCCAAAGGACCTGTGAATCTGAGTGATAATTCTGGGTACAAAGGGAACTTGAAATTGAAGATGTGCATGTGGAAGCACCTGCCTGCACATCCCATTGCCCTGTGAAACCAGGCAGGCCTGTCACTCGTGCCCACAGGCAGCTCAGGCAGGGACATGGCATGACCAGCCAGGTCCAGCAGGGAAGGCAGCTCCTGACAGCCCATCCAGCAGTGATGAAGGAGGACAGCCCTTGTATGCCACTCCACTGGAGCCTCTCTCCTGCAAAGGATGGGCTGGGGGAGCATTGAGGAAGAAGTGGGGCTGCCACCCTAATCCTGCCTTGTGGCACAGTGCTGATCCTGGGCTGACTGGCCAGGCTCAGAGCAGAGCTCATGTTGGGCTCAGACAAAGGAAAACTGCACAGCCAAAGGCAGCACATCACAGGTTCTACTCAGGAACTTGGACCAAGCTTCTCAAAACCCCTTCTCAGTCCCATTTTGGGATCCTAATGAGAGCTACTGTGCATCCTGCAAACTCACTCTTCTCTGGATCTTGCTTTCCCCTTGGGCAATGGGGATCTGTGCCCTGCAAAGCCTGGTCACTGCTGAGGCATCCCTATTAGAGCAGGGAGAGGAGGAGGAAAAGGAAGCACAGCTGATGTCCTGACCAGAGCCGGCAGAGGCCACTGCTGTATGCTTAAAAATAACTCCAGGCTGAGGTCTCTGGTGCAGGCTACACTCCCAGGCTTGCTTCTCACTCCAGAGTGTGTTTTTCCTCTCTTCTCTGTGGTGTCATGTCTTGGCTCCAGGATCCCCAGGCATGTTGCAAAGCTCTGGGTCAGAGCCACGCTCTCTGCTCTCTGCAAAGGGGTGATGTCAGTGTCTGCATCCCTCCCTTCCTCACCCCCAAACTCACCATCGTCACCAGACAAACCATCAGAAACCAATGCTAGGAAATGCAGGTCCCCAAGGGCTTCCTGCACTCCAAACCAGACATCTTTAAGGCAGTGTGATGGAAAGAGTTTTTTTATGAGGAAGAAAGCAAGATGAAATCTGGAGCCTCTCAGACATGGCAACTTCAAAAACGTGGCCACCTTTCAGCAGGGCATGGTCTGCTCTCCTGCCTGAGTATTCTGCCATGCCCTCTGCATCACCTGGCACCTTCCCCTCCACCTGGGACAATGCTGCTTTGGACTGACCCTTGTCAAAGCTTTTAACTTTCCACGTGTTTATCAAGATGATAAAATATTAGCAAATCAATGATAAAATCATAAAAATGTTGCAAATTGGGCTGAACAACGAAATCCATAAAAGTATTGCTGCCTTGCTGCAGTTCCACAGCTCAGGTCTGTTTGAACATACCCAGTGATGATGGAGCAATATGTGAGGTGCCTTTGATGCCTGAAATGGCTTGGATCTGGGAAAAGGAAGCTGAGCCGTGCCTTTACGCTAGTGAAATGAACAGAGAGGTGACTATAAATACCAGTTACTACTCTTAAAAAAGGCAGCAATGTGGAAAAAGAAGTAGGGCACCATCAGTAAAGTCAACAGTTCTTTCTAAAATAGCTTAATTTCTTTAAATAGCTTTCAATAAATTTTAGAATCGTTTAAAAAGTTTATTTTTTATGAGACAGAGGGCCTTTTTCATTAGAGGATGAAAGAGGGTGTTAATTTTTCAGAAATCTGGCATTTTTTCAAGGTGTGCCTTTCAGATTTATGAAGACAAACTTGCTCCTTGTGCCTGTGTTTTATCATCTCATTACTCTCAGTACCAGGGGGAGCACTGTTTTCTCTCGTAGTGTACTCATGTGGAAATGTTGTGCCTCAGTCTGTCTTGGTCATAATGAAATGTGGCTGAGCACATTCAGCTTGTTCCAGCTGATGTTACACCTCTTTTTGCTCTCCAAGTGGAAATGTAGTCATCACAGGGTGTGTTTGTGTGGGGGAGATGCCTTCCCAAGGGGCCCTTTGGGATCCAGACTCTGAATTAGCAGTGTTGCCTAACGAAGAAGCTGTTAGATGTGGGTGTAGATTCAGCCCAGCCTGGAGTATTCTCAATTTTCTGACCAAACTTGTAGGACACTTAGAGCCAGAACCTAAATGAGGATAAGCTTTACTACTTTCTGTCTCAGTTTACTAAGTCTGTTCAGTAATTCTGGCTTCTTTGATTAGCTATTCCAACATTTCTGAATGTAAGTATTAAATAACTGCTATTAATATAGATGGGTCAGTGTTCCTTTCCCATTTATGACTCTGCATAGTCTCATTCCCAGTCTGAACACTCAAAGTGTGACTTCCCAACCTGCTGCCAAGGTGGTGCCAAGCACAGAAGCTAACCATCCCCAGTTATCACTTTCCCTTCCATCCCTAAATAGAAAGGACATGTGCAGCAGCACAAGCATTATCTGCTCAATTGTTTTGTGCAAGCAGCTCATTTCTGGAAGAGATCTCTAGCTCGCTGATCCCCAGCATGCTGTTTTGAAAATAAGTCCAAACTTTCAGTCCCCTGCCACAGAAAATTAGGTCCAGAGGGGACTATCAACACTTTTCTCCTTGTGAATATTTGTGTATTTGCAGTCACTGCTTTTCCAGTTTGAACCAAGGAGCAGTGTGGGTGTATTGGGTGAAGAATTCACGTCAACCACTGATGCTGCACTGTCAGTGCTGTGCCTGAATCACTCATGCAATTTTAAAATGCTGCTTCTAACCCATAAAACGGAACTGGGTCTGGCTGCTGCTTCTGTTGCATCAAAGCACCAGAGGTGATAATCCTTCTGCCTCTGCAGGCTCAACTAGAGTAGGCTCAAAGGTTTATTGTGAGGATACCCCTGACCAGCGCTGCTAAAAGCACAGCACAAGTTTGGGGTGTAGGCTTGATTAAGAGAATATTCTAGAGCAAGTGGCAAGGAGAGACAATGGCTGGTTGGACAGGAGTCCAGGGGTCAAGAAGTAATTAATGGGAAAAGTGCAGAAGATATTGGGATCCTTATGACAACAGGAGGAGAAAAAAGCAACAGCAGCAAGATCTGCTCTAAAAGCTTTAGGAATTAGTGCTTCAGGAGGCAGCAAATCCCCTGGGGGCTAATAGCACTTCATGATACCCTATTTTTTAATTCCTGTACTTGTTTCAACCATTGAGTTAAGCAGCTGATGCTAAGTAAAAGTGGAAATTGCCCAGGGAAGGCTGTGGTGTGCAAGTGCAGGGAGGTAATGGCTTTATCATGACTGGCCCTGGGGGGCTCAGAGCCAGGCAAGAGCCCAATAATGGCTGCAAAGAATACAAAGTGCTGCTCTCCATCTAGTGAGTGTGGGTCACATGCAGATGGCTGTCCAAGAAAAGGGTTTCAGGCATGAGAGTCAGACACAACTCTGCAAGGTGTTAGATGGCAGAAATCTCCAAGGGGAAAAGAGGATGGATACTTCATTGCTTGAGATACTTCAAGTTCAACAGATAAAACACTAAAAATAGACTCTGGGGAACTAACTGGAGCAGCAGAAGTAGTGTGAGGGTGTGGGGAAGCCTGATATATGATCTAATGGATGTTAACTTCTGTGATCCTACAAAGCCATGGCAATGAAACATATCAGGTGCCTCTCCCTGCCAAACACAACCAGCTCCCTTCCTCACTCAGCCTTTCAGCACATGTTCCATCTGCCTTATTGCACAAGCCATGCACCAACAAACCACTGAAAACAACCCTTTACAGATAAAGGAAGGTGATTGCCTACATCTTTATTTTCACTTTTATAATAACCATCCCAGTGCTCTGTTCCAATGCACAGCAAAGCATTATGCACAAATAACTAAACCCTTCATTAGGTTCCTGTCTCTTGTTCTCTCCTCTAGCCTCCTGATAAATTATATCAGGGTGGGTTGTCAGATGTTTGCTGCTTGTGGGAAAACCCCTCAGGGCATTGAGTTTCCAGGTTCTTGCTGGCTGTGCTAGAAGAGATGGGTGTTGAAAGCAGCATGCTCAGGTCTGAGGAGCAGGGAACACCCTGGGTTATTCTCCAGACTGATGCTGACTGATGCTGAGAGGCTGCAATAGCCATTGAAGAAGAGATTTCCTCGATTCATCTGAAAGCAAGGAGAAATGGGAAAAATTGCCACCCTGCCAAGATGTAGACATCAGCCAAGGCCCTGCTATTTGGAAGCAATCGCTCTTCCATCATTGGTGGCCACATCTTGCACAATTAAATTGTGTGTGAGAGTAAACATATTTAAACAAACATTTGCAGAAGTAATTATCAGATCGCATGTACAGTCACAGTAAATGAGCAGGAACATTCTGCGCAGGAATTCTTAGCTTTAAAACTGTTTTAAAACGCCAGATTTTTTTCCAAATAGCCTCATATATGCACAGCAAGATGTCTTCATGCACAGCTGTAAACTTCTGACCCCAGGCTATTTTCCTTGCCCAGTGATTTCAGTGCAAGCTGCAAGATTTGCTTTATTCTTCTGCCCACTACAACAGCTGAAGGAGTAAGTCAGTTCCTTTTTTTTATTTTAGAGATGCTCGGAAAAGGAACCGAATGTGATTACAGGAGTAACCTGCTGGGGCCATACATTGGCACAGAGACATGAGCCTCTTGTTTCATTTTCGGAATGAGACACTTCATGTGGCAGGAGTGTCTGTGGTTTTAATAATTACACAGTTGTAAAGCAATTGCAAATAGTTTTATTGATATTTGGATTAGTGGGTAAATCAGATTAATGATAGATGGAAAGATCTGTTTGTCTATGTTCATATAGGTTTTCAACAGTTCTTCATGAGCCAATTAAATAAACTATTCCCAATTTTCAAAAAGTGTAATTTCACTATCTTCAATGAGAAAGTCATGTTAACACCACCCAAAGACAATTAATGCTTTGCAGGACAAAGTTTGCCACAGGCACCTTTATTCCCATCTTGGTGCAACAAATAGGGGCTGTTTTCAGGGATGTTAACTTGATTCCCTACCCATGTAACACTAATCTCTCAGATGTGGTTTGGAGTTGAATATATATATGCACCAATGCTCTTGGCTTCTGACAAACATGCGAAAATGAATGCCAACATTTGGAAACTTAGTGCAAAAGAGAGAGTCAAAATCAAAGCAAAAGATTTTGAAGGATATAGTTGTGGAAGAGAACCAAATCTTCTGTCTATCTGCATAGCATCAAAGAGTTTTTTTTAATATTTGAGACCTTAATTATGTGAGGCATTTAATCTCCTGTTTTGTTAAGCGATCTTGCTTGATGAGGTGCCTCTCAACTTTCCGATCTGTTACTGTAAGCACAGAAGTGACTTTCTGCTAACCCAGGCAGGCAGTGGGAGGAGGGAGAAGCTAATAAAAAGGGAAACACAGCTTTTGTGAAGTTCTCAGATGTCACGGCCATTTAATCAGCCACAAAGAAATGCTCCAGGCTGGCAGGTTTCCCAAGACAGCCACAACCCTTGCCCACCTTGCTACCTAGAGCAGGGATGCAATAATACACTGCATCAACTTCATTAAGAGCAAACTCAGATATGTCTAAGGATGGGTTAACTGTTCTGTGTCAACAAAAAAATAATAAAATAGTTGTGAAGACAAAGACCTCATTAGCTGAAGTTGTCTGCCGACTGTAATGACATCCTGGACACCTGTCAATGAAGAGCTGCAGGGACGGAGGAGGCTGTTTGATCCTAATCTCTTTCTTGCCAGTCTGGATCAGTTCTGTCTCTGTTTGATCTATCAGAGGTTTAAATGACCAGTGCAGTGGCCTGTTCTGCAGCCTGCAAGGCTGGAGATAAGTCTGCAGAAATACCCAGCTGACCTTGGAATGAGCTTTGCTTGGATTTGCTTACAGGTGGCTATCAAAAATACCGTATGACGGCTGCTTGGTGTGAAAGAGATCCCTTCCACACAAAAGCACGTCAATGTTGCAAAACACAGCTTGCTCAGCCTGGGATGCCAGAGATGCCGTACCCCATTCTTGACATGGGCTTCTCAGCCCAAGCTGCTAGGAAATAATTGAGAAGCAGTCTTGCATTACAGAGTGAGGGGAGACCCTGAGAGGCCAGAATGCCAACCCTGCAGAGTGTCCACCTCACAGCATGTCCCACACGCCTGCTGCTGCAAATAGCCAGCCAAGCCCCTGCTGTACCAGCAGCCAAAGCCATTGCAACTGGAGGCAGAGAGTGGGATGAAGAAATTATGATTTTCTGGAGGCAGAGAGGGGGACAAAGAAATTATGATTTTCTGGTGGCTCTCCTGGTCTGGGGAATGTGGAGAGATGAGCATCTGTGAGCCTGGTTTTTCCTTGAGAACCTCCTTTGGCATTAAGGACGACCACCCTACCAAAGCCACATGCATATTCAGAGTTAACTCTTCAGAGTTTGCCATGCTGAAAAATAGTCCATCACCACATGCATGCACAGCCTACAGTGAATGTCCAATTTCCTCTTGTCCTTCCTGGCATTAGGATTTGTGGCAACATATCTTTGATTTCCTAGGACCCACACAGAATTTGTTTACAGTACATGGTAAAGCAGCTTCCTTTTCCCCTCTTGAGAAATGAGGTTATTTCAACCTACTGCCACAAGAGATCTGCACTTGTTAACAGGCCAACTGTTTGTGCTGAACAGAGATGCTCAGCGGCCTTTTGTACTGTTCTGTGACTTGGAAGTGTTAAGCTGAGGAAAACCATGGTGCATTTTTGCTGACCCTGGTGCACATCAGCAGTTCTGGTGCAGAAGTACAAGGACCATCTGGTGGGTGTATGCAACTCGCTGAGCTGGGCTGACTGGCAATGGTGTGCAAGAAAATGGGGCTTCATGAGAAGAGCAGAGGAACTTCCTGGCTTTCTAGTATGGAAATCTCTATGAAAGGACTCTATTTTATTCTCAAGATATAGAGCCAACTACAACAGTCTGCTACAGGTACATGTTGTAACACACAGGTGTTGGCAAAACGGTTGGTGGGTGGCTGATGATGGAAGTTCCGAGCAGTTTTTAAAGCAGTTCATGTTCAACCCAGAGGCTTTGTGTGCCTGAAGTGGAGAGTCTGCAGTGGGAGTTTCCACGCTGCACTTGGATCTCTGTGAAACACACACACTCCCTCTTTGCCTTCCTGAAGAAGGCATCCACTTATTTTTTATTTGGCAGGTTTGTGAAGATCCACAGGAAAAGTTTGGGCAGACACTTCATGCAAGAATATGAATGGGAGAAAGTGCTGACATGTTTGGAAAAGCTGAAAATATTTGCCATCACCTACGGTTCCCAGCACCTGGAGGATTCTCCTCTCTCACATTCTGTTGCTTCTGAGGTCTCATCCAATCCATAGACACCTGCAGAGAAAATCTGAATAGCAGAAGTCAAGGATGGAGCACTCAGGTCCCAGACAGAGAAGAAGATACTGTTGCACATCCACACTGTACATTCAATTTCAGCCTGCTTCACCCTTCGTAATATTTGCAAGACTCAAGCAAATATTGTCAAGTGACCTAGATGTTGACAGTTTCTCTTACTGCCTCACAGAAAAAGCAAATACACCATTAGCTCTAGCATGGATTCAAGAGAAGCCAGGGGTGCCATATGTGTTCACATCCTGGCCACACGTGGTGATGGCACTAAATAATTGGTTGCAAATGCATGTGTTACTTTCTTGATTAGTTGCTTTACTGTGGGATCTGCTGTATTGATTAGTTTTAATCTACTTTGTATGTTATTTAGATCTGAAATTGACTAGAGTGCAGGGGATGAGGAAACTGCTCCAATTTTTCAGGAGTATATTGCATTTGATTAATTTTATAGCCTGTGCTGATAAAAGCTTTTATCCTAGTCTGCTATCAATTGAACTCTCTGTTTTTGTCATTTTTTACTCCTGGGGTCCCACATAATCAGTTTCACAAACTGATTTGATGGATGTTTTCTGATACTTCAATAAAGCCTTTTGGCATAGATTTGCCTATCCCTTGCTTTGCACGTAGCTGGACAACCCTTGCTGAAGACAGAAATAAAATTGTATTAAATTAAAAAGGTGTATTGAAAAGAACAAGATGGCCAGAGCAGATGAGTGTAAACAGTGTCCTCTGATGAAACATGAAGTATAAAGGCCAAGTGAAAGAGAAAACTGTCCCAGGAGGATTAAAGATAGTTTTTGCAGCCTGCAAGTCCCCTTTCATCCCTCTTTCTGCTCTATCTACCATCTATCCCACGGGGCTGAATGGAGGGCAAGCCTGCAGTTTTGTCTTGAACCTCTTCTGGGACAAGGAAACACTGTCTGATCTTCAAAGGTCTGGCAGAGGCAGTGAGAGGCTGTGAGAGTTACTTGTGTGGTTGCTATTAGCATAGAATCACAGAATGGTTTGGGTTGGAAGGGACCTTAAAGATCACATAGCTCCAACCCCCTGCTATGGGCAGGGACATGTTCCACTAGACCAGACTGCTCAAAGGCCCCAACCAATCTGATATTATTCCTTAGCCCAGGCAGGAGGGGATGAAATGTCAGCTTTTTTGCAACACACCTGCACAGACATTATCCCTGTGGGATGGCAAAGGTAATTGTGGAGTTTTCTTGTTCTTTGTTTGCTTTTATTTCTTGTTTCTGTGTCACAGTCGCAAGCCTGCCAGAGTTCAAGGAGTGTTTGGACAATACTCTCAGGCACGTGGTGGGATTCTTGGAGTGTCCTGCACAGGGCCAGGAGTTGGACTCAGTGATTCTGATGGGTCCTTTCAGCATATTCTATGATTCAATGAAGTTACAGAGCTGTAGCGAGGCAGCAGGTGCATGTACCACACAGACTTCACCAGAAGATTTCTTTGGTCTGGAGGATATTTGAAGTGTTATGTGAAATAAGATGATTTCTACCTGGCACAAATTCACGTGGGTATGGCTCTGCTGGGGCTGTCAGCAGAGATGTTCCCTTACCTGTTTTCATGTCCTTTAAACAATATTAACAGGAAAGTTTTGACCAGAAGAAAAAACAGTATTTATATCAGTGCTTCCAGTGCTATATGTAAGGGGGAGTTTTGAGAGCTTGATGTTAGCCCAGCTTATCAGCACACGGAGGGGCCCTGTGAGCTGCAGAGGTGGACCTGCTAGATGTGCCCCACCAATTGAGCAACTAAAATGACATCTGCATGAGCAACTGATAAGCACTGAATCCCAGAATTGAGAAATCATCACAAAGAGCCGTGATGAGCAGCTGGGGTACACAGTAGATGACACCTAGATGCAAGTCTGCCCCCTTTCTCCTCCCACCAGGGCCCTACAAACTTTCCACGGAGGGGCAGAAGAACCCAGGGTACTTGCTTTGAATTCATTAATTTAGTTTTGCAGGTCATTAAGTGTTTGAGTTTTGGGATGAGTTTTACTGCAGTTCACCCATTCAACACTATCTCCCGTCCCAAGGGCAAACTCCAATGTCTAATGATTGTGACACACTAAGCATTTTTACATTTTAACTGTGATGATATATATAGTACACAGGAATGGGCTAACTTCTCCTGAAGGCTGCTTTCAGCCACAGTCCATAATTCTGCAGCAAAGGTTGTCCCTCTCACAGGACTTTAGAGATGCCATTGGTAAAGTTTGAAGAAGGAAAATGATATTAAAATCTCTTCAGGTGTAGCTGCAGTTATTCTGAGCTACCAGGTACTGGCTTCAAACAAGCAGGGACACAAAGAAAACACCACACACTGTTGCCAGCCACGCTAATGCTCAGTGTCTCAGTTTTGTAGCTGCTTGGATATGATGAAAACAAATCTTTAATCATTGCTGCTTCCATCAATGCACTGCACTCTGTTTTCTATTCAGTTGCAAGGACAGCTCATTTCCAGCAAACAGGAACAATGCGTGCATATTGCTAATTCATGCCTCTACACACAAATGTTCAGATTATGTTGTGCAGAACCAAATTCCAGTCTCATTCACGAGTGCAACTCACACTTCAATCCAGTTCCCTAGCAAGAAGCAGGGTGCCCTGCAGCAAAGCTTGTGACAAATTAAAAACCTGGAAGAGGCAATGAAAGAACATCTGATATATTTTATTATTTTTCTATAGGGTTTGAAAAGCAGACCTGGACTTACAGCAGAGGGTGGGACCCCAGGGAACTATTGTCAGAGATGATTTGAAGGCAAATGATTTGTCAGGAGGTTGGCAGCCACAGAGTGCTGCACAAATTTCCCTTAATCTACTGCCTCCCTGTTTGGGTTTGTGGTGATATGTGGGTGCAGACAGGATATTTTGATATAAAGAATTTGGGGGTGGATAATTTAAAGACTAGAGTGCAGACTAATCATGGGGAAATGAGAGCTAAAAAGATATGTTAACTGCTGCTGAGAACAAGGGCTGGGCATCTGAAGTGGCTGATACAGCATTTTTGTGGCAGATGCTTGGTGGTCTCTGGTCCTGGGGCATCCCACAGGCCAGGAGGACCTGGGCTAAAATCTAAACTGAGACCCTGTTCAACCCCTTGGCAGTCTGGGGAGCTGCCTACCCATCCCACAGCGCTGTCTACCTTTGCTAATCCCCTTCCTGAGTTACCACCGGTGCCTGGCACTCCAGGCATATGTGGGCAGCTGGAGAAGCCCTCTTTGGCAGGGAATATTTCTCTAAGGAAAACTGCACCATCTCTGCCTGGGTTTTGATTCACCTTCCGTGACTGCACAGGCCAGAACACCTTTCATGAATGGAGCCAACCAGCTGATGCTGCGCTGTCTTTTCTCAATATTTTCCATGCTAATTTCCCTGCCTCCCAGTTTGGAATATTATGACTATGGTAAATGCTCCTGGGCAGCCCTGATGGCAGACAACCTTCACACTTTTCTGCAGAAAAGACTCCCTGAAAGCATTTTCAAACACTTTGCAGGAGCACCACGTATGAGCCCATGTGCATGGGCATGTACAGCTGGTACAGACTCAGAAAGCCCCTGCTTTGGGACTTCTGACCCCCACAATGTGACTGGGGGGCACCTACAGCAAGGCCAGGGCTGTCTCAGCTCCGGGTGAGGCAGCAGAAGACAGAGATTGATTTGCCAGGCTGGAGCTGAGAAGCAAAGAAAATTCCATTGATGGGCAACCAAGAGGGTAGAGCTAAAGATCTCGGTGTTCTTGTGATGGAAAGTTTTAGGCAGGTGCTGCCTGTTCCCAGGCTAGCTCGCTTACGATTGCTTCAGACGAGATGAGGTAGGTGGGGCTGGGCTGGGCTGCGTCAGTCATTGTTGGGTTGGCGCCTAGCAGGGGACAGTTTCGTCAAGACGTGGCCTTTCACTAGATGGTGCTCTTTGCTGAGCCATCGCTGCGACTGACCCCTCTTCTTGGATCTGGGAACTTCCAAGGGATCTGCCTCAAGCCTTTGTTGTACGGGTAGCAGGAAGGCAAAGGAAAATATTTTTCCAGGGTCTCTGCTCTCGTGCCTTATTTTATTGGAGCCATATAAGAAAAAGCTACTGCTTTATATCTGGTTGTAAAGGGTGCACAATGCTGGTATGTTTCAGTCTCCAAAATGACCAAAATGCATAAGCGATGAAACCATTTTTATTGCTTCAGTTGCTTTAAACTGAATCAACAGGGCATATTTGGAAGACAATGCCAAGTTCACATGCAGGGTTTTCAGCAGATAATCTGTACTGTACACAGTGTTGGTTTTTCTGCTCTACTTAGAAGGAACATGATGTACGGGAATTACCTGCAGCCTTTGCCCAGTGCTCTGACCAGCAGCACGGTCTCTTTGGAAAGTATTGTGAAGTGGTTTTGGGGTGGTTCTCACGAGGTGATGTATGTTCAGCTCAGCACTGATTTTGTGGACATGATCATCCAGCCACTGCCAGGGCTAGCAGGATACACACATGAGCAGTAGGAGAAGCCAAGTGGAAATGTTGGGCCACCACATATACACACATTTCCAAAGAGCTTCCAACAAAAATGGTAACTGAAGGCAAGTCACCACCACAAGAGATCAGGCATCTTCACTCTGCAGGGCCTCCTCCAGCCCAGCCGCACACGGACCACAGACCACATGAGCTCATTTGCTAATGGTGGGTTGCCGTTTCCACTGCTTTTCTGGGGCAAGGCGTGGGAACGGTACGGGAGATGTTCCTCCATCAACCCTATGCACTGCACAGAAGTGTAGGAGAACCAGGAAAGAGGGAGAGCAGCAGGACGAGGCTGCGGCTGGGCTGGTGGGACTCGAGTGGAGCTGCTGGGTTTGCGTCAGGTACGGATGGGTGGCAGATTATTCCATTAACAGCTGGACAGCTTGTGCTCTGGGCACCAGGAGAGGCTTTAACTGCTGGAAGGGGGGACGCAGAACTCCAACAACCAGAGCAGGCCCTACAGCTGGAGCTCAGCACGTGGGAAGGCAGGATCCTAGAATCCCAGAATGGTTTGGGCTGGAAGGGACCTTAAACATCACCCCGTTCCAGCCTCCCCGCCTTCGGCAGGGACACCTCCCAGTAGCGCAGGTTGTTCAAAGCCCCATCCAGCCTGCCTTGAACACTTCCAGGGATGAAGCAACACCCAGATCCCCCTCCGATCAAAACAAACCCGCAGCCCAAGGAGCTGCCCGCCCGCTTTCACACCCGCACCACCGTGTCACCTACATGCAGCCGCCTCTCCCCCGGCGGCCGAGCAACCGGGAAAGGGCACAGGCGAGGGGAAGCCCCCGGGACAGGGGGCGAGGGAATGCCCCCGGGGCAGGGAGCGGGGCTTTCCCGGCGCTGCTCGGCCGGCACGGCCAGAACACAGCCCCACACAGTTCCGCCGACCCCGCTCGGCCCCGCAGCCCCGGCCCGGGGCGGCCCCGGCGGGGCGGCGCATGCGGGGTGGCCTGGCCGGCCGGGCGGGCGCGGGGCGGGCGCGGCGCAGGCGGCGGCTCAGGTTGCGAGGCGGCAGCCCCCGGCCCTCCTCCCCTCCTTCCTGCCCGCCTCCCCGGGCGGAGAGCACCGGCCCGGCCGCCTCCTCCGCCCCCTCCCCGTCCCCGTCCCTCTCCCTTCCCTCCCGGCCCCGCTGCCAGGGGCGAAGCCGCCCGCCGGGCCCCGCGGTGAGTGTGCCCCGCCGGAGTTGGGCGAAGGGGTGGGGGAAAGTTTGGGGAGGCCGCCGGCGGGGGCGGAGGGGTGGGCGCTCCCCGGGGACGGGGGTGTGCGGGAGCCCCCCTCCCCTTCCCGCGCCCTCGCACGCTTCCCCCGCCCTTCCTCCTCCTCCTCCTCCTCGTCCTCGGGGGGTTTTTCTCCGCGCAACTTCGCGTGCAGCCGCTGCGGGCGGCCCCTCTCCTCCGCGTGGCTTCATTCCTTTTCGCGTTGCGCCTCTCGGTAGTTTTTCATTTATTCGGAGTGTTTTCTCGCGCGGCTGCCCCCCGCCGCTATTGTCTCGGGCCGGGCCGGGCGCGGTCCCCTGCAGCCGGGTGGGGTGGCGGCTCTGCTGCCCGGGGGACCCGCGGGGACGAACCCGCCGTGCCCGGCTGGCCCCCAGCCTCCCTGCCTCTGCAATCATTGATACCCCGCTCGGAGCACCCCTCCGGGCTCGCAACACAACTTTGTGTCTCAGTTCATTGCACAGAAAGTCATCGCGGAGTCGTATCGAGAGTGCCCCGCAACACGCTGGTGTTGGTGTGTTTCACCTCTGGGTCTCGGTGGCCTTTGGTGTCACTCAGAGGGTCATTGCCATGGGGCCTGTTTCGTGCGTTCACTCAGTTTCTTGAAAATATAATTATTTTTCTTCCTTCTCGGAGTGCAGACACTTCTTCTGAAGCAAATGCTGGAGTTTCTGGATGAGAGTTGCGAAAGGGTAGTTTTTCTCTAACCTGTAAACTCTTGGGGTCTATTTATTCACCTTCTGTGACTCTGTTGTCCCTGCGAGTCATATAGAGGAGTTGGGATTTTCAGTCTGATTTTGCTGACCTCTGGAGTTGGTTCTGCTCCAGTGTCCTTTACAGGGCTTCATGTTAGCTGGAGGTTGGAAGTGGGAAAAAAGTGGTTTATAAAAAGTTGGTTTGTTTTTGTATTTTGGTTTTTTTTTTTAAGAGTGTGCTGTACCAATTCTGCTGTGGATGACCAGATAGGGATTCGATAAAGGGATTAGAAATCCTGTACTGCTGTAGGACAGTTGGTCACTGTGGCTCTCTGTAACCTCTGTCAGCCATAAAACTTTAGGTACTCATGGAGATATGCGATGCAGTAGAAATATGTAAAGCATGTAGCTTCAGAGCTGAGTTTAGACAGTTGGTCTGAGATCCATGGATGTCTTGTGTGCTGGGAGTTTTGGCTAATGTAATCTAATCGGTTTTAAAGGGCCAAGCTACGTTAATTCTGCTTGTGGTGACTCTCTTCAGTCCCTTGTCGGGTGTGTTTCTCATGTTTTACACGCCCTTGCTGAGCTATTGTGGAATTGTAAGGGTGAACCAAGTTCCACACAGGTCCTTGAAGGTAAGATACTAATGATTCATTTATTACAGTGTTAGGGGAGGTGTATTTTTATGCATAGATACCTCAGTAGTGGGAGTAGATTGTTAACCTCATATCATCCCTGCCTGTGGATAGGAGCTGCTGTCTGTACTAGAGGGACATTTGCTGTGCTTTGGGACGTGATGCCAGTGCCTCGTTGTCACACTTTAAATTGGGTTTGTTTGGCTTTTTTTGTTTTCCTTTTTTTTTTTTTTTACAAGCCTGATATCAGGGTATGGGTGCATTAAGCAAGGTTAATCAAGAGGATCATCTGGGCATGTGTTTTCCCTTGGCACGAGTTCAAGTGCATACCTGTCTTTGGCATCCATGGGTTGAGCCTCTCTCCGTCGCCCGTCTGTCCTTGCAGCGCTGCCCGGTGCTGGGCAGACGGGCTAGCCTGGGGCTGTTGCTAGAAGGGCACGGATGTTGAGTTCTGCCAGGCAGACAGGTTTTGTAGGTAGCCTGAATGACGAGTCCCCCGCAGGTCGTGTGGATGAGCTGTGCTGCGTGACGGCGTTCCAGCCCGGATCTGCTGCCCGGCTCCGGCGGCCACGGATGGCCAGCATAGCCTGGGAGGTGAGGACACGACGTGTTCAGAGCAGCAGAGTCCAGCCAGGGACTGCAGCCAGAGAGAAAGGCAGGAGCTCGATGTTCCTGATTTACAGCTTCGCTGCATCAAAGGAGGGAAACGCAGTTAAGAGCTCAAAGCTTCTCATAGGAACAGAGCTCTGCCAGGTACTATCCGATGATGGATGTTTTTAAACACAGTCTGTGTAGCGCAGCTTTGAGACTCAGGCATATGCAGAACTCACTAATCTCTCAGCAGGATATACTTGTGAGTAAGCTGTGTTCTGGTCTAGGGTACACTCCTGTGCTAAGAGGAGGATTAAGTACTGTTAAAGGAATCTGGTTACTCTATCCAAAGCATGAATTAAGAACAGCAGTCAATAAATTATACCAGAGGAAAAAAACCTTGGTAGGTTTATTGGTGGTGTTCACGTTCTCCTGTGTTACAAAGGCAGTGGGGTTCTTTCATATAATTTTCTGCTGGAATAATAACTTTTAATAAATAATTACTTAACAAAAAATCGTTAGTAGAAGCTGCAGTGCCTGCTGTACCTACTTCTTTTCCACTCTGTTTCCAGGACACCGACATATCAGTTTTCTCTGCCTGGTATTTGGTGGTGATCCACTGGCCAATAAAACCGACCTTGAAGCAGCTTGGAAGCTTTTGTGCTTATTACTGTAGCTGGTTATCTCTGCAATCTACTTGAGTGCTATTAAATGCTATTTCTATAGGGGTTCCCCACACAGGCAATAAATAGCCTGTAGTCAGCTAAACCACACAGCTGATTAGTATGGAGGAACTACTTGGTTTTGGCTTGGCTCTACTGGTGGAAGGCACTGCAAAGAAGCTAAAAACTTGAGCAAAAGGCTAGATAGTCCAGGAGGCCGTAAAGGCACAATACTTCCTCCCTGTGTGATTGTGGCCCCACGTTTTACCAGTCTGCTGGAAAGGGAGTTGGCAGTTGGCGTGGTTTCCAGCTGGAGGATAACTCCTCTCTGCAGGCACATGAGAGGCTGGATGTGGAAAGCTGGGGTGGAAAACACCTTGCAGCTTGCACCTTGTGATTACTTGGTGCTGCTTGGTGCCAAGTGCTCATGTGCTTGCTTGCATTGATCACCTGTAGGACAGATAAAGGTAATGAGTGACGTTCTGAAGCAGCTGATAGCTCTGCTGTAAACAGAGTCCTTCTTTGCTGCCCTGGGGTTTGCCACAGGGGCTGTAATCCAGCTGGGAGCCTGGTTCAGGGCTGGTATGCACCACCTGGTCAGCCACGTCCAGGAAGCCCTGCACCTTTTCTAGACCAAAACTAGTTTTTAGGGTGTTGGATATAATGGGATTTTTATGAATAGCTTAGTCATGCTTCACTTTTTTTTCTCTTCTGAAACAGCTGTCAACAATCTCACTGTGGGGAGGGAGTCGGCCACTCCTTGTACTTACTGAATAGTCAGACACTTCAGCCTGGCACTGCACTTCTTAGTGGCTTTTGGAAACAAAGCCCTGGATGTGGCACAATGGCTTCTTTTTATTTATTTATTTACTAAGCCTGCCTTCTTCCCTTTGCAAATGACCTTTATGCAGATCTAGAAGGCAAAGCCCATCACTGGGAGTTAGCTGGTTAGTTACTTCAGTTACTGATAAGAAAATATGGCAGTGCCCCAGGAAAAGCAGCTATGCTGGGAACTTGTTGCTACACTGAAGCTATACAGATCTGTTTCAGAACGACGTGTCTCTATATATTTATGGTGCTTTGTCACAGAAAGAGGGTGGCTCCTCTTGTAATGTCTACATGACAAATCCTATAAACACTTTATTGTCCTTCTGGAGACGGCTGGTGGAGACATGCAGTAGGTAAAAGTTTCACTGTCATCCTGAACTTGAACTGCAGTTTTGTACTCTCTTCTCTTTTGTGTGTTGATGTAGGCATAAGCAGCCTCTTCCAGTTCCTCAGCTGGGCCATACTGGGGTTTTTGGGTCTGTTCAGCAAACCAGACTGGGAAATGGATGCCAGTTAAGAATACGTTATTGTTTAGTCTACACAATTCGTGTATCAGTTAAGAAAAAAAGTTCATTCTTTACCTGCATCGGTTACCTGACTCATGTTCCTTTGTGTTACCACAAGCAGCTGCTGTGGCAGAGGGTCTGATGCTTCCACCAGGGGAAACCTAAACTCCTGGAAGTGCTTTTCTGATTGCAAAGATAGCATTTGACTGCAGTGCCCATCCCTGTTTTACAGCACGTGAAGACAACGTGGGAGATGGATGTTTCTGAGATAAGCCAGTGAGTTAAAAGTCAAAGTGTTTAAAGTTCTGTAAGACAGCAATTATTTCTGTCAAGAGGGAAGAGAAATCTTTTCTGCAAAATAAGTTCTGCGGTTCTAATAATATTTTTTTAAAATTTTCTTTATAACCATTTTAGGTAGGCTGTTAGGTTGTTGAGGAATGGGAAGAAAGTGCAATCACAAATATTTTAAAGTAGTCAACAGTCCTTAAAAAGTATGCAGTGTGACATCTTGCTAAAAGTAAGCTTTAATTCTGTTGTAGCTGTAAAGGATTACATGTTGTGACATGGTCAGGCAGTCTAACAAGACTATTTTATATATATTTAAAAGAACCATAAAAATCCGATGCCAAAGAGTTTATTGGGTGATTCTTTGCTGGCCTAGCAATGTAGTTCTCACAGTCCAAATGCTCAAATATTTAATCTAGGATAAGGAAAAATTACCCCTTCAACTACTGTCAGCACCTCCTACAGCAGTACCATTGAAGTATTACTGTTGAAATACAGTATATTCTGAGCTGTATATTCCAATATAATACAGTATATTCCGATGTTTTGGGTGCAAGGTTGGGTTTGGTGCCTCTGGGTGAGGACTGCTGGTGGTTTGGGCCTTGGGGGCTTCCATGGTTGGTGTAGGACCTTGGTGGTGGCCTTGGCTGCAGCAGCCAGAATGGTGCTTCTTCACCAGTGAATTTGTAATTCTGTAGCACAGGTTCACTTGACAAAGTTAATTCTCCTGGACTGCTTGTATTTTTCTTTAATCTCTTTCCCCTTCATAGAGACTGTGAATTCACTTTTATATTTTTTTAAAATGATCCGATCTCTTGAGTCAAATTTTCCTTTTTTTTTAAATTTTTGTTATTCCATAAGTTGCTCATAATAAATAATTTTCCCATTTGGCTGCTCTTGTCTTTCCAAAACTGATCATAGTTTTTTGTTCAGTCAACGTGGCAACTGAACTGTCAGAGATTTCTTGTAGGTTTGATTCTTTCATGAGGTCACCTTTTGATTTCCTTGAAAATCATGGGGTGGAGCCTGATTGCTCATCGGATCCTGTGGAGTTGCTCTTCTGAGATACTATTTAAAATGTATGAGTGCAGGTAGTTGCAAGTGATCTATTGCATCTTTGTTTCAAGCACTTGTGAAATTTTCTATTAGACTATGCAAAATGTTTAGCATTTGCCCCAGCAACTTCTGATGCCTTCTAGTCCCTTTTTGTATTTTTTTTTACTACTTTCAGGTGGGTGATCTAACTTTCCCTTTAGTCTTGTTGCTGAACTGTTTTTACCTTAATGTTACATTTGCAAAATACAAGGTGAGAGATTTCCCCAAATTGTTTTTTAATGTGAGATGTTATTTACAGTGTGACAGCACCACTGAGATTAGCCTGATCCAGTTTAAAAGAAAGGATTTAAGGATTTTTTTCAGGTTTTATTTCTGAGTGCAAGGGAAAATAAAATAAGCGATGAATTATGTATTTAAATACGAGGCTGAATTTTGGTGAGACTTTTTCTCTGTGAGCATGATTTAAGGTGGCCATCTTAAAGGTCATTTGATGATGATGATGATGATCAAAACTTTCTGTGGAGAGAAAGTGCCTGATGTGTCATGTTTGAGTCCTCTGTGCTTTTTATCACCCATGACTAATGCAAATTGGAGCAGTAAGTTATGTTAAAATCTGTGACATATTTGTATCTTCATCTGAACCATATCTGAGGTTTCTGGCAAAGTTACTTGGGAAAGTAAATTTTTTTTCCCAGTGTGTCTCAGCCCTCAGTGGTGTAACTGTTCTGTAAGTCTGAATGCTGCACTTAATAAAACCATTACAAATAAAGATTTTGGCATGGAGCAGTTGTTCTAAACCGGACTGTCTTCACACTCAAACTACTGACTCACCCATTCTTTTTCCATGGATTAACACACCTGGCATGTGTCATGCATGGATGCTGGCAGACTCATCGTGTCCTTGCAGGTATCCCTGTTTTCAGCACAGGGAAGACTGAAGTGGGAGTGTGAATCTGCACAGTGACCTCCTGCAGTTAAAAACCTCCTGGTGGAAGTTGATACTGAGGGTGGGTTTGCCCAAAGGCTCCTTTTGCCATGTTTCTGATGTTGTTCTGCTTCTGCCACTTTTTAGGGATGCACAGAGTGGCTGCTTGTGTGAACTCAGGGCAGCAGTACAAAAAGTGCTGGGTCAGGCTGTGGGTTGTCTGGCCTTGTTTCCTGCCCCGTGGTGTTGTGTTGTGGGTTCTTGGGGAGGTGTGAGAGCAAGAAAAGTCCACACTAGTTCCAGTGGGCACAGTGGGGTTCAATACCAGCATGTGTGGCATATTTGGCTTCCAAGCACATGTACTTATCAACACCCGGCCAAATCTTGGAATTTGCTGTCAATAGGAAAAGAGGAAAAATAAGGGATGCTGAGGGGTGAGATTGCTGAAGGGAATGAGTCTTAGTCACTTTACACACACTGTTTTCCCTCCTGTGTTTCCTCTGGGATGCTGAAGCCTTTGGTCACATAATAGTGGTGGGACAATGAATGCTTGGATGGAGGAAGCAGGTGTTAAAGGAAGGGGGGAAGTGATTTATTTTTGGGGGGAAGGGGGGACAGGATGACCATATTTGACCCTTATACAGACTAAGTTCTTCTGGCTCATGAGCTGGTGTGCACAGCATTCTTCCTAATCTTGAACCCACAAGTGAGATGGCAGCAAAACCAGGACTTGCTTTTTTTGAGTTAATATCACTTAGTGAGTCAGCTGAGGAGTGAGGCTTACGTGATGTACCTCTGGTGTTACGTGATGAGTTCTATTGTTTTGTTCCCTGTTACCATAAATCTCTCATTGCAGCAGCAAGGCTGCAGTGCTGACGGCACTGGACATCTTCAAGTCTGCATTTTGTACTTGGGAGTGCTGGTTTTTAATCGTTTAAAACCAAACTGGAGGTGATGGAGTTTACGTGTGACCTAGATGAAAACGGTTTCTGTAGTCTGATCTGAAGGTCTTTGAGATGATGCAGAGGTTGATTCTGAGATGATGTAAAACAGGCTGCTCCATGTGCTGTGTAGCAGATGTGTTTGCATCTGTAACCCAAAGACTTCCCATCCTGGGAGTAATGACAACACTCCATTTTGGTGGGGTTTTCAGCCTGTGCAGGAACCTCTCTTGAACATGGGAGTCAGTTTTTCCATCACTGAGTGTTTTGCAGCCACTCCACCCATTTTTATGATGAGTGATCATCGTCTAAGAGCACAGTGGAGCGCAAGAGGTGGTGAGCAAAGCTTTTGTTGCATTAAATGTAAATGTTTATAGTTTCTCTTCTCCTAGCAGCTGCAGAGAGGGTAGGTTGTCTCAGCTGGGTAGAAAAATAAAGACTAAACCTCTTTTATATGTACTGTCATAAAAGAAGGCCTTGAGTAATAAACATTCATTTCACAAGGTCCAGGTGTCTCTTTACACTTCTGTGTGATTCAAGGCGAAATGTTGCTGCACATGTTTGTTAACTGCAGGTTTTTCTCTATTGTAGTGCAGATGCCAACAGGAAAACACATACATATTTGTCCTCAGACCCATTGTGGGAGGTTTTGTTGGTGCCCACTGTGTGGCTGCATTTAAGTGCTGGTGGCTCCTGATGAATTGGTCACAGGAGTATGAATCTATTTGTATAGTGGGGGCTTGGGAGTCTCCAAAATTTGAAGCTGGTTTTCCACCCTGGCCAGAGCTACTAATTAATTTTGGAAGAGTCCTTTGGTTATATAGCCTGAAGAAGGGTGTGTGTAACATGGAGCCTGAGATTTGAGCACTTAACTATAAAATGCTTTTAACTAGCTTATGAAAGTATTTTCTTGAGTGGGTGCCTTTCTTGTCTCTCTGTAAGATGCTGATGGGAGTGGAGTTATGGGAGCAGATTTCTTGAGAGCCGTTCCACACTTAAAACCGGGCTTTGGTCCCTGTTTTCATAAGCAGTGTGTTAAGCTAAAAAAAGAACAAGACATTGCATGAAGAGCTTACCAGTTAAAACTTTGGATAATAAATATGTTTGCATGGTGTTAAGAGGATTAATTGTGAAGTGCATTTAAAGTGGGAGAATTAAAGAAGTGTTTAGGAGCTGTCTGCGTGTCTGTGTGTCACGTAGGTCTTGTAAATTTGTATCTCCCTCCTTCCCGTCGATTTCAAGTTCTGTTTGTTGATGGTATGAAATTTACCTGTAAGTCACGTGTTCTCCTGTGTTCTGGGAATTTTGCAGTTTACCTATGGGCAGTGAGGTGGTGAAATGTTGTGGTTTCAGATGGCACTTCTGAAGAAGAGGTGCTCTTCTGGATGTGGTGTGCTTCCTTCTGCAGCTGGAATTGGCTCTGCTTAAACCATGGGGTATAATGCTTAGACCTCCCTGGTTTTTCCTTTATCAGATTAGCTAGGATTTTGGCAGGACTTTGTACTACTTTTTCTTAGCCAATCAACTTGCATGTGAGTGTTTAGCAACTTTCTTGCTTTATAATCTCAAAGTTCAGAAGTCATCAGGTTCTTTGAGACTAATAAGAGCTCCTATCCCAGCAACAGCTTACAGCAGGTGGAGAAAAAGAAAACACTTGAGTACGTGGAGAGCAAGTTTTGAAATGAAAATTCAAAGCTACTTGAGGAAGACGGAGGACCTGTGGCAAAGAAAGTGTTTGAAAATGTATACATCTTCCTGAAGCTACAAAACATGAGTGTGCTTTTTACCCTTTCTTTCCTGGATTATTTACAGGACTCATCCCCTCTGTGATATCAGTTAATACTGTGAGATGGCAGATAAATGGCAGTCAAACAGTTACTGTACAATTGCATTATATAAAAAGATTAAGCATTATGATAAAATGTATCAAGTGAGTATAAACTTATCAAACTTTTTAATACTCTGCTTAGAGGAGTCTTAATTTTCCCTGCTCCCTCCACCCAAGAATTAATTTGTAAAATCTTTGCCAATTTTTATTAAAAAATCTAATCTGATCAGTGCTACTGATATTAATTAAGAAAGAAAAATACCATTTGCATAAATACCTGTGTGTATTTATGCCTTGGGTTTGTGGTATCTCAGTGCCAAGAGAAAACTTAGGCCATTTTGAAGGAAACATGCTCTAAGTCTTGTTGAAGTTTTTCTTTGAATAAGTACATCACTTGGTGTTTGCAGTGAAGGAAATAAATTATTTTCTTTGCAGGGCTTTTTTTTTGATTCTTATCTAAGTGTGGATCTGAGCCACTAGATACCTTGAGGATGAAGGAAACTTGATTTAGTGTTCAGTGGAAGTTGGACTGAGGAGCAGGAGCTGTTGCACTGTGGTTGTGTTAACATGGCTGTGATGCCCGGCAGAGCAGTGTTTTAAATTCTCACACAACAAATGTACAACTCTGTCTACTTGTGACCTTGTTGCTTCTGGCTGGGTGGGAAAAAAAAAATGCCCACGATGGAGAGGAGAGAAAGAGCTGTTGGGATGCTGCTAGATGAAAGGCTAGCAGCAGTGGGGAATTTGGGAATACGCCCGAGCTGGGGAATGCAGAGTCAAGCTCTGGGATTGTGCCTTCCAGCCAGGGAGAGTTGCAGGGTGGCGATGGCATGGACCACCCTGCACGTTGGGAACTAATTGTCACCTCTGCTTCGTGCTCAGCTTCCAGCTGTCCCTTGGTGAAGAGCAATGTTTGGATGCACACTGGGCGCTCAGCAGTGTCCTGTGATGATTCAGGAGTAATCCTGTTTGTGCCTTCTCTGTGATTTTAGCAAACTTGAATTCACTGCTCAGTGCAGGATGCTGAACCTCTGGTGCTGTGATGTGCCAGGTTCTGGGTGTAGCTGCCTTGATCAGTGTCCTTGTCCTGCCAAGGAGCACAGGCAGGATCAGAACAGGCACTGATTTCTGTTTGCTTCTTTAAATTATCTGTGTTAACTCCCTGATGTCTGTTATTCAGAAAATAAATTTGGCCTCATACGTCCAACCCAGAAAAGTGCTTATATATCCAGCAGCCAGGAAATTGAATGAGTCCTGATCTATTCTTAATTTCTTGTGTTTCCTGTGGTTTTATTGTTTGTGTTACCAGCCCTAATATTTACATACTTTTGAATGAGCTTTTCTTTTTTTGGAAGATACTGCTTTGTTTATATGCCTTGCAAAACAGGTTCTTCCATTTTTTTTTCCAAATAACCAAACAACTTACTTTCTCAAAGGAGTGGGAGAAAAAAAAAAGATTATAGGAATCACCAAAGGGAGATATCTAAGAATAGATTTTTTTTTTTTTTTAGTTGATGATATGCTAAGACTCATTCTGAACTTGCATCTATCCTTCCAAATGCCCTTGGGCTCTTTAAGAGCTTTGTAAAACTTCTTGCATATGAAATTAAGTGCTTGTGGGTGCTTTATCAGAATAGCAGATGCATTTACAGTTGACATTTTAAATGCAAAGGTGCTTCCACGAAAAATGCTTGTAAGAACAAAGCTGTAGTTCCCACTAAAACCCCAAAGACATGGGAAGACAAGTCCGTGGAGTCTGCTGTGTTAATGTTTAAAAGTAGTAGTGGTGAGTGTTGTTCATCTGTGTGTCTCTGGAAACTCATGTAGTCTTTTTTATTTTTTTGTAAAGTAAGGAAGATTTCAGTTACATTCCTTGCCTTTCATCTGGATGTGCAGGAGTGATGGAGCAGATGTTCTTCAGGAGGTGTGTCCCTTGGCACATCAGCTGGCTGCCTTTTCCATGGATGTTTGCTTTCCTTTAGTAATCCTTTAGGAAGTAATTTGAAATTGCCAGTTTTTAAAAAAATTAAGTGTTCTCCATAGAACTTGTGATCAGGCTTTATTTGCAGGTGTTACTGTTCTGTGTTGAATTTCCAACTAATCTTAAAAATACGGTTTTTTTTTCAAAAAAAAATAGAACGTCGGGACTTTTTCTTTCAAATCTCTTCTTCCTGCCGTGAAATAAAACCTATTTGCACGTTGATGAATAGTGGCTGGGAAGCCTGTCTGGTTCTGCAACAGGATCCATAAATAGCATTAGTGTCTGGTTTACTTTGGGAAGGAAGGTGTCCCGTTGTGGCAGTGGCAGGAGGGGAGCCTTTGCACTCACTCCCAGTAAAGTTGCCCTGTCTGGGCAGTGTTCACCAGCACGAAACCTTGAGAAACATGATACAGTGTCTGTGCTGAGATACAGAACCCCTTTGAAAGCTCAAGAAAGTACTGACATTTATAGAAATGGGTAATACTGGCCTTTTTATTTTCTCTGTCCCTCTGCTGTGAGCTCAGAGAGAACTTGGAGGATCATAATATGGGGTGAAAAAATGTTTCCCCCATCACCCTTCCTATCTGTTGCTGCAGGGATGCAGGGATGTGGTCCATGTCTAAAGCTCCAGTGTCTTGGGGTGGATGGGACAGCACTTGGAGTAGCTGTTCTAGTTGCCAAACTGGATCTGGCAGCTCATTATCAAACCTGTTGGGTCTCAGGATTGAAGTTTGGATGAAAGCCTCCGAAATGCACTCTTCCACCTAGGATATTTTCAGGTTTGGTCTTCGGAGCATTTGGTTTGTGGCACAGTTGCTAAAGGAGAAGCTGTCCTCTGTGCTAGATCAAAAATCAGTTTATTTTGGAAAATGGAAAGAAAATGTTCAGGGGTGGCACAGTTAACCATCTCTGATACCCCAGAAGGAATCATGAATGCAAAAAGGCAGTGGCTGGGAATTACCTTGAAATGGATGAGGCTCGGGATGCTTGTGTCCTGTTTGGATGGCAGTGGGCAAAATGAAACTAGGCAAAGTTTCGGAACTGGACTAAAAAACCAGTTTAATTTTCTCCCCTTTAATGAAGACAGTGGTCAAACACTCCCTTGCCACGTGGTATTTTCCTTTTCTAAACTGCTTGTGGCACGGTTCTTGCTGGATGTTGTGAAATGTAAATAACGCCAAGGTAGTGAACTCGGCATTCCCAGTTCCTTGGCAGTGTTGGAGAATGGAAACATCTGGCCAGGGCCTCTCTGGTTCACTTCCCTTGCACAGCTCCTGCTTCGAGCACAGTACGTGCTGCAAAGTCCTGCAAACCCTCTCCTTAACTTTTCCACATCTGCACCACAGCAAACGGAGGAAAATCTGGAGGGTCAAGTGAGTGATGAATTTTTTTCCCTTTGTGGGTATTTTAGTGCAAGTCATGAAGGTTTTTGGTGTTCTGATGCCCTCCTGGGATGTGGGACAGACCTGTGCTCTTGGCACAGTCCAGCTCTTCTGGTCTGTGCATCTCTTGGGTTTCACTCTCAAATCACAACCCCTCTCTTGGAAAAGGTTTAACTATTCCCTGTGTCTCCCGTTCAGATTATTCAAATAGGCTGTGGCAGGGTGTGAGCCTCCCTGGAAAGGATGTGTTGCTTTGATAGAGGCTGAACTATTTTTTACCTCTTAAAGAAGAGCAGGAGCTAAGGGGACAACACAAAATTGTAGCAACAAGTGCAGAAGGAGGGTGGGAAACCACGCTGGTAATTCATTGGCGTTTCCTCTGAGCTTGGGTGGGAGATCTTCATTGCTTTTTACTTAGTGGGCATAAAAAGCCTCAAACAAAACCAAAACCAAACAAAACCCCAAAACCTAAGTAACCATGCAAATAATGCAGGAAATACGTAGAGAATGTTTTCATGATTGGTAGAGATAGTAACTGGGGCTTCAGAGCTTTCAGTTGGCTACAGGATGTAAATAGTGCTTGTGTTGGTATGGGTGGGTGTTGTGTACCAGCTTCATTGACAGTTTTGACTCTAAAACTGACTTTGTGAACTTCAGATAGTGCTTTGAAGTTGTTTTCATTACATTTCAGCTAGAGGATTTGTTACGAATTTTGTCCTGTTGGTGGAACTTGAAATTGAGATGTTGTCCTCACAGGTGTTTTCATGGTGGTGTTGTGGTTTTGTTTTGTTCTTTTAATCACAAATCAGGAAAAATGGATGGGAGAAGGAATGGGATGATCTTGTCCCTTTTTAAAGGTAGGAATGTCAACTATTTTTCTCTTTTCTTCCACTCATGTGTGTGGTGAAAAAGAAATGTCAATTTTTAAACAGATCAAACATCTTTCTAGCATAGCATTGGCTTGAAGTGAGGCTGCATGGCCAGGTTTCAGTGGGTTAGGGATATATTGGGTGAATTAATAGAACCATCTATGATGCATGAAAACTTTTGCATGTTTTTAAAGCTTTCAGTGTTTTTTTCCACTGCTGTAAATATGTGAAAAAATGTTTCTTTATGGGAAACCTTAACTGTGCTAGCTGGGGACTAATTCTGCATGCAATATATCCTGTTCTGAAAAACGTGGGTTATTCTTAACATAAATTACATACTCAGAATTAAATAAGATTAAAATTACAGTGAAGACAGACTAATAAGGGTTTTACTCTGCTGAGGAATTTGACTTAAAGCCTGCATTGGAGCCTGAAGTTGAATTTGAGCTGCCAATTCAGCTGAAGTGTAAAATGCCTTCCAGTCTCAACTGGAGTAAGCTAATGCAGGGTTTTAACTGAATTACATTTTTTCCCCCTCTTTTTCATTGGACAGATTTATAAAGAATTATTTTGATGATTTTATTTTCCCCTCTGAATAGTTCCAAAAGCTAATGCAAAGCATTGTTACATAGTGGAGGAGTGGACAGCAGAATGTTTTGGTGATCTCCAGTGTCACTTCAGGATTTCCAGCTCTGTAAATAAATGCTCAAGGCAAAGGTATTAGTAATATTATAATTTGGTGAACAGGAAGTCTACAAATAGCCATGGTATTTTGCCATAATTACACTTGCAGTGGTGCAGGTGTGGAGCCTTACCCATAGCCAGGAAAACTGGTGCTCCAAATAGCTTTGTAAGAGCATGTGGATGAGGAGGTGGGACATAGGTTTGAAGGAAGCAAATTTGAATTTAAAGGTTTAAAAAATATTTAAAAAGTTTCAGGACATGTGTTGCTGGTGGCACTGCTACAGTGTCTTGGCATTGTAACAGCAAAACCAAACTGTCCAAACCCCCATTTCTTCAGAAATTACAAGATTCCCTGAGGTTTGGGTTTGTTTTTGTTTTTTTTTAATGGATTATGGTTGTCTTAGATTGATGTGCTGCTGGTTCTGCTCTGGGCTCAGTTGTATTTGTTACTATGGTAGTTTTGGCTCATGCTTCTCACACCCAAATCTTTCCTTCACTTATGTGATGCAAAAATCCTTTTCTTGGTTGTGTTGGTGACCAGAGCAGCTAAGTGTGAGTCTTGAGCAGCTGGTTAGGTGACACCCTACGTATCCTCCAGATAGTGAGAGTGTTCAAGCACTTCATTAATACTTAACTTGAGCTCTATCAATGAGATGGCTGAAGGAAATGAAATAGTGTCATTAAAATAATGCTGCCAGAAATGCCTGAAACAATCTATATTGGGAGATTGACTCATCCTGCCCTTGCTCTGGGAGCATGGCTGGATGCAGTGGGAGGGTATCCTGCTTTTTTTTCACAACTTCATGACCTGATACCACCAGCCCATGAGTTTATTTGGGAACAGGCTGCTGAAGGAGAGATGATATGCAAATGGGAATGTTTCTGTGGGTGATGCTCATAGCTGAAATGGTCTTGGAGTAGTTATTTTGAGATGAAATCTTGGCTCATGTTCATTGAGCTGAACTGCTGAGAGCAGCCTGTGATGTGGAAGAAAAAGGGATGGGGAGAAAGGAAGCAGGTGGTGAGAGGATGTGTGTGCCAGAGAAGTGAAGAACCACTCATGTTATCTCTTCCAAGCCCCCTGTTTTTCCTCCCTCTAGAGATGGCCATTATTTCAAGTGGGTCCTGAGGTTTTGAAAAAAAAGGTTTGGTATGTGTGTGAGCAGCAAGTATTCAGAAAACTGCTGTGCTGTCTGTAAACCTAACATGGAAGTTTATAATGGAGATGTGTGGTGATGTCTTCACTTGAATTTGGCTGTGAAGCTTTGAGGGGCTGGACTGGGGCATAGGAAAATACTTGTTGCCAGCCCAAATGGTCTGGTTCAAAAGTAAATAAATACTTGCAAAAGATTGTCTCTGTCTTGCTTAGTACTGTTCCTGAGTGTTTCTCTCAACTTTGGATGTTCTTGTAGAAATAACTCCTTCTTAGCCTAAAAAGCAGTACTTAAGATATTTAGACAGAAGTGGTGCTGCCTCTCCAGAAAGGAATATTTGTATAAATATTCAAAGTGTCCAGTTAATCTGGCACGATTGTGACCAAGACACGATACTCTGCCTGGGTGCATTTACACTGTAATTCTGAATGGTTTGTGCTGTGAGTCTCTGATGGCTTCAGTGCTGCCTTTTTGTTATAAATACAGCGTCTTCTGGGCTGTTGTTTAAAGACTCTTTTGGAAGCCTGATTTAATAGTGGAGCTGAGTGAATAATTCAAAACCTTTTTATCAAGTACTTGTTTAAATTCTTAAATGAGCTCACCATAACCTTTTTATGTACCCCTCCTGCATGTGTCATACAAATATTAGAATAATTGAGTTTTACTAGTGCGAATGTTTCTGTGAAGCAAATTTTTAGAGCTTGATGTATGACTGTTTATGGAAAGGGGAATGTTAAAATCTCACACACCAGTGTCTATGCCAGAAACTTGTGCTGGCTTACTTAGGAAGAGGATGGGGGGTGGGACCCTGGGCTTTGTTGGAGCAATCCTAACTGAGCTGGTTTGTCAGACTGACTTGTTTGCAGTTTAAAAACTGAACACATGCATTTAAAGGAATTCCAGATATATCTCTCTTACAGGCCATTCTACAAACAGTAGCAGTACTTAGTTTAAAATATTTGCTTTTTTTGAGATAAGTACTATTTCTGACTCTCTTTTCTTTTCTTCCCCATTTATATGAGACGAAGCAGCACATTCAAAATGCATCTGCTTAGCATCACTGAGTAGCTTAACAAAGGGATGCAGATGAGAGAAAATCCATAGTTAACCTTCCAGGTTTCATCATCCCTTGGCTTGAAGTCCAGTCCAGGCTGGAGGAGAGCCTCACAGATTGGTAATTTGAGTAGATTTAACATGCCTACTCACATGTATTAATGTTTGCAGCCTTGCTGGTGAAAGCTCATTAGTGTTAAGTCACTTCTAAGTACTGATGGTCTTTAAAAGGCAAATGAAAGCCTTGCAACCAGGATGTGTGCAGAATTGACATCCATTTGTCTTCTGCCTCTGAAGAAAAATTGAAGACTTAAAAATCGAAAGCCAGCTCAAGAAACAGGAGTTGAGGATCAGGCAGGGAACTGGGAGATGCAGTTTTCTCAGTGCAGAATTGTTGCTTAATTGGTTACACGAATTTAGTCAAGGCTGTTCTTGTTTGCAGACAAACCTCCTCCTGTGCATGCTCTGGCAGTCCTCTAACCTTCCTGGCACTGCTAAGCTTTTGCTGCTGCTTGCCTCGAAGATGAGATGGAAAATCCTTACTCTTGCAGTGCGTCATGAGTTTGCAAAGCCTGATTTGCATGTGCAGGATTGGCTCTCTGAATTTTGGATTTCTTTGCAGATTTTCCTCTCTGAACTCCGCTGCAGCCACTTTTAACAGTCTAAGTGTTGTTATTGCAAAGCTGCCCAGGAACATGCTGAACTCCAGCACTGATAATGCCACACACCCCTTCCAGTGTATGCAGAAATCTGGAATTGCAGGCTTGTGTGGCAAAGAAGTGCCCGTTGAAATCTTCCATTGCCTTCAGTCACAGCTGTTGCAAATGTAACTCCTGACAGTGCAGATGCTAGAAACTGGGCATCTGTATATCTGTACTAAGGGCTATGAGAAACATAATGTGGTCGTTAGAAATAGGAACTTCTAGGTTTTGGGGTTACTAAAAAAACCAAAGTGACCTCGAAACCCTGGCATCATGACAACCAACCTTGAATTTGCAGAAGGCGGGCAATGAAATGTAAGAACCAAGTAAACCTGTTCTTTTTTTGGCTTTTCTGAAATTGTCATATGTGTAAAGTCATATTTTCACTGTACCAAATGAGTTGTAGCCAGCTCTATTCCAGTGGGCATGGGCCATTATGGTGTTGTTGTAGTCTGTCAGTTTGAGTGGGAAGAGTGTTCAGGCTTGGTCTCACTCCCTTGCATCACCTGCAGTTGGGTCTTTATCAGGCTGAAAAGACTTGAGCAAGGAACATCTCATTTGTGCCTCTTCATTTCCTTGTGATGCAGTGAGTATCAGCTCTGACTTGCCACTGTGGATTCCTTGGAACTGAAAACAAACGGGAAATTTTGTGTGGACGTCTGCTTGTTTTTAATTAAATATTGGTGTAACAAGAGTTGTTTTGTGACAAGAAAGACCCAACAATCTTACCAAACATGCAGAACAAGCAGGCTATGTCTTGTCATCCCATTACGACATTCTCACTGTAGGAAACACCCTTTGTGCTTTGATAAATTTGTCCTTATTCATAGTGTGAAACTGCAAATTAACATGTAAAATTGCTTTTGTGCATTGTAGATCTATAACAGTTCGTTGTCCATTCAGATTTGTGTTGCAAAGTCTCTGTGAAGATAGGGGAGCAATATTACCTTGTTTATTATGGAGGGAATCTGAGACTTGGCAGCTTTTTCTGAGGTACCCATTAAATCTGAGCGTTTGCAGAGTTTGCTGTAGTTTGTGATTGAAGTTGGTGGTTGCAACAGATTCCACTGCAGCACAAAGTGAGGAGAGTAGGTGCCAGCTGAGCTTTGCCTGGAGTGATGTGTCTGAAGAGATGCAGGCTGGGGTGAGAATAGAAAGAGGCTGTTGTCTCCTCATTCCCTGATTCTTTGATCACTGAGAAGAAATTATGTGACCACTGAGCAAACTGATCTGTACAGTTTGTGCTCAAGTTCTGTATAGTATATGTAAAATAACCTCAAGGAGGAGCTGGATCAAAATAAGCTCTGGATTTTGCTGTAGCTCGTTGCTTTTTGGTTGCACATGGGTATTCTGCAAAGCAAGAGTTAATTAGTCAGCCTTGTCCTCATTTACATAAGTGCCATTGATACTTCACCCTCCCTGTGGTGACCTGTGAACCATCTTTGTTGGGTCTTCATGCCATTCTAGCTTTGGTTATTCCCTCTTTCTGCCCAGCAGATATTTATACTCCATCCTTGTCTAATTCAAACTGGTACCTTTAAGTTTTCCCATTCCCATAACAGTGTGTTAAGAAATAAATTATTTTTGCTGGTATTTATCTCATTTAGCATTGTCAGAGGGGAAAACAGTTAAAGACTTGATGTGTATTTGGACTGGATGGAATAATGATGAGGTATAGCCGAGTTACTTTCTTTCTCTTAAAGCTGCTTGTGATTTTCTGCTGTGGATATTTTGATTCTTGTTTATTTTGCTCCTTCATTTGGAGAAGAATAGTCTGAGAGAGGGGAAGGAAGAGGCAGGGTTTACCCCTGTAACCATCATTGTTAGCCCTAACTTCTGGTAGAGTTTTGCTGCTTTGGCTCGACTTTTTTAAACTTGAGAAATGTGTTTTTGTTTGCGTTTCCATCTTGTTGCACTTAAAAACTGTTCTAACTATACCAGAATGTTTGAACATTAATGGGGGAATATTTTTCAGAGCCTTGATAGAGTTTCCAGGCAGCTTTTCATCCGCCAAATACTGTTCTGGGCTCTCACTGGTGAGATTTTCCTTGGTTTGCTCTGAGAATCTGCAAAGCAACTGTTCAAAATTGCTGACACATGTTAAGTAATGTGGAAATTACCATCTTACCCCATTGAAGTCTGAGAGTGCTCATGTCGACAAGAAGAACAAGATCTGACCCTGAAAATGATATGTGAACAGTCTCAATCTGGAGACCATTTCTAGTGTTTTCCCTCTGACTCTGGCTAGTTTATCCTTTTGGTCTTAGGTATTTTCTAAAAGATTATATACTCAGTCTCTTAAAATATACCACAATCTGCCTTGTCCATGTATTTTTGAATGATTCAATTGAATTATTCAATTGTATTTGGTGATGCCAACTTGTGAGCAAAATCTCAATTCTGTAATTGAGTATCAGGAGAGTTGATGCTGCTTCTAACAATCATGGCAGTGGTATAATGCTTATTTAATAAGAAATCCATCATCTTCCACCTCCCTCCTCCAAACTTCTAGTTTTCAGCTTTGGAGCAGCTGTAATCAGCCTGTACAACTTCCCTTCCTCCTCTCATGAATAAATCCAACTACCTTATCTTCTCTATCGGAAAGTCTTCCCTGGCTTTAGCAGCCTCTGGAGGAGGGTATAAAAGGGGCTTTCACTGGCTAACAGGAAGCGAAATGAATGGAGGAACTTTTGATAATGCCCTGTCTGTCTGAGCAGGGGATCAGCCCGACTAAATTGCAGCAGATTAGTGAATGATAGTGCTTCAGCCGGGGCCAGAATTATAAGTTTTTAATCTTGGAACAAGCAATGATTTCTTCCTCCTAAACAGTGGTCAACTCCCTCTTTGATTTGGAGGCTTGCAGTCATCCATATTCAGTTAGTTTGGGTGTGTGGTTTCTTTTATTTTTATTTTTTTTCCAGTCTGCATTCATGAGTCTCAACAAGTTTTGAGGAGTTTTTTTGGTAGCAGTGATTTTGGTATGACCTTTATGGCCACATGCCATTTTTGCCAGTAACTTGTACTTTGCTTTGGATTTTTAGGACTATAATGAAGTCTTGTTTTTCCCAGCTTTCTTAATATTGATACATTTCTTGCTGCCTCAGTCTGTTGCAATTAGCCCTGGGGTGGTTTGGGTATTTTTTTATAAGCAGCATTTTTGTTTCTGGCCACCTTCAGCCTTACTCTTTGTGTACATAAGTGACTCCTCCTTGATTCCCACCCCACAACTTGGTTCAAACTTTCTGGTAATCTAGCTCAGTGGGAGGGAGAGATGACTGAAAATCTAAATGGAGCAGCTTAGCTAATTGCCTTAGGCCTGACTCGTCTGCTGGATAACACTAGTTTTATTGCAGTCCAACGTGATTGACATTTGGGGAATTGCACTGGTATAATGCTGGCAGCAGCAGTGAAAAATCTGCCCTATTGTTTCTGTTAGGTTTGCTGTCTGGGGAGGACCTTTTTGTTACAAATAATTATCTGAAAGGCAACTAATGGAGTGAATTTACTTTTTCATTAAATCACTGACTTTTCCCATTTCCAAGAAAAAAGTGAAATAATACCCTATGTACTAAAACTTTGCCTTGTTCTGTGTTTTTTTCAGGCTTTTTTTCTTGGATTTTATTACTGGAAAACTCTCTAATGACAACTTTGCTTAGGTAAGTGAAGCAAGATTTTTTCCTGTGGTTTTTTTTTAGAATCACTTCCCCTATGCTAACTTCTTTTGCATGTTGGGTTGTAATGTTGTGCTGCCAGCCAGCTGTGCTGCGTGTGCTGTGGTTAAAGGCTAGAAAGACATTGTAAACAAAAGTGGGGATAATGCCTCTAGTATGACATAAGGACCTCATTTATTCATTTAATCAGATGTAGTGGACACAGTGCAGAATAATGAAATACAGGCTATATCTGCATATTACTGCACAATCTCATCAATTTATAATATTTTTTAAAGAGATGCTCTGCATTTTTTTTCCACTGGAAAATAAACTTGTTGCTATCACTTAATGTCATTTTGTTATGAAATGAAACCTTCATGCTTCCAGATTGTTAGATGCAGTTGCTTTTCCTCCATCCCTTTCTCTTCCCTGTTTCCCTCAGGCAGGAGCTTCTGACATGGAGAAATCATAAAAAGCTTGAGAGTTTTAGGGGTTTTTTTAGCCCAAAGATGGGAGAACACAATCATGAACAAATTTAACACCCCCCTTTGGTCTTCTGAACCCTATCTACACCTCTGAAATGCTGAATTCCACAAAATGGGTGATTGACAGAATTTCTGAGTGTTGACTACAAGCACCTGGTCTTGTCTACTTCTAAATATCTTTGAGGCATTCTGGACACAAATCCAGTGCCATGGATGATGGGTGGAAGAACTAAGTGTGCTGCTGTACCAAAATGTACCCTGTTTTCCTTTGTGGTGGAGAGAAGATTCAACTGACCTCTGATGCAAGACAAGAAGTTAATTCCTAGACATGCAGCTAATTTGATGTGTTAGTTGGAGTTGCTTGTTGGTCTTGGATGAGGCGAAAAGCAACTGCAGTATTCACATGGGAATACAGGACCCTAACATCTCTCCTGACAAAAGTGCTGCTACTCTTTGTAAAGTGTCTGTGAAAGGGTTTTCTTTTTTCTGTCTCTGCTTTCTGCAGTGCCCACCTTCTCTTCCCTTTTGATCTCCTTCCAGTGAATGGTCAGCATGGAATCTTCTCTCCTTGAGATGAGGGACCTTGGTGTAATCAAATTGATTGTCTTAAACCAGATGTCTTCTCCAATCTGCTTTTCCCTAGTATTTGTCCCTCTTCAGGGAGGACTTCAGGAGAGTGAAGACAGACAACTGCAGAGATGCTTTTGAGTTCCCTTTAGTTTTCCTTTTGGGTAGCTCACCTAACTTTATTTATCTGCCATTCTTTTGCTGAGGTGCTGAACTCAGGGTATTTTGTGTGGCACGGCTTTTGTCTTTTCCAGAAACACACAGGAATGGGCTGGTGGCCTCCAAACTGTGGGTGAACCAGCAAGGGTGGAAAAGTCCTTAGCACAACTCTCTGAGAGCATGTCTGAGATAGATGGTTGCTTGGGATCCAGCACTGCATTGCTCCTGAGACACACTTGCCTTGGCATTGTGGTTGAGGTTCCCCCATGTCTCCCTCAACTGCTTGAGCAGTGACTGATTTGCAGCCTGAGGCTGTATTTATTGATGCCACTGCCTGTCCAGAGGGTGGAGCGGACTCTGCAAATGAGGGAAGTATTTAGGCATCAGTTTTAAATCCTTTTAACTTTTTATGTTAGACACATCTATGAATATATGCAGACTGAGCTAATAAATAACCAGGGAATGGTAGTTTAGAGAAAAGGACATAATTAATTCTGCCATGTACTCTGTTTTAAAGTCGAGTCCAGAGCAGTAATGTGTTAGGCTGAGAAGGTAAACACTGTCATTATTCAGCAGCAAAACATGTACAAGGCTGACACTGTTTTCCTCCTTTTGATATAATAGTTTTTTTGCAGTGGTTTGACTATCTTCGGTGGTCTTTGTTTGGTGTGGTAGAAGCCTGATGAAGCCCTACCCTTTCTGAAGGGTCACTGCTCCTTTATTTGAATTGAATTTTGTATTAATGCTGCTTTGCTGACACAGAACGTGTGCTGTTCCAGAAGGCTCTTATTGTTTGCTGCGGTTGGGGTGCTTGGCTGGAATTCCTGCAATATAGCTTGGAGGGAGGTATTTCTGTTTCATCAGGTGATCCCTTTTCAACTCCCCACACTGCAGTGTTAACCCAGGTCACTTAAAAAAACCCCATTTTGTGGAGATGCTATTAAACAGCAAACATGAATTGCTTTTAACTTGTATATCTTTTTTTTTCTTAACTACACCAGAGTGCAGAAAAAAGGTTTGACTACAGCAAATGCAACTTTACATGGTCCTTCAAGGTTAACATGTTTGCAGCTTTTTTAGTGGGGTGAGGGATTTGGGGGAGTCCTTGCTTTGCATCTTAAAGCATCTAAAGCTGCTGTGAGAATGATGCTAAAAGGAATAGTTGTCATGGTGTAAAGTTACATAAAGCAAGGTAGTTAACTTTTCAGCTTGTATGAAAACTAATAATAGGAAAGAAAGCTAAAGTGATTGTAGTTTGAAGTCCCCCCCTTGCTATTACTCCTAACACAGCCTCTCTCCTCTCCTTCATACTTCTCATTTTAGCAAATTTCTTCATGTATAGTTACACAGAAAAACAATCAAAGACTTCATACACCTATTTCTATCTTGACTGTGCTCCACACAACTCACCCTGGATATCAGATCACTTGAGTTTGCGTAAGTGAAGATAGGTGTATCCAAAGTGGGTTGGTGTTGTGCAACCCCTCAGTGCCTCTTCCTGTCGAGTTTTCTTACAAGTTTTGCAGCTCTGGCTCTTCCAGCAGAAGTCTTGGGCAAAAAACACTCATGGAGACATCAGTGGAATAGCTGATGCAGCTCAGCAGCCACCTCCTAAAATAAGTGATGGAAGGATGCCTGTTTCTCTTAGCAGTATTTTCTTTGGAAGATGAGCATCTCCTCAGCGTGTCCTTGGCTCTCTGTGTCTCCCTAGCAAACTATAGCACTGAATACTTCTTCTTCCACTGTTCACAGCTCAATTTCAAAGTATTTCTGTGGTCCTTCAGGGTCTGCTCCGTCTGATTGCAGATAGCTTGCAAAACTCCCAGGAATTTGGAGAGGAAGGGAATCTTTCCTTTGTATGGATCCAAAAGAAGTTGTGTGTTGTCAGCTTGCACAAGGTCTTTCTTCAAAGTATGAAAAGTTCTTTTTAGGAGGAGGGAACTGTTAGAAAATTACTAGTCCTTGGTGGGTGGCATGAGCAGCACTGACTGGAGGGGCAATTGTTCTGTGGTTCATGTGCTGTTTATTTTGCAGCCAGTGATCTTTTTATATTGCTGAAGCAGATGGAGAGATTCCCAGTTCCACAAGCATGACCCTGGGGGAGATTCGCTGGTTTTAGGTTTCACCACTTGGATGATGAGGTTAGCCTGAGACAGAGATGCATCCCTGTGTATGGAGATGGTCTTGGCCCAGATTTTGTCTGGTGATGTAAAGCCTGAGAAAGGACCAAGAGGTCAGCTTCAGCTTTTTAAGGAATGTGATGTATGGTCATTCTGTGGTATGTGTGGACTGCTGCTTTTATATTTCAAAAAGGGTAAAAAATTTACTCGCAAGCTTATGTGTTTTTTTTAAAATGCTCTAATTAGAGCTACAATTAGCTCTAAAGTAGAACCTACTTTAGACCTCCATAAATATTTATATCTGTGATACTGAAACACTAATGCTAAAGAATCCCGAGGGATTTTCACATAGCTACAAAGCAAAGAACATTTCTCCCATTCTCTGCCTCTTAGCACCTTTTTTCCATTTCACCTACTTCCCTTCTGAGCTAAGCAACATCCTCAATCTTCACTCACTGGCACTTTGTATTTTTGCACCTATGGCAATGTTAAATAATTACTCAGCATTTCTAATACTTGTTACAGAACTGAGCTCCTGCTTGTGTTAGTTAAAGGTCTGACATTTTGGACAGTTTCTAGAAAACTGAAGCTCTAAAACAAGCTAAAATGAATAGAATCTTGTTTCCTCTTTGCTCACATGGGCACTTATTCACTTCCCCATCTGCTTTGACTTTGAAGACTGCTGAGGTTCTTCCTCTGTCTGACCCACTTGGCATAAGCTAGAGAGGATTGTCTTTCTTCAATAGCCAAGTTTATAGGGTTTCAGCTTGTTCGTAAATAATCATTAGAGTTTTGAGTGCTGCCTTTCTCCTTTCTCCTTCAAAACTGAATCACTGTTGCTTGTGTACAAATTGGAGAAATGTTTTTTCAGTCTGTAGATAGAGAGGAGAGTCTGTGAAGTCACTAAGCACAAGAAAATGTAAAGTGTGCTGAGGAGATTTCAGTAAGGATCTGTGAATTTATCGAATCCATTTTCAGTTTGTGATCTCAGCACAAAACAGCATCAGCTGTAGAGGAGGACTTTGCTCTTCTAGTCCTTGTACAAACACAGTTCCAGAGAACAACATACAGGACGTGGATATGCAGAGGCATCTTTATAGGAACATGTAAATTTTTAGTGTACTTGAGTGAAGGACAAGGTGTTACTCTGCCTTTGCTTTCACACTGAAGTACCTGCACCACTAATTGGTTTGCATGTGGGAATTGTTATTTTAAGGTAGCATTAAAACTCTGAGCTTTATTGAGGTTCTGCAAACCAGGCTCTCTGGATTGGAACTTTCAGGCCTTGTGATCTGCATGTGGTCCTTCTGGCCTCTTGGTAGCAGGAGATAGCAACCCTCTGTGGAAAGATAGGCTGTAATTTTGTCCTGCTTTGAGCATGTGGGATTCCAAGTTATTTCCTCTGAGATGTACTACTGGTATAAACAAACTGTTTTGTTTAGTATAAGCTCTTTATCCTGATAGGATTTGAGACATATTATAAAGCAATCACTATAAATTTAAAATAATATTTGGCATTATTTAAATAAACATAAATCAAGATAGTGTACAAACAACACAAGTTCCCAGCCCAGGGACCTGAAAGACAGAGCTACTTGGACATAGGCTGTGTACTTTTTGACCATTTTCCTGTTAAACTTAAAGCACTGTGCACCTAATTAATACTTTTTAAATCTATGTCAGTGATAAAACGGATAAATATTGCAGTGGGCACAGATTTTAGTGCTAAAATTACAGAACAGACATAAAAGCATGCAGGATGAGTAGATGTTAAAGATGACGGATATTTTTCTGATATTTCTGTGCAGCATCTTTGCCACCCTGGTTGGTTTGATACAGAGGACTCCAAATTGAAGCCTTTAAGCTGGAAAGGGTAAATTGCTGGGTGGCTTGTTGTGAAAGGTCTTGTAGACTGTGGGAGTGGATGAGTTATTTCAAAAACATAATGCTGGAAAGAAATTTCCATGCCAGGCTGTTAAATTTCATTGCTGTGTTAATTAGAAAGGAGGAAGCCCCTTATTTTATGAAGTTTTCCAACTCAGTCGAAGCTCTATCACATTAGATGTGACAACTAAATGATCAACTACTTGTCTGGATGCCAGGAGCCTTGTACTTCCAAATTAATTGTATTTTTATGAGGCAGTGTTAACTTTTTGATAAATAAAGCTTAGGCCTTGGAAAAAGCAGATGCTGATGAAAATAGGAAGGGATGGGGAGGAGAATATAATGTTCTTGGTAATGAGGTGACCTCTGGTGCTCTAATTTCAGTTACCAAATAGTTTGGGTTTTTTTGTATATAAAATGTATAATTTTGCCTTTGAGGAAATTCATTTTAGAGGGTGGAGGAGTTCATAGTCATGAGTTCAGCTGGTAATCCAAGAGGGAATTCAGTATCTTCATAGATGGAAGGTGTATGAGTTTTTTTTAGTTCATCAAGCTTTTCAAAAATGTACAGATTTGCAGATGTGTGAGGGACTGGGGGGAAGCCCTTGCCTCTAAGTGGTGGTAAAATTTAAAACTCTTACGGGTATGGCTCTGATCAGCACTCATTTCAATGTTCCCATAAAAAGCTTATGACTTGGCAGCGTTTCAGGGACCAAAAAGAAAAAAGCTCTGTATACAACATGTTTTATTAATGTTGAAGGAGTAATATTGCTGTGTTTCAGTGTCTGCCACTGCATAGAATAAGTTCTTTTTGGCTCTTGTACATTTTGGCTTTTCCCCTGAATAAAACAAGGTGTGACTTCACATCTGCTTTTTCCTAGTAGCCTTGTATTAATCAGGAGTATACACATTTCCAAGTTTTGGCTAGGTTTCATCCTTTTTCCTTCTTATTTCTCCTGTGTTGCAGAGTAAATTCACGGTTCTTGACCCTCAACTGATACTGTAAGGTATATTTGCATAAACTTTGATGTTAAGCATCACATCCCACTTACTTGTGATGACTTTTTGCCCCCTTTTAAGCTGTATGTAAAGGTGAATTTGAAATTAGGCAGCTGAGAAAGAAATCGTCTGTTAAAACTTGGCAAATGTGGTTGAACTAATAAAAGCAAATATAAAAAAAAAAAATACTTTTAAGGGAAACCAGTACTGTAAAACATGAGCTTCAAGATGAAATTGCTGAAGATAATCCATGCAGCCAAAGTGCAAGAGGAGGCAGATAACACAAGTCAAGCACAAAATCACAATTTACAGCCACATACCGGTGTTACTTTGGTAAGATTACCTCTGCGTGGGGCTTGGCCGGCGATCAAGGAATGGCTTAGGGAGCTGGCTGCAGTGGGATCGGATGGCTGGCGGTGTGCAAGGCATCGGGGCACGCTCTGAAACAGGAGTCTGCCCTCAAATCCTCAACACCAGCCTCTTTCAGAGAGTGCTGCACTGCCTGGCTGTGGGACACAGCCTGGGATCTGCACAGCCGGAGAGGTTGGGGGTATGTGACTGCTGAAAAGTAGCTTTTATTCTCAAAGTTTTCTGCGGGTTTTGGCTGGAGTAGAGTTAAGGTTTTGCATGGTAGCTAATATGGGGCTGTGTTTTTGATTTGCTCTGGAAACTGTTGATAACAGGGAGGTTTTTGGTCCTGCTGAGCAGAGCTGACACACAGCCAAGGCCTTTTCTGCTTCTTGCCCACCCCACCAGTGAGCAGGATTGGGGCACAAGGAGTTAGGAGGGGACACAGCTGGGACAGCTGACCTCAGATGGTCTGAGGGATGTCACAGACCATATGGAGTCATGGTGAGCATACAGAGCTGGGGGAAGCAGGAGGGAGGAGGATGTTCAGAGAAATGGTGTTTGTCTTCCCACATCATCATCATGTAATGAAGCTCTGCTTTCCTGGAGGTGGCTGAATACCTGCCTGACCTTGGGAAGCGGGGAGTGAATTCCTTGCATTGCTTTGCTTGAGTGTGCAGCTTGTGCTTTACCTATTAACCTGTTTTTAAACTCAGTCCATGAGTTTTCTCACTTCTACCCTTCCAATTCTCTCCCCTATCACACTGGACTGGAGTGAGTGAGTGTGTGTGTGAGTCTGAATTGCAGCCTGGGGTTAAACCATACATTGACAAAGCCATCAAAATTGACATAGCTATATCTCAGTTTTACACTTCTGTTTTCTGAGTACTATTTCTCAATTAACAATTATGAAGCACTTGGAACACTTTAAAAGTGCTGTAGGATTGTAAAATACTGCATTTGCGTGTGCACGCTCTTAAACGTGGAGATTTCCAGCTCCTGCTGCGCGAGCACTTGGCTGAGTCACACAGGCTCTTCCTGACCCAGTTCTCTCCTTGTTTGCTCACTCCTCCCATTTGACCCAAGGCATCAATCCTTTCCTTGTCCACCTTCCTGTCACAGACTGTGGGGCTGTCCCTCGAGAAGCAAGCAGTTCTGCTCCAGGAGTGTTCAAGGTCAGGGTGAAGGGGGCTTGGAGCAAGCAGAATTAGTGACAGATGTCCCTGCCCATGGTTGGGAGGTTGGGCTAGGTGGTCTTTGAAGGTCCCTTCCAACCCAACCCATTCTATGATCTCCACAGAAAGCTCCTTTGAAGGTTATCATCACCCCATGACCTGTTCCAGGAATGCTCTTCCCCACACCCATGAGGTTGGGCTTTGGTTCCTGGCAGCAAACAAAATCTTTCTTCCTCTGTTTCCTTCCTTGTCTCATTCTCAGGCCCTGCACAGAGGTCTAGCAGTTGTCCTTTAGGGAAGCCATTTGGACTTTGATTTGCTTCCCCAGAGAGGAGTTGGGTGAGCCTTAGCTGCTGTTCTCCCCACAGTGGTCATGGAGATCCCTGGAACTGAAGAAGAGTTCAAGGGCAGCAGCTGGACATGGACTGAGGTTGCAGATGGATGTGTGTGTAGGTGAAGGTTGCAAGACAAAAGTGTTTAGGTGCTCCCTGTGACAGGGACACGGTGAGGAGGTGCTTTTCCAGGAGAGTTTGGGGGAAGGTTCATTTGGAGTTGATGTGGCTGTTGTGGCCAGGGGCAGTGCTTCTTCTGTAGAATAATCCTGTGATGGCAACTGCTGCCTTTGTGAGGCACTTGTGTTGCCTCTATCTGACCTGTAAACATTTTGAAACTTTTCTTTGATACTCATCAGTACTAGAAAGCTGCAACCCACCCATGTGAGCATGATTTGATTAGTTCTTTGAAGAAATTCCCACTTCCCAGATCAGAGTAGGCTGGGTTTTTCAAGAGGCTTGGTATGTTACCAGCAGATGAAAACAGAGCACTGGGGTGTCTGACAAGAGATGCAGAAATACCAACTGCTTCACCAATTGATGAAATCTCTTTGTAACCAAGCTGAAGCTCCCTGGGACTTGCTGGTGTTACCTGCAGTGCTGGCACCAGCACTAATGGCCAGAATCCTCTGAAAAAGGGAAAGCTCATGTAACTTGGTCTGCTGAGCCAAGGCTTTCATTCAGGCGTGGATAAAGCAAGGAATTTGATCAAGCTCCTACCGTCGGTCACACTTTGAGCTAAGTGAAAAGGAGTAGAGCTGAGTTGTGGAACAGAGGGTTTTTCTTGTGAAGTCTGAAGTGTTTGGCAGATCCCTGAAAAATGTGTGAGTAGTCCCCATCAATTGCCACGTATTCAGGTTCAGCTCCTTGCCATTAGCCTTGTGCAATGATCTCGCTGCATGGATGGTATGGGAAAATTTAGTTTTTCTTTTTGTCTTGTCCTGGCAGCCAGTTCCCTCAGCATCTCTTAATCTTGGATATTTGTGGCTTGAAATAAGGTGTGGGTTGAGTTGCACTGAATTCTAAATTAGGAATAAACTCAATCTAGCAAAGGATGAAAAATTCTGTTATGCTGGAACCCTTCTTGGGGGTTCTGTTGGTTTTCTTAAAATAAAATGAAGGGAAGGAAGAATACATGGTTAAGTGGTTTCAGTCGCTATTAATGTTTGCCTACTGCAGCAATAACTTGTATTTCACATCTTTTCCCAGGGGTGGGAGAGGAAGAAAGGGAAGTTGGTTGTACAGTTTTAGTTAGACTTAGTTAGCACTTGTTCAACTGGTGTATGTGTTAAAAAGCTAAATGTTGCTTTTATTTATGCCTAGTTGTGTCCAACATTTCTGGGAGTCCTGGAGTTGCAGTCTCTTGGAAGATCTAGATTCGAATTGCTGTTGTCTTTGTGGTGTTCGATGTGCAGCAGGACCTGGAAAGTTGGTATTTTTTGCAAATTTCAAGTATTCCTTGGTCCTGGCATTGCTGCGAGGTGTCATGAATGTTGTCAGCAATAAAATTTTTTTCTGGATGCCTTTTGTACTTGTTGCTGTGCTCCTTTGCAGACAGTCATTACCACCATTTTCTTCTTTACTTAATTTTTTCCGTAATTTTCTTTAGCAAGGAATGACATTCTGCAAACACATCAACCCCGGAGTAATTGAAAAGCTTCAGAGCTGAGCCTGCCGTGAGTGGAGTTTTAGATGGGGACACATTTTAACGAGGAGGTCATCACACGATCTGTGCTGTGCTCTGCTCCACGAGCTGTGTGTCTGCCATTCACCTTGGCTGGCTGCAGCTGAACCTTGGCTCTTTGTGCCTGTTTAAGAAGTTAATCTTTCTGAAAGGCTGAAAGCTGCTTGGCGTGGTGTGGTTGCCTCAGCTACAGGAACGTAAACCAGTAACACTGGGGAAAACAGAGGGATAAACATTTGCTGCTCTTTATTTGCGTGAGGAATTACAAGAACCTGGGATACATTTAGGGACTTGGAACAATTTTTGTTTGAATGCTGGCTCTTGTCATGACCTCTGCACATTTGCATAATGAAACAAAGTACTCAAGCCTTGCAATGCAATAAGGAAAATCTGTTAGGATTGTAGTCTCTTTACATCAGCTGACCTTGGTCTGACTAACAAACCAATTTGGCTTAATCCTTGTTTTTTAATTAAACATCAGATACTTGAAGGCATAAGTTACTGGCAATTAATCAAAGCATCTAGGAAGTCTGGCCATTGGTCTGTACTGCATAGGTTGAAAATATATATTGGTATTTTAAATTAAATGCATAAAGATGAAAGAAAAAAGGATGAACATAAGAACCACAGAGCTTGCTTGTTGGTGTTCCTGTGAATTGATTGCATTTGTAATTTTTTCTAAACTTAGGTTCATATTGCACTGTGGAATAATTGAAGTGTCACTCACTTGGAGGCTCTGGACTGACATTTATCAAAGTGGCCTTTTAAGAAAAAGTTGATTTCTGATGTAACCTGTCCTCTCTGCAGTGAAATCACGAGGGTGTGGGCTCTGCATCTGCTGCTGCTTGCTGTCTGTCCCAGCTTCTCCCCAAGCCCTGGGGAAAGAGATGAACAAGAGGTTTGTCATCTCAGGGTTGGAGAGTGTGTTGGGAGGATGCTGGTGTCATTCTGTGACTTTTCTGTTTTAATTTACAGTGTTGGAGCTATTTAAGCAACTTTTAAAATCAGATCCTATAGAGTAGATAAGGAAGATGTGTGCAAATATGACCCTTGTGCATTGTCCCCTTTTTTTGTGTGATGGGTGATGCCACGTGAGAAGTCCTCTTGCAGACATAAAGGTGGGGTGTAGGTTTTTTAGGCTCTAATAATGACACAGAATGATGTTTGCAGACTTTTCGGGATAATACTGGAAAAGTTGGTGTTCTTTCCTGACTGCTGTCAGCCTTTATGCTTCTGGGCTGCTGTGACTTTCTAAGATGTGTGGTCTCTATGTTACTAAGAACATGCAGCAAATAAACTTGTCCAGGCAAGACCATGACCTTGATGCACAATCATTACCTAGAGCCCTAGGCTTGAAAGAATTATTAGTGTTGGAGATGGTGGCAAGGAGTCATCTTCCAGGTTGGTCTCTATATTTAGTCCTTTAAAGGTTTTAGCTATGCTTTTGGACTGTAATTTTTTTAATTGCAAGGGATGTAAATCTTCTTGTTATAAGGGAATGCAAAAAAACCCACCCAAACTTCTTTCAATTCCTCGTTTTATGAGTATGTTCCTCACTTTTTAAAGAAAATTACAAAAGAAAAAAGTGCCTGACAGATGCTGAAGAGTGTACACCTTTTGAAGCTGTGTGGAGATGAATATTCAACTTACGAGCCAGGAGCAAGAGGTAGCAGGGATTATGTGAGAGCTTTGTGTGGGAGGAATTTCCTTCCCATGGTTTACATAGTGTAAAAGAGAAGACCCCTCTTCCCTTGATGGGAGTAGCCCCACTAAAGTCAGAGCTGCTATTCACATGGAGGAAGATTTGCAGATTGCAGTCTAATTTAGATGTATTTGTTTGTGTAAGGCTGGCCTGGTATTACAGATAATACACAATTTATTATGTCTGTGAAACTTTCAGATTTCCATCCAGTTTAAGAAGAATTTATTGGAATTTACTGCTCTGGAAAAATGAGCCTGTCATTTCCTGAAGAGTAGTAAAGAACATTGGCAAAGATTATAATGTCTTTCAAGATGTAGCAGTGTTTCTGTGTGGTGTTTGTGGGCAGCCTGGCACAGAGTCCCTGAAAGGGCAGTTTTAGGTACTGTGGTGTTATAATATCTAACCAACCTAAGCATGGCTGGTTGAGCATTGGTGGAATTTCCCAACTCTGTCCATAACTTGGAATGCACAGGAGTAGCAAAGCCTTGTAATGCAATAGAGGAGGGTGGTGGAGTTGGAATGAATTTGCTGGGAGTTGCCTTTTCATGGGGGAATCAGGAGTTTCTGCTCCCCAAAGAGACCTCGTATTGGACGTGTTAGACCCGAGGATCCAAGATCAGCCTTCATACCTTTCTGCAGCAGTACTTTTAGGAGATAAGTTGGAGAGGGGAAACCTCTTCATGTGAAGCAAAAGTGAGCCCTCACTGCAAACTGGACAGAATTGGGTCCTCAAACCGAGCAAAAGTTGCAAAACAAACTTTTTGAGGTACATTCCTTAAGCTCCCATGATTGTCTCTGTGTTGGGTTATACCCATATTTTTTTGCTGTGTTTGAGCAAACTCTGAATTCTTTGCATATGTTGATCACCTTTCTCAATACTACTACACATAAGCATTGTCTGAACACCAACAACTTGGGTGCTCATCCTTCCCATTTAAGCTGTGATGCATCTGGTGACATTTGTTTGAGAAACTTTCCTCTTCCTGCTCGTGTTCCACTCCTTGCCCTCTGAAGGTGCAGGGTTATATTTAGTGGTTTTTTCCTCCTGTCACTCCAGCTCAGAAAGGGCTGGAAAATTCTCTATCAAAAATCACTAAGAATTTTATGTCTGCCTTAGGGAATTTTCCTTCCAGTCTTTGCCTCTGCCTTGCATTGTCTTGTAACAACGTTTCCTTAGGAACAGGGTGTGCCTGAGACTCAAGGCTTGTTTTGGTGGTTAATCATCGTGGGTGCTGATGTGGAGTAAGTTTGTGGGGCCAACAGCAATGATCAAAGCTGGTTTTTATAAGGACTGATGCTGGGTGTGAGAGTTAGGGCACTGATGGGACCCAGTTTAGATGGGAAGAAACATAAGCTGCTGGCTTTTCAGCTTTCTATATGGAGGAGTACAGGACACAAAGGACTATTTTTCTAAGGTGTTTATATATTAATGCAGCAGCTGAACTGAGGAGGACCAGCATTTTTGGTAGGTGCATGAGCAGCATTTTGCAATTTTGCTTCTGTGCACCTTTAATGTTAATTTTTGTCATGTTCCATCCACCCAATACAAAACCTCTTCAGAGGATGGAAACTACAGTGGGCTTGTGCTGTTTATCTTGACTAAAGGGTAATTCTTCATGCCTCATTTTCCCATTCCATTGCTGTCCTCCAGCCTGCTTTTGTTGAGCTGGCTCCGAGCTGGGCTGCTGCTTGCAGGCAGAAGCCATGAAATAGTGTGGGAACAGCTTCTTACTGACAGAGTCTGTGAGCTGGTGATAAAGAGAAGTCCTGGGACATTCTTCTGCAGTCCACAGTCCACATTGCTCTCACGCTCCCTTCTGCCTTGTGTTTATCATACCCACTCCAAGCAGTCTGGGAAGGGGCTGCCTTTGGATTGCTTTCATTTGAAAAAAAAAAAAATGGTAGAAACGTTTGATCAATCATGAGAGGTGAGAGTAATGAGCATGGTAGTGTCATGCAGGTAATCAGAGAAATTTGACACATTTTAGACAAACTGTTGCATTGTAAACGTTATTCGCAGTGCAGCAGGCGGATGAGGGATGTTTTACTACAAGGCAGCAGTGGTGGAAGAGCTTAGCCTTATGCTTTGGGAATGAGGGGATTCTGAGCTTCTAGGGAGAAATTTTACAAAAAGAGCCAAACCCACCAAAACAGCAAAATCCCCCCATGACCCTAGACTTGTAGAAAAGCATAGCTCAGAGGCACATCTGGGCACATGTTATATGTGTGGCTCAGATGCTCTGTGGTCAGTGGAGTCTTTCCATTCTCTTTCTATGTAAGATGGCCTCAGGCAGATGCAGCCCAAGTTACCTGACTGAAAGGACTTCAAAATGACCTCTGCTTTTGTCATTTACATGCATCCGGACTATCCAGTAAAGACATGCTTACAATAAAAAGAAAACTGAATCTGCATTCTTCCCTTTTGCTTTTTTGTGGGCCTTTTGGTTCATGACTCACAGGCTCTTGTAGAGGCTTCTGAGCCAAAAATGCAGCTGCATTTTTCTGTCACATGCTGCCTTGCCAGATCCAGTAATAGCAACTATTGGGCAAGAGAGAAGAGAATAATACAACCTGCCTTACTGCAAGTGTTTGTGGAACTATACTCGTGGGAAGCTGAAGATGATTTTCATAGTGAGCAAACCTTTTCATGAACTTCCTCCATCTCCTCATCCCTATGCATGTGGTGCTTGTTAACACCTTGGATGCTTGTGGAAATAGCAGTGCTAATAAAGGACATCTCCATGGTTTATTGATGGAAGATCTGTTACCAGGAACTGAACTGTGAGATACTCCTGGAAGAGTAAGATCCAGTAGTAGGGGAGAGAGTTTGAATTTCAGCTGGGAAGTGTTGAGAAATTCTTTTGGCAAATATATTCAACTGAGAAAAGAAAAGCAAAACAGAGACCTGATGGATCCCTGAAGTGGACTTTATTCCCTGTGTTATGACTGTGCTTCCCAAGGAGTTCACCAGCATGTTTTGCACATTTTCAGTCCCCAGATTGGTGTTCTTGTCTGTTTTTCATCTTTCTAAGATTTTACTTTTACATTGTGCCATGAGAAAGACTTGTTCTGTTGAAAGACAATGTAAAGAAGAAATGGAGTAATATTGTGAATCCCTTTAAAATGCAGTGATGGGTTGGTAGTGTGGCCCTTCTTTAAAACCTTCTGGAGAAGCCTTGTGATACTCATCATTTGCATCTGATCAGAAGACAGCCTACAGGCTTTGAGCCATGTGCATTTTTTCCCAATTAAGCAGTTGTGTCCTATGTTGGATCCTTCCCATAGAGTATGGAAAATAAAAGATGCTTTTAGTCTTTCCCAAATTTTTAGCAGCCCTTGATATTTAGCCCATGTTTTGCCTTTTATGTAATGTATATGCTTTCTTAATGCACAAATTTTGAAGTACTTTTCTTTACAAGCTTATGAAACTTCTTTAATCCATTACTGACGTGCTGCAAACCCAGACTATGACTGTAAACAGCACATGCTATTGGTGAAGAAAAATTGCCATCTTGGAGGCCTTTATTTTAAAGATTGCTTTTTGTTCTACTTAGGAAAGACATCAGCTTGCCAGAGTTTCAGTGCTGCTTATTTTTCCCCGCTGCAGCTTGTGATCCTTCTTCTTGGGAATACAAATACCATTCGCGTTTTATTTGGTTTGTCCTGGTGCTGCTACCCCTTGTGTTGGAGATGTTGGCCAGAGAGGATTCCCATCACATCAGGAAGGGGCACATCTGGATCTCCAGCCAAGCTGTGCTGTAGCACTTATTTCCAGCAAGGCTCCTGAAGTAAGAAACCAGATGTGCTTGTATTGGGATTTTGGGTGATAAACAAGACATGGATAGGAGGCAATGGCACCTATGTTTAGACCATGGTGTTTTCTTTGTCCTGTGGCTCTTGGCACTGGGAGAGAGGAAGAGTCTGGGAACAGTAGCTGAACAAAACAAGGTGAATGAAGGGCAGATCGAGAAGCTTAACTTGCAATTTCCTTGTCTTTGTTGGTTTAAGTCTGACCCTCCACATTGTTTAATGTTTTGTATTTAATTTCCTCAGTTGCTTAAGGAATGGTTGAGGCTGGCAGAGATGCTTCAAAACTGTGATCAGGTGGGGTATGCAAGATTTGAATAAAGAACTTGGGTTTTCCTTCCAGTGGCAACTCATGTTTTATTTTAAAATAGGTCAAAGAAAATTACTTGCTGGTTCCAGGGTTGCAAAGAAACCTTTTAGTCCAGGTTGGCTCACAATTTCTTTCTGTATCCCTGATGATGAGAAAAACAAAGTCCAACCTCACATGTTCGTGCACAGCAGTAGCTAAACTAAATCAGTGTGTTAGTGATCAGAGTCTTGCTTGCAGCAGAATAGGATTTGATTTTTCGCTGCATTTCTGTGTTGAGCTTTTGTTTCCAGCCATAGCACTTTGCCGCTTTCCTCTCCTGGTGCTCTGGCAGTTGAGAGGTGGAATTTGTAAAGGAAAACAGCTGTAGTTCAAGCTGTGGAAAAGTTACTGAAGGCAAATCCCTTGGGGTTATTTGGCTTGGTTTCCAACTTTGAATTTCTCCTGCAAGCATTTAGAAATGGGCCTAATCCTGAAGTCACGGGCTTGAGAGGAATGTGAAGGTGAAATTCTTCAGCCTTCAACAGAAGGACTTGAGTGAGAATAGGACTTGAGTGATCCTAATGCTTGTTTTTGAACCTAATGTCATTTCAAAAAAAGAAAAGAAACAACCTCTCACCCTCAAATAAATAAAATTCAGTAGGTAGATGTTTATCTCCTCTAGAAACACTGGAAAAACTTCGTTTTTTCTCTGTTTCTGCGACTAGCCCCACCTTTGCCATTCCTCCTTAATCACATGCATACCCCCCTAGCCCATGGCCTCTCTGGAGGTTTGCATGGGAAGATCTCTGTTGCCTAGGAATTAATCGGCTTCTGCTGGCTGTCCTTCCTCCACCTGAAGTTCTCAGGTGATCTCTTCCTCTTGCGTCACCCCCAAGAATTTAGATGTCAGAAAGAGCCTCGCCCTGAGGAATTTAGAAGTCCTTAGTGGTAACTGGGGCTGGCATAAAGCAGTTGAAACCTCACCAGAGATGAAATCCCTAGCTGGAGGAGGCTCAGCAGTGACCTGCAGAAGAGTACTTCTGAAGTTTAGCTGTGTCATCCCAGCACTGATCAGTGTCAGGTTTCCCTGGATGATCCAAGAGCTGCAAGATCTGTTCCCTTTTCAAAAGGCTGTTTGGGATTTTCCGTGAAGCTGTGACTCTCAAGGAGCATTTTTTCACCTGTGGCACTGACCACTTCTTAGGATCTGATGGGCTGTCTGTGATCTCTAGCAACCTCTAGTGCTAAATGCATGTGCTGTAGACTTGAACCCCTTGTATTTTTGTTTTGGTAGGGGTGAGAATGAGTATTTGACACTGCTAGGGAGAAAATTGAATGGTTCAGGGAATGTGCGGTGATTTTCTCAGAATACTTTTCTTCATCTAAACTTCTTTTTTGTTTAGATTTCTGGGCAGACATTAAATTCTGCTGTCTTTATTTTTTGTTGTTTGTAGAAATGCCAGAAGTTACTAGTTTATTCTAAAGCATATAATTTCTTACTATTTGTGCATAGGACACACGAAAGTTGAATTTGCATCAGCGTGTCACTGCTTTCCATGGCTTAACTCCTTCTAATCCTAAACATGCTGTGGAAGAAGTGCACTTGCCCTTAGATGTCATGAATTAAATGTATGTTGGAGCACTTTGTAAGTATAGATCAGAAAAATATTGTTTAGCAATAGATGTCATCTGTGAAATAATGTGTGGATTTAAGTCTGTTGCTGTTAAGGGCAGGGCACCTGGAGGGGGAAAAAAAAAGGAACAGAAGTCATTATCTTGAAAAAGATAACTCAAGCATCAACAAATGAAAGCATAGAGAATAAAAGCAATTGACCCAAGGTAAGAATAATATTAAATACTGTGGTATGATCCTTGTCATAATATATTGTCCTTCAGAAGAAAATAATAAGTGTTGAGCAAACTGGTGCCCCAAGACCATGCAACTGGATCGGTGGTGTAGACACTGGTTGAGGACCAGTCAGACTGGGCACAGGTAGGGGCAGGTATCTGTCTTGTGAAATGATAGTTTACAGAGCACTGCTTTTACTGCTCAGGTTATTCCTCTCTGTTTTCAAGCAGGAGATTTATTTATGCTCCTGAAATAGCAGGTAGATGATTGAATCTGTGGTGTTAAAGCTTTTGCGTAGGGGCAAACTAGTGAGCATCTGTGCATGGCTGGGAAAAACTCCTCTGCTGCCTTCTGCAAAATGCACTTCGGGCACAGAGATGATACTTTCTCAGAGCCTTTTTCTGGGTCAGAGGGCAACCAAAATGTGTTACCACAAGCAGGCTGTCATCAGCTAAATCAAAGCAAGGAGCAAAGACTTCCCTGATACTAAAAAATATTGATAAGGCTATGTATGCTGTATTGAAAAGACTGTCGGTGCTATTGAAGACACCCTCCCACCTCAGGAAAACCTGCCAGGGAGTTTTAATTACTTTTCATTAAGTTTTTATTTTAGTTTTGTTACCAGCTAACCCTGTTTGGTGCTGTGGTGGCTGACAGTCCAGTCCTGAAGAAGGCCGGTAATGTCTGACCGGAGGATTAGCCACAATTGCAGGGATACGGGAAGGGGGAGATAGCAACAGTTTGAGGCTGGGTTTGCAAGAGGTGAATCACCACTTACACAGGGTGTAAATAGGTAGATAGGCACTTGAAAACCCTGTGTGCACGTGGAAGTGCGGGCAGTGCCTTTGCTTTATTGCTGTGTGCGTGCCTGGGTAGTGCCCACAGCCCTGTTGACACTCAGGTGCTGTTGCACAAGTGGTCATTTACAGATGCACTGGGAGAAGGGTGTGCCCTGGCAATTAGTTGGCTTTAACTTCTTATTTTTCCTTCACTGAGCAAAAAAGCTCCTCTGCTGTACCTGCTTGGGGTAGGTGAGGAAGGGGAGGGTGTTCTGTTGGGCAAAAACTGTTGTCACAGCTGTAACTAAAGATCCTGTGCTTCAACGGATGACTGGGGAAGAGATGCAGTAAGTCCCTGATGTACTGGCAGGTACGTCAGCAAAGTTGCCCAATAGCCTGATGTACCTGCAGTAGGATTTGCTAAGTGACGGTAACCTTCATGTAATTTGTTTTTGTTTTTTTCAGGATGCCTAGCAGCTGGCAGTGAAGTCATTGCAGTGCTAGTTTGGTGACTGGTTGTAACTCTTGATTAACGGGGAGGAGTGTGCTTTGCAGAGAAAATAATGAGTAGGTCTCACTCTGGTCACCCCCAGCCTGTGTTTGAGACACCTGGGAGGATGCAGGCACCACCAGGATATCACTTTGCTGTGTGAATGCAGAGCAGTAGCAGGCTCAGTTAATCTCAGGCTATATTTGATGTCAGACTTTGAGACAGAGGTTATATGAGCATTTGCTGACTTGCTCCAGGAATCTTTTTGCTGATGGTAAAAGCTTGCTCCTTACCCTGGTCTGCACTTGGAGTTACAGAAGCCTTGGACTCTTTGGGTACTGAGAAAAATCTGCCATGTGCTAATGCTCCTTGCTTGTCTACTCACAATATACTGCCTTACTATGATCTGCCTCTTTAAAGAGGAATTGGTTGCAGGTGTCTGCATTTGTAGAGGGGGAAAAAGGGCAGCTGAATGAAAACATTCTTTTTGTTTAGAGGGAGGGAAAAGAGAAGTTGAGCTATATGAAAGCAAATCTGGCAACCTGCTGAAGGGTTTGCAGGGTAAAAGATGCTCTGTGGTTGCATGCTGGTTGTTTCCAGCCATCTGCCTTGATGTAGGAAATGGAGATCTGTTACAGCTGCAAATGGCTTGTAACAGCACCCTGTGCTGCCTTCTGCCTTGGCAAAAATGTGCAGGAATGGTAATAAATGGAGGTGAAGAGTTTCCATTGTGGATTTTAATAGAATTAATAGTGTATTTTGCAGATGAAAGAGGAGTACGACTATGGCATTTTTCTGTTAAGAGCAGTGACATACTAGTGACATTTTAAAGGGTTTCTAGATAAGGCACAGCATCTCTTCTTGAGGCTTTTGTTTGAACAAGCATGTGCAAATATTGGTAAGCAGCTTCCCAGCTGATACTATCACACTTCCTTACCCATTGCAGTTTTGGTCCTGTCAATTTCCTTTTGAGCTCTATGATATTGAACATGTGGATTGACCATGACACTTAACTGCTTTGTGAAATCTAAATAATACTTCTCAGCCTTGATGCTGGTATGGTGCTTCTCATCAGAGCAATTTACAAAAAAAAGAGATAAAATTAGCCTGCTAAGCTGCAATTTGGTATTGTGTTTATTGACATTAAAGGTCATTACATTCTAAAAGAATATTTCAAACCAAATGATTTCTCCCTTAAGCTGCATAAGCGCTATGAATAGAAATCAATACTATCTGGAAGTATTTGAGCTTATTTAGTAATAAACCCTATTCAGAAATTTTGGGGTAGGAGCATTCTCTTCCATATGAACAATTCATGCTGAGTGCTCATCAAATACCTAAATTGCCTTATTTGCTGTCAGTTGATGGGTGATATCTCTGTTAAAACTGTGCTGATAATACTTTCTTAAACAAGGCTGCAGCTGGGAGTTAACTCACATGGCACAATGCAAAAGTCACTCCAGTTGTCAACTGAACAGGTTTCACTGGAGTTATGTCATCTCTGTGCAATGGGGTGTTCATGCTGGGAGGAGCAAGTGAGATACAAGTGGTTGCTAGCAAAGGCTTCAGATAAATCTTTTTGAGTCTGAATGTGAATTTGGGAAAAGTGCTGACTTTGCTTTGGGCATCTCTTCTGGATGTGGATGATTGCTGCTCAAAAACTGAGCCTCACCTTCATCCTTGAGCTTCTGGGGCAAGGGAGGCAGGAAGGGTGTGTTTGAGTGGATCTCACGTGCTTGGAGTCAGATGATGGCTCTGGGAAAATGTGATGTGCACTGTGCAAGTCTGCAGCCTAAACGCTGAATTGTTGGAGCTGTTGTGTAACCCACCCGTAATCTGAGTGCTGCGTTGCAGGTTTTTGTTGCATCATTAAACCTTCTCTTTCATTACTGGTTTAGGACCATTACACAGATCTCCTAATTCATATAATTAAGTGCTGGGCAGCTCCAGTGACGTGTTGATTCGAGCAGTGAGGTGACTTAATGTCCCTGTTGCGCGGAGGGTGTTTGGCAGAGCTGGGCCACACTGGGTGGGGATGGAGACAGCTTTTGAAGAAAGAGGGGACGTCGCTGCTCCGTGGGTGGAGAGGTGATACCAGCCAGATTACAGACTGCTGGCAGCCATCTCTAAAGCCTTGGGCAGGTTGTGTCATTTTTCTGTCCCTTTGTGTCCTCTCCCAGCATTTCTCTGTTTTACATGGTGGCAGAGGGATTCTTGCTGCATCCATGGCGCTCGGCACAGAGGGAGCTTGGGCTTGGCAGGAGCTGCAGTGGGAGACAAGAATATAAATTTGCTCTCTGTATTTCATACCAAGAGAGCTCCTTAACATGGAGGAGAAAGCCATGTTATTAATATGTCAGTGCATGTTATATGCTGGTGTTTGGTTTCAACATGTACACATTCCCTTCCTTGCCACAAGGCTTCTAAGTACAGTAGAAATTTATTTCTTTATTTTATTGAGTATTTTTGTAAACTGTGTGGAAATGAAGAGGAAAAACAGTTTAGTACATGGGGAAAGTCAGATTAAACAAACGAATTGTGCAGGTTTCATGGTTGGAGCAGGAATGCCTTGCACTAATGGTGAGTTTGATTTTCTTCCTGTGGCGATGGAGCTTGACCACCCTATTTAGCTCACTTTTACATGTTGAAATTGAGTTTTGTGCAGATCTCCAAGTTCTAGAGAGAAAATTTATGTCTGCCCGGAGCTAGAGTGAGCAGGGAAGTGTTCTTGGTTTGTTGCTTCCTTGCTTCCCTTTCACTCCAACATGGGACTATTTCTGTTTACGAGTTCAAGGCGACGCTGTCAAAAGAGTTTAGGTTTCAACCATTAACTTAGTGTATATGAAAGAATTTTTGTCTCCCATCTCTTGGTAAGCAGGATTTATGGGACTGCAGTTAACATCTTAATATTATTGCTTGCTCTGCAATGTGTATAGACATGTGAAATATGGATATGTTTTACTTTCTATTGTTTTAAAATTCTTGGCTTTTCTTCATCCAGTATGCCAAGTCAGATGCTTCTCTCTAAACAAAACCCATCATTTACTTTCAGTGGAATGTTGTGTGTGTGTCAAAATGTGATGAGCTGCAATCTGCCCTCCACTCTTCATGGTACAAATGTAGCTTGATGCAATGGCTAGAGGATCATGCTGTGTTTACACTTGTCCAAAGCAAAGCACATTTTAGCCAAATAATAGTTTATTCTTCCATTTATATAGGATCATAGAATTGTATAGCTTAGAAAAGACCTTTAGGAGCATCAAGTCCGACTATTAGCCAGCTCTGCCAAGACCACCACTAAACCATGTCCCTGAGTGCTACTTCTACACATCTTTTAAATGTCTCCGGGGATGGTGACTCCACCAGTTCCTTGGGCAGATGTTCCAGTGCTTGACCACCCTTTGGTGAAGGAATTTTTCCTCATGTGCAATTTAAACCTCCCCTGGCACAACCTGAAGCTGTTTCCTCTCATCCTGTCATTTGTTTTATTGGAGAAGAGGCTGACCCCGACCTGACCCATCAATCCAGCCTTTCCAGATCCCTCTGCAGAGCCTTCCTGCCTTCCAGCAGATCAATACTCCTGCCCAGCTTTGTGTCATCTACAGACTGACTGAGAGTGCCTTTGTTCCCCTTGTCCAGTTCAAGGTGTTAAACAGGACTGGCACCAGTACTGAGCCCTGGAGAACATCAGTTGTGACTGGCTGCCAACTGGATTTCCCTCCATTCACTGCCACGTTCTGGGCCTAGCAATCCAGATAGTTTTTAACCCAGTGAGCAGCAGAATCTTACACCTATCCAAGCCCATGAGCAGCCAGTTCCTTCAGGGTAATGCTGTGAGAAAAGATGTCAAAGGCTTTCCTAAAGTCTAGGCAGACAACATCTGCACCCTTGCCTTCATCTACTAAACGGGTCATCTTGTCATAGGAGGAGATCAGGTTAGTCAAGCAGGACTTGCCTTTCCTCAACCCTTGCTGGCTGGGTGTGATCCTCTGCTTGTCCGAGGAGTGTGTCCAGATTGCATTCCCTAAGGAATTAGGAAACACAGTTCTGACCATGGGCCAAACTTCTGGAGAGGTCTGGTGAGCCAGTGTCTCCTGGGAGATGCAGTGGAAGCAGGAAAAGGATGTCCTGTAACAAGAATATCATGGTATGCAAGTATAGGCTGTGTATTCAGAGTGAAAGATTTCGGCAGCTCACAGCTGTACACCCAACAATTTGGGAGATGAGGAGGAGAAGCAATGTTTTCCTCGACAGCATTTGATATGAAATTATGAGGAGTTTTTATAGCAGGCAACGGCCAAAACTCAGAAAAACCCGAGGTTTGTTTGGGTGCTGGGGACTTTCTGTGCTTGTCTTGTCTATGAAGAGGTTCCAGCTGTATCAAATAATCCCAAATAATCAGCCATCCATCTCCTAGACCATTAGTGCCCTCATCTTGGTGCTGCTTTCTGAATTTGTTGAAAGCTTCAGGATGGCAATTACAACCAGATGGTGAGATAACTCGTTCGATGTGTCAGAGTGCTCAGATGGCAGAGCAACAAAACATGAAATACTTCTCAGAAAAATGAAATAAGTTTGGGTTCAGGGAAAAAAGAGCAACTTTGAGGAGTGGTTTCCTTTGTGCTGGACACTGGGGAGTGTTTGGGAAGGGTGGGAGTTTGCTGGGAAGGAACCAGCAAAGCAACTGGAAACCATGAGGTCCATGTGGTGGGGCATATACCAAGCATATTTAAGAGCCCCAAGTGATTCCTCCCAAATAGATATTCAACACAGAATAATTTCTTTTTTGGCTGTGTAATTCACTGCCATTCATTTTATTAAGAAATGTAACGAGAGTACTTTTTGATTCTTTACTCCTCTGCTTCTTGGGGATGTATCAGATGCAGATCACCTCTAAGCCATCAGGCTTTCTTGGGAAAGGACTCATCTCTTACAGCAATTGCATGTGTAATCCACAGGGCCAGTTATGTTGTCTTCTTAAAATTCCAAATAACTGTAACACTGTCCTTAAATTTTCTTTTCCTCTCTCTTCAGAAAGAATGTGTCAATAATTCATCAGTGGCCTGGGTAATTTCTGCCTTAGCTGTCTCAGTTTGCAGGGAGCAAGACCATCAAATAGCTATCAAATAATGCTTTCCTAGCAGAAGAGATGGGGTTTTCCTCCTGTTTGTATTAAACCCAGGCAAAATAATTGTGTAAAGGCAAGTGTCAAAAGGACTCTCAGTTACATTCGAATGTGATATTATGACTATAGGCCCTTTTAGGCAGAAATTATTCAGAGGTTTGAAATATTGGCAGAGCAGTGTAGAACCCAAGTTGCTTTTTATAGAACTACTGTATGTCATAATCTTCCTCTGATAATACTAGGTAATTTTTATTTGTAAAGCAGTATGAGCTCACCCCTGAAGCATAATTTTTAAAACCATCTTTTTAAGATTCAGAAAACAGGAGCTATTTTTGTGTTCATCAACACTTGGTAATGATTTCCCAGTAAAGGAAGAGGAGGAGAAGAAATCCCCCTGGGGAAATCCTTCTGAAATGGGTGTGCTTAGGCATGCAGGAGTTGTCCCATAACAGTTTCATGGGAAGCAGAAATCAGTTCATTGCAGAATTGGTACTTCAATGTGGGAACCTTACTGATAGTGCAGGCTCTTTACATTCAGAATAAAATATAGATCTAAGACTTTTAATGTTATTTTCTTCTTGTCTCAATCTAAAAATTCCCACAGAATAAAACTGGACAAAAAAACTAGAAGGAAGAATGTTATGATCTGTGTTAGTTTTTCATTGCTAGGCCAGTTTATTTTCTCCAGTTGCTCATACTTTCCAGGTCCTGAGCATCCAAGTGAGCTTTCCATACACACACCCTCATTCCTTAGTGGGTATGAGGAAAAACCTGCAGTGATTCACAGCATGCTCACTATCTACCCTAGCAGTGTTAACCATACCCACAGTCCTTGGTTCAAAGGGATAGCAGCAAACCCTGCTTTCTCTGCCAAAATACACAAACAGGGCATTAAAAGCCAAGTTATCAGTGTCTCAAAAACGAATGAAACCACTGTATTGTTGTTGTATGTGCCTTGGAAAGAGCTGTTCCTTGGAGATCAACACAGGATGGCAAATAGTTAATCATTGCTTTATCAAACAGTAACCATCTTCTAAACTGAGGTCCTGAAAGTAACACTACAAAAATGCCAGGGGAAAGTTCCAGTCTGCTTGTTTGTGACTGCAGGGGTGGTTTTTACTGGTTAATGAATCCAAAGAGTGTTTGTGTGCTCTTAACTGGGATTTAAGAGTTCAGGTAATTCCACTTTCAGCTCCAGTAGCTTGGCATAAGAGTGTAATTCAGAAATGTGTGACATGGCAATGAAAGAATTCATGCACAATCGTGATACTTTAAGAGGAATAAGAGGATGAAATTTCTTCTATTTTAGTCTATATCTAAATATACAGATTTGTAGTAAAACACAGTACCCCATAGTACCTTGCAAAAAACTCTCCCCATTTCTCAGCAGAATGGATAAAAGAGACTTTTAGCTGTTAATCTTAAGAAAAAACATTATGTAAAACCAACATTGAGGTGTTCAGGTGATGCTGTTCTTGTGTGGATGGAGGAGTGAGATTTGTTGTGCAGTGCCTCACCTTGCAGTGCAGTATGTTCCCCAGCTAATTCACACAGTACAATTGATTTCCCAGCGGGTAACTTGTTTTGCTATTGTTACTTCTGTGCCTCTAATCACACTTTGAGGTCTGCAGGTTGGCTCAGGCTGTGAGATTCCCAGATTATGGATGTTTTCCCAACAGGGAGAGTGCAGGGGCTGGTAGAACAGGAGGAGGCAGTTGGTTTGTTGTGCTTGTGTTTGGTGGTGTGTGTGTAGCCACAACCTTTCCTGGTGTGGTAACCAAATGATGGCCTGAGATACCCTGATAACTTTGATTTAGCTAATAAAATCTCCCACACAGCATTTAATAAACTATAGCCCAACCTTGGCTTCTTTACCTTTTGACATTTGATTCACTTTAGCTGCTCTTTCCAGGTATGCTTTGGAGACCATCTCAATGGATGAATCTACTGAGTAGATTTTGCCCCAGAGCAGGAAATCAGCCTGTGGAAAAGTGCAGGCAACCCAGAAAGGTTTGGCAGAGACATGCTGGTAGATTTGGGCTTTATCTGCTAGTTATCACCTACCATCATCTACCTTTGTTGCTGTTAAAACACCTTGCTGTAAGGGAGTCCATAAAGAGTTCGAGGAAGTCTTTCTGGGAGGGGCTGTGTTGAAGGATGCAAAGGACTTAAGGCCAGCTTAGTTGTTTGGGATACAGTGATGGACAGCAGATCAGCAGCTTTGGGGATAAACCAAATAGCAGGACAGCAGCAAATACAACTCAGCAGCACAGTTATTCTTAGGTGGTGCCAGATGTCCGTTTGTGTCTGCAAATAGCCCTATCCATCATGTGTGGCCATCATGCTGTGTGTGCTCCTGGAACCATGTGGGACTGCAGCAGGAAGCATGGCTAGCATGGGAGAGAATGGTTTCCATCCCCCTTGGTGAAGGTGTTGTGATGCCATTTGGGTGTTGAGAGCACTCAGCCATGCTGATCCTTGCACCTGCTGACTGCTTGTCCTTCTTCCCTCTTCCAGGAGCTGAGTGTCGTGACCTGCCCTACTTCTCCCTGCTTGGTGTGGGAACAACCTGAAGAACATCTTGGAGCCACTTGTACTGCTTCATGCAGTTAAAGTAAGATTAAATGTTTTGGCAGCTCGTTCAGGTATACACGAGGATTGAGGTGAAGAGTTTGGGAGAATGGGTTTGCCCATTGTCATGCCATTTGTCAAAGTTAGCCTTGACAGGAGGAGGGGATACTGATACCAAAGCAAATACAACGATACAAACAAATTCAACCAGTTATTTTGCCACAAAATACAATCTCTTCGTGGTGGAAGTGGAAAAGGAATAAGTGGTGTTGCCTCCTGTATCAACCACATGCCACGGTATAAAATAACAGTTAAAACATCAGCTGTTTTCCCCTAATATTTTAAGATACAGCTTTCATGTTCTGGGGCAGGCATATGGTTAGAGCCCCAGGATTTCCACGGGAGCCGGCTGGGATCAGAGCTGAGGTGCCTCCTGGTCAGCACCACGGCTGTCAGTCTGTCTGCCCTGGAGCAGTCGTGTTGTTGAGGCTTCTGAGTTTGTTTTTCAGCTAACACCAGCTCCTTGGTGTGGTGAACCAGATCACGGGATGGCTCTGACCTAAAAGCGAGTGTATGGTTATTGCAATACTGACAGGAGCTGTTTTGACTCATGGAGTTATGCCCATTCTCTCCAAAAAGACTAGAATTTGTCAAAACTGCTAGCCTGAAGCAAAGAAACTGCCAGAGTTTTGCCTGGAAATGGATGTTTGCCATGTGTGAGCTCTGTCAAGGGAGAGAGGGAGGGAGGAAAACTGCCTCTTTTCTCCTCCCACTGTCCCAAACCTGTTTACCTTCTGCTGTGCCTCATATTTTCCGTGGTCTTGCCTACAAGAGCAGTGCTTTAAGGAGACTGAGTCCAAATCGCTTGGCGTTACTGAGCTGTGGCAACAGCTGGGTGGATTAATCATGAACTGTTGTTACTTGCAGAGAGACAAGTATGTATTGTAATCATTTGGGTTTTCCTTTTTTCAGTGGGGTTGAGCAGGGGAATTATACCTATTCTCAGACCTTAAGAAAGAAATGAAGTCCTTGGCAAAATTCTGAATGGAACCTGCTTTATCAGGAGTGAATAAGTGGCTTGCTGAGAGCTGGCCTCCAAGTCCATCGTGTTTAAAGGAGGAATGCACGACACCAGCTGCGGAGAAGCAATTTGTGGCTTGATTTGTCACAGTATTTCTTAACTTTCTGCTAATTTGGGGAGCGTGGTGAGCTTGCAGCAAGCAGTGCTCACTGCTGAGGAAAATGCCAGACCCTTTCTGGGGGTGACCAAGAGGATGGATGACTTTTTGCACGGCAACAGCAGCAAAATCTCTGGGGAGGCCCAGCACAGGCAGCAAGAGCTTCTTACCTGAAGTCCTGCCTGGGAACCAGCCTCTGCCTCACGTCTGATTTCTGGGTGTGCCTCCTCGGAAGGATCTGGGAAAAAAAAGAAAGGCTAATTTGGAGTTCAGGAGCAGCATTCTCATACCCTTTGCTTTTTCTGCCTGCTGGTCTAGTATTTCCATAATTGCACTTATAATGGCAATCTTTTCATTTCATTCATAAAGTGGTTACTGCTTAATGAACTTCATGTTAATGAGCTCTGTAACATTTAAAATAGCTGCATAACTTGAAAAAAGAAAAAAGCCATCAGCAACGGAGGGACGGATTTCCACTCCCCATGCTTAATCCTGTGTTATAACATAATTGTGGAGAGTTGCCTGGCTGGGAACAGCTGCACAGCGTGGGCTCTCGCTTCTGCAGAGCTCCTTGTCCCCAAGCTGGGGTAATAAATGATTTACTGGGGAGGCTGGGACCTGTGGGCACTTAACCCATTGGATTCCTGAGGGACCAGCCTGAAAGGCCACTTTGTACAGGCAGTGGAAAGGAACGATTTCAGGTGTCTGCAAAATGTGGGGTTTGGTAGGAGTGAGCTGCAGAAAAGCTCAAGTGCAAAAGGTGGGCTAGTGGAACTGGGCACAAACAGTGGATTTTCATTCTGTGATGCTTTAATTTATTTTAAAATGGGGCTTGAGTGAGTGTTCTCTCTTTTCTGGGCTAGGGATGTAATACTTTCTGTTGCATGGGGTTTTACTTCCTGTGGGATATTCCCTGGATTCAGAGCATTACAGTGTCCTGGGAGCAGAGTTCTCACTTTTCCTCACTGGGAATGCCACACCAAGTGACTGCAATTGCTAGGTGAATTAAGTGTATTTTTTGAGCCAGTTGTGCCTCAAGAAAGGATGTTTCAGCAAAATGAGCATGTTCTGTCACTACCTAAAGTATATGTTTAGGGAAGAACATTTTCCCATAGTTTTGTGAGTTGAAAGAAGAGGAGCAATTGTGAAGAAGCAATTTGTAATTTTGCAGTGTCAGATATGGTCATGCTGTGCTACAGGGAGTGAGGTTGGCACAGGTACTTCTGTAGGAAACCTGAAGCTTCTGATGAAGTTTTCCTCTTCTGGAATAAAGCGTCAGCCAGGCTTTTCCTGAGTAAGTCTGTGGTGCCTGGGGCTGCAGTGACAGCATTTGCAAAGGGAAGCCTAAAGGGAAAAGTGAGTCTGATGTATTCTTCAGAGAAGAAAAGCACATGAAAATGTTGGGCAGTGAAGCTACTTAGACCAAAATGCAAGTGCAAACATGTCTTGCGTCTTGGTCTTGATGCCGGTTTTTTTCCAGCTCTTACCCTTCTGTGGCTAGAACTCTCTGCTGTGGGGAGTTAAGGCTGGTGCATGCCTTTATTAAAATATCCATTGGGTAACTACCTGGTTTGTAAATGCTAGGAAATATTTAATATTTGTCAGCATGAAAGTGTGCATGGTGCTTTGGGCATCATGGATGTTTTCTACTGCAAGCCTGTGTTTTTGGGAATGTGGTAGAAGTGTGGTTTGGGAAGCACAGAGAGAAGCAAGGCTTTTACTTCTCAGCTCCAGGGCTTGGGAACATTGTTTCTTTTACTGACACCATCATTACTCAGCATAGTTCCCAAAACAGCACAGCCTTGAGAGGCAGAGAATGGTAAAGTGGGGCAGGCTGCTTTTAGGAAACATGCTGTAGTCAAGGGGTGTAGGAATCAGTAGTGAAAGGTTTTGTTCTCTCCCAGTGCATATATAATGCTGTAGGAATCTTGTTGCTGATGACAGTTCTCCACTGTGTTTATCCTTTCATATACTGGGGTGAAATACTCCCCAAAGCCTGTTCTTCCCTCCCCACGATTCTTCACCTCGTCCCATACAATGCATCTCTCTCTTCAGAGGTAACTAGTAACTTACATGATGCTTCAGCTGCACAGTTTGGTACTTGAGGATTTTCATGAAGTTCTGGGTCAAACCCCCAGAGCCAAGCATCACCCTTGGCTGATTATCTTGTCATCACTCAGAAACCATTATCTTGTTATCACTGAGAGCTTCCCCACAGTTTACCGCCAAAATGTGTATTCAAATGACAAAATGTATTAGAAGGTATAAACTGGATTTTGCTCATTTGAGGAGGCAGCTAGAATGTCTGCTAAGGATTTCTGGGAGTTAATATTTGAGCCTGAGATAAAAGTCTCCTGCATACGTGAAACAGCTGCCCCAGAACCTGTTGGAGGACTTAATTTGAGTATAAACATATGTGTGCTTTTGCGTACACTGCGCTCTTTAATTCAAGTCGACTGTTAGGTCGTAACTTTATTAGGATGTAGCTACTTGAACTGAAGATGTGGTCTGTGATTTTTATTTTATTATAGAAGCATGATGGCTCCTTTTTGAAAGGTTGTTTGGATTTTACAAATTGGTATCTTAAGGACTGTTTGCTTTTAGTAGTTGAAGGAAAAAATTGACAAGTGAGGGCAGGGTCATATCGGATTACTAGGGAATTGGTTGACAGTATGTGTGTACTGTAAAATGGGAAATTAATCACCCTGTGTTGATGACCCATGGACATTTACAAAAGGCTGGTCTTTCTGTTGCACAAATAGATTCCGGAAACAGGAAAGAGGCTTATGACAAGAGGATGAGATCAGTTTGTATACTTAGAGCTGGCTAATAATCCTTTTTACTCTCTGTTTTTCCAACTTTTACAGTATCTTTCTGTATTTGAAATTGGGCATGTGGACTGTAGAGAGATAGCTGCTGTGATTTGAGTTTTGTAGGCTTGTTTTTTGTACCTACTAATAGGTGAAAGGATGGAGCAGGGAGCCCAGATGTGCACATTTGAGAGGGATCTCTGCCTTCCTCTGCATGGGGAAAGCACTGCTTTTATTAACCCAACACTGCCTCATCCCTTCCCAGGCTTTGGGTAGGAATTAGGTAATCCAGGTGATGATCTTTTTTGAGAATTGTGAGATTAAAATGGGGCAAAAGAAAAAACTTAATGCTGAGACTAAAAGTATTTGGCTAGGTATTAATCTCTGGAGTAAGACAGGGCTGGCAAGGCTGGGTTAGGCTTTTATTATAGCGTGGATAAGGCTTGAGTTTATTTTTTAATGTGTGTGTATCTGCTTGCCTTTTGTTACACTCCATTATTTTGGGAAGGAGATTGGGAAAGGTTTGGGTAAAGCAATGGTGTGACCAGAGGGTGGGTGCAGCCCCTGAGCAGCCCAGCTCCCAGCCCAGGAACAGTGTGGTGCCAGTTCCTGCTGCCAGGAAGCTGAGCTACATTAAGCAGAGCGAGTTAATCTATATCCAGGGCATTTTATTAAATCATCAGTCAATTAAATCAGTGACGCTCTGTTAGCTTGTGCTGCAGTGAGGCTCCAGCCCCTCTGCAAGTGGTTCAGCTCTAGAACTCTTGTACATGCAGGCCACAGTACTGAGGTTTCCAATGTTGTTTAAGAAAAAACCCAGCAGATTTTAGGCTGATTTTGCAGTTAAATATTTTCTTTAAATTCTTTTTTTCTAGAGGGAGAAAGTTGTTAAGTTTCTTTTCTTGAAAGGAATCTGTGTGTGTCTGGTTTTCCTGAAAGTGGCTTGCTGGGTTACTTCTGTGCCTTTGGAGAAGAGTGATAGTAGTGCCAGGCCAACACAAAAACATCTTTAAACCTCCTTTTTATCCCTTGTACCAGAGAGAAACTCCTGTGTGTCTGTAATTGAATG